>NC_080166.1:93718064-95018064 GCF_950295315.1 Erinaceus europaeus
ACTTAAGATATTCAGAGAGAACAATGAGGGGGGATTGAGAGAAAAGTGGTAGGCAGTTTTTGCTTCTTTCACCTTGAACCAAATTATCCAGATCTCACTAAGTAGCATCATGAGTCCCAGGAGGGTGTCCTAGTCCAAAAAGCTCCTCGAAATTCCATTTAGGGTGCTTCTGACTGTTCCTGTGGAATTGTTGCAGGCACCCATTTTTAACAACATCTACCCATCGAAGGAAGAATTGAGTCAGGAGGGTAGTACTAACCATGTTTCTCCATTCTTGGGGACTGCCAGGGTACTGGAGAATGCTCTTCAAGTTAGAGTAGTCCTTCTCCATGGGAAACATGGGAGAGGAAGTCCAGAATGTCCCAGGGGAAATCTCCATGCATCTCCCAAGCTGTACAATTATGGTCATAAGAAACCAAAGTGTGGCCCAGAGCAAAATGTTCCAGAGACAGAGAAACTGTCCCATGAAGAAAGAGTAGAGGCTTTGGGAAACCTCTTTATAAGTAGAAATGCAACCCATGGTGGATGGGTAGCCAAGTTTACTTATCTGGGGGATGGGCGGGTTAGGTCCCACGTTGGGCACCATATGCCAGTCACTGTTCAGGCACTAGTTGCTGGGCTAGCTTTGTGGATGGGAGAGAGACGACCAGGGACTCATGGCTGAGTGGGACGCAGTTCAGTCTTTATTGATGAGGAATGCAGTTCGATCTAGCTATCTCTAATCACAATCTTGTCCTATATATCTCCTGAGGTGGAAGTGTCAGGTCAGAAGAGGATGTACGTAGGGTAGGGGGTGGGGAGAAGGAAAAAGTGCTCGAACTGGTGGGGATTAAACCAGTGCGGGCAAAACAATGATTATGTCAATAGGCCATAGCAGCAAGCAATGCAACAGAAGGGGTCTTCGAAGCAGAATTTAGAAGCAGACCAACAGAGTGGTAATTCTCTAAATGTTCTTCTACGTTAGTGATTCAATTGCATGGGCGACAGTGAACAAAACCTGGGTTTGAACCTTAAAGAAGACATCTTCATGTGCAGAACTGGGTCAAATCCTCCAAGAGAGCCCAGGCAGGCTGAGTGCAGGAAACTAAAGAGGCAGCACAGGAAGTGTCCTCCAGGCTGGAAGCTTTTGTGAACTAAACAGACTTTCTGACCAAGGGCAGCCCTCCTTTTGTCCAGGAAAGAACTAGACCCCATGAAAATATATTTTGGAGGTCACCTGGGAAAGAGGAGGAATGGAATCAGAGTGTATTTCCACACTGCTAAATGTGTTATCTAATTTCAGACTAGACAGATGAAGGAAAGCAATTATGCCTGCATATGTATAAAGGAGGCAAATATTCAGTGAAGAACCCATGCCACTAAGTATCAATATTTGCCTTCCAAAGCAAACATGTCAGAGGAAATGCTTGCAGCGAGATAGGCAGGACATTCAGCTCAGCAAGCATAGGGAGAATTTCCTGCTTGATATGTGGCCAAACACCTTCATCTATCTTTATTTACTGTTAATGAATGTTATGGATGAAGCCACTGCTTGTGAAACTGCAGACTCTGCCCTTTGTGCTGCCCCATTAAGGTAGTTTGGATGTAACCTTGTGGGGTGTTTTCTAAAAGGCACTGTGCTGATAGATGTTCCTGGTGCACCTACCTAACTACTAGAAATCGGTGCCAGAACTAATGGCAGTAGAAGGCATCTGGGTATTGTTTTATGTGTTGGGAACAAAACATTGACTATATGAGTAACTTGGGGAAAGAGATTAACAATAAAAAAAGATCATTACAAGAATTAATAGTAGGTCATGGTAACAATTAGGCTGTAATGAATGGCTCAAAGCACTGAGGATCACTAGTCCTTCTAAATACTTTCTTATATGGAGTCTTGAAATAATTTAATTTCATAAATTGGAGAATGAGAAATGACTGTTCAGACCGTTTTATAATATCAGGTTTGTGCTTGGAACTTAATTTAACAAGTACTTACTGATCGTCTACAGTGCTATGTGTTGTTGGCTCAGGATGAGCATTCTGTAAGAGTTGAACAAGTTTCCCTTCTCCCCTGGTAGGTTCCTGGGCTGGCATAATACTTAAAATAACATAAGACAGATTGACAGGTAGAAAAGAAAACAAATTTAATTCTGTATGTACGGGAGCCCTATAAAGCCACAAGGCTTAAAGTAGGAAGATGTTATACCTTCCAGACAAAGAAGCAATATATTTGTAACGTGCACTTTACTAGGTGCACCACAACTTGGCCCAAGAAGCCATACATTTGTAGAGAATGGACAAGACAGAGGAGTCCGGGCACAGGGTAGTAAAATCTAACATGTATGTTTACACAGATCTTGGTCTTGAATTTGCTACTGCTAATAATAAGAATGTATTTACCTTCTGGTACAGAAAGGGAAAATTTCTCTGGGAGACTCATCTCCTACTTTCGTGGAGATAGGGTCAGAATGTCCTCCTTGCACCAGCATTTCTTACATAATTATAATGCAAAAATACCCAATATGCCAAAATGACACACCTTGTTCAGTTTCTTTCTCCTTCCTTCCTTCTTTCTTTCCTTCCTTCCTTCCTTCCTTCCTTCTTTCCTTCCTTTTTTTGTTGCTTCCTTTCAAAACTAATATTTTAATAAGCAAGGGAACCTTTTACAGTTAGTGCCCACTGAGTAGAGCTAGTGACAGGAATGCAGTCATCAGTGCCAAGTAAGCTTCTGTGAGCGAGCAGGGAGGGACAGGCAGTGTGGATGGCTTAGATCTAACCTGGTATCTTCTTTAAAGGAGAAAGAGAATGAAAGAAGTGAAGGACAACTACTGAATGGTTTTTCTATATGTGAGATATAGATAATTAAATGGCATTAACTTTCAAAGAAGGAGAAGGAAGAGGTAGAAGAGGAAGGAGGAAGAGGAAGAGGAGGAGGAGGAGAAAAATGAGGAGAATGAGAAAGAGAAAGAGGAGGAGCCACCAAACTATCTCTAAGATTTTGGGAGAACTATGGATGTTATTGAGGGAGCAGAGAACTTTAGTGGTGAATGTGGTGTATAAACAGTTACCTCTGTAATCTTATAATATTGTAAACCATTATTAAATCACTGATAAAAACATATATAATTTTAAGAAAGAAAAGGAATGATATTCTTGGTAGTGGAGTGTGGGTGGGAAAGGTAAGGGGACCTTAAGTAGTGCATTGTCTTAAAGTTCAAGTCAGGAAGTAGGGGCTGGGCTTGGACATGAAGATCTAGAAGGGAAAATTCTTTGAAGGCTCTGTATGTCTATACATATACCTCTGGGTCTTGGATTTCCCAGCTTCCAGCTTGGAACTCTAAACAATCTGTGTTTATTGCTTATGTCACTCACTGGATAGTATTTTATCATAGTAGATTGAAATAAGCCTCCTGTTTTATTTTTTGTTTTTTTTGGAGCTTAGGGGTGGGCATCTTTTACAGTTTTCGATCCTTATTTAAGTGTCTGGAAGGTTATCTAGGTGTCAACACTATCCCTCAGGCAAAGAGGATTATTGGTCTATAAAAGTAAATTACTAGAGCAATGAAGAGAATGAGAACAAAATTTAAGATTCATAGTTTCAACCATAAAAAGGTTTTACATTTGTTTAGTGTCATAGATCTTGCAAATCATTCTCTGCTGCTAGTAATTTCAAACAAGCAAAAATAACTATTTTCAATTGCTAAGGAATGCAGGGCATGGATACTAAATTACAAATCCATTTAACTCCCTCTGATACCTTACTTTCAGTTAATTAGCACTCTAGCACTTTAAACTTACATTGCTATTCTCGACTGCCATTTCTAGGCAGAAGCTGATTTAATTTTCAAGTATGACTCATAAGCATATATTAGTGTTTTATGAAAACACCTTGTCAAGCCTATATTTACTTTTTGGCCTAAGATCTTTTGACTGATGAAGGTGAAGAATCTGTGTAAGACAGTTAAGCACCTACAGTTCTGTCTTCTTTTAAAGCCTAGACCAAGTAGATCAGAGGCAACCGGTGGCACAACTATTTATAAGATTCTGGGTACTATACAGCAAACCCTAACAAAAGGACTTTTCAAAGTTAACCCAGTTACCAAATAATGTGATGATAACATTAACTATCCATTGTCTTTTTGAACCCTAAGACAGCAGGAACCTCACATCTCCACTATAGAGCCTATATTTCTCCCAGTCCTGGAACCTTAGGATAGGGCCCACTTTCCCGCATGCCTCTCCCAATCCATATTGAACAATATTGCATCTACTGATCATAACCTAATGAACGCAATGATTGCCACCTCAACATGCTTCAGCTCAGACTGTGTCCAGAGACTTCAGGTGTGAAATGACAACCCTTCAGCTTCATTACTCGGGTGAGACCTTTCCTTTCATAGCATTCTCTAATTCCATCTCAGGTGGTTCACTTTCTAACAAAGTCCCAAAACCTAGATATACACCAGGTTCTGTGAGAGAGAGCATATGTTCACACGTATCCATAAACAAGTGCAAAATATATACCTGACAGCAGAAGTACACTAGAGTTTGCAGTGAGTACCCCCCCAACACTTCCTCTCCACTATTCCAAGCTTTGGGTCCATGGTTGCTCAACAATTTGTTTGGCTTCATATGTTAACTCTCTTTTCAGTCACCAGGTTCCAGATGCCATCAGGATGCCAGCCAGGCTTCCCTGGACTGAAGACCCCACCAATGTGTCCTCGAGCTACGCTTCCCCAGAGACCCACCCTACTAGGGAAAGAGAGAGGCAGAATGGGAGTATGGACCGACCAGTCAACACCCATATTCAGCGGGGAAGCAATTACAAAAGCCAGACCTTCTACCTTCTGCAACCCACAATGACCCTGGGTCCATGCTCCCAGAGGGATAGAGAATGGGAAAGCTATCAGGGGAGGGGATGGGATATGGAGATTAGGTGGTGGGAATCGTGTGCAGTTGTACCCCTCCTACACTATGGTTTTGTTAATTTATCCTTTGTTAAATAAAAATATATTTAAAAAATCATATTTTGGGGTGGGGGTAGATAGCATTATGGTTGTGCAAACTGACTGTCATGCCTGAGGCTCCCAAGTCCCAGGTTCAATCCCCTGCACCACCATAAACCAGAGCTGATCAGTGCCCTGGTTAAAAAAATCATTTTTAAGGTTTTTTTCATTATCTTTATTGATTGGGTAGAGATAGTTAGAAATCAAGAGGAAAAGGAAGGAGAAACAGAGAGGAAGAGAGACAGAGAGACACCTACAGCACTGCTTTCCCACTTGCATAGCTATCCCCTTTAGGTGGGGGCCAGGAGCTGGAACCTGGTTCCTTGCACATTGTAACCTGGTGTTCAACCATGTATGCCACCAACTGGCTTCTATAAAAATTTGCCTTAAAGATAAGGAAAAAATATAGTAAAAGCCAAGCAGATTTTCAATCTTAAAGTTCAAACCATGTTTTGCCATTCATATGAATTGTAGTGTTGTACATCAAAAGAAAATTCAAGGAGTCTTATAATTTATTCCATGCACAGATGGATGGACTGTCATCTGTAGAATGGATAGCCTCATTCAGAAAAAATAAACAAACATTAAATGGTGGATAAAGTGTCATTAATTTTGCTAACAGCCAGAACCTACATTAAAGATATAATGAGCAGGAATTTGTTTTAGCGTTATTATGCAGATAAAGAATGATGGGCCATTTAAAGAGGAGTTTAAAGAACCACTGGATATAGGCCAAAACAGACTCTGCTTTTCTCCTCCGAATTTTTGTCAGCTTAAGGAAATTTCGACAACTAACCACTGAATGTGTTTTACTGTTGACAAAGGGAAGCAAATAAAATTCCACAGTCATGAGGATAAGATACATTGTAGAAATGCACCATGTGATTAGATTTCTTTTAAAAATTATGTATTCCACCCATGGTTTTAATGTGCCATGTTTTCCAGAATTTTAGTCAATAGCTCTACCGTTTACTTGCCTGGCTATTTCTTTTGAGAGTTTGGTATCTTACATGACTGTATCCTTACTCAGTCATTACAAAATGCTCTTCCTCTGACTAAAAATACAGCAAGGATGCATTCATAATCAATAAGAAACATTCTGTTAAATGAATTCTTGACTCTTCATTTATACATATGACAAAAATTCTGCCTGCATCTGCAAGTATCTTAATAACAAGGCAAATAAATCTTGATCAACTTGCATGTTGATTAAATGAAAGCTGCCTCATTTCTGCTGGCATCAGTAGTATACTGTCCAAGAAGCAGGTTCCCAGGTTACTTGCAAGTTCTATCTGATTTGGCTTCATGGGGTTGGGAGTCTCCTGAGTTCTTCCTCAGACTTGATTTATATGCTACAGTGACTCACCAAACTCAAAGAAAAATGGACTTATGTTTACTGGTTCCTTAAAGGGTATTATGAAAGATGCAGGTAAAGAGTTTGATGAAGAGTTAGCTGAGAGGTTGGGGAGGGTCAGGAGTGCAGAAATCTCTGTCACCATAAAGTTGGTGTTTACTATGCTCCCAGTATGTGGATGTGTTTGCCAAAATAGAAATTTATCAAATTCCCTACTACTGGGCTTTTTGAGATGTTTACTCATGTATGTGTGATGGATCATTAACTCCATTGCCAGCTTCATCCTTTCACTTGTCTAGAAGATGGGGGTGGAGTGGGAAAAGACTGAACACTTTCTGTCTCCACCTCTCCTCTCAATTTCTCTTTGTCTCTATCTAATAATAAATAAAAATATAATGAAAAATCTTTTAAAAACAGAAATAAAAATGACAATAAAAAGTATGTGGTTCCTCACAACTATGGATATCTAATCTTTGATAAGGGGGTCCAAAGTATTAAATGGAGGAAGAAAGCTGTCTTCAATAAATGGTGCTGGGAAAACTGGGTTGAAACATGTAGAAGAATGAAATTGAACCACCTTATCTCACCAGAAACAAAAGTCAACTCCAAATGGATCAAGAACCTGGATGTTAGACCAGAAAATATCAAGTACTTAGACAAAAACGTTGATGGAACACTTTTCCTATCTAAACCTCAAGGACATCTTTGATGATACAAACCCAACTGCAAGGAAGACTAAAACAAAAATAAATCAATTGGTCTACATTAGATTGAAAAACTTCTGCACAGTCAAAGAAACTATCACACAAACAAAGAGACCCCTCACAGAATGGGAGAAGATCTTCACATGTCAAACATCAGACAAGAGACTAATAACCAAAATATACAAAGAGCTCAGCAAACTTAGCCCACAGAAATCAAATGACCCCATCCAAAAATGGGCAGAGGATATGAACAAAATATTCTCTTCAGAGGAGATCCAAAAGGCTAAAAAAACATATGAAAAACTGCTCCAGGTAGCTATTGTCAGAGAAATGCAAATAAAGACAACATTGCGATACCACCTCATCCCTGTGAGAATGGCATACAACAAAAAGGACAGCAGCAACAAATGCTGGAGAAGTAGTATGGACAAAGGAACCCTTCTGCACTGCTGGTGGGAATGTAAATTGGTCCATACTCTTTGGAGAGCAGACTAGACAACCCTTACAAGGCTAGACTTGGACCTTCCACATGACCCATTAATTTCTCTCCTAGGGCTATACCCCAAGGACTCCATAACACCCAACCAAAAAGAGGTGTGTACACCTATGTTCATACCAGCACAATTTATAATAGCTAAAACCTGGAAGCAAACCAGGTGTCCAACAAAAGATGAATGACTGAGAAAACTGTGGTATATATTCACAATGAAATACTGAAGGAGTTATGTTAAGTGAACTAAGTCAGAAAGACAAAGACGAGTATGGGATGATCCCACTCAAACAGAAGTTGAGAAAGAAGAACAGAAAGGGAAACCCGAAGCAAGATCTGAGTTTGGAGTAGGGCACCAAAGTAAAAATCTCTGGGTGGAGGGTGAGAGTAGATGTTAAGCTTCACTGGGGAGGTGAAGCAGGGACCTAAACAGTTCTTTGGTGGTGGGAATGGTGTTTATGTACACTCCTATTAACTTAAATCTCATAAATCACTATTTAATTAGTATGAGAGGGGAAAAACTGAATGTCTCAAGCCTTTCAATGCACATTATATGCTCCTTCAATCTAAGCACTTAAGACTTCAAACGTGTAACCAGACTGAATTTTAACAGTGGTCTCAAATTTTTAATACATTTCTAACAATGATTAGTTCTATGAAATGTTGACTCTTCTAAAAGCTTAGACCAGGGAGAACAGAAGCAAACTGTAGCAGTACTCTATAAGACACAGCTATATATAAATAATGTCAAAGGACATAAATTATGGTGATGTTGTATATGATACAACAAATACTAACAATGGGATTTAAAAAAAATTTTTAAATGTTTTATTATCTTTATTTATTGGATAGAGACAGTCAGAAATCGAGAGGGTAGGGGAAATAGAGAGAGAAAGAGAGAGACAACTGCAGTCCTGCTTTACCACTAGCAAAGCTTTCCTTCTGCAGGGGGGGACCAGGGGCTCGAACCTGGTCCTTGTGCACTGTAACATGTGTGCTCAACCAGGTGCACCACCACCCAGTCCCAACAATGGGATTTTTCAGAGATAACTCAAATGCCAAATAATTTGATTATAGCAATAACTATCTATTGCCTTCTTAAACCCTAAGACAGCAGGAATCTCCCACTTCCTCTTTAGAGACTACATTTCTCCCAGTCCTGGAATCTCTAGGGTGGGCTCACTTTCCTGTATGCTTCTCTCAATTCATACAAAATGATACTGCATCTGCTGATCCCAACCTAAGCAGTGCAATGAGTACCACCTCAGCATGCTTCACTTCAGATTGTGTCCAGAGACATTAGGAATGGAATGTTAACCCTTTAGCCTCATTACTCCAGTGAGACCTTTCCTTTCTCATAGGATTCTCTAATTACATTTCAGGTGGTTCACTTCCTAACAAAGTCCCAAAACCTAGATATAGACCCGGTCCCATGAGATAGGGCATATGTATATATGTATCCATAAGTTACGGCAAAATATATACATTAAGGCAAAAGTGCACAATAGTCTGCAGTGAGTCAATATATGCAGCAAGCTAGTAGAAAGACCTAAAAAGACACCATAAAGTTCCTAATGAAGTAGTTTCTACTTAGACTTAGATACCCTCCTCACCTACTTCCTATTATACTTCCCTCAGTCACTCCAAAGCTAACCTTATTAAAGTAAGGACTGCAAAAGCTGAATAAGGGCAAGAGAGTGGCATACTTTAATAATGACTCTTTAGTCATTATCAAGCCACCCCATCAGCAGGGGCCCTAGTTGGGGAATACTGATATTCCCAAAGAGACATGATGGGCCTAGACCTCTAACAGATCCCTCTCACTACTATCACTGTTCATCTCCATCAGGAACAACACAATAGACCCCTTTGTGGGCCCCCATAGGACCTTGCCCTCAACTTGGATCAACAATGTAGAGAATGTTCCATCCTATGAAGGGAGGCTAGACAACATACTCTATCTTCCACCTGAGGAAGATGCTTCCTGAAATTGGAGCAGCTTGGAACATTCCTACTCATGACCATAGAATGTGAGCTCAGATCTATAGGGATGCAAAGGTCACATAGGCTCTTAAGCTGAATATGGACTCTAGATCAGATCAAATTGATGGGGTTTACAGTCAACAATATTTATACACCTTTCCCATATTTGGGAGATACTCTCTTCCCTGATCCAGCTTTCTGGTCCTTTTTCCATGCATGACATCAACTCCCCAGACAATAACTTTCGTCCACCTGCATATCAGATGTCAGGCTCAGGAAAAACAAAACAAAACAAAACAAAACAAAACAAAACAAAACAAAACAAAACTAGTTTAGTTATGGGACCTTTGGAATATAACTAAAACAGACCTACTAGCTATCTACAAAACAGAAATCCCCAAATCTTCATCTGCACGTTATAGCCTTTAGGTTCATAATTAATCAACAATTTGTTTGGTTTTATATGTTAACTCTCTTTTCATCCTTTAGGTTCCAGATGCTACCATGATGCCCTGGGCAGACAACCCCACCAGTGTGTCCTGGAGTTTCCTGCTTCCCCAGAGCCCTGCCCAACTAGGGAAAGAGAGAGGCTGGAAGTGTGGATCGACCTGTCAACATCCATGTTCAGCGGGGAAGCAATTACAGAAGTCAGACCTTCCACCCTTTGTACCCTATAATAACCCTTGGTCCATACTCCCAGAGGGATAAAGAATAAGATAGCTATCAGGGGAGGGGATGGGATACAGAATTCTGGTTGTGGGAACTGTGTGGAGTTGAACCCTTATTATCCTATGGTTTTTGTTCGTTTCCTTTTTGTAAATAAAAATTAAAAGAAAAAAACTATGTGGCTAGAAGAATAACATATTTTCTCCCCATTCCTATCTGGTAAGTAAGCTTGCTTCCCATGAAAAAAGACAATGCCTCCTTGCATATTTGGATGATAAGAAATTTACACATGCGGGACCAGGTGGTTGAGTGCAAATGCTACAATGCACAAGGACCAAGGTTTGAGCCTCCAGTCCAGTACCCACCTGCTTGAAGCAGGTCTGCAGGTGTCTTTCTATTTTCCTCCCTTTATCTTCCCCTCCCCTCTCAATTTCTCTCTGTCTCTAAGCAATAATAAATAAAAATATAAAAAAAGAAGTTTACACATGCAAGTCCTGTGCTCTTTCTATTCAACCACCTTTATGGCTACTTCAAATAACCTAAACATGTTATTTGACTGTTTTTATTTTGTTTATGGCTTAAAGAAAGAGTTTATTATTATTCATAGACCTGTGGTTTTACTGGTGCAGGAACTTCTTAAGAATACTTTGTTCTGTTTGGAAAACACAAAGTCTGTCACAGATTCCTGTCTAGGGCCAGAAAGCAGTTGCATTCAGACCATTTGAAAACAGTGCTTTCAAACACACACACACACACACACACACACACACACACACACACACACACACACACCTTTGCCATTTTAGACTCATAGCTCATCTGGATTATTTGTTTTTAGAAGCAGGAGACATATTTCAGGGACATGGATAAATAGGCCTAATTATATACTGAGCTATTAGCTTGACATGAATTGCTGTTTTGGAAAATGATCTGACAGCCAGTGAAAGCTTCCCTGTCATGTGTTCACCTCAGCTGCCTTGTGGCTCTGTGCTTCGATGTCTTTCTCTCTTTGCTTGTGAAAATGACTTCCATATTTCAAATCGCTTCTCTTCTTTATAGATTGAATTTAGCTGTCAGCATACTCACACTTCCTTGAGTGTTGCCAGTACTTCTTGTTTATTTAGTCAATAGCTAAAACTAGGAAGACGGCCTGAATCCAAAATCTCTTGTATCCACTGCTTCTCCTTTATGGAGAATAGGACCCTGGGGAACTTTGCTCCTCAAAAATTCATTTGACCCTCAAAACTCATTTAGATCAAACATGAGCTCATACATACATGCCTTGATTTGATGAATAATTTTTTTCAGGATTTAATGTCCATCCCTCTGGACATTAAGGAAAGCAGCCAGCACACATCCTTACGGGTGCAATACAAGGGGATCTCTCTTTTTCCCAGAGACAGAGAAAAGGAATAAAGTCCTTTCTCACACAAGTGGACTATACTAGGGAGAGAAGCATAGGTGGTGGTGGTGGTAGTGGTGGTGGTGGTGGTGGTGGTGGTGGTGGTGGTTGTGGGGTGCCCTTAAAATGCCTGACCATTAGCTAAACAAATACAGACAAATAATTAGATTATAGCTAAAGTGCACTGAACACTCAGTTCTGACTAACTAGTGGGTAAAGCCTTGGGAGATATGCTCATTCAGATTTCTGTTAAAGGGTTTGGCAAACAGGCAGAATTAACATGCCTGATATGCAAATCAGGAAGCACTGTCTTTGGAATACACTGCAATCAGTTTCCCCCCCTTTGTCAATCCATAGTACCTCTGGAAGTAAGTTGCTTTTATTTCTTTATTTGTATTATTATTATTTTTCCTATTCTTTATCCCTCTGGGAGTATGAACCCAGGGTCATTATGGGGTGCAGAAGGTGGAAGGTCTGGCTTCTGTAACTGCTTGCCTGCTGAACATGGGCATTGGCAGGTACATTCATACTCCCAGCCAGTCTCTCTCTTTCCCTGGTTGCTGAAAAAGAGTTAAAGAGTTAAAGTATAAAACAGAACAAGTTGTTGACTAGTCATGCACGTAAAGGCAAGAATATTGCAGATGAAGATTTGGGGGTCTCCATTATTTTTATTTTTTATTTGTGATTAATAGTAGTCTATGAGATTATAAGATTTTAGGGTATATTTTCACACCACTCACAACACTAAAGTTCTGTGTCCTCACTCTTTATTTTTTTTATCTTTTCTCTAAATTCTATAAATCATTATTTTTTTCTTCAGAGACTCACCCTGCATTTCCTAGAAAATGAAAGTTCATATTCATCCAAATATAAGCTGCACTATAAATAAGCCAAGAATGTTCTACCAACTTAGATCTGAGTTTGTTCTTGTTCAGGCTATCAAATGGTTTTGTCTATAAGAAGCTTCTTGCCAAATGTATTTGAGAAATAGGCCCTTTTGAAGTTTCTAGGGACAAATGTCACAGATTTATGTATTCTGATTTTGTATCCTGATACTTTACTGAATTTATTGGTAGTGTCTAATATTTTTGTTACATATTATCCTTAGGGTTCCTATCTATATCATCATATTCATTTGCAAAATAGTAACAGCTTAACTGATTCCTTTCCAGTCTGGGTCCCTTTAATGCCTCTTTCATGCCTGATTGTTCTGGCAATGACTTCTTAGCACTATGCTGAAGAGTAATGGTCACCATTAAGAGTGGACATCCTTACAAAAATCAACTCCAAATGGATCAAAGACCTAGATGTCAGACCATAAACAATCAAATACTTAGAGGAAAACATTGGTAAAACAGTTTCCCACCTACACCTCAAGGACATCTTTGATGAATCAAACCCAATTGCAAGGAAGACTAAAGCAGAAACAAACCAATGGGATTACATCAAATTGAAAAGCTTCTGCACATCCAAAGAAACTATTAAACAAACAGAGAGACCCCTCACAGAATGGGAGAAGATCTTCACATGCCATACATCAGACAAGAAACTAATCACCAAAATATATAAAGAGCTCAGCAAACTTAGCACCAAAAAAGCAAATGACCCCATCCAAAAATGGGCAGAGGATATGAACAAAACATTCACCTCAGAGGAGATCCAAAAGGCTAACAAACATATGAAAAACTGCTCTAGGTCACTGATTGTCAGAGAAATGCAAATTAAGACAACACTAAGATACCACCTCACTCCTGTAAGAATGGCATGCATCAAAAAGGACACCAGCAACAAATGCTGGAGAGGTTGTGGGGACAGAGGAACCCTTTTACATTGCTGGTGGGAATGTAAATTGGTACAGCCTCTGTGGAGAGCAGTCTGGAAAACTCTCAGAAGACTAGACATGGACCTTCCATATGATCCAGTAATTCCTCTCCTGGGGTTATACCCCAAGGACTCCATAACACCCAACCAAAAAGAGGTGTGTACTCCTATGTTCATAGCAGCACAATTCCTAATAGCTAAAACCTGGAAGCAACCTAGGTGCCCAACAACAGATGAGTGGCTGAGAAAGCTGTGGTATATATACACAATGGAATACTATGCAGCTATCAAGAACAATGAACCCACCTTCTCTGACCCATCTTGGACAGAGCTAGGAATTATGTTAAGTGAGCTAAGTCAGAAAGATAAAGATGAGTATGGGATGATCCCACTCATCAACAGAAGTTGAGGAAGAAGATCTGAAAGGGAAACTAAAAGCAGGACCTGACCAAATTGTAAGTAGGGCACCAAAGTAAAAACCCTGTGGTGAGGGATAGACATGCAGCTTCCTGTGCCAGTGGGGGGTGGGAGTGGGTGGGAGGGATGGGTCACAGTCTTTTAGTGGTGGGAATGGTGTTTATGTACAATCCTAGTAAAATGTAGTCATATAAATGACTAGTTAATTAATACGAGAGGGGGAAAATTAATTGTATGTCTCAAAGTTTTTCAAAACACAAACTGAATCTTTTCAATATATAGGCTGTGTAATTGATATGCAGACTCTCTCAAAAGCCTAGACCAAGTAGATCAGAAGCAACCAATAGCACAGCTATATACAAGATACTGGGTACTGTACAGCAAACCCTAACAAAAGGACTTTTCAAAGTTAACCCAATTACCAAATAATGTGATGATAACATTAACTATCGATTGTCTTTTGGAACCCTAAGTCAGCAGGAACCTCACATCTCCACTATAGAGCCTCTACTCCCTCCAAGTCTTGGAACCTTTGGATAGGGCCCACCATCCCGTATGCCTCTCCCAATCCATATCAAATAATATTGCATCTGCCGATCACAACCTAAACAACAAAACGATTGCCACCTGCTTCACTGCAGACTGTGTCCAGAGACTTCACGTGTGGAATGACAACCCTTCAGCTTCATTACTCAGGTGAGACCTTTCCTTTCATAGTATACTCTCATTCCATCTCAGGTGGTTCACTTTCTAACAAAGTCCCAAAACCTAGTTTACACCAGTTTCTGTGAGAGAGAGCTTATGTTCACACGTATCCGTAAACTACTGCAAAATATATACCTGAAAGCAGAAGTACACTAGAGTTTGCAGTGAGTATCCCCCTAACATTTCCTCTCCACTATTCCAAGCTTTGGATCCATGATTGCTCAACAATTTGTTTGGCTTTGTATGTTAACTCTCTTTTCAGTCACCAGGTTCCAGATGTCATCAGCATGCCAGCCAGGCTTCCCTGGACTGAAGACCCCACCAATATGTCCTGGAGCTCCGCTTCCCCAGAGACCCACCCTACTAGGGAAAGAGAGAGGCAGACTGGGAGTATGGACCGACCAGTCAACACCCATGTTCAGTGGGGAAGCAATTACAGAAGCCAGACCTTCTACTTTCTGCAACCCACAATGACCCTGGGTCCATACTCCCAGAGGGATAGAGAATGGGAAAGCTATCAGGGGTCGGGGTGGGATATGGAGATTGGGTGGTGGGAATTGTGTAGTATTGTACCCCTCCTACCCTATGGTTTTGTTAATCCTTTCTTAAATTAAAAAAAATAAAATAAAAAAAGAGTGGACATCCTTGTCTAGTTACAGATACTAGAGGAAAATACTTTCAATTTTGCATCTTAAGTAGGATGCTAGTCATGAGTTTATCATATACAGCCTTTATAATGTTCCTTCTGTTTCCAATTTATTAAGGTTTTTTTTTTAAACATAGATGGGTGTTGAATATTGTCAAATGCTTTCTTCATGATCATGTGGCTTTTAATCTTTGTTTTATTAATATAGTGTATTATATTTATTGATTTGTATATATGGAGCCATCCCTGTAGCAACTCTGTGATGAATCTTAATTTATCTTGAAGAGTTATTCCCATGATGTGTTGTCAGATTTGATTAATGGTTATAACATATCATTCTATAGTTTTCTTTGCACTATACTTTCTTGTTTTGGGGATCAAAGTGACATTGGTCTCATCGAATGTGTTTAATAGTGTCTTCAATCTTTGATTTTTATTATTTTTTTGTCAAGTTCGAACAAGAGGAGTGCTCAAGATGGGTGTTCTCTCAACGTTTTGTAGAATACAGTCACCTGGACTCTGACTTTGGCTTTGAGGAGAATTTTAAGAACTGATTCAGTTTCTGTCATAGTGATTGATGATCTGTTTAGGTTATCTAATTCCTCTGTAATGTCCTCTTGAGTGGTTGTATGATTCTGATTGTGGCTATTTCTTCTAGGTTGTCCAATCTTTTTGCATATATATGCTCATATTTTCTTATGACTGTTTGTATTTCTAAGTTGTATTATCACCTCTTTAATTTCTGATTCTATTTATTATGTCTTTTTTTCTTTTCTTCTTAGTGAACCTAGAAAAGGGGTTATCCTTTTTATCTATCCCTTCAAAGAGCCAGTTGATATCACCATGTTGCTTTCTGTTATGTTTATTTCTGTAGCCTGGCTTCTCTGAAACTCTAGTACACTTAATGCAACATAGTTCTCTTCATACTCAAGAAAAAAAGTCTTAGTTTCCTAACTGATGCATTAAGAAAACCATTAAGCTATGTCTATTTTCACCCAAATAGTTCCTCATCATCACTGTAAGGGTTGTACAGATTGGCTCTGTTTGGTTCAATAACTGATTTTCAGGTGGCTTCCTTTATTGCACCAGAGTTGTCTCCTTGGGGGGCAGTTCAGCACCATTGTCTTCTTAGAAATTTTCCAGGGTCAGTGCTTAGAATGGCTTACTCAGTGGAATGCACAGAGTATCACGTGTGAGGGCCAGGGTTCAAGCACCTGGCAACATAGGGGAGCACCACTCACAAGGAAAGTTTCATGAGTTATGGAGAAGTACTGTAGTGTCTCCCCTTCTGTCTGTCTCTCAAACTGGGGAGGAGGGGTAAAAGAATCTTCTAGGAGCAGTGCAATTGTGCAGACATGAACAGAAAATGTGGGGGTGGGGGTGCTGAAAGAAGATAAGATAGGGGCTGTGTGTCCCAGAGCACACTACTTGTGATAATGGTACCTTAGTCCTGAAAAGTCTGTCAGTCTCCCTCCTCATACTGCACTGAGTGGGTTGACTCAGCCTCAGAGAACTATGTATCTTTTAGGCAAACATGGATGTGCTTTGGTGAGGTTTTTCTGGAGTTTACTGTTCTTATGTGTTATTTTAGAGAAACAGTATGTTAGCAACTAGTCAGTCTCAGTCCAACCTATATGGGATATTTGTTATGAAGTGATTAGATATTACCTGATACATACTATGTAGCAATAAATAATAACAACTATGAAAGATAAACTTACAATCTTAGACAGGGGAAGAGAGACAATGAGAAGTAGGAGAAATTTTTCCTGTTACTGTAAGTCACCAGTCATAATTGTATATGACTTTACAGTTGGTAACAGAGCTTTATAGACATAATCCCACCAGATATTCCAGTTATAATTGCTCTTTTCCTGTGTGACACTAGTAGAAAGCAATACGTGTATGCCACAATGTTGATTTACACTTCATGCTTCAAAGCAAATAATTTCCCGATAAATTTTATTTGCTCACTTGTGCTTATTTAAACTATTCACTGTGAACAGAATCAGGGACAGCAAGGGTTACATACACATAAAAATATCTTTGATTACACTAAATGCTGATACTTATCCTTCTGGTAGGTCCTTCTTGTGACAGCTCTTACACACACCAACTCTTGCAAATGAGTCTGGAGACCCATCTTCAACACATCATACTCTTTCAGAAGAAAAGTATGAACAGACTCAAAGGAAGAGTGTTGTTCAATCTTCTTCCAGGCTGTTTACAAATTCTAAGTAGTTTTGCTTATCAGTTAGACAGGATTACAGCAATATGTTCTTTTGTCAAGAGTGAGTGGATTCATGAGATGGCAAGGATCATGCTGTCAACATAGCTAATGAGTCACCCTGTAGTCAGCATTGTTTGGTCCCTGTCCTTCAATCACCACTCCTCTATCCCTAAACCAGCTGAGAAGATGATCTGTGGTTTCCAGTTACCCATTGAAATGCTCCTTTCCTTTGGAACTGACTGCTTCTAGTCCCTGTCCAACCCCTACCCTATCATATTGACAGTGGGGTAGTAAATGGAGTGAAACAATAATTATTTTACTGAGATTCCAAGGGAACAGCTGAAACAGAGCACCACGTCATTTATCTTGGCGTTTTTCCACTTCAGGCTTCTGCTGTCAAACACTGGCATGTATGGAAGAGGCTGCCCGTGTAGCTGAGTTCCCATCACAGATAGCTGGTGGCAGCTTCATCCCAGAGGTGACTTCTGCTGTGACTGACTGCAGTGCTTCCTGCCAGGCCAGACCCTGGCCATTCTGAGAGCAGGTGGGCCCTCCATGGAATTAAACCTAAAGTCTTTCCCTTTTCTTTCATGGTTTTCATGACATCTGGTTTTAAGGGTCTTCCCACATGCACATTTATGCTGATTGATATTTTAAAATATGATATGCAAATGTCTATCTCTATACATGAATATACAGAAGATGCCCACATAACTTCACTCTGTTCTGTCTTGTTTCCTTGTGATGTTAGTGAAGAAAACTATCATTCTCAGTTGTATAGAGTTTGCATATTTCCTCCCTAACTATAAGGGCTTATCTCCAGATACTACTGTCTCCCCCCCCCATTCCAAAGATGTGCACATCAAGTTCATTGGCATGTGTCAGCCATTCCAGTCTGAGTGGGTACAGGTGTGGGATTTAAAGCACTCCATGATGGAAGGGTGCCTTGTTCATGATCAGATCCTGGCTTATACCCTGAGAATGACTCTTACATATGACCCAGAGCTAGAACAAGAAGGTTGTAAAATGAAATGAGTGCATGAATAAAATTAATTGCCTAATATTAAAAGTAATTTGGGTTTTCTTTTATTTTGAAATGTTTTGGTGATCATAAATATGCCCTAGGAACTTACCTCTTGTCTATAGCAATTAGAAAGTGGGGAACTAGTTTTCTGATATGTCATTTCAGTTTTAAGCCACAGTTTATATAAACCTATTGACAATGAATGTCATGTGTGAACTCACTCTACAGACATACACATATGTATGAATCCCAAAAAATTCTCATCAATAGGGTGACTATGAGTCATAATTGAATTCTTATTTAAAAAAAAGAAGCTTGTCTTAAAAACTGCTGAAGACACTATGTTATTTTGTTCGGAAGCAAATGGAATATTTGTTCTAACCTCTTTCTATATCCACTTGAGCAAATACATGCCTCTTTGCAGGGAACCAGAAAGGCAGATTCTTAGTATCACCTGTAGGTAATAAGGTTTTTCTCACAGTGTAGGTGGACATTTTGTAATACTGTGTTCCAGAGACTTACAGGAGAGCGATTTTCACAAAACTGTCCATGCCATATAGTTTCAATTTGTACTGAGAGGGAGCAGTTCACCACCAGATCTAATAATTTATTTATCCTGTGTTTATTTACTTGTTCCCTCAGGGCATATTTATTGAGCACTTTTTCTGGGGCAACTCTGAAGACACAGTCAATGGAAGATAGCTTACGATAAACATGAGAAGACAAACATCTCGTAACACCTTAAGTCACCCACTTGGTGCTTTTCAGAGAATTTCACAACACTTATCACTTTTATCTCACGGAAACAGGCAAAGCTGATATTGTCTTTGCTACATGAGGAGACTAAAGATCTGTCTACTTGTGCTCTAGGTTAATTACTGTGTGACTCTGGACAAGTTACCTGACAGCTCTGAGCCTATTTTGTCATCTGCATTAAGGGCATGAGTTACAACTGCCTATTTAACACAACCATGTTAGTAAGGTGCTTATCACTGTGCTGAGCACATTGACAGGTGCTTCACAAAGCATTGTTATTCTTAGAAATGGCAACTATTGCAAGGTAGGGTTTATGTTATTGCTGCTGCTATAAAGATGCTGCTATGAAGAGGATGATGCCACACTGTACTGGCTTTCCTACTGTATTTCAAAGCAATGTTGAGATCTTGGAGTCACCTCTGGGTTGTAGTTGAAAGATGGCAATGTGGATTTGGTGGGTAGGATTT
The DNA here is from genome assembly GCF_950295315.1 of Erinaceus europaeus. Taxonomy (NCBI): domain Eukaryota; kingdom Metazoa; phylum Chordata; class Mammalia; order Eulipotyphla; family Erinaceidae; genus Erinaceus; species Erinaceus europaeus. The sequence goes on from NC_080166.1 coordinate 93,737,718, forward strand.
TCATTCTTTTTGATCAGCATCCATAAGCATACCTGTGCATGTATGTACATGTATATACATGCTAGTCTGCAGGACTGTTTCTACCTTGATTCTTAAGTGGAAATGGAGGTGGGCAACTCCATATAAAGCTGCTGCTCTGTAGAAGACCTGCAGAGACACTTGCTATTATATAAAGTCATGAAAGTGTGGTGTGGTATGGGGGACTATAGATATTGGTGTCAGTAGGAAAACTGACAAAATTCTTAGCCTAAATGTCACTGAAGGCATTTCCCATGGATAAGAAATGGTAATCACAAAACACTCATTGGAGGAAAACAAAGTAGTATTGGCTCAGCCTTTAAGTCAGACATTGATGGGACACCAGAAGCCATCCACAAAACACTCTCTTGTTTCCCCCCTATCAACACAGAGAATAGAAAGTGGTCCAGATTTTATTTGAGTGTCCTGTAACCCATCTTGTTTTCGTAGATAGTGATTGCTTTTTTAAAAAATATTTATTTATTACAAGAGAGAGAACACTGTTCAGCTCTGACACATGGTGGTGGCAGGCATGGAACCTGTGTCTTCTTACAGGCCTCAGGAAGCAAGTTCTGTGTTATAACAGGCTACACTATTTCCTGGCCTAGTAGTCATTTTTGAATTGTTCATGGATATTAAGACACTGTATTTTTCAGGATTTTATACTCCATGAAGCAACCAATTTATCACATTTGATAATCTGACTATATATTTAATAATAAACTGGCAATATTTGAAAGAGCACATTCAAGTCTGGGAAGGTGGCTCAATGGGAGCATGTATGTATTGTATGCTCAAAGCCCTGGGTTTGAACCCTGGAACCATGTAAAATCAGGAAAGATAAATGCAAATGGAACACTAAACACGGAGAAGTGGTGGGTGCTCTGATCTCTTTGTGCCATCATTACCATCATCATCATTATAATCAAATAAAAATTAATGAAAGAGCACATAAAAATGTTCTCTGAGCACTTCAAAACATGGAGCTCAACAAACAAGGATCTCAAAAATAAGATTATCTAAACTCTAAGACAAGATTGAGATCATTCTGCTGCTGGAGAGACTGAGCAGACAGACACCTAGGAAAGAACTTTAATGACTGAAGGATTCAGTCCACTGAGGTTGAAGGAGAAACAAAATAGTCACTATAAATACCATCACCAAAGGCAATGCATATGGCTTGGGAACATATTACAGGGAGTAGGAACATGAGTTCTATGGTTGCCTGTCCAGAGAATACTAAAAATTTTTAAGTGGGTTGAAACAAGCAGAAGAATGAAACTGAAGCACTATATTTCACCAAACACAAAAGTAAATTCCAAGCAGATCAAGGACTTGGATGTTAGACCAGAAACTATCAAATACTTAGAGGAAAATATTGGCAGAACTCTTTTCCGCATAAATTTTAAAGGCATCTTCAATGAAACGAATCCAATTACAAAGAAGACTGAGATAATAAACCAATGGGACTACATCAAATTAAAAAGCTTCTGTAAAGCAAAAGAAACAACTATCCAAACAAAAAGACCTCTCACAGAATGGGAGAAGATCTTTACATGCCATACATCAGAAAAGAGGTTAATAACCAAAATATGTAAAGAGCTTAGCAAACTCAACAACAAGAAAAAAAATAACCCCATCCAAAAAATGGGGAGAGGACATGGACAGAATATTCACCATAGAAGAGTTCCAAAAAGTCAAGAAACATATGAAAAAATGCTCCAAGTCATTGATTATCAGAGAAATGAGAATAAAGACAACAATGAGATACCACTTCACTCCTGTGTGAATGTTATATATCAGAAAAAGTAGCAGCAACAAATACTGAAGAGGTTGTGGGGACAAAGGAACCTTCCTGTACTGCTGGTGGGAATGTTGATTGGTCCAAGCCCTGTGGAGAGCAGTCTGGAGAACTCTCAGAAGGCTAGAAATGGACCTACCATATGACCCTGAAATTCCTCTCCTGGGCATATATCCTAACAAAGCAAACACAACCATCCAAAAAGATTCATGTATATATATGTTCATAGCAGCACAATTTGTAGTAGCCAAAACCTGGAAGCAACCCAGGTGTCCAACAACAGATGAGTGGCTGAGCAAGTTGTGGTATATATACACAATGGAATACTACTCAGCTATTAAAACTGGTAATTTCAACATTTTCAGCCCATCTTGGATGGAGCTTGAAGAAATCATATTAAGTGAAATAAGTCAGAAACAGAAGGATGTATGTGGGGTGATCTCATTCACAGGCAGAAATTGAAAAACAAGATCAGAAGAGAAAACACTAAGCAGAATCTGGACTGGAATTGGTGTACTGCACCAAAATAAAAGACTCTGGGGTGGGTTGGGGGAAAGTACAGGTCCTGTAAAAGGATGTCAGAGGACCTAGTGAGGGTTGTCTTGTTATGTGGAAAACTGAGAAATGTTATGCAGGTACAAACTATTGTATTTACTGGCAACTGTGAAACATTAATCTTCCAGTAAAGAAAAAAAATGTTAAAAAAAAAGAATACTAAGTTTTCCCTCTTGCCTCATTCTTCTGGTTTATTCCATAAGTATACATGAAGAACTTGTGGTTCCCTGCTCTGTGGTGCATCAGCCATTGCCAACAGGAGCATAGCCCTGGACGGGGCGTGGGGTTGGTAGGGATGGGTTTAGGACAACTAGGTGTCCTTCATTCCTTCATTTTCCTTTCAGACATCAATGATACCATTTTACAGATGAGGAAACTGAGGTCTAGGGAAGTTACATTGTTTGCCAGAAAAGTTTGCAAAGCAAGTAGCACCATGTGGGATACTATTTAGACTCATATTTAGTTCTATTAGGTTCTCCCTTTTAGAGAGAATTGGGCCACAGCATAGATACCCCCATTCACTTGAAATAGTCCCTAGATTTATCTCATGCATTCCTGCAAGTTTGAACTGTATATTCTTTCCTGTATCCCCAAGATTCTAAAGAGAGTGGCAGACCTGAGAGTGGTTTATAGCAGTAGGTTCCAAGAACAAGGCTGTGACACTGATTTGTGATACTCTCCCCACAAAGAAAAAGTAATATTTATTACACAGGACAGGAATGCTTCCCTATTATGATTAGTATGTAATATGACTTGACATTTTGGTATGGAGATGTGTTTAAGCTGAGTTTTTTTTCTTTTCTTTTTTTTTTCCTTTGGTGGAATCACCCTTCTAATCATGATCTGGAAGCAAATCAAAGACAGGGGCTTGCTTATTTTAATATCTTTCAGGAGCAGAGTCAGTAGTTAGTACTAGATTAGTTTCACAATGTTTCTGGCCATCTTGTCAACCCATGAAATTAAAGGCCAAGACTGACTTGCTTAGAGCAAAGCAGATTTGTACTTATAAGACTTTTTCTTTAGTACTTAAGATCTCTGCAGATGAAGTGTCCACATGCTTGAGGGCAGAATCTCTCTAGTTGATGTTGCCTGGCATGTTGGAGGCTATGTGATTGGCAGTGGAAACCAGAACCCTCAGTAGCTACTGCCTGTTGGGGACAGTGAACATTGACCCTTCCTTCCAACCTGAGATTTGTTTTCCTGATGGTACAGTGCTGAGTTTCCTTTTAAATGCGCCCTAGGTTCTGTTTTAACCAGCAATCAGACTCACTGGACTAGAAGTGAGAAACAAAGTGGCTTAAGATCAAAGAGGCAGTGCATCTTGGATCAGCTGTGGAATGATGCCTTAACTTTACTAGTCTGGTCTCACGGAGGCCTAGCTATCCATTGCATCCTAATGAGTAAAGATGAAAGTGTCAGAAACCAGCCAATGATTTCTGCTCTGAACAGGCTATGGAGTGATGGCTATTCTTATGGTTTCCTTAAAGTGATTTGCAGAAAGTCATGCATGGCTAAGCTTGAAAGAAAAGGTTCTGTCATAGTTCAGTTTTATCTTTTGTTGTCCTTACAGTCTCTTTCCCATTAAAATCAACCTCTCCTGATGATCCTCAGCCTATGTTTAATTTATAGTATCTATTAATTCAGGCTGTTTATAGACAGTACAGTATGATAGCTCAGAACATGGGGTACAGATTTCCAGAATTATCATATTGCCACTAACATATATCAGTGTTCTGACACTCAGCACATTTCTTTATCTCTTGGCACACCTTTTCTCATTCATTAGGAGGGAAAAAAACCAATAGCATTCATTTCTTTGGTGCTGATGTAGGGGGGTGAGGTAAGATTGGTCAGGGGAGCTAGCATAATTTTTATACAAAAAGACATTCATGCCAGAGGCTCTAAGTCCCCAGGTTCAATCCCCAGCACCACCATAAGTCATAGAGAAAGCACCTGTAAATTATAATAAGTACCTTTCATAGAACTGCCATGCAATGAATATCAATAACTATGATTACTTCCAAAATGCATATGAGATTCAACTACTGATTCATATCAACCAGCATTTACTTAACATCTATAATCACTTTGGTATTTTAAGGAGTATGACAACAGCAGGGGAAGTCCACTCCCTAGTGTCATACTAAAAATTTCTCACTGACTTCAGTCATCGAGGTCTGACTTAAACATGTAAGAGGTTTCCCTGATGTCTCCAACTGTGGGACAATCTCTGATGTCGTTTCTTGTGCTACTGCTCTACCCCCTCAACCAAGGACATAATTTCACTGAACAAAGTTCGCAGACTTAGTAACAAATTAGAGTTTTTTGAGAACCACTTTATATCTATATATTCACAGAGTCAGTAAGTATATTAGTAAACAGGAAAAAAATTAAAGTGGCTTTTAAAAATCTCTACATTGTTCTGTCAACACAAACAGGAAACCTGGCTGAGCTAAAAAAACTTTTTTTTTTCTACAAAATGCTGGGGATTTGCTTACAGAACAATTCAATTCTAGATTTAGACTCAGCAGCACTGTTTATTCCCTTGAGGCAGAATTGTGTGCACTTAAAAAGGAAAGCCTACTCACAAGTGAATGCTACTCTAACTCCAGTACCACATGAGGACTAAGACACTGGAGAATCTATATGTTGTGCTGCTCTGTGAGGGGTTCAAGGGCTTGGAGAAAATATATTTGGAAAGCTCCTGTGCATTTGGTGTCCCTGAACAGGAACTGTATTCTTTTTTTTTTTTTTAATAAAAAGGAAACATTGACAAAACCATAGGATAAGAGAGGTTCAACTCCACTCAGTTGCCACCATCAGAACTCTGTATCTCATCCTCTCCCTCGATATCTTTCCTATTCTTTATACTTCTGGGAGTATGGATGCAGGGTCATTATGGGTTGCAGAAGGTGGAAGGTCTGGCTTCTTTAATTGCTTCCCTGCTGAACATGGGAGTTGACAGGTCGATCCATACTCCCAGTCTGCTTTTCTCTTGCCCTAGTGGGGTAGAGCTCTGGGGAAGTGGGACCAGGACACATTGGTGGGGTTGTCTGTCCAGAGAAGTCTGGTTGGCATCATGCTAGCATCTGGAACCTGGTGGCTGAAAAGAGAGTTAACATATAAAGCCAAACAAGTTGTTGACTAATCATGAAACTAAAGGCTGGAGTAGTACAGATGAAGAGTTGGGGGGGGGGGTCCTCTGTTCTGTAGATAGCTAGTAGGCATATTTTAGTTATATTCCAAAGGGCCTGTGGCTATACTAGTTTTTTTTCCCCTAAGCCTGAAATCTGATATGTAGGTGGATCCAAGTTATTGTCTGCGGAGATTATGTCATGGCTGGATAAAGGACCAGAAAGCTGGATCAGGGAAGAGAGTATCTCCCAAATATGGGAAAGGTGTATAAATATTGTTGACTGTAAACCCCTTCAATTTGATCTGATCTGGGGCCCATATTCAGCTTAAGAGCCTATGTTACCTCTGCATCCCTGTAGATCTGAGATCACATTCTGTGGTCATGAGTAGCAACATTTCAAATTGCCCTGATTTCAGGATCCACATTTCTCAGATGGAACATTCTGTACCCTTGTTGATCCAAATTGAGGGCAAGGTCCTATGGGGGCCCATATTGTAGGAACTGCATTCTTAATGTGTTCCTTAGTAACAGAACTGTTTGCTAATTTGGAAACTCACCAGTCCATCATCACTTTAGTTTCTTTCTACAGTTCTAATCAGGAGACCTCATGCTGTCTTTAAAAAGTAGTTCTCTTTTTATTGATTTTAAGAACAGCATTTTTTTTTATATTTGAATGCTCAGCACTATATCCACCATTGAATACATTTATTTCAGATTTTATAGCAGACTGATGTTGCTTTCATACAATCATTGGACCCCACTCTAATCAATAAGCTTTTTCTTCCTGTGTTCCAATTTATGTATACACAGCAAGTTGATTTTCCATGGACTTGTTGATTGAAATTTAGGTTATTCTTAGTTTGTGTCAGTAAGACTGATTAAAAACTTGCATACAGGCATTTATATAAACATGGATTTATTTTCTTTCACTTCACTTTGAGAAAAATAAGAATAAGCAATGTTGGAGGTGGGGCTATGGAGCAGCATCAGTGGTGTTTCTCTCCTCTCTTCTCCCAGGTCAACTAGGAATACCAAAGGAGATCATCTGGGACCTCAACAAGACAGGATTAGACCGACTTCAGGAACCCACCAAATCATCAGTGAGTGCAAGTAAGTGTGGCTCATGGACAGAGAGGAACCTAGGGAGAGATTAAGTGGCTGGTAACAGTCTGGCAGTTTACCAGTTGAGACACCACCTCCAGTCTGTTTCACCAACAAAAAGACTGCTGAAGGGAGGAGAGGACTCAACTAAGATTCAACAAATGCAACTGTGAGTCCCCATTGCTACTGCCCTCAGAAGCTTCAGCAGCAGGGAAAAGGCCTTGTGCTGACACCAGGGAACAGAGAATAAACCAGGAAACTCTGAAGAAGATCTATACCTTGGTGGCCCAGTGTTAGGGCTGTGAGAGTCTCTTTGCATAACCACTGGATTATCTCTGCCCCACCCTGCTTTATCTCTTGGTCAGGAGTGTGGGATTAAACTAAGAAGCCTACTTATAGTTTAAAAGCCCTTGGACTTCCATAGCCTACAAGGAATAAAAAGAACAAAAGAGGCTTTTAAGCCACAGTGCTCCAACTCAGGGATCAAATAATATTGAAACTGCCCGTTTCCAAAACTGTGAACTCTTTAATAACCTTACTTAGTTACAGGTCAATCCAGGCAAGAGTAATCAGTAATTTGAAAAGTACTGAGAGAGGGACCTCATAACATACTATAAAGAATGGTTAAACCAACAAGAAGAAATATTGGAGAAATGAACCACGACAAGAGTACAGCTAAGAGCCCTCCAAAGTTTGAAGCACAAAATAATGAGGTCAACATCCAAACACTAGTTAAGGAGATAATCACAGGAGTGAGTAAAGAACTTGAAAGAATGCCAAGTTAGTGAACCTGGAAGAAATGGACGATTTCCTAGATACCTATGAACTTCCAAAATTAAATAAAGAGGAACTAGATAATATGAACAGGCCCATCACAGCTAGTGAAATTGAAACAGTTATCAAAATCCTTCCCAATAATAAAAGTCCTCAACTAGATGGTCTTACAAATGAATTCTACAAAACCTACAAAGAAGAACTAATACCTTTACTTTTAAAAGTTTACCAGAAGATTGAAGACACTGGAATACTCCCTGCCAGCTTCTATGAAGCCAACATCACTCTGATACCAAAAGCAGACAGGGACACAACCAAAAAAGAAAACTACAGACCAATATCTCTGATGAACACAGATACTAAAATATTGAACAAAATTTTAACCAACCAGATACAACAGTCAATTAAAAAGAATGTTCATCATGACCAACTGGGTTTATCCCAGGGATGTAAAGTTGGTTTAATATATGTAAATCAATCAACGTGACCACCACATCAATAAAAGCAAGACCAGAAACCACATGGTCATATCAATAGATGCAGAGAAAGCCTTTGACAAAATACAACATCCCTTTATGAACAAAACACTACAAAAATGGGAATAGATGGAAAATTTCTGAAGATAGTGGAGTCTATATATAGCAAACCTACAACCAACATCATACTCAATGGTGAAAAACTGGAAGCATTTCACCTCAGATCAGGTACTAGACAGGGCTGCCCACTATCACCATTATTATTCAGAATAATGTTAGAAGTTCTTGCCATAGAAATCAGGCAGGAGGAAGGAATTAAAGGGATACAGATTGGAAGAGAAGTCAAATTCTCCCTATTTGCATATGACATGATAGTATATATAGAAAAACCTAAGGAATCCAGTAAGAATCTTTTGGAAATCATCAGGCAATACAGTAAGGTGTCAGGCTATAAAATTAACAATCAATAGTCAGTGACATTCTTCTATGCAAACGCTAAGAAGAAGCTGAAATCCAGAAATCAATCCCTTTTACTATAGCAACAAAAACAATACAATATCTAGGAATAAACCTAACCAAAGAAGTGAAAGACTTGTATACTGAAAATTATGAGTCACTACTCAAGGAAACTGAAAAAGACACAAAGAAGTAGAAAGATACTCCATGTTTATGGGTAGGAAGAATTAACATAATCAAAATGAATATTTTACCCAGAGCCATATACAAATTTAATGATATTCCCATCAAGTTCTCAACCACATTTTTTAGGAGAATAGAAAAAATGCTACAAATGTTTATCTGGAGCTAGAAAAGACCTATAATTGCCAAAATTATCCTGAGAAGAAAGCACAGAACTGGAGGCATCACACTCCTAGATCTCAAATTGTATTATAGGCCATTGTAATCAAAATGGCTTGGCACTGGAACATGAATAGACACACTGACCAGTGGAATAGAATTGATAGCCTGGAAGTAAGCCCCAAGACCTCTGGATATCTAATCTTTGACAAAGGTGTCCAAACTATTAAATAGGGAAAGCAGAGTCTCTTCAAAAAATGGTGTTGGAAAAAAGGGATTGAAACATGCAGAAGAATGAAACTGAACCACTGGATTTCACAAAATACAAAAGTAAATTCCAAGTGGATCAAGGACTTGTATATTAGGCCAGAAACTATCAGATACTTAGAGGAAAATTCTGGCAGAACTATTTTCTGCATAAATTTTAAAGACATCTTCAATCAAATGAATACAGTTACAAAGAAGACTAAGGCAAGTATAAACCTATGGGACTACATCAAATTAAAAAGCTTCTGCACAGAAATTGAAAAACATGACTAGAAGAGAAAACACAAGTAGAACCTCAACTTGATCTGGCATATTACACCAAAATAAAAGATTGTGGGGTGGGTGGTGGTGGGAGAATACTGGTCCAAGAAGGATGATGGAGGACCTAGTGGGGGTTGTATTGTTATATGGAAAACTGAGAAATATTACACATGTACAAACTATTGTATTTACTGTTGAATGTAAAACATTAATTACCCAATGAGGAAATAAAAAAAATTAAAAGAAGCTTCTGAACAGCAAAAGAAACCACTACTCAAACAGAGAGACCCCTCAGAGAATGGGAGAAAATCTTTACATACCATACATCAGACAAGAGTTTAATAACAATAATATATAGAGAGAGCTTGTCAAACTCAACAACAAGAAAACAACCCCTTACAATAATGGGTAGAGGACATGGACAGAATCTTCACCACAGAAGAGATCCTAAAGGCCAAGAAACACATAAAAAAAATGCTCGAAGTCTTTGACTGTCAGAGAAATGCAAATATAAACAAAAATGAGATAGAACTTCACTCCTGTAAGTCGTATATCCTAAAAGGTAACAGCAACAAATGCTGGAGAGGTTGTGGGTTCAAAGGAACCCTCTTGCATTGCTGGTGGGAATGTAAATTGGTCCAACCTTTGTGGAGAACAGTCTGGAGAACTCTCAGAAGGCTAGAAATGGACAAACTCCCCTCCCCCCCAAAAAAAAACTAGTATAGCTACAGGCCCTTTGAAATATAACTAAAATATGCCTACTACCTAACACTTCATCTGCACTATTCCAGCCTTTATGTCCATGATTGTTGAACAACTTGTTTGGCTTTGTATGTTAACTCTCTTTTCAGCCGCCAGGTTCCAGATGCTAGCAGGATGCCAACCAGACTTCCCTGGACAGACAACCCCACCAGAGCCCTTCTCCACTAGGGAAAGAGAGAGACAGGCTGGGAGTATGGATTGACCTGTCAATGCCCATGTTCAGCAGAATTACAGCAGAATTACAGAAGCCAGACCTTCAACCTTCTGCATCCCATAATAATCTTGGGTCCATGCTCCCAGAGGGTTAAAGAGTAGGAAAGTTATCAAGGGAAGAGATGGGATACAGAAGTCTGGTAGTGGGAATTGTGCGAAGTTGTACCCCTCTTATCCTATAGTTTATCAATGTTTCCTTTTTATAAATAAAAAATAAAAAAAAAATGAACCTACCCTTTGATCCTGCACTTCCTATCCTGGGGATATATCATAAAGAACCCAACACACCCATGCAAAAAGATCTGTGTACACATATGTTCTTAGCAGCACAATTTATAATAGCCAAAACCTGGAAGCGACCCAGGTATCCAACAATGGATGAGTGGCTGAGCAAGTGTGGTATATATATATACAATGGAATACTACTCAACTATTAAAAATGGTGACATCACCATTTTCAGCCCATCTTGAATGGATCTTGAAGAAATCATGTTAAGTGAAATAAGTCAGAAACAGAAGGATGTATATGGGATGATATCACTCACAGGCAGAAGTTGAAAGACAAGATCAGAAGAGAGAACACAAGTAGAACCTGAACTGGAGTTGGTGTGTTGCACCAAAGAAAATGACTCTGGGGTGGGTGGTGGGGAGAATACAGGTCTAAAAAGGATTACAGAGGACCTATTGAAGGTTGTATTGTTATATGGAAAACTGGGAAATAGTATGCATGTACAAACCATTGTATTGATTGTCGAATGTAAAACATTAATTCCCCAATAAAGAAATTAAAAAAAAAACTTACAGGGGACCGGGTGGTGGAACACTGTAGTGCACACAATATGATGAGCAAGGGCACATGCAAGGATCCTGGTTCAATCCCCCAGCTCCCTACCTGCAGGGGATTACTCCTCTTTCTCTCTCTTCCTATCTTCCCCTCCTTTCTCATTTTCTCTATGTTCTATAAAAAAAAAATACAGGAGTATCATAATGGGCAAATGAAAAAAAAGTAAAACCCCAATTACATGCTGCTGTTTATATGTGAAACATTTAAAACATTCATATACAATTATTTTGAAAATAAATATAAATGTAAAATATAGTGACATAGAAAGCCAATGAAATGATTGAAGGTAAATAAGGAAGGAAAAATATATTATGTGAGCATTAGCCAAAAAAGGACAATGAAGATATATTAATACTTATACAAAATGACCATTTATGCAAAAAGCATTACTATGATAAATGGACATATTTGAGGAAATTAAAAAAAGAATAAACAATGTTGGGGCCACTTGTTAAATCTATATTTAACTTTCTACATACATACACACATATATATGCTATGCAAAAAGAATTTCATGTTTGAGGCTCTGAGGCACTAGGTCAATCCCCAGCACTAGTTTATGCCAGGGCTGAGTAGTGCTCTGGTATCTCTCTGTCTCTTTCTGTTTCTCTCTTTCTCTCTGTATCTCTCCTATTAAAAACTACTGGGATATTGTGCAGATGCAGTCACATCTGCCATGTTGTCCCCTCAGGCTACTGCTAGTTCCCACGAGAGTTGGGACATTCTCGGAGTGCCTGTTTCACCATATTGTGCCCTCAGGGCATTGTCTATTTACCCACAATATTTGGAGTGCTTTGGTCACTCCTTCCCCCTCCCATTCTCACGAGAATTATTATCCTATCCTGGAGTGCTATGCTTACTCCTCCCCCTTCCCATTCTCATGAAAGCTGCTCCTATAAAAACCCTTCTTCTTCCGCACCTCGCTCTCTTGCCAGCGCTTCAATTCGGTGTTCAGACACAGGAAAGGTTACTGCGTGAGGCAGCCATTTTCACTACCTCCACATGGCCCAACCTGCTTCTCTAGCACCCAACTCTGAGGTGCCAACGCAAATAAAGATTTGTGTTCCTTCTTCGCTCTGGATCTCTTCTCTCCTCCACGGGACACAACAACATCTGGTGCCCGATGTGTCCTGCACTCACGCCCAGCCTGAGGTCCAGAAAGGCCTCCCAGACACAGGTAAGTGGCAGCTGCCTGACTCTGTGGCCCTGCGTTTCCCCTCACCATGGGATTTTTTTTGTTTTATGAGGAGGTGTCCCAGACATTATCTCCTTCTCTCCTGGGACAGGTTCTCGCTCTCAGAGACACTTTAATTTCTGCTACACTGTGGATCTCATAGCTATAATCACTACTTACAAGATATCTACAACGTGGTCTGCCATGAAGATAAGCGACCTTGAGGCTGAGATACGAGAGTTAAAGCATATGTGCTTAAGACGCCCTAAGCAATCAGCAGCTAGTCCCAAAACTTCCGTCCCCACAGACACGTACACGTGTTTGGACACTCCTCCTTTGACCCCGCCTCCAGCTGCCACGGTTTCGGCTTCCCCTGAAGCTTCTGGTTCTCTAACCCCGCCCCCTGCTGATACCTCACCATTAAGAGACCCTGAGGTTTCCGCTTCGACCCCTCACCCTGCTGATACCTCATCATTAAGAGACCTTGTGGCAGATATACAGCAGTTAAAGGATATGTTTTCAGCATTTAGAGACCTTAAACCTTTTGCAGTCTGTCCCAAGAGCTCCATCCCCGTAGATACGTTCTCAGTTTCCCCTGTAGCCACTACGGCAGCCTCCACTTCTGTAACTCTTTACCCCGCGTCATTAGACCAAGTCCACACCTTCCTGGTAAATGTGGCCCCCAATAGACAAAACCCTCAGGTGTGGCACCCATACTCCTCCAAAGTGCACAGGGAACTCAGAAAAGTTGTGAAGGAGGACGAAACTCACGCTCCATGGACCAAGTCCATTTTAAGGAGTTTTTACCAGCATCTAAATACACCCCAGGAAAGGAAAGACCTGGTTTGTGCTGCATTGCCAGACCCCCACTATCTACAATGTAAGGCATGCTTCCATGACGAATGCTCTAGACAATCGCAGGAAAATAGTAACAAATAGATAGCATGGAATTTCGATGCATTGTTTGGAGTAGGAGAGTTTGAAACTGGAACTCAGCAGGGAGAAGCCAAGTTTCCAACTGGTTATTTTGAACAGGTATGCATCTGTGCAACACAAGCATGGGAAAGGTTAACCCCAACCACAGTAGAGGTCTCAGTCCCTATTAACTCTCTTCGCCCAAACACTGATGAATCCTTAGCGAACTTCATCTCAAGGGTGAGGCAAACCCTAGAGAGAAGGTTTATAATCCTGAAATCCTCTCTTTCCTCCTGCGTTCTATTATCTGGGATGGCATGATACCACAATTCCGTCAGCCATGCCTTAGTCTTAAACACCTACACCCAGATAATTGGATTTTAGCAAAACAGGAACTTACATCAGGCAATTATGGGGCACCTGCTACGACACAGATTTATGCAGTTACCCCACGTAATCAAAATGGGGCCTGCTTTCAGTGCGGTTGCCAAGGGCACTGGCATAACCAATGTCCAGATAAGCTGCACCACACCTACAGTCAGGGCAACCCCGCCTACAGTCAGGGCAACCCCGCCTACAGTCAGGGCAACCCTGCTTTCAGTCAGGGAGCCAGAAGCCACAAACACCTTGTCCTAGATGTCAGAAAGGGTTTCATTGGAAAAGAGATTGTTGGTCCAAATTTCATAAAGATGACACGCCCCTGAATGGTACAAATTCAGGGCCTGAGATTTTGTGGACCACTCCTGTTTTAGAACGCGGTCACCCTAATATGACAGTAAGGATTGGCAATATTCCTTTTAAATTTTTGATTGACACGGGGTTGGATGGGTGACCCAATCCTTTCTCACACGAGATTCGCTCATGTGGGAAGACCCGGAAGGTTCTACCTGACACTTCCACCCTTTGGTAGCTGATATTAGCACCAACCTACTGGGCAGAGATCTTCTGGAATGTCTTGATGTTAGGATATCCACAGATGCCTCTGCAGAGCGTAACACCTGCTCCTGTGAGACCAGATCTAATCAGCACCCCCAATACTAACTGACACTGTTCGTAGCCAAACTCCCCACTTAGGCTGGCTTTCTAATGAGCCTGTCTGGAACAGTGGCCTTGCCTAGGGATAAGCTAGAAATTTTAAAAGAGCTTGTCCGAGAGCAGTTGTCCTTTGTCATTTGGCACTGCGGAGAGGAGAGAGAGGAGGTCTGGGGTGAAGAGGGAACACAAATCTTTATTTGCGCTGGCACCTCAGAGTTGGGTGCGAGAGAAGCAGTTTGGGCCACGTGGAGGTAGAAAAAATGACTGCCTCATGCAGTAACCTTTCCTGCGTCTAAACACCAAAGTGGGGCACTGACAAGAGAGAGGTGAATCGCAGGCAAGAGAGGTGAAGTGCTGCCAAGAGAGCTGAAGCGCCGGCAAGAGAGAGGTGAAGCGCTGGCAAGAGAGGGGAAGCGCTGGCAAGAGAACGAGGTGCGGAAGAAGAAGGGCTTTTATAGGAGCAGCTTTCACGAGAATGGGAAGGGGGAGGAGTAACCATAGCACTCCAGGATAGGATAATAACTCTCGTGAGAATGGGAGGGGGGAGGAGTAACCAAAGCACTCCAAATATTGCGGGGAAATAGACAATGCCCTGAAGGAACAACATGGCAGAACAGGCACTCCGAGAATGTCCCAACTCTCGCAGGAACTAGCAGCAGCCTAAGGGGACAACATGGCAGATGTGACTGCATCTGCACAATTTCCCAGCAGTCCTTGGGACACATTCATCATTCTCGAAGCCCATGGAATACTCCTGTCTTTGTGATTTAAAAGCGCTCAGGAAAATGGCGCCTCCTCCAAGATCTCTGTGCGGTTAATAAAACCATGCATGTCTGGGGCTCCCCCCAAGGGGTTAGCCTCTTGCTTCTGCAATTCCCACGGGAATTTCAATCATAGCTATCGATATACAAGATTGTTTTTTCTCTATTCCCTTGCATCCACAAGATTGTAAACGTTTTCCCTTCTCTGTTCCTTCTATTAATAACGCCAGCCCTGCCAATAGATTTGAATGGGTGGTGCTGCCCCAGGGCATGGCCAATAGTCTTACAATTTGTCAAGAGGCTGTTAAATCTGCCCTTTTTCCATATATCCATAAGGGCCTTAATGTTTTTCATTACATGGATGACGTATTAATATGGGGAAAATCAGATACAGATCTCTGTGCCCTACGTGATTTTCTTATTCCTACATTAAAGAAAAGTGGCCTTAATGTGGCTCCTGAGAAGATACAGCTAATTCCTCCAATATCTTTTTTAGGTTCAGATATTTCTCTAACGCAAATTCATCCCTTAAAATCTAGTGTTACTTTTCCTTCTAACCTCTCTCTTGCTTCTTTACAAAGTTTTCTTGGAAATTTAAATTGGCTTAGGCAGTGTCTTTATCTGCCTACAAGCTGCCTCCAACCACTGTTTGACCTGTTAAAAGGAAACAAACAGCCCTCCTCAAAATGTAGGTTAACTCCCGAGGCCTCCTCGGCACTGGAAAGGCTTAACCAGGCCCTCCAGGACATGCACCTTATTCGATTCTCCCCCTCCTTTCCGGTAAACCTTCTAATCTTTAACTCCATCCCCACAGTAGTAGGGGCATTGTGGCAGAACCATGGGGTTCTTGAGTGGCTTCATATGCCAGTAGGCGGAGCTCCAAGACTCCTCACTGAGACAGATGCATTAGCATTCATGGTTCACCAAGGAAGAAATAGGTCTGTGCAGGTCTTAGGGAAAGAACCGGATTTAATTATTTTGCCCTTTTCTCTCACAGATACAGAGTGGCTCATATGCCATCATTCCCGCTTTGCCATAAGCTTCATGGAGTTTCCAGGACAAATAGATAACCATTTTCCTTCTAATAAATTGATAGCTTCTTTACCTCTTTTGCCTCTACTAGCACCTAAACTTTTCTCTCGAGATCCCATTCCTTCTGCTCCTACAGTCTTCACTGATGGTGGAAAAAAGAGAGCTGCTGCCTTTATATATTTCCGGGACAAACAACCCCCTAAACCTCTCTTTACTGAGCTTCCTGAGAATTCCCCTCAGTACAAAGAACTTTATGCTGTTTTCCTTGCATTAAAAGCTGTACCAGAATCCTTCAACCTTTTTTCTGACAGTGTGTATACTGTTAACTTACTTCCATGACTTGCTCTTTCCTATGTGAAAATTGATGACAACCCACTTTCCCCTCTCTTGATTCAAATCGCCTCTATGCTCTCTTCTCAAACCCAACCACTATATATTCAGCACCTTCGTTCCCACAGCCCTCTTCCTGGTTCCCTGTCCGAAGGGAATGCTGCAGCTGACCGCCTTGCCTCCACAGGAGCTCTCCTAGTCTCTGTCTCTGATCCTGCTGATTTCCATTCTCTAACCCATGTTAATCTTAAAGGCCTTCGAGCTTGATTTCCTGATGTTCCTTTACCACAGTTAAAACATATCCTAGCTACATGCTCTTCCTGTGCAAGTCTCATAAAAACACCTGCTATTCAGACTCTTGGTGTTAACCCCCGAGGCTTAAAAGCTAATGCTATTTGGAAAATTGATGTCACCCACATACCAAACTTTGGCAAACAAAAATATGTGTTTGTCTCAATTGATACCTTTTCTAAATCTATGTGGGCAACAGCTCAGACAGGAGAAAGCTCTAAAAAGCTTATAAGCCATATGCTCTCCTGTTTTGCTGTGATGGGCTTACCTATTCAACTGAAAACTGACAATGGACCTGCATTTACCTGCAAACAATTTAAAGATTTTTGTTCCCTCTGGAACATTACTCATATCACAGGCATTCCCTACAATCCACAGGGAGAAGGCATTTTCGAGAGGTCCCACCAAACCCTTAAGGCTCAATTAAATAAAGATAAAGGAGGAATGCACCCCCCAATATCCAGCTAGCAAAAGCCTTAACTATGTTAAATCTCTTTAATATTTACAATAACTCGGACTTACCTCCTATTATTCTTCACTGGCAAACACCATCTACTCTCCCATCTATTAAGGTCAAATGGAAAGACTCACTTGATAAAATTTGGAAAGGGCCTGACCCTCTATTGACCATGGGAAGAGGTTTTGCATGCATTTTCCCACATAATTACTCTAAACCTGTCTGGGTTCCTGCCTGCCATGTCCGACAATACCCTCATGATGGCACTGTTATCCCTGAAGAACAAGAAATACAAGAGGACTAGCCGCAGGATACGTCCCAGGATCCATAATATGACATGGCAGAACCTACAAAAGTTGCCTCACAGAGCCCTCTCTCCTACCCCTCCACTGAATGTCTTATGTTATGACTGGCCAGTTGTGTTTTGTGAGTGAGTGTGGTGAATGACCAAAAATTTTTGCATGACCCATCTGCACAGAATACTCTATAAGGTAATTTTATATTTTATATAAAAATGCTGGATGTAGCCAAAATTTTTGGAGATGTCCAGAAAAATTCCCAAATTTTTTTTCTCTCTCTTTTGATTTTATATATAAGTTTTGGTATATATGTAAGTGTTTAGTCTTAAACTGTGTGAGTAATGACAGATATAAATTTGTTTTTTTTTAAATGATATGTTTTTTTAACAAAAGTTTTTTTTTCTTCCTGTGTGTTATAACTAAATGTTTATATGTATGTTTCAAGTTTGGTAAAACATTAACTTAATGGTTAAAAGTGTAACCTTGAAACTATATCACTACCAGGAAAGGTAAAGTTAATTTGCTAAAGTTACTATTTAAAGTAAAGTCTAAATATTTAACGTGACAATATATCCCTCAAACTAAAATGCAAATTCTGTATACAGGATGCTTTTGGAGGGCCCCCAAAAGTGCCCTGTAAACTATCTTGTGGAAATTAATCCACAACAGATCTGGCATCAATATGGCACTGCAAATGTTAAAACCATTGTCACTAACATACGTTAACTCTCTAAGTAACCTGAGTCTGTTTATACTCCAAAGTAAAAATGGTTAAAAATCAATATGTATTTTAACTATAATTGGTCTAAAGATCCTGCTGTAGAGACTGCTACAGGAGGTTACATTAGATGATCTTTTAACAAAATCATAAAGATATTCAAACCAATTATAATCATCCAGGTATCAATTATAGTAAACCTCTAACTTGTTACAAGTTTTTTTTTCACAAGTAAGTGAGTACAGCTATCAAGCCTTCATATGAAGAATCATCTGTTCATATGGTAAGCTATTAAACTATAAAGAGTTCCTCCATACACAACCTATGTAAATTAACAACATTCATATATTCTTGTAAACTTAACTGGGGTATCTTGTCTTGCCACCATAAGCCATGCCTTTGTCAGCCAACAATTTAAAGATGTTTCCCTTTAAACATCACCCATGCCACAGACATCCTTTACTACCCCCAAAGACAAATGGCTGTTCCCCTAGACATCACATCCACTGACTGCTTCCCTTAGACTTGAGATATGATCCTACCTCTTCATACCAGTGGATACACCCCCCCTTCCTTACCTGTCTACCCTTAGTTGTGGGCCCCTAGCTTGTTTTACTTCTTCTGCTCATGATAGGTCCTATAATTCTTAAAAAAAAAACATTTAAATTTATTTATTAATGAGGAAGAGTGGAGGAGAGAGAAAGAACAAGATATCTTTCTGGTACATGAGCTGCCAGGGATCAAACTTGGGACCTCACGCTTGAGAGTCTAACGCCTTATCCATTGCCACACCTCCCAGACCATGGTCCTATAATTTTTAATAAGCTCATGGCCTTTTTGCAACAACATATTGATGCCATAAAGATGAAACCTATACAAACTCACTATCATAGGCTGGACATGCCAGAATATTGAGTTGTTGTGGAGGACTTGCCCCCCTCCATCAGAATGTCCACCATGTAGAGGATTGGCTAGCCAATGACAGGTAAAAGGGAAACTAGCGCTATCCAATTAACCTAATACAGGGCACCTGGTACTACTGGGCAAAAATGACCAGGTGTTCCAATGACGGGTAAGACGGAAGGCTGATCCCCAACCTAAGACAGGCACAGTCCGCCCTGCCACAAAACAAAGTCTGCCAAACATCAAAACATGATATAAGAAAGGGGGACATTTGGGGAGCCACATGTGCCCTCAAGGTTGCTATTGGCATGGCCATAGAGTTTATGTTAAAAGATAGTTCCTGGGAATCAGGCAGTGGCGCAGTGGGTTTAGCGCAGGTGGCGCTAAGTGCAAGAACTGGCTTAAGGATCCCAGTTTGAGCCCCTGGCTCCTCACCTGCAGGGGAATCACTTCACAGGTGGTGAAGCGGGTCTGCAGTTGTCTCTTTATCTCCTCTTCTCTGTCTTCCCCTCCTCTCTCCATTTCTCTCTGTTCTATCCAACAACCGCAATATCAGTAACAACAACAATATATTTACAACAATAAAACAACTAGGGCAACAAAAGGCAAAATATCAAAAAAAAAAATCCCGCTTCCCTACACCTTAGAGTCCTTGTTAAAAGATAAGTTCTTTTTTTCCCATGAATCACCCAGGACCTTCCAGATAACGGCTGACTACCATGACAAATAATATAAGATAATAATAATAAATGAATAGGAAAGATACATCCCCCAATACTCAGTTGGCTAAAGCACCAAACCTCTTTTTCTATAAAGCATTCAAATCTGATGTCCTGCTAACCACGAGAAGCAGATTGTTTGTGTTTCTTCCATAGGAATCCTGGCAAAAACCATCTGGACCCCTGAACACCCTGACATCACCCACTAGATGGCACGACTACAGTGGCACAACCCCCCGAAACCCTAGATGTCACCTGACGTGATCTGAAGAACCTGATTCACAGACTCCAAGGACAGAATTTTTTTACTGCCTGTCTGCCTGTCTGCCTTTCCTGCTTCTGCTTTGACCTGTCATGTTTTGGTGGTTCCAGCTCACTCTCTACAGAAAAGCAGAATTCCAGAGGCTGACCTTCCTCATGCAGCATTTCATCCCCTGCCATTTCTCCCCCTAGTCGCCTACTTTGGACTGAGACTTCTATCGGACTTGCTTTGGACACTTTAGACAATTTTACAGCTTCCTTCCCTTCACGTTGCTGGCTTTTCATAGACTGATCATGAGTAGTTCATAGACTTTACACACTGTTGCCCTGGGCATTAGATAAAAGGAAAGGGGGAGATGCTGGGATATTGTGCAGATGCAGTCACATCTGCCCTGTTGTCCCCTCAGGCTACTGCTAGTTCCTGCGAGAGTTGGGACATTCTCGGAGTGCCTGCTTCACCATATTGTGCCCTCAGGGCATTGTCTATTTCCCCGTGATATTTGGAGTGCTTTGGTCACTCCTACCTCCTCCCATTATCACGAGAATTATTATCCTATCCTGGAGTGCTATGGTTACTCCTCCCCCTTCCCATTATCATGAAAGCTGCTCCTATAAAAGCCCTTCTTCTTCCGCACCTTGCTCTCTTGCCAGCGCTTCACTTCGGTGTTCAGATGCAGGAAAGGTTACTGCGTGAGGCTGCCATTTTTTCTACCTCCACGTGGCCCAACCTGCTTCTCTAGCACCCAACTCTGAGGTGCCAGCGCAAATAAATATTTGTGTTCCCTCTTTGCTCCAGACCTCCTCTCTCTCTTCTCTGTGGCACACAACATCAAAAAACAAACAAAAACATTTATTAAAACAAAGAAAGAAATGAAATGAGCTTTCTT
This sequence comes from Erinaceus europaeus, assembly GCF_950295315.1. Classification (NCBI taxonomy): domain Eukaryota; kingdom Metazoa; phylum Chordata; class Mammalia; order Eulipotyphla; family Erinaceidae; genus Erinaceus; species Erinaceus europaeus. The sequence goes on from NC_080166.1 coordinate 93,758,506, forward strand.
TCAACCTCTCATAGATTCTCTAATATTTGGTTTGACATCTTAATTTCAAAAGTGGGTCATCACAATCCTGTGAATGACCTACTTGATTCTTGCCTGCCTTTGTATCAGGTAGAACTTTTTGGTAGAAGCAGGCTCAGGCTCTGGTCTGCTTTAAGTTTATCAGGAGTTCATAGCATCAATGCAAAAAGTACAGAACAATGCTGGGTAACAGGCAGGGGTCAAGGTGATTTCAGTAGTTTCAGGAAGCCATATGTACAGCTATTATCTATTTATTCATTTATTTTTACAGAGCCAAGTCGTCTCATACCTGCAATTTAACTGCTTCTGGGCCACTTAAAAATTTTTTTTTAATTTTAATTTAATCATAAAAAGGAAACATTGACTAAACCATAGGATAAGAGAGGTACAACTCCATACAATTCCCACCACCAGAACTCTGTATCCTATCCTCTCCCCTGATAGTTTTCCTATTCCTTATTCTTCTGGGAGTATGGACCCAGGGTCATTATGGGGTGCAGAAGGTGGAAGGTCTGGCTTCTGTAATTGCTTCCCCACTGAACATGGGCATTGATAGGTAGAGCCATACTCCCAGCCTGCCTCTTTCTTTCCCTAGTGGGGGAGGGTTCTGGGGAATTGGAACATATTGTTGGGGTTGTCTGTCCAGGGAAGTTTGGTTGGCATCATGCTAGCATCTGGAACGTGGTGGCTGAAAAGAGAGTTAACATACAAAGTCAAACAAGTTATTGATTAATCATGAATCTAAAGGCTAGAGTAGTGCAGGTGAAGAGTGTGTGTGTGTGTGTGTGGGGTATATCCATTTTGTAGTTAGTTGGTAGCATATTTTAGTCATATTCCAGAGGGCCAGGCCACTTTTAAAATTCAGATAGAGAGACAGAGAGAGGAGAGACACTATAGCACCCAAACTTTCTCCAGTGACAGCACCTTCTGTGTGATGCCAAAGCTAAAACCTGACTCATACACAGGCATGACAGGCACCCTTCCCAGTGAAGCATCTCTACAGCCTTAACTACAATTCATAAAACAGTGTTTTACTCTTATTCTGCTGCTGGTATGGCCAGACCACTATGAGTTTCATTAGTTAACTCTTGCTATTTTTTAGAAGCATTCAATATCAAGCAAAACCCAATGACAGATTCTGATGATTCTTTCAAGGTTTGTGAGTGTTCCCCCAGTTCTGGCATGGGCTGTTCCACTGTCATCTGTGGGCCTCTGCCACCCATTTCTCTGGCAACAGTATCTTTCAGATGGGTCTCTGGACATAACTTCCTGCCAGCTTGCCTACTGGCCCATTGCCTCCTTCATACTGTATAGCCACCTGGAGCTCTTCCCAGACATTATGAGAAAGGGGTCTGAAAGACTCTGTTCTAATGGAGTCACTGCCAGATTGTTCAGAGGGAGAAATGGCTCCATCAATGCCCCTTTCTTCCTAGGCCTGTGTGGTGGAGGATCTGCCAGGCACTATTCCCAAGGTGGCAGATACAAAGGTGGCTACCAGTGTTCCTACCCATAAAGAATTTATGTTCTATGGAGGAGTCAATCATGCTCACAGATCACTTAAGTCATCTGGCAAGTGCTACAATAGAAAAATAAACAGAGTGTTGTGGACATTGGATCTAGTCTTGGAGTTGTAGGAGGATGCAGTCTGGTTCTAAATTACATTCCTAACCTGCTGTACAGATGGTTACTGAAAGGTGAGAATTATTTTCTTACAGAGAAATTCATGTCAGATTGAGCTTTCTCTTTCCTACTGACTTCACTGCCATAGATCCATCCCCATTTAGGGTAGCACATTTCCTCAGAAACCTGGCATTCTTTCAAATCCTACAACAAAGTTGAATTCCAGCTTCAAAGATTCACATCTGTAGCTGTCTCAGAGCTGGCTCTGCTCAGCTCTCCAGGTGCTTATTTGTTTTATCCCTTGAGATCCAGGGACAAAAACACTTACAACTCAACCCCCCCCCCATTGTATAGATGGCAAAGAAAGAATAAATAACAGCCAGTATAATTACTGTATACAATTCATTTTTTTCATGGTGTTTGAGTCATTAGACTAGTACTTAAGATGCTACTGTAAAGTAATGGTTTCCTAAAAGCAAACATCAGAAGGTGCAAATATCAAACACAAATTATTATCACTTCTTAAAAACATGGTTTAAAAACCATCTTTGAGTGTTATAAACACTAAGCTGACGCTATTTCAGCTTTATATAAATCTAAGAAGTACTAGTCTCACTACTTTTATAAAAATTTTTTCCTATTTTTTTATCCCTCCAAAATATTACTTAGTATAATCATCTTACTCCTCTGACTTTGACTCCAAGTAACTTTGAATTTTTCTAAAATAAAAATAAAAATAAAGACTGCTGCTCTAGCTTATAATAGATAGATTGGTATTCAGAACTTTGGTGGTGGGAATGCCAGGGAGTTGAGCTCCTGTTATCTCATAATTTTGTAAATCAATATTAAGACACTAATACAATTTTTTTAAAAATATTAAAAAGTAAAAAGTAAAGACTGATCTTAACAGATGGAATGATAATATTACTCCTGTATTGAACACTTATCCAAAATGACTTTTATTATTCTTTGGCTAAATGTTAAGATCCTTTGCATTATGTGGTGGATTGTATCATTGTATCACATATGTGCTGCCACTCTCATCCCTCTGACATTATGGATAATCCATATAACTTTCTTTTTTAAAAAAAAAAATATATATATTGGATAAAGTAAGAGAAATTTTGAGGGAAAGGGGAGATAAGAAGAGAGAAAGAGAGACACGGACAACACTGCTTCATCGTCTTTGAAGCTTCACCCCTGCAAATGGGAGTCAGGGGCATAAACCAGGGTCCTTGAGCATTGTAACATATGTGCTTAATCAGGTGTAAAACCATCCAGTTCCACAATTTGCTACATGCAGCTAACTGTTAGTGGAAGTGCCACAGGTCAGCACCAGCTCTGAAAACTCTATAATGATCCACTAAGTTTCTTCCCCCTCATATGTCTGTACGTCCCAGTAAAACTGGGAAACAGGGAAACTGTTAATATGCTTCCCAACTTATTATTTAATTCCAAAAGCAGGAAAAGAAAATGGATGAGAGGTGTTCTGGCAAGAAAAAAAACCTTTTAAACATATTTTGAAGAAAATTTTTACTTATAATCTATGATTATTACTTAGTGATATGGAGGGGTTAGTGCTACAAAGAAGTAGGAAGCCCTATAGATGAATTGTGTGACTTCAAAGTCAGATTTGTAGGCTTAAAATCCTATTTTTACATAAAACTATGTTCCCCCAGAATATTAGGCAACCAAAGTTTCAATATCATCATGTCAGAAATGGGAATAACAATGATCTCTATTACACAGGATTGTTATGTGACTATGACTGACTGAAATAAATCATATAAAGGGATCAATATATAATATGTAGTATAGACACAATATAATTATACTCAGTATAAAACAGCTTCTTTGAAGTCATTGGCTTTTTATGATTGCTTGATTCTAAACAGAAGTCATATATAGAGAGATATTTTAAATAAATTAAACTACTAATTTCATTTAGTATATTGCTTTTCAAAAGGACATGCTTATTTTATAAGAGCGAGAGACCAGCAGAGAAAGACCAAACAGAGCACCTTTCTAGCATGAACGATACTGGGGAGAGAACTGAGGCCTCACACATGCCTGTGCTGTGCTCTACTCATGAGTCACTTTCTCAGTTGCTACTATGTCATATTTATGGTAGAAAAGTGGTTTCTTTCTGCTCCACTCAATATTAAGTAGTAAAATTATTTATATGCAGTATTTAACATGTATGTTTGTTTTTTTTTTTGCCTCCATGGTTATTGCCTGGAGACCATTTTTTCCTCTTTTGTTGCCTTTTTTTAAAATCATTGTTGTGGTTATTATTATTATTGTTGTTGCTGAGGGAAATGGAGAAAGGAGGGGAGGACGGAGGGGGAAAGAAAGACAGACACCTGTAGACCTGCTTCACCACCTGTGAAGTGACTCCCCTGCAGGTGGGGAGCCAGGGGCTTGAACTGGGATCCTTAAACTGGTCCTTGGGCTTGGTGCCACGTGTGCTTAACCCCCTGTAGATTTGCTTCACTGCTTGTGAAGTGATTCCTCTACAGGTGGGAAGCCAGGGGCTCATATTGCAAGAACACGTAGACCCATTTAAGATTAAACCAATAAGGGATTTATTTAGAAAGTCACAATAATCATGAAGAAATGATTCTAGTTAAGAGAACAGGCAAAGTCTAAAATCTGCAATCAAACCACCCAAGACCAGCATGTGTGAGGATAAGTCTGAAATCCAAACAAACAGGAGGGTGCTGCTGTGAAGGTGACTTGGCCAAAAGAGCTCTCTGCTCTGAGCTCCTCCTTTTATGCATTATGCTTCCTCCTCTGGTGGATGTCATCACTTGTATGCTAATAGTACCAAACTTCTGTTGGAGTCACCACAACTCCCCACTTCTGATTATAGACATGGACAAGATGTACAGTCTGTATGAGCATAAGAGAAATAAGCAAATCTTCAGTGATTCTAGGATTACCCCTGCAAGCTCTGCCTTCACCCCCAGAGTGCGGGTGCAATAATTGGGTATCAGATAAGGCCCTGTTAGCCTGAAGGCCTGTGGTCTCGTATCTGTCTAACCCCAGAGATGGTCCACCACTCAGGGAAACTCAGAACAGAGACTTATAGAGGCCTCCCCAAGTTCAAGTAGCTGCTGGTTGGCAATCATGGCATATCCAGGGTGTTGGACTGCTGCAATCCATGCTTCAGCTTATTATGTTCTTGTGAGGAGTTTGCAGAGGAATTGTAAAACTATTTTAGAAAAAGCAGAAAGAGTAGTAAACCTGTTCTGAACAATACCCATATGCGGAGGTTGAGTCCAGTGAATCAGTTTTTGGGGTTTAGCCAATATGCCAGATCGTCTAAACTGCTGAGTGTCATATTCCTAGCTTCAGACTTGAGCCTGCCCAATTGTGATTTTAGCTGTTTACTTAGAGCATTTATATCTTGTCCCAAATGGTCATGAAAGGCCCCATGAAGGTGCCTCTGAACATCTTCCCAAGACTGGGAGTAATTGAAAGGTACTTGGGTGATACACATCGACTGGTATTCTGTGTCACATGTTAATTTCCTGTGCATCCACAATGCCTGCTGGTGTTCTCCCAGCCAGGAAACTGCATAGCACTGTTCAACCACTCCTAACTTCTCCTGGGAAATATGCAGATCTGTTAATTATACCACATAGACCCTAAAAAATAACTGGGCTATCCAGAACTGGGCCCCCAAGGATTATCACTATTTTGTTTTGCTCAAACCTTTAGGATTAAGCGAGGCCCACACACAATAGGAAGAGAAATCAATTTTCTTAGTCTGTCAATTAAAATGTTAATCTCATCCAAAAACACAAAGACACATTTAGAAATATGTTTGATGAAATGTTGGGGCACCCAATGCCCCAGTCAAGTTGACACATACAATTATCACAGATAGTAATATCCACAACTCAAATTTCTTCTCCGAGAGCCACACATATAAAGGAACCACAGATTGCTTACTATTTGTATATTATTACAAAATTGAGGAGAACTAACTTGATTACCTATCTTTGGAGCTATCCAGTGATCAAAGTGATTTTTTACAATTTTAATTACAGAGGGATATTTACATTTTCAGTTTCTTATTTTCAACAGAGTTGTTGAGACTCTTTCAAAAAACATTTCTCCAGGAAATGATGACTGAATGTTCAAGCTGTCTTCATACTTTTAACTCTTTGATGAAATACCCACAAGTACATCAAGTTACTGTCCAAAAGTCTCACATAATCCTGGCTATTATGACTCTATTTTCAAATGGGCTTTCAAGAGGTGATAATTAGCTTTCATGAAACATAATAAATATTAATGCAACCCATACACAAAGTACAGACAGAAATGTACTATACACATTAATAATGCAAGGGTTCAGTTGGTGGGCTACACACAGCTCCCTGGAAATGATAAGTGGCCTAATTTAACACTAAGCATCTTTAGTTTATATAAAGGAAGTTCTTTTTTCATGTACCTGTGCCAAAGGCTGAAATAAAATTAATAGTCTAAAACACTCCCAGAGTTTTTTTGGGGGGGGCTTTGAATTCAAAAAGAATGAAGGGGCTGGAGGGATAACTCACTGGGTAGGGAGCCTGCGTTGCCAAGCCTGAGGCCCAGGTTTGAACCTGGGGACCAGAGTGGAGGAGCTTACTATGGCAACAGAGGAAGTGCTGGTGCTCTGATGCTCCTCCCTCTTTCATTGAATGAAGAAGTCATTTGGAACAGTGAAATTGTGGATGCTTGAAAACTTGCCTCCACATTGGAAAAGTGAACAAACAAAAACCCCAACAAAAATGAAACTGAATCATATTTTATGCACCTTTTTTTAAAGTTCAACATTTCTCTAGCAGGGTTGTCACCAGGGTTCAGTGTCTGCACAACTCCACCATTCCCAGTGGTAAATTTTTCTTTACTTCTCTCTAAATAAAGGCTGAGGGACAAAGAGTGATAGAAACAGAGGAGAGTGGGCTGGGCAGTAGCATAGTAGGTTAAGTGCAAGTGGCACAAAGCACAAGGACTGGCATGAAGATCCTGGTTGGAGCTCCTGGCTTCCCACCTGCAGGGGGGTCACTTCAAAAGTGGTGAAGCAGGTCTGCAGGTGTCTTTCTTTCCCTCTCTCTGTCTTCCGATCCTCTCTCTATTTCTCTCTTCCCTATCCAACAACAATAATAAACAACAAGGGCAACAAAATAGAAAAACAGTCTCCAGGAGCAGTGGATTCGTGGTGCAGGCACTGAGCCCCAACAATAACCCTGAAGGCCAAGAAAAAAAAAGAAAGAAATAGAGGCGAGACATCACAATACTACTTCATAGCTTCACACCTATAAGTGCTCCCATATGGTGGCCAGAGCTCAAACGCAGGTCCTTGTATAAGGTAATATGTGCATTATATCAAGTGAAACAGCTGCCAGTACCCCAACTCTATTTTTAAGAGAAAAAAATAGCTGTTGTACTGTGATCATGAATTCACATCAAGAAATCCCAAATGTCAACAGACTTGTATTGTGTAAGAATACATTGAAATGAGCTCACTATTAGCAGGATATAGTAAAGCAGGGACAGGGAGGAAGAGCACACAGTGAATCATAGACTGAACATGGCTTATTGCATGAAAGCAAAGGACTTTGGGAAGGGAGAGCACAAAGTGGAACGTGGACTGAACATGGCTTATTGCACCAAAGTAAAGGACTCTGGGGAGGGAAGGAGAGGATGAATAAGAAGAAAACTCTAGGGCCTGTTATATAATGAAATTGCATGCATATGTCAATGGCTGCACTGTAAATCACTAACCCCTGTTGGGTAGTATGCCACCTCCCCCTGGCTTCTGCTTAACCATATGCCTATATAGGGATTTACTGATCCAAAGCTTTGGTCTATTTACATAAATCACTTTTACATAAAGCACTCCAGGGCATTGGTGGTTCAGTGATAGGATTCTCGCCTGTTCCGCCCCCTCCTTGTCACACTCTGATTTTCACCAGTCACTTTTCTCTCCACCCTCTCTATATCACATCCTGTTTCCACCCTACTTGGAGAGTATAAAAACAGCTGCTCTTCTGATTAAAGACACCTGGAAATTGCTTTCTGGCTCCGAGAGTTCCAGAGTGTATCTCCTGCGGAAATTAGTGCAGCACGAGTTCCTGATCCCTCTCCCATGCAGCAGCCTAGATCGGCTCCAGTTGAGTTCTCTCCAAGCCAGAGAGCACTAGCTCGGGAAGAAGTACCCTCAGGCTATCCCGGCATCTGGCGCCCGGAACAGGGACCTGTAAGCAGCAGATTTACAAGAAGACTTCTTAGATAAGTACACACCTTTTGGGTATCTGCGATATTGTGTTAAGGCACTGTGATTTTTTTCTTTTTTTTTTCTTATTGTTTTCCTGAGATCTCTCCACCATGGAAAATCTTTTCCAAATTCTGCATTCTTTTTCCAGTATACAATTTTTATATATCTGGGACATTTTTCTCGGGGCTTCACCTTATATCCTGTTGATCATCATAGCAGCTTTTAAGGGATATATAGGGCAACCTCTCAAAAGGCTTAAGGACCTAGAGGCTGAGGTCCAAGAGATAAAGGAAGTAATCATAGAACTTAACCAGCACCTTAAAAACAAGAAGAAGCAAAGGCCTGTCGTGATCTTGACCCACCCTAATTCCTCTGCATCTTGCCCTGAGGCCCCTATTTTGGCATCTTGCCCTGAGGCCCCTATTTTGGCAGACACGTGTCCGAATTCTCCTTTGGACTCCACAGCCACTTCTTCGGCCACCCCCATTTTGGCAGACACGTGTCCGGAACCTCCTGCTGCCTCCACGGCTGCTTCTTCGCCCACCCCTGTTTTGATAGACACATGTCCGAATTCTCCTGTAGCCTCCAAAACCACTTCTTCGGCCACTTGTCCAGAAGCTTCCACTTCGGTGACTCCTCCTACCGCTACACACTTATTAGAGCAAGTCCACACATTTCCGGTCAATGTTGCCCCCAATAGACAAAAACCTCAGGCCTGGTATCCATATTCCGCCATAGACCTGAAGGAACTACTCCAGGCTATCAAAGATGACGGTGTTCATGCGCCATGGACCAGGTCCATTTTACAAGGCCTGCTTCAGAACCTTAATACCCCCCAAGATTGGAGAGATATGACTCGTGCTACGCTCCCAGGCCCCCTCTTCCTGCAATGGGAGGCATTCTTTTGCGACGAATGTTTACAACAATCGCGGGAAAATATTCAAAATCAGCCAGAGGGTAATTTTGATGCATTGTTTGGAACAGGCCAATTAGAAACAGGGATTCAACAGGCGGAAGCCAAGTTTCCACCGGGGTATTTTGATCAAGTACGCCTGTGTGCATTAAAAGCATGGGAGTGATTAACACCACCCATGGGAGCAGCCTCAGTCCACATTCTCTCCCTGCAACAAGAACCTGATGAATCCCTCGCTAAATTCATTGCCAGGGTCCAGTCGAGTTTGGAAGGGAAGATTTATAATCCTGACGCTCGTTTTCTCCTCCTGCGTTCCATAGTCTGGGATGGAATGCTTCCGCATTTTCGACAGGCCTGTATCACTCTTAAAAACGAACACCCAGATACTTGGATTCTAGCTACACAGGATCTCAGATCAAGCTCTTTTCAAGGACCTATGTTACAGGCCTATGCAGATACCTTACATAAGCAAAAAGGGGCTTGCTTTCAGTGCAGTCGCCAAGGGCATTGGCGTAACCAATGTCCAGAAAATAGACCGCGACCCAGCCTTCAGTCAGGGCGACCCCACCTCCAGTCAGGGCAACCCCGCCTCCAGACAGGGAATCAGAGACCACGAATGCCTTGTCCCAGATGCCAGAAAGGATTTCACTGGAGGAGAGATTGTTGGTCAAGGTTCCATAGGAACGGCACGCCTCTGCCAAATGTAAACAGGGATTTAAACTAGGTATGGGGCTTCCCTTAGCTCCGCCCCCAAGAGGGAAGGAAGCAGGTCGCCCGCTTGGTGCTGTGCCCTTCTTCCACAAACAGAAGCCCAGCTTGGGACCCAATCCGTCGCTATACCCACCACGCCAAGTAACAATAACAGAGGGTGAGCAGAAGGAGGAACCCGCGGTATGTGGGAACTTCCAGCATAGAAATAACCGGCTGGAGCAAGAAAACAGCTCAAATTCGGAGCCTGAGATTTTATGGACCACCCCTGTTTTAGAAAGGGGTCACCAAACTATGACAGTAAAGATTGGTAATATTCCTTTTAAGTGTTTGATTGACACGGGAGCAGATAAGACAATATTAAGACAAGCAGAGGTCCCCCAGAGAGTTCCCTGGGAACTCCTCCCAGGACCACGCTTACATGGTGTTGGAGGATTGACTCAGGCATTCCGCACACGAGATTCCCTTGTGTGGGAAGATCCAGAAGGGACTTCCGGACGCTTTCAGCCTTTAATAGCTGATATAAGCACCAATTTATTGGGAAGAGACTTGCTGGAATCTTTAGATGTAGTGATATCCTCAGACACCTCTGCAGGACACCACACTCACTCCTGTGAGAGTGCTAGACCCAACCAGCACCCCCAATACTAACTGCCACTGTTCGTAACAGAACTCCCCGCTTAGATTGGCTTTTTTTAAAAAAATATTTTATTTTATTTATTTATTCCCTTTTGTTGCCCTTTTTTTATTGTTGTAGTTATTGTTGTTGTCGTCACTGTTGGATAGGACAGAGAGAAATGGAGAGAGGAGGGGAAGACAGAGAGGAGGAGAGAAAGATAGACACCTGCAGACCTGCTTCACCGCCTGTGAAGCGACTCCCCTGCAGGTGGGGAGCCGGGGTTCGAACCAGGATCCTTATGCCGGTCCTTGTGCTTTGCGCCACCTGTGCTTAACCCGCTGCGCTACAGCCCGACTCCCTACATTGGCTTTCTAATGAGCCTGTCTGGGTGGAACAGTGGCCTTTGCCTAGGGAGAAGCTAGAAATTTTTAAAAAACTCGTCCAAGAGCAGTTATCTTTGGGACACATTCGTCATTCTCAGAGCCCATGGAATACTCCAGTCTTTGTGATTAAAAAGCTCTCAGGAAAATGGCGCCTCCTCCAAGATCTTCGTGCAGTTAATAAAACCATGCAGGTTTGAGGCTCCCCCCAAAGGGGTTTGCCTCTTGCTTCTGCAATTCCCACAGGAATTCCAATCATAGCTATTGATATACAGGATTGTTTTATCTCTATTCCCTTACACCCACAAGATTGTAAACGTTTTGCTTTCTCTGTTCCTTCTATTAATAATGCCAGCCCTGCTGATAGATTTGAATGGGTGGTACTGCCCCAGGGCATGGCTAATAGTCCTACTATTTGTCAAGAGGTTGTTAAATCTGCCCTTTTTCCATATATTCATAAGGGCCTTAAGGTTTTTCATTATATGGATGACGTGTTAATATGGGGAGAATTAGATACAGATCTCTCCACCTTACGTGATTTTCTAATCCCTGCCTTAAAGAGAAGTGGACTTAATGTAGCTCCTGAGAAGATACAGCTAATCCCTCCAATATCTTTCTTAGGCTCAGAGATTTCCCTAACGCAGATTCGTCCTTTAAAACCTTGTGTTACTTTTCCTTCTAATCTCACTCTTGCTTCTTTACAAAGTTTTCTTGGAAATTTGAATTGGCTTAGGCAGTATCTTTATCTGCCTACGACCTGCCTGCAACCACTGTTCTATCTGTTAAAAGGAAACAAACAGCCCTCCTCAAAGCGTATGTTAATCCCCGAAGCATCCTTGGCTCTGGAAAAAGTTAACCAGGCTCTCCAGGACATGCACCTCGTTCTGTTCTCCCCCTCCTCTCTAGTAGATCTTCTAATCTTTAACTCCACCCCCACGGTAGTGGGGGCATTGTGGCAGAAACATGGCGTTCTCGAATGGCTTCACACGCCAGTAGGTGGAGCTCCAAGACTCCTTACCGAGATTGATGCCTTAGCATTTATGGTTCGCCAAGGAAGAAACAGATCGGTTCAGGTCTTAGGAAGGGAACCAGATTCAATCATTCTTCCCTTTTCTCTCACTGATACAGAATGGCTCATACGCCACCATTCTCGTTTTGCCATAAGTTTAATGGGTTTTCCAGGACAATTAGATAATCATTTTCCCTCTAATAATTTGATAGCTTCTTTACCTCTGTTGCCTCTACTAGTACCTAAACTTTTCTCTCGAGATCCCATCCCCTCTGCTCCTACAGTGTTCACTGATGGTGGAAAAAAGGGAGCTGCTGCCCTTATATATTATCCAGACCAGCAATACCCCAAACCTCTCTTTACTGAACTTCCTGATAATTCCCCTCAGTACAAAGAACTTTATGCTGTTTTCCTTGCATTAAAAGCTGTACCAGAATCCTTCAACCTTTTTTCTGACAGTGTGTATACTGTTAACTTACTTCCATGGCTTGCTCGATCTTATGTGAAAATTGATGACAACCCACTTTCTCCTCTTTTAATTCAAATTGCCTCTATGCTCTGTTCTCGAACCCATCCACTGTATGTTCAGCACCTACGTTCCCACAGCCCTCTTCCTGGTCCCCTGTCCGAAGGGAATGCTGCAGCTGACCATCTTGCCTCCACAGGAATTCTCCTAGCCTCTGTCTCTAATCCTGCTGACTTTCATTCCCTAACCCATGTTAATCTTAAAGGTCTTCGAGCTCGATTTCCTGATATTCCTCTGCCACAGTTAAAACGTATTCTTGCTACATGTTCCTCATGTGCAGGTCTAATCAAAACACCTGCTATTCAGACTCTGGGGGTTAATCCTCGAGGTTTAAAAGCCAACGCTCTTTGGCAAATTGATGTTACCCACATACCTAACTTTGGCAAACAAAAATATGTGTTCGTCTCAATTGATACCTTCTCTAAGTTTATGTGGGCTACAGCTCAGACTGGAGAAAACTCAAAAAAGCTTATAAGCCATATGCTCTCCTGTTTTGTTGTAATGGGCTTACCTCTTCAACTTAAAACGGATAATGGACCTGCTTTTACCAGCAAACAATTTAAAGATTTTTGCTCCCTCTGGAACATTACTCATACTACAGGCATTCCATATAATCCACAGGGACAAGGCATTGTTGAGAGGGCCCATCAAACTCTTAAGGCCCAATTAAATAAAGAAAAAGGGGAAATGTACCCCCCTAATATCCAGCTGGCAAAAGCCTTAACTACATTAAATCTCTTTAATATTTACAAAAACTCAGACCAACCTCCTATAATTCTTCATTGGCAAACACCACCCACCCTCCCAGCTATTAAAGTCAAATGGAAAGACCCACTTGATAAAATTTGGAAAGGACCTGACCCCCTGTTGACTATGGGGAGGGGTTTCGCATGTATTTTTCCACAAAATTACTCCAAGCCTGTTTGGGTTCCTGCCCGCCATGTTCGGCAATACCCACATGATGGCGCTGATATCCCTGAAGAACAAGAAACACTGCAAGAAGACTGGCTGCAAGAGGACTGGCTACAGGATGCACCCCAGGATCCATAATACAGCATGGCAGAATAAAAAAAAAATCTGATTCACAGAACTCTTCCCCCCCCCCCGAATGAATGTCTTATGCTATGACTGGCCAGTTGTGTTTTGTGAGTGAGTGAGTGAAAAAAAAAATTGAGTGAGTTGAGTGACCAAAATTTTTGTATGACCCATTGTGCTCAGAGTACTCTGAAAGTTAACTGACTTTATATAAAACGGCTGGACGCAGCCATGGTTTCTGGAGATGTCCAGAAACAGTCCAAAAATTGTTCATTCCCCCTTTTGATTTCTTTTTTAAGTCTTGATATCAATATGAAATATTTAGTCTTAAACTGTGTGAGTAAAGATGGTTCAACTATGACAGTAGATCTAAATTCACATTTGAAATGATATATCTTATTTATAAGTTTTTCTCCTCCTGTGTGTTATAAACTATATGTTTAATATGCGTGTTTCAAGTTTGGTAAACATTAACTTAACAGTTAAATTGTAACTTCGAAGCTAAATTTTAAGAGAAGAGGTAAAATCAATTCATTTAAGTAACTGAGTGTTTAAGGTAAAACTCTAAATATTCAATGTGACAATTCATCATCTCCTAAGTTAAAATACAAATTCTCTATACAGGACATTTTTGGAGGGCCCCCCAAAATGTCCTGTAAGCTATCTTGTGGAAATTAATCCACAACAAATTTGGCATCAATCCGATATTGTAAATGTACCAAAAAAAAATTGTCACTAAAATGTGTTACTCTAGTAACCTGAGTTTGCTTAAAAACCCAATGTAAAAGTAGTTAAGAATCAATATATGTGACTTAAATTCGGTATGAAAACTTTGCTATATAAAGACTGCTACATGAGGTCACGTAAGATGACCTTTACATGAAATTATAAAGATACCTAAACCAATTATAATCATTGAGTTATCAATTGTAGTAAACTTCTAATTTGTTACAAAGTTTTTTCATAAGTAATTGACTACAGCTATGACAAACCTTCGCATAAAGAAGCATCTGGTCATATAGAATCCCCAGAAATCCATCTTGGACCCCTGACCTCTGACATCACCCACAATTACAGCCATCCCCCGAAACCCATGATGTGACCTGACATGATCTGGAGAACCTGATTCACAGACTCCAAAGGACAAGACTTTCCTACTGCCTTTCTCTCAACCATCGGTGTCTGCTCTTCCTGCTTCTATTTCGCCCACCATGTTTTGGCGGTTCCAGGTCACTCTCTACAGAGAAGAAAAGTTCCAGTGACCGTCCTCCTCCATCAAGATAGATGTGTGGAATTTATTTCCTGGCCTTTGACATTGGACTGATGTTTCTATAGAACTTGCTGGACACTCCTTTTATACTGCTGGACTTCTTGAAGAATGACTGTAGCAGTTCATAGAACTTACCGCCAGCTGACTCGGGATTTTGCAATGCCAGATCACCCCTCTAGCCCCTCGGCTTATCAGGCCCCCACTCCTCCACCCATCAGGCTCACTCTGTCTCTTGCTACTCTTACTTATCCCTCCCTGTTTTGTGATAGTTCTTTTTGAAGACACTTACACACTATCATTCTGCTTTCTTCCCAACAGGTTTCCGTTCACCCCTACACTGCTATTCCCCTGACAGAGATGAAGCCTTTTACAGACATTGACCCAGTTATATATGGCCATTAAGTAAGAGGAAGATGTTGGGGAATTGTGAGGATATGGTTGAGCTTGGAAGGGCTTGAGCCTGAGGGGTGTGTCAATCCTGTTATTCTCTCTCTCCACGGAGAGGTTGAGCAAGGAGGGACAGTAGAACCCCAAAAAAGGTGTGCCTCTTATCAGTCTCCCTGCCTCACAAAGTGCCCCGCACTCCTGATACTATGGCAAATATTTAAAAATAAAGGGGGAGATGTTGGGTAGTATGCCACCTCCCCCTGGCTTCTGCTTAACCATATGCCTATATAGGGATTTACTGATCCAAAGCTTTGGTCTATTTACATAAATCACTTTTACATAAAGCACTCCAGGGCATTGGTGGTTCAGTGATAGGATTCTCGCCTGTTCCGCCCCCTCCTTGTCACACTCTGATTTTCACCAGTCACTTTTCTCTCCACCCTCTCTATATCACATCCTGTTTCCACCCTACTTGGAGAGTATAAAAACAGCTGCTCTTCTGATTAAAGACACCTGGAAATTGCTTTCCGGCTCCGAGAGTTCCAGAGTGTATCTCCTGCGGAAGTTAGTGCAGCACGAGTTCCTGATCCCTCTCCCATGCAGCAGCCTAGATCGGCTCCAGTTGAGTTCTCTCCAAGCCAGAGAGCACTATCTCGGGAAGAAGTACCCTCAGGCTATCTCGGCAAACCCCCTCAATAAAAAAAGAATACATTGAAATGTGGAGAAATGATGTCCACTTTGAAAATACTTCTCAGCAAAACTCACCTGGAGATTTACATGAAAAATATTAGACGACAATTAGTTACCACTGCACACTAGAATTCGGTATTTATGCTCTAGCCTATAAGAGAAGTACCAGCCATACCAGAGAGAATTGGATGATTCTGTCAGGTTTTTATAATCACAGCAGAGTAAGGTTGACATACATTTGAGATCAAAGTAAAAAGTTTTTGAGTTAGGCTTTTCTTTAACAAAAGACTGAAGTTACAACATTTATGTATGCAGGCAAAGATCAAGATTAAGACATCTGAGTGTATCATTAACCTGATGATCCAATACTCTTATCTAGAAAGCATCTGAAGGAAGCAGCACACCAAAAAGAAACAACCCTAACAAAAGAATTCACCCTGCTGGTTTTCCAGTCACATGAGAGCTCAACTGAGAGCTCAACCTCCCCATGCTGTTTTTCTAGACCTCAACTTGAGGTTTTCCTCAGTTTACAAATTTGATATCCTACACTACAATAGCTACAATTAGAATGACTGACCATATTAAGTGTCGGTGAGCCTGTGGAACAACTCTCATAGAAGCGCAATGATTAAGGAAAGGGTGAACGTTCTTGGCTCTTGGATTGCAAGTCAGAGGGGGATCTGGTCAAACACTTTGTATTGAAACTGTCAATAAGTAACTAGATATTCCTTCACTACTTACACAACTTATGAGATATTATTAGATATTATTCAAACTTTGGGGGTATGACTATGAGAATTTAAAATAGAAACATTAAGGTTTTTAATAATCTGCTGTAATTTGTTAAGCACCATAATTAATTTACTGTTTTTAACATTTTATTGCCACCATGGTTATCACTGGGCCTGGATGCCTGTGCTATGAATCCACTACTCCCAGCATCCACTTATTTATTTATTTATTTTTAAATTTTTAAAAAATATTTTATTATATTTATTTATTCCCTTTTGTTGCCCTTGTCTTATTGTTGTAGTTATTATTGTTGTTGTCGTCGTTGTTGGATAGGACAGAGAGAAACGGAGAGAGGAGGGGAAGACAGAGAGGGGGAGAGAAAGATAGACACCTGCAGACCTGCTTCACCGCCTGTGAAGCGACTCCTCTGCAGGTGGGTAGCCGGGGTTCGAACCGGGATCCTTATGCCGGTCCTTGTGCTTTGCGCCACCTGCGCTTAACCCGCTGCGCTACAGCCCGACTCCCCACTTTTTTATTTTTATATAGACAGAAACTGAGAAGGAAGGGAGGATAGAGAGGTGGAGAGAAAGACAGCTGAAAGGGCTGGTGATGGTGCACCTGGCTGAGTACATGCTACAATGCACAAGGACCCAGTTCTTGGTCCCCACTTGCAGGGGAAAAGCTTTGTGAGTGGTGAAGGCATGTTGCATGTGTCTCTCTCCCTCTCTTCTCTATTATAGTTTCTGCTCTCAACTTCTGGCTGTCACTATCCAATAAGTACATAAAGATAATAAAGGGGCACCTGCAGCACTGCTTCCCACTGCAGGTGGGGTCTGGGGCTGAACCAGGGTCCTCGTGCTTCAGAACATAGGTAAGCCATTGCCTTGCCCCAAGTGCTATATTTTAAACATGGATTCCACATTTGCCTCCATTGAGAATTTTTGTTAAAAAACAAAATAAAATACTTTTTACAGTCTAGTGGTAACTTTCAACAAACATTGATGGATATTTGGAGAAAAGTGGACCTTGATGGTAGTCTCCTTGAAAATAAATGTGAAATGGATTTTAGACCTAAACACGATAGATAAAAAAATAAAAATGCAAAGAAATATTGGAGAATATGATAATTACTTTGAGGTTGGCAAAGATTTTTTTATACAAGATGTTAAGCAAATCACAAGAAGATATTCAGATAAAGTATACTTAATTAATATAAAACTACTGTTCTTCGGGGGCTGGGCAGTAACACAGCGGGTTAAGCACACATGACATGAAGCGCAAAGACTGATGTAAGGATCCCTCTTCGAGCCCCTGGCTCCCCACCTGCAGGGGAGTCCCTTCACAGGCGGTGAAGCAGGTCTGCAGGTCTATCTTTCTCTCCCCCTCGCTGTCTTCCCCTCCTCTCTCCATTTCTCTCTGTCCTAGCCAACAACAATGACATCAATAACAACAACAATAATAAAAACAACAAGGACAACAAACAGGAAAATTAAAAAGAACATTAAAAAAATACTGTTCTTCAAATACCACAGTGAGAAATAAAAAAGGCAAGATACAGACTAGAAGATGTTTTCAATAATACATTTAATATGAATTTTTTAAAGTGACAGAAATGTACAGGGGAAAAAAAGAAATGGCCCAACTAATAATGGGTTATGTAACATTAAAGTGCAATTAATTACCACTGCAAACTAGAATGGCTAATATTTTAGTTACTGAACCACAGGAGATAGTTTCGCTTAAGTGCATAGTGCTTACATGCCTAAGGCTCCAGTCATAGGCTCAATACCTAGCACCATATATGCTCTCTCTTATCAGCGGGGAAGCAATTACAGAAGCCAGACCTTCTACCTTCTGCAACCCTCAACGACCCTGGGTCCATGCTCCCAGAGGGATAGAGAATGGGAAAGCTACCATGGGAGGGGGTGGGTTATGGGGATTGGGTGTTGAGAATTGTGTGGAGTTGTACCCCTCCTACCTTATGCTTTTGTTCACTAATCCTTTCTTAAATAAAAAATTAAAAAAAAATATATATATATAATATATGAATAAATAATTTTTAGAAAATGACTGTATGGGGCTGGGTATTGACACACCTGGTTAAGTGCAGACATTATAATGTGCAAAGACCTGGGTTCAACCCCCATCCCCCACTGCAGGAGGAGAGCTTCACTAATGGTGAAGCATATCCACAGGTATCTCTCTCTCTCTCTTTCCCTCTCTATCATCCTCTTCTTTCTTGATTTCTTGCTATCTTTATCCAATAAATAAAGATAATTAAAAAAATTTTAAAATGGCCATGCTAAGTGTTAGGAAGGATGTGGAGGAATTAAAACTCATATATATTATTTAGTAGGCTATAAAATGTTACAATTATTTTGGGAAACAGCTTGAATTTTATCAAATTAAATAAACTTTGATTGTATGACATCATCCCATCAGTTCTACCCCTAGATATGTATCTAATCTGGTTGTGGATGCAATGTGCAACTATCCCCTGTAATCTTATAGTCCTTCTAATCACAGATTAAAAAATAGTTTTAGGGGAAATAAAAGAAGCATTGGATTCTCAATCATGAGATCCCAAGTTAAATCTCCTATGTCACATGTATCAGAGTGATGCTCTGTTTCTCTTTCCGTCTTCTCTTCACACATTCTCTCATAACTAAATGGATTTTTTTTTTGATTTGTTAACATGGAGTTCCTTTTTTTGTTTTTTACTAAAGAAGCACACACAATACAAAAATCTATACAAATGTATAGAATATAGTACACATGCACTTTTTCTTTCAAAATCAGGTAGAAAGGGAGCTGGGTGGCACACCTGCTTAATTGTACACGTGACCATGTGCAAAGACCTGAGTTTAAGCCCCTGCTCCCCACACTCAGGGAGGAAGCTTCACAAATGGTGAAGCAAGTACTGCATGCATTTCTGTCTCTCTGCCTCTCTGCCTCTATCTTCCCTACCCTTTTCAACTTCTCTCTGTCCTATCAAATAAAGGAAAAGAAAATGGCTCTCAGGAGCAGTGAATTCCACATGTAGAACCAAGTCACAAAAATTTGCTGAAAATACCCCCCCAAAAGAAAATCAGGTAAAAATTATAAAGTAATATTTGGATTGTCAAAAGTTCCTTGATGTGACTAAACTTGTTAGCATTTTTTTTTAAATATCATCTTGTTCCACTTTCTTTTCCTATAACATTTTTCCTTTATCTGATTTCCTTGATAGGTTTAAAATATTTCCTTCAAGGTAACAAACACCTTGCTTTGAAATAACTGGCTTCTCCCTAGGGGTGAAAGATCATTTTGTAAGCAGAAGATGACAGAAGTGAATAGCGATTTTACTCTACGAAAAACGATCATGGATAGTTGAGAGTTCAATCTCTAGTCTTGTTTAAAGACCTGACAGAGCCCGGGAAAGCAATACAGATTGGAAGAGAACAAACTTCTGCTGATCAAGAAAAAAAAAAAAAAAGAAGCTAAAGAAAGAGCTCATGAATATTGATTTTGGATCTGCTTTTCTCTACAGAGAGAACTGCAGACACATGCAATAGTATCACTGTTTAGAGAGCCCAATAGCTTGTTGTAGCTAGATTATAAACAACTCATCAAAACTCAACCTAGACATATTTATTCACTTTCATGTCATGTTTTTGAGGATAAAATCCATTTTTAAATAATGGTGATAGGTCCTATTCTGTAGACTTTTAAGTCAGAACAGAAGCAAATAAGAATTTGCCACATACTGAATGCTCAGACTATGCTTACTTATGAAAACATAAGCACACAGAATCTCAGGTCCTGTCTATGATGTAGAGGATGATAGGCAGAAATGATTAATAGAGGGGGCAAAGAGTTATTACTGGCTTCTGGAAAAATGTGTAAGAGGCTTAGTGTTTTCATGAAGTGCGAGACTCTTGCAGAAAATGTGATTTGTCTCTAAAAGAACATAGCAGATCTCTTAAGTTAGGAACAAATTATTCCCAGGCAATGCAGAATCCAATTGATATCAGTCAACCAAGAACTGAGTTAGACAATTTTCTTTTAAAGAACCCAGATGACCCAGAAAAT
Organism: Erinaceus europaeus; assembly: GCF_950295315.1. Taxonomy (NCBI): domain Eukaryota; kingdom Metazoa; phylum Chordata; class Mammalia; order Eulipotyphla; family Erinaceidae; genus Erinaceus; species Erinaceus europaeus. The sequence goes on from NC_080166.1 coordinate 93,778,755, forward strand.
AGGACTCAAACAACAGTTTCAAGGCATGATGTTAGTGACAATTTCTTAGCAACTTTAAAAAAATATTTCATTTATTTATTAATGAGAAAGACAGAAGAGAAAGAAAGAACCAGACATGAGAAAGATAGAAGAGAAAGAAAGAACCAGACATCACTCTGGAACATGTGCTGCCAGGGATTGAATTCAGGACCTCATGCTTGAGAATCTAGTGCCTTAGCCACTGTGCCACCTCCGGGACCACTTGTTAGCAAATTTTTAATGGCTTTTTTTCCCCCACCAGTGCTCTGTATCTACACGACTCCACCATTGCTAGTGACTTTTTATTTTTCTCTTTTATTTTTTCTGATAGAAAGAAATAGGGAGAAGGTCAGCACTGCTCCACCATTTCTGAGTCCCGTGTCCCTTATCGCCTCTCTCACACACACTGCTAGTGGCAACCAGGGATTTGAAATTATGTCCTTAAAAATTTGCCTCTGCTCAGTCACTGTTAAAAGACTATAGAGTGTTGAAAAAATTCAACTATTCTACAACAAAAAGAAAGAAACCCTAAATGGAGATATTTATTATTTTATATCTACTATACATAATTACTAATAATATTCAACAAGTTTTTTGCAAGGTACTCGAGTGGTGCCTCTTCAATTTAAAACTGCATTTGTAATTTTTCTTTTTTTTTCTTAAAATATTTATTTATTTTTTTTTTGAAAGAGAACTAGAGCATCACTCTGGTACATGCAATGTCAAATATTGAACTCAGGACCTCAGGTTTATGAGTCTACTGTACCACCTTCAAGGCCACTGTTAACTCTGAAACATAGTGTTTCAGAGAGTACAATTTGTTCTGTGCTGGTGGTTTCCAGAGAAAAGCATAAAATTGTCAAATAATTTCATCGCTCAATATTTTTGCAGTCTTACCCTTGAGAAGAATATTAATGCCAAGACTTCTGTCTTTAATAACTACATTATAAAATGTAATACTTAGAGTAGGAGAGATGGGATCTGGTTATGCCATGTTTGAGATAGGAATAAAGAAAAAAATCTTTGCCCCTATTTTGCTTACAGATGGATATATATGATGGAAGGGAAGCACTTGCTAGTGAAGACATTCCTATTGTGTCATTTGAAAGACTAAATGAGAACCACTGAAGATTCTGATTACTAGGGCACAGTTTGTTCTCTAACCCTGAGTCTGAGTGTAGTACAAATATTTTGGCAGCAACTCAGGAGCTGAGTCTCTCTCTCTCTCTGTCTCTCTCTCTGTCTCTCTCTTTCTCTCCCTCCATTCCTCCCTCCCTCAAGAACCTCCTTCTGAATAGAAACTTCTAGGTTTTCCCCTGCAAGTCTGTATCTCCAATAAACAGAACTAGTGAGGCTGCTCTTCATATAAGCAGAAATCCGCTTGCTATTTGCTTTCTCTCATTGCTTTTCCCCATTTCTGCTCAGGGAACATTACCCAAATGTCCTTTTTTTTGCTGCTCAAATATTTGAAAACAACTCGTGGATCTCCCTTTAAGTTCTCTACCAGTCCCATGGCTCTTCGAGTTGTCTCTTGAACAACACTATTCAGAACTCCTTGGCCTGCTTTGGAGGCTAACAATTTATTACTGTTCATCTTCAATTGGGGCAGGAACAATTGAAATTGAAAGCAATATTGTAACTGTGACCAGACTAGGAAGAAAGTCAGTGGAATTAGTGTGTGTATGTGTGTGTGTGTGTGTAATTTGAACAACACCATCTTATTTATGCAATCAGGAATTTTTAATAGTATCAATTATATGAAGTCATAGTCTTATGTTAGGAACAAGTAAAATCCTCATTTTTTTCATATAAATTATTCCTAAGCCACATATTTCCATTGTGTATTTCGGCTGTTGATTATTATCATTATTTTTTGTTAATACTAAAGAGAACATTTGGTTTTTGCCTATCACTGCAACCTGTCAAAGCTATTTTGAATCTTGATTTTATCATCAATCACATTCATTTTCCCTTTCCAGCTTTCTGTCTTTTTAAAAACTGTCTTAAAAATACTTTTAAAAACACTAATAACAGTGTTTAGGAAGACAGAGCAATATAGCTTACTCTAAAGAGTTCCCTCTATATTCTTGAGTTTTTCCCCCACCAAATGTTTCTGATCACCTATTATATACAAAAAACTATGCCAAGGAAAATAGAATCAAACTAAAAATGTATATATGATCAGTGAAAAAAAACATATAGACATGATCTCTGTAAAAAAATATGTGGTCTGACTCTGGTATTGGGAAACTTATGGAATTATACACCTATTATCTTATAGTTTTGTAAATCAATATTAAACAACTAATAAAATAAATTAACAGAAGTCAGGCAGTAGTGCAGGTGGCGCAAAGCACAAGGACTGGCTTAAGGATCCCAGTTCAAGCCCCTGGTTTCTACCTGCTTGGAAGTCGCTTCATAAGTGGTGAAGAAGGTCTGCAGGTGTCTATCTTTCTCTCCCCCTCTCTGTCTTTCCCTCCTCTCTCCATTTCTCTCTGTCCTATCTAACAATGATGACAACAACAATAAAAAAATAAATTAACAAATGGAAAATATGTGGTCTGATTTTAGAAAACATTTTCCATCATTTATTTTGATTTTAATTTATTAGTTACTTTTTACCTCTGGTTTTTGGTGGCTCAGGGGCTTACCCTGGGACTTTGGAGCCTCAGGCATGAATTTATTTTTATTTTTCAAATATGTATTTTTTGGTTTTTGAAGAGCCTATGCTATGCTGAGCTTGTTTAAATTTGACATGTACTATGTGACTTTTGTTTAACCTCAGTACTTCCTTCCTCTCACTAATTCTTATTTCTTTTTTAAAATTTTTTTATTTTTAAATTTCTATATTGGGGATTAATGTTTTTTTAATTAATTAATTAATTAATTAATTAATTCCTTTTTGCTGTTCTTGTTGTCTTACTATTGTTACTGATGTTGTCATTGTTGGATAGGACAGAGAGAAATGGAGAGAGGAGGAGGAGACAAAGAGGGAGAGAAATAGATAGACACCTGCAGACCTGCTTCACCATTTGTGAAGCGACTCCCCTGTAGGTAGGGAGCCTGGGCTCAAACCGAGATTCTGGTGGATTAATGTTTTACATTTGACAAGAAATGCAATAGTTTGTACATAAGATTTCTCAGTACAACTCCCACTAATTCCTCTGTTATCCTTTTTGGATCTATACTCTCTCCCTCACCCACCCCGATGTCTTTACTTTGGTGCAATACACCAACTTCAGTTCAGTTTCTACTTGTGTTTTCTCTTCTGGCCCTGTTTTTCAACTTCTGTCTGAGAGTGACATCATCCCATATTCATCCTTCTGTTTCTGACTTATTTCACTTAACATGATTTCTCCAAGCTCCATCCAAGATGGGCTGAAAATGGTGAAGTCACTGTTTTTAATAGCTGAGTAGTATTATTATATGAGGTTATTATAGGTCTCCAGTAGATTTCTAAATGTAGAATCTTACCAAAAGAGAAAGTAAAGCTAGTTTGATCAAATTTATTTTGATTTTCATCTTTGTTGATCTTTACAGTCTTTGTAAAATAGGATAGTAACTATAATCCAGGACTTTAAATATTAGTTTCAATATCTGCTAATTGTGTGACCTTGAATACATACTGAATTTTTTCTGACATTAAGGCCCTTTATGTGTAATGTGGTAGGAATAGTGTGTACATCAAACAATTGTTTTGGCAAAAGAATTATATAAGTATGTAAGTTATCATGGAGACTTTGTTTCATTTTTTTCTGAAGTCCATTAATAGATTTCAAGTCATCCTCCCCCAATTTTTCTATCTTGTTAGTAATGTATTCTGAAATCTAGCACTTTGATTTGCAATATAGGATGATATTATCTCTACTGTTTTGTACTTTCCTTATTTGACCTAACAACTGTGTTTTCTTCTGTGCTGTAGACATTTCTAGAAATGAGAATGTTTCTATTAGATGATCAAACTTTTTCCTACAATTCCTCAATCATATTGGGCTAGAATTTATTTGTTGTATGTCTTTATGTACTTTTCTGCTTGAATAACCCTCTCCTCTCTAAAGACTACAAAAATAAAACCAGGAGCTAAGTAATCTTGTCTTTTTCTTTTTCTTTTTTGAGATCAACTAATTCAGATTGGCATGCTAATTCTAAAAGCTTATCTGTTAACATTTCTAAGTCTAAAAGCATATGGGCCTATTATACTTTCTAACTCCAAAGTCAAAAAGATATGTACTTTTGTATTCTATTTCCAGGTACCTGTCAAAAATGATCTCACAGATGGTGCCACCCTATGCTTCAAAGTTTGGTGGAAAGAAATGTTTGTAATCAACTGCCTAAATGGAATAAAATCCATTCATTCCTCAAATTTCTGTACTTCCTTTCATCTCTCTACCCTCTCTCTCACTCAAATTTTGTATTTTTAATGTTTTTTAACTCTTGTTTAAAAATATTTATTTATCCCCTTTTGTTGCCCTTATTGTTTTATTGTTGTAGTTATTATTGTTGTTGTTGATATCATCGTTGTTGGATAGGACAGAGAGGAATAGAGAGGGGATGGGAAGACAGAGAGGGGGAGAGAAAGAGAGACACCTGCAGACCTGCTTCACCTCCTGAAGTGACTCCCCTGCAGGTGGAGAGCCAGGGTCTCTATCCTGGATCCTTACTCCGGTCCTTGTGTTTGGCACTATCTGGCTTAACCCGCTGCGCTACTGCCCGACTCTCCTATTTAATTTTTTTTTAAGATTGATAATATTTACATTCTATTCATAAAAAAATCCTGTGTTGGCTTAGCAATCATTCAAAAATTAAACAGATTCAGTGTGTATTTTCTGCCTTCTAACAGCATTTTATCCCTGAGCTTTATATCTTGCATTAATTATCAAGTTGTTTGTAAACTATTTCTGAGTTCTTCACTTTGAGTCTCTTCTTTGTTTGCATTCCTTGACACTTTGTTCTGCTGAGAAATTCTCCAAACTCCTTCTTTCCTGAGAAGATGTGTCTGTTTCCTTTATACTCGAAAGACATTTTCATTTGCTGTGATGTTTTTTCATCATATCAATTTCTTTTTTTTTTTTGCCGTCAGCGTTATTGCTGGGGCTCAGTGCCTGCACTACAAATCCATTGCTCCTGGAGGCTACTCCCCCCTTTTGTTTCTTATCGTTGTTGTTTTATTATTGTTGTTATTATTGCTGTAGTTATTGGATAGGACAAAGAGAAATTGAGAGAGGAGGGGAAGACACAGAGGAAGAGAAGAAGATAGACACCTGCAGACCTTCTTCTGCTTGTGAAGCGACCTACCTGCAAGTGGGGATCCAGAGTCTCAAACCTTAATCCTTCTTCTTCTAGCGTTTGCCCTTCTTCCGTAGCCAGTCAACAGTGTCAGGTTGAGCCTGATGTAAAGTTTCAAAACCTCCTTTGAATCTGGAGAGGTGGCAGTCGTTGACTATGTGGGTCATAGTCTGTAGCTGCAGGGGCAGTTCGGGTCATCTCTGGCTCCCCAGCGATGGAACATAGCAGCGCACTGGCCATGGCCTGTTCGATAGCGATTGAGGAGGGCCCAATCATAACGTGCTAGGTCAAAGCCGGGTTGACGCTTGCAGGGGTCTGTGATGAGGTGTTTGTTCTTTACCTCAGCTGACTGCCAGCTCTGTTTCCAAGAGACTGGAACAGAGAAGTTCAGGTAGGCGTAGGGGACCAGATTGGGTGACGAGATGTCAAGCATTGAACAGGGTGGGCGAAGATATCCGCGTATATTGGCAGGTCTGGTCAAGCGTAGACATGGGAAATGAACTTAGATGATGCCACATCCCGACGAATATCTGGCGGGGCGATGTTGCTAAGAACTGGCAGTCATGGAACCGGGGTGGAATGGATGGTTCCAGAAATTATCCTCATGGAGGAATATAATTTGGAATCGACCAAGTGGACATGGGGGCTACGGAACCATACTGGGGCACAGTATTCTGCAGTGGAATAGCATGCCAGAGATGATGATCGTAGTGTGGAAGCGCTCGCGCCCCATGAGGAGCTTGCCAGTCTTGCAATGATGTTATTCCCCGCACCCACCTTTGCTGCAGTTTTTATGAGATGTTCGTGAAATGACAGGGTGTGATCGAGAGAGTAACGCCAAGATAGACTGGCTGGGCTTCATGCCAGATTCTCGTATCGCCAAGCTGCACATTAAGCTCACGCGAGGCCGAGGCATGGTGTAGATGGAAAACAGATGATACCGTTTTTGCAGTGCTAGGGATTAGTCGCCATTTTTTACAGTAATCAGATATCAGAGACTGTCTTTCGTGAGTGTTTCCTCGAGGATGTCAAACTTTGATGCCTGAGTTGCACAGCAGATGTCATCGGCGTAGATGAACTTCCTTGAAGAAGTTTCTGGGAGGTCATTGATGTAAATATTAAATAGTGTAGGAGCCAGAACAGAGCCCTGGGGGAGGCCACTTGAGACAAGTCTCCATCTGCTAGACTTGTCACCCAGATGTACCCGGAATCTTCTGTTTTGGAGAAGAAACAATATAGTGTTGGCCACCCATGGAGGCAGGCATCTTGAGATCTTGACTAGAAGACCACGGTGCCAGACCGTGTCATAGGCTGCTGTGAGATCAACAAAGACAGCACCCGTCTTTAAATTCTTCTCGAATCCATTTTCAATATAAGTTGAGAGGGCCAGGGCTTGTTCACAGGTAGATCTTCCTAGGCGGAAACCAGCCTGGGTGGGTGATAGGAATTTCTCTGTAAGATGAGAAATACGTGATAGAAGCAGCCTCTCAAGGAGTTTGTAACACACGGAGAGGAGAGAAATTGGTCTATAGCTGGCAGCCAGTGTTGGGTCTTTCTTTGGTTTCAAAACCGCTATAATCTTCGCAAGACGCCAAACTTTGGGCATAGACTCAGATTCCAAGATGTGGGACAGGAATGAAGTGAGCCACTTCTTTGCCGCGGGGCCCAGGTTAAGAATGAGTTCTGGGGTGATGTTATCATAGCCAGCAGCTGTTCCCGGTTTAACCTTCTTCAAAGCGTCTTCCAGTTCAGACAGTGTAAAGGGAGAGAGTTTTGGAGATGGACAAGATAACTGGAAGTGGGATGACCACTCATGGGAAATTTCTCTTTTCCAGACTGGGTCGATCTTAGCATGTCCAACTTGAGTTAGGTGACTGGCCACTGAGTTTGGAGATACTGTCTACTGTCATGATTACGGACAACTCTAAAATGAGTCTGACTGATCTCTCCTTCTAGAATTTTTCCTCTTGTCTCTGGATTTATTAACATTTTTTAAAATCTTTGAATTTTAGCCTAGCTAGATATGATATGTATCACTGTTGAAAATTCTGTATCAAAATGATCTGCCCAAATCTAATAATCTTTAATCTATAAATTTATCACTTAAGGAAATCATCCTCTTGCAGTTTACCTTTGTATATGTCTTTGTTAATTATTTTTGCCTCCTTCTTTCAAGGTTATCATCTATCTCTAGGTAATACTACATTCCATAATTTAGCAGCCTCTTCTTATTTGCTCTACTTTTCATATTTGTATCCTGATTTATTATGCTAATCTCAAACCTTTCCTCTATCACTATTGCCATCTGTTTTTTTCCTTGATGTTTTATTTTCATTTATAAAACACCTTAATACTCTCCTAGTTTTGTAATTTTTTACATATCATTGTTTTATCTCCCTTAAGTTTCATTTTACTAACATTTTCATTAAGTTATTTTATACCATAAAAGAATAGTTCCTCCTGGGCCTTGATTTATTTTTCTTTCTATGTTCAAAGCTTCATGTTGTGAGTTTAATTTTAGTAATAGATATAGTAAACATGCATATTCATTTTTATATTCTTTTTCAGCCAACTCATTTAAGCAATTCCATTTAAGCCAAGGTTGGGGAATGTACGACCCATAGGACAGTCCATAGGTCACATACAAAATAATTTGTTTTTGGTCCTGCCAAGGAAACTACAGGAGAGACTCAATATTAAATAAATCTAGAAGCTTTTTTTCCCCATAGCAACATTAAAAGCTAATTTTTATGTTGATAACTTTATATGGTCCACAATTAATGCTATAAATATCCAAATGGTTCTTGGAAGAAGAAAATAATTCCCCACCCCTGGTTCAAGCATTTTATTTCTTTTGTTTCTCTCCTTCCACAATCTAACAAGGGTGTTTTCTACTCCCAACTTAATTAAGGACTTTACATAGCAAATAATTTTATAGTCTGAGGAAATGCTGGGAAATAGAGAAACCACTGCTGTGCATTTTCCATTAAGGACTTCTTTTTTTTTTTTTTTTTGCCTTCAGGGTTATTGCTGGCGCTCATTGCCTACACTACAGATCCACTGCTCCTGGAGGCTATTTTTTCCTTTTTGTTGTCCTTGTTGTTTATCATTGTTATTGTTATTATTATTCTTATTGTTGTCATTGCTGTTAGATAGGACAGAGAGAAATAGAGAAAGGAGGGGGAGATAAAGAGGGGAAGAGAAAGACACCTGCAAACCCACTTCACCTTTTGTGAAGCCACCCTTAGGCTATAACCCTAGGAGTGAAATTACTGGGTCATATGAGAGGTCTATTTTTAGCCTTGTGAGGATTCTCTAGACTGCTCTCCACAGGGGTTGAACCAATTTACATTTCCAGCAGCATCAAAGGTGAGTTCCCTTATCCCCACAACCTCTCTGGCAATTGTTGCTACTGTCATTTTTTATGTATGCCATTCTTACAGGGGTGAGGTGGAATTTCAGTGTTGTCTTTACTTGCATTTCTCTGACAATCAGTGACCTGGAGAAATTCTTCATATTTTATTAGCCTTTTGGATCTCTTCTGTAGTAAATATTCTGTTCATATCCTCTGCCCATTTTTGATTGGATCATTTCCTTTTTTGTTGTTAAGGTTGGTGAGCTCTTTATATATTTTGATTATTAGTCTTTTGTTGGATGTATGGGATGTGAAGATCTCCCATTCTGTGAGGGGTCTCTTTGTTTGGGTGATGGTTTCTTGAGGTCTTGTAGGATACAGCAAATACTAACAAAAGGATTTTCAAAGTTAACCCAATTGCCAGATAATTATGTTATAGAAATTACTATCTATTGCCTTCTTACTTAAACCCTTAGACATCAGGACCTTCCCCTTTCTCTATAAACCTCACATTTTTCCCATGCCTGGAACCTCTAGGGTAGGGCTCACTCTCCTGCATTCTTCTCTCAATTTATACCAACTGATACTGCGTCTGCTGATGCCAACCCAATCAAAGCAACCAGTATCACCTCTGCATGTTACACTTAGGACTGTGCCCAGAGATGTCAGGTGTGGAATGTCAACCCTTTAGCTTCATTACTCTGGTAAGACCTTTCCTAGCTCATAGGACTCCTTAATTCCATTTCGGGTGATGCAACAAAACCTCAAAACCTAAATGTATACCAGGTCCCATGAAATAGGTGACATGTACATGTATCTATAAGTTAGGGGAAAATATATACCTTAAAGCAGAAGTGCACAATAGTTTGCAGTTAGACAATAAATGAAGCAAGCAAGTAGAAAGACTGAGAAGAAAACAAAGTACCTAATGAAACAGCTTCTACTTAGACCTAGATACCCTCCTCACTTACCTCCCATTACATATCCTTTAATCACTGCAAAGCTAACCTTGTCAGAGAAAGTAAGGATTACAAAAGCTGAAAAAGGGCAAGAGACTGGCATACTTTAATTATGACTCTTTAGTCACTACCAGGCTACCCCAACACCTGGGGCCCTAGTTAGGGAGTCCTGGGATTCCCACACAGACATGATAGGCCTAGATCTATAAAAGATCCTTCTCACCACTGTCACTGGTGATTTTCTTCAGGAACAACATAATGGATCCCTCTCTGGGCCCCTATAAGACCTTGCCCTCAATGTGGATCAACAAAGGTCGGGAATCTTCCATTCTCTGAAGAGAGGTTTAACAACATACTCTATCTACTATCTGAGGAAGATGGGTCCTGAAATTGGTGCAGCCTGGTATGTTCCTAACTGTGATCACAGGATGTGAGCTCAGACCTACAGGGATGCAGAGGTTACATAAACTCTTGTGCTGAATATGTGCCCCAGATCAAACCAGTGGGGTTTACAGTTAACAATACTTATATACTTTCCCCACATTTGGGAGCTATTCTCTTCCCTGATCCAGCTTTCTAGTCCTTTTCCCAACTATGACACCGTATACCCAAACAATAACTTGGGTCCTCCTGCATATTAGCTGTCAGGCTCATGCAAAAACTATTAGCTTTTTCCGAAATGGAGACCCCAAATCTTGATCTGCAATATTTTTGTCTGTAAGTTCATGATTAGTCAACAATTTGTTCTGCTTTATATCTTAACTGTTTTTCAGCCACCAGGTTCCAGATGTTACCATGATACCAACTTGATTTCCCTGGGTAGATGACTCCACCATGTGTCTTAGAGTCCAGCCCCACTAGAGAAAGAGAGAGACAATCTGAAAGTATGGATCGACCTGCCAATTCCCATGTTCAGCTAGGAAGCAATTACAGAAGTTGCCAAATGAGAAGAAAGGAAGCTCAGGAGTGTCTGGGGATGTAAATACAACAAAGGGAACAAATAAGTTTAATTTCATTGATGCATACCTGAAGCCTATGTATCTTTATTCTTACTCCTCTGGTGTTAATGCAGGGTGTCTCAAAAACTGCTTCTTTTTCTAAGCATACAGTTTTGCTATTTCCCTTTGTATATGATTTTTAAATAGTTTTTACCTTTTTTTTTCATCTTCAGAAATCTTAAATTTTTCCTTGATGCCAGTGTTGAAGTTTTTTTTTTTTTTTTTTGCTGAGTCAGGCACTGACAACTGCTCTTTTTAAAAAAGTTTTTCCTTTATTGGGAGATTAATGTTTTCCATTTGACAGTGAATACAATAATTTGTACATGCATAACACTTCTCAGCTTTCCACATAACAATACAACCCCCACTAGGTCCTCTGTCATCCTTTTCTAGGACCTGTACTCTCCCTCCCACCCACCCCAGAGACTTTTATTTTGGTGCAATACACCAGCTCCAGTTCAGGTTCTACGTGTGTTTTCTCTTTTGATCTTGTTTTTTAACTTCTGCCTGTGAGTGAGATCATCCCACATTCATCCAATTTTATGAAGATTTTTCTTAGTGCGACTTTTCATTCTGCCTTTATGCTGAGCACTCTGAGGACATGTGCTTTCTGACTCTAGAGTATGTTATTTAACTACAATAACTATTTTCCTCTTCCCACATTGCCTTCCTTTCTATTTTTGGAAGTATTATTATTTATATTACTATTATTATTATATTTAATATTATTATTCTGAATTAGTCTCTAATTTTGCCATTTCTTATATTTTTCATCTTCTATTTTCTACATTTCCAAGAGACTGCCTTTTCCTTATTCTGTAGCCTACTTGTTCTTTTTCTCAAATTGTCTTGGTTATTCTAAAATAAATATTTTATTATTTATATGGATTTATGATCAGATGTCAAATTAAACACCACACAATTTTCCTGAGTGAGATGATTGGAATTAAAATGGATGTGGAAAATAGTTATTTTTATATCAAATCATTTTACATAGAAAATATATCATTGCATTTATTTAAGTTTTTTCCATATAAAGTTACCTATATTTGATATATTTTAATCTACAGAAAGGAAAATTTATGTAGTTTAATCTAGTAGCTCAAAAGTGTTCTAGAACACTAAGGAAAGATAGAAATAGGCTGGGGGTATGGATCAACCTGCCAACGTCCACATCCAGCAGAGAAGCAATTATAGAAGCCGGACCTCCCACCTTCTGTACCTCAAAAATAATTTTGGTCCATATTCCCAGAGGGGTAAATGTTAGGAGAGGATGACTACATGGCTGTGAAACTCAATTTAATCAGGACCCAGAGAGAAAATAGGAAAAAGGAAAGAAATTTAGAAGTAGTAAGAGATGGGGCCAGGCAGTGGCACACCTGGTTAAGCACACACTGCAGTCAGTGCACTAGGACCCAGGTTTAAGCCCCTGGTCCCCACCTGCAGGGGGAAAAGCTTCACAAGTGGTGAAGCAGGGCTGCAGGTGTCTCTCTGTAGCTCTCCATCTCTATCTCCCCTCCCCCCAATTTCTCTGTCTCTATCCAATAATAAATAAATACATAAATAAATAAATAAATAAGAAGTAGTAATCGATATAGCTGTGACTTAAAATGGAAGAAGGCAGAACCATAGAAAAAATGGGGAAAAGAATATAGGTAGATAGATACATATAGAGAATTAATAGTCAACCCATATCAGAGACTTTGAAAGAATCACTGCGATTTCTTTCTTTTTTAAAAATCTTCTTTTTAAAAAATATATTTATTTATTTATTCCCTTTTGTTGACCTTGTTGTTTTTTTATTGTTGTTGTTGTTATTGATGTCGCTGTTGTTGGATAGAGACAAATGGACAGAGAGAAATGGAGAGAGGAAGCGAAGACAGAGAGGGGGAGAGAAAGACAGACACCAGCAGACCTGCTTCACTGCTTGTGAAGCGACTGCGCTGCAGGTGGGAGCCAGCGGATGGAACCGGTATCCTTATGCTGGTCCTTGTGCTTTGCGCCACTCGCGCTTAACCCGCTGTACCACCACCTGGCTCCTCTAAAATCTTTTATTATCTTTATTTATTTATTGAATAGGGACAGCCAGAAATCAAGAGAGATGGGGAGGTAGTGAGGGAGAGAGACAGAGAGACACCTGTAGGCCTGCTTCACAAAGCTTTCTTCCATCAGGGGGGAACATGGACTCGAACCAGGGTCCCTGTGCACTGTATCATGTGCGCTCAACCAGGTGTGCCACCACCTGGCCCCCTCATTGCAGTTTCCAGTGGAGGAAATGGGGACACAGAACTCCCTGTTATTTTGTAATTAACTAATAAAAAAGAAAAAAAAACATTCTAGAAAGCTCTTACATTTCTTTTGATATATTAATTTCTGCTATTTCTTACCACTGGAGAAAAGGTATTTTCTTATTACTACTATTATTCTTTACTTTCTGTCATCATTAAAGCTTCACAGCTCCAGGACAACTTTTTGCGAACAAGACAGAGATAGGAGAGAGTAGAAGATAGCACCAGAGTTTCCCCCAGGACAGCGAGGGTCAGGCTCAAATCTGGGTTGCCAAAAGAACAAGACAAACACACTCTCCAGGTGAACTATCTTCTCAGCCCTCATCATGTGTTTTAACAGCTTCCTGCTAATATTATTGATAATTTTATTGATCTTATAGTTAGCGCCATTCTGAAGTATCTTGTTAGGTTTAACAATTTAATTAGAAATGGAGAACTTTCTTGCTTTAGTCATTATTTTCTGAAAGGGTTTTATAAAATACTATTTCCTACAAGAGTTTTATGTAAAAAAAAAAAAGTAATAAGCAGTTTTTTCAGGCTTAACAAAATTCTCCCATAAAGTAATCTGATATAAATGTAATTTTATGGAGAAGATAAAAAAAATCATACATTTTGGGGGTCGCGCGGTAGCGCAGTGGGTTAAGCGCATATGATGCGAAGTGCAAGGACTGCTGTAGAGATCCCGGTTAGAGCCCCTGGCTCCCCATCTGCGGGGGAGTCTCTTCACAAGTGGTGAAGCAGGTCTGGAGGTGTCTTTCTCTCCCCTCTGTCTTCCCCTCCTCTCTCGATTTCTCTCTGTCCTATCTGATAACAACAAGAATGACAAGAACAAGGGCAACAAAATGGGGAAAAAAGTGCTCTCCAGGATCAGTGGATTCATAGTGTAGGGACCAAGCCCCAGCGATAACCCTGGAGACAAAAAAAAAAAATCTATCTTACATTTTAAAATAAAATTTTAATTTAGATTAGGCACTTCTTGAATCAATTTTAATAATGTATATTTTCTGAATGTTTTAAATGTTATTTAAGTTTACAAAATATTTGACATTACTTGGTTTAGATTGGTTTCATAATCTAAATCTCTAGTGTAGCTGTAGTTCTGTCTCTCTACTTATCCCAATGTAAATTTTCACTTTTCTCTATTTTTCTTGACCAAACTTAACAGGACTTTGGTTATTTTTATATGTGTTTTTTTAATTTTAAGGATTTTATCTATTCATGAAAGAAATAGAGAGAGAGAAAGAGATCCAGTCCATCACTCTTGATACTTGTGCTGCCGGGGATTAATTCAGGACCTCATGTTTGAGAGTCCAATGCTTTGTCCACTGTGCCATCTCCTGGACTACATTACATGTATTTTCAACCTAGCTTTTTTATGTTGATGATTTCAATTTTCTTCTTTCTTTTTTTTTTTTTATAATGATTTTTTTTAACCAGGGCACTGCTCAGTTCTGGTTTATGGCAATGTGGGGGATTGAAGCTGGTACTTGAGAGCCTCAGTCATGAAAGTCTCTTTGCATAACCATTATGCTATACCCCCACCCCAATTATTTTTATTAAGTACATGTCTCCTATTATTTTCTAATTCTTCTGTTATAATTTTACAATGAATTTAGGTTTAATACTTAATTTCCTTTAATTCTTTGAATGTAACTCGATCATTATTTCTTTATTTCATTATTTCTTGTAAATCCATGCATTTACAAGTTAAAAATGTCCATTTAAGTACTGATTTATATGAATGCCTTAAATCATTAATAGGATGTCTGTTGCTCACTTTTAAATATTTTATATTTAATTCATGAATTAATCATTGGAGTCTGAACATTCTCCTTAAAGTTGATATCTATTTTTATTGTATTGTTATCAGAAAACATGGTCTGAATGATATTGGTTGTTTGCAGTTTGTTGAGGTCACCCTTTGGACATAACTCTGATCAATTATTATGCTTTAGATGTTCTCGAAAAAAGTGTACTTTTCTATTGTTTGAGTCGAGAGTTTTATATTTGTATGAGATGGAAACTGGTATTGGTGCCATTTTTTTTTTGTCTGATTAATCCTTATTTTTTATTCTGGGAGACATTTATAGTATTTAGTTTTCCATATTTCTTATCATGGACTTGAGGATCCTGTATCTTCTCAGGAAAATACGGTGTAATATTATGTCCTAATCACAGCATTAAAAAGTCCTGGCTTTAGACTCAGAGTTCTTTGAAACAACCTTGTGACTAGTCTTTATTTTCCAAGAAGACTGTATGCAATTGTTTTATAATTACTATTGCTTTCTTTGATTCTGTTTTTTATTTCCCAGTACTTGCTTCCTATACTTTGAGACTTATTTATACTCAGGATAATAATGGTTCTTGATGTATTAGGCTCTGATTAGTATGAAACGTCTTCCTGATGGAATGGCAAAATAACTCACTTGGGTAGTATGCTGCTTTGCTACATGCATGGTCCATGTTCCAGTCTGACCCCCACCACATTGAAAGAAGATTTAGTGCTGTGTTATTTGTCTGTCTGTCTATATTTCTGGTTCTATAACTCTATCAAAAACATCTTTCTTTGTCCTTATACATGCAATTTAATTTGAGTTTTACTTCAATGATTGTTAATTTCTCTATAGCAATTTTCCATCCCTTCATATATCTTTCATTCTTTTATTGTCATTTTTTAAAAATATTATTATTGTTGTTGTTGTTATTATTATTTTGCCTCAAGGGTTATCACTGGGGCTCAGTGCCTACACCATAAATCCACTGCTCCTGGAGGCCATTTTCCCCATTTTTGTTGTTGTTGTTGTTATTGTTATTGATGTTGTTGTTGTTGTTAGGACAGAGAGAAATTGAGAGAGGAGAGGAAGACAGAGAAGGGAAGAGAAAGATACCTGCAGACCTGATTCACCACTTGCGAAGTGACCCCCCCCCCCTGCAGGTGGATCTCTGGGGGCTCGAACTGGGATCCTTATGCCTGTCCTTGAGCTTCGCGCCATGTGCGCTTAACTTGCTGCACAACCACCAGCCCCCCCCCCAATTATTTTTAGAATAACAAATGCCTTATAGTATATAGGTTTCAGGCATGCGTCATTCAGATAAAGTGAACATTTGTATACAATACATTGTATTCATCATTGAAAGTCCCATTCCATTCTTCACCCTACAACGGACCACTTCTGCCCTATTTCGCCACTCTTCTTCCCTTTCTTTTCTGTTAATTGTTAGCTTGATCTTTTCTTTGATGTCATTTTGCTCCACATAGATGCATTCTCTTTATCCATTTAATGATATTTAAAGTTTAGTGAGTTGTAACCCATTTGTGTTGCTTTTAATTATTAAAATGTTTGAACTCATTTCTACCATTTTACCTTTTATTTTTGAACATGACTTCTCTGCATTTTTCTTATAAACTCTATCCAGTGAATTGTTATAACTTAACAGTTTGTGTCTCTTTCAATTATGAATAATTTCATGCTTTATCTCTCAGATATTTCCTTTTGTCATACTCACATGTATCCTTTTTCTGATCTTTCTATTACACTGGAAGTTCTTAATTATTAACCATCTGGCTTTTTGAATTTTTCATACTTTATGTCTCTTAATTTCTCTGTGATATGTTCTTTAATTGAGTCTTCTTTAATAAAATGTTAACTTCAGTTCTGTTAAATCCACTATCCAGGTGCTGGGCAGTGGTGTACCTGGTTGAGCACACATGTTCCAATGTGCAAGGATCCAGGTTCAAGCCCTGGTCTCATCCTGCAGGGGAAAGCTTTGTGAGTGGTGAATCAGTGCTGCAGGAGTTTCTCTCTTCCCCTCTCTATCTCCTCCTACCTTCTCGATTTCTGGCTGTCTGTATCCAAAAAGTAAAGATAATTTTAAAAAGCTTTTAAAAATCCATTATCCATCTACCTCTTCTCTTTTAAAACGTTTATTGAAAAATGAACATTTAAAATATTTACTGAACATGTAAAGCTTTTCAGTGGTGGTTTTATTTAATATAAGTCTGCTCTAGTTACATAGCCTCTTTTTCTCATTTGAGTATGGTAGTAATTTTTAAAAAGATCTCTAGGAAAGGTTTAAGGATGTTTAGGTTATAATTATTATATTATAGAACTGTATTATTTTATATCTTATTATGGGATATATACAATGGAATATTATATTGTGTTTTATGATGTATTATTCAGCAATGCTTTTTGGTGGACAACTTTTACATAGTTTCTCCAAGCACTCAGGTTTGTTTTCATGGGGAGATGGTAGTCTTTTTATTCCTACATTAAAGTTCATACTACCTCATATGTTAACATAGGTTCTATATAATTTAGTTAAATGTTTATCTTATTCTATGTAATAAATATTAAATCATATGTAATTTATATTACTGAATTCAAATGACCAACAACATCATCATAAGCATATTTTAGAAGAAAGGTAAATGCCTTCTGCTGAATATAAGATTCAACAGGCATGAGAGAGAATGTACAGATTGTGCAAGGAATGGCTTTGGGCTACTCTTCCAAGGGCAGGAATCAGTGAGCATTTTAGCTGGCTAATTTATCAAGCTGGGTAAATGGTAAACAATTAAGAGAGCCCTTACTGTATGGCCAAATTGCCCTTCAGGAAGTATTATATATAGATTTATACTTTCAAAATCAAATTAAGAAAGCCCTTCTTTCTTTAACTCACTGAATGTATTTAAATCTTTTTTTATTTTAAATAGTTGAAAATAATATCTCACTGTTCTGTCAGTTTTTATTGCTTAAATTCCTTGCAGCCATTTTTAGTGGATGGCTGCCATGTTCTGTGTAACGGGAACATGTGGAAATGTGCTAAAGAGGAAGGTTAGCAATTTGCCTCTCCTGCACCTCCCAGTGGGTCTGTAGGCAAAAGCAGCCAGAAGGAACTTGCAGCACAAAGAGATCTGGGGTCCTTCTGTCTATGGCCTGGGCTTTACAAAGTCTAGTGGTGGAAATCTAACTACATATATTTGTATCATTGTCATTTATTTCCTATGAAGCATTAACTCTGTGTATATAGCTCTATAGAAAATAATGAATCTAAACTTGAACTGAAGCTTTGAACAGCAACAACAAAATCACTCAGACCCTCCACATGTTCCAGTTTGCATATCCCAAATCCTGTTATTATTCTATTATTCTGAGTGTTTGTGGGGGAGAGGAGAAAAGTGGGCTATAGTTATCTCACAGTTCTTTCCTTATAAACCTTAATTAGAAAGGTTTCATGGAAATACTTTCAATTGATTTAATCCATCTCTTCATTGTAAAGCTTTTGAAAGCTATAATCAGAAATGGCTTTTATCTGGTACAAAAAAAGAAACCAAAACTGAATGTAGATTGAGCTATCAGTTGCTTAACCTCTATAATCCAAGTCACATCACACGGCAGGTGAATAGTGTTCCAAAAATGGCAGAAAATGGGATGATTTCACAAAACTACCCAAGGATATTTATTTTTATTTTATTTGAAGATGGTATTTTTATTTATTTTTATTTTTAATTATCTTTATTTATTAGATATAGACAGCCAGAAATTAAGAGGGCAGGAGGAGATACAGAGGGAAAGAGACAGAGCAGCCCTACTTCATCACTGGCAAAACTTTACCCCGGCAGGTGGGCACTGAGGGTTTGAGCCTGGGTCACTGTGCATTATAACATGTATGCTCAACCAAATGATTGTTTACAACCAGTCAATTCAACTGCCAAATATTTTGGAAGGCTTATTTTCTTCAACTTATTAAGGAATTCAAAAAATATCCTGTTCTTCAGCATGTAATTTCACTGTATTTATTTTTTCATGCTCCCTCAACTTAGAGGTACAGCAGCATGTTTCTATTCAACACACAGCAAATCTGTGGTTGTTTTAAGATGCAGTATGTTAGAAAATTTGAGCTATACAGAGACCAACAGGCCAGGAGATGGTTGTGACTGAAAAGACAGTTTGGTACTCAGAGCTCTCAAAAGAAGAGGAGCATGCCACAGTATGGTGAGTCACCTGGAAAAGCACTCCAATTGGCCAGGAGATGGAGGAAGAGTCTGTGCTGTGGTGTTCATGGCAAGGGATGGATGAGATGAAGTAAACATAGTAGCCTTAGTAATTTCTTTTCCTTTCTTTCTTTCTTTCTTTCTTTCTTTCTTTCTTTCTTTCTTTCTTTCTTTCTTTCCTTCCTTCCTTCTTTCTTTTTTCTTTTTTTTTTTTTTTTTTTGGTTTGTATTTATTTTTCCTGCAGGGCTACTGCTGGAGCTCAGTGCCTACACTATGAATCCACTGCTCCTGGTAACCAGTTTTTCCCATTTTATTAGATAGGATAGAAAGAAACTGAGAGGGGAGAGGGAGACAGGGAGAGAGACACCTACAGACCTGCTTCTCTGCTCGTGACATGCTGCTTTCTAAGGCCATGTCTGAAATCCTAGTCTGCACAGCAAACTATGACTTTGTTTCCTGCAGTCTCTCTGCCTTCTTTTAAAAAAAAGTTAGTTATTTATTCATGAGAATGAAAGGAGGAGAGAGAGAAAGAACCAGACATCACTCTGGTACATGTGCTGCTGGTGATCGAACTTGGGACCTCATGGTTGAGGATCCAATGCTTTATCCACTATACCACCTCCTGGACCACTCTGCCTTCTTTCTCCACTACTTTAGAGAGTTTAATTTTGACAGGGGAACATAGTGAAAAAAACTGATTATGGTTGAACACGTTCAAGGATTCTATTTGGCAGAATGCAATTTTGTCATAGATTTCTAGCCCATCATCTTGTCTCTCAAATTTTCTAAAATTTCAGATTTATTTGCCATATTTTGAGTCTAAAGCTGCTTTCCAACTCCTGAAGTTTAAACACTTTCATTAGCACATATGTTCTCATATTTCTAAAGGTGATTAGTCTTGGGATTTTTCAGAAAAAAGGCTAAATACTAGACAGTTAAAATATAATAACAGAAGTGAAGGATCAAATGTAATGAAAGTTTGTTCCAAAGTACATCATTTAAGCTTTTAGACTTCTTGAAAAACAACAACACTTCTTTGGTTTAGTAGGATTCAAAATCAAGACAGTTGCATTAAGACTGCAATTGTATCCTCAAAATGATAGTTAACATTTTGGAGAGCAAGTACATACTCAATGTTAAGGAATATGTCCTAGCATCTTTAGATTATTGTCATTTAACACAATGGTTAGAGGCTTGTAGCTGGAATAGATCTCCAGACAGTATTTTGCAAGGAACCATGATATTCTGGCATATATGAGTACCAAATGATCTGCTAAGTCTTTCTATCATTTCACTTTTCTAATACCATGATGTGCAGGTGTATAAAACCATTATATAAATTTCTGGGCACCGCAAGTTACTCTCAAGGAAGGAGGAGGAAGACAAGATCCACTGATCTTCAGGAAACTTGTGACTGCACATATTCCAATGCCAAAGCAATTTCTAGTTTCACACCAAAAAGGATTAGATTTTAGTTGTATCTATAAATCCTCTGAGGAGACTGGGGATTATAATGATTTATATTTCTTTAAAATTAATTAGAGTAAAAATTAAAAACTAGGGAAAAAAGTTAGACAACTCTTGAAAGGGACCTTTGGCCATCACAGTGTTGAGACTCAGCTTCAGTCTCTCTGACTAGGCAAATAATTAGTGATTAACTATAGTGGGCTGGTTGTAAATTAATTTTTGATTATTCCATGTACAGGATTTGACCTAACATGCATTACTTTCTGCATCTATTAAAGAAATACATCATTTCCTGGAAAACTGTTTACAGCACCTCAAAGATAATTCAAATACATCTTAAATTACATAAATAAAAGTAATCAAGTTCACCCTAAATGCCCCCAATCACTTGGGGCTCTCTAAGAAGATGAAGGCCTTATTCATTTTAGAGCTGAGCGTCTGCTGCTATTTCATCATAAATCCTTCTGCAGCCAGCCTTCCAGAAATCACGTTATCATCTGAAAGCTCTGTACTTGGGTTTATACTTCTAAGGTCATAAGGCTACTGGTAAACAATTTAACTGTCTCCACATTTAACTTTTGAAAATCAATTTTAAATTACCTGTCACCACTCATTATGAGGGAACACAGGATAGACTCTGGCCAGAACTCAGATCTGCATCAGAGTTGTACAAGGGTCAGGTCAGGCCAACAACCTTGCAGACTCCAATTCCAGAGGGATATTTCTTTCTAGCTAGTTCTACAGACACTAGTCTTGATGGACCTTGAACTCCCTCATTCTCTTTTTAAATTGGGACTTTGAGACCCAGTGGTTCAAGAGGTTAAATTCTTAACTTGTATTAGTAAAATGCCTATGGAAACACTAAATAGATAATGATTACAATCATTTAAAAAAAAACAAACCAGCATCAGGACCAGGCATTGGCATATCTGGTTAAGTGTACACACATTACAGTCACCAGGGCCCAGGTTCAAGCCCCTGGGTCCCAACTATAGGGGGAATACTTCATAAATGCTGAAGCAGTGCTGCTAGTGTCTCCCTATCTATTTCTCCCGCACCCCTTCTCAATTTCTTCTCGTCTCTATCGAATAATAAGTAAAAATATATATTTAAAAAAGGCATCTACATTATAGGGCTTCCCCATGGCTCTAAAACAAGAGGGGATGGCAAAATTTCAGAAGAAACATGAACACTCTGAAATTGTACTTCAAATTCTGCATATATTGACTACATGCAATTTTCATCAGAATCTGTCTTTTGCCCCCAGGACAGGGTTAATAACTAAGGATCCTGGTTCAAGCTCCTGGCTCCCCACCTACAGGGGGATTCACTTCGCAATCAGAGAAGCAGGTCTGCAGGTGTCTGTCTTTCTCTTTCCCTCTCTGTCTTCCCCTCCTCTCTCTCGACTTCTCACTGTCCTATACAAAAACATCAGCAGCAATGACAACAACAACAATAATAACAACAAAAGCAACAAAAATGGAAAAAAAAATGGCCTCCAGGAGCAGTGGATTTGTAGTGAAGGCACTGAGTCCCAGCAATAACCCTGGAGGCATACAAAACAAGAACAAAAAACTACCGCCTCTAGGGAACATTTTCTTCCCAAACAAATACTGATATAATTTAATGCAATTCTGTAAGTAATAATTGAGTTACTTCTTTACCAGCTATTTTACAATATTGTGAAGATACAAATGAGAATATGGAAAGGGGAAGCAGTGATTAAATGTTGATGGTGTGCCACGAGCAGAACTATGGATGTTCTTACACTGATCTCTCTTTAATGCTCATGTATGTCTTGGCGATTCATTAAAATTACAGGGAATTTACAGATATGGAGGTCATTTGTCTAGAGTCAGAAACTATCAAACAGTAAAATGAGGGGTCAAGTTCATCTGAATCATCCATACCTTCTGATGAAATAATATAAGGCAGGGTAATAGGCCTCGGTGTTGAATACATGCAGATAGTATGCTATTTATAAAGGCATCTCTGTTTTGTCCAGTGCTTTCCATTTCTGCCTTCACCACTCTACTCACAGCCATCACTTTTCCCTCTAGATCAAAACTACCATTTTCTCTTCTTTTAAAAATTTGTTATTATCTTTATTTATTTGATAGAGACAGCCAGAAATGACAGGAAGGGGGACATAGAGAGGGAGTCAGAAAGATACCTGCAACACTGCTTTACCACTTGTGCAGCTTTACTACTGCAGGTGAGGACAGAGGATTTGAACCCAGGTCCTTATTCATTATTACATGTGATCTCAACCAGGTGCACCACCATCTGGCCAAAGGCCACCATCTTCTATGTGGTTTCACTGACTCTTCTCTTGGTGCATCTGGTATAATTCTCCACATAGCAAAGAGTGGTATCTCTAACTAATCATGTCACTTCCTGGCTTAAAAATCCTCAGCATGTGCTGAAGAGAAGGGATAGAGATAGCATGCCAGACTCTCGTGATTGAGGCCACAGAGGTCACAGATTCAATTCAGGTGTCACCACACGTCAAAGTTGAGCAGTGCTCTTATCTCTCTCACACACACATATGAAAAACTAACAAATAATAATTATAAACTACTGTGAATTCCCACTAAGAATAGCAGTGATAGTGAACTGGTTGATGGTATACCTAGTGGAAAACATATGTTACCATATGTAAGGACAGGAGTTTTAAGTTCCCAGTCCCTACCTAAAGGGGAGGGAAATTTTTAACAATGGTGGAACATTGCTGCAGATATCTTTCTTTCTCTCTTATTCTCTCTCCATCTCTATTTCACTCTATCTCTATCAAAAAAGAGAAAGAAAAAGTGGTGGGAGGTGAAATGGCAGCTGGGAGCGGTGATTTTGCTGTGCAGGCGCTGCCTCAGTGATAACCTTGATGGAAAAAAAAAAGAATGGTATGTAGTACCAACTTTTCATAATTGGGCAAGTGAGACTTCTTTTTTTTTAATTTTTCACTAGTGATTTAATAATGATTAATAAGATTGTAAGACAACAGGGTTACAATTCCATACAGTTCTCACCACCAGAGTTCCGTGCCCCATCCCTTTCATTGGAAGCTTCCCTTTTTATCCCTCTCAGAGTATGGGCCAAGTGAGATTTCTAAGAGCATCGACACTTTGAGGTTCTTCTAAGCTATTTTCTAAGATGCCCTCAGTATCTGAGACCAGAGGGGGGTAATAGAAATGTAAGAGTAGGTCACCCCAGGCTCAGAAAGACATCTCTTGTATGGGCATTGGTCTTTGTCTCTTTGCCCTGTAAGATCATTCTGTGCTGGAACTGGCCAAAACCAGGAGGGCATCCTGGAAATAGGACTGTTTCCACTGACCACTGGTCTTTGAGAGCTCATTCAAGACTGGGGTCATCAGAAACATGTCGACATGAGAATTTTAGATCATACCCTCATGGGACACAGGGCATGACTAAGCTCTCATGTAATTTCCCATTACTTCTGTATGAAATTACCACAAGTTTAGTGACTTAAAGACAAACAATATATTATCTTTTCTTTCCTTTTTTCTATGCTTCCTTGAGTTCCTATATGCACACACCCACAGCTCCTAGGCAACTTTTTCATTTTTTAAAACAAATTTTAGATGGAGAGTGGAAGTCAGAGAGATAGAGAAATGCATACATGGAAAAAGATATATTATAACACTGTCCCCCCATCCATGGGTCTTCCTCAGTACCATTCATAACGCTCCTGTTGGCCCCAGAGTTTGAACACTAGACTCTGCACATAGTATGGATCAAGCACTATTGAGTGAGCTATTCCCAGCATTCTACAAATTCTTATCTTGAAGTTCTGAGTGTCAGAATTCTAAAATGAGTCCACAGAACTGAAGGCTTGAGGAGACAACCTGTTCGCTTTCCCTTTGAAGCTTTTAGAGTCTGCTGTCAGTATTTGACCCATGACATTTTCTCCATGTTCAAAGCCTACAGCCCACCATTTCTTCTCTGTTCTTCACTTCTCTTTAAGGATCTTTGTGATTACATCAGGGCCACTCTTATAATCCAGGATCATCCTCCTATCTGAAGATTCTTAATGAAATCAAATTCTGCAATGTCCCTTGTGGGACTTTGTGATTAGACTGGGAGCATTTTCAGTGGTTCATTTTTTATCCTAATACAAACTTGGACTATCTACGCTCACTGAACACTCCTGCACTTGGACTGAGGAGGAGGAGCCAGTCCTTGCCTGTTTGTGTAATCACAGAGCTACTGATGCTAATCTATAGCACCCAAGAGCAATGTGTGTGTGTGTGTGTGTGTGTGTATGTGTGTGTGTGTTTGTGTGTAGGTGGATTGGGTTAAGTACCCTTTATCCTGCCAGACAATCTAAAGACAGTACCTTACTCATCATCCTCCACCCTCACTACTTCACTTGAAATATTTGAATAGTTTCCATAGAGCTACAAAGTGTCATCTTTGGGCTACTTCACTGAAATGGATCATTATGAAATCCACCAGATGTTCTCCTCCTCAAAAAAGAAGGAAGAGAAGGAGGAGGAGGGAGAGGATGAAGAAGAAAAGATGATAATACTGAGAGGACTAAACATTTGGGTATGAAAATTAAAGTTGTGAAAAAATTTAGAAGAGATTATAAGAAATATCTTCATGACTTTGAAATTTAATATTTTAGATACAATACAAAAATGCACTCAAAGCAAAGGGATAGAGTACTAAATCTGATATTAAGGCACCATAAAAGAATACAAAAGTGATTATAGAAGATGCTTACAGCATACATAATGTTTCCAGAAAATATAAGGAAGACTGATCATGGAAATACAGTCAAATTTTCTAAATATGTAAAATTCTTAACTAGCTTTTTCATATAAAGGGAAACTAAACAACCATTGATATGAAAATATACACACCTTTATCAGAAATGAAGGAAATGGAAACTTTTAACACAGGAATAAACCAGAATATATTCATTAAAATTAGAAATATATTTTAAAAAGCCTGAAAAGATTTGTTTTGCATGTATACGATACTCTTGTACTGCTAGTGGTAAGATAAGTGAGAACCTTTACTTTGGAAAACAGCAGTGCTAGCTCATACATTGAAAAATCTACAGGTCAGATAATGCAGTCAATCCTTGTTAAGTTTTTCTGGAGATATGTGTGTTTGTGCACAGGAAGGTAAACATACAAGTAAGCTGGTCATAGCACACTTATAATTTTCCAATGTGGAAGCAACCCAAATACCCATTAAAATGAGCATAGAGTAATATACATATTATAATACTATGTAAGAATAAAAATTAATAAACCTAATGTTCAGTCACTCTTTTCATTCATTGTTTATTGAGTTTCTTCTTCCAGCATTAGCTAGAAAGTCACATTAATCAGATGCTCTGAAAAGAATGCTAGGGAAAGCTCTGGTAAATAGCTGTAAATTAAAGATTAAGAGAAAGGACCTGACTTGGCATGTGCACAGTCTGGCTTTAAATTTTAGTACTACACAGGAGTACCACAGCACTTGGGGAAGATCTGGTAATGTGGTATTTCTCCAAATCTTATTCTCCCTGAAGTAAAAGGATTTTTTTTAAAAAATGAATCAGCCTGGAGTTGTGAAATTGTACATTTACAAGACACTGCAAAAAACACTTTCAATTCAATGTAATGCTAGTGAATTATTACATTCATAAAAAATATATAGATTTTTTACACTAGATCTTTTTCTCCCTCTTCCAGCTAAAATTAAAAATCTCTTTTTTCTCATTTTTCATCTTGAAATCAAATAAAATAATACTAAGAAGAAATATAGCATATTGGAAAAAGAAAATGTTAAATTACAAAGCCAAAAGAAAATTTTAATGGGATTTCTGGAGGCTGGGCTACAGGGTAACAGCAGCTGCATCTCTATCCTCTCCTGGTCAACTAAGAATAACAAAGACTGCCTGAAAACACAAGACTCTGGATACTTTGGGAACCCACCAAGTTATGGGCGAGTGCAAACGTGTGCCTCGTGGACAGAGAAGGGCCTGAGGAAAGATTTCTGGGGCTGAAAGCCCATAACTACAGGGGAGTGACTGAAAACAGTGCTGCTGTTTGCCAGTTGAGGCACCACCTCTTGTCTGAGTTTTATTAACAAATAAACTGCTGACAGAAGGAGAGGCTCTCCAGTCTCACCAAATACAACAGTTAGTCTCTATTGCTACTGTCCCTGGAGTCTGGAGCAACAGTGGGGAGGCTCAGTGCCAACAGTGGGGGGCAAACACCTGATAGGGCAATTCAGGAGAAGACATACACTACCAGTGGTCTGGAAGTGGGACTGTATAGTGGCAGCCTTTCTACATTGTTCTCCTAAGGAATTTGGAGACATGTTGAATAATTGCCTCAGAACCCACGGAGTACAAATAGGATTTGTTTAGAAACTACAGGGACAAAGGACTGCTGCCCTTCTTGGTTATGACTGTTTTCAGAGAAGCTGAATTGGGCCTGAAGCTTTGGAGCTTTGGGGCATGGGAGTCTCTTTGCATAACCACTGCACTGTCTCTCCCCCACCCTTTTTTATCTCTAGGTTAGGAATGAGTAATTAAGCTAAAAAGTCTACTTATTGTTAAAAATCCTGCAGGTTCCCATAGCCTACAGGAAGATAAAGAACAAAAGACGGTTTAATAGCCACCATGCTTCACCTCAAGGATTGAGACAACATTGAAACAACTGTTAATTTCCATAACTGTCAATTCTTTAAGTACTGTACTTAGACACAAGTCAGTCCAGGAAAATGTGATTTAAGGATTGAATAGTACACACAGAGAGGCCTTATACCACATCATACACAATGGTTAAACCAAGAAGAAACACTGGAGAAGTGAACCAGGACAAAAGCCCAGATAAACTGCCCCAAAGGTAGAAGAAGATAAAAATGAGGACAAGAGGGAGTCAGGCTGTAGCGCAGTGGGTTAAGCGCAGGTGGCGCAAAGCACAAGGACCGGCATAAGGATCCCGGTTCGAACCCCGGCTCCCCACCT
The DNA here is from genome assembly GCF_950295315.1 of Erinaceus europaeus. Classification (NCBI taxonomy): domain Eukaryota; kingdom Metazoa; phylum Chordata; class Mammalia; order Eulipotyphla; family Erinaceidae; genus Erinaceus; species Erinaceus europaeus. Next base: position 93,806,113 of record NC_080166.1, read on the forward strand.
GCAGGGGAGTCGCTTCACAGGTGGTGAAGCAGGTCTGCAGGTGTCTATCTTTCTCTCCTCCTCTCTGTCTTCCCTTCCTCTCTCCATTTCTCTCTGTCCTATCCAACAATGACAACAACAATAATAACTACAACAATAAAACAACAAGGGCAACAAAAGGGAATAAATAAATAAAATAAATATTAAAAAAATGAGGACAAGATTCAAACAATAATTGAAGTATAAGTTACAGGAGTGAGGAAAGAGTTTGAAAGTAGTATTAGAAATGGGGAAACAGCAAATGAGACTCTGAAAGAAAACACTAACTATCTCGAGGTGATTAGAGAGTTGAAAGCTGAAATAGCACAGTTAGCTAGCTGATTAAGCTAATACAGTATTAGAACAGGGTAACAAAATAGATGAACTCCAGAAAACAGTAGAGGGGAGACAGAATAAGTGAGGCAGAAAACAGAATTAGCAAGATTGAGGATGAATTAGAGAAAACTAAGAAAGAATTAAGAGATCTCAAAAAGAGATTAAGAGATACTGAAAAAACAACAGAGATATATGGGATGACTTCAAAAGAAATAAAATACACATTACTGGCTTGCTAGAAAAAGGAGAGGGAGAGAAAGAAAGCATTCTACAGGACATAATAGCTAAGAAATTCCCTACTCTACACAACATGAAAGACATAAAGGTTGAAGAAGCTCAGGAAGTCCTAAATAGAATTAACCTAGACTTAAAGACATGAAGACACATCATATTTAGAATGAAAAGGAATAAGAATAAATAAAGGATCCTGAAGGCTGCAAGAGAAAAACAAGGAGTCATCTACAGAGGAAAATCCATAAGATTAGCAGCAGATTTCTCCACGCAAACACTAAAGGCCAGAAGAGAATGGCAAGATATATATCAAGCTTTCTATGAGAAAGAATTTCAACCAAGAGTACTGTATACTGATAGACTGTTCTTCAGACTAGATGGAGGCATAAAACCCTTCTCAGACAAGCAACAGTTGAAAAAAATCAACAATCACCCTGCAAATAGTTTTGAAAGTTCTCTTATAAACAATCACCTCATCATACACATGCCATACATCAGAACACTAAAATTTTAGAATAATGGCATTAAAATATCTTGATTCTATAATATCAACAAATTGTCAGTGACCTGAATTCACCTATTAAAGGCACAGAGTAGGAAGATGGATCAGAAAACACAACCCAACCATATATTGTTTGCATGAACCCCACCTAACTCAACAAGACAAACACAGACTCAAAAGGAAAGGATGGAAAACCATCATACAAGCCAATGCACCACACACAAAAAAAAGGAACAGTTATTTTCAATCTGACACGATAGACCTTAAAATAAATAAAATTTCAAATATAGGGATGGACATTACTTAATGCTCAGGGGATCAGTCAATGAAGAGGACTTAACAATTATAAATATTTCTACGCCCAAGGAGAGGCTATCTAAATATACCAAATATCTACTGAAAGAGCTATAGCAATATATTAACATCAACACAGCAACAGTAGGGGGTTTCAACACCTCTAGGATGTTAGACCAGAAACCATCAAATACTTAGAGGAAAATATTGGCAGAAATCTTTTCTATCTAAATTTTAAAGGTATCTTCAATGAAAGGAATCCAATTACAAAAAAAAATAGATGAACAATAAACACAAAGCAGAACTCAGACTGGGTCTGGTGTATTGCACCAAAATAAAGGACTCTGGGGTTGGGGGGAGGGTTCAGGTCCTGAAACATGATGGCATAGGAGGACCCAGAGGGGGGTTGAATTGTTATGTAGAAAACTAAGAAATGTGAAGAGGGGTAGACAGCATAATGGTTATACAAAGAGACTCATTCCTGGGGCTCCAAAGTCTCAGGTTCATGGTGAATTCACTTTCTCTACCCTATCTTGGATGGAGCTGGAAGATATCATGTTAAGTGAGATAAGTCAGAAACAAAAAGATGAATATGGGATGATCTCACTCCTAGACAGAAGTTGAAAAGCAAGATCAGAAGGGAAAACTCTAATCAGAACTTGGACTGGAGTTGGTGAATTACACCAAAGTAAAAGACTCTGGGTGTAGTGGGGAAGGTTTAGGTCTTGAAATATGATGGCAGAGGAGGACCTGGTGAGGGTTGTATTGTTATGTGGAGATATTATGCATGTACCAACTATTATATTTTACTGTTAACTATAAACCATTAATCCCTCAATAAAAAATAAAAATAATTCTAATGATTTAAATCCCATGGACTTTCAGAGTAATGTCTGTGTTGTCTTTGAATGATACATAACTGTGTTTCTTATAGGCTCTGTGAATTGTGAAACCAATTGTGACACTTATAAATTGGTTTCTAGATAATAAAAATCAAATATATAAATCTATCTTACAAATACAAATGAAGCAGTTTTATAAGTCATATACTCTGACCTATTTTTTTACCCTCTAATCAGTTTCTAATGTATTTTATTGCATTCTGTCAATGTAAATTTTATCTACAAAATGAATTCATTTTTAAAAGATTTTATTTATGAGAAAAATAGAGAGAGAAAGAGCCAGACATCACTCTGGTACATGTGCTGCCAGGGATTGAACTCAGGACCTCACGTTTGAGAGTCTACTGTAGTACCTCCCAGACCACCATAATGAGTTCTTTACCAAGTGAATAAGGATATAGTCTCTTTGAGAACCTTAAGTGTATTGAAGGAAAGTACTGTATCCATCACTATCTTCTTCCCCACAAAAAAAGGTACACTGTAAGTATTTTAGTTAACCATCCCTGAACTATCTAATAGGATTGTAAAACTGACAAGTCACTACAATTTACAAAAAAGGGTGTATTTTTTGTTTACCTTGTATGTGGCCTAGAGATCATCTAGGTTCTACCAGATTTGGTGCCACAGATATTCTGATTCTGGAGTTTAGACAAAAGGAAAATTCATAATCTATGACAGCCCTAGGGACCAATTTCATCCATGCCACACAAAAGTTTCTAACACTTTTGTTCCATCATGGTAGATTCTGGGCACTCTTATTGACTGAAAAACCCCAGGGGATGTAATTGTGAATTGCTGGTTCCAATAACTATTTGCTTACTGTGAATACTGCCTTCATTACAGCAGTAGGTTTATTGTAATATATGGTAAGGTTCCTGTGCTGTGACCAAATCCTTTCAAGTAAATGATAATCACCCTATTCCCAGATTTGCCTCACTCATATTTATAAGCTGTAGAAGGATGATTCTGGACAACTAGCTGGAACTATATATTTATTCATAGTTCAATGACCACCAGCAGTAAAAAGTGAGACTGAGGAGTTCATTGATTGATTTTTTTTTTTTTAATATCTTGAAGCAAACATATAAGAATCACACAGAGGGCTTATTTATGAACACAGATTACTCATGACATTGAAGCTACAAAACCAGGCATTTTGCTTAAAAGCTTTCCCCTTGTTTCTGTAGCATAAGCTGATATGTAAACTGCTCTCCAGCCAGGAGCAACTCTGGTCTTGAGTGGGGGGAGCTATTTTTAAGTCCCTGCTACTGTTAAACTTCTGGAAGGAGTGGATTTCTTTTTTAGCCCTCACTGATCTCTACTGTACAGAGGTGTTGAGCTCAAACAAAAACAGGGTGTTCTTGAGAGAACAGAAAGGTTGATTTGGAAATAAACAACAGAAAAGCAAAAGAGGGAATACACTGATGAAGAGAGACATATGCTCATTCTTTAATCCCAGACTTACAGTCCACCAGAGTTGGAACTCACAGTGTCCACCAGAGGTGGGAACAATGGGAGCTAACAAGGCTGAGTAGGTCCTATAGCTGGCTCTAGTTTAATAAATGCATGGACACTCTTTCTAGATTTCAACCACATTAAAATAGCACTCTAGATGCAAACACTCAGAAGGACTTTTCCTGTGGAGGAAAAACAGGTCTCAAGTCCTCTGTGCTCTCTCCATACTTGGTTATGCCACAAGGGGCATAGCATTGTAATTATGTGGTTCTAGGTGTGTAAGCAAACACCTCAGTGGCAGGAACCTTTTTTTTTTTTTTTTTGCCTTTGTATCTCCAGTGCCCAAAGGTCTCAGAATACATGCTTATTGGATCAATTGGCTAAATATCATTAATTATCCCTATTTATCACAGTGGTGTTTCTCAAACCTTAACACAATGCAAATACACTGGAAGCTTGTTAGCAGACTCATAGGTCTCAATGCCAGAGCATCTAACTCTGCTCTGGGAAGTAGCTGAAAATTTGCATTTCAAACAACCAATGAACAGACCATCCAGAAACCCCTGCATCCTCTTTATTTTTACTTTTTTTTCTCTAAAATAAGCACAACAAGACCCACTCAGAAAGCTTACTATAGTTTTCAGAATTGTTCACCATTTTACTATCAAATTGGTTCACAGGTAGGTGTAACAAAATCTATCTTTAGAACCTCAAAAAACCCAGTCCACTGCAGTTTTAAGGGTTGGGCAGGAAAATTCTTGTCCCTGCTAAATCCCAAGATAAGTCCTGAAACAGTTGATTGACTTAGAAATATTTATTGAATAAGGTCTATTTAAGGGCTATATGTATAGGGAGTTAAAGAAGAATGCTAAATAAATGGAACTCTGTCAGTCTATAAAGTTTCTACACTTTGTTTAAATCATGTAAGCATGCACCATCATTATAACACAACAAACTGCCTCCCCACCCCCTAGGAAAAAAATGTCACTTTGGTCTCACTGTTAACCCATGTGAAGTAGGTATGGTCACATGGTTCAGCACTAGAGAAAACACATTCACACCTTTACTAGTGGAACCTGAGGTATATAAAGCATTCATTCCCACAAATGCATCAATGGTACATACAATTTGTACATCTCATAACAAGAATATCAGAAAGAGAAGTTTGTGTTGATGTTAGAATGACTGGAGACAGTCAATAGAGCACTATAAAAAGTTCACATTCCTGTTTGCCCTCTGCCCTGCCCCATCCTGCTATTAATGTAGTCAGAAGGAATTCTGGGAAATGTGAATAAAATGGGGTATTATTAGCTAACACAGTTTTACAGGGTGCAGGCTGGGGTTCAGAAAGACCCTGCTCAGAAACTGTGCACCTGTACCTGGGTTTTCCTTTGTCCTGAGACTCTTGATTTCACTCCCCCCCCAACAATCAGAGTTCAGCTGGAACTAGGGTACTAGATTCTCTTCAGAAAGTCTGGGCTAAGGTTAGACAGATAGCATAATGATTATGCACAAAGGTTTTTGTGCCTGAGGCTCTGAGATCTCAGGTCAATGCACAGCACCACCATAAGCACTCTGTTCTTTCTCTTTGTACCTCTTTTTCATTAAAACAAACAAACAAACAAACAGAAAGTCTTGGTGGGTCTGGAAGGTGCAATGAAATAGGAACATTGGTGTGGTTGGCTCCTGCTTACCCCAGGGTGCCTAAAATACAGGGTTCTCTGTAAACAGAGAGTTGGAGGAACGAAGGAACTGTTTATTGAAAGTTTCTCACATTTGAGGACTCTTACTGAGCACTCTCGACCTTCTCGTGGTGCATCCCGTGAGTACCCATTCATTGGGGAAACTGAGGAAACTGAGGATCCTTCCTAGCTGACTGAATCCACATGGATCCCGGTCACTTTCAAAGCCAGCAACAAGCAGCTCCTGACAGCTTTCAACCTGACGCTGTTGACTGGCTACGGAAGAAGGGCAAACGCTAGAAGAAAAGAAGAAGACTGAGCACTCTGCAGACATTTTCATATGCAGTCATGAAAACAGCACATAAACAAAACTGGTGACAGAGGGATCATACATGGTTAAGACCAGGAAAATGACAGCAAGCAAGGATTGTACCCAGGCTTATAATTTCAAGCCTATACCCTCTCCTTGACAACATGAGAACTTTGAATTCTGTGGTCAGAGGTTCATCAGAGGAGAGAGAGAAGAACACTCAAGACTGACAATTGACAAGGAGAAATCTGAACCCGTTCAAGGTCAGAGCTTGTCCCAACATCTTGCATGATAATGTTCTCACAGCATCTCAATGCAGGACACAGGTTAGGAGGAAATCAGTAAAATAACCAAGATTCTGTTTTTTACAAGTTTTGCTGCTCAGTGGTATGAAGAGAAGGGGGTGAAGGAGATAAGACTCTGAAGAGGAAAAACAGCCAAGTTTTTCTTGATGTTTCTTTTAAGAAATTTCTGAGAGTGGCTTTAGAAAATTCCCCTACTGGAACTTTCATGCCCAAGTATGAGATATCTTAAATGGAACTCACAGTTGTTGATTCTTCACAAGAGAGAATGTGAGCAGGGCAGGATGTCCTGTTTATATCTAGTGGTAGCCGGGAGCTTCCTCTAAAGAAAGCAGATTGAAACAAATTCCATCCGTTTATTTGGAGATAGCCATCCAAGTGAATAATGACAGCTTAAGGATGAACACTTTTTAAATTTCATTTGAAAAATCCACTCTATCAGTCTCTCATTACCATAACCTCAGGTGAACCCCTAGATTTGGTTGGAAAGGTTTCAAAAAGGACCTATATACAACAGCTTCAAAAGCTTGTCCTATCTCTGAGAGCCTCCTACACTTCCACTGTACATCTCGAGATTGGCCTGTGCAAGAAGCGGGCTTTCCTACAGACAGACTGAGAAATCATAAAGTCTTCTCCTGGAATGGGGTCTATCAATGTTACTATGACATTCTTCTATCTTCTTCCATCTCATCCATGTCTGTGTACCTGTCAAAGAAAATTCTGCTCTGTGGTGCCTTTCCTGATGCTCTTTCACATCAGCCTGGATTACACAGATTTTCATGTTCCTCTTTTCTCAGGTTTGGCTACTTTGATATATCTGACAGAGATCTGTCTGTAGAGGGGGCCAGGCAGTGGTACATCCAGTTAAACACACACATAGTGCACAAGGACCCAGGCTCAAGGCTCTGGTCCCCACTTGCAGGGGGGGAAAGCTTCACAAGTGGTGGAGCAGGGCTGCAGGCCTCTCTCTTTCTCTCCCCCTTCCAATCTCCCCTCCTCTCTCAATTTTTCTCTGTCTTTATTGAATAATAAGTAAGTAAAAATATTTTTAAAAAACCAGAAAAGAGCTTTCTCTTGAGACACTACTACCATCCTCTCTATATAACTTGAAGACCAACTAAGTCCTGTGACCGCCTGTGACTACCACATTCCCTTAGTCATTAAAGAATCTTGCAACTTTCAGTGACCAAGGGGAAAAAAATCCTAGTTCTTGGGTAGCCCAGAGTCAGAGAGTTATTTGGCTTCTCCAAGTTCTATCTGCATAGTATTTCATACAGGAATCATATTATTTTCTTTCTTTACTTTCCTTCACAAAACACCCATATCTCTTACCATGTTTTTTTTTAATAAGAAGCTCTTCTTTATTACTAGTACTACTATTTATTACCAATAAAGTGTTTGTTACTAGTAGATTTCTCTTGAAGTTAATATGATGATGTTAATAATCTCTTTGACAACTTTGGCAATTCATTCTGGTAAGGATTACAAAAAGCAGAATGGCTTTTGAATCAATACATTTATTAACTTAAAGGATTTGGGGAAATTCCATAATCTTTCTAAGGCTCAATTTCCTCCGTGGTAAAATGGATTATGAATAATTACTTTATATGGTTGTAAGGAAGATTAAATAAGATAAAGTGCCTGACTGGGTTGCCAGGTCTTAGAGTCTGTTAAATTTGAGTTCTTTTTGCTCATCAGAAGATTCTACATGCTTCAGAAAACACCATGGCTCTTTCCTAGGAATCTTTCTTCACAAGCCAACAACTCACTTCATTTTGCTATTGAGTGGGATTTGCAGAGATTGAAATTTAAAAAATACTCTGTGCTGGCTCCTCTCTTTAAGAAGCAGAAACTTCAATTTCTCTCCTCCTGGTTCTACACACCACAGAAGGATGAGAGAAAAATCTTCAATAGCCAGATTGCCAAAAATCCTTTTCTGCAGAAAATGTTGCTAAAGAGCACAAATGAGTGGTTTTTAAAATAGGTTTACTCAATGAAGTAAGACCACACTTGTACTGTCAGACTTCTCCTAGATTTCCCTATTCATCTCTTGATAGTCACTAATGTAAAAACCATAGCTTTCCTATCACATGTTGTTTTCGCCGGGCTATGTTGTTTTCACTGGGCTGGCTTCACAGACGACCAGGGACTCATGGTTGAGCTGTAGGCAGTATCTCTTTATTCATGCAGGACGTAGCACAATCTAAGCCGAGCTAAGCTAAACTCAAGTACTGTAAAACTCACAATGCTGTCTTTATATATACTTGCCAAGTAGGGTGGAAACAGGATGTGACATAGGGTGGAGAGAAAAGTGACTGGTGAAAATCAGAGTGTGACAAGGAGAGGATCAGGGTGTGACAAGGAGGGGGCGGAGCAGGAGAGAATCCTATCACTGAACCACCAATGCCCTGGAGGGAGGGAGGTGCTTGTTAACAGTGGTTATGTAAATAGAATGAAGTGGTTATGTAAATAGAATAGTGTTAAGCAGGGGGGATTTAAACCAAATGAAACAGAGGGGGTCTCATGCATACCAACAATCACGACTTTAAAAAATGTGAACCAATTGCATCAAAATAAAAGACTCTGGGGTGGTTGGGGTAGGGGAAATACAGGTCCTGGAAAAGGATGACAGAGGACCTAGTGGGGGTTGTATTGTTATGTGGAAAACTGAGAAATGATATGCATGTACAAACTATTGTAGCTACTGTTGAATGTAAAACATTAATCCTCTAATAAAGGAAAAAATTTGTGAGCTGAATTTTTGTTTAGCACCTAATGGGTTTTTGGTCATTAACAGATACAATGCCAAACACTGTCAAAGCTCAGACCTCACATCAGTTCATACCATTGCTTACTAACTTAGGTTTTCTCTTGGGTAAGAATCCTAGTAGATACAAGAGCATTTGTCCTCTCACTGCCTCTTTTCTAGAAAAAGAGAAGGACTGGAGAAAGGGAGATAAAAAACCTAGGGGCCAGGTAGTGGCTCACCTGGTTAAGCTCACACACTACAGTGTGCAAGGACTAGGGTTCAAGCCCCTGGTCCCCACCTTTAGGAGGAAAGCTTCATGAGTGGTGAAGTAGAACTGTAGGTATCTTTTTATCTCTCTTCCTCTCTATTTTCCCCCTTCCCCTATCAATTTCTTTCTGTCTCTATCCAAAAATAAATGCATATTTAAAAATTTAAAGTCTAAAATCCTTGGGGATATTTCTTGGCTAGTGCTAGTTAGTTGTTATCCTCTCCCACCTGGCAGGCATTGGCTTTCTTTTTTTTTCATATATATTTTATTTGATAGAACAGAGAAATTGAGAGGAAAAGGGAAAATAGAGAGGGAGGAAGGAAGATACCTACAGACTTGAAGTCTGCTCCCTATAAGTGGGTAGCAACCTTCAACCTTGTTTCTTCTAGATGGGTGACAGGAATGACTAAGAGGACAAAACTCCCCTTCCTTCCTAGTGCGTCCTTCCATTGTTGCCTTTTACTCTGTACATATTGAACATGGTGATATAAACAGCTCAACTGTCATTGTGGTGACAACAGTCCTAACTCCTCCTTCTCTGTGGCATACTCATTCTACTGGATTTTTTTTCAAATAAAGAGACAAATAAAATCTACTAATGTTTCATGTTCAGATATCTCTTTGTTTTCAGCTGTCTGTTTATTTAACCAAAGCACCACTCAGCTCTAGCTATTGTGGTGGTGAGGCTGCATCTGGAACCTCTGTAATGTGAATCCTCTGTGTTCCTGCTATACTAACTCCTAATTTTTTTCTGGAGTTCTTTTTTTATTTTTTAAAATTTATTTATTGGGGATTAATGTTTTACATTCGACAGTAAATACAATATTTTGTACATACATAAAATTTCTCAGATTTTCCACATAACAATACAACTCCCACTAGGTCCTCTGTCATCCTTTTCCAGGACCTGTACTCTCCCACTGACCCACCCCAGATCTTTTACTTTGGTGTAATACGCCAATTCCAGTTCAGGTTCTACTTGTGTTTGCTTTTCTAATCTTGTTTTTCAACTTCTGCCTGAGAGTAAGATCATCCCATATTCATCCTTCTAACTAACTCCTAATTTAACTTTAAATGGATTTGACAATTGGTTTTTACTGAGGATCTTTATGGGTTTACAGTTTCTTTTCTTGGAGACCTTTTTCTGACATGCAAAACATAATAGTTCTAAAGTCTAAGTCAAGAAGCATTTCTTCATTCTGATATTTCACCACTTATGAATTTTATTTGCCCATGCTGTTCACTGCCACCCTCTCCTGGAAGCCACCATGTTTATGCCCTAGTCTTAACTCTTTAGAGGACAGTAATATGTGTTGATTCACATATAATTACAATTATTTCGTTTGTTTTTAAATAGATTTTAATTTTAGAATCATTTTAGATTATGTGACAAAGAAGTTGTAAAGCTAGTACAGAGAGTTCCCATAGTTACACTATATCTAGATTATTTCATTATCTTACTGAGTGTGGTATATTTCTCATAGTTAATGAACCAATATTAATATATTTTTATTATCAGAAGCTGATGATTTATTCACATTTCCTTAATGTTTTGACCTAAAGTCATTTCTCTGATGGAGAATAACTCATTATATCCAGCTGTCATGTCTACTTAGCCTCTGAGTGGCTGTGAGAGTTTCTCACTTTCCTTGTTCTTGATGACATGATATTTTGGAGAGTCAGTGGTCAGGTGTTTTGTAGAATGTCTCCTAATTGGGATTTATATGGTATCTTCTCATAATTAGACTGGAGTTACAGATATTTTGGAAGAAGACCATAGACATAAAGTGCTATTTTCCTAATCAATGATATAGAAATACAAAAATAGGAACTGGAGAGACAGTCTAATAGTTATGCAAAAGACTCTCAAGCCTAAAGCTTTAAGGTCCCAGGATGAGTCCCCAGCACCTCCATAAGCCAGAGCTGAACTTTGCTCTGGTCTCTCTTTATATCTCTCTCACTCTCTTTTTCTCATTAAAATAAAATAGGGAGTCGGGCGGTAGCACGGCAGGTTAAGCGCATTTGGCGCAAAGCACAAGGACCAGCATAAGGATCCAGGTTTGAGCCCCGGCTTCCCACCTACAGGGGAGTCACTTCACAGGCGGTGAAGCAGGTCTACAGGTGTCTTTTTCTCCCCCTCTCTGTCTTTCCCTCCTCTCTCCATTTCTCTCTGTCCTATCCAACAACAAAGACATCAACAACAATAATAACTATAACAACAATAAAAAAACAAGGGCAGCAAAAGGGAAAATAAATTTTAAAAAGAAAATAAATAAATAAATAAATAAATAAACCATAAAAAATAAATTTAAAAATACTGCAAAAAAAAAAAAACCCTTATATTGGCCTTGACAACCTGACTTAGTCTGTTTCTCAGTCTTCTCCACTGGAATTTTTCCTTTCCCACCTTTCTATACAATATTCTGCAGTTCACACTTTAAAGAACGTGTGTGTAAAAGTGGAAAGGAGAACAGTGCATTCACAGTTTTGAGTAAAGAAGTATCTATGTAAACTACTTGGAGTCCTTTTGCATGGTATGTTTCTTCTTCCTTTATTTATTCATAGCTTATATCAACATGGATTGATATATATTTAACTTATACTTTGGGCTATAATTCAATATTATTTTTATTTGTTATTCAAATTGTTCTAGCTTTTCCCACTGGGAGTTAGTTCAGTTGAATCCTGTGTTTGTTGCCACCAAGGTTATGGCTACAGCTTAGTGTCTGCATATCAAACCCACTTGTTCAAAGTAGCCTATCCCCCCGCCTTTTTTGTTTGTTTGTTTTTGTATTTGATAGGGCATATTTGATAGGAGAGATATTCAGAGAGGAGTAGAACATAAAGAGGCATAGAGAAGGAAAGATACCAGCAGCAAGGTTTTTACACTCATGAGGTTGGTTTCCCCTTTCAAATAGTGACCAGGAGCTTGTAACCAGGTCTTGCTTGATGCATACTAATCCATGGTAACGTGTGCACTCAGCTGGTTGCTCCACTGTCCAGCTCTGGACTCCTATGTTTCTTTTACATATACCAACAATCTATCATTGCTTTTCTTTTTTGTCTTTCTGCCTTTCTGTCTCCCTGTCTTTCCTTTTATTTTTTAGTGGTTTTTTTTTTTTTTTTTTTTTTTTTTTTTACTTTCTAGCACTACAGTTTGCTCTGGTCTTATCTTCTATATTCCCTGACTTCATGTCTTAATTTGCTCTGTCATTTTCTTCCAGATTCTGTGCCCCTGTCTCATAATGTTTAAGTCTGAATCTCAAATCCTGTGGTAATTGGTATGTTTTCGCATCAGTACAATGATTTGACATGACAGGCTGCTCCAGTAATCCTTAATGTTAATGAAACTGCATTTAGAGAAGATAAGAATTAGGCTCATTATGAATTATTTAATTTATACAGTCAATTATGAATTGCATGCATGAAGGAAGAGAAGATAATAAGGAAAGAAGATAAGCCAAAGTAGTTTCCATTTCCTTTGAAACAGACAGACAAACACAAGTAGATGCTTTCCTCCTTCCTTCCTGAAAAATTTCCACAAAGATGTGGGCTCACTTATCTCTGTCTTGAGATCTGGATTAGCAAGAACTGAGAGAGGTCTAGGTTTCTCCAAGTACTCTGTCAAATTCACATTCAAGAATTGCTGAGGAATAAAACATAAAATATAAGGTTACTAAAAATAATACAGCATAATTTATTTGGTTGATTTTAAAATCACATTTGATTACTGGGCCAGAATGTCTTTGTTTTAACATACTGAATCTCACCATGGACCATTCTTTGATGTTTCTACTTCAAAGCCTTCTCTTTCCAGCCCTAATTTTCATAAATGACTTATCATGATAATGAGCAAAGGAGTTCTCCATATTAAGAAATCTGATTATCAAAGATTGATTAAATGATAGCAGACTGGAGTTCTGATATATAAATGTCAAGTCAATGTATGTGGCAGATTAATGAAATGTTAATTGTTGACACTGTATTTAAATATTTTTAATGATATCCCATTTTTTTCTAATAGAGTTATGATTAATATGATACCCACAGTAAAGATAAAGGATCAATGCACTGAGATAAAGAGTTGTGTAAAAAAGAAAAATATCTGCTAGCTAGTCGGCACCAACCACTATGAAACTAGAGTCAATACTATAAACAGATATTCCTTTACATTTAATTAGTTTCTAGAATTGATACCTGCAGGTGGGGCCTGGGAGATTGAAACCAGGTCCTTGCACACTGTAACATGTGTGCTCAACCAGGTGTGCCACCACGCCCCCCCCCCCCATTTTTTTACTTTATGAAAGGGCAAATGGATTACAATACAGTTGTTGACCCATGCCTACAATTTCTCATCTCTGCATCATAGGTCTCTGCAAAACACTCATACCCAACTTAGGTCCCAGTAATTCCTCTCCTGGGGTTATACCCCAAGGACTCCATAACACCCAACCAAAAAGAGGTGTGTACCCCTATGTTCATGGCAGCACAATTCATAATAGCTAAAACCTGGAAGCAACCCAGGTGCCCAACAACAGATGAGCAGCTGAGAAAGCTGTGGTATATATACACAATGGAATACTATGCAGCTATCAAGAACAATGAACCCACCTTCTCTGACCCATCTTGGACAGAGCTAGAAGGAATTATGTTAAGTGAGCTAAGTCAGAAAGATAAAGATGAGTATGGGATGATCCCACTCATCAACAGAAGTTGAGGAAGAAGATCTGAAAGGGAAACTAAAAGCAGGACCTGACCAAATTGTAAGTAGGGCACCAAAGTAAAAGCCCTGTGGTGAGGGGTAGACATGCAGCTTCCTGGGCCAGTGGGGGGTGGGAGTGGGTGGGAGCTATGCGTCACAGTCTTTTGGTGGTAGGAATGGTGTTTATGTACACTCCTAGTAAAATGTAGTCATATAAATCACTAGTTAATTAATATGAAAGGGGGAAAATTAATTGTATGTCTCGAAGTGTTTTAAAACACAGACTGAATCTTTTTAATATATAGGCTGTGTATTTGATATGCGGACTCTCTCAAAAGCCTAGACCAAGTAGATTAGAAGCAACCAACAGCACAGCTATATACAAGATACTGGGTACTGTACAGCAAACCCTAACAAAGGGACTTTTCAAAGTTAACCCAATTACCAAATAATGTGATGATAACATTAACTATCGATTGTCTTTTTGAACCCTAAGACAGCAGAAACCTCACATCTCCACTATAGAGCCTCTACTCCCTCCTGTCTTGGAACCTTTGGATAGGGCCCACTTTCCCGTATGCCTCTCCCAATCCATATCAAATAATATTGCATCTTCCGATCACAACCTAATCAACACAACGATTGCCACCTCAACATGCTTCACTTCAGACTGTGTCCAGAGACTTCACGTGTGGAATGACAACCCTTCAGCTTCATTACTCGGGTGAGACCTTTCCTTTCATAGTATACTCTAATTCCATCTCAGGTGGTTCACTTTCTAACAAAATCCCAAAACCTAGATATTCACCAGTTTCTGTGAGAGAGAGCATATGTTCACACGTACCCATAAACTACTGCAAAATATATACCTGAAAGCAGAAGTACACTAGAGTTTGCAGTGAGTATCCCCCTAATACTTCCTCTCCACTATTCCAAGCTTTGGGTCCATGATTCTTCAATGATTTGTTTGGCTTTGTATGTTAACTCTCTTTTCAGTCACCAGGTTCCAGATGTCATCAGCATGCCAGCCAGGCTTCCCTGGACTGAAGACCCCACCAATGTGTCCTGGAGCTCCGCTTCCCCAGAGACCCACCCTACTAGGGAAAGAGAGAGTCAGACTGGGAGTATGGATCGACCAGTCAATGCCCATGTTCAGCAGGGAAGCAATTACAGAAGCCAGACCTTCTACCTTCTACAACCCACAATGACCCTGGGTCCATGCTCCCAGAGGGATAGAGAGTGGGAAAGCTATCAGGGGAGAGGGTGGGATATGGAGATTGGGTGGTGGGAATTGTGTGGAACTGTACCCCTCCTACCCTATGGTTTTGTTAATTTATCCTTTCTTAAATAAAAAAAATTGTGGTTATTAACTTTGTAACCTGCTACTTTACTGAATGTATTGATTATTTCCAGTAATATTTTTGGGGAGTGTTTGTGGGAGTCCTCCAGGTATATCAACATATCATCTGCAAATAATGATTTAACTTCACCTTTTACAATTTTTATTCCTTTGATATCTTTTTCTTGCCTGACTGCGATGGCAAGGACTTCTAGGATTATGTTGAATATAAGTGGTGAGAATGGACATCTTTGCCTAGTCCTGACTTTAGGAGGAAAGCTGTCAATTTTTCTCTGATGAGTATTTTGTTAGCCATGGGTTTTTCATATGTAGTCTTTATTATGTTGAGGAATTTGCCTTCCATTTCCAGTTTCTTGAAGGTGTTGGACCTTGCAAATGCTTTCTCTGTGTCAATTGTTAAAATAATGTGATTTTAAAAAACTTTTTGTTCATTTGGTGGATTACATTGACTGACTTGCAGACGATGAACAATTCCTGTTTCCCAGGGATGAATCCCACATGGTCTTGGTGGCTAATTCTCTTAAAGTGACATTACTCTTGAAAAGAAGGTATACAGCAACCCTGGAAAGTGGGAAGGGTAGATATCAAGAGCCATATTTTATGTTTGAAGAAATAGAGGCACAGTTCCATAACTAAGTTCACATAAAACCAAGTATTATCACTGCAGGAAAAGGTGGACCTGACATTTTATCTCTGGATAAAAATGTCAATATAATCAATACTTCCTACCAATTTCCCCTGATAAATCCAGTTCTATAGCTCACAATCAGAGTTTTCCCCTATAATATGAAGTGCAGATCCTAGGAGTGGTAACTTCTACCTTGAAATGGAAGACTACTTCATGACTAGAGTCAACTGAATATAACTACAATATAGTTTCACTGGGGCAGAGCCCACATCACAAGTATATGATTCAACTAGCAGCATATGGTGCAAGGAAGGGTATGAAACACGTAAGATACAGGTTTGACTTTGGATGGGGTATATTATACACCAGACCAATGAACTTTGGGGAAAGAGGTGGGGCAAAGGCATGAAGTAAACTTTGGGGTCCAGGTTCATGATGATACAAAAGGACCTAAGATGAAGTTGAGAGTATAATGCAGGGAATTTTCACAGGGAGGTGAGAAACTGTATCCATTGGCCAAAACTACACTGCAAATCTTTAACTCCCCCAATAAAATGATTTTAAAAATTGATGGAGGTTTGGGTTACAAATCATCTGACAACCACCAGTGAAAACCTGGAGAGTTCCTTTTCAGCTGTCTGTTTGCAAGAAGAAAGGAGAGGCAGTCCTCACTGGAACCACAGATGTGGAGTCTAGAAGTCAATTCAAATCTGGTTAGTTTCAATGCCCAAATTTATATTACATTTCAGGAGAGGGTTATTAGAATTATATGTTAATGTTAATGCTACTCTCCACTAGGGAAAGATAGAAACAGGCTGGGGGTACGGATCGACCTGCCAATGCCCATGTCCAGTGGAGAATCAATTATAGAAGCTCCTACCTTCTGTACCCCAAAAGCAACCTTGAGCCATACTTCCAGCGAGGGAGAAGTGATAGGAGGAAGAAGATAAGAGGACTCTGAACTCCAGCTCCATCAGCACCAAAGAGAGGGGAGGAAAAGGAGAGGTACATATGAGGTAGTAATGCTGTCATGTGTGGCTTGGAGGGGAAGAGAGGATTGGGTCAGGAAGAAAAGGGGGGCAATTATGTATAAATGTAGACAGATAGTTGTAGATAGGATGGCTGGCCCATGTCTACAACCTTAGGGGAACTGAGGTGCCTTGCAGTGGGGTTAGGGTTAGGGTTAGGGTTAGATTCAGAGCCCTGATGGTGGGAATGAAGTGGGTTTACATTCCTATTGACATGTAATTTTGTAAATCAATCTTAAATCACTTAATAAAATTAAAAAAAACTTAATGCCTCTCTTACAACTACGGGTTTACCAGTTTTTGCCTTTCACAAGTCTGCATGTATTGAAATTATACATCCCTCTATTATCTTTGCATATTGAGGTGCAACCCTCATCTTTTCATCAGCAGGATCACTGCCACATAACATCTTGATCTATCAAGATCACCACAATTTCAGCACACGTAGTATACCTGATTTTTCTTCTACAGTTTTGTGTTTGATCAGACCTCATATATACATCAATTACCAAGCACTTTATTATTTCTTCATTTGGAAACACCTGTCAAGCTGTGACTTTATGATTTAGATAGTTATTAACATATAAATCACAAATTACTAAAATTAATTTAGGACTTCTTAATTACAGTTGAGAATTGGGTGCAGAAATATTGGACTGTATCCTTAGACTATGGGTAAAATCAATGAACAAAACTTTAGCCAACCAAAAGTAGTATTAGTACTATGGGCAACTTTTGAAAGATAAAGACTATGAAGATATTTAGTTAGTACTTTAAAGAGAGAGATTTAGTCCATCCAATCTTCCCACCGGAAAAAATCATTTGGCTTTTGTTTTATTCTGAGAAACTCTCTACTTCTATCCTCCTACTCCAGGAAGTCTATGCTGTGTAAGAGCTGAATGAGAACTTTGTGGAAATAAACATTTTGGGAAGCCAAACATTGTCTTAGGAGTCTGTAACTATGGGGGAAATTTTGGTAGTACATAACAGGAAAACCACTTCCTAACTACTTCCAAACACTCATCATAGGATGCCTTTGTGGTATGCTGAGTTGTGCTGGCTATGTTCATACAGCAAAAAACCCAAAAGTAATCTGTCAAATGCATCTCTGGACCCAGATTTCTCTGTCTCTGTCTCTCTCTCCTATTAGTGATTCAATATTTATTTACAAAATTAGATGTTGACGGAAGTATAATTCCACACCATTCCTACCACCAGAGTTCTGAATCCCAAGTCCCTCCACTGCAAACCACCACAGTTCTCCCAAGGTTGCACACATGGGTTAACTGCCATCTCTACAGCTATCTGTCTATATTTGTACATAATTGCCCCATTTTTCTTCCAGATTCATTCCTCTCTTCCCCTCCAAGTGACACATAACTCTATTACTATATCCAAATATGCCTCCCCTTTCCCTTCTCTCTCTTTCTCTCTCTCTCTTTGGGACCTGATGGAGCTGGAGTTCAGAGTCCTCTTATCCTCATCCTCCTATCACTTCTCCTCAGCTGAAAGTATGGATTAAAGTTGTTTTTGAGGTGCAGAAGGCAGGAGTTCTGGTTTCTGTAACTGTTTCTCTGCTGGATGTGGGCATTGGCAGGTTGATCCATAAGGAGTCTCCATTCTCTCAGCACCATGCATAGCACATAGGGAGCCCCATGGATGATCAAGTAGTGCTTTGGTGTCTCTTTTCTCTCTTCTTTTACTTTGTTTTCTTCCTTCCAGACTTCTTTTGTGGTGGATGACGCCAGCAATATCGTGAAGGAGGTGAGCTGAGCAGTGATCTTCTTTCCAGTGTCTGGCTGAGGGCTCGGGGAGGGGAAGCCACATATCTGAACGCTGGCTGGGAACTGTTTCAGCTCTCTGAATCCAGATTTTTAAAATACAGTATCAGTGCCTGAGACCAAACCCAGAATCTCATGCATAAAAGCCAACCCATCTACCTGCTGAGTTATCTCCTCAGAATGTAGGCTCAGATGTTTATTGAGATTAAATGTTCATCCCTTAAATTTCCACTGTTGACTTCCTGAATTGCCAATTTACGTAAGAATAAGTCATCTGCTGTTGAACATGTCAGCTTTAATATATACTTTAAATATATTTTAGTGGCTCTTATCCTTTGCTGCACATTTGAATCAGCTGAGAGGCTTTTAACAATTTGATACCTAAGTCTGCACCACAGGCTGATAAAAGCCAAGTGTCTGGGATAGATGGCAGGCATTAGTAGTTTTTAAATTCCTCCAGTGATTCCAGAGTGCATTCACCCTTTAGAGCCACTGCTCAGAATTACTGCTTACTTTTTTTTTTAATATTTATTTTATTTATTTATTCCCTTTTGTTGCCCTTGTTTTATTGTTGTAGTTATTATTGTTGTTGTTGTTGTTGGATAGGACAGAGAGAAATGGAGAGAGGAGGGGAAGACAGAGAGGGGGAGAGAAAGATAGACACCTGCAGACCTGCTTCACCGCCTGTGAAGTAACTCCCCTGTAGGTGGGGAGCTGGGGTTTGAACCGGGATCCTTATGCCGGTCCTTGTGCTTTGCGCCACCTGCGCTTAACCCGCTGCGCTACCGCCCGACTCCCTACTGCTTACTTTTTTTTATCCTTCCCATGGTAATTTCAAAAATGCATAAGAAAAGAATGCAAACTAGAGAGAAAATTCAGAAAAACTAACCCTATGAAAATAAAAAGGGGGCCAGGTGGTGGCACACCTGGTTGAGCACACACATTATAATGTACAAGCTCCCAGGTTCAAATCCCTGGTCCCCACCTGCAGGGGGATGGCTTCACAAGTGTTGAAGCAGTGCTGCAGGTGTCTCTCTGACTCTCTCCCTCTCTGTCTCCCCCTTTCCTCTAGATTTCTGACTGTCTCTAAAAAAAAAAAAAAAAAAGAAAGAAAAAAAAAAAAGAAATGGAGTTGTGTGGTCCAGGAGGTGGCACAGTGGCTGAGGCCCTAGACTCTCAAGCATGAGGTCCTGAGTTCAATCTCCGGCAGCACATGTACCAGAGCGATGTCTGGTTCTTTCTCTCTCCCTTCTATCTTTCTCATTAATAAATAAAATATTTTTTAAAAAAGAAATGGAGTTGTAATTATATAATTTTCAGTTGTCACTGCATACTGTTTGTGCAAAATACAACTTCTTTAACTAGGATAGCTCTGAGTATTTCTTCTTTTACATCTGGATAGAACAGATGTAGGAAAGAGGGAAAAAAGCAACTCAGGAGGTGGTACAGTGGGGGAAAGTATTGAACTTTCAAGTATGAAGTTCAGAGTTTGATTCCTTAGTATTGTAGGTACCAAAGTGATACTCTGCTTATTTCTATCTCCTGCTCTCCCTCATATTAATATATATTTAAAAGGACAAAATAAAATTACAGTACTCTTCCCACAAAATGCAGCTCCTAGCATAGGAGAGAGACAGATCATCTACACTCTAAGGAAAAGTAAGTGGACTTAAATGTAACTGTAAGGGTTTCCAAAAGGCTCACCTCTCAATTGGACTTGAAATCTTTAAAATTTTTTTAAATTTATTTTCCCCTCTCATATTAATTAGTGATTTATATGACAACAAGTTAATAGGAGTGTACATAAACACCATTCCCACCACCAAAAGTTTGTGTCCCATCCAACCCCCCCTACACACACACCCCAGAGAAGCTGAATGTCCATCCTCACCCTCCACCCAGAGATTTTAACTTTGGTGCCCTACTCCAAACTCAGTCAAATCCTGCTTTGAGTTTCCCTTTCTGTTCTTTCTCAATTGAAATCTTTATTTAAAGGGCTGGGTGGTGGTGCATCTGGTAGAGTGCACATATTACAATGTTCAGGGACCTAGGTTTAAGCCACTGGTCCCCACTGTAGAGGGGAAGCTTCAAGAGTGATAAAATAATACTGTAGTTCTCTCTCTTTCTTCTGCTCTAGCTCCCAATTTCCTCTCAAAATCTCTGGTCTATTCAAAATAAATAAAATAAAAGATTATAAATAAAATATTGACTGGAGGTTGGGCAGTGATGCACCAGATTAAGCGCACATAGTATCTAGCACAAAGATTCCTGTTTGAGCTCCTGGCTCCCCACCTGCAGGGGGGTGACTTCACAAGCGGTGAAGCAGTGGATTTATAGTACCTGCAACAGGGCCTGGGGATAACTCTGAATGCAAAAAAATTAACATATTCATAATTTTTATGATTTGTAAGAATACTGTATTTTTAAATGAGTTAATGAGAAAATAACTGACTTAGTTTTATCCACTTATTCTTACACATACTCTTGAAACACCAGCACTGTGCCTATAGATTTACAGAAAGCCATGCAGAATGATCCTGGAAGAGGAAAGGATGTAGGAGAGAATAGAATCTGAGACTTGAAGGAGATTTCATGAGTTCCTTCTGCTCCCTTAATGGGAAATGGACTAGGAGCAGGAGGAAAGTTGTTCCACTCTCTTGTAGAGATGCCAGCAGATGGTAAAGCTGCATACAGGGTGGATTGGGGAAGCTGTAGCACCCTGGCAGTTGTGACCAAGGAGGTGTGAAAAAGGAGCCAGGGCTCCATCTTGCTCCAAAGCACCTGAGCTGACAGCCATTCTGGGCTACTTGGTCTTGGATGAATTCATGAGGAGTGAAAGGAGCTGTTTCTTAGATGCTCTATCCAAGTTGACATAAAGGGAAGGGCTCCATTTTGGCAAATGGATTTGCTGGTACCCTGGAGGCTGGGAATTTGAAGATGACTCATCTTAACTTAGAGATGTAAAGACTGGGAATATTTTATATTCAAAGCTGTAGAGCCAAATTCATTTTCACTCTCCGGGTGCCCCGCACACTGATCTAGTTTCATGAATTGAGGGCTGTGCCCATCAGAATACATCAAATTTCAGTGCCAAGATTATGCCATATATGTCAAAAGAACATGCCTCTAAATTTCCCAGCCATTTTTGGAGACACTGCCAGACTTTTCAAGAAAGGCTCAAGAAACAGATTTATCCCTGAAAGTCTAGGAATGCTGTATCTTCTCATTATGCAGCATTTCAATTTCATTTCTGTAGCTTTTCTGAGAAGTTGGATGGAACCCAAGGTTTCTTCTCATATGCATATCTTTCACTTGCTCATCTAATGAACTTTAACATCGAATGAACTTTAACTTTAACTGAGTGTGAGCTAGATCCTCTTTAGGCCCTAGTACCCGGCCTTTGAAGGCTATGACACTAAGGAGGAGCTAGCTGCGAATGTTGACTTTAGCACAGTCATTTATATCAATCAGTTAATGCATAAACCATAAAGACAGCAGTCATGAAAACATGGAAAAGGCAAATACAGAAGTGACTGACACCTGAGACAGATGAAATCTATGCTAGCAGAAAATGGAACTAAGCAATGAAGTGATCTGTCCCCACAAAACCTCAGGACAAATCAGGAATTAGCACCACCAGATGCCACTGGAGAAGTGGCAGTTGTGAGGGAAAGAATATAATGGACTGTAGTTATTAAGAGACAAAATGGAAGACTGAAAAAAGAGAGGGAGGAGACTGTGAGGACTTCAGCATAACGTGTGGCTTAGGTGAACTAGAGGGCAGAGGTGCAGAACACATTACACAAGAGAGCAGGGCATGATGAGGAAAGGCATTTCAGGATCCCAGAAAGGATTAGATATGTGGGAGAGTGATATGAGTGCAGTTGAGGGATGCAGATTTTCCCAGGTGACTGACTGCTTAGAGCAAAAAGGCAAGATACAGCCCAATACTGAACTAGAGACTTAAAAAAACAAATTGCACCCATGTTAAGTCTGGAGAGGAAGGCATGTGGATTTTGCCAGCATTCATAGATTATAACCATAGTTAGTTGTTTTCTGTACTTTTATGCATTACTGGTCAAGGTGCACAACAACTGCTTTAGTTCTGGACATCACAACTTCAAAAGGAAAAACTAAAACAGGAAGGGGAAGAACAAAGTCAGCTGAAACTGTATATTTTTTAATCAGGAAATAAACTTCTTTCCTAGAAAGTTCAAACACATTCCACCTTAGCTTCACTGGCCACAACAGCAGCATACTCCTAACTGCAAGAGATCTGGTAAACTCTGTTTGGGCAAACATTCATGCCCTTAGTAAAATCCAGATTCTAGCAGCAAGAAGTGGGGGAATGTGCATCCCTATATTTAAAGCTGCATTATCCACTATAGCCAGACTGGAAGCAGAAGACAGATTAAAGAAATTATAGAATATAACTGACAGAAGACTGATTAAAGAAATTACAGAATATATTCTCTATGGAGTACTACTCTATAGTAAAAACAAAACAAAATAAAATAAATTGTGATATCATGTCCTTTGGGACAAAGTGGATAGAACTGGAGGTAATTATGCTTAGTGAAATAATTAAAAAAGTGGAAGAAAACTACCAAGATTGTTTAACTCATATATAGAATCTATAGAACTAGAATATATGATCTTGAAAAAAATTAGAAAAAAACAGTTTCTAAAGCCTTGTGAGAACTATTATGGTTATCACTGGGAGTGTGAGGCCACAGAATTTTGGTGATGGGGTATGATATGGAGCTATATCCTGTAATCCTACAACCTTTAAACCTACTACAAACCACAAAAATAAATAAATAAATAAATAGATAAATAAGATGTGAGAGGGATATTTAATAGGAAATGGAGTATCTTCCATAGTTAAATGTCATTTATAAATTATATAGCAAATTACATTAGATACCAAGAATCTCATGAACTCTCACTAGGTATTAGATTTTTAAAAAATCACTATTGGGAAGTGTGGGGATGTAACCTTATGACAATAAAAGTCTTATAAACCAACATTTTCTCAATAAAGTGTTACTGGAGTTGAAAAGGGAAAAAAAGGAAACCCCAATATTCATTTACAAAAATAGTCATAAAAATTAACGGGATGTAATTGTGATTCCAGAAATAAGCCCTCATGTTTACAGGTAGTTAATTTATAGTAATGGGGCTTAAACATTAAATAGAGAGAGGAAGTTTTTTAGTAAGTGGTAGTAGGGAAATAGACTGAACCATGGAGAAGGATGAAATATGAAACATGCTCACTACAAAGTCATCATACACACAGTTAACTCTAAATGTATCAAAGACTTGGATTCTAGATGAGAAACCATGACATACATAGATGAAAACATTGACAGAACATCCCATGTTATTTGATTTGAAATTGAAGCTTGGTTTCAACAATAAGGAAACAAAAAGAAAAAATAACCAATGGAAACATCACAGCAGAAGAAAACTCAGCAGATAAGGGGCAAACAACCAAAATATAGAAAGAGCTCATTAAATTCAGCAATACAATTTTGGGAGAGGATGTGAACAAAATCTTCACTATAAAAAAAAGAGAGAGAGATATTCGCATTGTTGTTGTCAGGTATATTGAAACATGTCCAACATCACTGATTAATAAATAAATGCAACTGAGACTACAATGAGATGCCACCTTACCCCTGTGAGAACTTTATACATTAAAAATGGCAGAAACAAGTTCTGGCAAGGATATGGGGGAAAGGAACCCTTCTACATAACTGGTAGAAATGTAATTTGGTTGGGTCCCTGTGGAAGACAATTTGAAGATGCATGAGAACATTGGAAATGGACCTGCCATATGATCCTAACAATTCCTTTTAAGGATTTATCCAAATAAAACAATAACATGCATTCAAAGATTTATACGTCAAATGGTATTCATAGCAGTACTATTTGCCATAGATTAGTTTTGGAAATAATTAAATGTCCAACAAAGATGGTGGTTAAGAAAGTTGTGACACACACACACACACACACACACACACACACACACACACACACACGCGCGCATGCACACACGCACAATGATGGAGAAAGACTAGTTGATGGTGGTGGATGTAGTGCACAGACACTCAATGGGGAGATGAGAAATTGAATTCATGTGACAACTGCCTTATAAATCATCATTTCCCCCAATAAAATAATTTGGAAAAAATTTATGTTCTACACTTTAGCTTCTCTAATTAATGAGTGAAAGGAATAGTGAGTCTGTTCTCTGAAAACCATTGTCTGGCAACTGTGATAAATATGTTTTTTTCTTTATTTTTGCAATGGCAAGAACTTGCACCATTTCACAACTCATGGGCTGATTTTTCATTGAAATATAAACACAGAGAGGGAAGAAGAGATACTCTTTACACAATATAATGGCAACTCCTACTTGGTGTCTGAACTCAACTCTGAGTTGTGTGGATGGCAAGGCATGTTCCCTATCTGGAGGGATATCTCTCTGGCTCCTATCAGTGAATTTATATATATAAATTAGGGTGGGGTGTTTCTGGTTTACAGCATAATCTTTAACACAGGTACTACCTCTCATTTTGATTGATGTCTATGAGACTCAACAGGACCTCAATGTCTCTTTCCCTCCTTCCCCAGAAGGAGGTACTTCATGCCCAGTCCAAGTTTCACTATGTCCTCGAATACTGTTCTTTATTCTTAAGTTGCACCTTTAAGTAATAACTTTCAGTATTGGTCTTTCTCTTTTTGGATGTCTCATCCAATAGGATGCCTTCATGTTCTGATGATGATATATCAATGCATTTCTAGTAGCACTTAGGAGAACTAATCTACAGAAAATATCTCAATTGAGGAATGGAATTCTGTCTTTTTGAGATCAGCTTGTGTTCCTGAATCCTCATTATTTCTGTGGCTTGTATTTGGTACTTATATTGATTACCAATATCTTTGCCCCTCCACTAAACAGTTTAGTTATGTTGCTAATGAATTTGTAAAAGGCGAAAGATTTATACGATCTGAAGAGAAACGAGTATGCTACTGAATTTGTACACTTCTTCTCAAGATAACAAATTCTTTATCAACTCTGTAAGACCATGATCTACTGACTGCCATGTGGAGGAGAGAACATCAGGATTTAGAAATCTGAGTCAGCAAAGGTTTTATTCTAATTAGGTATACTGAGAAAGATGTCCCTCAGCAGATCTCTTCTATCAGTTACAAAAGATAACATGCCATAGATTCAGTGAATTACACTCTACATATTGCTTTATATCTGGTGACCCCACTGTGTGTGTTAATGAATAGCTAGCTAGGAGGCAGCAATTGTTTAACAGAGAAGGGTGTCACAGAAACCACATTTATGCCTTCTTCTGCTGGGTCCATTTGCACATACATGATACAGGGTGTGACCTTGAATTGTTGTGATTTCAAAGGGTTTATAAGCTGTGATTTTTTTTAAAACCACTTTTTAAAAAGTTTATATTTATTTATTTATTTATTTATTTCCCTTTTTGTTGCCCTTGTTGTTTTTTATTGTTGTGGTAGTTATTGTTGTTGTTACTGATGTCGTCATTGTTAGATAGGACAGAGAGAAATGGAGAGAGGAGGGGAAGACAGAGAGGGAAAGAGAAAGGTAGACACCCGCGGACCTGCTTCACCACTTGTGAAGCAAACCCCCTGTAGGTGGGGAGCTGGGGGCTCAACTGGAATCCTTACTCCAGTTCTTGCACTTCACACCATGTGTGCTTAACCTCCTGCATTGCACTACTGCCCAACTCCCAAAACCACTTTTTAAAAAAATTCCCTGTAACATTATATCAATTATTCATGTGTATCTTGTAGCAATGTTAATCTTTCTGTCACACCACCATATTTTCTGTCATACTCCTTCCTGATTATATATGCCCCAGAGCTTCTACTCTTGGTAGAAGCATTTGTTGTATAGTCAAGTTACAATGTAAGTATCACCCTGTGGGCTTAACTTGACATGGGCTCTCAAAAGAAAAGGAATATAACATTTGGGAGTAGAAAGTTTGTATTCTGAACAATTCAAGTACAATCAAAATACTGATATAGTGATGTTCATTTCTAGAGGCAATCTGGTATAAAACATTGACTGACATTCAATCTAGTAATGCCATCTTATGTTTTAGCTCATGAGTGTTGTAGAAATGTAACAGCAAAAAAAAAAAAAAACTGTATACACACACACACAAATTATGAGGAGTCAAGAATTATGTTCCTGGTAGTGCAAATACTGCGTGATATCGGAGGACCTGTGTTCAAGCCCCCTGCCATCACACAGGATGCAGGAGAGGAAACTTCACAAGCAGTGGAGTGGTACTGCAATGTCTCTCCTCCTTCTCTCTTTCCATCTCTGTATCTGTCTCTAACTTTTTATCTAAATAGAAAAAAAATGACCTCTAGGAATGAAGTTATTTAGGCACTGATGATAAACCCAGTGACAAAAAAAAATCACAGCTAATTGATGTAATTTCAAATAACAACAATGATGTTAGCTGGCAGATACTAGTCTTTGATTTTTCCAGATACTGTGCTGAAAAACTGATTTACCTATCATGAGGAGACGAAGGATTGTACCTATATATCATCAACTATACTGGAAACCACTAGCCTCTAGTAAAAATATTAAAAATAAAGAGAAATATCTTGTGAATTTGACTTATGGTCCTTCTAACTTATTTCAAGCATTACGCTACTCCCCTACTTTTAAACTTCTCATATTTTACACATCTTATTAAATGCTTTCTATAAAACAAAAACATGAAACAATTGTGGTCCATATTCCCACAGGGATAAAGAATAAATTAGGAATGGGAAGTTTCCAATAAAGGGGATAAGACACAGAACTCTGGTGGTGGAAACTGTATGAAGTTACATCTCTGTTGTCTTACAGTCTTGTTAATCATTATTAAATCACTTATAAAATTGCTTTAATAGGCCCATCATGACTGTTTGGGAATCTCAGGACTCCTCGATTAGGGCCCAAGCTGATGGGGTGGCCTGATAGTGACTAAAAAGTCATTGTTAAAGTATGCCAGTCTCTTGCCCTTATTCAGCTTTTGCAGTCCTTGCTTTGATGAGGTTATTTTTGGAGTGAGTGAGAGAACTGTAATAGGAGGTAGGTGACGAGGGCATCTAAATCTAAGTAGACTCTATTTCATTAGGAACTTTATATTGATTCACTACAAAATATTATGTATTTTTGCTTTCAGGTATGTATTTTGCCCTATTTTATGGGTACATGTGGACATATGCCCTATCTCATGGGACCTGGTCTATATCTAGGTTTTGGGACTTTGTTAGGAAGTGAACCTCCTGGAATGGAATTAGAGAATACTATGAAAAGAAAGGACTCACCAGAGTGATGAGGGTGAAGGGTTGACATTCCATGCCTGACATCTCTGGACACAGTCTGAAGTGAAGCTTGCTGAGGTGGTACTCATTAGGTTGGGCTCGGGAGAGCAATATCATTCGTTATGAATTGAGAGAAGCATGCAGGAAAGTGAGCCCCACCCTAGAGGTTCCAGGACTGGGGGAAATATAGGCTCTATGGAGGAAGTGGGAGGTTCCTTCTGACTTAGGTTTTAAGAAAAGAGTAGATAGTTATTGATATAATCACATTATTTGGCAATTGGGTTAACTTTGAAATATCCTTTGTTAGGATTTTCTTTATCATACACAATATTACCATAATTTATGTTCTTTGACAATATTTGAATATAGTTCTGCTACCAGTTGCTTCTGTTGGGCCTAGACGTCTAATAAATCCCTATCTCCATTGTTACTGGTCATTTCTATCAGGAACAACACAATAGACCTCTTTGTGGGCCCCCATAGGACCTTGCCCTCAACTTGTATCAACAGTGGTAGAGAATGTTCCACCCTCTGAAGGGAGGTTGTACAATCTATTCTATACTACACCTGAGGAAGATGGGTCCTGATATTGGGGCAGCTTGGAATGTTCCTACTTATGACCACAGTATGTGAGCTTAGATCTACAGGGATGCAGAGGTCACATAGGCTCCTAAGCGGAATATGGGCCCCAGATCAGATCAAATTTATGGGATTTACAATCAACAGTACTTATACACCTTTCCCATATTTGGGAGCTACTCTCTTCCCTGATCCAGCTTTCTGGTCCTTCTTCCGGCCATGACATCATCTCCCCAGACAATAATTAGGATCTACCTGCATATCAGATTTCAGGCTTAGGCAAAAACAAAAACAAAAACAAAACAAAACAAAACAAAACAACACTAGTATAGCCACAGGCCCTTTGGAATATAACTAAAATATGCCTAATAGCTATCTACAAAATGGAGGAACCCCTCAAATCTTCATCTGAATGATTCCAGCATTTAGGTCCATGGTTGGTCAACAATTTGTTTGGCTTTGTATGTTAACTCTCTTTTCAACCACCAGGTTCCAGATGCTAGCACAATTCCAACCAGACTTCCCTGGACAGGCAACCCCAACAATGTGTCCTGGAGCTATGCTTCCTCAGAGCCCTTCTCCACTAGGGAAAGAGAGAGACAGGCTGGAAGCATGAATTGACCTGTCAATGCCCATGTTCAGCAGGGAAGCAATAACAGAATCCAAAACTTCAATCTTCTGCATACCACAATGATCTTGGGTCTATACTCCCAGAGGGTTAAAGAATAGGAAAGTTATCAAGGGAGGTGTTGGGACCCAGAGTTCTGGTGGTGGGAATTGTGTGGGGTTGTACCTCTCTTATCCTATGGTTTAGTCAATATTTTCTTTTTATAGATAATCTTTTTAAAAAATTGCTTTAATAGGTTATATCATGCTATGACATTCTAGATTAAGGAAAAGAGTAATGGCTTTTTTTTCAGCAAAGGACACACATTTAATTTTTCTCAAGCTGTTCAGTGAAGGAAAATAAGTAAAAGAGAGACAAAATCTTAAAGAATGATTCAACGAGGAGGGATATGATCAGAAAACAATCTGTAATATGTACTGTTCCAGTTCTCTAAACATAATCATTAAAGTTCTTTATAGATTAGCAACCCAAGGAGGAAGATATGGTTGCAGAATGATAACCACACTTTGTTGAAAATACTGTCTATAATCATCAGAGAGCAGAGATATTAGTATTCCTTTTCTGGTAGTGTCCCTATCTGACTTTGGTTTCTTTCTTTTTTTTTTTTTTTTAATTTTGTTTATGGGTTTTCCCGGAAGATGGCGGACTGAGAAGCTGCTAGTGGCTGAGCTCTGACCACATCTCCTGGAAACGGTAGGATTTTCTGCCATTAGCAGGCCAGCCAATAAGGGGTCCGAACGGTAACACCAAGGAGGTGACTATAACTTAATTTGGGTTAAGAATTAGAGTAGGGAAAAAAGGGGAAAAAATTTTTTTTTCTTCCTTTTAATTTTCAAGCATACCTCCTTCCCTGCCTGCCCCCCCCCATAACCAGTCCCTGGGGACCAGCTCCTAGCAGGATCTCCTGCTAGGAGCTCCTTTTCTTTACCAAATTCCTGTCCCACCAGGGAGTATCATTAATTCTAAGTATATACCCTTCTGAAACCTCTGGCCTTTTTTCTTTCTAAGTAGCCAACCCCCCCACCTCACCTCACATAGCTAATTAAATAATTAAAAATAAGTACATTTTTTTAAAAAAAACCCTTTCCTTTCACTGCCCTTTTATGACTGTTCTTTTTCTTATCTTTTTCTTTTTTCTCTCTCTCTCTTTCTTCTTTTTTTCTTTTTCTCATTCTTGTCATCCTTTCTTCCTTAATCCTACAGCTTCCAAAGTCACAGCCCCTAACCCCCACACCACCAAACAGTGTGCTTTTATGAATTCACTGATACACATTTAGGAATTTCCTTTCACTGCTCTTTAATTACAGCTCTTTTTCTTATCTCTCTCTCTCTTTTTTTTTTTTTTTTTTAGTCTTGTCATACACTTCTTCCTTCTTCTTTGCCTTTCTCAATTTGTGAATTATTTTGGGGAAGAAATCTGACTCAGAGAGGACTCTTTATGTGTGTATCTCTGCTCTACTTCCCTTTCCCCTCTTGTTACCCCTAGAATATACAGTGGATAGTAGATTTGCATAACTGTCTATTCTTTCTATCCTTTCTTTCTTTTCTCTTTTTCACTGGGATTTGGTTACTATTTTTTCACGGACTGGAGAAATTGTTTGGCTAACTGGTAACGATTAAACTACTTCAATACTTGCTTCAGTTGCTACTGTAATTCCTGAGGTTGGTGAGTGCAGTTGTCATAAAGGTACTTAGTACAGTGTTACTTGTACTCAAGATACAACAAGTGAGGAACAACAGAGAATAAAAATAAGAAACACATAAATCAAAAAAATGGGTAGAACAAAAACAAACAAAACTGCTACTCCAATGAATGAAGACAAGAGCCCAGAAGAAACCATATATATATATATATATATATATATCAGCCAGAAGTAACCATAGATAAGAAAAGTATGCAAGCAATAATAAACTTATTAATCACAGAAATGAAAACAAGAAAAGGAATGGCAGTATTAGGGAAACAACAGCTGAGACTCCCAAGGAAAATACTGATTATCTTGAGGCAGTTAGAGAACTGAAAGCTGAAATAGCTGTAATGAAGAAAGAAGCTGAGGCAAGGGAAAACAGACTAACAGAAGCAGAAAACAGAATTAGTCAGACAGAGGATGAGTTAGAGAAAACTAAGAAAGAGGTGAAAGAGCTTAAAAAGAGATTGAGAGACAATGAAAACAACAACAGAGACATATGGGATGATCTCAAAAGAAATAACATTCGTATAATTGGCCTGCCAGAGGAAGATGGAGAGGAAGGGGAAGCAAATATTCTAGAGTAAATTATAGAAGAAAACTTCCCAGACATGAATAACAGAAAGGACATCAAGATTCAAGAGGCCCAGAGAGTTCCAAACAGAATTAACCCAGACCTGAAGACACCAAGACACATCATAGTCACAATGAGAAGAAGTAAGGATAAAGAAAGGATCCTAAAGGCTGCAAGAGAGAAACAAAAAGTCACATACAAGGGAAAACCCATAAGATTATCTGCAGACTTCTCCACTAAAACTCTAAAAGCCAGAAGGGAATGGCAAGATATCTATCAAGCCCTGAATAAAAAAGGGTTTCAACCAAGGATAATATATCCTGCTAGACTTTCATTCAAACTAGATGGAGGAATCAAAACCTTCTTAGACAAACAACAGTTAAAGGAGGCAACCATCACCAAGCTGGCCCTGAAAGAGGTTCTAAAAGACCTCTTATAAACAAGAATATCACTATAATACTTGCCGTATATCACATGTTAGGCCACAAAGACAGCATCAATAAATTCAAGAGCATTGAAATCATCCCAAGTATCTTCTCAGACCACAGTGGAGTAAAACTAACATTTAACAACAAACAGACAATTATTAAAAGTCACAGAATTTGGAAACTAAACAACATACTCCTTAAGAACCACTGGGTCAGAGACTCACTCAAGCAGGAAATTCAAAAGTTCCTGGAAACAAATGAAAATGAAGACAAAACCTATCAAAATATTTGGGACACAGCTAAAGCAGTACTGAGAGGGAAACTTATAGCCATACAATCACATATTAAACACCAAGAAGAAGCTCAAAATAACGACCTTACTGCACACCTCAAGGACTTAGAGGAAGAGGAACAAAGGAACCATAAAGCAACCAGAAGGACAGAAATCACTAAAGTTAGAGCAGAAATAAACAACATCAAAAATAAAAGAACCATACAAAAGATCAATGAAGCCAAATGTTGGTTCTTTGAAAGATTAAACAAAATTGACAAACCCCTAGCCAGATTCACCAAACAAAAAAGAGAGAAGACTCAAATTAATAGAATTGTAAACGATGGAGAAGATATCACAACTGACACCACAGAAATCCAGAGAATACTGCAAAACTTCTATAAAGAACTATATGCCACCAAGCTAGAGAATCTGGAAGAAATGGAACAATTCCTAGAAACATATACCCTTACCAAAACTGAACCAAGAACTACAAAATCTAAATGCACCAATCACAGACAAAGAAATTGAAACCGTTATTAAGAATCTCCCCAACAACAAAAGTCCTGGACCAGATGGCTTCACAAATGAATTCTACAAAACTTTCAGGAAACAGTTAGTACCCATACTTCTTAAGCTATTCCATAAGATTGAAGAAACAGGAATACTCCCTTCCACCTTCTATGAAGCCAACATCACCCTGATACCAAAAGCTGATAGGGAAAGAACAAAAAAGGAAAACTACAGACCAATATCTCTGATGAACATAGATGCCAAAATATTAAACAAAATCTTGGCCAACCGGATAATGCAACATATCAAAAAGATTATTCATCACGACCAAGGGGATTCATCCCAGGAATGCAAGGCTGGTTCAACATCCGTAAGTCAGTCAATGTCATTCACCACATCAATAAAAGCAAAGCCCCAAACCACATGATTATCTCAATAGATGCAGAGAAAGCCTTTGACAAGATCCAACACCCATTCATGCTCAAAACTCTACAAAAAAGGGGAATAGATGGGAAATTCCTCAAGATAGTGGAGTCTATATATAGCAAACCTACAGCCAACATCATACTCAATGGACAGAAGCTGAAAGCATTCCCCCTCAGATCAGGGACTAGACAGGGCTGTCCACTGTCACCGTTAATCTTCAACATAGTATTGGAAGTTCTTGCCATAGCAATCAGGCAAGAGAAAGAAATCAAAGGAATACAGATTGTAAGGGAAGAAGTCAAGCTCTCACTATTTGCAGATGATATGATAGTATACATAGAAAGACCTAAAGAATCCATCAGAAAATTACTGGAAGTTATTAGGCAATATAGCAAGGTATCAGGCTACAAAATCAATGTACAAAAATCAGTGGCATTTCTTTATGCAAACACTAAATCTGAAGAAGAAGACATCCAGAAATCACTCCCCTTTACTGTTTCAGCAAAATCAATCAAATACCTAGGAATAAAGTTGACCAAAGAAGTGAAAGACTTGTATGCTGAAAACTATGAGTTGCTACTCAAGGAAATAGAAACTGATACCAAGAAATGGAAAGATATCCCATGCTCATGGATTGGAAGAATAAATATCATCAAAATGAATATTCTCCCCAGAGCCATATACAAATTTAATGCAATACCAATCAAAGTTCCACCAAGCATCTTTAAGAGAATAGAACAAACACTACAATCATTTATCTAGAACCTAAAAACACCTAGAATTGCCAAAACCATCTTGAGGAAAAGAAACAGAAATGGAGGCATCACACTCACAGACCTTAAACTATATTATAAAGCCATCATCATCAAAACAGCATGGTACTGGAACAAAAATAGGCACACAGACCAGTGGAACAGAATTGAAAGCCGAGAAATAAATCCCAACACCTATGGAGATCTAATCTTTGATAAGGGGGCCCAAAGGATTAAATGGAAAAAGGAGGTTCTCTTCAATAAATGGTGTTGGGAAAACTGGCTTGTAACATGCAGAAGAATGAAATTGAACCACGTTATCTCACCAGAAACAAAAATCAACTCCAAATGGATCAAAGACCTAGATGTCAGACCAGAAACAATCAAATACTTAGAGGAAAACATTGGTAAAACACTTTCCCACCTACACCTCAAGGACATCTTTGATGCATCAAACCCAATTGCAAGGAAGACTAAAGCAGAAACAAACCAATGGGACTACATCAAATTGAAAAGGTTCTGCACATCCAAAGAAACTATTAAACAAACAGAGAGACCCCTCACAGAATGGGAGAAGATCTTCACATGCCAGACATCAGACAAGAAACTAATCACCAAATATATAAAGAGCTCAGCAAACTTAACACCAAAAAAGCAAATGACCCCATCCAAAAATGGGCAGAGGATATGAACAAAACATCCACTACAGAAGAGATCCAAAAGGCTAACAACCATATGAAAAACTGCTCTAGGTCACTGATTGTCAGAGAAATGCAAATTAAGACAACTCTAAGATACCATCTCACCTCTGTAAGAATGGCATACATCAAAAAGGACAGCAGCAACAAATGCTGGAGAGGATGTGGGGACAGAGGAACCCTTTTACATTGCTGGTGGGAATGTAAATTGGTACAGCCTCTGTGGAGAGCAGTCTGGAAAACTCTCAGAAGGCTAGACATGGACCTTCCATATGATCCAGTAATTCCTCTCCTGGGGTTATACCCCAAGGACTCCATAACACCCAACCAAAAAGAGGTGTATACTCCTATGTTCATAGCAGCACAATTCATAATAGCTAAAACCTGGAAGCAACCCAGGTGCCCAACAACAGATGAGTGGCTGAGAAAGCTGTGGTATATATACACAATGGAATACTATGCAGCTATCAAGAACAATGAACCCACCTTCTCTGACCCATCTTGGACAGAGCTAGAAGGAATTATGTTAAGTGAGCTAAGTCAGAAAGATAAAGATGAGTATGGGATGATCTCACTCATCAACAGAAGTTAACTAAGAAGATCTGAAAGGGAAACTAAAATCAGGACCTGACCAAATTGTAAGTAGGGCACCAAAGTAAAAACCCTGTGGTGAGGGGTAGACATGCAGCTTCCTGGGCCAGTGGGGGGTGGTAGTAGGTGGGAGGGATGGGTCACAGTCTTTTGGTGGTGGGAATGGTGTTTATGTACACTCCTAGTAAAATGTAGACATATAAATCACTAGTTAATTAATATGAAAGGGGGAAAATCAGTTGTATGTCTCAAAGTTTTTCAAAACACAAACTGAATCTTTTTAATATATAGGCTGTGTATTTGATATGCAGACTCTCTCAAAAGCCTAGACCAAGTAGATTAGAAGCATCCAATGGCACAGCTATATACAAGATACTAGATATTGTACAGCAAGCCATAACAAAAGGACTTTTCAAAGTTAACCCAATTACCAAATAATGTGATGATAACATTAACTATCGATTGTCTTTTTGAACCCTAAGTCAGCAGGAACCTCACATCTCCACTATAGAGCCCCTACTTCCCCCAGTCCTGGAACCCTTGGATAGGGCCCACTTTCCCGTATGCCTCTCCCAATCCATACCAAATAATATTGCATCCGCTGATCACAGCCTAACCAGTGCAACGATTGCCACCTCAACATGCTTCACCTCAGACTGTGTCCAGAGACTTCACGTGTGGAATGACAACCCTTCAGCTTCATTACTCAGGTGAGACCTTTCCTTTTATAGTACACTCTAATTTCATCTCAGGTGGTTCACTTTCTAACAAAGTCCCAAAACCTAGATATACACCAGTTTCTGTTAGAGAGTGCTTATGTTCACACGTATCCATAAACTACTGCAAAATATATACCTGAAAGCAGAAGTACACTAGAGTTTGCAGTGAGTACCTCCCTAACACTTCCTCTCCACTATTCCAAGCTTTGGGTCCATGATTGCTCAACAATTTGTTTGGCTTCATATGTTAACTCTCTTTTCAATCACCAGGTTCCAGATGCCATCAGGATGCTGGCCAGGCTTCCCTGGATTGAAGACCCCACCAATGTGTCCTGGAGCTCAGCTTCCCCAGAGACACACCCTACTAGGGAAAAAGAGAGGCAGACTGGGAGTATGGACCGACCAATCAATGCCCATGTTCAGCGGGGAAGCAATTACAGAAGCCAGACCTTCTACCTTCTGCAACCCTCAATGACCCTGGGTCCACGCTCCTAGAGGGATAGAGAATGGGAAAGCTATCAGGGGAGGTGGTGGGATATGGAGATCGGGTGGTGGGAATTGTGTGGAACTGTACCCCTCTTACCCTATGGTTTTGTTAATTAATCCTTTCTTAAATAAAAAAATTGTTTATAAAAATGAAACACTGACAAAACCATAGGATAAGAGGGGTACAATGCCACTCAATTCCCACCATCAGAACTCTGTAACCCATCCCCTCCCCTGATAGTTTTCCTATTTTTTATCCCTTTGGGAGTATGGACCCAGCATCATTATGGGGTGCAGAAGGTGGAAGGTCTGGCTTCTGTAATTGTTTCCCCACTGAACATGGGCATTGATAGGTAGATCCATACTCCCAGTCTGCCTCTTTCTTTCCCTCATGGGTCGGGGCACTAGGGAAGCGGGGCTCCAGGACACATTGTTGTGGTTGTCTGCCCAGGGAAGTCAGTTTGGCATCATGCTAGCATCTGGAACATGGTGGCTGAAAGAAGAGTTAGCATATAAAGCCAAACAAATTGTTGCCTAATCATGAACCCAAACGATGGAATAGTGCAGATGAAGATTTGGGGTTCTCCATTTTGTACATAGGTAATAAGTCTATTTTAGTTATATTCCAGAGGGGCCATGACTACACTTTCTGAGCCTGACATATGATATGCAAGTAGATCCAAGTTATTGTCTGGGGAGATGATGTCATGGCTGGATAAAGGACCCCAGATCAAATTGATAGTATTTACAGTCAACAATATTTATAAACCTTTCCCATATTTGGGAGCTACTCTCTTCCCTGACTTTGGTTTTAAGGTAATGCTGGCTCCACAAAATGAGTTTGAAAGTGTTTCCTCTTCTTCAGTTCTTTTGGAATAATTTAAGACTTATTAGCATTAATTATTCTTTAAACATTTGGTAGAATTAATCAAAAAAGCCATCTGGTCCTGGACTCTTCTTTGTTGAGGGGTTTTTGATTACTGATTAATCTCTTTACTCATTAAGTCTGTCTATATTGCCTATTTACTCACAACTTAGTTTTATTAGGTTGTTCATACTTAAAAATATATCTGTTCTTCTAAGTTAAGGGTTTGGAATATCCAACTCGTGGGCTATATCTAGCCTGTGAAATCATTTGATCTGGTCCTGTCAGGCAACCAGAACTTTTCTCATAGCAACATTAAGTGCTAAAATTTAAGATAATAATTTTGTATGATGCATGAATGATGTTGTAAATATCTAAATGGCTATTCAAAGGAAAAAAAAAGATTTTTCACCTCTGTTCTAAGACATAAAATTACCAGTGTGTATTTGTTTGTAATAATCTCTTATAATACTATATATTTCTGTGGCTTCAGTTGTAATGTCTTCTCTTTAATTTACAAATTCACTTTTTGAGCATTGCTTTGCTTTATTTTAAACAAACAATAGGTGCCTAAAAAATAATTGAATTGTACCCTAGGAAGCTAATGTTGCTGCCACCCAGAAGTCAAGAGATTTCAAGAACCAGCTCTCCATGTCACAGATTTTACTTTAACTTTCATCTAGAAAACAAATCTTGAGGTCAAAGAGGCAAAATGCAAGCCATGGATGAGGATATGGGCTTGACTCAGGCACTACATTATATATGAAAGTATATATTAAAGACAATATATAGTCATATGTATATATATGACAAAAGTAAATAGAACATCACAAATGATGGGGCCGTGCCCTAGTCTCTCTCATCCAGGTGAGCTATGTGGTCAGTCCTCTTTCATCTTTTTTTAGTTCTTTCGATATAAAGTTATTTGTGATCTTTTTTCTTAATGTACGCTTTTATAATTATAAACCTCTTAGAATTTCCTTTGATGTGGCCCCAAATTTCAACATATATTTTTATCTTGATTATTTTAAAGATTTTTTATTGCTTCATTAACCCACTGGTTGCTCAGGACTGTGGCTTTGAATAATCATACATGTGACAAAATACCAGCTTTCCTTCTTTGCTGATTTCTATATGTTGTGGTTGGAAAAAATACTGCATGTATTTTTTAACTTTAAAAAATTTCTAAGGCTTGTTATGTGTTCCAATATATGCTTTATCACTGGGAGTAGTTGATATGCACTTCAGGAGAATGTATACATGACACCATTAATGGAATATTCTGTTTATATCTGTTAGGTCCATTTGGTCTAACATGTAGCTCAAGTTCAATATTTCCTTATTGATTTTTTGTCTGAACGATTTCTTCATTGTCACAAGTAAGGTATTAAAAGTTCTTACTCTCTGGTAGCACAGCTATATACAAGATGTTGGGTATTATACCCCAAACCCTAACAAAGGGACTTTTCAAAGTTAACCCAATTACCAAATAATGTGATGATAACAATAACTATCCATTGTCTTCTTGAATCCTAAGACAGCAGGAACCTCACATTTCTACTATAGAGCCTATATTTCCCCCAGTCCTGGAACCTTAGAGTGGGGCCCACTTTCCTGCATGCTTCTCTCAATCCAAATCAAATAATATTGCATCCGCAGATCGCAACCCAATCAACGCAATGAGTGCCACCCCACCATGCTTCACTTCAGACTGTGTCCAGAGACTTCAGGTGTGGAATGACAACCCTTCAGCTTCATCACTCGGTGAGACCTTTCCTTTCATAGTATTCTCTAATTCCATTCCAGGTGTTCCACTCCCCAGTAAAGTCCCCAAACCTAGATACAGTCCAGGTCCCCTGAGATACAGCATAGGTTCACACATGCCCATAAGCTAGGGAAAAATATATACCTGAAAGCTGAAGTACACAAGAGCCTGCAGGGAATACCTCCCAACACTTCATCTGCACTATTCCAATGTGTACTGGAGCTCCACTTCCCCAAAGACCCACCCTACTAGGGAAAGAGAGAGGCAGACTGGGAGTATGGATCGACCAGTCAACACCCATGATCAGCAGGGAAGCAATTACAGAAGCCAGACCTTCTACCTTCTGTAACCCACAAGGACCCTGGGTCCATACTCCCAGAGGGATTGAGAATGGGAAAGCTATCAGGGAAGGGGATGGGATATGGAAATTGGGTGGTGGGAATTGTGTGGAACTGTACCCCTCTTGTCCTATGGTTTTGTTAATGTCTCCTTTCTTAAATTAAAAAAAAAATTCCTACTATCATTGTATTGTTGTCTAGTTCTTCCTTTATATCTACTACCATTTGCTTGTTCTGTTTAGATGCTGCAATTTGGGTGCATATACATTTATAATTATTGCATCATCCTCTTGATTAGATTATGAGCTTCAGTGTATCTTATACTATTTGACTTAAAGTTGTTCTGAGCATATAAAGACAAAGTATGCAAGCTTATTAAAGCATAAATTTACTATCTCTTAACTTGGAGTCTCTGTGTGTATTTTGTATGGTTAAAATAATTCTCTTATAGGCAGCATACACTTGGATCTTGTCTTTTTATCCGGGCAACTCTGCATTCTTTTTGATTTTCAGAGAAATCAGACAAGAAAACAAAATAAAAGCATCAAGACTGGAAAGGAAGAACCAAAATTATCCCTGTTTACAGATGATATTATATATATATATATATATATATATATATATGTGTGTGTGTGTGTGTGTGTGTGTGTGTGTGTGTGTGTATATAGAAGGATTCCACAAAAAATTTTCAGGATTAATAAATAATTTAGCAAAATTGCATGATATAATAGAAAAAATCAGCTGTAAGTTTATGTACCAACAATTAACTTTCTGGAAAAGAAATTGAGAAAACACTACTTATAAGAGAATCAAAAAAAACAAAACACTTAGGAGTAAACTTAACCAAAACAGTGAAAGATCTCACACTGGATGCTGAAAGGTATAGAATAGAGAAAATAAGCCACAGACAAATGGAAAGGAAAGCCATGTTCATGGGTCATAGAAGTTAACATTGTTAAAATACGTTTCAGAGCCAATACAATTTTTATCAGAATGTTATTGATAGGGCTATTAAAATATTTCTCCTGGGAAGGTAGCTGCTTTGCCGTGTGTGTAACCCTGGTTCAAGTCCAGTCCCTAGAGTACTGAGAGAAATTTCAGTACTATGATGTCTATCCTTCTCTCCCTCTGTCTCTTCCTGTCTCTCTATGTCTCTGTCTCTCTCTGCTTTTGATTTGAAAAAGTTGACCTGAAGCAGTGAAGCCCTGATAATTAAAAAATTCTATACAGCCAACATAATGCTTATAAAAATTCAAATGTTATTTTTCACAGAAATAGAGAAAGCAATAATAAAGTTTACCAGAACCATAAAAAACCCAAATAGTCAAAGCAACCATGATCAAGAATAAGAGCGCTGGAGACTACATCAGACTAAAAAAGCTTTTTCAAGGCAAAAGAAATAACTAATAAAATGAAAGATTATTGACAAAACTTGGAGAAAATATTTGCAAACAAATATATTTGATAATGGAATCATGTCCAAAATACATAATGAATAGTTAAAAAAAATACTGAAATCAGAAACACAAAACAAAATCCAGTTTAAAAACATACAAAAAAAAACATGAGTAGAGGGAGCTGGGTGGTAGTGCAATGGGTTAAGCGCAGGTGGTAAGAAGCGCAAGGAGCGGCATAAGGATCCCAGTTCCAGCCCTGGGCTCCCCACATAAAGGGGAGTTGCTTCCCAAACAGTAAAGTCCCTTTACAGGCGGTGAAGCAGGTCTACAGGTGTGTATCTTTCTCTCCCCCTCTGTCTTCCCTCTTCTCTCCATTTCTCTCTGTCCTATCCAACAACGACGACAATAATAACTGTAACAATAAAATAACAAGGGCAACAAAAGGGAAAATAAATACATATATAAATTAAAAAAAAAAAACCTGAATAGAGTATGTCAAAGAAGGAATACAGGAAGATGGCGGCCTGAGAAGTTGCTGACAGCGAGCGCTCTGACCGCATTGTCGGCAACGGTAGGATTTTCTGCCTTTAGCAGGCCAGTTAATAAGGGGTGACACCAAAGAGTGGGTACAATTTAATTTGGGTTAAGAATTAGAGTAAAGGTGACACGGACTAGCGGGGCTCCACAATTCCCAGGGCGCCGGGCAAGGAGAGTGCGCCGGGCATTGTCCTCCGCCCGCCCAGGAAGGCGGCTCCTCCGCCGGTTGCAGAGCGCAGCGGGCAGAGGACCCTGAGAGATCACTTTAGCTCGGGGGCTTCCTCTTGGGAGAATCCAGGGTCCACCACGACCCTGAGAGCAGATCCAAAGACTTCTTGAGTATAGCTCTCATTGGATCAAAGGATTTGGAGCTAGTTTTCATTTTTGAGAAATCCTTTAAAAAAGTCTGGAGGGCGGGGTTTCCCGGAAGATGGCGGACTACGGAGAAGCGGCTAGCCTTTGAGCTCCGGACACATCTCGTGTAAACAATAGGATTTTCTGCCTTTAGCAGGCCAGCCAATAAGGGGCCAAGCAGTCATACCAAGGAGGTGTCTATAACTTAATTTGGGTTAAGAATTAGAGTAGGGGAAAAAAAATTCTTTTTTCTTCCTTTAAATTTTCAAGCATACATCCTTCCCGCCACCCCCCCCCCCACCATAAGCAGTGCCTGGGACCAGCTACTAGCAGGATACCCCATACCACCAAACAGGGTTTTTTTTTTTTTTTTTTTTTTTAAACTCACTGATACACATTTGGGAAGTTCCTCGCACTGCTCTTTAATTACAACCCTTCTTCTTATATTCTCCCTTTTCTCTCTCTTATCTCTCTCTATCTCTTTTTTTATTTTTTATTATTACTATTTTTTTTTATCCTGTCATACACTTCTTTCTTCTTTGCCTTTCTGAATTTGTGAATTACTTTGGGGAAGAAATCTGACCCAGAGTGGACTTTCTATGTGTGTATCTCTGCTCTAGTTCCCTTTACACTCTTGTTACCCCTAGAATATACACTGGATAGTAGATTTGCATAACTGTCTATTCTTGCTATCCTCTCTTTCTTTTCTCTTTCTTCACTGGGATTTGGTTACTATTTTTTCACGGAATGGAGAAATTTTTTGGCTAACTGGTAATGATTAAACTCCTTCAATACTTACTTCAGTTGCTACTGTAATTCCGGAGGTTGGTGAGTGCAATTGTCATAAAGGTATTTAGTACAGTGCTACTTGTGCTCACAACACAACAACTGAGGAACAACAGAGCATTAAAAAAAAAGAGAGAGAGAGAAACACATAAATAAAAAAAATATGGGTAGATTAAAAACAAATAAAACTGCTACCCCAATGAATGAAGACAAGAGCCCAGAAGAAACCATAAATCAATCAGAAGTAACCATAGATAAGAAAAGTATGCAAGCAATAATAAACTTATTAATCACAGAAATGAAAACAACATTGGAGGAAAGGAATGGCAGTATTAGGGAAACAACAGTTGAGACACCCAAGGAAAATACTGATTATCTTGAGACAATTAGAGAACTGAAAGCTGAAATAGCTGTAATGAAGAAAGAAGCTGAGGCAAGGGAAAGCAGACTAACAGAAGCAGAAAACAGAATTAGTCAGACAGAGGATGAGTTAGAGAAAACTAAGAAAGAGGTGAAAGAGCTTAAAAAGAGATTGAGAGACACTGAAAACAACAACAGAGACATATGGGATGATCTCAAAAGAAGTAACATTCGTATAATTGGCCTGCCAGAGGAAGAAAGAGAGGAAGGGGAAGCAAACATTCTAGAGGAAATAATACAAGAAAATTTCCCAGACCTGAATAACAGAAAGGATATCAAGGTGCAAGAGGCCCAGAGAGTACCAAACAGAATCAACCCAGACCTGAAAACACCAAGACACATCATAGTCACAATGAGAAGAAGTAAGGATAAAGAAAGGATCCTAAAGGCTGCAAGAGAGAAACAAAAAGTCACATACAGGGGAAAACCCATAAGACTTTCTGCAGATTTCTCCACTCAAACTCTAAAAGCCAGAAGGGAGTGGCAAGATATCTATCGAGCCCTGAATGAAAAAGGGTTTCAACCAAGGATTATATATCCTGCTAGACTTTCATTCAAGCTAGATGGAGGGATCAAAACCTTCTTAGACAAACAACAGTTAAAGGAGGCAACTATCACCAAGCCGGCCCTGAAAGAGGTACTAAAAGACCTCTTATAAACAAGAACATCACTATAATACTGGTAATATATCAGAGTAAACAAATCGTTTTTTTAGAACAATGGCACTACAATACATTAAATCCATAATATCAATAAATGTCAATGGCTTAAACTCACCCATCAAAAGGCACAGGGTGGGGGGATGGATCAGAAAACATAACCCAACCATATGCTGCTTGCAAGAATCCCATCTGTCACAACAAGATAAACACAGACTTAAAGTGAAAGGATGGAAAACTATCATACAGGCTAACGGTCCACAAAAAAGGGCAGGAACAGCCATTCTCATCTCAGACACGATAGATTTTAAATTAAATAAAGTAATAAAAGATAGGCAAGGACATTACATAATGATTAGAGGATCAATCAGCCAAGAAGACTTAACAATTATTAACATCTATGCACCCAACGAGGGACCATCTAAATACATTAAACACCTACTGAAAGAATTTCAAAAATACATCAATAGTAATACAATAATAGTGGGAGACTTCAATACCCCACTCTCACACTTAGACAGATCAACAAAGCAGAGAACCAATAAAGATACAAGAGAATTGAATGAAGAGATTGACAGACTAGACCTCTTGGACATTTTCAGACTCCTCCACCCCAAAAAACTGGAATACACCTTCTTTTCAAATCCACATAACACATACTCAAGGATAGACCACATGTTAGGCCACAAAGACAGCATCAATAAATTCAAGAGCATTGAAATCATCCCAAGTATCTTCTCAGACCACAGTGGAGTAAAACTAACTTTTAACAACAAACGGAAAATTATTAAAAGACATAGAATTTGGAAAC
Organism: Erinaceus europaeus; assembly: GCF_950295315.1. NCBI lineage: Eukaryota > Metazoa > Chordata > Mammalia > Eulipotyphla > Erinaceidae > Erinaceus > Erinaceus europaeus. The sequence continues at coordinate 93,850,324 of NC_080166.1, forward strand.
TAAACAACATGCTCCTTAAGAACCACTGGGTCAGACACTCACTCAAACAGGAAATTCAAATGTTCCTGGAAACTAATGAAAATGAAGACACAACCTATCAAAATATTTGGGACACAGCTAAAGCAGTACTGAGAGGGAAACTTATAGCCATACAATCACATATTAAACACCAAGAAGAAGCCCAAATGAACAACCTTACTAGACACCTCAAGGACTTAGAGGAAGAGGAACAAAGGAACCCTAAAGCAACCAGAAGGACAGAAATCACTAAAGTTAGAGCAGAAATAAACAACATAGAAAATAAAAGAACCATACAAAAGATCAATGAAGCCAAATGTTGGTTCTTTGAAAGATTAAACAAAATTGACAAACCCCTAGCCAGATTCACCAAACAAAAAAGAGAGAAGACTCAAATTAATAGAATTGTAAACGATGCAGGAGATATCACAACTGACACCACAGAAATCCAGAGAATTCTGCGAAACTTCTATAAAGAACTATATGCCACCAAGCTAGAGAATCTGGAAGAAATGGAACAATTCCTAGAAACCTATGCACTTCCAAAACTGAACCAAGAAGAACTACAAAATCTAAATGCACCAATCACAGACAAAGAAATGGAAACCGTTATTAAGAATCTCCCCAACAACAAAAGTCCTGGACCAGATGGCTTCACAAATAAATTCTACAAAACTTTCAGGAAACAGTTAATACCCATACTTCTTAAGCTATTCCATAAGATTGAAGAAACAGGAATACTCCCTTCCACCTTTTATGAAGCCAACATCACCCTGATACCAAAAGCTGATAGGGACAGAACAAAAAAGGAAAACTACAGACCAATATCTCTGATGAACATAGATGCCAAAATATTAAACAAGATCTTGGCCAACCGGATACAGCAACACATCAAAAAGATTGTTCATCATGACCAAGTGGGATTCATCCCAGGAATGCAAGGCTGGTTCAACATCCGTAAATCAATCAATGTCATTCATCACATCAATAAAAGCAAAGCCAAAAACCACATGATTATCTCAATAGATGCAGAGAAAGCCTTTGACAAAATCCAACACCCATTCATGCTCAAAACTCTACAGAAAATGGGAATAGATGGGAAATTCCTCAAGATAGTGGAGTCTATATATAGCAAACCTATAGCCAACATCATACTCAATGGAGAGAAGCTGAAAGCATTCCCCCTCAGATCGGGGACTAGACAGGGCTGTCCACTGTCACCGTTACTCTTCAACATAGTATTGGAAGTTCTTGCCATAGCAATCAGGCAAGAGAAAGAAATCAAAGGGATACAGATTGGAAGGGAAGAAGTCAAGCTCTCACTATTTGCAGATGATATGATAGTATACATAGAAAGACCTAAAGAATCCATCAGAAAATTACTGGAAGTTGTTAGGCAATATAGCAAGGTATCAGGCTACAAAATCAATGTACAAAAATCAGTGGCATTTCTTTATGCAAACACTAAATCTGAAGAAGAAGACATCCAGAAATCACTCCCATTTACTGTTTCAGCAAAATCAATCAAATACCTAGGAATAAAGTTGACCAAAGAAGTGAAAGACTTGTATACTGAAAACTATGAGTCGCTACTCAAGGAGATAGAAACTGATACCAAGAAATGGAAAGATATCCCATGCTCATGGATTGGAAGAATAAATATCATCAAAATGAATATTCTTCCCAGAGCCATATACAAATTTAATGCAATACCCATCAAAGTTCCACCAAGCTTCTTTAAGAGAACAGAACAAACACTACAATCATTTATCTGGAACCTGAAAACACCTAGAATTGCCAAAACCATCTTAAGGAAAAGAAACAGAAATGGAGGCATCACACTCCCAGACCTTAAACTATATTATAAAGCCATCATCATCAAAACAGCATGGTACTGGAACAAAAATAGGCATACAGACCAGTGGAACAGAATTGAAAGCCCAGAAGTAAATCCCAACACCTATGGGCATCTAATCTTTGATAAGGGGGCCCAAAGGATTAAATGGAAAAAGGAGGCTCTCTTCAATAAATGGTGCTGGAAAAACTGGGTTGAAACATGCAGAAGAATGAAATTGAACCACTTTATCTCACCAGAAACAAAAATCAACTCCAAATGGATCAAAGACCTAGATGTCAGACCAGAAACAATCAAATACTTAGAGGAAAACATTGGTAAAACACTTTCCCACATACACCTCAAGGACATCTTTGATGAATCAAACCCAATTGCAAGGAAGACCAAAGCAGAAACAAACCAATGGGACTACATCAAATTGAAAAGCTTCTTCACATCCAAAGAAACTATTAAACAAACAGAGAGACCCCTCACAGAATGGGAGAAGATCTTCACATGCCAGACATCAGACAAGAAACTAATCACCAAAATATATAAAGAGCTCAGCAAACTTAGCCGCAAAAAAGCAAATGACCCCATCCAAAAACGGGCAGAGGAAATGAACAAAACATTCACCACAGAGGAGATCCAAAAGGCTAACAAACATATGAAAAACTGCTCTAGGTCACTGATTGTCAGAGAGATGCAAATCAAGACAACACTAAGATACCACCTCACTCCTGTAAGAATGGCATACATCAAAAAGGACAGCAGCAACAAATGCTGGAGAGGATGTGGGGACAGAGGAACCCTTTTACATTGCTGGTGGGAATGTAAATTGGTACAGCCTCTGTGGAGAGCAGTCTGGAAAACTCTCAGAAGGCTAGACATGGACCTTCCATATGACCCAATAATTCCTCTCCTGGGGTTATACCCCAAGGACTCCATAACACCCAACCAAAAAGAGGTGTATACTCCTATGTTCATAGCAGCACAATTCATAATAGCTAAAACCTGGAAGCAACCCAGGTGCCCAACAACAGATGAATGGCTGAGAAAGCTGTGGTATATATACACAATGGAATACTATGCAGCTATCAAGAACAATGAACCCACCTTCTCTGACCCATCTTGGACAGAGCTAGAAGGAATTATGTTAAGTGAACTAAGTCAGAAAGATAAAGATGAGTATGGGATGATCCCACTCATCAACAGAAGCTGACTAAGAAGATCTGAAAGGGAAACTAAAAGCAGGACCTGATCAAATTGTAAGTAGGGCACCAAAGTAAAAACCCAGTGGTGAGGGGTAGGCATGTAGCTTCCTGGGCCAGTGGGGGGTGGGAGTGGGCGGGAGGGATGGGTCACAGTACTTTGGTGGTGGGAATGGTGCTTATGTACACTCCTAGCAAAATGTAGACATATAAATCAGTAGCTAATTAATATAAGAGGGGGAAATCAATTGTATGTCTCAAAGTTTCTCAAAACACAAACTGAATCTTTTTAATATATAGGCTATGTATTTGATATGCAGACTCTCTCAAAAGCCTAGACCAAGTAGATTAGAAGCTTCCAATAGCACAGCTATATACAAGATACTGGGTACTGTCCAGCAAACCATAACAAAGGGACTTTTCAAAGTTAACCCAATTAACAAATAATGTGATGATAATATTAACTATTGAGTGTCTTTTTGAACCCTAAGACAGCAGGAACCTCACATCTTCACTATAGAGCCCCTACTTCCCCCAGTCCTGGAACCCTTGGATAGGGCCCACTTTCCCGTATGCATCTCCCAATCCAAACCAAATAACATTGCATCTGCCGATCACAACCTAACCAAAGCAACGATTGCTACCTCAACATGCTTCACCTCAGAATGTATCCAGAGACTTCACGTGTGGAATGACAACCCTTCAGCTTCATTACTCGGGTGAGACCTTTCCTTTAATAGTACACTCTAATTTCATCTCAGGTAGTTCACTTTCTAACAAAGTCCCATAACCTAGATATACACCAGTTTCTGTGAGAGAGAGCTTATGTGCACACGTATCCATAAACTACTGCAAAATATATACCTGAAAGCAGGACTACACTAGAGTTTGCAGTGAGTACCTCCCTAACACTTCCTCTCCACTATTCCAAGCTTGGGATCCATGATTGCTCAACAAATTGTTTGGCTTCATATGTTAACTCTCTTTTCAATCACCAGGTTCCAGATGCCACCAGGATGCTGGCTAGGCTTCCCTGGATTGAAGACCCCACCAATGTGTCCTGGAGCTCAGCTTCCCCAGAGTCACACCCTACTAGGGAAAGAGAGAGGCAGACTGGGGGTATGGACCGACCAGTCAACGCCCATGTTCAGCGGGGAAGCAATTACAGAAGCCAGACCTTCTACCTTCTGCATCCCTCAACGACCTTGGGTCCATGCTCCCAGAGGGATAGAGAATGGGAAAGCTATCAGGGGAGGGGGTGGGTTATGGGGATTGGGTGTTGGGAATTGTGTGGAGTTGTACCCCTCCTACCTTATGCTTTTGTTCACTAATCCTTTCTTAAATAAAAAATTAAAAAAAAAAAAAGAAGGAATACAAATGATCAAGAGGTAGATGAACAATTACATTACCATTAAAACCTTTTAAAATAGCTGTCACCAAAAAGACAAGTTATAATAAATTACAGTGAGGATATGAGAAAGGGTGCATTGTTGGAAATATAAATTCATGCAGCCACTATAAAAAAGTATGGAGGTTCCTTAAAGAATACAAATAGAACTACCAAAGTTTTGTGAAATGCATGCAAGCATCAAGTGCAGGTGTGAATCTACTTTGAAATCTTATGATTTTTTCTTTTAAATGTTTGATTAATTTTTATTGAATAGAGACAGAGAGAAATTAAGAGGGGGGGGAGGGGATAAATAGGGAAAGAGACAGAGAGACATCTGCAGCTCTGCTTTACCACTCATGAAGCTTTCCCCCTAAAGGTAGAAACCAGGGGCTTCAACCTATGTCCTTGCATACTGTAATGTGTGCACTTAAGCAGATCCACCAACACCTAGGTCCTGAAATTCTATAATTTTGTAAATCACTGTTAAACCACAAATAAAAATATTTTCAAAAAACAACAAAAAGAAATCAAATTACCACATGATCCAACAGTCCTATTTCTAGTTTTTTTTTTTCACACCAAAGGATATGAAATCAGTGTTGTGAACAGATATCTATACTTCAATGTTCAATATGGCATTACATAAAAATAACCAAAATCTCCATAAATATGTTAATGAATAAAGAAAATCTAGCATATACATAATGCAAAATTTTTTCTTTTACATAATGCAGTCTTATTGAATTATTAGAAAGAAGGAAGTCCTGTCATCAGTGACAACATGGATGAAACTTAAGTTCATTATGCAAAGTGAAATAAATCAGACAGTAAGAGACAAATACTGTGCAACCTCAATATGAATTTAAAAGAACTTATATGGCAATCAAACTACTATTGGCAAGGGTCTGAACTGTATAATTCTGTCATTATTGACACTGAATTAGAAAGTATGTGCACCACAAATCTAGCTAACTGAGATGAATGTAAACATTCCAGCTCTTTCTAATATTGACTCAAACCAAAGCAGAGTCAAATTGATCAATAACTCAATTGATGAGGTATTTCTAATGATCTCCTGATATTCTGTAGCACATATATCAAACCAATCAACTATGAAGTGACTGAATCAATAATCATATGATCAGAAAATTCTGGTTCTAGCCTAGTAATGAGAAACATGGCAAAATTTACATGTATTAGAATATTCACCAAAGAAGATAACCAAAAGGTAAACAAACATGAAAAAAATGCTCCAAGTCTTTGATTGTCAGAGAAATGCAAATAAAGACAACAATGAAATACCACTTCACTCCTGTGAGAATGCCATACATCAGAAAAAGTAGCAGCAACAAATGCTGGAGAAGTTGTGGGGACAAAGGAACCCTCCTGCACTGCAGGTGGGAATGTCAATTGGTCCAACCCCTGTTGAGACCAGACTGGAGAAATCTTAGAAGGCTCAAAGTACACCTACCCCATGACCCTGCAATTCCTCTCCTGGGGATATATCCTAAGGAACCAAACACACCCATCCAAAAATATTTGTGTATACCTATGTTTAATGCAGCACAATTTGTAATAGCCAAAACCTGGAAGTAACTCAAATGTCCAACATCAGATGAGTGGCTGAGAAAGTTGTGGCATATACAATGGAATTATGCTATTAAAATTAGCTATTAAATGTAATATAATAATAATTAAATTTAATTGTTAAATTTAAATTAAAATTAGCTATTAAAATGGTGATTTCACTTTCTTTACCTCATCTTGGATGGAGCTTGAAGAAATCATATAAATGATTGAAGCCAGAAAGAGAAAGATGAATATGGGATGATCCCATTCATAGACAGAAGTTAAAAAATAAGAACAGAAAGGAAAACCCAAAGCAGAACTTGGACTGGAATTTGTGCATTGCTCCAAAGTAAAAGACACTGGGGTATGTGTGGTGAGGGTGAGGGTGAGGGTGAGGGTCCTGGAACATGATGGTAGAGTAGCACCTTGGGGGGCGTTTAGATTGTTATGTGGAACACTGAGAAATGTTACACGTCTATAAACTGCTATATTTTACTGTCAGCTGTATACCATTAATCACTCTGGTAAAGAAAAAATATATGTATTGCTCTGATATTACGAAAACTTTGCATCAGGCTCAACCTGACGCTGTTGACTGGCTACGGAAGAAGGGCAAACGCTAGAAGAAGAAGAATGGATTGCAGATGTCTTTTACTATAAAGTTTTTCATCATTTTCCTATGTGACCATTTTCAATTTTCTTATTTCTACTCATGTATTCAATGAAGTAAGTAATACAATGGAGAAAAATGATACCATTAAATAAACCTGGATGGTGTAAAGAAGAAAACCATATTACTACTCATTTTAAAAGATTGTGCATAATAATCTTTCCTATTGTTCTCACAAAAAGCCCTCAATTTCATGTCCCAAGTGTTTTACTGTCACTATAAAGCATATGCATGAGAACTTGCCCTTTTATTAGGTCATAAATCTATTAATATAATAAACATGATATTTGGGATAATGAATTACCTGCTATCCAGTAGAACACATTACACTGTTGCCTCTCAAAATGCCTTCCTAAGAAGTAGACCTCTTTAAAAAATCAATGTGAGTTAGGAATTGAGTTTGTGAACAGTGGCTCCATTTAGCAATAGTTATAACTTTCCTAGAGACAAGGATGGTATTTGGTACCTCTGGAAGGTTTCCAGGTCTAATAATATTAAATATAATTTTAGAATAAGTAGAGCTTTTAAATAGCATTTAAAACATGGCACTGCTTAATGAAAGAATCAAAATGTCAATTCAATAAATTTCAGACATCTACTTTGCATTATTTGGGGTCATTTATAAAACCGTCATGTTTTCCAGCAGGATTTGAAAGGTGGTTTTGTCTGGAACAAATCTTCACAAAGATATGCTTACAACGAAGCTGACCCTGCAGGACTCCCTCCCTTGCACTACTGGGTTAGGAAGTTCTAGGAGAGGGTACGAGAGCAAGGATTTAAGGAAAAACACCCCCCCCTTTTTTTTTACAGTTTTCTGATAAGCTGCTTAGAGAGATCTCTGAATTATTAATGCTTCTAGAATTTTGTCCTGTAATTTTCTTCTCATTTTAACAAAAATAACCTTTATAAGGCAAGTCTCAACTCATGTAAGTTTCAAACCTTACAAGAACCTAGATCTGTTCCCTGATCAACAGCCAGAAGGATTTCTTTGCAAAGAAAAAGTGCTTCAGAGAATCACTGTAATTGACTTTTTTCTGACTGTGTTGCCATTCAGATATTTGGAGTCAGTGATGTGACCAATGAGCTTCAGAGACAAGTAAAAGCCCTACTTTTTTTGTTTTGTTTGTTTCTAGGGTTATCTAGGGCTCAGTGCCTGTACTATGAATCCACTGCTCCTGGAGGCCTTCCCCCCCATTCTTGTTGCCCTTGTTGTTATTGCTATTGTTGTTGATGGATAGGAAAGAAAGAAATTGAGAGAGGAGGGAAAGACAGAGAGGGAAGAGAGAAAGATAAGACAACTGCAGACTTGCTTCACCGCTTATGAAGCGACCCTCCTGCAGGTGGGAGCTGGGGGCTGGAACCGGGTTTGCTTGTGCTGGTCCTTGCACTCCGTGCCATATGCGCTTAACCCACTGAGCTTCCACCCAGCTCCCGAGAGCCCTACTTTTATATGAAGTGCCAACCTATAACAACAGGCAGAATCTTACAACCAAACCAACCAAGCAGATATTAATTCCAAACTCATCACTAGGTAGTGTACTCCTTCAAGGTTTTCAAGAGGTTCTGAAGCAGCGAGTGAGTCAGAGAAGAAGGCATGATTCACCCTAAAGCCAGCAAAAACCATCTGCGGTATCACTGGGGAAATTCAGCAGCCAGAACACCCAATGATAGAAAATGTGGTAGAGGGGGTCCAGGAAGTAAACAAAAATTTGCAGTTTCTGAATGCCATATGTCCTACTTACTGATGACATATTCCGTAGAACTAGCACATCACAACTTGAGCATGGACCTACCTCTGACCCACTTATACTTGTCAGTTATTCTGCTAGAGTTGGGCTAAGGTTAGCATTCAAACAGGAAAGCAAACTTATTTCACTTTCAATTTCATGACTTAATAACAGGTTCTATATATCACAGAAAATCCCTCAATTTAATAACAGAGATATCAGTCCTTCACAGTAGCCAAGATGAAATATGTATTTTTTAATTTTTATTTATAGAAAGGAAGCACTGACAAAACCATAGGATAAGAGGGGTATAAATCCACACATTTCCCACCACCAGAACTCCATATCCCATCCCCTCCCCCTGAGAGTTTTCCTATTCTCTAATGCTCTTGGAGTATGACCAAGGGTCATTATGGGGTGCAGAAGTTTTTGAGAATACCAGTCAGTATGGTCTCATGCTACTCCCTAGTCACATGGAACTACTTGAGTGCAGGATTCCTAGACACAGTTCTAACAATAATACAGGTGGGCTTCCCCATAAGGGAAAAGCAATATATCAAATTTTATTCATGCATGGCATTTTGGCATTTTGTTGTTGTTGTATACTTTTCCCTCCCTTTATTGGGGGGGGGATTAATGGTTTACAGTCAACAGTAGAATACAGTAATTGGTACATGGGTAACATTTCTTAATTGGCTTTTCAGTGGGTTTTTTTCCCAGAGCTTGTGGGTAGTACTGCATGACCTTTAATTCTTTTGCTTTAATACTCTCTAAAAATAGTTTTCAAAAAACTATGCACCCTTCACCCATAACACTCTAACCCCCCACCTAGGCCATCCTTCACCATCATGTTCTAGGACCTGAACACTCCCTATTCCATTCCAGAGTCCTTTACTTTGCATATACCAAATCCAAAGGGGAAAGCAATTCTTGAGCACTAGCAAAATGTCTGAGGATTCAACTCAATCCTGACACTATCTGTTCTTAGATGAAGTCACGGTTAAAGACTCAGTCTGCCATTTACCCTCCACTCCAGATGTTTATTGCATGCCCCAGGCAAATTCTAGACAGTTATTGTGCTATTAACTGAAGGTTCCAACAACCCCCTGCTCAGACATCAGGTGCACAGAGAGCCCAAAATACCATCTGTGCTTCTGACCAATTGTCCTTTTCAAAATATTTTTGTTACTGGAGAGAGACATAGAGAAACTGAGAGAAGAGGAGGAGGTAGAGAGGGAGAGACATAGAGACATCTGTAGCCTTTCCTCACCACACTTGAAGTTTTCCCCCTTCAGGGGAGGGCCAGGGGCTTGGACCTGGGTCTGTGCATACTGTAATGTGAGTGCTTAACCAGGTGCACCATAACCTTGCTCCTCCAACCAACCAACCAACCAACCTGAATCTCCTCAGGTTGGATTAATCTGTTAGAAAGGCACACACATCTCAGGACACCTACTCACTCACTAGAGGATAAGTTTATTACAAAGGATGTCTATGGAACTGGGATCTGCTAAGCTAATTCTAGGAAGTATTCTTGTTACCCTTTCTGGAAACTTCCAGAAACCTCTTACATAGGCATGGCAATTAACTCAGTGGCTACTGGTAACTAAGCTCACTATCTTGCCCCTTTCTCTTCTCCTGAGGTCAAGGGAGTGAGACTGAGAGGTCCAAACTCTCTATATTCATATCACTTTGCCTTACAATTAGCCCCTATTCTCAGAAGTTTCCAAAAAATTACTTCTTTAGCAGAACAAGAGGTACCTTTTAGTACCTAGGAAATGTGGAGGTTTTGGGGAAACAGCCAAGACCATAAAATGAAGACCAAATATATTTCACAATATCATACCAGAACTGGACTTTCGTATGACAAGTACAATGACAGAGGGACAGTGTATTTAAAGATGTTTGTAAGGTTCCATTTATAGTTCTGCATGGCCTTCAATTATTTTTGCTTTCATACTCCCTAAAAATAGTTTTTAAAAAACTATGCACCCTCCACACATTATAAGGCAACATCTATCTATATTTGTTGTTGAAAGTTTAAATGTAGTTTGCTTTTGACATTTAATACATTTTGATATGTCATGTTGAAATTGCATGTGGGCCTGCTACCGGAAACCAAACATTGTCACATCAACTTTACAAAAGGGGAAAAGTGCTCCCTTATTGCCACTGAAACCCTTAATGAAGGCTACAGGTATATTCAAGCTGACATCTCTGTCTCTTTGTTTTCAGGAAGCTTTGGGGGTTGGGATGAGGTGTAGGGGATGGAGGAGGGCTGCAAAACCAGAAAGTGCCTCCTGGACAAGCAGGGAAGGATCTATCTTCAGCTGTTTCCTTTTACTGGATCATGATGGGCCCTCCTCAAACTTCCTCCTAGAACAAAGCTCATAATAATTTTTAACTACTTTTCATCATTCTTTTTTCTCCTTCTCTTTCTCCTCCTTTTTCTTCTTCTTCCTTTTGTTTATTTGATAGAACAGAGAGAAATTGAGAATGATAGAGAGGAAAACAGATTTACTTGGGACTTGGGCTTGAACCTGGGTCCTTGATTGTGATAATTTTGTGCTCAACCAGGTATGCCACCACCCAGCTCCGCTCTCTATTATTCTGAAGGAGCAGAAAGGGGATAGGCATATGAGCCTCTGATCTTTGTCCTTTTATTTTTGAAATTCAGTTTTAGCACTATAAGCTGCTAGCAGTTACAATCACCATCTTCTTCAATCCAGTTTATCCAGAACTATATCAGACCACCTTGTCTTGGGGCCATGGTTTCCATTTTTCAAAAAATGTAATTGTCTTCAATTCTGATCTCAAACATAATGGAGGAAGCTTCCCTCCATTATTGTTCCCTCTTTCCCTGTGTTTCTGTCTCTGTCTTAAGAAGGTGGCTTGGGTGAGTGAGGCCTTGGTAACATGATGAAAATAGGATTAATTGTCTTAATCCATTGGGAGAACTATAATAGGAAAAAAATAGACTGTGTGACTTACAAACAACAGAAATTTATTTCTCACAGTTCCAGGAGTTACGAATTTCAAGGTTAGGGCACTCAGAGATTTGGTGTCTGATAAAAATCTGCTTCTTGGTTCACAGATGTCCAATTTTTGTTTGTTGAATGGGTGGAAGGGGTAGGATGAAGGTAAAGCACACATTATTATGTGGAAGGACCTATGTTCAAGCCCACAGTCGCCACCTGCAAGGCAGAAGCTTCATGAGTGATGAACAGTGCTACAGGTATCTCTCTTTCTTTATCTATTAATACCACCCCCTTTCCTCTCAGTTTCTCACTTTCTCTAATAAAAAAAATTTTAAAAATAGCCACCATGGCAGTAGAGTCATCTTACAGTCACCAAGAACCATCAATAGCCCTGGTAGCAAAATGATGATGATGACGATGATGATAAATGAAATAAAGATTAGAGTAGAAGGGGCCAGGTGGTGGTGCACTTGGTTGAGTGCATATGTTATAATGCTCAAGGACCCCAGTTTGAGCCCCCAGTGCCCACCTGCAAGGGGAAAGCTTTGTAAGTGGTGAGGCAATGCTGCAGGTGTCTCTCTGTCTCCCTTCCTATCTCCCACTTTCCTCTTGATTTCTCGCTCTCTCTATCTAATAAATAAATAAAAGTAATAAAGAAGCTTTTTAAAAAGATTAGAGTGGGAGATGCTCCTGATACCTCTGTTATAAGGGCACTAACACTATGAATGAGAGCTCCAATCTTATGACCTTTAAGCAACTCTTGAAGACTCCACTTTCAAATATACTATAAAAATGACAATTAGGTTTCAGCTTGTGAATTTTGAGGGCATAACTATTCAGTCTATGACAGTAACTAGTGAATTCTGATACCATAAAAATTATACATTCACAATAACTCATTTAAAGTGCATTTGCATGTTCTTCTAAATTTGAAATTTCACATCTTTACCTTTCCTTTTGAACCTATACTTCCAGCCTATTTATACTCCCCAACAACTGAATTTTATATTTTTGTACTCACAAGTTTTTATTTATCACCTTCACACATTTCTCTGTTAGAAACATATATATCAACTGAAGTTTTGTCTAATTTTTACATTTTCTGTGAGCATATGTATCTTTATATCAAAACTTTTCTTTTAAATGGATATTATTACAATTATTATCAACACACAGCTGACTAAAACAATTTTATACATTAAAAATTTAAGCAAAGTGGAAATGTTTAAAGATTTTTTATAATTATACAACACAAAAATAACATTTAGTTGAAAATTATTCTTAATAAAATGAGGAATATTTCCAATGAATTCTTCTATCCATGGGTAGGTAACACCAATCAATTTATTGATTAAGTTATAGGAAGTACAGACTATTTCTTATGCTCTTGTATTTTAATTATTATAAATATATGCTAAGAGGCCTTTTTTCTCATAACTAAATAGAAATGGAAGAATTTTATAACAATGCCATTCAACTCCTTCTTCAACGAATGTCAAAAATGCCACATATAGGTCTACCAAAAGAAATATGTGCATAATGTATCAATTGACAATTTATTGAAAATAAGAGTTGAAATTCTATTTTACTAAGGACTTTATAATTCTTTTTTAAATCTTTATTTATTTATTGGATAGACGGCCACAAATTGAGAGGGAAGGGGGGATAGAGAGGCAGAGAGACACCTGCAGCCCGGCTTCACTACTTGTGAAGCTTTCCCCCTGTAGGTGGGGACTGGGAACTTGTACCTGGGTCCTTGTGCACTGTAACATGCACACTCAACCAGGTATAGCACCACCTGGCCCCAGGACTTTATAATTCTATTAGTAGAATAGTTTATTTTCTCACTTTCTGAGAAGTATACAAAAGTCCACCAACACTTACTTGAATATAAATAACACTATTTTTTCCACTTAGAAACAATTTAATTCAATACACTTAGAAACAAATTTAATAGTGTCTATTCTGTTGATACCTTTTTCAATATATTATCCCTGATGAAGGGCTATTTAATAATTTTTAAATTAAAATAATTATTTTAATGTAATTATAGATTCATGGGTTGTAATAGTAAAAATACCATAGGAAGGGCTGAGGAAATAGCATAATGGTTATGTAGAAACACTTTCATGTCTGAGGCTCTGAAGTGCCAGTTTCTAGCACCACCACAAGCAAGAGATGAGTAGTGCTCTGATGCCTATCTGTCTGTCTATCTATCTATCTATCTATCTATCCATCTATCTATCATCTATCTATCTATTTATCCCTATTTTATTAAAGCAAACAAATAGAATAAAAATACTAGAGGAAAATCCCTTATAGCCTTTTCCTATTCACATGCTCTTTGTATACTTTTTGATCCTACAATCCAACTGACAAAATCAGGTCTCAATATCAAATTAAACAACTATACTAGAATTATGTATATTCAGGAAGAGCTTGTCTTCATTTTAAAATTGAAACGTGTACATTTTTTGAATATATGATTAAAAACGTGTGTGTTTTTTGCATATATGATTAAAACAGTGAGAAAAATACAAAATACACATTATAAACTAGATTATTTGCTTCTGCAGATGAGATTAAATGGTACGCAGTCAATGAATTATTTCATACATTTTGAATCGGCTACAATGTAAACAAATCAGTTACATCATTTCTCCATATATATTTTGTAATAATGCAGTGTGGTGGCTAGCTGAAATGATAAGACTCTATGACATAAGGAGTATCATAGTAACACATTGTCTTAATTTGGTGACAGAAGGTGTGTACATTCATCAAACTTTGTTTTTCATCCTTTGGGAAAGTTTAAAGAAGAACACAAAATCAGATATTACTCCACTCACTTGTTAGACAATGTGACCTTCAATATAAATTCAGAACTTTCCTTTGAGTTTATTATAAGAAAAAGGCACAACTAAAACCTCACCACTCCTGCATAAATACATAATACTGCTATTAGTAGGACATAGTAATTGTTCAATGTTTTATAAGAAGATAAATATTAACGGTAATTAGAATACATATCTCATAATTTGGTAAAGACCTATTTTAATTATCTTGTTGAATAAGGCACATAAAGTTATACCACATAAATATATTTTTAAAATTTCCACTAGGGTTATCACTAGGACTTGGAGCCTGCATGACAAATCCATTGCTCCTGGAGGCCTTTTCCTACGTGCACCCCTCTTTATTTATCTATTTTTTATTTGACAGGACAGAGATAATTTGAGAGGAGAGGGAGATATAGAGAAGGAGAGAAACAGTGAGACACCTGCAGTAAGTACTTCTTTCGTCAATCATGAAGCTTCCCCTATGCAGGTGGGAAGTCAGGCGACTCAAACTCAGCTCCTTACACATGTTAACATGCTTGTTTAAACCAGTACACCACTGCCCAGCCCCAATTACATAATTCTTTTATCTTATATGAATCCATAGTTCTGAAAAGTTTTCGAGTGGTATTTAATAATCAACATTATGGACCTCTTCTACTTGGGCAGTTTTTATTTTTTCATCACCTAATTAAAAGGCCCTAGAGTTGGAAGAAATAGCAAATCTATAGTGGAGAAACCTGGCAAACACTACCTTAGCTAGGTGATTAAGATCAGCATTGACAGTGGTTAAGTCATATAGTAAAGCCATAAGAAAGAGGGAACAAAGGATATGGTAGGTATGTTTGGTTCAACCATGTCAGCCCACCTGCATGGGGGGAAGCTTTATGAGCAAAGAAACAGGGCTGCAGGTGTCTCTCTGTCTCCCTCTTTATCTCCCCTACCTTCTCAATTTTTCTCTGTTTCTATCCAATAAAACAGAAGAAACAGCAAAAAAAAAAAATCACTAACAATATTTAGTTTTCTTATAGGTGATCAACTAAAGGATGGTTATCCTATTTTCCATTCAGGTTTTTTACTATTTACACAGCAGTAGATATATTTTATTAATGTCAAAAATGATGCCTAGAATTTTTCCCAATAGTATTTAGAAGGTACACTGAGGACTGAGATACAGTTATTATCAGAAATTTTGAATTGTTAGTGTTAGGTATCACAGGGTAGAATTCAACCTAAATATTCAAACTCTATTAGCTTTCACCAAATCTCCCATTCCCCAAATCTCCTCTCTCAATTCCTCATTAATTTCTTCAAAGCTTGCTTTTCTATCCTAATTCTTCAAGTTGCCCTTTTGCAGTTATGAAATTGTAAACCATGTCAAGGAAAAACCTATCTCTGAGGAGCACCTAAGTGGCACAGTTATGAACTGCAAGGCTCCCACGGAGCAATTTAAAATGGTGACTATACTTTTCAAACATCCTTTTCAAAATTGCACATGGACTTGAGCCAGTCACAAGACAGAGATGTGGAGGATGCATTAAACTTCCCATCTGCTCTTCACATTGCTCACCAGTGATTTATAACCCACAGTAAGTCATTTGGCCACAAAGAGCTGAGGGGTAAGTGCAGCACCAAGCCTGACAACAAAGGTGTGCCTGTGGCATTATGTTTCTCCTATCTACACCCTGATATGACTCACTGCTATTCCAAGAACAGGTCTACCCACTGTTCTCAGAAAAAAAAAAAAAGAAAATCAAAGTATGGTACATTTTAGACTTTGAGAAAATAAATACATCTCTGTAGGGGTAACTGCAGACTTCTGCTTTCATTAAAGCAGTTTTGATGCATCTTCTTTCTTTCCAAACACAGCAGCATGTGTAAATGTGTTTCTTCCTGTGTCAAGTCTAATTAACAGAATGACTTTTTTCCTAGCTTGAGGGTGCCATTCACTGACTAGAGAAGACACACAGTTATTTCTTTTTTTTTTTCACAAGCACTGTGTGTTGCAAGAAATACAATGAAG
This sequence comes from Erinaceus europaeus, assembly GCF_950295315.1. NCBI lineage: Eukaryota > Metazoa > Chordata > Mammalia > Eulipotyphla > Erinaceidae > Erinaceus > Erinaceus europaeus. The sequence goes on from NC_080166.1 coordinate 93,866,581, forward strand.
GTCAGAGGTTCATGGAAGTAATCCTAGATACAACATCAAGTTGGTGTAAATTCTAAGCAAAATCTAAATGTGGGAGGATACAATTTCAGTTTTCTGCCATGTTAGCCCAGTTTCATCTCCTATAAAAGCTGAAGGAAAATAGAAATTATGTGAGAGCATTAACATACTCTGCAGCTAGTGGAAGACAGATTATAAAGTTACAATGTTTAGTGTTGGGGTCACATTTTACACAACCAACATTTTGACCCCACTAGCCTCTGAATTTTTTTTTAACTGGCTATGCTTCAAGACCTAATTTTTATATGCATGTTATCTAAGGCATTTGAATGTTCAGGGCATTATCAACCATTTTAAATTATTTACACTACATCATCTCCCCTAATTCTGTGCCCAATTTTTCTGCTTTAAACTAACTCTTCCTCTATCAGATATCTCTGAGTTCATGTATAAGAATGACCTCACATGATCTTCACAGGTTAAATGGCTAACGCAGAGAGAAATACCTTTGGTTCATCTTTTCCTCCAGGGAATAAAGAATATTTCAAATAGAGGGCTGTTATAAACTACCAATTTTCCAGTGCAGAGGAAGAATTCTTCTGTTGGGAATAAAAAAGGGGGGGGGTCATAGGAAATAAATTATTCTCTTTGGAGAAGCAGGTCAGTGCCCTTAGAAATATACTATTTGACAGTCATTTGACAGCTATTTCATGGATTCTAGTTATATCTGCCTTGTAATGTTTGGGATCCTTGGTCATAGAGAAAAAAGTCATATAATTGTTGCTTCAAGTAATAGGGGAATTTTTGTAAGGCTATATATATCAGAATAAGAGCAAGTAGAATTTCAAAATAACCCATGAATAATGATATAATAAGCTTCATAGAAATCGAAATGTAGTTCAGAGACTAGAAATAGTTTGGCGTTCGAGGCATATTTAGGAGACAAGTTAGTTTGACGTCCCCCCTGGAGAGCAGAGGTTACTGCATAACTGCACACTTAGACACAGCAAGTTCCTCTTGGCTTCTACTGATGTCAGTTAACCACCTCTTCTCTGCTGCATGTATCTAGATTTATGTTAACTAGTATTTTTGCATCTCCATAATTTATAATCTCAGCCTACACTACAACTCCTACTGCTTCATAGTCTCTGAGTGGATGTTCATAACTTCTGTTGTGGGTTCTAATTGATCCACTCAAATACTCCCAGTTTGCTTGCTAGAAGGGAAGTTACCTGAATCAATTAATTAGCATTTTCCTCATTGGTATCTTTGTACTAGGCTTAAACCAGAATATTCTTAGTTGCTAAGAATCAACTTGGCAGGTTTAAGTGAAAAAAATGAATTTGCTACAAGGATATTGGATCAGAGAAATGTTCAGAAATTTAACAGAAAAGTAAGTCTGAGTGGCTGGAATTATATCCACATCTTACCTCCAAAATCAAAAAATCACTAAACAGCAGGAGTTATGGCTTGTGCCTGACATGCTAGAAATCAGTTACCTGCTTGTCTTCCCTATCCCTGTTGGGTCTGGACACTGAACACTATTGCAACTCCTGCCATAACAAGCTCTCCTTGTCTTGACTTCACTGTATGGCCAACTCCCAATTACAGGCCTAAGGAGTATATGTTTGATTTTCCAAGTCTAGGCCACAGGTTCTCAGCTCTCCTTAGCTACCTGAGGATTGTAGATAGGAAAGTATATCTGAACCTTTGGGCTTTATCAGTGGGAAATAGGAGCTGACCCTCACTAAGTCTCAAACAAAGGTCAGTCCCTCTAGTATAGTAAAACAGATAAACTATGATAAATTCAGGATAAAAGTGTAACCAATTGTTACACTAACAGTGTGGACAGGCATTCAATTACAAATTCATCCTGAGTCAATTAGTTCTTCATAGGAGGTGAGAACCAGGCTCCTTGTTCTTCGGGTGACCAGAGGAGTGGTTGGTTCTTTGAATTGTCAATTCAGGACAACTGGAAGGGGGGGTACTATTGAGGCGGAGGATTTTTTTTTGGTGGGGGAGGGAGTTATTTCTTATTTCAGATAGACAATTTAGGACATTTATTTATTTCCAACTTTAGTATCACTTTATTGAGAGAATGTTGATGTAGATAATTGTTGTTGTCATGAGGGTACATTTCTACCTTCTCCCAAGATAGTTGTCAATACATTTACCTTCCACCAAACCATTATCCTGTTCAACTATAGAAACTTAGGTCCCCAACCTTCCCTTTGTGTTTCTTCTTTCCCTCCTATGAGTCCCCAGATCTGCTGTGATAGATTAGTCCATTGAGGATTCACCCTGTATTGTCCTTTGCTTTGTTTGTTAGAGCCCATCTATGAGCTCTAACACACACACACACACACACACACACACAAACACAAACACACACACACACACACCATGCTTCTCAAGAGAAAGTTAAGCAAAAATTTTCACTCAATCTCAGATAAATAGGTTCTAGGTATATACAAGATGAATAACGAAACAGGGGCACAACAAAACCCCAGGGTTCAGGCATTGTGTGTGGCAGTTCTTATGGAGGGCTAAGTGGTGACTGAGACTACTGATTTGTATGGTTGACCTTCCTGCCATAAGCACAGGTGGATGAATCTCCGAGTGAGTGTAAGGGGAAAAGGCTGCTATAGCCACACCAGTTAAAAAGCCAATAAGTTTGTTCAAGGACAGGTTACAAGAGCCTTTAGACATCAAATGATTTAAGCTTCTCATTTTTCTAGTTAGAAAACAGGAACCCAGGAGCTGCCACTAGGTGAAGGTTGCTGTGCTACCTGGGAACCTAAGCTTAAGACTGGTTTTTGTGATATCTCTCTCTCTTCTTCCAGGGTTATTGCTGGGGCTCAGTACATACACTATGAATCCACTACTCCTGGTATTCATTTTTTCTTCTTCTCATTTGATTGGATAGGACGAGAGAAATTGAGAGAGGAGGGGGAGGTAGAGAGGGAGAAAGATAGACAACTGTAGGTGTGCTTTGTCGCAAGTGAAGTTTCACTCTGCAGGTGGAGAGAGGTGGCTGGAAACAGGATCCTTGTGCGGGTCCTTGTGCTTAGTACTATGTGTGCTTAACCAGGTGTGCCACCGCCCAGCCCCCTATAATCTCTCTTTAAGACAGTTATCCAGCAGGTGGTTTTATGATTGCCCATTCCCTGGCAGTGCCAGTAACTGCTGTGCCATCCAAATCATCCTACAATTTGGCAAAGATTCAGAACTGAAAGAACAGGAGCACTTGGAAGAGCTGAAGCAGGTGGAGGTGCAGCCTCTGCTGGGCAATACCTCCACACATAACAAATCTGCATTTGTGATGAGGTCCTAGGAATCACGGTTTAGAGTGGGCACTGCTGTGCTGTACTCATAAAAGATGTAAGAGGGAGATAAACTTGGCAGAAACCTATAAGGGGCGGGGGGAGCTGAGCACACCCCAAACTGTACATCTCCCTTCCTCCCTCCCTCCAACACACACACACACACACACACACACACACACACACACACACACACACGAAAAGTTGAAGGCATCACACCTGCCAGATGGGGCTCCCTGCGCAAATGCCTCCTTGTCCCCTGGATTTTCAAGCTCTGGCACAAGCTCCTCCCTTGCCCAAGCAGAGCCACCATCCTCCAGCCAAGCACCCGCCCGAGCAGCAGCATCTGGGGGGCGGCAGGGAGCAGGCGGGCGGTCATTGGCCGAGTGGGCTGCGAGGCGGAGGGAGGGGAGACGTGCAGCCCCGCATTGAGTTCCCGCCGCCCAGCTTGCGCTGGCTGCGCCAGGCTTGCGCCCAACATCCTTGCAGACAGACGCTTTTCAGGCGAGACCCGGGAGCCTTCATGGAGCCAGGAGGTGCGCTCCTTCCATCCTGAAGGTCAGTAAAAGGCTCACAGGCTGAGGGTAGCCTTGAGGGGTGTGTGTAAGTGGGCAAGGATGGTTGTGGGCAGCCAGAGACCCTTGGGGTGCCAGGCGCGGAAGAACCTTGTCTTCTGGGAAATGCACTCACCTGGGCATCAGGTCTGGGAGGCTCTGCTCCCCAAAGTCGCTTCCCAGACTCTCCCTGACTCCTTTCTTGGCTCTGGACACCTGGAATCCGGCCCCATTCGTGGTGCCTTTTGCGTTATTACAGCGCCAGAGCAGCCCTGCCATCAGGCTCTTAGTGATGCCCTTGGCCCCCGGGGCCCACCCACTTCTGCCTGGACAGGAGAGCCAGGAAGGTCTGTATTTTCACTTGCCTTGGCCAAGGATGCTTTCCCCAGACTGCACTGCACTTTGCAGAGTGTTTCTGCGTGCATCCTCTTTGTGTTTTGCCTTTGGGTTGTGTGGTCTTTCCTGTGTTTATTTTATTCCTATGAAGAGTTTTAGGGTCCTCGGCTTCTCGGGGACTCTCGACTCGCACTGTCTACCCACTTTTGCACCTTAGGGCTTCTGTGTGACTTTTCTGTGGCTCTGAATCCAGTGAAGTTTTTACCTGGGGCTGAGCACTTGCCTTTCCCAGCAGCAGCGCTGGGCTTTCTCTTAAAGCCTAACAGAGAAGGCGCCCAGTCAGCTTTCCCCTGTTCTCCTGATAAGACACTGAAATCCTGAGCTCCACCAGGGAGATTCATGGCACAAGACTGAGCCTCTAGTTTAGGAAGGAGGTATGTGGTGTGTGCCCTTCCTTCAGGAAGCAGGAGAACCATTCAGTCACAGAAACTGTGTGTGTGTGTGTGTGTGTGTGTGTGTGTGTGTGTGTGTGAGAGAGAGAGAGAGAGAGAGAGAGAGAGAGAGATTTAATAATGATTAACAAGATGGTAAGATAACAGGGGTACAATTCCACCAGAGTTCCATCCCCTCCATTGGAAGCTTCTGATTCTTTATCCCTCTCTGGGAATATGGACCAAAATTCTTTACTGGGTGCAGAAGGTGGGAGGTCTGGCTTCTGTAATGGCATCTCCCCTGGAAATGGACATTAGCAGGTCGATCCATACCCCCAGCCTAGAAAAAGCTTGTTAAGGCTCAGGCTGGTGCTTTGTAACTGGGACTGAGAAACATTGCTAGGAGCCCCCGGGGCTGTGGCTTGTTTGAGTTTGGTGTCACACTCCAGAGACCAGGTCTGTTTCTTAATGTCTTTCATTTCCTCTGTCCATTAAATTTTCTTAGGAAAATGTTCTGTTGAAGTGAGTTCTTAGCTGGCTATTTGGGGGCTTGGGGAGGGAATTAGATAACAGGTTGCAGTGGCTGAAGGACATCTCAAAGCCATCTCATTTGGTTGTGTACACTTGCAGGTTCAAAGGGTGGGGAAACAGAGAAACTCTCCTGAAGATGTTTCTTCTTCAGAGCTTCACTTTAGACCTTTCAGATTCACTGTTAGACAACAGCCTATCGATGGGTAAAAACTATGGCTCACTCCAAAAAGCTTTCCTTTTTAATCCAGTCATGTCCAAAGAGTGAGTGAGGCATTCCAAGTGTTTTGTGTGTGTGTGTGTGGGGGGTTGGTTTTAGGGGGCTTTTATTATTATTTTATATTCCCATAGATAAACTGCTTTGAAGAGCTCAATGCATACTCATGGTTTTCATTAAAGAAGCCTCTTGTGACTTTAATTCCCATCCTGTTTACCCAGCTTTTGATCAAATCAATACAACAGATTTTAACAAACGTTTGTGATATGCATAGCTTGTTAAAAGTTAATGATAACTAACGTTGTATTGGTGTGTGGCATCAAATCCATTAGATCTGTGGGTGTCCTGAATTTTTTTATTTTCAGTATGGGCAGATGAAGGATGACAGTGCTGATTATTATCAGTGATCAACTGATGATTAAGTAAACTGGGAGTTTTACATTAACTCTAAAATGAGAGATAATCCCATCACAGGCATTCTTCTCTGATCTTGACAGTATTCTAGATCACCGATAATATTCCTTCTTCTCTGGGGTTACTCTTCTCTTTGCACTTGTATTTCAAAACCCTGGAATTGGACTTTTTCTGGAAGTTTTTAAAGTTTATATAAACATATTTTACATTTAATTAGGCATTAGAGTAAAATGAATAGATATATGGCTGGATTTTTGTGTTTTGCACATTTGGATTATTAGGGTGGTAATTTAAAATAAGAAACACCCCTGACATCGGGAAGTATGTGGTTTCAATTTCCTGACTCCTGGCACCCATAAGCCATTCAGAAAGTATTTGTTAGATGAAGTAAGAAATAAGAAAAAAAAAGTAGTTTTGCAGAAGAATGCCATTTACATCAAATAGGTATGTGTAGAGGATATTGTATCACATTACTATATTTGTATAAAGCACCACAGGCTCAATTTTTGTAGTCTGTAATTATCTTTCATAATTATAGCTAAAATAATAAAAGTTTCAAGTTAGTTAATGGAGTAGGAAATTCAATTAAGAAAATTAAAATTGATTGCATGAGTTGGAAGGACCCCTTTCAGGTAACAAATATGCCTAGAGGAATCAAGCCAAAAGCTGACATGATGTTTATGATATGCATATGTAAACCAGTCTTCAAGAATTCAGTAATCCATCTGTGCATCCACATGTTATTTCAGATAACAAACTACTAAACTAAGTTCAGAGGCTCTTTCAGCTCTGATTCTGTTCTGTGGCTAATGTGTCTATTCTGAAAGGCTCAGTCTGATGAAACAATGCCTTCCTTCTTCAAGAGTTTCTTATGTCTAGAGTCCATGCTCATTTTCACATTTGAGATCAAGAAATATTCACTACTTAGTTGATAATAAGTTTTGACAACAACAACAAATAAACAAATAAAATGGAGATTCTTAGTAGTTGTATAGTCACAGAGTATCTCTAACCATGAACTGTCACCATAGCCAGAATAATGCCAGTACTTCAAACCTCTACATTCATATTTGGAGCAGGATGGATTGCCATTAATAATTTGCTGAGCTCCCAACATTTTTTATTAAATTATATTAAGATGGGAAATCAGTAGGTCCATATTTACAATCATTTGAATTATTAATTCAATTGTTAATGCCATGTTGTTAGAAATAGAGTTTAGAAATTGTAGTAGCTGTTAAAACAGCAACCAACCTAGGAAGGTAACAGACCTGATTACAATTTTTCATGGGCAATAAAAGGATAGGTGGTTGTAACAACCTATTTCATATGCAAAAATACAGGAAGATTACTTAAACCATGGTTAAACACGAAGGTGATTCCTTCAGAAACATTCAACATATAGATTTACTTCCAAAGGGCAGCCAAAATGGCAGCTTTCCTGATTAATTTGACATAGTAGACTGGTACTGATTAGAAGTACCTGTTAACCTATCAACTATTGCCAATCAAATTGGTTTGCTTCTTATTCACTTTTAATTTCCCTGTGACCAGGGTTATAGCAGAAGGATCCATTCTTCTCCTAAATAGAATATTGACAACGTCTGGTACAAATGCAGCTGTAACACAAAGTGGGCTGATGGGTTGTCTGGCCGCAGCCAGAGACTTAAATTTTCAAAGAAAAGATATATAGGAATCATGTCAAAGGTTTATTTCAGACATCATACTTAACACAAAGAAGAAAGAGAAGGAGGGGAACATAGGGGAAATAAGAGAATGAGGAACAGGAGTGGCAGGAGGAGGAGTTTTGGACTTGTAAAACATGCATTTTTCATTGCATATGCTGTAATTAAATTTTGTTTCTTAGTGAAAATATTAACAGTTTTTCTCAAAATGAAACAGCACATGCTCTTTGTATTCAAATTTCAAATATAAACATGCAAAAAATAGAAGAAGAACATACCCATAATATCAGCCCTTAAAAAAACATGCTAACAGCTTGGTTCATAACTTGTATAGTTCAGTTCAGTTGAGTTTAGCTTAGCTTGTTTAGTTTAGTTTTGTTTTGTTTTTGGATAACTCTAAAATTGTGTATGTGTGGGTAGTAGTAGTAGCAGTGCTGATAGTTGCTGTTTTTACAAAATGGAATCATATAATTCTTAAGCTTAGTTTTCTACTTAACTAAAACTTTCCAGTATCTTCCCATAAAAAAGGTAGTCTTTTTCATTACACTAGAATTCTCCACTGTATGACTTTTATCATTTATTTAAATAGTCATTGACTCATAAACATCTTAACAGCTCTAGTATTTAGTTACAGAATACTTTTTTCCATGTACTTTTTCAACTTGTCTAATTTTTTCCATAGGTTAATTTCTCAAAATGTATTATTTATAGTGTTTGTCAATTCATTCAGCAAGCAAGTCACAGACAGAGGATTTACCTGTTCAATATGAATGGCTCCATGTAATGGAGCCCAGGTCAAAAAATAAAATATATATCAATACTTTCTTTCATCCCTTAAAATAAAATATTTATCAATACCTTCCTTCATGCCTCTCATTTGCTTTGGAACCCTATCATTATAATAACTCCTTGTGAGAAAGCACATACTGAGCACCTTGACCTCTATTCCTGGGATTTAATTAAGGGTACAAAGCCTTTCAGATTGACAGTATAATATTGACTCTAAGTTCTCAGACCTCGAAAAAGACTCCAAAGTTGGTTTGATTCAACTAAATGAGTTTCCAAGGTTCCTCCCTCCCCCTCTCTTTCTCTCTTAGATCCCTATAGGTTTTGGTTTCAAATTATTGGGCCCTATTTGACATATATTTTAATTCATGTGATAAATATACCTCTGGATAAAAAAATTAAAGACTTATTTTCCATCTAATTTCATTTCATTTACCACCCAGCTCAGCTGGGAGTCTAGAGTTGATTCTGAGTTGAAAAATGTGTCTGGGTCTCCAATTTGTGGTTTCTGTCACCAGCTGTCTCTTTCTGCCATTCTTTTTCTGAAAGAGCATCAATAATGACTTTCAAATTTTACTTATTTTTTTACTGATGTTTAAAGATGTCTAGCTCCCCCTTCTACAACAAATATTTTCCTTTGTTGTTGTTGCTTCTTTGGATTTTGATTATTTTGTACTTTGATTTCCTGTAAAGTTAATATTGAGAGGGATCATAAGAAAAGAAGAAATAAAGAAGATACTGAGAAATGTTAGATCCATGAGAGAAAATATCTGCTCCTTTTGTGCTCACCTGTTTTTATCTCCCCTATTCTATATTTAAAAACCTGAGGTCTGAGGCCTGGATTGCTGTGCTAGCACAGTATGCTTACTTAGGGCTTCACTGCACACATCACCATGGCTGTGCTCTAGATGATGTGCTATTCAAAGTTATGGTCATACACTAATGTCAGCCCTTGAATTGTTAGCTATTCATTCACCAGGAGCTATGGAACTTGAGCAGAATGAAAATCAGATAAATCACTAAGCATACCTTTTATTGTAGCTGATTTCTTAGTAAAAAGATTATCCTGATGAAAGAAGCTTTTGCTTCTTATCTTACAACTCATAACTAATGTATTCCTGAGGGATCCAAGTGGCTGCTTTGAGTAGCATTTATCTTCAATGTGAGGCTCTGTAGTCAAATTGAAAAATATCTAAAAATTTAAACATCTTTTTTTGTGCTGATTTTCTGTTGTTTAGGATATGGTTGAGGGGACTGAGTATGCGTGAGATAGAGTGATTTACAGGGTATTGGCAGAAATGTTCTTGAATGGACTGTTATAATAATATAACATACACATATGTGTTTGTCATAATAAATCAGTATAGCTTTTCACCTACAATGATCAAAAGGTAGGTATGGTCCTTGATCCTTTTTATCTCCACAGACATTAATAAATCTGTTTTAAATCTTCACTGACTCACTGTGGTAAATACTATTTGGATTTGAGTCATGTGGTAGCGCAGTGGGTTAAGAGCACGTGATGCGAAGGACAAGGACTGGCGTAAGGATCCTGGTTTGAGCCCCAGCTCCCCACCTGCAGGGGAGTCCCTTCACAGGTGGTGAAGCAGGTCTGCAGGTGTCTGTCTTTCTCTCTCCCTATCTGTCTTCCCCTCCTCTCTCTATTTATCTCTGTCCTATCTAACAATGATGACATCAGTGATAAAAACAATAATAACTACGACAATAAAAAACAAGGGCAACAAAAGGGAAAATAAATAAATAAATATTTAAAAATTAAAAATACTATTTGGATATTTATTGTTTTTTTAAAGAATATATTCAATAGAGCACTCAGTTATGTTCATATAAATGTATTCAATAATTACAGCAGTTTCCTCTATCCATTTCTCAATGTAATAGTAAGCACTTGACCAAATAAAATATTTGTTGAATATTATTGTAAGTTATGATTGCTTGATAAAAATGTACAATCATAGCTCACTCTGAAACACAGTAGTATTAATTTTGTTTTCATACTAAACTATAAAGTTTGGTGAGTGTTCATTATTTCATTATTTACTATTCAGTACTTACTCTTTCAGTAATAGATGCTGTTATACAAGATTGTTTATTCCACTCAAAACCTATAGTGCATCTAAAAATGGAACAAATATGAATTAACTGTATGAAAGATTCAAGTTTCTCCATTCCTTTTTGTTTTCATCCATGTAACCATGCAACAGATACTTCTAGAGGGTCTTTATAACAGATGCAGTGCTGGTCTGTGAGTGTAAAGGTAAGTGACATGTTAGTCTTCTATCTAGAACTTCATAGTTTGTTCCAAATGTTCAACAGGCACATATATATAATGTAAATGTGATTAAATGCTATTTTAGAAAAGTATAGGAAATATTCTCAGAAGAAGGAAACAGATACTTGTAGAGAGAAAATAAGTTAGGATAAATATTCTAAGATAATCAGTAGGTGAGACAGAGGAGCAAAGACATGAATAGTCCTAAAGATGAATAAATTGAATTTTTGGTGACACTAGGGAGAAAACATGCAAAATACAAGAATCAAATGTAAGTTTACTTTTAAAGAATATAGCTTTTTGTAACCATAGATAATATCACTGGTGCTGTTAACTGGCTACAGAAGAAGGGCAAACGCTCGAAGAAGAAGAATATCACTGGCATAACTTGTATAAATTTTTTACATTATGAATTATGGCACAGTATTTTTCAGTTTTATTTATTCAGTTTAGGAGAGATAGCCTGAGGTCAGAGCAGCATTTTGACATACACAGTGCTAAGAATCAAACTTGGGGCCTTACTCATACAAGTCCTGCACTCTACTGCTGAGCTACTTCTCCAGTCTTTTGAGTAAGTCTAAACATCTTTATCATATCTCCTCTATTTCTACTTGAAACCATCCTCAAATGTTTAAGGTAAACTTCTCAGCACATTGTCATGGTCTAGCTTGTTAGGATTTTAGTCAGCTATATTAGTTGCTAACTCTTATCTCTTTAAATCTTACTCTTAAAAGTTTAGGCTAACCAAAACATATTTACAAACTTCTCTCTCAATTGTCCATTCACAGGCTTTAATGAACTATGTATACAATTCATGCAACTCTCAGTTATTCAGAATTTGACTTCTTTACAATCAGTTTCTTAAATACCTTTTGTAATATCTGCTGTTATAACAAAGTAAGATCTTATATCATGTGAAGTATGGACACCTATCACAGGGAGATAAGAGATTATATCCATATGTCAACAGCTTTACTATAAACCATTATTCCCCCCCCAGTATAGTGATTTTGGGTAAAATCTTACATCACTCCATATAAATTAGATTATATTATTATAACAAATTAACCAACATTCTCAGTGACTTAAAACTACCACAGTTCATTTACTGTTTACACTATTAGCAGGACTAACAAATGGTGAAGACACTCAGTGTAGTCCCCCAGGAGCGCAGATTGACAGAAGCCAACCCATATTTAGAAGTTTACTATAGAAGGAAGGGCTATGAGAAATAACATACTGGGTTTTACATTTTCTGCCCAGAAGTGAAAACATTTTGTTGCTCCAAACAAGCCATGTGACCACTCTAAATTCAGAGGGAGTGGAGACAACCCTACAGCACACCTTTAAGGAAGAAGGGGTGGCAGGAACAGATGAACACCATAGCTGCATAAACACATGAATGATGGGCCAGGTGGGGGCACACCTGGTTATATGCGGTGGTGGCGCACCTGGCTAAGTGCGTATATTACAATACGCAAGAACCCAGGTTCAAGCCCTTGGCCCCTGCTTGCAGGGGGAAAGCTTCATAAGTGGTGAAGTAGGGTTGCAGGTGTTTCTGTCTCTCTCTCTCTCCCTCTCTCTCTCTGTCTCTCTCTCTCTCTTCCCCCCCTTCATCTCAGTTATGGCTTTTTCTATATGATAAATTGTTGTATGCTTTACATTGGGTTGTTCTAGGTCTCCCCCGCCAAGAAAATTGGATCAGTCCTGCTAATTTCGCGGGGCCGCTTGGCCCTGCCCCAAGGAACCCGGAGAGGGTTCCAGAGTTCCAGAGTTGGAGAGTTGCAGAGTTGCAGAGTTAGAGAGTGCTTGGCGCCGTCGCAGGGGAAAGAGGCAGGAGAGTTCTGTTTGGTGATTAGTTTGGGTTAGTTTATGAATCGTTGTTCCTGAATAAAGAAATACAGCTTCCCTGCCCAGCCGTATGTCTCTGGTCGTCTCTGTTACCTGCCCGTGAAGCTAGCCCGGCCAGCTGGAGCCACTGAATTTTAACAACAATAAATAAAGATAATAAAAAGTGCCACCACCTGACCCCAGTAAAAACATATTTACTTATTTTTTTAAAGAATGCATGGCAATTTATATAGGATAAAAGTATAGTAGTCTGTTTTCTTTTGTTTTAATTTTTTATATTTTATTTATTTTCCCTTTTGTTGCCCTTTTTTATTGTTGTTGTAGTTATTGTTGTTGCTATTGATGTCATTGTTGTTAGATAAGACAGAGAGGAATGGAGAGAGGAGGGGAGGACAGAGAGGGGGAGAGAAAGATAGACACCTGCAGACCTGCTTCACCGCTTGAAGCGACTCCCCTGCATGTGGGGAGCCAGGGGCTTGAACCAGGATCCTTATGCTGGTCCTTGCTCTTCACATCACTTGCGCTTAACCCGCTGCGCCACCACCGTACTCTGAGTAGTCTGTTTTCTATGAAGAATTCTTAATTGCTTTTTGACTTTTTTTTTTCATTTTTAAGTACAATCCCTTATGGAAGAATCTGAGCCTACACTTGTTTATTGCTTCCATATTAACTTTGATAGCTACTGATCTTGAATCATTATCTAAAATAGCAGGAGGCTAAGGACCCATTTTCACTTGATAGCCTGTCATATGATTTAGTTGGAAAATTATAACCATTTCGTTGTTAACCAGACTCCAGACTACTTTAGTTTACTCTGATGCCTCAGAGCAAAAGGAAAGACAGACAGAGAGAGACAGCAATAGAGTATTAAGGCAACTCTGTTGTTTGGTACAAACTAAGGTTTAACAGGATTGCTAGAACTCCTACATGGGAGCATATTTTTCTAATGAAAGACATAATGTCCTGTTTGTTTGTTTGTTTGTTTCTTGTCCTCTGTGGTATACCTAAAATGTCTGGTGGTTGAGCAGTTTCAGAGCCTGTAGAGAGGACTTTCTCTTCTTATAGAAGGGAGTAGTGTTTTATGCAATCTTTGTCTAAAATCTGACTCATCTGATACTCACCACTTTAAAGTATCTATGTCCTCAGTTACATGATTGGCGCTGACTGATAAAAAAGCACTATTAGAAACAGTGTCCCTTATTTTTCAGTTACAGTTGCATTTTGCAATGACTAGATTGAATTTCTATGTTTAAAAATTTATTTTATTTTTTATTGGATAGAGACAGAGAAATTAAGGGGGAAAAGGAGATATAGAGTGGGGATAAAGAGACTTATAGGGGCCGGGTGGTGGTGCAACTGGTTGAGCACACGTTATAATGTGCAAGGACCTGGGTTAAAGCCCCCAGTCCCCAGCTGCAGAGGGAAAGCTTTGTGAGTAGTGCTGCAGGAGTCTCTCTCTCTCTCCCTCTCTCTGTCTCTCTCTCTCTCTTTCTCTCTCTCCCTCCCTCCCTCCCTCTCCCTTTCTATCATTCCTTTCCCTTTCAATTTCTGGCTGTCTCTATCCTATAAATAAATAAAAAAAACAATAAATAAATAAATAAATAAATAGGGACTTACAGCACTGCTTCACTATTCATGAAGCTTTCCATTGCTTGTGTGGACTGGGGGCTTATACCAGGGTCCTTGTGTATGGTGTTATGTGCACTCAGCCAAGTGTGTTACTGCCCAGCTCCTAGATTCAGTTGCTAAACTGCATGTTGAGCCCTACTTCAAAAGATACCCTAGAATTTACAATTGTTATGGAGTCACATTTTATCTCTTGTCATACCACAGTTGCCCTTTTGCCAGATAACAAATTATTAACATTTTGATAAATTATTTAATCAGTGTTTTTGTTAATTCAACTAGCAAAATAACTCACTTGGATAGTGTGTCAGCTTTGTTATGCACATGATACAGGTTCAGCCCAGTCTCCAATGTACTGGAGGATATTTCAGTGCTATTATGTCTTTCTCTCTCTTACTGTCTCTCCCTCTCTTTCTATCTGAAAAAGTCATCCCAGAGCAGTAAAGCTTTGATGACAATAACAAACCAAAGAAAAAAAATTCCTGAGCCATTTTAAGGTCAGTTGTTAATATTATGGCACTTGATGGCTCCCAGAACACAATATTAATGTACTAATAACAAAAGCATTAACCTAATAATACTGAGGGAATTTGTTATTGATACACAATTATCTAGTGTAGAGTCTGTATTTAAAATTTCCCAGTTGCTCTAATGTTTTTTATAGAAAGCTGTGTTTTTGTCTTTCTTTTTCTCTTCCTTTCTCTCTCTCTCTCTCTCTCTTTCTCTCATAGGTAAAGAAAGATCACAGCATGAAGGCTTCCTTCAATATGGTGGGGGTCAGGTTCGAAACAGGATTGCATGCATGACACACACATACACATTCAGTATCCAAGTGACATATTTTGGCCATATTTTGCTTTTATATGATCCAAGGGTCTTGCAGTGCATCAGGAATAAATCTTGACATCTGTCAATACATACTATATTTTTATTGTTGTAATTATTGTTGTTTTTATTGATGCCATTTTTGTTGGATAGGATAGAGAGAAATGGAGAGAGGAGGGGAAGATAGAGAGGGGAAGAGAAGACACCTGCAGAACTGCTTCACTGCCTGTGAAGCCACTCTCCTGCAGGTGGGGAGTGGGGGGGCTACAACCAGGATCCTTAGGCTGGTTAGGTCCTTGTGCTTCATGCCACATGTGCTTAACCTGCTTTGGCTACTGCCTGACCCCCCATACTATTCTTATTCTGAGTGTTCAGCTGACTAGTAAGTAATGTAATATACCCAAACTGGATGTTTCAAAAATTAGGCTGCCTAAGTTGCCAATTACTAAGCTTTATTCTTTTTAAGTATCCATTTTACTGAGGAAAGTATCTAAGTCTTTGACTCTCAGTCATACAGGACTGAAATAATCAGTGAACTCATTTAGCAAAATTTATTTATATATGTTATGCTAAAAACTAAGCCAATACCCAGAAGGGGTAGGCAATGTATTCACTATGCAATCAGCTACAGTTCTATTTGTAGTTGTATTGTGAGAGATGATGGTTCATTAATTCAAGTAAATTCTGTGCCTTGGTTGAAAATGTCATTGTGTGGAAGACACTGTGAGCTTGAATCCTGTTGAGAAATGCAAGATTTAAAACATGTATAAATACTTGGGATATCGTAATACATTTATAAAGAATAAGCTCTTAAAGCACCTTAATTTAAATAAATATATGATAATAGTTGTCAGTAATGATAGATATAAATAGTGGCCTGCTTAGTTAATTTAATAATGTTTAAGTTTTTTTGGAAATCTATGCTATTATCTTTTTTAAATGTCTTTTTATGGATAGAGAATGATTATTAGTTGTTGGCATATTTTATGCACAAAATAGAAATTAGTTACATTAGATAATTTAATTGCTTCTCTTCCCTATGTTTCAGTCATGAGGACAGTTTATGTGGATATGAAGTTTAGTGTTAAGAATAAAAGAAAATCTACTGTATATCTATTCTTATAAATTGAAAGTTTATAAGACAAGTAATTACAAGAAAATGTGCAACATTAGGCATTTACAAAAACAAAAAATAGAAAATCCTCATTAAATAGATGTCTATAGAAAAGGAGTGCAATAGAATGAGAAAGTGGAATCAGTAATGATAGTAAGTTATGAACTAAGGAGTATGTTTGTTTACTGTAGAAGGGAGAAGTTGAAACCAATAAGAAAAGAAGTGGCTTGGTACTGAGTGATAACATCTCACATTTTCCTCTTGTTGCACTGAGAAGTGTCAATAGCCTATTGCTTCTGGAGATGGCTTAAACGTAGGGTGAACTTAATCAGATGTTTTTAAAGAAATTGTTGCCTAACATGGGCTTACTGCCAGATGTACATAATTTATCACGGTGACAGGGCTTTTGCAAGAAGCAAAAGACCTTTATTTTTTTATTTTTATTTTTTAATTAGCAAAAGACCTTTATTATAAGCAGGCCATCAGGGAGACAGGAGCAAGTATAAGAAAAAATAAGTCTGCCAGGAACAGTAGAATCATGCAGGTATAAAGCTCCAGTGAAGTCCTGGTGATGAGAGAAAAAACTAAGAGTTTTAGCTTCTGCATACTCAGTTCTGAATAACCCTGCTCTTTTAGGGACTTGAATTTCAGAACTAAATTTCCAGGTTCTTCTGCACTGTCTTAGAGAAGTTTTCAAGAATCAAAAGGCCCCTAGAGCCTGCAAGAATAGGCTTAACTACATGTAAAGATATTTTTTCATATGTAGATTTTTAAAGAAAAAATATGACAATAAAAATCATGTTTACAAGAACAAAACATTTCCAAACATTGAATTCTATAAGGAGACATATGACCATTTCCTGATTGAGCAGAAAATATATTGAATTTTTTTTAGCTATAGAGACAAGATGACAGGCAACAGAAAAGAAGAAAAAGATAACATCACATCCTTCTCCCAGAACATTGTTTAATGAGAATTTTTTTTAAATTTCCTAGTCTTGTTAAAATTAAGCAAGTCTTTTCATATAAAACTGCATGATTTAAACAAATCTGGATTCTTGGAGAATAAGAAATGTTTTCCTTATTGTCCTTCGAAAATACTGGAAATTATCAGAGCTTAGTGGAGGGAGAGTGTTGAGCTTGAAAGTCCTCATTAAATATGCTGTAACCTCTTGAAAGCCTAACCTCGCTTCTTACCTTTTTTCTTACCTGATTCATTTCACCCTTGTCTATGATCTTCAGGCATTCTCTGGCTGTTTGCTTTTTAAGTCACATGCTTAGCCAATGATCTTTTTGTTCCCTTAGAGTGACTTTTGTCCCCCTATGTCTTAAGCAAGTCATGTTTCCTTCAACTTTCAAGTTTTTATTTTTGTAAATTTTGATTTAGAGTAATTTTGTTAACTGAAGTAGGTCTAATAGTCCCAAAATGCAGGACAGAGCTCATCTTGATCTTTTCTAAGCATCTTAAAAGAGTCATGAAAATGCTATGCTTCAAACTAGTTTTTCTAATTGACCTTTTTACTTGGAAAATTACCCATTTAAACTATCTCATTCTAAGAGAATGCCATTTTAAAATAATACTTCTTACTAAGGCTTGGATTTGGACTTAAAATGCTCACATGAAATATGAAGCAGCGAAAATGTATTAAGAAAAGGGGTTATGGCTGGAGCTTGGTGTCTTCACTATGAATCCACTGTTCCTGGAGGCTATTTTTTCCCTTTTGTTGCCCGTGTTGTTTGTCATTGTTGTTGTTGTTATTGCTGTTGTTATTGTTGTTGTTGGATAAGAGAAAGAAATCGAGAGAGGAGGGCAAGACATAGAGGGAGAGAAAGATGGTCATCTGCAGGCCTGCTGATTCACCACTTGTGGAGCGACCCTTCTGCTGGTGGGGAGGTATGAGCTCCAACCAGCATCTCTACACTTGTCCTTGATCTTTGTGCCATGTGCACTTAACCAACTGCTCTACTGCCCAGCTTTCCGCCCCAGCCTCAACCATAACTGCTTTTTGAGGTTGTACAAGATAGGTGGTCAAATTAGTTATATTTACAACCTCCTTTGGAATACTTTCTTTTATGTTTTTTAACTCCCTTCAACTTATACTGCTCTGTACAGCAACAAAAGTATATTCTGTATATCAGTGAATTATATATTACATTGTAACTGATTTTTAAGGACCAAATAAAAATAAGTAAGCAAGCATTTTACATACAAAGCATTCTAAGTACAATTTAACTATTTCTCTAAAGAAATATTTTACTAGGCCTGAGGCTAACCCAGATAGACAATAGTTATCAAATCATCACCAAAGTAGAGAGAAATTAGACTGAATACTAAGTATAAATAATGACTACCCTAGAAATGGGTTTTCAAAACAAATCATAGACATCCAGCTGTAACTCTATCATTTCTTTAATTTTTAAAAAAATTAAAAATTTTTTGTAGAAAAATTTTGATATTTTCTGATAATTTAATTAAAAAATTAAAGCTATTAATTTTTGTTTTGTCTTATAAAACCCAGATCCGTGAATTCCAGAGCATTATTCAGAATATTCATCTCTAAATATTTCTTCTTATAAGATTGCTCTTTAACTTAATATTTGACACATATGCTCTCAGTTTATTGTTTCCTTACTTGATTTTTTTCTCTTATTGGGGTGACAGAATTACAGTAACAGTTTGCACAAACTGTTAGCCTCCCAAAGCATCTTATAATTGATAAGACCCTCTCTCAAAAATGCAACTACATGATCCTGGCTGCATTGGCATTGAAAATGGAGAATATGAATGTAATACATTTACTTTTTTTCAATATTTATTTATTCCCTTTTGTTGCCCTGCTGTTTTTATTGTTGTAGTTATTATTGTTGTTGTTGATGTCACTGTTGTTGGGTAGGACAGAGAGAAATGGAGAGAGGAGGGAAAGACAGAGAGGGGGAGAGAAAGATAGATATCTGCAGACCTGCTTAACCACCTGTGAAGTGACTCCCCTGCAGGTGGGGACCCAGGGGCTCTAACCCGGATCCTTATGCTGGTCCTTGTGCTTTGTGCCACCTGCGCTTAACCCACAGCACTACCGCCCAACTCTCCATACATTTACTTTTAAGATTGCAAGCCCAGAGGTGTTTGCCATTGATTACTAGTGAATATTTATATTTAGAAATGAGTATGTGGGAGATATAGATAACAGGATTAATCTTTCCTCATACAGTATGATCTCAGGGCTATTAGGCAAAGAAGAAGCATTTCCAGAGAAGATAATCCTACAAACTGTAAAGGAATGGTTAGTGTCTTATGTAAAACACTCTGTAGACTAAGTGGAACTAAAAATTGTTTCATTCAGATGTGGTAAATCCTTCCCAGATTTTGGAAATGATAGCTTCTTTTTTAAAAATATTTTAAGCTATTTATTTATTTATTTTGAAAGAGAGAAATAAAGAGGGGGTGAGAAAGGAGAGAGGGAGCGAGACAACTGCAGCACATCTTTCACCCTAAAGATGGGGACCCAGGAACTCAATGCAGGTCCTTTGTGCATTCTAAATTAGCCAGGTGTGGCACCATCCAGCCCCCAGAAACAATGGCTTCTGTGTGTTCTACTGAGAAATAAATCAGTAAAAACCATAAAACCATCCATTACATTATAACATCAGATTTTACATTTGCACCATAGAAAAAAATCATTTTACTATGTTATGTCAACACTTGATCAAATCAGTACTAATGGTTTGAGAGGACCACCTTTTGGATAATGGTGAAATATAGAGTGGACAGATAAACATCTAGGACATTCTAAATAATGTCTTCAAGAGAATAAAACAGCGTGGCCTAGTTTTCTATAGCGATAACAGTGAAACACTTTCAAACAATTGTTCACATTCAAGTATATTTAAGTAACGTCAGAAATTCAAGACGTAGTTATGCCAGACTTGAGGCTGACTGTAGATTGGTTTTTATAGTCCATTCATTGTAGTGTGGAAATGGTGGACATGGTGAGGGCTATGCCTGCTCATTGGCTACCAGAGGTCTTGCAACACTTATGTGAAAGGATGCATACAGCTTCTTTCTTTCACCTGCCAAGAATGTATACACACCAAAGAGGGTGCTTTTGTTCTTTCCAATTTTAACAGTTATCATAATTATTTCATAAGAAAGGGGGCATATATATTTTTCAAAGGCATGGTGCTGAGTGATGTGAAACCAGAGATCCAACAGGTCTACCCATCTTTACAGTTTTTCCACCTTCCCACCCTACTGGGCCCACAGTGGGATGGCATATCCATCCTTCACATTGCTTGGTTACTGCCTTTTGTAGCTTCCTTCCCCACACAGATTTTACCCTAACAGACAAAGGGGAATCTGGCAGACCATGCACTAAAACATTTCCACAGATCTTTTTCATATGATGCTGTGATGCAGCTGTCTCATTTTCCTTTCTCACAAGTTGCATTCTTTGGGGGTGGTTCAGAAAAAAAAATGTTACAATTCCCATGTGGCTTCAGGTGCCAACATAAATGTGAACTCACTGGTACTGCCCAGAGACAAAAGGATACCATGCATTTAAGATGAAGTAAGTCACTTTCTTATTTTCTTTAATCTTGATGGCAGAAACATTCTTTTGATTTCATTTTCACAGCACCATCTTCAGCCTCACTTATTTTGTCACAGTGCTTAAATGCATACAATCTGCTTAACCCTGAGCATTATACATGAGCATTATACATTATACATTATACATGCTAAAACATTCATCAGTGAGAGAGGTTTATAAGTTTTTAAATATTTATTTATTCACTTATTTTCCCTTTTGTTGCCCTTGTTTTTTTATTGTTGTTATAGTTATTGTTGTTGTTGTTAGATAGAACAGAGAGAAATGGAGAGAGATGGGGAAGACAGAGAGGGGAAGAGAAAGACATCTGCAGACCTACTTCACAGCCAGTGAAGCAACTCCCCTGCAGGTGGGGAGCCGGGGGCTCGAACCGGGATCCTTACATCAGTCCAACTCCTGGTTTATAAGTTTTTTTAAACTTCAATTCTACGATAATTAATGCCGTCGAATTAAAATGATCTCCAACAGTATATGTATGTTATTATTTCAGAATAGAATAGTGAAATGGAATTTATATGTATGTCATTTTAAGTTAATAGTCTGGATATGACATTAGACATAAAGTATTAAGCAAGGGAGCACTTAATCATGAAATATCAAATAAAAGGACCTAGGCAGTGGTGCACCTGCTAGAGTATATATGTTATAATGCACAAGGAACTAAATTTAAGCCCCTGCTCCCCACCTTTGGGGAGGAGGAAAAATTCATAAGTGGTGGAGCAGTGCTGCAAATGTCTCTCCTCCTTCCTTCTCCATCTCTTCCTTCCCTGTCAATTTATCTGTCTGTCTTTATTCAATAAAATAATAAGATATTAAAACGAAATATCAGATAAGACCACAAGCCTTCATGTTTACTTTTCTTCTAAAGCTACTGGCATTGTATTAATCAGTACCCACAAACTATTCCATAGACAATTCCACAGAGTAGGCTTTGTGTCTAAAAGAAGACAATACTCAGATGGAAAGTGCTCAGTGAAAGTGCTCAGGGAATATTTATTTTTATTTATTTATTTTATTTATTTATTACTGAGAATGATAGGAGGAGAGAGACAAAGAACCAGACATCACACCGGTACATGTGTTACCAAGGGTTGAACTTGGGACCTCATGTTCGAGAGTTCAGCGCCTTATCTATTGTGCCACCTCCCACATCAGCTCAGGGAATATTTATACTGCAAAAATATTCCTTTGTTTTTACAAGTGCTTAGATAACCAGTTGTGAGCTCTGCTACCAAATTATTCATACTTCAGTGACATTGTCTGTATTTTTCATCTTGTTTCCAGAAAATGATAGATTTGAATAGTGAATGTGGCTGTGAAAAAATTAGCCATTGCAAGTAAATCTATTACCTGTACATGTCTAAACTGTAGGATTTGCAGAGAAATGAAAGGTCTAATCTTTCTAGGCCTTCAGAAAAAAAAAACTTTTTGTCTACTGGTACTTTTGTTGACATTTTACAACTTTTGAAAACTACCGATGGAAATGTTATCTATCAGGGGGTTGGGTAGTAGTGCGGCAGGTTCAGTGCTTATGGTGGGCGTGAAGCACAAGGACTGGCACAAGGATCCTAGTTTGAGCCCCATGCTCCCCACCTGCAGGGAGCGGGGTGGTCACTTCACAAGCGGTGAAGCAGGTCTGCATGTGTCTTTCTCTCTCCCTCTCTGTTTTCCCTTTCTCTCTCAATTTCTCTCTGTCCTATCCAAAAACAACAGCAATGACAACAATAATAATAATAACTGATAAACAACAAGGGCAACAAAAGGGAAAAAAAATGACCTCCAGGAACAGTACATTCATAGTGCAGGCACCAAGCCCCAGTGATAACACTGGAGGCCAGAAAGAAATAAATGTCATCTATCACATTTGAACTCAGAACCTCCTGGAGAAGTAGAAAAGGTAAGTGTTGTTTTGAAAATGGGAAAAAGTAAAATATCAAGACTAAACCCTGAACTTTGCCAAAGTAAGTGGCAGGTGGGAACTAATTAATCAAGTCTCATTACTTTTTTCTCTTTTTATAACGGCTGAGGAAAATACAAGAACATAGGTGAGGCCTGAAATCCAGTATTTTTTTGTCGTGATCTAGCTGTGTACTCTGAGAAAATCATAGTGTCTTCCAGTTCGATTTCCTCATCTGCAAAATGGGGATAGTAAGTTCTGTTCTACCTAACCTACAAGAAATATTCAGATGTGCCATCCCTACCATTTTTGTGTTTTTAAGAATGGGGATTGATCCTGACTTACAAAAAGAAAACCCATACTACTTGGATGGATCAGTCAACACCCATGTTCAGAGGGGAATCAATTACAGAAGCCAGACCTTCCACCCTCTGCAACCCACAATGACCCTGGATTCATACTCCCAGAGAGATAGAGAATGGGAAGGCTATCAGGGGAGGGGAGGGGATGGGATATGGAAATTGGGTTGTGGGAATTGTGCGGAACTGTACCCCTCTTATTCTACGGTTTTGTTAATGTCTCCTTTC
Organism: Erinaceus europaeus; assembly: GCF_950295315.1. Taxonomy (NCBI): domain Eukaryota; kingdom Metazoa; phylum Chordata; class Mammalia; order Eulipotyphla; family Erinaceidae; genus Erinaceus; species Erinaceus europaeus. The sequence continues at coordinate 93,889,649 of NC_080166.1, forward strand.
TTAAATTAAAAAAAAATGAAAAAAATACCCATACTACTGAAAAGAGGGTCCTTACTACCAAGACAACAGGGGAATAAAAGAAAATTATTTTAACAGGTGAGGATGGACTGCGGCTGAAAGCCCTGGCTTATGTTCTAATCAGATACATTGCTTTTGTCAAATAAGTTAATGTCATTGCTGCTTAGTTTTCTTAGTTATATGTAGGATGTATTGCCAGAACATCTTAAATATGTCTCCCAATCAAATCAAGTCCATGAGATTTCTGTCCTTTCCTTACAAAAAAAAAAAAAAAAAAAAGAAAGAAAGAAAGAAAGAAAAGAAAAGAAAAGAAAAGAAAAGAAAAGAAAAGAAAAGAAAAGAAAAGAAAAGAAAAGAAAAAACTTTATTTCCAATAAGGTTATTGCTGGGGCTCAGTGCCACCTCCTGGTAGTCTTTTTTTTTCTTTCCTTTTTGTTTTCTTGTTAAATTGATAGAACAGGGAGAAATTGAGAGGAGTGGAAGAAAGAAAAGGGAAGAGAAAAATATCTATAGCACTGCTTCATCACTTGTGAAGCTTCCTCCCTGCCCCTGCCCCGTCAGTTAGGGACTGGTGACTTGAACTTGGGTATTTGTGCATCATAATGTATATATTATATCAATCATCCCATGCCTTGCCCCTCACTTCTTTTGGATACATCACAGGACCTTTGAAACTGTGCTATTTTCCCTAAAGATGAATGACTAAAACATTACATGTTTTTAAAAGGGTAAGGTATTAACCAAGTGAATGTAGAACATTTGCAATCCCACCGTGACTCTCTCTCTCTTTTCTTTTTAAGGGTTGTTAGGAGCCTGTAGCAGCCTAATGGAATTAAAATCACCAGGCAAAGCTTAATGAGGAGTAGAAGTCAAATTATTTTAGGAGCTACTAGATCGCTGCTGGTGGCCTCCTCAGAGGAACTCACTAAGATCATTAGTTTGCATGCCACCCAGCAGTGACAGCCCCCTCTGAAGTGTCCCTTCCTTTCTAGGCATCATTATGCCACTCATCTCCTGCCACAACATCCAATGTCAGCCCGTTAAAGCACCACCTACTTAATTAGATTTGGAGAGGTAGTTTTTCAAGGAAAAATTTGAGGCTGAGTTTAGAAAAAAGGAAAAACCCAGGCAGGCTGGATATTTCCCACCATCATTCCACTACATCAAGACGTAGAAGAGCATCTTTTTCTTAGCTTCAAGGCAAAGTCATCTTCCTAGAGGGATCAGATTCTCAATAAGGCTGCTTTTCTCAACCCAACATAGACTTAATGAGATTCAGGCATAGACAGAAAGCAGCTATGATTTTGCAAGTCATGGAGGAGAAGGTGCCTATGACACACTGCACACATGCCTGGAATCTGAGAATCAAGCTCTAGCCTAAATTGTACCTTCACATCTCAGTTCACTCTGTATCTCGGGTTCCTCACAGGAACCACACTAGGAGGGAAAACATGGTGAAGAACATTTCTTTATTCCTCACTTCGAGAAAATTATCCCTTCCCCACATTTTAACACACACACACACACACACACACACACACACACACACACACACACACACACACACACACACTACAAACTGATATTGTTCTTAATAGCTGAGTAGTATTCCATTGTGTATATATACACCACAACTTTCTCAGCAATTTATCTTTTGTTGGGCACCTGAGTTGTTTCCAAGTTTTGGCTTTTACAAATTGTGCTGCAATGAACATAGGCGTACACACTTCTTTTTGGATGGTTGTTATTGAGCCTTAGGATATATCCCTAGGAGATGTTTTACTGGATCATATGGAAGGTCTGTTTCTAGCCTTGTGAGGGTTCTCCAGACTGCTCTCCACAGGGGTTGGACCAATTTTGCATTCCCACCAATAGAGAAGGAAGGTTCCTTTGTAGCTACAACCTCTTCAGAATTCTTTTACAAGTCACACAGTGCTTCTGTGTCTGTTATGTCAAGTCCCTGAATAGCACAGTGAAGATATGAGGCAGGTAGCATAGTATTTTTCAGAGAAAGATCAAGCTCATAAATGGCAGCAGTTTGTCAAATTTCCCAAAGACAGAGATCATTCAGGCCTCAGACATACATCTCTTGGTACTCTTTCTATTTTCCCTCTAAAGTTTATTTCAGTGTCTAAAGTATGCAGAGCAATGTAGTAGGTAGATCTGAAAGAACAAATAAATAGTAATAGCTCTGAATTCATGAAGGTCATTTTAATATGTAAATTACGAATGTTCAACCAAAGGTTAACTTACATGTACAGCTATTCTCCATAGTGCGCTGGAGTGGATACAGGAATTGTGTTAGCTGGCCAGAGAACATATGGGTTTAATTCTCTGAAGCCATGAGGTCCTGTTCTCAAAGAATCCACCTGGATCTTTTGTTGATGAAATTTCAGAAGGAGCACATTAGAAATGTATTTTCCTTTTTCTAAAAAAATTATTTATAAAATGGAAACACTGACAAAACCATAAACTTACTTGTTCTTGGGAAAGTTACTTCATCCTTCCCTGTTCTGGTGGATTTTGTAATTAAGCTTTCAGAAAAAAAAATAGAAATGAAATCTAAATGTGTTATTTTCTGAATAATTCATTCAACTGTTTCTGTCTTGTTTTTGCTTTGCAGTGTCAATGGACATCTGATTCCCTGCTGCCTTTGTTTGAAAAACAAGAAATTTTGTTGTTCTGATTTAATAGACTATGATTTTTGCTGAAATGATCCTGGGGAAAAATGCTGATACTGTCCTGTTGACCTTTGTATGAAACTGACTTTTGTTATACTTTTATGTGCTTTGATCCTTCATAAAGATGTCTGAACATGACACTTCATCTGTATTTTCTGGAACTGTGGAGAATGGAACTTTCCTTGAGCTGTTTCCTACATCCCTATCCACATCAGTGGACCCTTCTTCAGACCATCTGTCAAATGTCTACATCTATGTATCCATATTCCTCAGCCTCTTAGCATTTCTGCTTCTGCTTTTAATCATTGCTCTCCAGAGGCTGAAAAACATCATTTCCTCCAGTTCCTCCTACCCGGAATATCCAAGTGACGCTGGGAGTTCTTTCACCAATTTGGAAGTCTGCAGTATTTCCTCTCAAAGGTCCACTTTTTCAAATCTTTCATCATGAAGAAGGTGGAAAAATTCTTGAATGCTACAGCTGCATAGGTTTACCCTATAATACACGAAAGAATTATCTTCTGCAAGAACTAACCCTTTACAACCAGTTAAATTTGTGACATGTGCACTTAACCAGGTGTGCCACTGCCCGCCCCAACCAGTTAAATTTGTTTCTCCTCCTCTATTTCTCTCTTTTTTCCTGCTCATAATGCTTTTAATTCATGATGGCAGGAGCTGATGCTGACAGAATTGTGTGCAAACTTACAGGTGCAGACTTTTACACAAAACATTTGATAATGTGCATCTGGCTTCTTCAAGGTTCAACAGTTCATTCTACTCATTTGGACACCTTACACAGAACACAGCTAAAGCAGGGTGGCCATGGGTACTGCCCATGAATGCTTGTACCCTGTTTCTCTTAAACAACTGTGAAGCCAACCAAAAACAGCAAAAACAGATGAGATGTAATCTGAACTATCTGGAAGATAATTTACTAATTTAGCAGATGCATTGGAAACACCAAGTTTTAAAAACAATCAATTTGGGTTTTATGTATGACATTTCTAAACCTGAAGGTACAAATAAGCTCAGTATTTAATTTTACTTTGATAGGAAATTTTAAAAAATCTCATTTATTGATGAATGATATCATGTTGGGTAAAGTTTTGGAAGAGTTTGACTTTCAGTACCAAGGCAAGATGTGTTATGGTGCAGTTTATAATGTATTTCTGCCTCTGAAGGTTTTTTTTTTTTTCCTACTTATGTTATAGTCACAATGTTCTATAGTTGTGGGATTCTTTGTTCCTATAACTAATAGAATCATCCCAATAGGTATCAAGTTTTAATTTCACGTCAATAATTGATATCAGTGGGAACGAAGCATACAGAAAAATACTAATTCCTTTGTGTTTTATACAGTAATAACTCCTGGCAGGAATGTGTCTTCCTCTGCTCAGTTTCATAGTCTTTATCATTTTAGTGCAGAATTATATTAGGCTTCTAAGGTATCATATATTTATTCACACATGTTAGGTTGCCAAACATAGAGACTAAATTGCTAAGATACATGTAATATATTCTCTATGAATGTTACATGTCTTGATAATCAGTTGTTGTGTGCTCATGCAATACCCTGCATTAGGATTTAGGGCTAGGGTCCATATTCCACATTGTTGGCAATAAAATTGTGTAGCTTTTGGAAGCTTAGTGACTGAGGTCAGCTACACACGTCTGAAATCAAGCTCCCCCTAAAAGCAAAACAAAGCAAACAAACTACAGCTTCTTAAGAGTAGGAACTTTAATTTAATTTAGAAAAATTAATGGCCCACAGCGTAAATATTGAATTCACTCAGCCTGCAGAGTCCACTGTGTCAACATTGTTCCTGTCTTCTACGGCAACTGGGTCATTCTCATGCAGAAGTATTTACTGATCTGAAATATTAAGGCTTCAACATCTCCTTTTGTTTGTTCATGCAGGCCATACTGTCCAGAATGAAGTGGGACAGATAATCTACCATTTGTAAAATGCTGAGAGAGATGAAGACTGGTAATGATGACTGGAAATTTTCTTTACTCAAACCCTAAGTCTCACTGAATCAGACCACATTCATATATTTAGATCTCAAAATGACCCCAAACATCATAAGGCCTGCAAAAAAAATTGGCTGCTTTGGGGAAAATTACTGGGGGAAAATTGCCTTTGCTACCATTTAATGCTTGAGAATGTTCTGGAGAGCTTATAAGTAGGACAATCGTTGCACTAGAAAAAAATCTATTTTAGATCATTATCAGCATTCTCTCGCTGTACATTATGTGTGTACACACATTTTATCAGAATATATTGTATATTTGTGAATATGTCTACACACACACACACACACACACACACACACACACACACACACTTAGAAGTTGTGTGAAAGCTACCCAGAATTATGAAAGCATTGTCACTTTTTGCTCTTTGATTAATAGTATGATGTTTTGGTTACTGAAGGGAAGGTATATAGATGAGGTAATCTTAAAAATAAAATAATGAGTTTGCCACACAATAGGATAATCTGGGTATGATTTGCTCTGGGGTTACTTTACAATAACTTCTTCTGGAAGTGGTACATAGGCTTATGAAAGTGAAGCAAGTTAAAAAAAATCTGCAGGCAGAGTCTGCCCCCCACCTCCACCCCAATAGCTCTTGCTTTTCTAGATGGTGTAATTAGAAGCAACATTCAAAGATGCTACATAGGATGTGTCATTATAAGCTTGCCAAGATAACAGATTGTACAACTAGACATGAATTTGTGTTAAGAAGTTCAGAAAGGTTGCAAGACTGGTTTATAAATAAAGAAATAGACCAATTAAAAGCCTGGTTCTTTGTCTTCTTGTTAATGGGTGGAGGGTCTATATTCTTTTTTTCCTAGGGAACTGTTTCCAACACTTTAAAAAATTTATCTTTATTTATTGGATAGAGATAGTCAGCAATTGAGAAGCTAGGGGGAGATAGAGAGAAAGAGAGACACCTGCATCCCTGCTTCCCCACTTGCAAAGCATTCCTCCTGCAGGTGGGGACCAGGGGCTCGAACCTGGATATTTGGGGAATATTTAGATTTTAGCCCACACCTAAGACCTCAAAGAGGAGCCACAGTACAAGTACTTTAAAAATGGATCCCAGGTGGTACTCATGGTCAGTGGGACATGCTGTGGCAGAGAAGAGATAATATGTCATTGCCCAATATGTGGGAAATAGAGATGTTTCCTCTCACTCACTTTGCATGCTAGAGAAGATTTTTCCCACAATCCTATGGAAAAACAACAGCACAACTAGAAAATTAATTAGACACAAGGATGAATGCCAGTTTCTAGGCTTGTTGCCCTGCTGTATAAGATTTGCCTTTCTTACTATAAGCTCTTGCTTCAAAGCAATATGAGGTCCTTCTCCCTTCTACAAAATCGTCGAGGGTCTGATCGAAATGAACAACATACAGGTCTCATGCCTTCATACTGCTGAGCTATTCAGACTGAGGTATTCAGAATAGATGAAGGAGTACATGGAGGAGCTAAGTCCAGATTGGAATTGGAGGGGAGAGCACAGCAGGAAAGTTCAGGGATGCTCTGGTTCTCCTGGGATCAGCTGTTTTCAGAGTGTTTCCATTCGTGCTTCTCTTTCTTCAGTGGGATATTTTAATAATTCGTTGTGTGTCTGTATTGTCATGGGCATGCATGCATGCACACACTTAACTTCAAAAATAAACATCCTGTCTCACAAATACACATACAACCTTAAGAAGAAATAACATAGCTCAATGTTCAAAGATACCATTTCAATTTTCAAAGTCCATTTATCTCAATGTAGCCCAGCCTTCAATAACAAGCAGTGTAGTAGTTGTCTCTCATCTACCCTTTATTTCAAAGCTATATCTAAACATCTGTATTTCAAAAAGGGAAGTTCTGGTCACCATGCATTTTTACAGAGCCCTCTCACTCTGCTGTGCAGATGTCCCTCCTCTGTGTCGCAGCCGACAACTCTGACAATCCAGAGGGCTCATTAAACCATTGCAGATACTGACTGCCTTTCTTTATCTTAGAGTAGATTTATTATATAGCAGGGGCATGTGCCCATAAATACTAAAAGGTACTTTAGGATCACCAGGTATTTCTTTTAGTAAGTAGTCCCATGCTGGACACTCACTAAGTAGAGTAAACAAAGACTTCCTGCCCTCATGAAATTTGCAGCCTGGCGAAGGAAATAACTCACAAAACAAATGAACAGACATGTTTAATAACAACTTCACTTTGAAATGAATGAAACAGTTAAATGACAGACTATAATAGAAAATCTCTAAAGATGTGGTGGGGGGGCACTTGATAAGACGGTAAATATTAAAACTTATTGGGGAGAATATTATCTCCCAGAAGATAGTAAGGAAAGGTCCCACTGTGTGAGAAGAAAATCAGAGTTCTGGAGTAGGAAGCATGCAGTTGGAGAAGAGGACCTTGGTAAGTTAGACCTTGGAAGTGACCTGGTGGGAGTTTAACTCTTAGTCTGAGTACAGTGAGGATCCGTTGAAGAAATCAAAGAAAAGTTAAATCACTGAATCTGTACTTAAGAAAAATTATTCAAGCTGCTTTATGGAAAACAGATTAGAGATGGACAAAAAGTCCTGTTCAGATCCACTCTGGGTGGGGTATGTGAGTAGGTGGAGAGCTGTTCTGCCACAAATATCTGTTCATCTTCTAGCCATGGAAACAGTCTTAGCTTAGAATGAGTGTTAACACACAACTCCTTTCCTCATCCCCCATTCCTTCCACCTTCTCCTCCTCCGCTACAGACACACAAACACACACACACACATACACACACACACACACACACACACGCCTCAGAATTTTTTCTTCATACTTGCCCCCATTTGGTCTTTGTTTAAAGTCTATCATTTTCAGTCCATGGAAGTCTTACTCCAGTATTTTTAACATGATGCATGACTAATGTTCCAACAAAACTCTTAATACTACAGTAAAACTGAGCAATTTAAAATCATGCTTTATCTGCCCTACACCAGCTTTCATGATTGGTCAACAATTTGTTTGGCTTTGTATGTTAACTCTCTTTTCAGCCACCAGGTTCCAGATGCTAGTATGATGTCAACCAGACTTCCCTGGACAGACAACCCCACAATGTGTCCTGGAGCTCCAATTCCCCAGAGTCCCACCCCACTAGGGAAAGAGAGAGGCAGGCTAGGAGTATGGATCAACCAATTAAAGCCCATGTTCAGTGGGGAAGTGATTACAGAAGCCAGACCTTCCACCTTCTGTATCCCACAATGACTTTGGGTCCATACTCCCAGAGGTTTAGGGAACGGGAAGGCTATCGGGAGGGAATGGAATACGGAGTTCTGGTGGTGGGAATTGTATGGAGTTGTACCTCTATTATTCTATGGTTTTGTCAATGTTTCCTTTTTATAAATAAAAAAAGGGGAAAAAAATCATGCTTCTCTTAAAAATTCCATTCCTGAAAAACCTACCATTACTCATGAGCTTATTGCTTATGATTCTAGCCATTTGTGAATATTTGCTTTTTAAAATATATTATTTATTTATTGCCTTTTGTTGTCCTTATTGTTTTATTATTGTAGTTATTATTGTTGTTGTTAATGGTGTTGTCATTGTTGGATAGGTCAGAGAGAAATGGAGAGAGGAGGGGAAGACAGAGAGGGGGAGAGAAAGATAGACACCTGCAGACCTGCTTCAATGCTTGTGAAGCAATTCTCCTGCAGGTAGGGAGCCAGGGGCTCTAACCTGGATCCTTATGCTGGTCCTTGCACTTTGCGCCACCTGCACTTACCCCACTGTGCTACCGCCCAACTCCCAAATATTTGACTTTTTAAATATTTTAATTATCTTTATTTATTTATTGGATAGAGACAGCCAGAAATCAAGAGGGAAAGGAGGAGATAGAGAGTGAGAGAGACAGAGGGACACCTGCAGCCTTGCTTCACCACTCTCAAAGCTTCTCTCCTGCAGGTGGTGACCGGGGGCTCAAACCTGGGTCTTTACACACTGTAATGTCTGCACTCAACCAGGTGTGCCCCCACCTGGCCCCAACATTTGACATTTCTGGAAAGTTTGTCCTCAGTTATTTGCTTATGTGTTTAACTAATGCTACATACCACAGAGCATAGGGTTTGGATTCAGAGTTCTGTGTAAATCTGTAATCCCTAAATATTATTTATATATGTGGCTATAAGTAATTTCTCTGAGCCTCCAAATCTTGGTAATGTGAATATATTTTTAGCCATTTTCTTACTGGTTCTTAATATTAAACAAGAAAATATATGGAAACTGACAACATTTCTTAGAATGTGTTGAGGATTATGGTGAATGCAAGTATCAGGCAAATATTATTTAGAACTTAGAGCTGATGAAGGTTCAAATCTTTCCAATTTGCTTACTGTCTACTTTCCCAGCCTTCATGAATTTATTGATACTTGCTCTTTCTTACTTACTTTTATCACACCCCTAACTCTCCCAATAGCCTTAGCCAAGACCCATGACTGGGAGAAATTACTGAAGCTTATTATCCCTTATTATCTCCACTACTTACACCCACCCATCCCCATGCCCATGGCAGGTGCTGACAGAGCTGTATGTCATAAGTAATGATGGAAAAGCAGATCAAGAACAAAGATAGCTGGTAGGTACCCTCTGACTTGTAAAACATAACGGATATGCTGAATGGACTTGGGACTGTAATCAAGCCTGAAATAATCTTTAGAATCCAAGATTGAGAAGAAAGAAGAATCAGGGGTCGGGCTATAGCACAGTGGGTTAAGTGCATGTGGCTCAAGGATCTGGGTTCAAGGACCTGGATCCCTACCTGCAGAGGAGTCGTTTCACAGGTGATGAAGCAGATCTGCAGGTGTCTTTCTTTCCCCCTCTCTGTCTTCCCCTCCTCTGTCCATTTCTCTCTGTCCTATTCAACAATGACAACGTCAGTAACAACAACAACAATAATAACTACAACAACAATAAAAAATAAGGGCAACAAAAGGGAGGACAAAAGCAAATTAAAAAAGATAGAGAGAGAAGAATCAATCAACATGGATGCCTCTGTATATATGTCCAAATCATCCAGAGTTGGCCCAATTACAACACCTCCAGACTCCCAATATGTGCTGTTCAGCTGCAAAGGAATATTGATGATTCCCAAAATATTTGTATGCCCTTATATTTAGAATAGTTTTTGCTCTACTTATCCCTGGAATTCAATAATGTAAGCTTACTGAATGGCTTTTGCACACAGTCATGCATTTTTTAAAAAGTAGCTTTTTTTTTTGCTTAATATGTACAAATGCCATTCAAGAAGAAGTTTTAGATAATAAAATGTCAGATGTTCTTTCTGAAATGTCAGTTGTAAGAAAATTGAGAATGTGTAAATTGGGCTGGTGAGACAGCACAGTGGTAGAATGTAGGCTGTTTCTCTGGGTCTCCCACCTCCCCAGCCATTGGGCGATGGAGGTCAGAGTGGCCCCCTGGGAGTCCTACGGTGGCTCTGCATGTTGGGGGTGACGTGCGTAGAGAGGAAAGAATCACACCAGACTTATCCAGCTCTAGGAGATGCCTCAGAGAAGTGAGTGACTCGACTCGTTATTGAGAGAGAAACAAGCAAATATACCCATTGCACAGGGAGAAGGTTAAGGTAATCATTAACCCAAACACAAAGCAACACAACGCATAGTCACATTTTGACCTACCAACAATTTTATCACAAGATAAAAGAGTTACCATACAAGGTTTAATCAGAGGAAGGGGGCAATTGAGTAACAGAAGTTTGTGGTGGTTTTCAAGTTTGGCTAAACACAATATACAATAATTCATGGCCTTAATTTTAAGGGGAGAGGAGGGGCATGTGCAGAAAGGTAGCCCCCATCTGGAGAAGCCATCCATCATTAGTTCACGAGGTCAGGGGAACCTGTTATTTTCTCGACCCAGAGGGGCGAGAGCTCGGGGTCGACCCACTCAGACCTCATGGTAACATCTGCCTGGACTTCCTGGGCAGTGGGCCCACACTGCAACAGCAGAAGACCTTACATGCATGTAAGAGCCCCCTGGTTCAACTATTGGCATCAGTTTGTCATAGTTTATACAAATAAATAAGGGCTGGGCAGATAGCACAAAGGACTTGTATGGGCACGGCTGAGGTTTGAATCCTAGTACCACTAATAGTCAGATCTGAGCTTTGGTCTGTACAGAAAAAAAAGTTTAAAACTACCTAAACATGCTTACTAGGTGTAGTAAAAGTACAGGGGTCTGGCTCACTGTTCAAATGGGAACAATAATAATAATGATAAATAGTATTAATTCCCAACATTTATATAATATATATAACTAATTTATACAACTAAGATGGAACTTTCGGAAAGCAAACTGGCGTCTGTTCAGTGATCTTACCAACAAATCTATTCCTGCAATTCCAATTAACTCTATCCCCTCTGAAGATTCCTACAGGCGCTTCTGCCAAGCCATCTTCAAAGCAGCTTCCCAAGCTATTCCTCATGGGGGACGTGCTAACTATACGCCTTGTCTTGATGCTGAATGTGAGCAACTACTAAAGCAGTACAATGAGTCGGGCGACCCAGATGTGGCTGACCATCTCATTGCCTCCCTGGATGCAGCACGCCAAGCCCGCTGGCAACAACTCACGGAAAGTCTGAACTTCACCCACTCAAGTAGGAAGGCCTGGAAGCTTCTTCATAGTCTGGGTGCTGGTAGCCAACCCTCTCCCGTCTCCCATCCTCCCATATCTCCAAACTCAGTGGCCAGTCACCTAACTCAAGTTGGACGTGCTAAGATCGACCCAGTCTGGAAAAGAGAAATTTCCCATGAGTGATCATCCCACTTCCGTTTATCTTGTCCATCTCCAAAACTCTCTCCCTTTACACTGTCTGAATTGGAAGATGCTTTGAAGAGGGTTAAACTGGGAACGGCTGCTGGCTATGATAACATCGCCCCAGAACTCATTCTTAACTTGGGCCCCGCGGCAAAGAAGTGGCTCACTACATTCCTGTCCCACATCTTGGAATCCGAATCTATGCCCAAAATTTGGCGTCGTGCAAAGATAATAGCAGTTTTGAAACCAAAGAAAGACCCAACACTGGCCGCCAGCAATAGACCAATTTCTCTACTCTCCGTGTCTTACAAACTGCTTGAGAGACTGCTTCTGTCACGAATTTCTCATCTTACAGAGAAATTCCTATCACCCGCCCAAGCTGGTTTCTGCCCAGGAAGATCTACCTGCGAACAAGCCCTGGCCCTCTCAACTTACATTGAAAATGGATTCGAGAAGAATTTAAAGACGGGTGCTGTCTTTGTTGATCTCACAGCAGCCTATGACACGGTCTGGCACCATGGTCTCCTAGTCAAGATCTCAAGATGCCTGCCTCCATGGGTGGCCAACATTATATCGTTTCTTCTCCAAAACAGAAGATTCCAGGTGCATCTGGGTGACAAGTCTAGCAGATGGAGACTTGTCTCAAGTGGCCTCCCCCAGGGCTCTGTTCTGGCTCCTACACTATTTAATATTTACATCAATGACCTTCCAGAAACTTCTTCAAGGAAGTTTGTCTACGCCAATGACATCTGCTGTGCAACTCAGGCTTCCAAGTTTGACATCCTCGAGGAAACACTCACGAAAGACATGTCTCTGATATCTGATTACTGTAAAAAATGGCGACTAATCCCTAGCACTGCAAAAATGGTATCATCTGTTTTCCATCTACACCATGCCTCGGCCTCGCGTGAGCTTAATGTGCAGCTTGGCGATACGAGAATCCGGCATGAAGCCCAGCCAGTCTATCTTGGCGTTACTCTCGATCGCACCCTGTCATTTCACGAACATCTCATAAAAACTGCAGCAAAGGTGGGCGCGAGGAATAACATCATTGCAAGACTGGCCAGCTCCTCATGGGGCGTGAGCGCTTCCACACTACGATCATCCTCTCTGGCATTATGCTATTCCACTGCAGAATACTGTGCCCCAGTATGGTTCCGTAGCCCCCATGTCCACTTGGTCGATTCCAAATTATATTCCTCCATGAGGATAATTTCTGGAACCATCCGTTCCACCCCGGTTCCATGGCTGCCAGTTCTTAGCAACATCGCCCCGCCAGATATTCATCGGGATGCGGCATCATCTAAGTTCATTTCCCACGTCTACGCTCGACCGGACCTGCCAATATATGCGGATATCTTCTCCCACCCTGTTCAACACTTGATGTCTCGTCATCCAATCTGGTCCCCTATGCCTACACTGAACTTCTGTGTTCCAGACTCTTGGAAACAGAGTTGGCAGTCAGCTGAGGTAAAGAACAAACACCTCATCACAGACCCCTGCAAGCGTCAACCCGGCTTTGATCTAGCACGTTATGATTGGGCCCTCCTCAATCACTATCGAACAGGCTATGGCCGGTGCGCTGCTATGTTCCATCTCTGGGGAGCCAGAGACGACCCGAACTGCCCCTGCAGCTACAGACAGACTATGACCCACATAGTCAACGACTGCCACCTCTCCAGATTCAAAGGAGGTCTCGAAACTTTACATCAAGCTCAACCTGATGCTGTTGACTGGCTACAGAAGAAGGGCAATCGCTAGAAGAAGAATTTATATAATCATTACATTCTAAGAAGGCTAGTATTTAAAAATATATTTGTGATTATTAGTAGGTCACAAAGTTGTAAGATTATAGCATATGACTCCACACCACACCCACCAAATTTCATTATGCACACCTTCCCACACCCAAAGATAACCACCATAGTTTTCACAAGCCTTAGAAACATTTTGTTGCTTCTATTTTTTTTCACGTTCATGTGAATAATTTCTATTGATCCCACATATGAGCAAAACCATCTGGTAGTTGTCTTTCATCTCTTTTTTTTCCTGCTAAGCATAATCACCTCCAGTTCTATCCTTATAAATGGGAAAAGATATTTTCACATCACACATCCAACAAGTGACTGATATCAAACATCTATACAGAACTGGTACAGATCTACAGTTCTATCCATTTTGTACCGGAGAACACAATATGTTCTTTTTGATTTCAGAGTAGTATTCCATGGAATATATGTCCCATAACTTCTTTAGCCAGTCATCTGTTGGTGGACATTGCAGTGTAGAAGAGTTTGTTTTATTTTCTCCACAACCTTTCAACAGCTATCATTTCCTAGATTGTTGATGTAAACCATTCTCTCAGATGTGAGATGGTAGCTCAGTGTAGTTTCCATTTGCACTTGCTAATGATAAGTGAAAAGCATTTCTTCATGTGTTCATGTGCATGTCTTCTTTAGAAAGCTGTCTATTTAGCTCTCTGGCCCACTTTTTTGTTGGGTTATTTTTGCTTCTTTTGTAGATCTGTACCAGTTCTATATAGATGTTTGATATCAGTCACTTGTTGGATGTGTGATGTGCAAATATCTTTTCCAATTTACAAGACTGCCTGGTTATCCTTGTGCTGTTTACTTTTGAAGTGTAGAAGCTTTTTAGTTTCACGTAATCTCATTTATTTAATCGTTTTCATTCCCCATGCCAAAGGGTTGATTCTAAATATTTGATTCAAAGGTAGTGCAAATTTTCACTGACATTTTCTTTTTTAAAAAATTTTTATTTATTTATTTATTTTATTCCCTTTTGTTGCCCTTGTTTTATTATTGTTGATGTCATTGTTGTTGGATAGGACAGAGAGAAATGTAGAGAGGAGGGGAAGACAGAGAGGGGGAGAGATAGACACCTGCAGACCTGCTTCATCACCTGTGAATCAACTCCCCTGCAGGTGGGGAGCCGGGGGCTTGAACCAGGATCCTTACACCAGTCCTTGTGCTTTGCACCACCTGCACTTAACCCGCTATGCTACCACCCAACTCCTGACATTTTCTTGTACAAATTTTAGAGTTTGTGGTCTAATATCTAGATCTTTAATCCATTTTGACTTGACCTTGGTTTATGGTGTTAGGTGGCGGTATAGTGTCACTTTTCTATATGGGCTGCCCAATTTTCCCAGAACTATCCATAGAAGATACATTCTTTTCTCCATTGAATAGTTTTTGCCCCTTTGTCGTATACTAGGTGGTTGTATACGTGTGGGCTCACTTCTGCACTTTCATTTCTACTCCAATGATCGAAGTGTTCATTCTTATTCTGGTACCATACTGTTTTGATTACTATTGTTTTGTAGTATAAACTCAAGCTGCGGAGCATGATACCACCATGTTTTCCCTTTTTTTTTCTCAGAAGTAAGAACTTTCTTTATCCAGAAAACTTCAGGGTACAAATACTATTATTATTACCATTTCACATATGACAAACATGAGGAAGGACAAAGTAAAAGCTGTAATCTAAGCAGCAGATTGTCTGAAAGTCCTACAATTTATCCATGATGTTTTAAGTCTCCATTTTGCTTTCCTTCAGAATCATCATTTTTAGTGGGTATATTTTGGAAAATGTTTACTCACAAAGATAATTTGAAAAGCAAACATATGACCAAATATTGAACTTCAGAATATGCCCCAGATCAGCTTAAACACAGTATTGCTGCAGAGGATACAAGACCATTTTTCTTATTATAGAAGCAAGAACCACCCAGACTCCCTTCTCAATGACATGTCTGAGGCTGAACTTAGGATATGCAGTGAAGGCCCTATTTCTGCAGTGTGAGCACAAAGACAGCAGTTCCTTGGCATTCTAGAAGATGTGCATGATGAATCAGGCAGATTCATTTCTAAGAACAAGCTATTCCTTCACTGAGCAACTAACTACCTACTTCTATATGTTGGGTGTTGTTCTTTGCTACTGATATTTGATAATAAGCAAAAGAGACAAAATTCTTTCTCAAGAAGCCTCTACTCATAAAAAAGACAGGCAGTAACATTTTAAATAAGTAAGATGCATAATATCTTGGGTCATTTAAGGACAATATAGTAGAAGAAAAAGTTGACTACAAACAAAAGTTAATACATATCCAAACCCTTGGTTCCCACTTGTAGAGGGGGAGCTTCACAAGTGGTTGAGCATTACTGCAGGTATGTCTCCCTCTCTCTTCTTTATCTCCCTCATTATCACTCTTTGTCTTTCAGTCTCTCTCTTTTTTTAATTGGATAGGACAGAGAGAAACTGAAAGGAGAGGGGGAATAAAAAGGGAAAGAGATAAATAGACACCTGCAGTCCTGCTTCACCAATTGCAAAGTGACTCCCCTGCAGGTGGGGAGCTGAGGGCTCAAACCAGTCTCCTTGCACGGGTCTTGCACTTCCTATTATGTTCCCTTAACTTGGTATGTCCCTTTTTCTCTCATTCTCCATCAGAAACAAAGACAAAAAAATATGGCTACCCAAAACAGTGGCATCATGCAGGCACAGAGCCTCAGCAATTATCCTGGTGGCAAGAAAAACAAAACAAGCAAATTAAAAAACTAAAAAGTGTAAACAGGGTTGGAAAGGGAGCATTTTCTGAGAAGCTGCTTTTGGAATTACAAAGAGCATCTCTCTGTGCCCTTCTTTCCCCCAAATTAAATCACAACCCAAAGGACAATCATCTGAAGATTATGGTGGGAAAAATGGTTATAGAACCTTCATTATTTCAATCACTTAGAATTGGCCAACAGAAAACCACAAATCAAAACACAGCTTTCACATATTTCTAGAGGTGAAAAAAATAGACAGTAACAGTTCTCCACACACTAAATTGACCTCTTATTCCTCTGCTCTATCTCTTGATGTGGTCTACATACTCTGCTTACTCCCACAGAAGAAATATGTATGAAAACAACTAATTGGCAAGTTAAAATGTTATCAGCCATTTACTTTTGCCATCCAGTTCCAAATGTTTTGGGTATTTTTCTTCTTAATATAAATGAATGCACACTTTGATGTCAGGCCAACCCAGCCTCAGTTAAATTTCTAGCAGCAGGAAAAACTGCTATTAAAACCTTCTAGCTGTAAAATTAACTCCAGTGGGTATAAGTTCAAGGTGCATTAATCACATGGAAGAGAAATCCTATTGCCAATTGAGGATGCCTGAGCCAGTCCTTTGCCACATGAAAGGGCACTAAAGGAGGTGTTCCAATAGCCACGACATGTCCAGAGGCAAAAGGTTTGAGGGGGTTTAGTGCAAATGTAGTGCAAGAATAACACTACATTTTTGGTCATCAGCATAGGCAAGATAGCAGATCAGCATGTAACCATCCTCCAAAGTGTCTTGGCCCACAGTTCCAGGAACAGTATTTTCATTCCTGGTGTCCATAGCAAGATACCCTCTGGGGAATTTTTTTTTCTTTTTTTTTTTTAATATTTATTTTATTTATTTATTCCCTTTTGTTGCCCTTGTTGTTTTATTGTTGTAGTTATTATTGTTGTTGTCGTTGTTGGATAGGACAGAGAGAAATGGAGAGATGAGGGGAAGACAGAGAGGAGGAGAGAAAGATAGACACCTGCAGACCTGCTTCACCGCCTGTGAAGCGACTCCCCTGCAAATGGGGAGCCAGGGTTCGAACCGGGATCCTTATGCCGGTCCTTGTGCTTTGCGCCACCTGCGCTTAACCCGCTGCGCTACAGCCCGACTCCCCCTCTGGGGAATTTTTACGGAGTGAAAGAAGGAAGCTGAAACCCAAAATCAAGGATAAGTGACTCTGGGGTGGAAAGACTGAAACTGGCACCCACTGCTCTGAGGGAAGCTTCAGTGCCATGGTTTCTCTTCCTCTTTTTTTCTTTCATCCTGTCTATATCTCTGTCTTTCTACCAGAAAAAAAAAAGCCAAGCCTAGACATGGAGCTCTAGAGACAATAAGGTGTCCCTGTATGAAAAGGCATGTCTCTTCACCTTCCTTCCTGTACCTCCATCAGAAGGCAGTGATGCTAACCACTAGAACACCAACACAGGGACTTCCATCTTGAGGAGATGAAGTGCACTTCCAGCTGGATCCCCCAGGATGCTAGCTAAACTCTTCTAGGTACTGACAGAAGATGGACCCTGGACAGCAATGCTTTAGAGTGCCAGGCTTTAAATGTCTCTGCTCTGTGTGCTACAAGCTTCTTCCTGAAGCTGGGAATTGGTGCTGAGCTCATATCAGCAGAGAAGTGACATGATCATGTGCTTCACAAGTTTGTTTCAAACTTGGAATAATCAATAAAAAATTCTTTTTTATATTTATTTTCCCTCTTGTCCTTGTTTTTTACTTGTTGTTGTAGTTATTGTTGTTGTTATCAATGTCATTGATAGGACAGAGAAAAATGGAGAGAAGAGGGGAAGACAGATAGAGGGAGAAAAAGACAGACACCTGTAGACCTAATTCACCGCCTGTGAAACGACTCCCCTGCAGGTGGGGAGCTGAGGATTTGAACCCGAATCCTTAGGCCGGTCCTTGTACTTTGCGCCACGTGCGCTTAACCTGCTGCGCTATCGCCCGACTCCCAAAAAAGTTCTTTTTTTCCCATGTCTTGGCATACAAATGGTGGAATGGATAAGGCAGACCAAATAATCAGTTAGAGGAGGAAAAATTTCCTCTACTACCAGGAGAAACACATGATTAAGACCCTTAAGCCTGTGAAAAGTGATCCCGAATGATTTCAGTGTGCCATCTGAAAAAAAAATTTTTTTTGATGGAAAGGACTTAAACAAGGGGCTCTTTACATCTACTTCCAATGCATCTATTTCATCATGATGGCAATGGTGAAAACTCTGGCTAAAAAATGAGAACAGAAAGGAGTCAGACTGAAAGATATGTAACCATATCTTGGATCCCTGGGCTTTTAAATTGAAAAGTAATTTGATAAAGCAGGACATCTACATGGCATGGAAGTGTCCATGAGGGCCCAAAGAAAGTAGTAAGAACCAAACAGATTGCTGAAGAGAAAAACAGATCATACTCTCTTCAGTAAACATGGAATCTTTGAAACTTTAAAACCTATTTTCTGTCTGTGCTAGTGAAGCTCTCAATCAGCTGTTCCGTATAAATATCAAAGTATTTCAAGCTTATTTGTACTCTTTGCTTCAGTGACTCAGCAGGCAATGCATGCTCTACTGTTTACAAAACTGAATGAAATCCACAGTTTTGCCCGAGTTATTTTTCCCCTGTAGAGATTTTACTACCTCCTGGTTTGGGTTCCTTCCAACTTGTAAGAATATGTTCCAGCCTGTCCTCTGTTCCCTTTCCCTCTGATGCCATCCTTCATTAACCTCTAAGGTTCCTCTTCTCCAGAAAGTCTAGTGGCTCCTTGAACCTTACCCAGAAACAAACAGTCCCTTTTATTTGGCACTTGTCTTCCTTGTGCTCAGAATCAGCAATACCTATGGTCTGCTTTCCTGCATTCTGTGTGCTTTCACAATCCCTTGACTTAGAACCCCAGCAAAGCTAAGTTCTTGAAGCTGTTTATATTCTAGTCTACAACAGCTTCTCCACCAGATATCATTTTAAGTTACATTGCATGAATAAATACTAGGGGGAAAATTATTTATGTAATCCATATGCATGGACCAATCATTTGTGACAGAGCTCACCTATGTAATAAAATATTTTTGCAAGGGCAACAAAAGGGAATAAATAAAGAAAATAAATATTTTAAAAAAAAATATTTTTGCAAAGCATTTTAACATAATTTTGATGATGGGGTGCCTTTTCCTTACTCATTGCACTATTTCTGTTCCAAAACATACCTAAAATATGTAACACTGTTTTACTTTATCATTTTATGAAATAATTATCTCCACCTCCTCTACTTCCCTTCACTACTCAGTCTGTTGTAGGTTTACACACACACACACACACACACACACACACACACACATCTGACTAAAATCACTGTGACATTTATGGTCAATGGTATTCTTTGTTATCAAATCTAATAGGCATAACTCAGTCCTTCCTGTTTCTGAAGTTTCAGCAGTATTTGACACACTGTTGAATGTTTCCCTCCTGAAACTCTCTGCTCTCCAAGTTCTTAATGCCCCATGCTCCCTTGGCATTCTTCTTGCCACTGTTTTCCTTTCCTTTTCTTTACACCATTTTTTTTGCCTCCAGAGTTGTTGCTGGGGATCAGTGCCTGAACTATGAATCCACTGTTCCTGGAGGCCATTTTTTCTCCCTTATGTTGCCCTTGTTGTTGTAGCCTTGTTGTGGTTATTATTGTTGTTGATGATGTTGTTCGTTGTTGGATAGCACAGAGAGAAATGGAGAGAGGAGGGAAGATACAGAGAGGAAGAGAAAGACTGTGAAGCGACTCCCCTGCAGGTGGGCAGTGGGGGACTCGAACCTGGGTCCTTACGCCAGTCCTTGCGCTTTGCACCACATGTGCTTAATCTGCTGCACTACTGCCTGACTCCCCATTTTTTATTCTTATTTTCCCTTAAATTTATCACATTAATTATTTTTAAATTATTATTTTTATTTATTTATTGGACATAGCCAGAAATCAAAAGGGAAGGGGGATGATAGACTGAGAGACAGAGAGACACCTGCAACACTGCTACAACACTTGTGAAGCTTTCCCCCTGCGGGTGGAGACTGGGATCCTTGGGTATTGAAACATGTGCATTCAATCAGGTGCACCATCACCTGGCCATATACATATTGAGAAGGGACAAGGAGATAGAGAGGAGAGAGACAGAGAGACACCTGCAGCCCTGCTTCACCACTCCTGAAGCTTTCCCCCTGCAGGTGGGGACCAGGGGCTGGCATCTGAGTCTGTGCACACTGTAATGTATGTCCTTAACCAGGAGCATCACCACCGGACCCCCTCTTACTTTAAATATTAGCTTTCCTCAAGGATTTTCTCTGGTATCCTTTACATTTTGCAAAGTCACATCCAGTTCTATGCACTCATTTCTGCTGTCAAGCTGATGACTGTCAGCCATCCTACAACCCAGCTATCTTTTGTCTCAAACTCAATGCATTCAAATTGAGATTCCTTCTTTTTCCTACTCTCTGTCACCCAATCTGCTTCTTCTCCTGCATGGATCATGTATGACTCCTCTTCCTCCTCCTCAATGACTACTATCAAAGATCTCTTAAATTCTCCCTGGTACTGTTGCTCAGTTTCAGGCCACTTAGTTCCATTTCTTCCTACATTTAATACTTTGGGACCCCTTATCAAAGATTAGATGTCCATAGGTGTGGGGGTTTAGTTCTAGGCGTTCAGTTCTGTTCCACTGGTCTGTGTGCCTATTTTTGTTCCAGTACCAGGCTGCTTTGATTATGATGGCCTTATAATATAGTTTGAGATCTGGGAGTGTGATGCCTCCATTTCTGTTTCTTTTCCTCAAGATTGTTTTGGCAGTTCTAGGTGTTTTCTGGTTACAGATAAATGACTGTAGTTTCTGTTCTATTTTCTTAAAGAAGCTTGGTGGAACGTTGATGGGTATCACATTAAATTTCTATATGGCTCTGGGAAGAATATTCATTTTGATGATTTCTGGGAAATTGTGCAGATTGCAGTCACATCTGCCATGATGTGCCCTCAGGGCACTGTCAATTCCCTGCAATAGTTGGAGTGCTTTGGTTACTCCTCCCCCTTCCCATTCTCATGAGAGTTATTATCCTACCCTGGAGTGCTATGGTTACTTCTCCCCCTTCCCATTCTCGCAAGAGCTATTCCCATAAAAGCCCTCCTTCTTCCACCCACCCCTTTCTCTCTTGCCTGTCTTTCACTTCGGGGATTAGATGCAGGGAAGGTTGCTGCGCGAGGCAGCCATTTTTGCTAGCTCCACGTGGCCCAAACTGCTGCTCTCTCACCCAACTCTGAGGTGCCAGCGCAAATAAAGGACTGAGTTCCCTTTCTGCTCCAAACCTCCTTTTTCTGCGTCCTGCAGCTGCAAGTGACAAATGATATTAATTCCTCCAATCCATGAGCATGGGATGTCTAACCATTTTTGGTATCATTTTCTATTTCTTTGAATAGTGACTCATAGTTTTCAGTATATAAGTCTTTCACTTCTTTGGTCAGGTTTATTCTTAGGTATTTTATTGATTTTGCTACAACAGTGAATGGGATTGAATTCTGGATGTCCTTTTCTTTGGATTTAGTGTGTGCATAAAGAAATGCCACTGATTTTTGTACATTGATTTTGTAGCCTGACACCTTTCTATATTAACTAATAACTTCCAGTAGCTTTCTCCTGGATTCTTTAGGCTTTGCTATCTATACTATTATATCATTTGCAAATAGTGAGAGCTTGACTTCTTCCTTTCCAATCTGTATTTCTTTGATTCCTTTCTCTTGCCTGATTGCTATGGTAAGAACTTCTAATACTATGTTGAAAAGTAATGGTGATAATGGACAGCCCTGTCTAGTCCCCGATCTGAGGGGGGAATGTTTTCAGCTTCTGTCCGTTGAGTATGATGTTGGCTGTAGGTTCGTTAATATGGACTCCACTATATTGAAGAACCTTTCCTTTGCTTATATTCCTCCTTCCTTTGGAAAACCATTTCTTTTCTCTACCCTATAACCTTTTATTATAGGACAGATAGAAAGTGAGAGGAGGAGAAGCAAAACAGAGAAAAGGAGAGACAGACACATGCAGTACTACTCCAGCAGTTGTGCTTTTCACCCCCTGTAGGTGGGGACCAAGGACTTGAACCTAGCTACCATGGTAATGTGTGTGCTCAACCAGCTGTGCCACTACCTGGCCCCACTTTCCCCACTCTTAATGCCTGACATAAAGGTATATATCCTTTCATTTCTCACAGTGCCTGCGGTCAGAGGTCTCCTGTAGCATCGATATTGACTCCTATAGGTATTGTACACAGTACTCATTACTTAGTTGAGTCATCTGCCTCCTCTCACATTAGATACTCTGAGTTCCCTGAAGCAAAGCTGTAAGTTATCCTCACTACCCAGCACCCAACACATAATGTGTCTTCAGTGAATAGTCCACACAGGAGGGAGTGTAACCTGACATTAGAGGATTAGATTCTGGTGTCCATCAGTTGTCCCACACAGAATTTATTTAAAATAGCAAGCCAAATAAAATTCACTTTTAAATATTTTCCTATAGGCTATACAACACCCCATAAAATAAGTGAAAATTTTAAAAAAGTGAAAATGGGGTGGGGAGTCCCATTTAAAGTGGTTTTAGCCTCTTCTAGAGTTTACTTTTCCCTAGTCTGTAGGCTGTCGAGGCCATTGGTCCAATTCCTATTAGCTTCATTTGAACTTGGAAGAGAAGCATTATACTTTCCACTCCATGCCCTTGCTGTGGACTGTGTGTGCCCCCAGCTACCATTAATTCTCTTTTGAACCCATTTACTCCTTGTCAAAAGAAGTTATATGACTCAGCAGCTTATATCCTGACTTCTTAACCCCTTTTGCTTAAAGATTAGACCTTTTGGTTCAAAGAAGAGTGAACAAAATTAACTAATACATACTGTGCAATGATTAAGTGAGGGTAAAAAATAGTCAACAAGCTACTCAATTTGAAAATTATAAGACTCAGGTATCTAGACTCCCCCCCACCCTTGGAAAACTTGGCCATGCTGTCATAGCAAATATTAACTAGGCTACAGCAAATAATTCCTGGTGAAGGAAGTATGCCAATGGGTGCTCAATATTGTCATTTTCTTTTCCCCCACATGCAAGTTAAAGATCATAATTTACCAGAGAGAATTTATGTCCCAGCATCTGATATAAGGCAGATTTTATTAAAACATAAAGACTGTTAAAATTAAAGATATAGAATCCTTTGGATCACTCACTGTGCAGCTTGAGAACTTTGATGAATTTCAGAAATATGAGTTGCAGAATGTGTTCTGAATGTACTGATATAGGTTTTGTACATGGTCTGTTCCTCATATGTGTGAAACATACCCTATATACAACCCTTCACTGAATATTTACTATGCTTTCAGAACAGAGTTTATCAACATTTGTACTTTTTTACAGTATGAATACTGTAAAGGTTCTCACTTGGCAGAGAGGAGGTTTAGTAAGAGGTGTAGTGATGCTGCAGGTGCCTTTCTCTTTTCTTCTCTACTTAATCTCCCTCTTAATTTATCTTTGTCTCTATGAAAGAAAGAAAGAAAAAAGAAAGAATGAAAAGAAGAGAAGAGAAGACAAGAGAAAATATGGGTCTGTAATTCAGGATGTAGGTCAATGGATAGTGTTGGATTCACAAGGAGGAGATACTGAGTTCAAGCCCTAGCATCAAAAGTATCAGACTGATGGTGGTAGATGCCCTTCTTCCTCCTCCTCCTCTGTTGTTTTCGACGGGTTAGGTTGTTTTCGCTGGTCTGGCTTCACGGGCAGGTAACAGACGACCAGGGACTCATAGTTGAGCTGTAGGCAGTATCTCTTTATTCATGCAGGACGCAGCACAATCTAAGCCGAGCTGAGCTAAACTAAAGGTAAAGTACTCTATAACTCACAATGCTGTCTTTATATATACTTGCCAAGTAGGGTGGAAACAGGGTGTGACATAGAGAGGGTGGAGAGAAAAGTGACTGGTGACAATCAGAGTGTGACAAGGAGAGGATCAGGGTGTGACAAGGAGGGGGGGTGGAGCAAAAACATATCATGAAACAGTGGGGATTGAACCAATGCCCTGGAGGGAGGTGCTTGTTAACAGCGGTTATATAAATAGAATGAAGTGGTTATGTTAATAGAATAGTGTTAAGCAGGGGGGATTTAAACCAAATGAAACAGAAGGGGTCTCATGCATACCAACAATTCCCCCTTTCTTTTTAACTAATGGCCATTATGGGGTGAACCGAAACGTATATCGTACAGGCGTTTTTAAAAGAACTGGCATATAACATGGAAAACAAAATAGGCGAGCAGCAATAACCAGTGTGATGCCAAGTGGAGCTTTTCTTGCCTCAAAGGGCAAGGCCTAGCAGGCGAAAGGGCATTTCTTGCCTCTGGGAATGCTTCATGCCTCTGGGGGCATCTCTTGCCTCAAAGGGCGTTTCTTGCCTCTGTGGGCATCTCTTGCCTCTTGGGGTGCTTCATGCCTCTGTGGGCATAACCTAATAAGGAGGGGGAGCTTTCTGCCTCTGGGACAGAGCCTGCAGGCGAGGGGACATGGTCTATAAAGTCTCAAGGCAACTGGCTGAAGTTAGTCTTTGAGAAACACAGCAGCGTGTACCAGTAAGTCCGATGGAGGTGTCAGTCCAAAGTAGCTGACCACAGAAGAAAATGTCAGAGGATGAAATGCTGTATGTCTGTCTCGATGGGGAATGTCGGCCACCTGAATTCTGCTTTTCTGTAGAGAGTGATCTTTGGAGTCTGTGAATCTGTTTCTTCAGGTCATGCCAGGTCTCATCATTGGTTTCCGGGGGCGATGTCAGAGAACAGGATCCAAATGGATTTCCAGGAATTCTATTTGAGTAGATGCTTTTTCATGTGAAGACTTTGACAGCTGAAATTCACTTACTTGTCAAACAAAACTTGTAGCAGATTAGAAGTTTACTATAATTGATAACTCCATTATAATTGGAAGTCCTTTTTAGTATGATTTTAAGGTTGTTTAAACAGTTTAAACTCAATAAAATGTGGAAAGGTAAACAGAAGAACCACGGTTAAAAGCCTCAGGCATGAGAATAATTAACATAATCATTGCACTATCTGCCCCACCCATAACTCATACAGTTTTTAGGATTAAACGTTTCAGATTCATGTCAAGACGTAAAAGAGAAATCAAAGGAGGGAAAAAACAATTTTTTGGATTGTTTCTGGATGTCTCTAGAAATCATGGCTGCGTCCAGCATTTTTTTTTTTAAGTCAATGTCAAACAAAAATTCAGTCATTCAAATCATTCTCTTATGAAACGTAACTTGAACCAGATTATCAAGATCTCACCATGTAGGATTAAGAATCCCCGGAGGGCGACCTAGTCCAAAAAGGTCCTCGAAATTCCATTTAGGGTGTTTCTGACTGTTCCTGCTGGATTGCTTCAGGCACCCATTTTTAAAAGCGTCTTCCCATCGAAGAAAGAATCCAATCAGGAGAGTAGAACTAACCACGTGTCTCCATACTTGGGAACTGCCAGGGTACTCGAGAATGTTCTTCAAATTAGAGTAGTCCTTCTCCATGGGAAACATGCGAGAAGAAGTCCAGAAAGTCCCAGGGGAAATCCCCATGCATATCCCAAGGTCTACGATCACGGTCATAAAGAACCAAATTGTGGCCTGGAGCAAAATGTAGTCCTTTTCCTCAGGAAACATGGGAGAGGGAATCCATAAAGTCCAAGGAGAAATCTCCGTGCATCTCCCAAGCTCTATGATCCTGGTCATAAGAAACCAAAGTTCCCAGTGAGGGAACCGAAGTGTGGCCCAGAGTAAAATGTTCCAGAGACAGACTAACTGTCTCATGATGAAACAGTAGAGGCTTTGGCAAACCTCTTCGTAAGTAAAAGAGAAGACCATAGTGCATAGGTAGGCAAAGTCTTCACTTATCTGGGAGTTGCGCAGGTCTGGTCCCACGTTGTGGCGCCATATGTTGTTTTCGACGGGTTAGGTTGTTTTCGCTGGGCTGGCTTCACGGGCAGGTAACAGACGACCAGGGACTCATAGTTGAGCTGTAGGCAGTATCTCTTTATTCATGCAGGACGCAGCACAATCTAAGCCGAGCTGAGCTAAACTAAAGGTAAAGTACTCTATAACTCACAATGCTGTCTTTATATATACTTGCCAAGTAGGGTGGAAACAGGGTGTGACACAGAGAGGGTGGAGAGAAAAGTGACTGGTGACAATCAGAGTGTGACAAGGAGAGGATCAGGGTGTGACAAGGAGGGGGGGTGGAGCAAAAACATATCATGAAACAGTGGGGATTGAACCAATGCCCTGGAGGGAGGTGCTTGTTAACAGCGGTTATATAAATAGAATGAAGTGGTTATGTTAATAGAATAGTGTTAAGCAGGGGGGATTTAAACCAAATGAAACAGAAGGGGTCTCATGCATACCAACACTCCTCCTCCCCCTCTTCCTCCTCTTCTTCTTTCTCCTTTTCTTCCCCTATTCCTTCTCCTCCTTCTTCTCCTCCTCTCTCATTAATAAATGAATCTTTAATAAAAAGCTAAACATGGATCTGGAGTTTGGGGGAATGCCAGGGCAGAAGGCACGAATGAGATTCCTAGGGATTATGTATGAATCCAAAAAAGTCTTGAGTTCTGAGGTTGGAGGTAAAATAAATCAAAATCCAATGATGATTGGGCATGTAAGAGAAGTCCATCAAAAATAAATAACAAAACACTGTCTAAAACACAAGATGTGTGCATTAGATCTTTCTTCTCTGTCTTGGAAAGTTAGCCTTTCAGTGGGAATGCAAATTTGATTAGAAACAGAAAAATTGAGGGGGATGAGTCAGTGGTACACCTGGATGAGCATATATCTTACAATGCAGAATGACTCGGGTTCAAGACCCTAGTACCCACCTAAAGGGGTAGAGCCTTGTGAGTGGTGAAGCAGGACTGCAGGTATCTCTCCTCTCTCCTCTCTCTCCCCCTCCTCTCTTGATTTCTGGCTGTCTCTGTCCAATAAATAAGTAAAGATTAAAAAAAAAAGAAACAGATAAATTGAGAGGGAAGAGGAAGTAGGGCTGGGGAGATAGCATAATGGTTATGTAAAAGACTTTCATGCCTGAGGCTCTGAGGTCCCAGTTTCAATCTCCAGCATTATCATTAGCCAGAGCTGAGTTGTGCTCTGGTCTTTCTCTCTGTATCTCTCTCATCAAAATAAAATATATAAAATATTTTAATAAAAAAGAGGGAAATGGGAGTAAGAGAGGAAAAAAAGATACATCTGCAATACTCCTTCACCACTCATGAAGTTCCCCTACCTCTCGTAGGTGAGGACCAGGGGCATGAACTCAGCTCATATGACATTGTAACATGTGCGCTCTGCCAGGTGCACTAGTGCCTGGCTCCAGGGCTTTTATTTTAAGGATTAACTAATTTTCACATTTTATTCAGATTTCCCTTGTTTCTAATCAGACCACCTGAAACTGGAACCAAAATAGCACACTGATCAGTAGGATAGAATTTAAAGCCCAAGACATAAGCCCCAACACCTATGGACATCTAATTTTTGACAGGGGAGACCAAAACACAAAATAGCAAAAGAGAGACTATTCAACAAAAGGAGAGACTATGGGAAAGTTAGGTTAAAATGTAAAAAAGATTTAAACGAGAAAACCATATTTCACCACATAGAAAAGCAAGTTCCAAATAGATCAAATTTTTGGATATTAGACAGGAAACCATCACCTAATTAGAGGAAATCATTGGCAGAACTCTTTTTGATGTAAGCTTTAAAATTATCTCCAACAACTCAGATCCAATTTCAAGGGAAACAAAAATAAACCAATGAGACTACATCAAGCAAAAAAGCTTCTGCACATTTGTAAGAATCACTACTGTTGGGGCCAGGCAGTAGCACAGTGGGTTAAATTAAGCACACATGGCTCAAAGCACAAGAACTAGCATAAGGAATCTGGTTCAAGCCCCTGGCTACAGGGGGGGGTTGCTTTACAGATGGTGAAGCAGGTCTGCAAGTTACTATCTTTCTCTCCCCCTCTCTGTCTTCTTGTCCTGTCTTGATTTCTCTGTCCTACCCAATAACAACAACAACAATAACAAAAACAGTAAACAACAAGGGCAACAAAAGGGAAAAAAAGCAGCCTCCAAGAACAGTGGATTCATAGTGCAGGCACCAAATACCAGCAATAACCCTGGAGGTAATAATAATAATATAAATAAAGAATCACTACTGTTCACAGACATGAAGAAATGCTCCACTTCTTATAATCATTAGAGAAATGCCAGTGGCCACGGAGGCAGAGAGCCCGGGAAGACCCACACTACCCCACTAGGGAAAAAGAGAGACAATATACTCTGAAACATGAACTGAAACTGTGAAGCTGGTACTCTCTTTATTACCCTTAGCCACAGCTTGAGATGAACAGCCAGGTCTAAGGTCCTATCAAGACAACATGTCAGTAATTCCTATTCTCATAACAGCCTATTTAATACAATGACAACACGCTGATTCTTAATTGTGGGCAGTCTGCTGTTACACACTTCACGACATGATCAAGAGCTTTTGGAAAGCATTTCACTTTAACTTAATTACCTCTACACTTTTATGGGGAAAATAGCCCTTCAAATTTACCTGGAACACAGCTGACTATAGAAAGTACTTGAATTTTTCAACAGCAAATATAAGGAGTCTTTTTTTGGATTTAGTCACCATGGTTCACAGTTTATATCTTTATTTTAAAAAACCACACACCATTTCTTGGGCATCAGGTGGTGGTGTACCCAGCTGAGAACACATATTACTATGTACAAGGAATAAGGTCCAAGCCCTGTTCTCTGTGTGAAGGGGAAAACTTCACAAGTGGTGAAGAAAGTCTGCAAGCCCGCCCACCTCTCTCATCTCTCACTCCCCTACCAATTTCTTTCTGTCCTATCAAACAAGAAATGTTAAAAAAAAAAAGAAAGAAAGAAAAGGAAAGAAGAGAAGAGAAGAGAAAAGAAAAGGAAAGGAAAAAAAAGAAAAGAAAAGAGAAAGGGGAATGGCTGCTAGGAGTGGCAGATTTATCTTGCAAGCTCCAGGCCCCAGCAATAACCCAGGTGACAATAGGAAAAGAAGAGGAAAGGAAAGGAGGGGAGACAATGCCATCTGTCAAGGACAGGATGAGGTAAAAATTATAAAACCATATGAATTATTTGACCTTCTTAATACTCATATTGCATTTCTCCAATTTGGTTAATTCATATAATAAGGCAAACCTAGCAAGAAAGCTAGGTGATATGAAAATAATCTCCATCCTAAGAAATATCTCAGAGCATGGCATAAAGTGCAAGAAATGGCAGCATAAGGATCCTGGTTGGAGCCCATGGCTCCCCACCTACAGGCGAGTCGCTTCACAGGTTGTGAAGCAGGTCTGCAGGTGTCTATTTTTCTCTCCCCCTCTCTGTCTTCCCCTCCCCTCTCTGTTTCTTTCTGTCCTACCTAACAACGATGGCATCAATAACAACAACAATAATAACTACAAGAACAATAAAAACAAGGGCAACAAAAAGGAATAAGTAAATAAATAAACATAAAAAATAAGGTAAATTTTAAAAGCAGTAGAGTGTCAAGAATTAAAGATAAAAATATAGGATCCTAGAGTGACCAGAGCATGGATAAATAAGCACTATCCTGCATTTATGGTAGAGTTTATTATTTATTCCACAGAAATAGGTGACCTTGGGGAGTCGGGCTGTAGCGCAGCGGGTTAAGTGCAGGTGGCGCAAAACACAAGGACCAGCATAAGGATCCCGGTTCGAACCCCGGCTCCCCACCTGCAGGGGAGTCGCTTCACAAGCGGTGAAGCAGGTCTGCAGGTGTCTAGCTTTCTCTCCTCCTCTCTGTCTTCCCCTCCTCTCTCCATTTCTCTCTGTCCTATCCAACAACGACAACAACAATAATAACTACAACAACAAAACAACAAGGGCAACAAAAGGGAATAAATAAATAAATAAATATAAATATAAAAAAAAGAAATAGGTGACTTTGGGAGTTGGGCGGTAGCACAGTGGGTTAAGGGCAGGTGGTGCAAAGTGCAAGGACAGGCGTAAGGATCCCGGTTCGAGCCCCTGGCTCCCCACCTGCACGTGAGTAGCTTCACAGGTGGTGAAGCAGGTTTGCAGGTGTCAGTCTTTCTCTCTCCCTCTCTGTCTTCCCCTCCTCTCTCAATTTCTCTCTGTCCTATCCAACAATGACATCATCATCAACAACAACAATAATAAGAACTACAACAGCAATGAAAAACAACAAGGGCAACAAAAAGGGAAAATAAATAAATATTAAAAAAAAAATAGGTCACCTGGCATTCCGTCCTGTGGGCAGGAACCCTGAGCGCAGGCCTGCGTGTCCGCTGATGCTCTGTGTTGGGCAGAGGCGGCAGTGGCATGGAAGTGAAAGACACTAATTCTGCCTTACTTAGTAACTATGAGGTGTTCCAGTTACTAACTAATCTGAAAGAACAGCTTAAAGAAAGTGGAAAGAATAAGCCCAGTGCTGGGCAGCAGAACTTATACACTATCACTTATGAAACATTAATGTATGTATCAAAAACGCCATGCAGCCATCAGAGTCCTGAAGTTGTTAGAGAATTTCTCACAGCAATGAAAAGCCCCAAGTTAACAAAATGGTAGAAGAAAGTGAAGAGCGGCTCACAGAGGAGCAAATTAAAGCTCTCCTCCACACTGTCACAGGTATTCTGCCTGCAGAACCAGAGGCCAAGCAGAAGAGCAGCAACAGTGATGTGACAATGGAGGAAGAGGGCCCAGCCTAGAGCTCAGCCTTCTGGGGCATCTCAGGAAGTTGGCAGACCCAGCAGCCATTTGCCAGACATAGAAGATTGTGTTTGTTTGGTTTGCTCCTCTCCTCCAGCAGCCCTGATCTCACGGTTAGTTGAATAACCACTGTATATATATGCCATTCTCAAAAGTAAGTGGAAAAGAAATACTTGTATCTTCAGGAGAAATGCAGTAAAAGCCTACTGGAGTTGTTGGGGGCAAAGAGCGGAAGAGAGGAAGACAAAGATGGCAGTAACTGTGGAAGCCTCTTGAAGAAGAATCGTTCTTCCATGGCCTTCACCACAGTTGTGTGAAGATCATCCCAGGTAGAAGAGTTAGTAGAATCTGGTTAAGTGACTGGAAACTCCTAGAGCAATTGGTCACTTTAGGGCAAAATGAACCCCTGAACTTGATTCCCCCTGCAGAAGAATGTTTTCCTTGCGAACAGCAGAGATAAGGGCTACCACATGTGAACACCTGCAGGGAGGAAGCTTCTGGAGCCCTAGTGCTGTGGTGTTTCTCAGTTCCCTGTCTCTCATCCTCTATTTAGAGCACTTTGGGGAGCCTTTTTTTTTTTTTGCTAAGGCCTACTTGGATATTTGTAGCATCATTTGTGATGATACAAAATCATCAATGAGCACTTCTGATGGGTCAATATTGGGGCAGCATGGAATATTCCTACTCATGACCACAGAATATGAGCTCAGATCTAGTGGGATACAGAGGTCACATAGGCTCCTAAGCTAATTATGGGCCCCAAATGACATCAAATCAATGGGGCTTACAGTCAACAATGTTTATTCCCCTTTCCCATATTAGGGAGCTACTCTCTTCCCTGATCCAGCTTTAGGATCCACCTGCATATCAGATTTCAGGCTCAGGCAAAAACAAACAAATAAATAAAACTAGTATACCTGCAGGCCCTTTGAAATATAGCTAAAATGTGCCTACTAGCTATCTACAAAATGGAGGACTCCCCCCAACCCCAATAGTTCATCTGCACTATTCCAGCCTTTAGGTCCAAGATTGTTCAACAATTTGTTTGGCTTTGTATGTTAACTCTCTTTTCAGCCACCAGGTTCCAGATGCTAGCAGGATATGACCAGACTTCCCTGGACAGACAATCCCACCAATGTGCCTTGGAGCTCCACTTCCCCAGAGTCCTTCCTCACTAGGGAAAGAGAGAGGCAGGCTGGGAGTATGGATCGACCAGTCAACGCCCATGTTCAGCGGGGAAGCAATTACAAAAGCCTGACCTTCCACCTTCTGCATCCCACAATGACCTTGGGTCCATACTCCCAGAAGGTTAAAGAATAGGAAAGCTATCAGGGGAGGGCATGGGATACAGAGTTCTGGTGGTGGGAACTGTGAGAAGCTGTACCCCTCTTATCCTATGGTTTTGTCAATGTTTCCTTTTTAAAAATAAAAATTTTTTAACAAATGAGCATTTCCTGTCGCTATGAAAAAAGGCTTCTAGATTTATTGAACTACAAGTCCTGCCCCCAGTTACCTTGGCAGGACCGGACCAGTTGATCTCAGGAAACAGATGTTCCCCATCTCTGTGATCTTGAGGAAAGGAAAGAAAATAAACCAAAGGCCACCAGAAGCAATGGAGTTATGCAAACCCTGAGCTGCAGCAATACCCCTGGTGACAAAAAGAAAGGGACACAAGTTGTGTGTGAGAGTGCCTTGCCCATAGCTCTCATGGGGGATGGAAAGGGAACCCATATGTCAACAGCTGCTCTGTAAACTATTAGCCCTTGATAAAATGATAAGAAAAGAGTACAATGCCCTGTGGGGTTGCTAATATTCAGACTTTGGAGAGTTTAATGCACCTGACACAATTGCCTTCGACTCTTAAGAATATTGCTAAAAGCCTAATTGACTGTTTCCAACTAGGGAAAGAAAATGCATCTCTTAAATAGAATTTGGCATCTTTTCTGCAGTTTCCAACTCCTCAGTTTAACCTCTCTGAGTTAACCAGGTGGTGGTACACTAGGTTATGTGCTCACATTATAGAGCATAAGGACCCAGGTTCAAGCCCGTTTCCCACCTGTAGTGGGGAAGCTTCATGAGAAGTGAAGTAGGGCTGCACATGTCTCTCTGTCTCTCTCCCTTTCTATCTTCCCCATCATGATTTCTGTCTCTATCCAATAAATAAATAAATAAATAAATAAATAAATAAATAAAACAAAATTTTAAAAAAGAAATAATTAGAAAAACACAGAGTGACTTAATAATGGGTCAAATATTTCTGCACTCTTTCTCCTACCTCTCCTCTGCAATATTAGAATTAACATCCCTCTGGGTTTTAATTCTGAGTGTTAATTACATATTAACAGAAGAACCAGAAATAAATAGCATTTATATTTTTGGTTTTCTGTGATTATTTATGTCTCTGCCTTCAGGATGAAATCATTTCCTTTCAGCCTAATCAGAATGCTGAATTTAGGTAACAGAGTATAACTATGGACCTAAGCTAGATTTCAATGCAGAAAAATCATTTCACAGCTGACTATGCTTGTCTCTATTGCCATTCCCAGTTCATCTTAATTGAATGCTATCCTTGCACTTCCTAGCAACCATATATATATTCATCCTCTAAGACCCAGTTCTAGTATTTGTCTTTCTGTGAAAACCCTAAATCTCTCAAGCGGAGTTTGGCATCTTTTCTGCAGTTTCCAACTCCTCAGTTTAACTTCTCTGAGTTATAAATGTTTATTGAGCAAATAGTTTCCATTACTCAGACACTTAGACCCTAGCCATAACGTATCTATGAAGCATATCCATTTGCCTGTCTGCTTTTCTCTTTCACTCAACTTCAGAAGGAGTAAAAGAGAAGGTCTTATACTCATTTTTTTGTATCAAAATATATGACCCCAGCACAGTAGATGCTGGAAGGATCTGCATCTTGAATTACAGAAGACAGGGGTTCCTAAGAAACTGCCTTAGTTACACCGAATGTGGGTACATAGCTTCCTTTGGACTGTGGTTTTGAAGGGAGAAAATTTATTTCAACTTCTAACCACAGGTAACTGAGGATATAGGTATGAAAACAGGATTTAATACTTGTGAATTTGAGTCAGATTTAATCCATCTAAACAACATCTGAATTTATCTAGACTTTTATTTACTACTTCTGCCTCTGACTTTCTCAGGCATTCCTCATTTCTCTTCCTTTTTTTTTTTTTCTTTTTACTAAGGGGTTAATGTTTTACAGTACAGTTGTTGACGTATAGGTACATTAATACCCCAAGGCACTTTTCATACCCTCTCAGCACTTCCTTCCCTCCCCAAGTCTTTTGTTTTGGTACAGTGCAGCTAACTCAGTGCAAGTTTGCTTTGTATTTTTCTTTTCTGGATTTGTTTTTTGATTTCACTTATAAGTGAGATCATCTGTTAGTTGTCCTTCTCTTTTTGACTTATCTCACTTAACATGGCATTTTTTTTTTTTTTTGGCATTTCACATTTCTTGCCCGAATTTACTAAAAATCTCTAAATTGGTCTTCCTAATTCTATTATAAGATTCTTTTCCTCCCTAGCCTTCTTTATCTAAAATATGGCTCTTTTAAAGAAAAATTCACTACTGGTTTGCCTTTTAGCACTAAAAATTTGTCAGTGACC
This sequence comes from Erinaceus europaeus, assembly GCF_950295315.1. Classification (NCBI taxonomy): domain Eukaryota; kingdom Metazoa; phylum Chordata; class Mammalia; order Eulipotyphla; family Erinaceidae; genus Erinaceus; species Erinaceus europaeus. The sequence goes on from NC_080166.1 coordinate 93,924,224, forward strand.
ACACACACTTATATGTACATGCATACATGTATGTGCTGGGTCATAAAATAAATCCCCACATCCCTCAGGGCTCCTCTGAAGTTGGACATATAGTTCAAACAACAGTAGATACATTAGCAAGGGAAAAACCCCAATTTTTAATAATAAAAATTTGCGGGAGTCGGGCGGCAGCACAGTGGGTTAAGCGCACGTGGTGCAAAGTGCAAGGACCGGCATAAAGATCCCGGTTTGAGCCTGGGCTCCCCACCTGCAGGGGAGTTGCTTCAAAAGTAGTGAAGCAGGTCTGCAGGTGTCTTTCTCTCCCCCTGTCTGTCTTCCCCTTTTCTCTCCATTTCTCTCTGTCATATCCAACAATGACGACATCATTAACAACAACAATAACTACAACAATAAAAAGGGCAACAAAAGGGAAAATAAATTAATAAATATTAAAAAATCTTTAAAAAATAAAATAATAAAGTTTGCACAGAAGGGATATTGGAGTCCTGATGTGTCTCCTAGACACCAAATAAGGGGAGATGTGAGGCTGTGCTTTATGTGAATGATTTTACTATAAATCAATAACCCCCAATAAAAAATTTTTGAGCAACAATAATTTTTTGAAATTGATACTTCTCGCAGCACAGAAATTATATGACAAGTTATTTATTTGCTGAAAACATAATGGGTATCTGAATAACTGCTTATAGTAAAAGCTATAGAGTTTATATATTTTGTCTAATATTGTCCTGCTCTATCACTTCTTATAATCAATTTATGTCATTAGTCAAATCAAAGTTAGTAGAAGTTCTTTGGAAAAAAGAAAATTAAACTCAAATAGTCATATTTAAAATATGAAATGTTGGCCCCTAGGTTTACTAGGAAAGGTGATTCATTCTGGGAAACATACCTCTTGGGAATTTGAGTAGTGGAGAGAGGGGATTCAGAGTGACAGAAGGAGTAAAGAGAATCCACCATCACCTCCTTTTGGTAAAATAAAGAGCTGATAATCTGATTGAAAACAAAATAATAAATGGCTTATTCCAGGCTCTGCATTTTCCACATAAAATAGTCTACATGACAGTCATTTCTTTTTAATTAATCAATTTACTTATTTTGGATAGGGACAGAGAAATTGAGGGGGAAGGAGGAGAGAGAGAGAGAAGCCTGCAGTATTGTCTCGCCACTCATGAAGCTTCCTCTCTACAGGTGAGAACAGGGAGCTTAAACCTAGGTCCCTATGCGTTGTAATGTGTGCTCTCAACCAGGTGCGCCTCTTGACCTGCAAAGAGGTGTTTCTGAATACTGGATCCTTCACATGCAAACACATACACATATAGTGCCTGCAGTCTGAAATTCAGACTCCTTATGGTCATGTTCAAGTCTATCCACTATCTACTGCTTCCTTTCATGTCACCATTGCTTCTCTACACAAAGTCTGCATATTGTTAAACAAAACTACTGAGAATTTTCAACTATCATTTAAAGGAAAAAAATAATATTTCTATTAACTTTAATTACAGAGAGAGATGTAAAGAGAAAGACAGAGAAAAACCAGATGACTCCTCGGCTCTGGTTTATAGTACGGAACTTGGGACTTTAAAGCTTCAAGCATAAAAGTCTTCTGCATAACCATTGTGCTATCTCCTCAGCTCCCCAAACATCATATCATTGTACATAGGCATGTGCTACTCTTTTTGCCTGGAGCAAAATCCTTCATATCCTTTGTCTTATTCAAGTTACTCTAACTCAACCTGTAGCCTTTAGCTACAGTGGCACTTCATCTGAAATTCTTTCATTAATCTTAATCCAATACTTTGTTCAGTTAAGTACCCAAATCATGAGCTTCTCCCACATTACCCTGTAAATATCTCCCTTACCCCCAACTTAGATTATCTCGTATAGTACTTCCCTAATTCATATAAGAAACTATGCTTCCTGAAGTAGTCTCTTTTCCTTTTAAATTTGTATTATTTACAAGATTATAAAACAGCAGGGATATAATTCTATACCATTTTCACCACCAAAGATATGTGCCCACACCCCTGTCCAACAGTAACCACCATAGTCTCCCAAGGTCATAGATACGAATTGACTCCATATATATACTTTTTTCTCTTTTCAAGTTCACATGTTTCAGTTCTCTATATTACACATATGAGAGAAATCAACCCATAGTTGTTCTTCACTTCCTTCCTTACTTCACTAAACATAATTACCTCTGGTTCCATTCAACTTGTCCTGAAGGACACATTATAGTCTTTCTTTCTTTCTTTTTTTGTTTTTTACAGTTTTCTTTCTTTTTTTAAATTTATTTATTTATACCCTTTTGTTGCCCTTGTTGTTTTATTGTTGTAGTTATTATTGTTGTTGTTATTGATGTCATCATTGTTAAATAGGACAGAGAGAAATGGAGAGAGGAGGGGAAGACAGAGAGGGGTGGAGAAAGACACCTGCAGATGTGAAGTGACGACTCCCCTACAGGTGGGGAGCTCTAACCAGATCCTTATGCAGGTCCTTGAGCTTTGCACCACGTGTGCTTAACCCACTGCGCTACTGGCCGACTTTCTTAACTGCTGCATATATGTCCCAGACTACTACAACTTCCACTACCACGACCACCACCACCACCACCACCACCATCACCACTACTACTACTATTCTTTCTTTTCCTTCTCCTCCTTTGTCTCCTCCTCCTTCTTATATTTAGAAGATTCAACTGAGTGATTTTTATTCCATTGGTAATTCTATTGTTAAAGGCTTTTCTCCCTAGCTTTAAATATTTTCCATAGGATTTTTTCTTCATATTTTAAACTTTTAAAAATTTATTCATTGTTATTAATTTATTTAAAAATATTGACAAGACCACAGGATAAGAGGAGTACAACTCCCACCACCAGAGTTCCAAATCCCATCCCATCCCTTAAAAGCTTTCCTATTGTCTATCCCTCTGGGAGCATGGACCCAGGGTCATTATGGGATACAGAAGGTGGAAGGTCTGGCTTCTGTAATTGCTTCTCCACTAAACATGGGCATTGACAGGTCGATCCATACTCCCAGCCTATCCCTATCTTTCCCTAATGAGGCAGGGCTCTGGAGACATATTTTAAACTTTTAATCAGGAAAATAAAAAAGGCATATACCATGAAAGCACATGGAGCATTTGAACAAAGATGATTGACCCCATATGAGAGCTGATACCCATTTTTATTCACTTCTATGGCCCTGAAGTAAGCACTTTTCTTTATTTGCATTTATCATTGCCCCAGTTGGTACTTTCCTAACCACTACACTTTAAATATGTACATGATTATGTGTACACAAACAAATACACCATGCTTCCTGTACCCATTCCTTGCTCTATATTTCTCTACATAATGTTATCACCTTTTATATGGTATATAATTTACCTACTTATTTTATCTTCCAACCTCTAAAGAGAGAAAAAAAAAGCTTTGGAAGCCTATTATTCTAAACAATTTTGAAATATCTTGATCTAGTTAGGACATTTCCATTCTACCTATCTCTACACTGAGTTTGAATTACTAATAAATAATCATGGGGGGGGTGGCAGCACAACTGGTATGCATGTTCTCATGTACAAGGACCTGGGTTCAAGACCCTGGTCTCCACCTGCAGGGGGAAGTTTTATGAACAATGAAACAGTGCTTCAGGTTTCTCTGTCTCTCTGTGTGTGTCTCTCTCTTTCTCTATCCCCCTTTGATCTCAATTTCTATCCTCTTTTAATTAATTATTTAATTAACTTAAAAAGTCTCATAAAAAAGAAATAGCCACCTATAATTTCCTTTGAGAAACTGTTAATGTGCTTTTGTCTTTGCTTATGCCCACCTATTGTACCAACTTTGTATTGCTAAAATTTGAATGCCACAGTGCTTGAAGCTGCTTTGGTTTCTGTTATTACAGTTCCTGTTCTTTATTCCCAAACTGACTTCCCCAAACAGTATATACTCCTGTCCTTCAATACTTGAAACACTTGCTTTAGAAGCAGTATTTCTATTTTCATTGATTGGAACAGTCTTGATCTCCTTTGTATACACCTGATAAAACATTTATTTCTTTTCCAACATTTAGCTTAAATGTCACTTCTCTTTGAAGTCCTCTAGAGCCACCAAGTGAAATGTGTCACTCCTTCCTACACCTCCTTGAATCACTCATACCTTGGATATTGTCATATTCCGCTTATGTGTCATTCAGCCTCCCAGAGCTTTATCCTGGACATCTTTGTATACCCAAAATTCAACTGCATACCTGGCATCCAGTAAGAGCACATTAAATATATTTTGCTACAAAGATCCATGTAATATAAAACATATAGCAAAGTCTTTTATAGAAATTAATATATTTTTTTAGTCTTTATGAAGCCCATCTGACATATTTCAAATCCTAATGACAGCCACAGATTATCATTTAATTTTCCTCTATGGGTTTCATAGAAAAAACAATGTTTTAAGGGGTGGGTGATGGTGCACTATGTTGAGAGCATACATTACAGAATGCAAGGACCCGGGTTCAAGGCCCTAGTCCCCACCTGGATGGGGAACTTCATAAACCATGTAGCACTGATTAAGGGAAAAGGGAACATTTGGTCCCCCAATATTAAATGGTCCATCATGCATTTTCTCAGCAAAAAACTGATGAGAGAATATGATTTCTAGGTATCTTAAACTTTTATTAGAGAGCATTCACATGTTAGGGCAAGAGAGAGAGAGAGAGAGAGAGAGAGAGAGAGAGAGATTGGGCTCAAAGGTCCAGTTTTTTAAAAGCCCAAGCCCCACCTCCACCACTCCTTTCTAATCCACCTTTCTAAGCCACACCTGTAGCCACTCCTGTTTTCTGGGTGGTAACTTGTTGCTCAACAGCACTATTGCAGGCCTTTCTCCCTCTCTCTCTCTCTCTCTCTCTCTCTCTCTCCCCCCTCCCCCATGTTCTTGCTCTCATTCTCTCTCCCTCTCAATCTCCACTTTCCTCTTGATTCTGTTTCTGTCCAAAATAAATAAAAAATTTTAAATAAATATTTTAAAGGATTTTTGTTGGCTTAAATGCTGCATTTTTTTATACAGGGGAATCCTTTTCTAGATAAACTTTTCCACTTACCTTTTTTCTCCTGTGTTATGCATGGTTTATACAAGTTGTAGAATATCAGACTGTTTCAGAAGTTTAAAGACCACAGATTAATATTCTTCATTTCATGTCTGATTTATCCTACACAGTAATATCAGTACTCTGGAAATTTTCCTAAGTTGTCACAGGTACTGGGATCACTATTACCTGAAGGGAAAGGCAAGAATTTAAACATGTCTTTTTTTCTAAATTATGGAAAGCTAAGCATAGGCAATTTTAGAAAGCTCTAAGCCTTTTTTTTTTTTAACAAACTGGTATCAGAACAAAGAATTACATGTCCTATTCTCCCATCTGAGCTTATGGCGTTAGTTCTATTCTGGGCAGTTTCTGCAATTTTTTCAAGATTAAAAAATAACAATGGAAAATAAAAAAGTAAAAATACAACTAGTTTAAAGATAATTTACCAAAAGGCAACTAATCATATAAGGCAAACAAGGGACAATTAGATTGTATATGACCCCAAGAACTCCCTGTGAATATAGACTCAAATGATGAATAAAAAATTACAGGGCGGAGGTAGGTAGCATAAGGATTATGCAAAGAGTCTATTATGTCTGAGGCTCTGAAGTCCTAGGTTCAATCCCTGCACCACCATGAACAGCTGAGCAGTGCTATGGTAAAAATAAATAAATAAATGATAAATACATTCAAGATGGAAACTGAGAACAGAATACAGAAGAGACTGGGTAGGGTATAAGCATGAAAGGGCAAGACAAGAAAGAAAGAAAGAAAGAAAGAAAGAAAGAAAGAAAGAAAGAAAGAAAGGAAGGAAAAGAGAAATGTTAAGACAATGGTGACACTGTTAGGCAGTGAGGACAATGGCTTGAAGCATCTAGAAAATAAATCACAGAGCAGAGTAGATAAGACTTGGCTGTGAATACTTGTTTCAGGTTCCTTAAAGAAAATGCAACTGAGCAAGGAAGATTTTTTTAAATGACCCCCATTTTGGCTTTGTCTATGAGCCTGGAATGGACATTCGCAACATCTACTTTCACAGCTGCAAAACAATGGGAAGCAATTTATATGGTGCCATGGATCAACTTGTTCAAAAGCCTGTAGTTGAAACCTGAAAACCTTTAAGAGGGGACTAGAAAGACACTGTGAAGAACAGGACTTTGGAGACAACATGGCATTTTCCCCTTCACAATGGCCACTGAATATTTTAACAAATCATCCTCTCCTAATACAAATGAAGCACTGAAGTTTGGTAATGGTGGAAAGATGAGCCAGATACCTACAATTTGGCATTATTTTATGTTTATCATTAATTACTAACTAAATCAAGAACAATTCATCATGAATTAGTAATTCTTTCTAAGGGCTTAACCAGGTGTTCCACTGCCTGGCCTAAGGAATTCTTTCTGAGAAGGCACAAGTGCATAAAAAATACCTTTTCTATATAAACTTTGTTTGCATTGACAACAGAAAATGACATCTTATTTTAAGATAATGAAGATTCCTATACAACTGTCCAAGACAGTTAAGAAACATGCCTGGGGTTAGGTGATGGCACATCGAGTTGGGCTCATATGCTATAATGTACAATCACCCTGGTTTGAGTCCCTGGCCCCCAATTATAGGGGGAAGCTTTGCAAGCAGCGAAGAAGTGCTGCAGGTGTTTCTTTGTCTGTTTCCCTCATCACTCCACTACCCTCTTGACTTCTCTCTATCTCTACACAAATAAATAAAGAAAATATAAAATAGAAAAATATGTCAGATATGGACATCAGATCAGAAACCATCAAATACATAGAATAAAACAAAGGCAAAAAACTTCATGATTTATACTACATAAATGTCTTCAAAGACTCAAGTGCAACAGCAAAGAAAACAAAAACAAAAATAAAAATCAATGAGACTACATCAAACTGAGAAGTTTGTGCACCGTAAAAACTACCATCACCCAAACAGAAGGATATCTTGCAGAATGTGAGACAATCTATACAACACATTTCAGATTAAGGGCTGATAACCCAAATATAGATAGGACTTAGAAAAAAAACTTCATTAGAAAATGAAGCTGTATGGATTGACCTGCCAATGCCCATGTTCAGTGGAGAAGCAATTACAGAAGCCAGACCTTCCACCTTCTGCACCCCATAATGACCTGGGACCTTACTCCCAGAGGGTTAATGAATAGGGAAGCTCTCAAGGGAGGGGGGTGGATATGGAGCAGTGGGGGGTAAGCATTGTGTGGAAATGTACCACTCATATCCATTTTATAAATAAAAATTTAAAAAAGAAGAAGATGAGGTGATTATGGACAAAAATTCACTAAAGAAGAGGTGGGTCCAGAGAGCTAATAGACAAGAGAAAGTGCTCAGTCACTGATTATCAGAGAAAGGCAAATGAAGACAACAGTGAGTTATCACTTTACACATGTGAGAATGTCAAAGATCAGGAAGAACAAATCTTGGAGAGGATGTGGGATATTTTTGTATTGCTGGTAGAAATGCAAATTGGTATAATCCTTGTGGGAAACAGTCTGGAGATTTTTCAGAACACTAGAAATGGACCCACTTTATGACCCAGCAATTTCTCTCTCAGGGATTTGCCCAAAGGAAGTAAAAACACCTATCAGAAGAGATCACTGTATACTTATGTTCATAGGAACAAAATTTGTAATAGCCAAAACTTGGAAGCACCCCAGATGCCCAATGATAGATGAGTGTATAAAGAATTTGTGGTATACATACATAATGGAATACTACTCCACTATTAAAAATGATGAAATCATCTTCTTTTCATCATCTTGAATGGAACTTAAAGACATTATACTAAGTGAGATAAGCTAAAAAGAGAAGGACAAATGCCAAGTGATCTCACTTACAGGTGGAACTTAAGAAAAAAAGGAGAAAGAGAGAAATCACAAAGCAAAACTTGGAATGGGTGTGGTGTATTGCACCAAAGCAAAGGAATCTGGGAAAGGAGAAGGAAGGAGAGGGCAGAGGAAAATTTGAGTTACTATGGCAGGATGCATGGTGAGATAGGTAATTAATTGTAGCATGTGCCCACATCAGCACTATAAACCAGTAAGCTCCTCAATTAAAAAAGAGAGAAAAACACATCAAGAATGTTAAAGCAATATGGGTGATTAAGTGAGAATCTGTCAGTATACAGTAAATTTCTTTCTCTGATAGTATACAGTAGAATTCCTTTCTCAAAGTAAAAGCACTCTATTTATTCAATGAGTTCATTTTTTTCTCCCTAGCTTTTTTTTTTTTTTTGTAAATAAAATTTAATGGAAGTAAGCATAGAGTGGCAGTATTTTGGCACTTCATGGGTTTTTTCTTTAACACTTCTTATAAGTAGTTTTGGAGAATATTTACAAATAAATATAAATTCCCTTTTCTAACAATAACTATTAACTGGAGGACATATGGTCCCCAAAAGTAATCCCAGAGGGTTTTTTTTTTCCATTTCCTTTAAAAATGTGGCTGTTTTTAAATTTTGGTGAATCGAGACAATTTATCCTCCTTGGTAATCATTTTAAAATAGTGTTCATTCTTCTCTAAAACCTGTTATAAAATCTATTTATATACTGCAGTTAGGTCCTCACACAATGAAGTAATTATTTTGGACTTGAGATTCTCAATTCTTGTGCTTTATGTAGAATAGTTCCTGTCAACGGGTAAAGAAATATGTTTAGAAAACTGCCTACATACTCTTATTCTAAGGTTTAAAAAAATGACCAGAATAGCACATTATATCCTAATCTTGAGATCAAGAGATGCTATAGCAACATCACTGTGTTGATGGTAAATATGTACCAGCCATGACAGGGAACTGTTTAGCAGTCAGAAGTACAGAGTTATAGTTTACCATTTCTGGCATGTCATTTTTAAAAACATTTTTATTTATTTATTATAAATAAATAAAAATAGAGACAGAGGGAAATTGGGAGGGAGTAGGATATAGAGAGACAAAGAAACAGAGATATACCTGCAGCCATGCACCTGTGAAGTTTCCCCCATGTAGGTGGGGACCGTGCACCTGTGAAGTTTCCCCCATGTAGGTGGGGACCAGGGGCTTGAACCTGGGTCCTTGCGCACTGTTATGTGAGCATTTAACCAGGTGCGCCACTGCCTGGCCCCTATGGCACATCATTTTAACTCCTTCCTGCCTCAGGCCTTTTCCCTGTTTGTTTATTTATTTATTTATTACACCTAAAATAGCTTTATTAATCCTATGAATTGGCAAACTCCAACCATAGATTCTCAGTTTAAACACCACTTTAGGGCCACCAAGATAGTTCAACTGGGAAAGGTGTCCCCCTTTGTCATGTGCCAGACCCAGGTCCAAGATGAGCCCACACTGTAGAGAGGTAAGCTTTGGGGTTGTAATGTCTTTTCCTCTATCCCTCTATTCTCCATCTCTTTATGTCAGACAAAATTAAAAAAAAATCAACCTGGAACAAAGTAACCCCAACAACAGCAATAACAACAACAACAACATAAAATTAATACATACCCCCTTTGAGAAGAGGCAAGCAGAGATTTATTCTTTAAGGCTGTCTTACATAGAACCCTAGGCATTCTTTCATTTCATCTATCAAAGTTGTTGTCCTAAAGGTGTTTGTGAAGGTTTTGTTTGTTTGTTTGTTTTGGCCTGATGCTATTTAATGATTATTTATTCAATTAAACTGCAAAATCCACAAAGGCAAATGACTTAGTTCACCATCCTAAAAATTAATACTGGCTCTGAGCAGCTCTCCCCAGGCATCTGAAAAATGGGTAATATAATCAATAATGTAAACTGTCAAAAAAAAAAAGCTTTTCAGGTTGACATAGCTGTCTTGTGAGAATAGGAAGGAAAGTCTAACTTGGAACTAAAATGGTCACTATCAGTATTGAGAGAAACAAGTGAGACAGAATTGGACCTATAAGTTAAAAAATATATATATTTACTTATTTACCTTATTGTTGTCCTTTTTATTGTTGTAGCTATTATTGTTGTTGTTATTAATATCGTCATTGATGGATAGGATGGAGAGAAATGGAGAGGGGAGGGGAAGACAGAGAGGAGAAATAAAGATAGACACCTGCAGACCTGCTTCACTGCCTGTGAAGTGACCCTCCTGCAGGTGGGGAGCCAGGGCTCAAACCTAGATCCTTGAGTTGGTCCTTGCGCTTTGCACCATGTGCGCTTAACTCGCTGCACTACCACTGGACTCCCTTTAAGAAATTTTGTCTATATGCAAATAATGTCAAAGGACATAAAATATGGTGATGGTGTGTATGATACAGCAAATCCTAACAAAGGGGTTTTTCAAAGTTAACCCAATTTCCAAACAATGTGATTATTATAATAACTATTGTCTTCTTAAAACCTAAGACAACAGGAATCTCCCTCTTCCTCTATAGAGCCTAAGTTTCTCCCAGTCCTGGAACCTCTGAGGTGGGGCTCACTTCCCTGTATGCTTCTCTCAAGTCAGGCCAAATGATATTGCATCCGCCAATTCCAACTTAATCAATGCAACAAGTACCATCTCAGGATGCTTCACCTCAGACTGTGTACAGAGACGTCAGGCATGGAATGCCAACCCTTCACCCTCATCACTTGGGTGAGACCTTTCCTTTCATGGTATTCTCTAATTTCATTCCAGGAGGTTCACTTCCTAACAAAGTCCCAAAACCTAGATATAAGTCAGGTCCTGTGATGCATCCATAAATTAGGGCAAAATATATATCTGAAAGCAAAAATACATAATAGTGTAGTGAGTCAGTATCAAGTTCATAATGAAATAGCATCCACTTAGACTTAGATGCCTTCCTCACCACAGTTCTCTCACTCACTCCAAAGCTAATCTTATCACAGAAAGGATTGAAAAAGCTGAATAAGGGCAAGAGACTGGCATACTTTAATGATGACTCTTTAGTCACTATCAGCCAATTCCACCAGCTGGGGCCCTAATCAGGGAGTCTTGAGTCTCCCAAATAGACTTGATGGGCCTAGAACTCGAATAAATCTCTCTCTCCATTGTTACCGGTCATTTCTATCAGGAACAAGAAAATAGACCCCTTTGTGGGCCCCCATGGGACCTTGCCCTCAACTTGGATCAACAATGGTAGAGAATGTTCTATCCTCCCTTAACATACTCTATGCTACACCTGAGGAAGATGGGTCCATACTGGGGCAGCATGGAATGTTACTACTCATGACCACATTGTGAGCTCAGATCTTGAGTGATACAGAGGTCACACAGGCTCTGAAGCTAATTATGGGCCCCAGATCACATCAAATCTATGGGGTTTACAGTCAACAATATTTATTCCCCTTCCCCATATTAGAGAGCTACTCTCTTCCCTGATCCAGCTTTCTGGTCCTTTTCCCAGACATGAGATCATCTCCCCAGACAATAACTTGGATCCACCTGCATATCAGATTTCAGGCTCAGGCAAAAACAAACAAACAAACAAACAAAAAACCCACTGGTATAGCTACAGGCCCTTTGAAATATAACTAAAATATGCCACTATCTATCTACAAAATGGAGGACCCCCCCAGCACTTCATCTGCACTATTCCAGCCTTTAGGTCCATGATTGTTCAACAATTTGTTTGGCTTTGTATGTTAACTTTCTTTTCAGCCACCAGGTTCCAGATGCTAACATAATGCCAACCGGACTTCCCTGGACAGACAATCCCACCAATGTGCCTTGGAGCTCTGCTTCCCCAGAGTCCTTCCACACTAGGGAAAGAGAGAGACAGACTGGGAGTATGGATCGACCTGTCAATGCCCATGTTCAGCGGGGAAGCAGTTACAGAAGCCAGACCTTCCACCTTATGCATCCCACAAAGATCATGGGTCCATACTCCCAGAGGGTAAAAGAATAGGAAAGATATCAGGGGAGGGAATGGGATACGAAGGTCTGGTGGTGGGAACTGTGAGAAGCTGCACCCCTCTTATCCTATGGTTTTGTCAATGTTTCCTTTTCACAAATAAAAAAATTTTAAAAAGAAATTTTGTTTCAAAGATGATGAAAAAAAAAACAAGTTGTTTAGAAACAAAATACTATAGAAGGCAAACTGAAAAAATTCAAGAACACTAATAATATTGAATGGAAGGGTCTGTAAGAAAGTAGAGAAATTAATAAGTTTAATCTAAGTAACAGGAGATAACTTTATCTTTAGGTTTTATTTTGAGCAAAGTAATTATGTATGTAAACTTAATCGTTTGACATTCGAACTACAAAGTTGCTAGATAAAGAATTTAATTCCCATTATAAAGATCCCTAGGATTTTCTAAAAAATTATAGGAAAGGTTATATTAAATAGCATCACCTTAAAATGCTTTTTTACAACAGAAATAACCTTATTACCATTTAACTAGAGATTCAGAATAAGAAAAAAAAAGTGGTAGATTATCGAAAACATAAATAGCGAAAACTAATGCCCTTATGAATTAAAGATCCTTCTAAGAGTAAATAAAGTTTTATATAATATATCATTTTATATAATATAATTTTAATGCATAAAATTGACATTTGTGATTTGGTTTATACATTTTTTTTTGCCTCCAGGGTTATCGCTGGGGCTCAGTGCCAGCGCTATGAATCCACTGCTCTTGGAGGCTATTTTTCATTTTTATTGGATAGGACAGAGAGAAATTGAGAGAGGAGGGGGAGACAGAGAGGGAGGGAGATAGAGAGACACCTTCAGACCTACTTCACTGCTTGTGGAGTGACTTCCCTACAGATGAGAAGCCAGGGGCTCTAACCTGGATACTTTGGAGTCCTTAATACTTCTTGCCATGTGTGCTTAACTTGGTGCACTTGGTGCACCACCACCAAACCCAAGGTTTATACATTTTTTTTTTAAGGGGGAGTAGAAGTAAATTTATTTTATTTTTTTTTAATTTTTTATTTAAGAAAGGATTAGTGAACAAAGGCATAAGGTAGGAGGGGTACAACTCCACACAATTCCCACCACCCAATCCCCATAACCCACCCTCTCCCATGATAGCCTTCCCATTCTCTAGCCCTCTGGGAGCATGGACCCAGGGTCGTTGAGGGTTGCAGAAGGTAGAGGGTCTGGTTTTAATCTATATAAATACTTTTGGGGAATAATCACTTTCAGATTATAAAACACCATTTATAGAAAATTCTATAAAATAATTATTTTAGAACACACAATTAGCTACTGTGCTAATAAAAATAGAAATGCAGGAACATGGGAGGTGATACAGCCAGTAGTGCTCCTGGTTTAAAAGCATGAGGTCCCAAGTTTAATCCCAGAACTGCATATGCCAGTGATGCTCTAGTGTTCCCTCTTCTCTCTCTTTCTCTCTCTTTCTCTCTCTCTCTCTCTCCTTCTTTCTCTATCTTTTGTAAAAAATAAATAAATAAATCTTTTTAAAAAATAGAAATAAAACGGATGTCAGTTTCAGTTCTCTGCCCTTCAAATAAAGGTGACAGTGAGAAGAGATGTGTTTCACTGGCAATTTCTGGTAATGATGGCATATAGCTTTTACTTATGTTTTCTCTACTGAGCATCTTTTATTATCTAGCAGGGTTGTCCATTCTTGAAAATACTTTATTTCCACAAATGTGGAACATGCATTTGACTTTAAGATTTAATGCATATCAATAAATTAAAAGTATGGTTGAAAGAAGTTAACAGCCACCAAAACTAGCATTCATATTGCCCAAAGGAAAAGCACCTAAATATTAAACACTTGCTAAATTTTTCTTCACAGGTAGGTATACTAACTCCTGAACATTTCATTGAATCTCAAACCATCACTCCCTTAGGAATAGTCCTTCCTTACAATCTCTACAGAACTGTCCATGCACCACTAGAGAAACACCATCTCTCCTCTACTTTACTTATTCTCAGAAGTTTATTTAAGGTTACTTGGGGTATTGAGTTTGAGTTCTTTAAGCCAGACTAGAATAATAGCCTGTTGTCATCAGTAGGATAATCTTTCATAATAGCAATCACTATTGAAGTTCACTACTGAACCCACTACTTATAAAACCAATCTGTTCTCAAATATTCTTTCCCCCAGTACTCTAAAAGATGTGCCTTGGTTTGAAGGTTAGCCTCTTGCTGATTTCCAAATATTGTAAATGTCTATAAATACAGTGAAAATACATTGCAAATTGCCATTTTTTAATCAGAAAAAAATGTAGAATTTCATGAATGTAATAAAAGCATTTTGATAATTGTGTTAGAATTACAGGTAAGGGGGCAGGTGATAGCACAATGGGTTGAGAGCACATAGTGCCAAGTGCAAGGACAAGCTGGAACTCCCTACTCCTCACCTGCATGGGGGTCGCTTTGCAAACAGTAAAGCAAGCCTGCAGGTGTCTGTCTTCCTCTCTCCCTCTCTGGCTTCCCTTCCCCTCTCAATTTCTCTCTGTCCTATCCAACAACAATAATGGCGGGAACAATAACAGCAACAACAGCAATGAAAAAAAAAAAAGATGACCACCACGAGCAGTGGATTTGTAGTGTAGGCCCAGTGATAAGACTGGACACAAAAAGGAAAAAAAAGAAAAAAAGAAAAGAAAAAACTGCAGGTAAAACAATTAATCTAAAATAAGACCTGTTTATAGTGCTCTAAGCTATATAACATGTGGATGCTATGTTTTAAATGTGTCTGTGTAGGATTAGGTGTGTCCCCCTAAAATTCATATGCAAAAAAACCTGCTCATAAAACAACTGTTTTCTGAGATAGAATGTTTGGAGAGGTACTTCAGGTTAGGTGAGGTCATAAGGCTGGGGCTCAACTGTAATATGACAGGTGTTCTTGCAAAAGAGATACCAGGGATGCTGTAAACAGAGTAAAGGTTATGTAAGAATACAGCAAAAAGACAGCCATCTGCAAGCAAGAAGCAAAGCCCAGGCAGAAACCAAATCTGCCCAATACCTTGCTCTTCGATTTCTAACCTCTATAAATGTGGTGGGGAAAGTCTATTGCTTAAGGTCGCCCAATCTGTGATATGTTGTTATGGTAGTCAGAGCAGACAATTACAGATTATAATTGTATTGATGGACAAAACACTGCTTTCATAATGTAAGACTTATAATTTACACTTTATTGAGGCTTTCCTGTGGCCTTGTACTGCAAAACATTTAATAGACGTGATCAGATATCATCCCTATAAAGCCTCAGGAAGTAAAATATCAGTCCCATTATTGCATTTACAGTTGAAGAAGTACAGGCAAAAAAGAAGAGGAAGAAGAAGGAGGAGGGGGAGGAGAAGGAGAAGAAGAAGGTGATGATGAAAGGATAGAAAAGAAAAGAAAAAGAAAAAGAAATACTGACCAACATCATCTAACAAGGAAGTGGTAAATGGAGGCAAGTTTCACTCAGGAAGCTGTTTTCTCAGCAGGGGTTTTTGGTTTTGTGTGCACATCAAAATCACCAGAGAGCTTTATAAGATAATATTGTCTGGGTTCAAGCCCCAGGGATTCTGATATTGTTGCCCTCAAAATCTGAGGACTTATATCCTTTTTCTTAAAAAGACTTCCATATTTTACAAGTTATTTAAAAAAGAGAGCAGGTCTGGTGATTAGCAGAGAGGAAAATAGGTTTCTTTTTTTTTTTTTTCCTCCTCCAGGGTTATTGCTGGGCTCGGTGCCTGCACCATGAATCCACCGCTCCTGGAGGCCATTTTTTCCCCCTTTTGTTGCCCTTGTTGTAGCTTCGTTGTGGTTATTATTATTGTCCTTGTTGACACAATTCGTTGTTGGATAAGACAGAGAGAAATGGAGAGAGGAGGGGAAGACAGAGAAGGGGAGAGAAAGATAGACACCTGCAGACCTGCTTCACCGCCTGTGAAGCGACTCCCCTGCATGTGGGGGGCCCGGGGCTCGAACCGGGATCCTTACGCCAGTCCCTGCGCTTTGCCCACTGCCACATGCGCTTAACCCACTGCGCCACCGCCCGACCCCCGGAAAATAGGATTCTAAGGGGGCCATGTGGTGGTGCAGCAAGTAAGCACACATAGTACTATGCAGAAGGATCTGCTAAAGAACCTGGGTTCAAGTCTCTTCTCCCTACCTATGGGGGTGACACTTCATGAGTGGTGAAGGTCTTTCCCTCCTCTATCTACACCTTCCCCCTGAATTTCTATTTGTCCTACTGAATAAAAAAATAGAAAAAAAAAGAGGGACAAGGCTGAACATGTGAATGGAGTCAATTTTATGGTGGCAGAGAGACAATATATTTTTGGAAGGACTCCTTATGTGGTCTCACATATTATAAACTAATGTTATTTTTTATTTTTTTATTATATTTATTTATTTATTGGATAGAGACAGCCAGAAATCAAGAGGGAGAGGGGAGATGGAGAGGGGGAGAGACAGAGAGACACCTGCAAACCTGCTTCACCACTCTCAAAGCTTTCCCTCTGCAGATGGGGACTGAAGACTCGAACCCAGGTCCTTGTGCATTGTGACGTGCACTTAACCAGGTGTGCCATCACCTGGCCCCATGTTAATTTTTATTAGTTATTTAACATTGATTTATAAAATTGTGCGATAACAGGAGTATAATATACACCTTTCTCACCACCAGAGTTCTTTGTCCCTATTTATTCCATTGGAAACTGCAGTAGTTCTTCCAAGGTCACAGATATAGGTTGACTAATATATATATATATAATTTTTCCATGGTTCTGCCTTCTATTCCTTTCTAAATCACACCTATACCTATTGTTACTTCCAAATATCCTTCCTTTTTTCCTCTATTCTCTCTAGGTCTTGATGGAATTGAAGTTCAGAGCCTTCTAGTCATCTTCCCCTAACATTTGGGGGTATGGACCAAAATTCATTATGGGGTGCAGAAGGTGGGAGTTTTGGCTTCTGTAATTGCTCCTCCACTAAACATGGGTGCTGGTGGGTTAATCCATACCCCCAGCCTGTTTGTATCTTTTCCTAGTGGGGTAGGGCTCTGGAGAGGTGAAGTTGTGGGACACATTGGTGAAGTTATCTGACCAAGGAGTTCAGGATGGCATCTTAGTAGTATCTGCAACTTGGTGGCTGAAAGGCAATAAAATAGGAAGCATGACAAAATGTTTAATAAACAGGAACCAAAAAGTAGGAATAGAGCAGATGAGAATAGGGATCTTAGTGTGGAAAGAAGCTAGGAAGTCTATTTTAGGCATATTCTTAGGGGCCTATGTTTTCAGTAATTTTTGAGATTGATAGCTTACATGTAGGTGCTCTAAAAATATTGTCTGGGAAGATGTTGTCAGAGTTAAGAATAGGGCAAGAAAGCTGGATTAGGGCAAAGAGTAGTTCCCAAACATAAAGAAAGTGTATAAATACAATTAACTATTTACCCCATTCACCTGACCCAGGGCCCATACATATTCACATTTTGTAGAGGATGCTCTTTAACCTCCCAGTTCCTATCAGTCTAAGCTCACAGTCTACGGTCATAGCTGAGAACATTCCAGGTTGTACTCATTTCAGGGCCAGTCTCCCTCAAGTGGCAGAGTAGGATGGTTCGGCCTCCCTTTGGAGACTAGGTCAGTCCCTATCATTGCTACTTTATAGTGAGGAAAAGATTCTGTAGAGGCCCACAAGAGGACATATGATGACCTTCCTGATGGAAGTGACCAGTGATGGTGAGGAGAGGGATCTATTAGAAGTCGAGGCTCATCGTATTTATGTGGGAATCAAAGGATTCCCTGACTAGGGCCCCTGATGATGGGGTAGGCTAGTATTAACCAAAAAGGCAATCATTAAGTGATTGGTCTAAATTAATGTATTTTTAAAAGATATCATTTATTACTTGTTGTATAGCAATCTACCTAAAGTTTGGTAAATTAAAATAACACTCACTATCTAATATAATAGTTCCTTGTGAGTCAATAATCTAGGCTTTCTACTGAAAGTATCACAATACTGCATTTGAATGTCAACCTATGGTCTCATGAAATGACTGATGGAAGGAAAAGAGTGGTGTCCAGACTCCTTCAAAGACTAAGACCTCAGGGGCCAGGTGGTGGCACATCTGGCTGAGCACACATGTTATAGTACACAAGGACCCAGGTTTGAGCCCCTAGTCCCACCTGCTGGGGGAAAGCTTTGAGAGTGTTGAAGCAGGGCTGCAGTGTCTCTCTATCTCTCTCCCTCTCTATCTCCCCCTCCCCTCTCAATTTCTGGTTGTCTCTCCAATAAATAAAGATTAAAAAATTTAAAAAATAATAATGCCAAGACCTCCATTTTCTTGCTGGCTGCTGGGCAAAAACTGGCCTAAACTACTCCTAGAAGTTGCTCACTGTTATTTATAACACTGTCCTTTCCACAGACTCTCTTATAAAAGGGCAGCTGACTTCATCAAGGGAAAAAATCTCTATTCCAGGTTGTTAAGACATTTAATCATGGGAGTGAGACATCACCTTAGTCATCAGATGTGACATAATCAGGGGAACAATATTCCATTACCTCTTTCATAATCTATTGGCCAAAACTCACCGGGGGTCATCTCAGATTGTAGTTACCATGAAGTTGATTTTAATCAGCAGGCAAATTAAGCACCTATGAAACACTCTGTTCTATTTAGTTTTTTTTTTTTTCCTATTAGAAGCAGTATACATCTGTAATTCACAGTATTTGCATTTTTTCTTACAGAGCAATTTTAAATTTCAGGGGAGAAAAACAAAAAGGAAAAATAGCACTTCTCTAGGGATGATTGTTTATATACAATTGTCAGTATTCAACACTTTTTACTTACCAAAAAAAGTTTCATTCAGTTCAACCAAACATTATGATTCTTAATATACCAAAGATTCAGAAAAACACTTAGAGTTGGCATGACTGAAGAGGAGGCACATCACAGGACATGCCATAGTCTCAGTGAATGGCACATCCTCTGGGATTCAAATCCAAAGCATCTGACATTGAAATGTAATCTATACAGTCTATGAAGTAGATATCTGAAAGAGTCACAACTTTTAAAGAGTTGTTTTAATAATTTTTGAGCGAGAGAAATAGAGAGAGGTATGTAGGTAGATAGAGAGATCGATAGAAAGATGATAGATAAATATAAAGAAATAGAGGCCAGTGCACTGTTCAGTTCTGGCATATATAGTGCCAGGAATTGAACCTGGGATCTCTGGCATATCAAGTTCTATGCACCACCATAGAGATACTACATCAGCCTTTTGCATTTTTACAGGGATTGCAGAGAGCCTGAAACACTTCAAAAGGGTAACTACCCAATTATGAACCTTGAAAAACTGGCCGTGGAGCAACAGGAAGGAAATAATTTCAATTTGAGAGAATTACAAAGGTAACTTGAGCAGAAAATAAAGTAATTGGTTTAGTTTTGGTGTTCTCGAGTAGATAATGCAATCTTTTTTTTCCTTTTCTTTTTTTACTTATTTATTCCCTTTTGTTGCCCTTGTTTTTTTATTGTAGTTGTTGTTGGATAAGATAGAGAGAAATCGAGAGAGGAGGGGGAGACAGGGAGGAGAGAAACATAGACACGTGCAGACCTGCTTCACCGCTTGTGAAGCGACCCACCTGCTAGGGGGCTCAAACTGGGATCCTTCTGCTGGTCTTTGCGCTTTGCACCATGTGCACTTAACCCACTGCGTTACCGCCAGACTCTCAGATAATGCAGTCTTACACTAAAAACTTTCATTGATGAAATACTTACCCACATCCATTGCAGAAATTCTCTCGTAGTCTGTGGTCTTTCTCATTCTAGATAATTGCTAATTATCACTAGAAGCTACAGTCTGAGGGAAGCTGAACGGGGAGGTGGTGTCTAATTTACATACATATCAATTTACCTGGAGAGTTTTCCTCAAACTGGTACCTCAGAAACTCCCTGTACCTGACTGGACTATCAGAATGAATATGAATATATCCAGAAGAAGATGCTGGGGATCAGGTGGTAGTGCACCTGGTTGATCACACGTTATAATGCACAAGGACCCAAGTTTAAGCCCCTGGTCCCTATCTGCAGGGGGAAAGCTTTGCGAGTGGTGAAGCAGTGTTGCAGATGTCTCTCTGTCTTTCTCCCTCTCTATCATCCCCTTCCCTCTCAATTTATGGCTATCTCGATATAATAAATAAATAAAGATAATTTTTAATATTTATTTATTTATTCCCTTATGTTGCCCTTGTTGTTTTATTGTTGTAGTTATTTTTGATGCCATTGCTGTTGGATAGGACAGAGAGAAATGGAGAGTGGCGGGGAAGATAGAGAGGGGGAAAGAAAGATAGACAGCTGCAGACCTGCTTCACTGCTTGTGAAGCAACTCCCCTGCAGGTGGGGAATCGGGGACTGGAACCAGGATCCTTAAGCCGGACCGTGCTTTGCGCCACTTGCGCTTAACCTGCTGTGCTACTGCCTGACTCCCAAATAGAGCTAATTTTTAAAAAAGAATATGTTGTAAATGTAATTTCAAGAAGCAAATGCCTAATTTTGGAAATAGGGATATCTCAGTAGTGACATAACTAATATCTATGGATGCATTAATTGCCTGATGAGACATACAGCTTTCTATAAACATATCTCAAAGCCAGGCACACCATTTTCTTACTAAAGTACAAGGAGTTTCGATAGGTCTCTGCATTCTTGTGACATAAGTATGTAGCAAAAAGAACCCTACACTCACAGGGGAAGTTTTTTTTTTTAATCTGAAAGGATGGAAAGAACAGTCTAGTTCTCTTTCACTCATAAACACAAACTGCCACCAGTCACTTACAGATACTGAACACCTGAAATTAAAGCTAGTCTGAATTGAGGTGTGCTAGAAATGTGTAACGAACTCTGATTTCTAAGATGTAGTGTCAGTGTCAAAAAAAACCCTTAAAATGTATCAGTAATAACTTTATGCCTATAATTACAGGTTATATAATACTGCCATATAATGATATAGCAGATGACATAAAATTTCTAGAATATGCTCACCTATTTCACTTTTGAAAGTGAATACTAGAAAAATTATAACTGTCAGAGGCAAAAGGAACATGTTATCATGCACATGGAACCAGGTTCAAGCCCCCATCCCCACCTGCAGAGGGAAAGCTTCATGAATGATAAAACAGTGCTGTGTTTCTCTGCCTCTCTCTCTCCCTCTCTGTGGTCCTTCCTTCTCAATTTATCTCTGTCCCATAAAATAATAAATATTTTAAAAATAAGTTAATGCAAATAAAGTTTTTTTAATTCAATTGTTTATGTTTTGTACATTGCAAATATATAAGGTAGAATTTCTATGAAACTGGAAATCTGTCTTCTTCTTAAAAGTGCTAAACTGAGCCCAGAAGATATGCCACCTTTCAAGGTCTAAGCTGCAACTTTGGATCCTGGATGCAGAAATGAAAAGCTACACAGCAGGGAAACAGAAGGATTTACCCTGGTAAATAAATTGATGTGTGAAAATGAGGGGGGTGATATATCATGAGGGCCAGATCTTCAACAGTGTTTATGGGGGTTAGGAGTGGGGAGACTATGCTCTTCAGACTATGGTTCTCAGGTTAGAATCATCAGTATTAACTTGGAAACTGTCGGACATACAAGACCTCAGACACTCATCCTTGACCTACTATAGCAGAATCTGGGAGGTAAGACATAAACTCTTTTTTATTGGGGGGTTAATGGTTTACTTATAGCCTTTAACACAGAGGCACAATCACACTATGTGTTTTAACAAGCCATCCTTGTGATTCAGAGGCACTCTCCAATTTAAGAACTGCTCTTTTATCTCATTTAACGCCTCCCTTACCCTGTCAGAGAGAAATATAGATGAGAAAACAGTGTGGTGGAGGAATTTTTATTTGAACCAATTACATAGCTATGAAGTGGCAAAAACTGGACTTTCAGCTCCTGTGTTTCTAAACCTGAAATCAATACTCTTAGTCAAATATTCAGTCAATGAGAGAAACAAAAAGACAGACATAGAGGATCAAGATCTTTTGCTTGTATATTTTGGAGTCACCAACCTGAGAATATGATGACATTCTAGTCCCTTTCCTACAAAAATACTTTTATACAACATTGATATAACTTCATCAGGTTTCTCAACTCCTTGAAGATCTTACTGCTTGAATTTTTTAATTCTTGATCTCAAAGTGGATGAGTCATCCTTCAGAGCAAACAAGTCCTCCTTGGAGGAAAACTGAATGTGGTCCGGGAGGTGGCGCAGTGACAAAACTTTGGACTCTCAAGCATGGGGTTGAGTTCGATCCCCAGCAGTATACATGCCAGAGTGATGCCTGGGTCCTTTCTCTCTCTCCTCCTATCTTTCTCATAAATAAATAAGTAAATAAATAAATTTCTTTTAAAAAAAGCACACACTGAAAGAAACTTCAGCTTAGATGTTTGACTGGTAGCAACTGCATTCCATCTATAGGCTTAACTAGGAACAAAATTATCCCTACTGGTTAATAACCCCAATTGTCTTTTAACAGAAGGAGTAGCAGGCACCTGTTTTCACTTGGAATAGCATTTGGAATAGCTGGCACTTGTAATCTGAAAGCAGCAGTAAGGGGCGCCATGGAACATGGTGACATTTGGCTTCAACATCAGAGAATGCCTACAAGACAAATAAATGACTTTTTTAATAGTGCCTACCTTTTCTTTCCAAAGATAACACTAATGACAGGAATTTGTACCTTTTATAGATTTGGGAGAAAATCAGGCTGCAAAAACTGATTTTCAGTGAAAACACCTTTGTGTTTGTTGTACAGAAGGTATTCACAGTGTCTAGAGCTGTTTGATAAGCACAGCATAACCCATTTTTCAACCAGACCCAAAACTTTTATTTATTCCCAATGGCAATCAAGTGCTTGGGGATGGTGGTGAAAGAGGGGAAACTGGCCTCTTATTATCAATCTGCAAAAATAGAACTGAGCCTTTATTCTTTCATAAAAGGAAAAATAGATTCTCTTGCACTGTACTAGAAAAACGTTTTTATTGTTTCTTTAATAAGTAATTTCAAATATCAGAAGGTAAAAAATATTAAGGGTAAATATAAACCTCTATTCAAGGCACTTATGCAATGCATTGAAATAATAGGCAGTCACTGACAAGTGGATTGAGTTTTAAGACTTTGTACTTGGGAAGCATTTTGTGGACTTTTTTTTCTCCAGGGTTATTGCTGCAGCTTGCTGCCCACACTACAAATCCACTGCTCCTGGAGGCTACTTTTTTCCTTTTGTTGCCCTTGTTTTTGTCACTATTGTTATTCTTGCTGTCATTGTTGTTGGATTGGACAGAAAGAGAGAAGGGGAAGACAGAGAGGGAGAAAGAAAGATAGACACCTGCAGATCTGCTTCACCGCTTGTGAAGCGACTCCCCTGCAGGTGGGGATCCAGGGGCTAGAACTGAGATCCTTACACTGGTCCTTGCTATTTGTGCTACCTGCGTTTAGCCTGCTGCACTACTGTCCAGTCCCAATCCATGGAATTTTATAAATATATACTATCAGTGTATATATGTGGGAACATGTTATAAATTCTATACAAAAAATATTTTTCTGCATCAAGAGTCCTTATATTCTGCATCATTCTGTAAAAATCTAGATACTATTTCCATGGTGAACCACAGTAACTGTAACACATCCACTTCAAACAACTACTACTACTACTACTACTACTACTACTACTACTACTACTACTACTACTAGCTAAGAGAGACTAACCATCTTCTGTGATTGTGGAAACCAGAGGAAAGTTTTTGTTTTATTTTGTTTACCCCAAAAACTTTAGTAGAAGCAGTTTTTACTTTTATCTGGTAGCTAGTTTTATAAGCAGAAGGGAATTGAATTGGCCTCCTGGTGATGATCACATAAATGAAATATCCATAGGTAAGGTGCTTAGGTGTCACAAATTGCTTATGCATCCCTTCCCTCTGCCGCTAAGAGATTTCTGTTACATCTTTTTTTAATCTTAATTTATTTATTGGAT
This sequence comes from Erinaceus europaeus, assembly GCF_950295315.1. NCBI lineage: Eukaryota > Metazoa > Chordata > Mammalia > Eulipotyphla > Erinaceidae > Erinaceus > Erinaceus europaeus. The sequence goes on from NC_080166.1 coordinate 93,948,223, forward strand.
AGAGACAGCAAGAAATTGAGAGGGAAGGGGTGATAGAGAAGGGTGAGAGACAGAGAGACACCTGTAGCCCTGCTTCACCACTGGAAAAGCTTTCTCCTTGCAGGTGGGGACTGGTGGTTTGAACCCTTGCACATTGCAACATGTGTGCTCAACCAGGTGCACCACCACCCAGCCCTAGATTTCTAATACTTCTTCATATTTCTCAAAACATCTAGGTGATCAGTTTGCCTCTGATATATAATCTATAGGTCTTTCAAATAATTAAAGGCCTTAAGGATGAATATGGGATGATCTCACTCTTAGGCAGAAGTTGAAAATCAAGATCAGAAGAGAAAACACAAGTACAACCTGAACTAGAGTTGGTGTATTGCACCAAAGTAAAAGACTCTGGGGTAGGTGTGTGTGTGTGTGTGTGTGTGTGTGTGTGTGTGTGTGTGTGTGTGAATACAGGTCCAAAAATGATGACAGAGGACCTAGTGGTGGTTGTATTGTTACATGGAAAACTGGGAAATGTTATGCATGTACAAACTATTATATTTACTGTTGAATGTCAAACTATTTTATTTACTGTTGAATGTAAAACATTAATCCCCCAATAAGGAAATTAAAAAAAAAAGAATCATAAGAATCCATGATGAGTGCATCATGGAATATTCTTTAAAGTGATTCCCAGTAGTATTAATAAATTTCTAATAAACTTGTTCTTAAGTTGGTATTTCTGTTCTAGCTTTTCTAACATTGCCCTACCAACTCCTACACATCCTACCTATCATATTTAATATCCCAGTGTCATTTCCCAGAACTTTTTTACAACCCCCAACTCCCTTTATAGTGGAATATCTATATTACATTAACTCTCATGATCCAGCATTCTACTCTCTAATCACTCTTCCTTAAAATACATTGATGATAAAGAATATATAATGTGAGCAGGATAGGATTATCTTGTATTAAAAATAAATCAAAGAAATTTCTGTCCAACATACTTCTCAATGTATATAGTTAGCACCATATTACACATTAGCTTATTTCAAAATTTCTATACCCAAGTTTACAATTTAGGTATTTCTAAATTAGATTACACACTTCTTCTGGGAAGTAAAAATGTTTCTTATAGTTCTTGATATTCTTTATTTTAATCATTTCACTTCAGGAATTGATTACTATATTTCTAAGCTCCTTTACCTAACTCAATTACACAATGAGTACCTAGGGAACAAGAATGAAACACTTTTGGTTATATCACTGATTGCACTGTGCCTAGTGCAGGGCTAATTCACTTTCAGAGTATCTTTGAAATAGAAATCTTGTTACTATAAAGCCATACAGATGTAACTGCAAAGAGATGTTTCCTAAAATGCTTAGAGAATAATCCTGTTCTTCCTCAGTTTAGCATAGTCCCCTTACATTTAATTGAGAGATTATTGCATGTGCCAAACAAGTAATATAGTAGGGTGAAACTTCACTAAAAATGAACAAGAGGTACTTCTAAAGGTGTGGCTCTGGAAAAGTAGTAGACTAGTTTTTGCTCTCCTTGGTCAACTAGGAAAAGCAATGAAAATCACCAGAAAAATCAACAAAATATGACCAGGACTTCTTCAGAAACTCACTGAGCCACAGGTGAGTAGACACATGTGGCTCATGGACAGAAATGTGGTGAAGGAGAGATTCCCGGGACAAAAACCCTTACTCAGGGAAGGCTGGAGCCCATCTGGGAGCTTGGCAGCTGAGGAACACCACTTCTGGGTCTGAGTTAAAGAAACAACAATTTAATAAAAGAAAAAGAAAGAAAATCACTTAAGTCATAAGTGAGTATAGACATGTGTTGCTTGTGGACAAAAAGGAAGTGAGGCACCCAATCACAGGACTAAAAAGAAGTGCTTGGGGATAGCCTGCACTAAATTGGGAGATTTGGTCCCTGAGGTATACCACTTCCAGGTCAGAATTTAAGCAACAACCAAAAAAAGTGCAAAAATTCACCAATTTACAACTGTGACTTCTTGAGATCCCAATGCTGCTGCCCCACAGAGGCTGGAACAGCAGCAGGGAGACTCTATACTGACATCAAGGTCTCAGGATAACCCCACCACCACCAATGTATATAACAGGAAATCAAATACCTTAGCCACAGCACCTCCTTCTGGCACAAGAACAAAAGACACTACATTCAGAAACAGAACTACAAACAGCAGATAGATCTAGAAAAATAAATGACAGGGTTCAGAAAACTCCTTATGAAATCAATTCAAGAAGTTAAAGATTTAAGAACTGAGAGATCATTTTACTGGAGAATAAAAAGTACAGGAAAAAAATCCAAGTAGAATTTCAGAACCTAAAGGACAATTTGAATGCAGATCAGGTTGAGGTAAGTGCCTTGCAAGTAGACTTAATGATGTAGAGAAGAGAATATCAACCACTACACTCTGTGAATTTAACTCTTGGAGAGGAAAGATTTAGCATTCTCTATAAAATGGCAGACTCCATCAGACAAATATCAGAGTTAGTGAGAACCTTGAGGAGATGGAGAGAGAAATAGAGAACATATTAAAAGAAACATTACCAGAAAAATTTCTATACCTTAGCAATGTTAAAAATATAGAAATCCAAGAGGGTGGATGCACACCAAATATTTTGAATCCAAAATGACACACACAAAGATACATCACTATAAAACTATCCAAGACCAGGGACATGGAAAAAATATTGCAGGCTGCCAGAGAAAGAAAGTCAAATGAAAAGGTAGAACCACCAAGCTTTCATCAGATTTCTCATCACAAACCTGAGAGGCAAAGGAGAGAGTAGATTGTATATTCAAATTATTAAATGGTAAGAATTGTTAACCACAAATTCTGTATCTTGATAAATTATCCTTTAAATATGAGAAAATAAAGAAATAAAGATCTTTGCAGACATTCAGAAACTGAAGGAATTTGCTGGTACCAAACCTGATTTGTAAGAATCACTGAGAAAAGTCCCACATGAAAAGAAGAAGCACAGTCTGAAGTGAAGCATGTTGAGGTGGCAATCGTTGCGTTGGTTAGGTTGTGATCGGCAGATGCAATATTATTTGATATGGATTGGGAGAGGCATACGGGAAAGTGGGCCCTATCCAGTGGTTCCAGGACTGGGGGAAGTAGAGGCTCTATAGTGGAGATGTGAGGTTCCTGCTGCCTTAGGGTTCCAAAAGACAATCGATAGTTAATGTTATCATCACATTATTTGGTAATTGGGTTAACTTTGAAAAGTCCTTTTGTTAGGGTTTGCTGTACAGTACCCAGTATCTTGTATATAGCTGTGCTATTGTTGCTTCTGATCTACTTGGTCTAGGCTTTTGAGAGAGTCTGCATATCAATTACACAGCCTATATATTAAAAAGATTCAGTTTGTGTTTTGAAAAACTTCAAGACATACAATTAATTTCCCCCCTCTCGTATTAATTAACTAGTGATTTATATGACTACATTTTACTAGGAGTGTACCTAAACACCATTCCCACCACCAAAAGACTGTGACCCATCCCTCGCACCCACTCCCATCCCCCACTGGCCCAGGAAGCTGCATGTCTACCCCTCACCACAAGGTTTTTACTTTGGTGCCCTACTTACAATTTGGTCAGGTCCTGCTTTTAGTTTCCCTTTCAGATCTTCTTACTAGAGACTTCACGTGTGGAATGACAACCCTTCAGCTTCATTACTCAGGTGAGACCTTTCCTTTCATAGTATACTCTAATTCCATCTCAGGTGGTTCATTTTCTAACAAAGTCCCAAAACCTAGATATACACCAGTTTCTGTGTGAGAGAGCTTATGTTCACACGTATCCGTAAACTACTGCAAAATATATACCTGAAAGCAGAAGTACACTAGAGTTTGCAGTGAGTACCCCCCTAACACTTCCTCTCCACTATTCCAAGCTTTGGGTCCATGATTGCTCAACAATTTGTTTGGTTTTGTATGTTAACTCTCTTTTCAGTCACCAGGTTCCAGATGTCATCAGGATTTCGGCCAGGCTTCCCTAGACTGAAGACCCCACCAATGTGTCCTGGAGCTCAGCTTCCCCAGAGACCCACCCTACTAGGGAAAGGGAGAGGCAGACTGGGAATATGGACTGACCAGTCAACGCCCATGTTCAGCGGGGAAGCAATTACAGAAGCCAGACCTTCTACCTTCTGCAACCCACAATGACCCTGGGTCCATGCTCCCAGAGGGATAGAGAATGGGAAAGCTATCAGGGGAGGGGGTAGGATATGGAGATTGGGTGGTGGGAATTTTGTGGAATTGTACCCCTATGGTTTTGTTAATTAATACTTTCTTAAATAAAAAAAGAAAGAAAGAAAGAAGCAAAGGAATTTTAATGAGATAATCAGTATTAGAATAGAGTCAGGATCAGAACAAAAGCTATATCATAGCGGCATTATTAACAGTATCCAAAGAGTGGAAGCAGCCTAAATGTCCATTATCAGATGACTGGTTAAAGAAGTTATGAGATATATATTCCATGGAATACTACTCTGCAATTAAAGAGAGGATAGTGTGTCCTTTGGGACAAAATGGATGGAACTGGAGGTAATTATGCTTACTAGAATAAGTAAAGAGTTAAAACTACCAGATGGTTTCACTCATATGTGGAATCTAGAGATCTGATTTACATGAGTTTACCACAAAAAAAAAAAAAAAAAATCCAAGCAAAGCAGAAGCAAACTATCTGTAAGACTTGTGAGAACTATGTGGTAATCTTTGGAAGGTGGGAGGATAGAGATACAGAATTTAGGTTGTGGGTGTAGTGTAGAAAAACACATTGTAAGCTTATAATATTGTAACAAACTATTAATAACAAATTAAAATGATCAACAATTGAAGGAGAAAGCATATTGTTTGCAGAAGAAGAGGAGTTTTTCACTGTGAAGCCCCAGCAGTGCCATCTGCTAAAAAGAGTGAAGGCAGCAGGGAGACTGGAATTTAAGGAAAAGGAAAAATCCCTGTGAAGAAAGTGATAGGTACAGTTTCAAGAAACACCAAAGGGGTATTTTAAGGAGTTCCTGATGTTTGGAAACCAAAAGTTTGAAGTGGCAATTGTGTTTTCCTTCAGTAATACCCAATATAGAAGTGTAGGGGCAGGAAAAGAAAGTTTTATTATCTAGCTAAAGTAAAAACGACTGATAACAGTGGTGGGAAAGAGAGCCCAGGCAGGAAAACAGTTGGAAATATGGAGTGAAGAAATATGGGCAGCAGAAAATCCAGTGGAGAAGCAATTAAAGAAGCCTAAACTCCTACCTTCTAAACTCCAAAAACAGCTTTGATCCATACTTCCAGTGGGGGAGAAGTGATAGGAGGAAGAGGATAAGAGGGCTCTGAACTCCAGCTCCATCAGGCCCAGAGAGAGAAGATGAAAAGGGGAGAGATATTTGGATATAGTAATAGGGTTATACGTAGCTTGGAGGAAAAGAGAGGATTGCACCTGGAAGAAAAAGGGGGGCAATTGTGTACAAATGCAGATAGATAGTATAATTGTGGAGATGATAGTTAACCCATGTCTGCAATCTTGAGAAAGCCATGGTGGTTTGCAATGGAGGGATTAGGGATTCAGAATTCTGGCGGTGGGGATGGTATGGAATTATACCCTTGTTGACATGTAATTTTGTAAATATTGAATCACTAATAAAAAATGTTAAAAAGGAAAGAAATTGGGCAGTAGAAAATCAATGGGCCTGGTGGAATACAAGTGCATGATGAAGTCAGGTAGAACTGAATTTTATGCTGGAGTTCTCAGACTTAAAGCAGTTCTTGGTGAGAATGAAGTTGAGTATGGTTTAGTCAAATAGAATGGAAGCAGATATTTTGAAAATATAAGGAAGTCAAGTTGTCAAGTTCATGGTCAAGAGATAGTTCACCTGATAGGGCATTTACCTCACCATGTATAAAGCCCCAGCTTCAAGTTTCAGCATCAACTGTGGGCACTATAACAATGGGAGAGGCTCTCCATTGTTCAACAGATGTTGAAGTAACCTGTTTGTCTGTCTCTCTGAAATAAGAAGAATAAAAAAAAATCAGACTAAGAAATACAAAATTATACATAAGCTAGTCTCTCATCTACCCCTACCCAAAGGAAATGAAGTTGGGGCTGAGAAGACAGCGTAATAACTACACAAAAGACTTTCATACCTGAGGCTCTGTTGTCTTTCTTTTTGTACCTCTCACTAAAAAAAAAGTAAATAAATTTTTAATGGTGTGTGTGTGTGTGTGTTAAGAGAAATGAAATCAAGTTGAAGTTTGATGGCTTGTTTGCTGGGATAATTATAGTAGGCATTCTGGAAGCCATAACCCATCTAAATTTTATGTCAAAATCTTAACAAAATAAGGGTGAGTTGGAAATTCAAAGAGCTATCAGAAAAATGCAAGAGAAACTTGGTGTATTAGTGGTCTAATAGGTTTAGTTGCTTTCATTCTATGACGCTGCTTATTTTTCCTATGTAATAGCACAGACATCATGAGTGTGCCTGATGAGAAGATCAAAAGTACACAAAGTTAGAAGTAAATTATTTTGAAAGGACTTACCATATTTTCACAGCACATATGAAAAGGACTTTCTTATTCAGTTTACTGGGAAATTTTTTAATGAAAAAGTAATTTACCAGCTACCATGTATTTCCTATCTAATTTTAAAATGACACTTTTAATGCATTTAAAACCTGAGAATTTGGGAGGCTGGGCAGAAACACAGTGAGTTAAGCACATATGGCACAAAGTGCAAGGACCTGCGAAGGAATGCTGGTTCAAGCCCCCAGCTCCCCACCTGCAGGGCGATCGCTTCACAAGCGGTGAAGCAGTTCTGCAGGTGTCTATCTTTCTCTCCCCCTCTCTGTCTTCCCTCCTCTCTCCATTTCTCTCTGTCCTATCCAACAATAATGAGATCAATAACAACAGTAATAATAACTACAACAATAAAACAATGAGGACAACAAAAGGTAATGAATGAATAAGTATTTTTAAAAAGAATTTTAAAAACTGAGAATTTACTGGTGCATTATGTCTCATCAAAAACATACTTTGTTTTTTCTAAGCTTGTATCAATTATTAGACTGAGAAACCTATTTACAAGGATGAAATCCACATTGTCTAGTTGTTCAAATTCTATATCCTTCTCACCCAGCTTAGGATATAAATTACAAATCCTAGTGCAACATAACAAAGCATTTGAGTGTAAAAGTATGATTTCAAAACTAAAAATGCATCACACTGAAGTTTTTCGTAACTTAACAAAAATAACTGTTTTTCCTTCACTGTCTGCTTTCTCCTTCAATTCTCATTAATTGAATATTTTTCTTTTTCAATTTTTCTACATTCCTTTAAAGATTAGTCCCACGTGTAAATTTTGACATCTCTACCAAACCTCCATTTCTGATCTCATTCAGACTAGAGAATACTTCCACTTATAAATATCACCAACATTTGGGACAATGTACTTATAACTAACTTTCATCATCTTTACTTCAAAGACACCTTTGTGTCTATGCTTATCATTTCCCTTATAGAAGAACCACATTAAAACTATAAAGAAGGGCTAAAGATCTCTCATGCTTTTATTTAATTCTGTTTGTTAGGGGGAATTAATGGTTCACAGTCAAAAGTAAAATATTGTAGTTTGTACATGTGTAACATTTTCAGTTTTCCACATAACAATTTAACCCCCTCTAAATCCTCCTCTGCCATCATGTTCCAGGACCTGAACCTTCTCCCCTACCCTAGAGTATTTTACTTTGGTGCAATACATCAAATACTGTCCAAGTTCTTTCTTGTGTTTTCTTATTTTTCAACTTCTTTTTTAATTATTAGTGATTTAATAATAATCGACAAGATTGTGGAATAAGAGGGGTACAATTCATACCATTCTCACCACCAGAGTGTCATATCCCATCCCTCCATTGGAAGCTTCCCTATTCTTTATCACTCTTCATCCTTCTCTTTCTTATGTCACTTAAGATGATTTCTTCAAACTCCATCTAAGATGAGATGAAGTGAAATCACCATTGTTAACATCTGAGTAGTATTCCATTGTGTATATATACCACAACTTGCTCAGCCACTCATCTGCTCTTGGACACCTGGGTTGCTGCCTGATTTTGGTTATTAAAATTGTGTTGCTATGAACATAGGTATACATAAATCATTTTGGATGGGTGATATATATCCCCAGGAAAGGAATTACAGTAACATAGGGTAAGTCCACTTCTAGCCTTCTGAGAGTTCCCCAGACTGCTTTCCACAGGGCTTGTACTAATCTACATTCCCAGCAGTGCATGTCCCTACCACCTCTCCAGCATTTGTTGCTGCCACATTTTCTGATGTATGGCATTCTCACAGCAGTGAAGTGGTTATTGTCTTTATTTGCATTCTCTGACAATCAATAATTTGGAACATTTCTTTCATGTTTGTTGACTTTTTGGTTCTCTTCTGTGGTGAACATTGTGTTCCTATCCTCTCCTCATTTTTGGATGGGGCCAATTGTTTTCTTGTTGCTGAGTTTGGTAAGCTCTTTATATATTTTGGCTATTAGCCTCTTGTCTGATGTGTGACATGTAAAGATCTTCTCCCATTCTGTAAGAGGTCTCGTTGCTTGGGTAGTGGTTTCTTTTGCTGTGCAGAAGCTTTTTTAATTTGATGTAGTCCCATTGGCTTATTTTTTTGTTTCAGTCTTCTTTGTAGGTGGATTTGCATCATTGAAGATGCCTTTACAATTGAGATGGAAAAGAGTTTGGTCAATATTTTCCTCTAAGTGTGTGGCAGTTTCTGGTCTAACAACCATGCTCTTGATCCATTTGGAATTTACTTTTGTGTTTGGTGAAATATAGTGGTTCAGTTTCATTCTTCTGTATGTTTCAACCCAATTTTTCCAATGACATTTGTTGAAGAGACTCTCCTTTCCCTACTTAATAGTCTTGGCACCTTTGTCAAATATTAGATGTCTGCAGTTGTGAAGGTCTCTCCTGCTTTTAAGTGCTCCCCAAAATTATAAACCTATAGTTTCCTAGACTTCCTTGGCAACAAACTTTATAAACCAAGTTAGAAAAAAGGAAAAGGAAAATGAGGATACACTGACACTGTTTTACAGAGATTTAACTAACAAGTAACAAGATGAGAGATCAAAAAGGCATTTTTCACTAAGAAAACTACTTCTGGAAGAAAACTTTCGGAGACAGTTGAATTCTTAAAAGACAGGAGAAGCTTAAGATTACTTACTTAAAATAGTTGTTTATTTATTTAAATATAAGCCAAAAACTGTACTGTACACCATTAACCTCATAATAAAAATGATGTAAGATAAAAATATCCTGGAAAAATAAGGCACTGTGAATGCAAAGATAATTTCTATTCTAATTATGTTAATTTAATTCATATACTCCATTAAGATGATGCCACAAAGAATTCAAAAGATTTAGTCCTTCTCTATTATGGATTTTTCATAATCTGTCTATTTTTTGGTCTAGAGGTCTTTTTGTACAAAATACTACCATTTGAATAAATCTTTATGACTTTCCCTTTAAAATATGAACAAAACAACATCCATTCCAGATTGCTAACTGCTCTTTGAATAATGAATTATCCTACAGTTAAAAATGGATAATTAAGGTCTGTTTTAGAGACTTGATTTCCAAGAAGGGAAGCTTAGTAATTGTAATAAAAAATGTAAACTGATCAGGAATGAATGGAAATTTTCCATTTCCATTTAAAAGAATCTCTCTGGCACTAAGATTTTATTCATATTGCCCTAAATGCTACTCAAACTCTTTATTTGCTTCAGAAATAGGTCCAGAGTTTGAGGCAAGGAAATGTAAGTTATGTTATTTTAGTCTTGTAAGTTGAATAAGAATGAAAAGAATTTCCAGAGGTTGGGTAGTGGTGCACCTAGTTTACCTCATACATTACTAGGCGCAAGGAACCAGGTTCAAGCTCCTGGTCCCCACCTATAGGGAGGAAGCTTCTCAAGCACTGGAAAGGTGCTACACGTGTCTCTTTCTCTCTCCCTCTCTATTACTTTCCTCTCAATTTCTATTAAATTGAAAAATAATATTTTAAAAGAACTCTATGCATTAAAATAAATAAAGGAAGAAGGAAAGCAATTCCAAAGTTCATGTTACAGTAGAACTTGAAAAGAAGAGAGGCAAGAGGAAGAAGCATGTATCGGTCAGATGCAAGTGGCCGAGCCCTAAGCCCAGCCTGATATAGTATCTTCATGGGGAAAACTCAATGAGTCAAAGTGACTACTAAGTTTTAAGGTTGCTATGTTTTCAAAGAGCACCTACTTCTGGACCCTTCCAAGTAATCAATGAAATTTTCACTACATAAATGCTATAGATCTACAGTACAGATTCTTCTACTCAGACACCACAGGTATAATAACTTCAAACAAAGATGCCCTATAATCATCTCATGGTATGAGTGGTCAAACACGATTAATATCAGTGTGCCTTCAAGATCCATCCCGACAATAAAAGAAGACTGCAACACTGAAATCTGCAGGTCTGCAGAAGAACCTCCAAAAGTCTGAACTACTCCCTCTGGCAAAAACCTCAAAATTTTATGAAGCCGGTAGAAGAGACAAGCCTATAATAAACCTCAGTTCCTTATTTACTTACTTATTTTGCTGAACTAATCATGTTTACATTTCCAATTACAATCCACAATGTTCATATTAAGATTGTCCCTTTAGGAAAAATGCAAGTTCAATTTGAGATTACTGGAAACCTACTCAGCAAAAGTCAAACAAAGTCCCAAATCAGTAATTACCCATTATCAGTTGAAGGAATCTCACTTTTAATTATACCTTAAACCCCAAAACTCTAATTAAGGAACAAACTAAAGTTCAAAGTCAAACAAAGACTCAGACTTTATGAAAAGTCTAGAGAAACTGTGAAATCTTACTATTAAAGGTTCTAGGTGAGAGAGTTAAGGGGGGTTGCTGTTGTCTGCTATCCAGGTGGGTTCAAAGTAGAATTTGTTTATACACCTGTGTAAGTGTTCATTTTCTTGCTGACCTTGGCCACGGTATTCATGCTAACTATTGTATATTAGCACTTCCCTTATTTTTCTGAGAGTTTTAAGTGGTGAGCAGACCCATCTTTTCAAAATATGTTGTAATTGCTTTTTCTGCTGAACATGGGAATTGGCAAGTCGATCCATACTCTCAGCCTGTTCCTGTCTTTCCCTAGAGAGGCAGGGTTCCAGAGAGGTAGGGTTCTGGGGGTACATTGGTGAGGTCTTCAGCCTGAGGAAGTCAAGTTGGCATAACCTTCTGCACCCCATAATGATCCTGAGTCCATGCTCCCAGAGAGATAAAGAATAGGAAAGATTTCAAGGGAGAGGATATAATACGAAACTCTGGTACTGGGAATTGTGTAGAATTGTACCCCTCTTATCCTATGGTCTTGTGGATATTTTTTATTTTATTAATAAAATTTTTAAAAAAGAAAGACTGTTGGAGTCTTATAGGTGGTTCACCCACTGAAGCACACACTTTACTGTGCTCTAGGGCCTGAGTTCAAGTCCCAGGGTGCCACATAGGAGCACCTGCAGTGGGGAAGCTCCATATGTGGTACAGCAATTCTGTGGTATCTCCCCTTCTCTTCTCTCTCTCTCTCTCTCTTTCTGTCTTTCATCCTCCATTCACTCTTTTTTAAGTAAAATTAATGGTCACCAAGAGCAGTATAATTGTACAGCCAGATAATCCAGGTGACAACTCTGGTATAAGAATGAGAGAGAGAGAGAGAAAAGTTTGGTAGTATGCAAAACATTAAGTAGTCTGTTTCGTTTCGCTATTCTCTTCCATAATTGGACAATTTCAACTGAACTGACATATAGATACTCCTCAGAAAGAATGTAGATTCAGTTCCAGAGTCAGTTCTAGACTACTGCAACAAAACAAATATCTCAGTAAATCAATTAGCATGATTTTTCCCAGTGCACAACAAGGTTATGTTTATATTATATTACAGTCTATGAAATAGTCAATGGCATTATGTCCTAAAATGTACATACATTAATTTAAAAAAATTTATTACTAAAAAAATATGCTCACTGTCATCTGAGCCTCCTGTGAATCATAATCACTATGCTGATGAAGGGACTTGTCTTGATGTTCATGGCTGCTGACTGGGTAAGGCTGCTGGAGCTCGGGTAGCTGTAGAATTTCTTAAAATAAGACATCAGTTTGCCTTACCAACTGACAAAATTCCCTCAAAAGAGATTTCTCTGCAGTATGTGATGTGTTTAGCTAAAATTTCTATCTGCCATGCTATTATCTACCCCTTCTACCCCTTTGTCAACTACTGTCACGTTCTAAATCCTTTGATATGTCAACAACGGTCACAGCATCTTCATCAGTAGACTACATCTCAAGATAACTTATAGGGTAGGCTGTGTGCAATTCCATGTTCATCATTCAGGTTCAAAACCCAGCATCATAGGGTCAGCAAAATAGCTCACTTAGATAGCGCACTGCTTTGTCATATGCATGGCACAAGTTTGATCCTGGCCCCCAGAAGCACTTGAAAGATGCTATAGTGCTGGATGAAGCCCAGAGAGGTGAAAGAATACATGGCTAAGGCCCTGCCTCTGCAAATAGAGAACAAGAGAGAGAGGCTGACTAATAAAGGATGGTCTCAAATTTCACTCAAGGTCAATTAGATGAGAACTTTGTGGTAGTAGAGCTCAGGAATCTACAAGCTTATTAACCAGGCATTTCTGGGCCCATTTGGAATTGAGAGCCTAATAGTTATCATGGATACGTGATTTTTCCCACTTTAAACACGTTCAAGATACAATAATTTGTCTAGATGACAATGTATTTTTGTTGATTATAAGAATTTTTATAATTCAAAAAAATTTTTCTTATTCTTACATCTTAAAATTCATGACATTCAGTAATTTTGGAAAATAATTAATCATTATCTCAACTATTGTATTACCAATTTTCTCTTTACTTAACATAAGTCACAAGTATTTAAACAACTTCATTTTTTTCCTTGTAGTCTTTAATATGAGTTGTAAAGGAAATGTTATAATACAAATAGCTGTACAGTGAAAGGGAAGTGAATCTGGAAAACACTAGAGGAAGCCAGGCATTGTTTCTTTTATCTGAAAAAGAAGAATTAAAAAGGGAAGACATCCAAAAGTAATAATAGGTGTAGAGGTGAGTTATAAAGGAAGTGAAGACCAGACCACTGAAAAAATTGGGAATATATATAGTACATATAATTAAAGAATCAGCCCATATTGGTGACTGTGGGAGAACTGCTGCAGTTTCCAAAGGAGGGAATGGGGACACAGAACTCTGGTCATGGGAACTGTATAGAATTATACCCTATTATCTCACAATTTTGTTAAGTAAATATTAACTCACTGATAAAAATATGAATAGTTGTATATGACAACATCTGTAGAAATTTCATTCAACTCAACGACTTGCCCAAGAGATAATGAGTTGCTCACAAACATTTATAATCCCAGAATAGGGGGAGAGGGAGAAAAGCTTTCAAGTAAATTACTAGAATATTTTACTGTTACTGAAATAACTTAAAATCTTATTCTAGGAACCAGGAAGATAGCTCACCGAGTAGAGTGAGTGCCTTGCAATGCACATGGCCCAGGACTGAATCATGGCACTGGAGGAAGCTATAGTGCAGTAAAATCCCTCTCTGTGTCTCTGTCTTTATATGTAAATGAAAAAGTGGGAATTTGGATGGTGGAATACCTGGCTCAGCACCACACATTACCATGAGCAAGGACCAGGGTTCAAGCCCCTGCACCCCATTTGCAAGGGCAATGCTTCACAAGTAGTGAAACAGGTCTGCAGGTGTGTCTCTTTCCCTCATCCTCTTTATCTCCCCTTCATTCTCAATTTCTTTCTGTCCTATCCAATAAAATAAAAATAAAAAGGGAGGGGAATGGTCTCTGAGAGCAGTGGATTTGTAGTGCTAGCACAAGCCGCTACTATAAAGCTTGTGGCAAAAGAGAGAGAGATAGGAGAGAGAAGAGAGGAGAGGGTCTAGGGGAGAGAGGAGAAGAGAGGGAGAGAGAGGGGAAAGGTAGGAGAGAGAGAGAGAGAGAGAGAGAAAGAAAGAGAGAGAGAGAGCTGAGAAAGTGAGCTAGCTATTTTTCTGGCCCCTAAAGTTTCAAGTGTCACCTTGGTGTTGAATTCCCTCTATGTTGGATATATTTTACACACTCCCACAGTTCTTGCAGTCTCCCTGTCTACCAGGCCTCTGATACTTATTCTTCCTCAACTACAGGCACTGGTCACTTTAAATATCTTGAGGCATCCCTATAGAGTTCTGAAAAAAGAGGGGTCTTGGGGAAAAGCAGCCTGGAGTGGTGAAATCACACATGTACACATTTCTTATTCTGAAAAATAAATAAAATTACTGTAAAGGCAATAGGAGGGTTAGGGAGGAAGCATAATGGTGTAATAGTTATGCAAAATTGCTTTCATGCTTGAGTCTGAGTCCCTAAATTCAATCCCCAGAATCTAGCAATATCAATAAGCCAGAGTTGAGCATTGTTTTGGTTTTAAAAATGACAATAAAAATTACTCATTTAAAATAGTTCAACTTGCATTTTTTTTTTTTTTACTTCACAATAGTATAAAAGCAAACAGGCTACTAGTAGAAATAGTACTTTGAATTCTGGATGTTGCTCTTCTCTCAAATCAGTGACAGAAACAACAATACTCTTTTGTGATGCCAGGAAGCAACAGAAGTCACCATTCCCAGGCAACCAGGAGACCAAAAGGGGAAGCAACTGCCTCTCTACAAACCATTTTACCATCAGTAAACATCTCAATAAACTCCATCAGGTTTCTAACACTTTATTACAAAATAGGCCTTGTGATTCTGTCCAACTGTAAGTGTTCTGAGCATATAGAATATAGGCTTGGCTAACCTATGGCATTCAGTAGTTTAAGTTTATGAAGTGCTTTTTTGAAAATGAACATTTTCAACGTCTAATGGATTTGTCAAGACCTTATCCTGTTTTAGGTCAAGGAAGCTTTTCACTGTAACTGAAATTACTGAGACTCTTCCAGTGTAGATTTGTTACGTAAAAAAATTCTTTTGGAAAATACTTAAGGCAAGTTTATAGTATTTGAATTGTCATAGGTCTCCATGTGTCATAGTTCTGTCAGGATACAATTTATTTTTAAATGCTTCTTAGCATTTCAACTAAACTGAAAAAATTCCAAAATATTTCCCTTTGAAATTCATTTTTGTTCATTGTTTTATTCATAGATTCCACAGAAAATCTGTTTTCTGATATTTCAGGGAGTCTTCATCAAATTTGGTGTTCCAATTATCTGCAAAAAAAAAAAAAAAAAGAAGTCAGCTGCCTTAGAAAGGTGGAACAATAGCTTCATCTGAGCCCCTCCATGCTTCCTTTCTTTTAGACAATATAAGAAAAATAACCTATGTAGAAATAAAATCAGCAGTAGAACTCAATGGAGGAGAAGCATATTTTTCTTTAACTTGCTGATGGATGAATGGGAAATTTTAAACTTGAGTGTTTTAAAAGCTAATGCTTTTAAGACTAATTATCTGTAGTAATGATATGTCTGTGTGCCATGTAAATAAGAATGTGGGATGTGACACATCTGTCATAATAAAATGTGACATGGGGGAGATTAGACTAATGCATTCCTTGCAGGGAGTTTTTAAATAATCCTTCTTCTGATTAATAAAGTGTTCAACTGTTTGAAACTATTAAACTCAGACAAGAGTGGAAATAAGATCAGACTGCTGCAGGGTGAGCTATGCAGATTTACCCTGATTAGCTCACTTATATTCACTAGAGGCTGGGGATTCTGCTCCTGAATCAGCCACCACTATGACCTACAGAGAGGCACAGAATCTCTGTGAGGGGAAGGATACTGCCTGGGATGAATGTGTTGGCTTGTTTACATCAGGAAGCTCATTCCAAAAAATTTCTTCTTCACTCTCACCCTTTTTTTTTCTTTCTTTTCTTTCTTTCTTTCTTTCTTTCTTTCTCTCCCTCCTTTCTTTCTTTCTCTTTCTTTCTTTCTTCCTTTCTTTCTTTCTTTCTCTCATTCTTTCTCTTGTGCCACCAGGGTTATCGCTGGGACTCAGTGCTTGCACTACCAATCCACTACTCCTAGAGGCTATTTTTTCCCATTTTATTGTCATTACTGTTGCTGTTGTTGTTGGATAGGACAGAAAAAGCAAGGACAGAGGGGAAGCCAGAGAGAAGGAGACAGGGGGGAGCTGGGGTTTTGAACCTGAATCCTTACACTGGTCCCTATGCTTCACACCATGTGCGCTTAAGCTACAGCACTACTTTCTCCTTGCCCCCGCTTTCACTCTTTACCTAGCAATTGTTGTACGACAAACATTACTGTGATCTAATCTGACTCTCTTGTCTGTGCTGTAAATTCCACCTGTCCATCTCTGCTAGCTCTTTCTGTGCATGTGTGCACCATCTTGAAAAAGGGAGAGAGCAAGGAGAGTCAATACATGTCACCTGGGAGGGTGCCTGCATGATAAATTTATCATTCCTGGTGGATTTTTCTTTTTTTCTTTTTTTTTTTTGATAGGGGAGAAAGAAATTGAGAGGGAAGGGGAGACAGAGAGGAGAAAGAAAGACATCTGCTGTACTGCTTCACTATTCATGAAGCTTCCTCTTTGCAAGTGGACATTGAACCACTGTCCTTGTGCAAGATAACATGTGTGCTCTACAGGTACACCACCCACCAGACACTTTTACATTTTTTAAAAAAATAAGACTCTTAACTTTTATTTCTGTTCCACAAGCATAATTTTGTTATTTACAATTGAAGACAAATGTTTAAACTCCAAAAAGAATTCATTTAATTTCCATACTTGTCATTACAATTAAGTTCAATATGTTGCTTCTTATTATTAATATCAGTGCAATTGTGTCTCTGAATTTCCATTTATTCTTTTTTAAAAAATCTATTAGAGAGAGAGAGAAAGAGAAAGAGAGATAAATGATAGCACCAAAGTTTCCTTCAATGTGGTAGGGGCCAGGACTAAACCCGGGTCACATACATGGCAAAGCTGCATTCCATCCAAGTGACCTATTTTTCTGGCCCCCTAAATTTTCAAGTGTCAACTTGGTGTTGAATCCCCTTTATGTTGGACATATTTTACATACTCCATTAAGTCTTGTAGTCTCCCTCTCTCCCAGGCCTCTGATACATATTCCTCCTCAACTACAGTTACTGGTAACTTAAAATACCTTGAGGCATGCCATAGAGTCCTTCTGACTGAAGTCAAATCCTGAAGTTTCTAGCTCCCACTCCAACACTTCTAGACTCAAATGAAATGACACAGGATAGTTCACATGGTCCAAGAAGAAAATGCCAAGGAGAAATTTAACAACAAATACTGATCTGATCTTGCTTGTACAAAAGAAGTATGGAAGAATGGTGGGATGAAAGTGTCTTAAATTCAAGTGCATTTCTACAGTTGGAAGGACTATTGGGGAGTCCTCAAGCTAAAATCTCCCTAGAGAGGAATCTTGTGACTCCTATCAATAATCTGCTTTAATGCAAATATAACTGCTTTGATCAATCACTGGGAGAAGAGAGAAGGAAATGTTGAGTGCACCATGACCTCAGATTCACTAAGTCAACCTACTGGACAGACATAGAAGTGATCCATTGTATTATGGAAGTGGTACAGTTCATATGGAGTTGAAGCAAGTCCAAAATGATGAATAAATAAATCACCATGAACTAACAGCTGAAATTGACATGCTACCTTATTCTACTGTATTAGTATCTTCCCTTGAAAGTATGAGTTTCCACTGACCAGTTCTCATGGGGAATAAGTCAGGACTGGCTCTCATGTGTGTCAGAGTACTGGGGTAGTGGGGCTGGAAATGAACAGTTACCTCATTGCAGTCCTAATTATTGGTTACTCTGAAAAATGGACTGGATAGAAAGACAATGAATAGTCTTCCTGGCCATCCCAGTCCTGAGCAATGGACATATGAATAAAGTAGCCAGATAGCAGGGATGAAGAGTATGTATCATAAGAAGAACTTCTTTTCATCATGGTCAGTCTAGTTACAAGCATTTATAAAGTGACTGAAGCTGTGCCCTCAACACATCACCATCCCTTATTGTATGAGACATCAAACTGCCTAGTGTCAAGTAAATTATATCAGACCATTTCCACATTCCAGAGGACAGTGACAACAAACTAATAACTGAATTGAGATGTAATTTGGGTAAGGGTTACCCATCAGTACTTCTATTAGTAGCAGCATCAAAACACTTAACATAAAGTTTCATCCTTGAGTATGTTTTCCACACAATTATTTTTCTAACATGGGATCTTTTCTACATGAAAGAAGACACAAATAGACTTGTCACCAGATAACTCACTAAGAATACTAGGTGCTCCTCTGTTCAGAAGAACTTGGCCCAACCTAATAGTGAATAGCCTACTAAAGTTGTAGATGCAAGCCCAACATTGTGTGGAGTTTGGTTGTTGTTTTCCAAGAAATGTTATATGGCTTAAATCAATACCTGATATATACTGCTGACTCCAGAAGTACTACATATGGGTTCATAAACCATAGGAAGTAAAAATAACCCCCTCAACATCAAATGCAAGGGCCATATCTGGTAATTATTCTAAAAGACAATGAATTTTAAAGCCCTGTAATTCTTTTAACTTCAAACAATATTCTGTGCCTAGGGCAAACATTAAAGACAACAGTCTCCTTTTACTAAAGATTACCTAGAAGATGGGAAATATTCATAAAATGTAATGATAAATCTACAAAGAAAAAAATATATTTCTGAGTAAACACTAAGGAACCAATGAGATGTCATGTCATACTTAAAATGTTTAAACATGCCAATCTCAAATATAACAAAGACATTCTTTCTTTTCAAATTTATTTATTTATTATTGCTACCAGGGGTATTGCTGGGATTCTTTGCCTGCATGAGGAATTTACTACTCCTGATAGCCATTTTGTTAAATAAGATAAATAAAATTTGAGAAGGGAGGGGAAGATAAAGAGGGAGAGAGGAAAAAAGACACTTGCAGACCTGCTTCATCAATCGATCCTAAAGTGTCAACCCTGCAGGTGAGAAGCTGGGGCTGGGGCTTGAACCTGGGTCCTTGCTCATAGTAATCTGTATATTTAACCTAATGTGCTACTGCCTGGCCCAAGAAACTTTTTATTTAAAAGAGAAAAATAACTGTACATTATCACACTAATACCAATGCATATTTACACACACACACACACACACACGCGCGTGTGCGGGCCAATAACTCTAAGTGCTAGAATACACAATGTAGAATAACAGGAAGAAAATAAAATATACTGCGAATATGAGATGAAAGAACCATTCCTTTGCCATTATTTTAAAATTGCATTAGAAAGTAAGTCCAAGGCGAGGTAGTGGTACATCCAATTGAGCACACATGTTACCATGCACAAGGACGCTGGTTCAAGACCCTGGTCCTCACCGGCAGGGGAGAAAATCACAAGCACTTATAGTGGTACTGCAGGAGGTGTCTCTCCTTTTCTCTTTCCTGATATCTCCCTTCCCTCTCTATTTCTCTATGTTTCTATTCAATAAGCAGATAGATAGGTAGATAAATAATTTTAAATGACCCCATAAAGGAGGGACCACATTGTTTTGCTATTTCTATATACCCAGAACTTACCAGCAATATGTGGCACATAGTAGGTATTTCATAAATATGTTAACTGAGTAAAAAATAGCAACACAATTAGACTTCTATTTAATTTACTTCAAAAATAAATGACCAAAAATAGGCTGCAATATTGTTTAAAGAACTGAAACTCCATTTGACTAGAGTGATGCACTTGGTCATTAATAGTGTCAGAGCTTAAACTTAGACTAGTCCCATTCCTGTCATTCCTCTGCCATGAAATAAGATCTAAAATTACTGGGAGTCAGGCGGTAGCACAGTGGATTAAGCACATGTGGCACAAAGCACAAATACCGGCGTAAGGATCCCGGTTGGAGCCCCTGGCTCCCCACCTGCAGGGGAGTCGCTTCACAGGCAGTGAAGCAGATCTGCAGATGTCTGTCTTTCTCTCTCACTCTCTGTCTTCCCCTCCTCTCTCCATTTCTCTCTGTCCTATCCAACAATGATGACATCAATAATAACTACAACAATAAAACAACAAGGACAACAAAAGGGAATAAATAAATATTAAAAAATAAAAAAAATGTTTTTAAAGATCTAAAATTACAGTAAGATATACATATAAAACTACTTATAAAAGTAGAGTGGAAACTGTTCCATGTTATGCCATGTTATGTTATTATTTATTTATTTACTTTTGCCTTCAGGTTATCGCTGGGGCTCAGTGCCTGCACTATGAATCCACTACTCCTACAGCCATTTTTTTTTTATAGAACAGGGGGTAATCGAGAGGGGAAGAGAAAATAGAGAGAGAGAGAGAGAGACACCTACAGACCAGACCTGCTTCATCCCTTGTGAAGCAACACCCTGCAGATGGGGAGCTGGACGCTTGCACCAAGATCTTTGAGTGGGTCCTTGCACTTTGTATTATGTGCACTTAACCCAGAGCACCACCATCCATCCCCTCCCCACTATGTTATTCCATCAAGTGTTCTTCTCCAACTATTCCACTGCAACAGAGATAGGAACAGAGAAAGTGCAGGATGAGCAACCCTACCTTTTCTTCATCCTCTTGGAAAAAATAAAGAGGACAAAATTTCAATGAAAGATTTTGAAAGAGCAAGGAAGAAGACCAGAGGAGTAGCTGTCCTTTCTTGAGCTAGTGATTCTCTACCATTTCCACAATTTCCCTCAGTCTGTCTAAGTAAATGTTCTCTGAGGTCTTTTTACAGTACTGATTTTCTATACCAAAAAAAAAAAATAGAAACCTGAGTGTTTTTTTCTACATCAAATGTATGCTATGTTGTTGAGCCTAGAGGAGAGATGCACTGTTATACAACAAATCAGAAATTATTAACATAATTAGGATTTTTCCCCACTACAACTTTTTCTAAGCAATAGAGTAATTAAATTCCTAGGAGTACTGGAACACTAAACAAGTTACATTACAGAAAAGAAAAGTTCTGATTACTATTAAAAGTTTATATGTAAGGAAAAATAAATCTAGTTGTAAAACACAAATATTACATTCTAAGGAAACTATAAATAATGGATTGTGCTTAAATTATAAAAAGAGATACATAGTTAGAAACCACTGGCCAATGTAGAAAAATAGTATCCATGCTTCGTCTTAGCAGAGCAAATAAGGTTCATCATGAGCTAATTATCCAAACTTCTTTGTAGGATTTCCTAATTCAATCATGAAAGTAAGCATGGAACTCAAGTGTCAGGTAAGTAGAATACAACATTACAGATTACTAAGTTGTCATAGTTGTCTTTGGAAGGTTGTAAGTAAATATGAAAATTATTTCAAAGGGAATAAGTATCCTCCAGTATACTCAATATAAAATAAAATGTACCTCTCTTATCCTATGGTCTTGTCAATGTTTCCACTTTATAAATAAAAAATAAATAAAAAGATACAATTATTTGTAAACAGCATTAAATGACATAAATCATGGCAAGGTCTTGTAAGGTACACCAAATCCTAACCATGGGATTTTCAAAGAACACCAAGTTCCCTAATAACTTGGTTATAATAATAACTATATATTGCTTTCTTAACTCTAAGACAGTAGGAACTTCCCCCATTCTCTGTAAAGCCCATATTTCTCCCAGTCCTAGAACCTCTGGGCCATGGCTTGTCTTCCTTCATGCTTCTCTTGATCCATATCATGGATCTGCTGATCTTAACCAAATCAATTCAACCAGTACCGCCTTAAGATGTTTCACCTTGGACTGTATCTAGAGATGCCAGGTGTGGGATGTCAACCCTTCAGGTCTATTGCTCTGGTGAGAACTTTCCTTGCTCATGAGACTCCTTAATGCCATTTCAGGTGGTGCACTTCCTAACAAAGCTGCATAACCTAGCTATAGGCCAGGGATCATGAGATAGAACACATGTGCATAAGTATCTATAAGTTAGAGGAAAATATATACCTTAAAGTAAAAGGGCACAACAGTTTACAGTGACTCGATAAGTGCAGCAAGCAACTAGAAAGACCTAAAAATCACTCCATAAAGTACTTAATCAAGTAGTGTCTACTAAGACCTAGATATCCTTCTCACCTACTTCCTATTTCATTTCCCTCAATCACTCTAAGGCTAATCTTTTCAGATAAATAAGGACTACAAAAGCTGGATAAGGGCAAGAGACTGGCATACTTTAATGATGACACTTTTGGTCACTACCAGGCCACTCAATCATCCAGGGCCTTAATCAGGGAATCCTGGGATGCCCACATAGATATGATGGGCATAGACCTCTGATAGATCCCTCTCTCCACCATCACTGGTCATCTCCATAAGGAACAACATCATAAACCTTCTTTTGTGTCTCTATAGAACCTTGCCATCAGTGTGGAACAGCAATGGTAGAGACAGCCCCACTCTCCAAAGGGAGGCTGGGTCAACATACTCTACCATTCAAAGGAAGACTGGTCCTGAAATGAGAAATGAGTGCAACCCAGAATGTTCCTAGCCATGACTATGGAATGCAAGCTCAGACTGACAGGGATGCAGAGGTTACGTAGGCTCCTGTGCTGAATATGGACGTCAGATCAGATCAATGAGGTTTACAGTTAATGATATTTATGTACTTTTCCCATGTTTGGAAGCTACTCTCTTCCCTTATACAGCTTTCCAGCCCTATTTCCAACCCTAACACCATCTCCCTAGATAATACCTTTATCCCACCTCCATGCAAGCTGTCAGGCTCAGGCAAAAATTGGTAAAGTCATGGGCCCCTTGAAATATACCTAAAATAGACCTACTAGCTTTTTCCAAAATGGAGACCCCAACTCTTACCTGCTGTATTCTTCCCTTTAGGTTCCTGATTATTAAACAATTTGTTCTGCTGTATATCTTCATGCTTTTCAGCCACCAAGTTGCAGATGCTACCATGATGCCAACCTGACTTCCCTGGGCAGACGACCTCACCAATGTGTGCTGGAACCCCACCTCCTCAGAGCCTTGCCCAACTAGGGAAAGACAGAAACAGGCTGGGGGTGTGGATCCACCTGCCAATGCCCATGTCCTGTTGTGAAGCAATTACAGAAGCCAGTCCTTCCACCTTCTGCACCCCATAATGATCCTGGGTCCATACTCCTAGAGGGATAAAGCTTCCAATGGAGGGGATGGAATGCCAAACTCTGGTGGTAGGAATTGTGTGAAATTGTTCCCCTCTTATTATAAGGTCTTGTCAATCATCATTATTTTAAAAAAAAAGTTTCAAAGATATTATCTGAAAGAAGATTAGAAAGATTCACTTCTTACTGACTTCCTTATCATGCTAGTGTGAGTAGAGACTCCAAGAAGGTTATCTAATACAGTGTTTTCTAAGCTTTGTTTGACTCCTTTGTTTTTTCTTCAAGTATTATGGTGAGGCAATGCAGGTAAGGGAGTCAGAAAAGGTACTGATTTAACTCTTAACTCCTTGGTGGAAGTGAATTCTCATAAGATATATATATCTGCAACTTAAAAACTAAACTCCCCAGATAGTTTTTTTTTGTCGTTTTCTCTGGGCTGGCTTCACGGGCGGGTAACAGATGACCAGAAACTCGTAGCTGAGCTGAGAACACAGTTTAATCTTTATTCACGAGGGGGCAAACAGTCCAACACCTAATAAGCACACCATGTGCTCCTCCATCTTTCTCCTCTGGTGGCAGAGTCAGGAACTCAGGAAGTACGTAGGCTAGGGGCGGGGAGAAGGGAGAAGCATGAAACTAGCAAGGCCTACACCAAATCTCCCGGAGGTGGGGGGAGTGAGACCAAACCAATGTAACAGAAAAGACCATGCAAATAGACCACAATGTCAAGCAATGTAACAGAAGCAGAACTAGATCCCAGAAACAGAACTAGAAGCATACCAACAGTTTTTAGTTTTCTATTAAATAAAAAAAAACAGTTCAGATTTGATTCGACTCTAAATACTTAGGCAACTTCTAGGTTGGTTTGTCTATCACCACATCTCTATAGTAATTACAGAATACAACATTGCATTATACATAATCTCTGCATAGTATACATGAATTTAACATATATTAATTGTCATACAGTGCCAATCCTAAAGAAAACTAAAACATTCCTAGTTAAAATTATTACCTATGGTTCTTAAAAATACTCAATGGAAGATGTTACTATGCAGCAAAAATAAATAAATAAATAAATAAATAAATAAATAAATAATTTTCAAAGGAAATCCATGTCCTAATTTCTGGACCTGTGAGTGTCAACTTACTCAGTAAGGGAAATGTCTTTGCCCTGCCCTGACTACTTTATTCCAAGATACTAAGCCTTCTCCCAATATATCTGAGGCAAACATTGTTCTCAAGAAAGGAGTAAAACTTATTTTTAAAAAGGAAAATTCACACTGAGAAGGACTCACAAGAAAAGCATTAGAAAGAAAACAACAGAGAGCACAACGCATAATGGGGCCCGGGAAGTGCTTGGGACCTTACTGAGACACCACCACCACCCTGAAAAGAAGAGAGCTTTCCCTCAGGACTACCCTAGATTGATTCAAAGTTTCAAGAAATACAGTAGAGGCTGGGGTCTCCTCCTAGGTGGAGAGCAAACACATTCACAGCCTCTCTCTAGACCATTTCCTTGGGCAATGAAGGCCTTTTCTAAATAACTGAAATGACTGGTTTAAGAACAAAATTAGAGGACATTCGTTTATTACAATCTATGGGTTTCAAATGTACTCTTTGATACCAAGTTCAAGATTAACCCCCAAGGATTAAAACAGAAAGAAAAGCAGAAAAATCTGCCTTTGCTTTAAGTACTCTGCTCTTTGCAGTGTTTAACTTTCTGACCCCTCCCATTATTTTCATAATCTTTCTCCTTTTTGAAGTGATCTTTGATACCATTCATACCAAAAACTATATACCAAAGAGGACAGGGGTTGTAGAGCAAGAACTCATCATAAAAGTGGTGGCAGAGGTCAAATCTGGACCATCAGACATTCAAATCTTTCTGCCAATATGTTACTGTTCTTGTAGTTCCATTGTCTTTTTCATGAAGTTAAAGGGTTTATCTATCTATGTAAATTTAGGTGCTGGATTGCGTATTTAGATGCATTTGGCACTGTGTCCACCACAATGTGGCAGCAAAATATGGCAACCCAGATTGCTTTTTTTTTTTTGGCTTCCAGGGTTATCGCTGGGGCTCAGTGCCTGCAGCAGGAATCCACCTCTCATGGAGTCTATTTTTTCCCTTTTGTTGCCCTTGTTGTTGTTGTTAGATAGGACAGAGAAAAATTGAGACAGGAGGGGAAGACAGAGAGGGGGAGAGAAAGACACCTACAAACCTACTTCACTACTTGTGAAGCGACCCCCCTGCAGGTGGGGAGCCAGGGGCTCGAATCAGGATACTTGAGCCAGTCCTTGTGCATTGTGTCATGTACACTTAACTCGCTGCACTACCACCAGACCCCACTTTGCTTTATGTGGACTACTGCTAATTGGGCCAGCTTGAGTTCCTGGTATGCCCTCCAATACCCTTCCGGTGCCCTTCAGCACCATCCATTGTGTCAGGCAGTGTCCCTTTCCATTAAACTACCCCAAGCAAAGGCACCATGGTTTCTGAGCATCCAGCCTTCAATTTCCAGCCATCATGTAGTGAACATGTAACCCTAGTAACCATAGTGCGCCTGCATAGTGTGAAAGAATAGAAACATTTGTATTAGTAGGATAAGAAATACTATGATGTCAATGATGTCAACCCGAACCTGATTGGCTAATGGAGATGTAATCTGTACAGCAGAGGCAAGCTAGTATAAATAGAGGCTCAGAAACCAGCTGGGTGAAGCACCTTCACCATTACTGACCAGGATGCTGCCGGTGCTGCTAAAGACTTAAAGCACACACAGCTAGGATAAGGAACTGCTTCCCCAGCTTCCAGAGACCCTCATTCATCGGGTCCTGCCAGCAGATGAAGGACCATCAGTTCAGTGACACAGCAACTGGTGACCACGTCCTGAGCCTTACCTAAGTAAGGCTACTAAAGTAAGCTACTAAGTAAGGAGAGGTATTGGGTTGACTGTGTGTTGTGTGAATTGTGTGACCCTTCTCTGGCAGCTAAATAAATAAAGAATTATTACTTGACCCCGACAAGCTCTCTGAGTGAGTCCTTACTCTTATACCTTGCTTGCGACACATCACTATAGCTGTTTCCATCTCCCTGACTAGGCACAGTTAACACCAACTGATTGATTTTCCCAGGCTCCACAGGCTTTCATACATCAAAATGGATCATCCTGGGGCAAAAGTGCTCAGAGTTACCTTTATGACAAACATTGTTGCTCAGTTGTTTCTAATTGTGGAAGGAGATAACTTGAATGGTTCATAATTCTAGGGGTGAAAATATGACTTTTCTTTAGCCAGAAATTCTTGATGTACGAAGTTTGCAGAGAGAGAGAAGAGAAAAATTAAATTATCTGTAGAGGGCCTGTTTGAGGCAAACTTGGTGTCTAAACCCTGCTTCTGCTGCCTTTGGGCTGCTTCCTGTGCCTTAAACAAAGATAGTTCTAAAAGCATGCTGAGGAGTCCATCCCTGGCCTTAGGGTAACTCAAGCAAAATTTTCCTTTCTATTGCCACTGGGTCTCTGTGCCTGCAACAGATGGCCATGTTTTTTTCCTTTTAATTTACTTTCTTTTATTTGACTGGAAGAAAGAAAGAGGAGATAGACCTGCAGTTCGGCTCCATCACTCTAGAAGCTTCCCCTCCCCATGCAGGTGGAGCCCAGGGGCTTGAACCTGGGTCACTGTACATGGTGATTTGTGTGCTCAACTAGGTGCACCACTACCAGGTCCAACAAGGAAGTTTAGCTCAGTTGGTTTTTTTTTTAAATGACACTTACTGGGGTTTACTTTTAAAAAGATGCATACCTTTATGATATTAAAGATAACTTGATTATATATGTGTTAAATAGGCTGCAGATAACTCATTAGTTAAATAAAAATAGATTTTGTTTATAAGCTCTCTTTACTCTCATGCTGCTAATGTTTTTTTGTGACTATGTGGAATCTTTCTTGATAAACAGAAACATGTACGTCCTGTTTGTTAACACAGCTTCCTAACAGCAGCTCCCCTTTACTTTAATTCTTGTGTAAATGTGTATAAATGTGTGTGCATGTGTGTGTGTGTGTGTGTGTGTGTGTGTGTGTGTGTGTGTGTGTGTTCACATCTGTGAGTTCAGAACTAAATGCTAGCCCACTGCTTTGGGTGGGTTTTTTTCCTTTTATTTTTTCAAATTATGTATTTATGAGAGAGAACTATTCCATCATTGATTGGCGCATGTGATACTGGGGATAGAACCAGAGACCTCATGATTGACAGTCCTACACACTCACACTTTATCCATTGCATCACCTTCCTAGAGACCTGCTGCTCTTTTGGTATCTGGGCCCTGGACTTCTTTATCAGGCACTGCATTACCTCAAAGCAGGAAGCAGACTTCCCTCGGATGGTTGATTCTGTCTTCCCTTAATATCAGGCTGGTGTATAACAGCATAAGTCACACACACACACACACACACACACACACACACACACACACACACACACACACACATTGCAGATTTCCCCCTGCAACAATTCAATATCCTCCCCCCTTTAATATATAAGTTGGGTGTTTACATACACTGAGGCAATTTACATTTTCCATAATCTACTGACAGCAAGAATCAAGAATCCCTTGCTCCTTGACTCTGTCTTCTACTAAACACTCCCATCCCCCCCCATATAACTTCAGATTAATAGAATAAAATGCCATTGGCGGGAGCTTGAGTATCACAGTAACTGTATGCAGGACAGCCCCTCAGTCTCCCCCACTGTAAGTTAGGGCCCTGTTCTGTGTGCACAGTCCCACTGGTCGGGTTGCTGCTTTATCTGGGTGTTGGCACTGTGTCATGAGCAAGGTGTAAGAGTAAGGACTCACTCAGAGAGTGTGTTGGAGTTTAAGCAATAATTATTTACTTATTTTAGATGCCAGAGAAGGGTCACACAATTCACACAGCACAGTCAACCCAATACCTCTCCTTAGTAGTAGCTGTTCCCAGGTAAGGCTCAAAACGTAGTCACCAGCCACTGTGTTGCCAGAGTAGAGGACCTTTGTCTGCCAGGGAAAGCCAATAAGTCAGTGTTAACTGTGCCTAGTCAGGGAGATGGAAACAGCTATAGTGATGTGTCGCAAGCAAGGTATAAGAGTAAGGACTCACTCAGAGAGCTTGTCGGGGTCAAGTAATAATTCTTTATTTATTTAGATGCCAGAGAAGGGTCACACAATTCACACAACACACAGTCAACCCAATACCTCTCCTTACTTAGTAGCTTACTTTAGTAGCCTTACTTAGGTAAGGCTCACGATGTGGTCACCAGCAGTTGTGTCACTGAACTGATGGTCCTTCGTCTGCTGCTGTGACCCATGAACGAGGGTCTCTGGAAGCTGGGGAAGCAGTTCCTTAGCCTAGCTGTGTGTGCTTTAAGTCTTTAGCAGCACCGGCAGCATCCTGGTCAGTAATGGTGAAGGTGCTTCACCCAGCTGGTTTCTGAGCCTCTATTTATACTAGGTTGCCTCTGATTTTAAGGTTACATCTCCATTGGCCAATCAGGTTCGGGTTGGCATCTTAGCCTACGTATACATGTCTCTGCCTTATCACACTATGCAGGCGCACTATGTTTACTATGCTTAGTAGGGTTGCATTTTCACTACGCACTGGTTCTTCCATGTCCTCTTATTTGTGCTTTCTTATTGGAACCCAAGGGGCAAGTGTCAGGTGTTAGGGAGGTGGTGAGTAATGAGGGAAAAGATGCCAGAGCCAACAGAGGAGAGGAAGAGATCAAAGCTAGAATTTCACTTATTCAAGACCTACCCCTTGCCTCTGGGTCACTTCCTGGCTGATTTTCTCACTCTTCAGATGCATTCTATAGATGCCCACATGGCGGCAGCAAAATACCATATTCCAGGTTATTGCTAAACATTTTTTCTGGTTTTGTTTACAATGGATATAAAAAATTGGATAGCACAAAAGTTTCAGTAAAGTTATTCCTATGGTGCATTAAACAAATATGGTTTAAGATTTAAGACTCACCACTGGCAGTGGTACAGTGGATTTATTTAGCTCACAAGAATAAGGCTTTTAATTTGATCCCTGGAATTGCATATGCCAGAGTGTTGTCTGACCTCTCTTCTCTCAATTTCCCTCGTAGCCTTGAAGTAAAATAAAATGAAATAAAATTAATTTTAAATATAGAATTATTAATATTTATTTCAAATAGTCTATGTCACAATTACTTTAACTGAATTAGTTACTTGCAGAATTCTACAGATCCTGATGCATTCAATTTGCCTTTTAAGTTCAAAAGATAGACCGTGTGAGTCAGGGGCAGGGGTAGTAGCATAATGGTTATGCAAAGAGACTCTTATGCCTGAGGCTCCAAAGTCTCAGGTTCAGTCCCCTGCACCACTATAAGCCAGAGCTGAGCAGTGTTCTGGTAAAATACATAAAAATTTTTAAAAAGGTTAGTCATGTGCTAGGTGGTGGAGCACCAGGATGAGTACATGTGTTACCATATGCAAGGACCCAGGTTTCAGCCCCACTCCCCAGCTGCAGGGGGGAAGCTTCCTAAGTGGTAAAGCAGTGCTGCAGGTGTCTCTCTTCTCTGTCGCTCTACATCTCTCCCTCTCCTTTTCATTTCTCTCATTCCTAGCAAGAAGGAAAGAAAGGAAGAAAGAAAGAAAACCAACAGGAGTGGCTGTTTCATTGTGCAGGCACTGAGTGTGAGCAATAACCCTGGTGGTAGGCAAGAAAATAAAGGTGAGTCAGAGAGGAAGAGGAATGAACAAAGAGAGATGCATGTAGAAGGGATGAGAGACACATTGAGCTGAAGCACATCACAGCTCCACATCTAGTTCAAGTACTCAACTCTGGGACCTCAGACTTTCAAGACCTGCCCACCACTGCTCATCACCACTATGGTTACTTTATTTTTTTTAAATGAATTTGTTCTTTTAGGTGCATCACATCCTAGTCCCTAGGCATATTTATTAGTGTCTAAAATATACATTGGGAGTTTACGAATGTCTATTCAGATGCATTCTGCAGCATGTCCACAAGGTGGCAGAAAAACACCACAATCAAGGTTGTTCCTAAGCATTCTGTGGAATATGGGGAGCCCAGGTGTTTGTGAATTACACGGATTATTCACAAAACATTTGTATTTCCTATAATGCGATGAACAATTTGGTATTTCAAATTGATTTTATTTATTTACTCATTTATTTATTATTTATTTTGTTGTTCTATGACTATTTCATGTCTTTATTTAGGTTCTTAGAAGACTCCAGGGATCATGATAGGCAAGTTGTCCTTTTAATTTAGAGAAAGAGTGATAGTAAGAATGGGGACAAAGTGGGATAGAGGGAGATGGGGGGAGGAGGAGGAGGAGGACGGGGAGAGGGGGAGGGAGAGGGAGGGAGAGAGAGAGAGAGAGACTTCTTTTGGGGCCCTGGTCAGGGAATCCTTGGATTCCCACAAAAATATGATGCACCTAGACTTCTAATAGATCACTCTCTCCACCATCACTGATCACTTCCTTCGGGATGTCATCATAAACCCTCTTTTGGGCCTTCCTAGGACCTTGCCTTCATCTTAAAGCAGCAACTGCCCCATTTTCTGAAGGTCATCCTGCCCTGCCACTCAAGGAAGACCGGTTTTAAAATGAGTACAGCCTGGAATGTTCCAAGCTGTGACCATGAACTGTGAGCTCAGAAGAAGAGGGGCTCAGAGGTTACACACCTCCTGTGATAAATACTAATATATATGGACCTTGGGTCAGGTGGATGGGATAAACAGTTAATTTTATTCATAGATTATCTTCAAGTTTGGGAGATACTCTGCCCTAATCCAACTTTCTAGCCCTTTTCTCTGCTCTGACACCATCTTCTCAGAAAATATCTTTCCTCATTCATTAACACCTTTTTTTTCCTCCATGGTGGCCATGTTTTTTCCATTTTATTGGCTAAGACAGAGAGAAACAGAGAGAGGGGAAAATAGAGAGGGAGAAAAAAAGATACCTGCAGACCTGCTTCATCACTTGTGAAGCATCTCCTGTGCAGGTGGGGAGTTGGGGACTTGAACTCTGATCCTTGCACTTAGTACTATATGTGCTTAACTTAATGCACCACCATCTGGTCCCTCTTTCACTGAAATATATATATATATATATATATATATATATATATATATATATATATATATATATCAGAGTTGGAAAATTCTAATCATCTATCAACAATGGCTTTCTGAAATACTGTGATCTATGCACTCATTGCCACTTTGCCATATTTCACTTCAGACTATGTGCAGAGATGACAGGTCAGGGGTGTCAACCCTCCAGCTCCAATATTCTGATGAGAACTTTCATAGCTCCCGGGACTCCCTAGATGCATTTTGGGGAGTGCACTTCCAAACAAAGTTACAGAATCTAGATATAGACCTGGACCCAAGGGGTAGGGTACATGTACACAGGTTTCCATAAATTAGGGGGAAATATATACCTCAAAGAAAAAAGTGTGTAACAGTCTGCAGGGAGTAGACTTAGATCAGTAAGTGCAGCAAACAAGTGGAAAGACCTAAAAAGGACACCATAAAGTGTTTAATCAAATGCTTTCTACTTAGGTCTAAATACCCTACTCTCCTACCCACTACGTCACATCCCTCAATCACTGCAAGTCTAACCTTGTCAGAAAAAGTAAGGACTACAAAAGGTTGGATGAGAGCAAGAGACTGGCTCACTTTAATGAAGGCCTTTTTGGTCACTACCAGGCCACTCCATCATCTGGGGTTCTAGTCGGGGAATCCTTATATTTCCACATAGATGTGATGGGCCTAGACTTCTAATAAATCCCTGTCTCCACCATCACTGGTCATCTCCATCAGGAATAACATCACAAGCCCTCCTGCGGGCCTCTATAGGACTTTGCCCTCAATGGAGAACATCAATGGTAGAGACTCCACTACTCCACCCCCCACAAAAAAAAAAAAAAAACAGAAATCTAAGCTTTATACAGGATAAATAGAAATTACTATATTCAGTTGGTAGAGCTGGTGTATTGCACCAAAGCAAAAGACTCTGGGGTGGGTGGTGGTGGGAAGAGTACAGGTCCTAGGAAAGAATGGCAGAGGACCCAGTGGGGGTTGTATTGTTCTGTGAAAAACTGAGAAATGTTATGCATGTGGAAACTATTGTATTTACTGTCGAATGTAAAACATTAACCCCCCAATAACGGAAAAAATAAATTTTAAAAAAGAAACTACTATAATCAGTCAAATAGCCAAAAAGTGACAAGGGAGGGGCTGGTATGTTTCCAGATACTTGTCACCTCTGAAAAAAGATGGAAGTCTAGTAGCCAAAGTCACTGGAGTTAGGAATACAAAAGGCATAACCATCTATTTCACTATTTTAGCGACACACCAGTCTATGATACGAGCAAAGCCTGTTTTTTTTTTTCTTGTAACTTCTCATGGAGTCAGTCAGTGTTTTCTTGCTGTTGCTGTTGCTGTTGCTATTTCTTGTTGTTGCTCCTGTTCCCTCTCATCCAAAAACCTGGACTAGTAGGACAGCTTCCACTGTCTACAGGTGATCTTGGGAGCTATTTGCTTAGGACAATCTTCTCACTATGAATGTTGCCACCTTGTACAGAGAAACAGTTCTCCTGACATGATAGTCATAGGGTCCCAATGAAGGATCCCATTAGCAGAATCAGTGCCATAAAAGATCAAGTCCAAAGTAGGAAGGTACTATGACACAACTTCTTCAGTAAACAGCAAATACTGCTGTCTTTCAAAACCTTTCCAGCCAAACTGCAATGGTCAGTACTTCCAGCAGTAGGCTAGCTGTTGATGGTAGAAAACTGGATTTTAAGTTGGCCCTTGGTATCTTGTGGGATGGAAGAAAAAAGATGATTGGTTTATACAAAGAGCTGAAGAATGAGGAGGAGGGTCCAGGCACACCTGGTTGAATGCAAATGTTAAATGCTCAAGGACATGAGTTCCAGCTCCTGGCCCCCACCTGTAGAGGGAAACTTTCAGAGTAGTGAAGCAGTGTTGCAGCTTGCTCTCTCTCTTTCTCTCCCCCTCTCCCTCTCTCTCTATCACCCCCTTCCTGATTTATGGCAGTCTCTACCCAATAAATAACTAAATAAAATTTTTAATAAAAATGGGGGTTAGTTGTGAAGTGCAAAGGAATGGAGCTGAGAGACAGGGAGTATGTTCAGTCTTTCAGAAGGAGCTCTCTTATGTCTTTTTGAGCTGGGTTCTCATAGAATAAAGCTTTGAAGAAGATAAACTACAGGAATTCTGTGATAAGCCTGGGTTTCAGAAGAAAAATTCCCAGGGCAGTTAATGACTGTGTCAACAGAGCCTAGTTGAAGGTATCTCTGGAGAGATAGGGGCCATTAAAGATTTCCCCGTATGTACACACGAGGTAACCTCAAGGCCAGGCCTGTCACGGAGTTTCCCCATATGTATATAAAAGATAACCACAAGGCTAAGCTTGTCACATATGCTATGTAACCCATACCCTATATATATCCTCGTGTGCTGGGGTTCGAGGTCGACCACCTGGAACAGCTGTGTCTGTGTCAGTAGACGGTCTCGACCCTAGCCCTAGCTAGCAATGAAGATGGTGTTTTTACATTACTCGCGTCTCTTGGTGTCTTCCTTGGATAGCCAGACCTAACAGCTTTCCCACATCTTTTCCTTTCTCCTTATCCTTGTTCCCTCTCTTTATCCACCCCTATCCCTCCCCTGCCACATACACCCCATCTCCTGGTCTATTCTAGAAGACCTGTTTTAAACCTAGAAAGAAAACTATGGACTCTTCTCCCTATATTAGAAGCTTAATCTTTATTCTTATCCAGCCTATTGATTTCCTGCATAGTCCAGCAAACTAATCTGCAATGTTGAAAGATCATTGAAAACCCTTGTGCTTTGTTCTTGTGAACTTTAATGTAGTACAAGAAGACAAAATAATTGGCCTCTTTGTCTCCTTTCCTTTGGGTCCTATTTAGACTACACACCTGGTTTTCCAGAATTGCCGAGCTTTTTTTTACACAGGTGTGATGTCAAGCTCTTACAATGATTTTTTAAAAACCAGGTTACATTATGTTCCCCAAGCCACAATAAAACACCACCAGTACCACTGTTATAGCCATCTGCTATTTGTGAGCATTTATTTCCTTACCCGTCTGCTCCAGGAGAATATTCACTCAATACCATGATGCCATTTGATTGCCTTGTTCTTTAATAGTATACTTCAAGCCCATCTGCTGGAAGAGTAGCTTAGTTTATAACATCAGGAGTCCACTGGGGTTACAGAGACTCTACTCTGTCATTAAGATAGCATTATCTGAATATTTGGGACCACTCCTATCAGATTTATCTCATTCCCTAGAGTCTAGTAAATGTGTTCAAGTCCATTACTTTTTTTTTCTTGCCTCCAGTGTTATTGCTGGGGCTCTGTGCCTGCACTACCAATCTACTGCTCCTGGAAGCTATGTTTTCTCTTTTGTTGCCCTTGTTGTTTATCATTGTTGTTGTTATTGCTGTCGTTGTTGTTGGATAGATCAGAGAGAAATCTAGAGAGGAGGGGAAGACAGAGAGGGGGAGAGAAAGACACCTGCAGACCTGCTTCACTGCTTGTGAAGTGACCCCCTGCAGGTGGGGAGCCGGGGGCTCGAACCAGGATCCTTAGGCAGGTCCTTGCTCTTCTCATTATGTGTGCTTAACTCATTGCACTATTGCCCAACCACTAAGGCCATTTTTTCTATAAATAGTAATTATTACTATTTTCTAGCTCTGCTGGGGTCTTGTGTACGTCAGGTTTCACCACAAACAGTACACCTTAACAAAGAACAGTGTTGTAAAAACATTTCCTCAGTTAAAATAAATGAAAAACAAAGCCTAACAACACTTTAGATTTCAGGATAAACATAACTGAAAGTGAAGAGATGAAGACCTCCCATGCTAATGGGCAGCAAGGGAATTTATTGCAAAAAATCAGCAGTCAGTCCCAAGAGATAAGGAGGTCACTTCAGTGATGAAGGGGCCAGTCCATCAACAGACTAAGTCAGTTGTAAATCTATAAGCACCAAATAGTAGAGCACCTGTATATTTCAAGCATCTATTAAGGCACATACAGCTACAAAGTCGCTATAAAAGACCAGTATGAAATAATAGTAGGAATAGCTAATCACCCATTTCAACACTGTATAGTTAAGACAAACAGAAAGCTGAACAGAAACAGTGAACCTGCACATTTTTTACACACAAGAAGCTTACAGAGAGAACACCCCATTCAATAACAACAGAAAAGCCATTCTTCTCAAGTGCTCGTTTAACTTTCTACTTATTCAGTAACAGAAAGATATAGCATCATAATAACCACTTCTCCTAGTGACTGAAGATTCAAAAGACATAATGATTTTCTGTAGTTTACCTATTTCTTTTTCTCAGCTTTGTAACTACTATGCAGTGCATACCAAAAGTCTTTGAGTGTACCCAAAATTTCAGTTAAATCACAATAACAATGTATACTAGGCTAAGACACCAAGGGTAACATTCAAGACTAAAATTATAGCTCATGAATTTCTAACTACAACTAGAAATTCATAACAGGAATTTTCACAAAATTTTCACAAATACATGGAAATTAACATGTGACTGTGTAAAAATGGATCAAAGAAGAAATAGAAATGAGAACATATCTCTCTGATATCAAAAGAGGGGTAGGAGGAGGAAACAACCCAAGCAGAAGTGCAGAAATGTAGATACAAAAAGGAAAGAAAAAAAAAAAAATGTTGGTGAATATCAGTAAGAATCATTTAGCGGGGTAGGTGGTAGTGTGAAATTGGTAGACTACAAACACTACCATGTACTAAGATCTGGGTTTAAGCCCTTGATCCCCCTCCAGCAGGGGAGAAGCTTCAAGGCCACTGGAGCAGTACTACAGATCTCTCTCTCTCTCTCCCTCTATCTCTATCTCTATCTCTATCTCTATTTCTGCCGCTCTTACTCTATCAAAGGAAAAGGAAAAAAAATGTAAAGATCACATGGAGGCCATATGGTGGTGCACTTAGTTAAGTGTACATATTACCGTGCACAAGGACCTAAGTTCAATCCCCTGGCCCTCACCAGCAGGGGGAAAGCTTCATAAGCTCTGAAGCAGTGCTGCAAGTATCTTCTCTCCTCTCTCTCTTTTTCATGATCAATTTGTCCCTACTTTATCAACTAAAATAAATAAAGATTTTTAAAAAGGCCATGTGTCAAACTCAGGTATACATCATACATAGCACTGAAAAACAGCTTTTTCTCTAAAATCAGGGACTTAGGGAGGAGTGATAGTTTAGTGGTTATGCAAATGACATTCATTCCTGAAGCTCTAAGATTCTAGGTTCAATTCCCTGGGGGCTAAATTAAATTTAGGCATTAAGACACCCTGTAGAGTGTACAAATCACCATGTGTAAGGACCTGGGTTCAAGGCCCCAGGCCCTACTTGCAGGGAGAAGCTCCACAAGCAATTTATTTCTCTCTCCCTATCTCCTTCTTCCCTCTCATTTCATCTCTGTCCTATAAAGTAATTTTTTTTAAAAAAGAAAAGGACAAAAAATGACCACTAATTCATAGTGAAGGCACCAAGTCCCAGTGATAACCTTGGTGGGAATAAAAATAATTTATTAATCAAGAGCAAAAAAGAATCTGTACTTACCATTATTAATTAGCATAATAGTTAAATTCCTAGTCAAAGTAATTAGGCCACCAGAAGGGATCAAATTGGAAAGGGAGATACCAAACTATCATTAAAAGGACATGGCAGTATATATACAAAATCCCAAATAGTTCATCCATTGTATGGGAAACTTTTAGAAAAATTAAGTATGATCAAGTGAAATGCCACAAAAATAATAAAAAAATGAACTTCGCTTCTATATATACAATATCACACTAAAGTGATTTCTTGTCAGAGAAGATTTAATGAGAAAAGACAATTCGTGCTGAGGCACTGAAAAAATAACACTCTGTTTCATGTAAGTAACTTTAACCTATTGATACTATGATTGAATTAAGCCTTATCATTCTTATAACTCCAAGAGTCCCTTCATCAATAACCATCAAAACAGTATGGCAGAGGAATAAAACAAACAGATCAATAGAATGGATCTGGAGTTAAGGAGCAAATCCACACATATAGAGGCAATCAGTTATGAAAAAAGAGAACAAACATACACATTAAAGAAAGATAGCCCTCTTCAGTAACAGTGTTGGCAAAAGTGAACAGACACTTGCACAAAGTAAAAACCAGACCATTATCTTAATGCCATAAAAATGAATCACAGGTATTACTTGAATAGAAAACATAAACCACACATAAATAGAAGGAAACAAAGCATATGCACTTTGGCATCTACTGTTCTCACTCCAGAGGCCTGAGTAAAACTGAAAAACTATGTCAAACTAAAAAGTTTCTGAGGGTTGGCAGGATGGCAAACATGAATGAGGCACTGCTTTTCCATTTGAAATACAAGGTTTTTTTTCTTTCTATTTTATTCACTTGTTTTATTTGTTGGCTAGAGATGGAGAGAAATTTAAACAGAAGAGGAAAAACAGAGAAGAAGACAGACACTTTGAGCACTGTTTCACTGCTCACAAAGCTTCCCCTGAGCAGAGAGAACCAGGGACTTGAACGTGGGTCCTTGTGCACGTTAATATGCACAAGGCATTTATCTGAAGAAAAAAAACATTAATTCTAAAAGCTCTATCACACACACACACACACACACACACACACACACACACACACACACACACACACACACCATGATCATTATAGCATTTGCAATAGAAACAATCTAAGTAGCAGATAATTGAAGAAGAGAGATGTGTGAGTGCATGTGTAAATGTGTAGGTATAGATGTGATTTTGTGAGTCACAGGCATAGACAACTGAACATAAGTCAGAAGGACATATCACACAAGGCTAGCGAGGCAGGACATGCCAAAGGACTGACCCTCTTTAAATAGAAATGAAGCCTGAATGCAATGGGGGTGGGGGGTTCAGTTCAAAAGTTGCCAATATCTGTTTTCTCTAGTAAAAATAAAGGTATTGATACATTCTGGTCATTGCCAATAAAACTTATTGTACAAAATCTGCTGAAGCAAAGGGTAAGATATGATATAAAATAAATTCTCCAGGACTGCAATGACAAGGTTGACCAGAGAGCTCTTTCCAATTGTGCTAAAATTGAGGGTTTAATAGTCATATTTCATGGAAATGTAATTCTTTTTTTAAATTATTTATTTATTCATAAGAAAGATAGGAGGAGAGAAAGAACCAGACATCACTCTGGTACATGTGCTGCCGGGGATCGAACTCAGGATCTCATGGTTGACAATTCAGTGCTTTATCCACCTCCCAGACCACGGAAATGTAATTCTTAGGTACCTTTTTTATTATCTTTATTGGTTTTTTATTGGAGAGAAATAGAAATCAAGAGGGAAAGGGGAGATAGAGAAGGAGAAAGACTGAAAGACACCTGCAGCCCTGCTTCACCACTTGTGAAGCTTTTCCCCTGCAGATGGGGACCAGTGGCTGAAATCTGGGTCCTTGTGCACTGTAATGTGTGTGCTCAACCAGGTGCACCACCACCCGCGCCTTGGGTACCTTTTTATGAATAATAATTTTCATTACCATTAACAATTTACTTCTTAAACATGTTTTTAATAAATGAATCCAAGTACCTCATAATGCTTCTTCTTCTTCTAGCATCTGCCCTTCTTCCGTAGCCAGTCAACAGCGTCAGGTTGAGCCTGATGTAAAGTTTCAAGATCTCCTTTGAATCTGGAGAGGTGGCAGTTGTTGACTATGTGGGTCATAGTCTGTCTGTAGCCACAGGGGCAGTTCGGGTCGTCTCTGGCTCCCCAGCCATGGAACATAGCGGCGCACCGGCCATGGCCTGTTCGATAGCGATTGAGGAGGGCCCAATCATAACGTGTTAGGTCAAAGCCGGGTTGACGCTTGCAGGGGTCTGTGATGAGGTGTTTGTTCTTTACCTCAGCTGGCTGCCAACTCTGTTTCCAAGAGTCTGGAACAGGGAAGTTCAGTGTAGGCGTAGGGGACCAGATTGGATGATGAGACGTCAAGCGTTGGACAGGGTGGGCAAAGATATCCGCGTATATTGGCAGGTCCGGTCGAGCGTAGACGTGGGAAATGAAGTTAGATGATGCTGCATCCCAACGAATATCTAGCAGGCAATGTTGCTAAGAACTGGCAGCCATGGAACCGGAGTGGAACGGATGGTTCCAGAAATTATCCTCATAGAGGAGTATAATTTGGAGTCGACCAAGTGGACATGGGGGCTACGGAACCATACTGGGGCACAGTATTCTGCAGTGGAATAGCATAATGCCAGAGATGATGATCATAGTGTGGAAGCGCTCGCGCCCCATGAGGAGCTGGCCAGTCTTGCAATGATGTGATTCCTCGCGCCCACCTTTGCTGCAGTTTTTATGAGATGTTTGTGAAATGACAGAGTGCGATCAAGAGTAACGCCAAGATAGACTGGCTGAGCTTCATGCCGGATTCTCGTATCGCCAAGCTGCACATTAAGCTCACGTGAGGCCGAGGCATGGTGTAGATGGAAAACAGATGATACCGTTTTTGCAGTGCTAGGGATTAGTCGCCATTTTTTACAGTAATCAGATATCAGAGACATGTCTTTCGTGAGTGTTTCCTCGAGGATGTCGAACTTGGATGCCTGCGTTGCACAGCAGATGTCATCGGCGTAGATGAACTTCCTTGAAGAAGTTTCTAGAAGGTCATTGATGTAAATATTAAATAGCGTAGAGCCAGAACAGAGCCCTGGGGGAGGCCACTTGAAACAAGTCTCCATCTGCTATACTTGTCACCCAGATGCACCCGGAATCTTCTGTTTTGGAGAAGAAACGATATAGTGTTGGCCACCCATGGAGGCAGGCATCTTGAGATCTTGACTAGGAGACCACAGTGCCAGACCATGTCATAGGCTGCTGTGAGATCAACAAAGACAGCACCCGTCTTTAAATTCCTCTGGAATCCATTTTCATAATGCTAATACTGTAGAACTCATTGTATTGTAACTTCTTTGCACTGGGACTTGACATTCTTCTTTTATTCTCTTTATTGACAAATATTCTATAAAAAAGAAGGGACTGGATAGTAGCACACTTGGTTGAGTGCACAAGGACTGAGGTTCAAGTCATCAGTCCCCAGCTGCAGGAAGAAGCTACATGAATGGTGAAGCAGTGCTGCAGGTGCATCTCTCCTGACAAGTCATAGAAACACCCCTGGGAACCTCTCCTTCCCTGTGTTTCTGGTTCTGTTGTTTTCCCCAAGATCCAAAATGAGACATGCTGAGGTGGTGTTTAATGGATTGAGAACAGCAGATGCAGTATCAAATGGTATAGACCAAGAGAAGCATGAAAGAAAAAGAGCAAAGCACGAGAGGTCCCAGGACTGGGAGAAATATGGGCTTTATAGAGAATGAGGAAGGTTCCTGCTGTCTTCAGAGTTTAGAAAGGCAACAGATAGTTATTACTATAACCAAGTTATTTGGGGACTTGGTTTACTTTGAAAATCCCATGGTTAGGATTTAGTGTACCATACAAGATCTTGCCAGATTTATGTCATTTAATGCTATTTACTAATAACTGTATCTTAGATATTGACGAGACCAGTTGCTACTGGTCTAAGTATAGATCATTTACTATTTTTAAAAAGTTATTTTAAATGCATTAACATTTAAGCCCTGTGTTAAAATTCAATCAATTTTCTAGTTTGAAACCGTAACTGCTTAAGTATACAGAAATGATAAAATGAACGAAGGGTGTAGTGATTAAAAATACCCACACTGACAGCAGTAGCACTCTAAAAGTTTGGTCCCTGTGAGGGGACAGGCGATCAATGCACGTCCAGTGCCCACCTTCCAGGAAAGGGGCAGAGAGTGGCCCCATAGGACGCCACCCCGCCTCGTCAGTTTGGTCCCAGGTTGGTCCTGT
Source organism: Erinaceus europaeus (assembly GCF_950295315.1). Lineage (NCBI taxonomy): Eukaryota > Metazoa > Chordata > Mammalia > Eulipotyphla > Erinaceidae > Erinaceus > Erinaceus europaeus. The sequence continues at coordinate 93,989,480 of NC_080166.1, forward strand.
CCCTGTGCTGCTCCCATAGAGACCCCGTGCCCCCAAAGCTTGCTGGCAGGCAGCCAGGATGCTGGGCTCCAACTACCCAGCCCAGGTCAGACCTGGGAGGGGTCTGTGGCGTGAGAGCCTAGTGGGCAGCCTGGAATGGGCAGCAGGCTTGGAGAGGGGTGGGGGGCTTTGTCCATTACTCAGCCGGACACAGGAGGAGGTGCCCATGGCATTATCGTGACGGTGATAGGGCTCAGTGCCTGCAGGGCAGCTAGCACCTGTGGTCTTGGTTGGGTGGTGGTCGCTGTGGCATGCCCAGCTTCACAGTCCCCGAGTGCAATGGTAGCTGTTGGGCACTAGGTGCAGCCAGTAGGACTATGAGGTCAGGGAGGACACGTGGGAAGTCTGGGAAGATAGACCCGTTTGGTGGTCATGTCCTCCTCGAAGGTGAGTGTGTCCTCTAAATTTCTCTCTGTCCTATCAGAAAAATAATAAATCTCTAATAAAAAAAAAGTTAAAACCTGGACAGAGGTAGATAGCATAATGGCTATGCAAACAGACCCTCATGCCTGAGGCTCCATCAATTCCCAGGTTCAGTCCTCTGACCACCATAAACCAGAGCTGAGCATAGCTCCAGTAAAATAAAAAAAAAAGTAATAAATAAATAAATAAATAAGTAAATTAAAATAAATTAAATTTTAAAAAATAAAGTTAAAACCTATACCATATGCTTGCAAAGGACTGTATGAGACTACTATGAACATTTTTATGTCAGTAAGTTGACATAAGAAAAGAAGCAGACAAATGCTTAGAATTAACCTGCTTTAGTGGGAGAAGTGTCACAACACTTGTCTACATGAGAGATTTTTTTTAAACCATAGCACTGAGGGTGGGCTGGTGCCACACCTGGTTAAACACACTTGTTACAATGTGTAAGGACCTGGATTTAAGCCCCTGCAAGGGGAAAGCTTTGCAAATGCTGAAGCAGTGCTGCAGGTGTCTGTCTCTCTTTACCTCTCAATTTCTGACTGTCTCTAGCTAATAAATATTTAAAAGGTAATTTAAAAAAAAAGTAAACCACAGCACTGCTCAGCTCTGGCTTACAGTGGTGCTGGGGATTGAACCTGAGACCTTGAGGCCTTTTCATAACCATTATGCTATCTCCCCAGGTCCCTACACTTCCAGTTCAATCCCCAGCACTGCATACACCAGAGGAGTGCCCTGGTTTCTCACTCTTATTACATAAATATCTTTAAGGAGTATTAAGACCTTAAAACTGAATCATGAGGAAGAAAACATTAATATATATATATATATATATGTGTGTGTGTGTGTGTGTGTGTGTGTGTGTGTGTGTGTGTATATAATATCAAAACAGTAATAAAAAATCTCAACAATAAAAAAATGCTAGATCATTTCACTAGTAAATTCTGCCAAAAAATTTAAGATGACTTCAGTATCTGATATATCTTCAAAGTCTTCCGAAAGCACATTTTATGAAGCCAACTCACTCTAGTACCAAAACAGACAAAGATATCACACCTACATAAAAACCTACAGAACTGTTGGTATGCATGAGACCCCTTCTGTTTCATTTGGTTTAAATCCCCCCTGCTTAACACTATTCTATTTACATAACCACTTCATTCTATTTACATAACCACTGTTAACAAGTTCCACCCTCCCTCCAGGGCATTTGTGGTTCAGTGATAGGATTCTCGCCTAATCTGCCCCCTCTTTGTCACACTCTGATTTTCACCAGTCACTTTTCTCTCCACCCTCTCTATGTAACATCCTGTTTCCACCTTACGTGGCAAGTATATATAAAGACAGCATTGAGAGTTTTACAGTACTGTACTTTGAGTTTAACTTAGCTCGTCTTAGATTGTGCTGCGTCCTGCATGAATAAAGAGATACTGCCTACAGCTCAACCATGAGTCCCTGGTCGTCTGTTACCCGCCTGTGAAGCCAGCCCGGCGAAAACAACATAACCCGACGAAAACAACACAGAACAAGAACAGAAAACACAAAATAAAACTTAGACTAGGTGTAGTATATGTATGTGAAAAATATAAAAACACAGGGGCCAGGTGGTGGTCAACCTGGCTAAATGCTCATATTACAGTGTGCAAAGACTGGTGTTCAAACCCCTGGTCCCCACCTGTAGGGGGAGAGCTTCACAAGTGGTAAAGCAGGCATGTAGGTGTCTCTGTCTCTTTCCCTATCTCCCCCTCCCCTCTAAGTTCTCTCCATCTCTATTCAATAATAAATAAATAAATAAATAAGATATATATATATATATATATGTATATATACATAAACACTAGCTACAAAAGATTGTGCAAACCTATATTCATTGCAGAACAATTTCTCTGATATGGAAATATTCTAAGTACCCAGTGATGGATGAGTAGATGGAGACATGCTCTGTATGCATGATGCAACACCACTCCCTTTTTAAACAAGATGAAATATTACTCTTTGTGAGGAGATGGGTGGAATAGAGGTGCTCACACTTGGTGAAATGAGTCAGAAGGGGAAAGACAACTCCCAGATGACTTCAGTTGTATGTGGAATATGAAGGGGCAAGATACAGCGACAGACACAACAAAAACAAGCCAAATCCTTCGGTTCTGACAGTGGGATTATCAGAGCTGTAGGCTGGGAGCAGGGGTTAGAGGACCTAGCTTTCTGTGATAGAGGAATATTGATAGCTGGTGATAGGTACTGTGAAGTGCCCCATTTTATGAGCTGTCACTCTCTCCTCCTAAAGCATTTAAAATGTAAACCAACATCTCAATAATAATAAAAAATAGAGATAAATTTATAATCACGTAAGTAACAGAATCTCCTACTTCCAGCAGTTGGGGTACTCACACATGGACCGCATTACCTGACCTAGTTATTAAGACCCAGATGAAGCATCACTGAGTACTTTGTTACTTTAATTGGTTGTAGAATAGAAATTATTAAAAGCTTAATAAATAAATAAAAATTTAAAAATAAAATAAAATGAGAGGTCAGGCCATATGGCACCTGGTTAAGTGCATATACTACAGTGCACAAGGACCTGGGTTCAAGCTCCTGGTCCCCACTTGCAGGGGAAAAGCTTCACAAGTGGTAAGGTAGAGCTTCAGGTCTCTTTCTCGCTCTCTCTCTCTCTCTCTCTCTCTCTCTCTCTCCCTCCCTCCCTCCCTCCTCCTTCCCTTTCAATTTCTTTCTATCTCTACCAATAATAAATAAATTAAATAAATAGATAATAAAAATAAAGTGACTTGAATTTAAAAAAGAAGTTTAGCATACTCATGACTGAAGTATCTACTATGTAAACATCTGTGCTGAGTAATGGAGATATACGGAATACTTTCCCTGGACCAAAATGAATTTATTGTACATGAGTCAACATTAGTATAGCATCTGAAATGGTCAAATGACAACTCTGTAATGAAAACCACCACATAAATCATGCATTATACTTGTCCATACTCTTAAGATGTTTTATACACAATTTAACAAATATTTTATTGCAGAAACTAGGTTAATTGTCATTTGATATATAATAACAAGTTTGTTGTCTTAGAAATATTGGAAAAATTATTTAGAATATATAGGATATCTGGCTTTGCATTGTCTGCACATGGAATACAGATCATAATATAATCAGGGAATTGAAAACAATGTTCATTTTGACAATTTACTGCTGGTGGGGATGTAATTTGATTGAACCGCTGTGGAAAGCATTCTGAAGGCCACTTTGAGAAGGCTAGAAATGGACCTATCCTATGACCCTACAATTCCTCTCCTGGGGATATATCCTAAGGAACCAAACACCCCCTTCCAAAAAGACATTTGTATACTTATGTTCATAGCAGAAAATCTTGTAATAGTCAAAACCTGGAAGCAACCTAGGTGTCCAAAAACAGATGAGTGGCTAAGTAAGTCATCTTTCTCAAAACGACACATAAGATTTTTAAATAGCTATCATACAATCAGGTATATCCTGACTCAGATAAGTTCTTACTCTGTGTTATTAAAACATGTCTATTAAGTTTATCTGGAGCTGGTAATGATTTGCCCGTATAAATTTCAATGTGACAAATTACAATTTACACACATTATACTGATGAGGATTGATGACCAAGTCTGTCAAAAAAGGTGGCTAGGAGGAGATGGCTGTCCTGTTACTCAGACGACAAAATATTTTTAATAGCTGCTTAGTACTTCATTAAAATATATAATATATATCACAGCTTTCTCAGCCACTCATCTTTTGTTGGGCACCTGGGTTGCTTCCAGGTTTTGGCTATTATGAATTGTGCTGCTATGAACATAGGTGTACATATATCTTTATGGATGGGTGTGATTAAGTCCTTAGGATATATCCCATTATCACCTTTACTCTTCAACATAGTATTGGAAGTTCTCACCATAGCAATCAGGCAAGAGAAAGGAATCAAAGGAATACAGACTGGAAAAGAAGAAGTCAAACTCCCAGTATTAGCAGATGATGTGATAGTATACATAGAAAAACCTAAAGAATCTGACAGAAAGCTTCTGGAAATCATTAGGCAATAGAGCAAGGTCTCTGGCTACAAAATTCTTGCACAAAAATCAGTGGAATTTCTTTATATGCCTTATATTCTCTATTTCCAAGTAGCCACGTTTTAAGTGTAAAGGCTGAAGCTGATCTCAAAGAGTTCTAAGTTATAATAAAAGCATAGTATTATTGGTTATAAGTCTATCTATAAAGTCAAGTTTATAAAATTCTAGAAGGCCAGCAGGAAATCTCCCCCGAGAGGGTGGCAGCTTTGCCACGCGTGGGGCCCAGCATTGAGGCCTGGGTCACATGGCTCTGGGGAAAGCTTCCTTGCTATAGGTTCTCTCCCTCTGTATCTTCATCACTGTTTCAGTCTCTTTGAATATTTTTATGATAATGTGCGATGGACCGCTCAGGTGGGGAGCAGCAGGAGTTGTCAGGGTCTGCTGAAGAGAGCCCCGGGTGGGTCAGGAGTTGGCACAAGGGAGAACAGATAGACACCACACTCTATTGGAGGGTGAATCTGAGCTCAATGTTTATTAGACAGGCAAGCGTTTAGATACATTTTTAGCATTTCCATGATATTTTGAAAGCAGGAAACTGGAACAGAAAGTAAAGCATTTCTAATCATTGTGGTTATTTCAAGGGAGTGCTAAGCCCTGCAGGAGTAACCTGCAATGCACTGATGAGTAGGAGCTCTTTGTAAAAATTTAACTTTCTCCCTATTGTAAAAATCTAATTCCCTCCTTAATCATGGGGGGGCAGCGTAAGCTAAGGCTTTGGCTTCTAAGGGGGGCAACATATGATTTCTGATTGAGAAATTTTATTAAAAAGTGTATGTATGTCTTCTATTCCTGATACCTCTTCTGGCTCATTACTTTTTAATGTCTTTTCTAATTTTAATTTATCTACATTAGGGACTCCAGATCTACTGTAGTCTCTGTACCTGGTGCGCCACAAATGTGTCAATTGGGTATATAATTTATAACATGTTCTGAGAGGAAGCAAACACCAAGGAGGTCTGCTTCTTGTTAATCTTTCTAAAAAAGGGCAAAACTATACCAGGATACATGAGTGCCATTAATACTAATTTTTCTGTCACCCTGCATGTAGGCACAGTCAGTGGGCTTAGGTGAATATTTGCGGTAAAGATAGGGAGGAAACCACAGTCCACCACCCGTGGGGTAAGCTGGTCCCCATTTGGCCATAACTCTAGGTGCTGGTCTGTGGTGGGACCCTCTGTCTGGTTTTCTAACTTGCTGAACTCTGGGTTTTTCTTCAGTTTCTATTTCTTCTAATACTTCCTCTCCACTTTTCCAAGCTTTGGGTCCATGATTGCTCAACAATTTGTTTGGCTTTGTATGTTAACTCTCTTTTCAGTCACCAGGTTCCAGGTGTCATCAGGACGCCAGCCAGACTTCCCTGGATTGAAGACCCCACCAATGTGTCCTGGAGCTCCGCTTCCCCAGAGACCCACCCTACTAGGGAAAGAGAGAGGCAGACTGGGAGTATGGACTGACCAGTCAACGCCCATGTTCAGCGGGGAAGCAATTACAGAAGCCAGACCTTCTGCCTTCTGCAACCCACAATGACCCTGGGTCCATGCTCCCAGAGGGATAGAGAATGGGAAAGCTATCGGGGGAGGGGGTGGGATATGGAGATTGGGCGGTGGGAATTGTGTGGAGTTGTACCCCTCCTACCCTATGGTTTTGTTAATTCTTTCTTAAATAAAAAAAAAAAAAAAAACTAAAAAAAAAAAAAAAAAGCCCGAGTTGAGCAGTGCTCTGCTGGTTGTCTATGTGTCTTTCTCTCTCTTCATCCATCTCAAAAATAAAAAAAAAATAAAATAAAATACTTAAAAATAAAATAACAAAAAAAAAAAAGAATAATGGATTGTAATCTAAATTTAATTGGCATGCCATGTCCCGTTCCCAGAATCACTCTTCCGTGAAGATGTGGTTCCCGGGTGCTGACTTTGTCAGACCCTTTGTTTCTGGTTTGATAGGAACGTGGCAATAATGCTTTTTTTTTTTTTTTTCTTAACTAGAACACTGCTCAGTTCTTGCTTGTGGTGATGCAGGATACTGAAAATGGGACTTTGGACAAAATGCATGGGCCTGTGTAAGGATCCAGTTAGGACACTCCACTCCCCACCTGCAGAGAGTGGGGATGACATGCTTCAAAAGTGGTGAAGTAAGTCTGTAGGTGTCTTTCTCTCTCCTTCTCTGCCTACTCTTCCTCTGTCAGTTTCCCTCTGCCCTATCTACTAAAATGGGAAAAAAAATGGCTGCCAGGATCAAGCCCCCAGAGAGGAGAGACACTTTTGACACTGCAAATTCTTTTTTTTTTTATTTAATTTCTTTTGGTATTTATTTATTTCCTTTTGTTGCCCCTGTTTTTATTGTTGTAGTTCTTATTGCTGTTGGATAGGACAGAGAGAAATGAAGAGAGGAGGGGAAGACAGAGAGGGGGAGAGAAAGAAAGACACCTGCAGACCTTCTTCACTGCCTATGAATCGACTTCCCTGCAGGTGGGGAGCCGGAGGCTTGAACCAGGATCCTTACGCAGGTCCTTGCATTTTGCTCCACGTGAGCTTAACCCACTGCACTACCGCCCAACACTGCAAATTCTTAATCCATGTGCATAAACTACATAGTAACCATTAAAAAAACATATTAACAATACATTGAAGTGACATTAAATGCAAGACATCTTTAAAACTTAAAGTTTTAACAGTTGCTATTAAAACTTTAAGCACTCTTTTCAGCCACCAAGTTGCAAATGCCACCATGACACCAACCTGACTTTCCTGGGCAGACAACCTCACCATTATGTCCTAGAACCACCACCACCCCCCCACCCCACCACCCCCCCGCCCAGAGCTCTACCCCACTAGGAAAAGATAGAAACAGACTAGAGGTGTGGATCGAAGTGCCAACGTCCATATCCAGTAGAGAAGCAATTACAGAAGCCAGCCTTCCAACTTCTGCACCCCTTAGAGATCTTTGGTCCATGCTCCCAGGAGGATAAAAAATAGGGAACCTTCCACTAGAGTGGATGGGATATGGAACACTGGTGGTGGGAATTATATGCAATGGTACCCCTCTTATCCCACAATCTTGTCAATCATTATTGAATCAATAATAAAAAAAAAAAAAGACCTCATTAACTAGCATCACAAGTAAACACTCCCATCACTTTTAAGAAAATGTTTTTTTCAAGCACTCCTCATAGTATTAATGAGAGTGAATTTGAAGGCCTGTTTCCTCAAAGTTCAGATGCTGTAAAGTACTGAGCAAATATCTCTCAAAACACTTGATGTGTAAGATACCTAAACACATTCATCAGCGTATTATGGGTATAAGAGAATGTCAGATTTTCTTCTCTTTTATTAATTTTTTATTATTGGGGGAATTGATGGTGTACAGTAAATCGAGTTGATGGTACATGCATTAAATTTATCACTTTTCCGCAAAACATTCTCACCCCAAACTTGGTCTTCCTCCACCATCATGCACCAGGACCTGAAAGCTCCGGTACTGCACAAAATGCTTAGAACCCATCAGGACTGCGGGGTTTTACTGACCCCTTGTGGATATGCTGTTGAATGCATCTGAATGGAGAGACTCAGAAATTCCAGTTGTATTATTTTGACATTAGTAGGTTCCAGGGGACTGGAGGGGACACACTGAGTATAACACACGTTACTACATGAAACAACATGAGTCAAAGTCCTGGTCCCCACCTGAAGGAGAGAAACTTCACAAGCAGTGAAACAGTAAACAGTGCTGTAGGTCTCTCTCTCTCTCTCAAACTTTGTGAGTGGTGAAGCAGTCATGTGTCTATCTTCCTTCCTTCTCTATCACTCAATTCCCTCTTGATTTCTGACTATCTCTGTAAATTAGATGAATATAATTAAAAATGTTTGTAAAAAACTACTACAAACAATAAGTTCCATAAAATAGCAGGATCCAAACTTGAGATCCACAAATATGTGGCATTTCTACATACAGGTGATGAACAGAGGAAAGGAAATTAAATAAATTAAACTCATTTGCAATCAAACCCACCAAAATAAAATACCCTGGAGTGAACCTCACAAAAGAGGTGACGGCCCTTACAAGGGAAACTATAAGACATTGTTAAAGAAAAAAAAGAATAACATAGATAAATTGAAAATCATTCCTTGTTCCCAGACTGGAAGAATAAACATTCTTAAAATGGTAATTCTGGGGGCCAGGCAGTAAGGCAGTGGATTAAGCGCACATGGCACGAATTGCAAGGACCTGCTTAAGGATCCAGGTTCAAGCCCCTGTCTCCCCACCTTCAGGGGTCACAGGCAGTGAAGCAGGTCTGCAGTCTATCTTTCTCTCCCCCTCTCTATCTTTCCTTCCTCTATTTCTTTCTGTCCTATCTAACAACAGCAGCAATGGCAACAGTAACATTAACAGCAGCAAGGGTAACAACAAGGACAACAAAAATGGGGAAAATGGCCTCCAGGAGCAGTGGATTCAAAAATGCAGGCACTGAGCCCCAGCAGTAACCTGGAGGCAAAAAAAAAAAAAAGGCAATCCTACCAAAAGCAATCTACAATTTCAATGCTATTACTATCAAGATTCCAATGGCATTTTTTTTCAAGAAAATTAAACAACTAGACCAAAAATTTGTGTGGAAACACAAAAATCCACCTGACAAAAAAGAGAGCGAGAGAATAAAAATGAAGATATGATATTCCCTAACTTCAGTACTAGTTAAAACAGCATGGCACTGGATTAAATATAGACACTGCCATCAATGGCACAAAATAAGTAAAAAAGAAAAAAAAAAAAGAAAAAGAAAGAAAGGAAGAAAGAAAAAGCTGTTTTGAAATCAATTAATTTAATGTACATCACAATAAGAACTATTTTCTGAGTAATTTTGTGCAACTCATTTGTTAAATTCCACTATGTACAAAGACTGTGGTCTCTGTAGTCTACAAAATACTTAAAATCTACAAGGGTTGTGGTATTTTTCTACCACCTTGTGGACACACAGTATAATTCATCTGAATGCAGAAAATTTTCAAGTCCATGTTTTAGACTTTAGGTGTGTGTGTGTGTGTCTGGGGTTCGAGCCCCCGGCTACCCACCTGCAGGGGAGTCGCTTCACAAGCAGTGAAGCAGGTCTGTAGGTGTCTATCTTTCTATTCCCCTCTGTCTCCTCCTCCTCTCTCCATTTCTCTCGGTCCTATCCAACAATGATGACATTAATAACAATAACTACAATAAAACAACAAGGGCAACAAAAGGGAATAAAAAAATATAAAAAAGAACTGTTTAGTGGATCTTTTGTGCACTTTACAAGTTAAATTTCATTATACACAGGGAGTTGGGTGGTAGCGCAGCGGGTTAAGCACAGGTGGCACAAAGTGCAAGGACCGGCATAAGGATCCCGGTTCGAGCCCCCGGCTCCCCACCTGCAGGGGAGTTGCTTCACAGGCGGTGAAGCAGGTCTGCAGATGTCTTTCTCTCCTCCTGTCTTCCCCGCCTCTCTCCATTTCCCTCTGTCCTATTCAACAACAATGACATCAATAATAACTACAATAAAACAACAAGGGTAACAAAAGGAATAAATAAATAAGTAAATATAAAAAAATTTAAAAAAGAAATTATAGAAATTTCATTATACACAAAATATGTGATCTCAGTATTTCACAAAATGTCCAAGTACACTCTGGATTGTGGTGTTTTTCTGCCACCTTGTGGACACTGCACAGAATGCATCTCTTCCTCCCTCCTCCCTCTCCATCTACATCTGTCTCTCTGTCCTCTTCCCTCTTTCTCTAATTCTCACCTCTCTTTAAATTAAAAGGAAAAGTGTGTTAATTTTGTTCTGTGGATTCTACCACATACCTAATGAACTCCTAATTCCCATGAATATTTATTAAAATAATATACTGGGATTTTACAAATAGATGTCTACTCAGATGCATTCTACAGAATGTCCACAAGGTGGCCATAGCAAAAAAAAAAATGGACAAAATACATACAAATATAGGCAGACAGTTGTAGAAATAATTAATTCTTATCTGCAACCATAGGAGAACTGCTGTGGTTTACAGTGGAGGGAGGGACTGGGCATACAGAACTCTGGTGGTGGGAACTGCAGAGTAGTGTCCGTTATCTTGTAATTTTGTAAATCAATATTAAATCACTAATTTTTTAAATCAATTTGAAAATTCAAGTTACTAAACACAACGTAGGAGAAACCAATGATATGTTAAACAGCTTAACAATAAACCACAACTCTCAGACCAACTGAAACCAGTGCTGTTCTTCTTCTTCTAGCGTTTGCCCTTCTTCCATAGCCAGTCAAGAGCGTCAGGTTGAAAGCTGTCAGGAGCTGCTTGTTGCTGGCTTTGAAAGTGACTGGGATCCATGTGGATTCAGTCGGCTAGGAAGGATCGTCCCCAATGAATGGGTACTCACGGGATGCACCACGAGAAGGTCGATCCAATGCATCCCACGAGTGCTGTGAAGCAAATTGACTGTGGTGTTTTTCTGCCACCTTGTGGACATTCTGTGGAATGCATCTGAGTAGACATCTATTTGTAAAATTCCAATATATTCTTTACAGACCAATACATTTTCATGGAGACTGGGAGTTCATTACATGGTAGAATCCACAGAACAAAGTTAACACACTTTTCCTTTTAAAGTGAGGTGAGAATCAGAGAAAAAGGGAAGGGGACAGAGGGAGACGGATGTAGATAGAGAGATGAGGAAGGAAGAGATGCATTCTATGCAGTGTCCACAAGGTGGCAGAAAAACACAATCTAGAGTGTATTTGGACATTTTGTGAAATATTGAGTCATGCATTTTGTGTAAAGTAGATTTTAACTTTATGCACCAGGCATAGCACACACATAACAACGTGCAAGGATTTGGGTCCATGTCCTTGGCTTCTATCTGTAATAGTAATGCTCCTTGGGCCATTTAGCAGTGCCCCGCCCCTCAGTTCTCCCTGTCTCTATAATAAGGAAATTTGTTTTTAAAATATAGTAGAGCAACTGCATAGGTGCTCAGTGTTAGAGACAGGTCTTGAAAATCTGAGAACGCTGGGTCAAACACCCGGCCACCACAGGAGATCATCTGCACAAAGAAGTATTCACCAGAGCTGTATCCATGACAGACATCTCCACTCTACCTTTTCCCTCTCTCTCTTCCAGGCATCTCCCTCTGAAATTTCTCTCTCTGATTCATGCTTTCTAACTTAAAAGGCAAAATGAGTCCATCAGGATCAGTGGAATTCTGCAGTCACCTAACTCCAGAAATACAATTATAGTAAAATAGAATTTTTGATAAATTGCAGACAATTATTTTTAAGCATTATTGTTTTATTTGTCTAGACTAACGTGAGGCTAGACAGGAAGAGAGAGAGAGGCCAGACGACACTCTGGCATATGAGGTGCTGGGGGTCAGAATCAGAACCTCATGCTTCTGAGCTGAAACTTTATCCACTGCACTCCTGCCTGGGATGGCAGTAACAATTCATAGTCTATTCATTCAGTATAGCATAAAATTAGAAACTGTTTACTGAATCTTTTGTGGCATTCACGTCTTAAAATCCACTATATACAAAACCTATGCTCTCAAAATTGCACAAATCTTTTAGAAACAACTTGGATGTGGTGTTTTTCTGCCACCTAGTGGACACACTGCAGAATGCACCTGAGTAGAGAAATCCATAAACTAATAAGCTCCATATATTGATGTATATTTAAATATACACATAGCATCATTTAAAAAATAATAAGAGCAGGGGCCAGGCATAGGCGTACCTGGCTAAGTGCACATATTAGAGTGATCAAGGATGCAGGTTCAAGCCCTTGGTCCCCACCTGCAGGGGGAAAGCCTCAGAAGTGACAAAGCAGGGCTGCAGTTGTCTCCCCACCTCTCTGACTCTGTTAAATAATTAAAATAATAATAGAGCAAAATTATTAAAACATATATCAGTTATAAAGGTGGATCTGTGGTGGACAGCAGTTCTTGACTGTCTAAGATTCCAACATGGGCATCCAGCTACCACATGAGAGCACTTGTACAAGGGAAAACTCACTAGGGCCTGGGTGGTGGCACACCTGGTTGAGTGCACATGTTACAGTTCACAAGGATCTAGGTTTGAAACCCCAGTCCCCACCTCCAGGGGACAAGTTTTGCAAGTGGTGAAGCAGGGCTGCTAGCATATCTCCTTCTTTCTCCCTCTCTCTCTATACAATTACTATCTATTTATTTACTGGATAGAGACAGCCAGAAATCAAGAAGAAAGAGAGTTATAGGAAGAGAGAGAGAGAGACCTACAGCACTGCTTCACTATTTGCAAAGCTTTCATCCTACAGGAGGGAACAGGGGCTCAAACCTGGGTCCTTGTGCACTGTCATTAAGTGAAGAAAGGAGAGTCTCATCAGTAAATGGTGCTGCAGAAATTGAGTTGAAGCGTGCAGAAGGACAAACTGAACCAAGTTATCTCACCAAAAGAAAAGTGAGACTAGAAACTATCACATACTTGGAGGAAAATACTGGTGGAACACTTTCCCATATAAATCTCAAGGGCATCTTTGTTGATATAGACCCAATTGTAAGGAAGACAAAAACAAAAATAAACCAATGGGACTACATCAAATTTAAAAGCTTCTGCACAGCAAAAGAAACCATCACCCAAACAAAGAGACCCCTCAGAATGGGAGAATATCTCTACCTGCCATCCATCGGACAAGAAGCTAATAAACAAAATATATAAAGAGCTCCCCAAACTCAGCAATAACAACAAAATGACCTATTTCAAAAGTGAGGAGAGGATATGAACAGAATACTCAAACAGAAGAGATACAAAAGGCCCACAGACATAGAAAAAGTTGCTCCAAGTCACTGGTTACTAGAGAAATGCAAAGAAAGCCAATAATGAGATACCAATAAAGAGATTACCATCATCTCTGTGAGAATGTCATACATTGGAAACCGCAGCAACAACAAATGCTGGAGAGGTTGTGGGGACAAAGAAACCCTCCTGCACTGCTGGTGGGAATATAAATAGGTCCAACCCCTGTGGAGAGCAGTCTGGAGAACTCTCACAAGGCTAGAAGTCAACAGTCCTTATGACCCAGTAATTCCTCTCCTAGGGACATAGCCTAAGAGTTAAACACACCTATAAAAATAGACCTGTATATATCTATGTTCATAGCAGCACAATTCGTATTAGCCAAAACCTGGAAGCAGCCCAGGTGTGCAACAGTAGATGAATGGCTGAGAAAGTTGTGATATATATATTCAATGGAATACTACTCAGATATTAAGAATAATGAGACCAACTTCTCCAACCTATCTTGGATGGAGCTAGAAGGAATTGTGATAAGTAAGATAAGCAAAAAAGAGAAAGAAGAGTATGGGATGATCCACTCAGACAGAAACTGAAAAAGAAGAACAGAAAGGGAAACACAAAAGCAGAATTTGACTGAATTTGGAGTACTGCACCAAAGTTAAAAACTCTGGGGAGGGGTGAAGGAAGAGGGAAGATTTTCAGCTCCACTATAGCGGGGGAGGGTAGGGACATGGACTTTTGCTGGTGGGAATGGTGATAATATATACTCCTACTTACTTACAATCTTATAAATCACTATTTAATCAATATGAGTGTGAAATAAATTGAGTATCTTGAGCATTTTAATGCATAGACTTCAGTTCTGAGTATATATTCCTTTAATCTAAGCACTTAAGGTATCAGACTAGTAAATTAATTGAATTTTTTAAATTTTTATTTATAAGTGGGGATACTGATATTTTAACACTGGGTTTAAATTCTTAATGCATTTCTAATATTAATTTTTTGAAGTAGTAAATCACCTATAATCTTAGACCAGAGAGACTGAAGCAACTGGTCTTATAGTTATTTATAAATGACATAAATCATGGTATGATCTTGTATGGTACACTAAACAATAACAATAGGCTTTTCAAAGTAAACCAAGTTCCTAAATAATGTGCTTGTAATAACTAATAATATTGCCTTCTTCAAATCTAAAATAGCAGGAACCTTCCTCATTGCCTATAAAACCCTTATTTCTCCCAGTCCTGGAACCACTGGGGCTTTGCTCATTTTCCTTCATGCTTCTCTTGATATGTACCATTAGATACTGCATCTGTGACCTCAACCAAATCAATGAAACCAGTGCCACCTCAACATGTTTTACTTCACACTGTGTCTCAAAGTGCCAGACCTAGAGTGGGTGAGACCTTTCCTAGCTCATAGAATTCCTTAATTCCATTTTGGCTAGTGCACTTCCTAACAAACTTACTAAATACAGACCAGGTCCCATGAGGTAGGGCACATGTGCACATGTATCCATAAGTTAGGGCAAAATAGATACCTTAAAGTAAAACTGTGGGGTTAACGGTGGTGCATCTGATTGACTTCACATGTTACAATGCACAAGGACCCAGGTTCAAGCCCCCTGTCCCCACAAGGGGAAAGCTTTGCAAGTGATGAAGCAGTTCTATAGGTGTCTGTCTCCCTCTCTATCACCCCCTTCCCTCTCAATTCCTGGCTGTCTTTATCCAATAAATAAATAAAGATATTTTTAATTATAAATAAAAAGTAAAGTGTGCAGTGGTCTGCAGTGACTCAATAAGTGCAGCAAGCAAGTAGAAAGACCTAAAAAAAAAAAAAAAAAAAAAAGACACCATAAAGTACTTGATCAAATATTCTGTTTGGACCCATATATCCTCCTCACCTAGTTCCTATTTCATTTCCCTCACTCACTCTAAATCTAACCCTGTCAGATAAAGTAAGGACTACAAAAATGGGATAAGGGAAAGAGACTGGCACACTTTAATGAAGGCCCTTTTAGTCACTATCAGGCTACCCGGAGCTCTAGTCAGGGAATCCTGGGATTCTCAGATAGATATGATGGGCCTAGACCTATAACAGATCCCTCTCTCTGCCATCTCTGGTCATTTCCATCAGGAACAACATCATAAACCCTCTTGTGGGTCTCTATAGGACCTTGCCCTCAATGAATAACAACAATGGTGGAAACTGCCCCACTTTCCAAAGGGAGGCTAGGTCAACATACTCTGCCACTCCAGGAAGACTGGTCTTGAAATGAGTGTAGACTGGAATGTTCCTAGCTATGACCACGGAATGCGAGCTCAGACCGACAGGGATGCAGAGGTTACACAGGCTCCTGTACTAAATATGAATTGACAAGGGCCCTAGGTGAGATCAATGGAGATTTGTGTTAACAGTATTTATATACTTTCCCCATATATAAATGGGGAAAAACTGGGGGATACTCCCTTCCCTGATCCAGCTTTCTAGTCCTATTTCCAACTCTGACACTATCTTCCCAGACAATACTTTCAGCCCACCTGCATGTTAGTTGGGGGGCTCAGGCAAAAAATAGTGAAGTCACAGGCCCCTTGGAAAATACCTAAAAGAATTCCTAGCTTCTTCCAACAAGAAGACCCCCAAATCTCATCAACTATATTTGTATGTTTAGGGTCCTGGTTATTGAATAATTTGTTCAGCTTTGTATTTTAATGTTTTTCAGCCACCAAGTTGCAGGTGCTGACATGCCAACCTAAATTCTCTGTGGCAGATGGCCTCACCAATGTGTCCTGGAACCCCACCTCCCCAGAACCTGAACTCCACTAGGGAAAGATAGAAACAGGCTTGGGGTATGGCCAGCCCTTTCAATGGCCATGTCCAGTAGAGAAGCAGATACAGAAGCCAGACCTCCCACCTTCTGTATCCCATAAAGATCTTTGTTCCATATTCCCAGAGGGATAAAGAATAGAGAAGTTTCCTATCTAGGGGATGGGATATGGAACACTAGTGGGGAAAATTACATGGAATTGTGCCCCCTCTTATCCACAATCTTGTCAATAATTATTAAATCACTAACACAATACAATGAAATATAAAATTTGTGAGTCTCTGATAATAGTAGTCACATATCATTCTAATTTCAAATCACTGAAGACATTTTTTCCTTTGCCATCTTGGTAATTGTTGGAACTGGAGTACTAATACAATAATCCCCATAACTCCATGTGTCCTTCAAAAAAGTAGAGACAGAAAAAAGTGGTAGAGAGAAGAAAAGACAGAAAGGGAATAGAAAGAGACACCTACAACACTACTGCAGCCATCATGAAAGCTCCCACCCTGAAAATGGAAACTGGGGCTTGAACCTGTGTCCCTGCTCGTGACAACATCTGTACACAACCAGAGGCACCACCACTAGCCCTCTGTAAAGTTTTTTCAGAGGAAGGACAGGAAAAAAAATCTTGTTATCATTACCAAAGGAGAATATATACAAATTAAGAAAAAATATGTGGTCTAGGAGAGGGTGTCGTGGATAATGAACTGGACTCTCAATTCTGAGGGCCCAATTTCAATCTTCAGATTCTGGTAACATTCTGATTCATCAAGTTCACCATAAGCAAAGTATTAAAGGGCCCAGTATTTTAAAAATTTGATTAAATATGCCACAGAAACACAACATTAGACCTCTCAATGCAGCATAGGCAAGTCAGTAATTACACCAGCCTGCCTAAGGCTTGTGAATGGGATAGAAGGTTATTTCTCAGTTATTTGAAAACACACAATGTTTCCCCTGCTTGTTTCCCCAAGTCTCAGTGTCCTAAGCAATTTCAATCAGATATCACATAGTGTTCTCCTTGGGCTTTTGCTCTGTGGAAACTTCTTTTAACACATTCCAATCTGTCAGTGATGCTCTAAAAGCTTTGAATTTACTGTGATCATCAGTCTTCAATATGATTATGGATTCACAGAGCACTGCCTCTCAATTGATATACACAGCAGGTACTTGCTTAGAAATTCTCAATCCTTACTAATATCACAAGATGTGTAGTAATTGGTATGAGCCATAGTAGGAAGACCTAGAGTTCCTAAAATAGGATTATGAAATGCCATTTTAATGACCCCAGAGGTAGCACAATGGATGAGGTGTTGGACTCTCAGACATGAGGTCCTGAGTTCAGGCTCTAACATCACATGTGCCAGAATGCTATTCTGGTTCTATCTATCTCCCTCATATATAAAAAACTAACTATTTTTAAAAATCATTCTAATAGTCATTTCCCCAGAACCTCTGTTGGGAAACTGGTCACCCAATAAATCATCATTTTCTACCACCATTCTCCATGGCCACTGTCAATCTAGTGTCCTGGGATATTACATAATGAATAAATGGCTGGCTGGGACTTGGGGATATAGCAAAATGGTTATGCAAAAGGCCTTCATGCCTGAGGCCCTGCAGTGCAATCCGCAGGACCAGCAGAAGCCAGAGCTGAGCAGCGCTCTGGTCTACCTTTCTCCACTTCTCTCTGTATCTCTCTCGTCAATATATTTTTTTAAATGGATAAAGAGTTGGACTCTCTGGGAAGAGTTCTGATTTCAGTCCCTCACATCTCATGCACCAGAGTGTTTCTCTGATTAACTCTCTCCTCATCCCCTCTGTCTCAGATAAATACTTTTCATAAAACAGTGTTCTGACATTTCCACAGACCCTGTCAAGAGACTTCTGCCAACAACAAATTGCCCTTTCTCTACACACAGGAGACATGGGTCCCACTATACCCTCCCCCCACTTTGTTGCCCTTGTTTTTTTTATTGTGGTTGTTGTTATTGATGTCATTGATGTTGGATAGGACAGAGAGAAATGGAGAGAGGAGGGGAAGACAGGGAGAGAGATAGACAGACACCTGCAGACCTGCTTCACCACTCATGAAGCCACCCCCACTGCAGGTGGTGATTGATTTCTGGAACCTGTATCCTTACACTGGTCCTTGCACTTTGTGCCATGTGTGCTTAACCTGCTGTGCTACTGCCCGACCCCCCCCCCACTATATCCTTTAATCCAGGTTATTTTTAAGTACATTTTCTAATTACATTTGATAGCAATAAGTGTGAGTACTTTACAGATTGAAGAAAACATTAAAATCATATTAACTGTATATCTTATTTAAGCTTTCTACTGTTGAAATGAGATAGTATCTTAAGATTACATAGGTTAAACTATATTAAATATACATCATTGAAAACCAACAGGTTGTTCCCTGTATCCTTGTTGCACTTTACAACCTTTCTCCACTTCTGGTAGCTACTAAGTTGGCTTATGGTACAACCAGTCAATTTTCAAAGTCCATTCACTATTTCTTTCAACATAAAAAAATTATTATATGCAGTTGCTGACAACTGAAAATATATGGCTTTTTGTATTTTGCTTCAAAATATGAAGTTTAAAGCTATAAAGTCTGTCATGTCTATCTTCAGAATCATGTGACAGTTATTTGTATTTGAAGTCTTGTAGGACAATTCTGTTACTATTGTTAGGAGATGCTGGCAAAGGTTTAAACTTGGGTAGCGTAATTCACAGCAGTTTCTGGAGAAGAGACCCAGGCCCAGCCTGTCAAGTCCAGCTGTACAGAAGCAATCAGGGGACTAAAAATGGGGACACACCTGGTTTTCTATTATATCTAAGTTATATTGTGCTTGGACATTTTCTGGTACATTCAGACCCACAATCTACTTCTGAATGCTGTAGTCATTAGTTCTGTGAGTACGATTCTACTTTCAGGAATTTTAGAAACAGTTCTAACAAAGAATTCTTAGGCACAGGTTGTTGACATGGACCCTGGGGGGTCACCATTTTAGAATCTGCCCCAATCCCACCAGTCACCCACTTAAGAATACCATCCTGTTCTTCAGAGAGTAGCTCCTCTAACTCCTCCTTCACAATGTCTAAGATGTTCCCCCATCATTATTAGCACATGGACATGCTGATTTTGGGGAGTTTTGAAATGACCAATGAAGATATTTCTGCTTAGTGTTTTGTCAACTGTGTCTTCTGCGTTATGTCCATCAGTTTCTTTTGTGTATGACAGAGCATTTCTATCTTTTGGTTGAGTTGTAATTCTTGGTTATGTAAGCTGAACTTCCTCCTGGAGGAAACTGTCAGTCTGCGTCTGCTTTTGGCTTAGAAATTCTAGGAGTTGGGGGTTCCTGGAAGATGGCAGACTGAGAAGCTGCTAGTGGCTTGAGCTCTGACCACATCTTCTGGAAACAGTAGGATTTTCTGCCTTTAGTAGGCCAGTCAATAAGGGGTCCTAGCGGTAACACCAAGGAGGTGACTATAACTTAATTTGGGTTAAAAAATAGAGTAGAAAAAAAGGGGAAAATTTTTTCTTTTAAAATTATTAAGCACACCTCCTCACCTTCCCCCCCATAACCAGTCCCTGGGGACCAGCTCCTAGCAGGCTCCCCTGGTGAGCTTCTTTCTTTACCAAGATTCCTGTCCCACCAGGGAGTATCATTCATTCTAAGTCTATACCCTTCTGAAACCTCTGGCCTTTTTTCTTTCTAAGTAGCCAACCTAACGCCCCCCCTCACACCGCATAGCTAATTAAATAATTAAAAATAAATAAATAAATAAATAAAATCTTTCCTTTCACTGCTCTTTTATAACTGTTCTTTTTCTTATCTTTTTCTTTTTTCTCTCTCTTTTTTTTCTTTTTCTCATTCTTGTCATCCTTTCTTCCCTAAACCTACAGCTTCCAAAGCCACAGGCCCCATCCCCCACACCACCAAACAGTGTGCTTTTTTTAATTCACTGATACACATTTGGGAATTATTTCGGGGAAGAATTCTGACTCAGTAGACACTCACTGTGAGTATCTCTGCTCAACTTCCCTTCCTCCTTTAGCTACCCCTAGAATATACAGTGGATAGTAGATTTGGATAACTGTCTATTTCAGCTATCCTTGTCTAGTCCTGAGGTTTTTTTTTTGTTTTGTTTTGTTTTTCTGTTTCTTAACAATCAGCTACCTCTGATCACGAAGTTTGAGGTAATCTGGGACAGGGTTTTTTTTTTTTTACCCTGCTCTATTTTATTATTAATATTATATAAAGGCATATATCTTCCCCCCTTTAGGTTGATCAGAATTAACTCTTAGGGTATCTTTCATTGCTAGGGTAGTGGGCATCTTATCTATTGTGGGAGGAACTTGTCTCGTTACTCCTACCTCCTCTACAGACTCTCCCCTCCCTCCTCCTCCTAGATAATTAAAAAAATTAAATTAAATTAAAAATAATAAAAAAAACCTTTCCTTTCACTGCTCTTCAATTACAGCTCTTTTTCTTATCTTTTCTCTTTTCTCTCTCTTGTCTCTTTTTTCTTTTTTTTTATCGTGTCATACACTTCTTCCTTCCTTCTTCTTTGCCTTTCTGAATTTGTGAATTATTTTTGGGAAGAAATCTGACTCAGAGTGGACTCTCTATATGTGTATCTCTGCTCTACTTCCCTTTCCCCTCTTGTTACCCCTAGAATATACAGTGGATAGTAGATTTGCATAACTGTCTATTCTTGCTATCCCTTCTTTCTTTTCTCTTTCTTCTTCACTGAGATTTGGTTACTATTTTTTCACGGACTGGAGAAATTGTTTGGCTAACTGGTAGTGATTGAACTGCTTCAATACTTGTTTCAGTTGTTACTGTAATTCCTGAGGTTGGTGAGTGCAATTGTCATAAAGGTATTTAGTACAGTGTTGCTTGTACTCAAGACACAACAACTGAGGAACAACAGAGCATAAAAAAAAGAGAAACACATAAATTAAAAAATGGGTAGATCAAAAACAAATAAAACTGCTACTCCAATGAATGAAGACAAGAGCCCAGAATAAACTACAAATCAGCCAGAAGTAACCATAGATAAGAAAAGTATGCAAGCAATAATAAACTTATTAATCACAGAAATGAAAACAACATTGGAGAAAGGAATGGCAGTATTAGGGAAACAACAGTTGAGACCCCCAAGGAAAATACTGATTATCTTGAGGCAATTAGAGAACTGAAAGCTGAAATAGCTGAACTGAAGAAAGAAGCTGAGGCAAGGGAAAGCAGACTAACAGAAGCAGAAAACAGAATTAGTCAGACAGAGGATGAGTTAGAGAAAACTAAGAAAGAGGTGAAAGAGCTTAAAAAGAGATTGAGAGACACTGAAAACAACAACAGAGACATATGGGATGATCTCAAAAGAAATAACATTCGTATAATTGGCCTGCCAGAGGAAGAAAGAGAGTAAGGGGAAGCAAACATTCTAGAGGAAATAATAGAAGAAAACTTCCCAGACCTGAATAACAGAAAGGACATCAAGATTCAAGAGGCCCAGAGAGTACCAAACAGAATCAACTCAGACCTAAAGACACCAAGACACATCATAGTCACAATGAAAAGAAGTAAGGATAAAGAAAGGATCCTAAAGGCTGCAAGAGAGAAACAAAAAGTCACATACAAGGGAAAACCCATAAGATTATCTGCAGACTTCTCCACTCAAACTCTAAAAGCCAGAAGAGAATGGCAAGATATCTATTGAGCCCTATGTGAAAAAGGGTTTAAACCAAGGATAGTATAACCTGCTAGACTTTCATTCAAACTAGATGGAGGGATCAAAACCTTCTTAGACAAACAACAGTTAAAGGAGGTAACCATCACCAAACCAGCCCTGAAAGAGGTTCTAAAAGACCTCTTATAAACAAGAACATCACTATAATACTTGCCATATATCAGAGCAAACAAAAATTTTTTTGAACAATGGCACTACAGTACATTAAATCCATAATATCAATAAACATCAATGACTTAAACTCATCCATCAAAAGGCACAGAGTGGGGGGATGGATCATAAAACATAACCCAACCATATGCTGCTTGCAAGAATCCCACCTTTCACAACAAGATAAACACAGACTTAAAGTGAAAGGATGGAAAAGTATCATACAGGCTAACAGACCACAAAAAAAAGGCAGGAACAGCCATTCTCATCTCAGACATGATAGATTTTAAATTAAATAAAGTAATAAAATATAGGCAAGGACATTACATAATGATTAGAGGATCAATCAGCCAAGAAGGCTTAACAATTATTAACATCTATGAACCCAATGAGGGACCATCTAAATATGTCAAGCACTAACTGAAAGAATTTCAAAAATACATCAATAGTAATACAATAATAGTGGGATACAATACCCCACTCTCACACTTAGACAGATCAACAAAGCAGAGAACCAACAAAGATACAAGAGAATTGAATGAAGAGGTTGACAGACTAGACCACTTGGACATTTTCAGAGTCCTTAACCCCAAAAAACTGGAATACACCTTCTTTTCAAATTCACATAACACATGCTCAAGGATAGACCACATGTTAGGCCACAAAGACAGCATCAATAAATTCAAGAACATTGAAATCATCCCAAGTATCTTCTCAGACCACAGTGGAGTAAAACTGACATTTAACAACAAACAGAAATTTATTAAAAGTCACAGAATTTGGAAACTAAACAACATACTCCTTAAGAAGCACTGGGTCAGAGATTTACTCAAGCAGGAAATTCAAATGTTCCTGGAAACAAATGAAAATGAAGACACAATCTATCAAAATATTTGGGACACAGCTAAAGCAGTACTGAGAGGGAAACTTATAGCCATACAATCACATATTAAACACCAAGAAAAAGCTCAAATGAACAACCTTACTACACACCTCAAGGACTTAGAGGAAGAGGAACAAAGGAACTCTAAAGCAACCAGAAGGACAGAAATCACTAAAGTTAGAGCAGAAATAAACATCGAAAATAAAAGAACCATACAAAAGATCAATGAAGCCAAATGTTGGTTCTTTGAAAGATTAAACAAAATTGACAAACTGCTAGCCAGACTCACCAAACTAAAAAGAGAGAAGACTCAAATTAATAGAATTGTAAACGATGCAAGAGATATCACAACTGACACCACAGAAATCCAGAGAATCCGGCGAAACTTCTATAAAGAACTATATGCAACCAATCTAGAGAATCTGGAAGAAATGGAACAATTCCTAGAAGCATATGCCCTTCCAAAACTGAACCAAGAAGAACTACAAAATGTAAATGCACCAATCACAGACAAAGAAATTGAAACCGTTATTAAGAATCTCCCCAACAACAAAAGTCCTGGACCAGATGGCTTCACAAACGAATTCTACAAAAATTTCAGGAAACAGTTAGTACCCATACTTCTGAAGCTTTTCCGTAAGATTGAAGAAACAGGAATACTCCCTTCAACCTTCTATGAAGCCAACATCACTCTGATACCAAAAGCTGATAGGGACAAAAAAGGAAAACTACAGACCAATATCTCTGATGAACATAGATGCCAAAATATTAAATAAGATCTTGGCCAACCAGATTCAGCTACATATCAAAAAGACTGTTCATCACGACCAAGTGTAATTGATCCCAGGAATGCAAGGCTGGTTCAACATCCATAAGTCAATGTCATTCACCACATCAAAAAAGCAAAGCCAAAAACCACATGATTATCTCAATAGATGCAGAGAAAGCCTTTGACAAAATCCAACACCCATTCATGCTCAAAACTCTACAAAAAATGGGAGTAGATGGGAAATTCCTCAAGAGAGTGGAGTCTATATATAGCAAACCTACAGCCAACATCATACTCAATGGACAGAAGCTGAAAGCATTCCCCCTGAGATCGGGGACTAGACAGGGCTGTCCACTGTCACCGTTACTCTTCAACATAGTATTGGAAGTTCTTGCCATAGCAATCAGGCAAGAGAAAGAAATCAAAGGAATACAGATTGGAAGGGAAGAAGTCAAGCTCTCACTATTTGCAGATGATATGGTAGTATACATAGAAAAACCTAAAGAATCCAGCAGAAAACTACTGGAAGTTATTAGGAAATATAGCAAGGTGTCAGGCTACAAAATCAATGTACAAAAATTAGTGGCATTTCTTTATGCAAACACTAAATCTGAAGAAGAAGACATCCAGAAATCACTCCCATTTACTGTTTCAGCAAAATCAATCAAATACCTAGGAATAAAGTTGACCAAAGAAGTGAAAGACTTGTATGCTGAAAACTATGAGTTGCTACTCAAGGAAATAGAAACTGATACCAAGAAATGGAAAGATATCCCATGCTCATGGACTGGAATAAATATCATCAAAATGAATATTCTCCCCAGAGCCATATACAGATTTAATGCAATACCCATCTAAGTTCCACCAAGCTTCTTTAAGAGAATAGAACAAACACTACAATCATTTATCTGGAACCTGAAAATACCTAGAATTGCCAAAACCATCTTAAGGAAAAGAAACAGATATGGAGGCATCACACTCCCAGACTTTAAACTATATTATAAACCCATCATCATCAAACAGCATGGTACTGGAACAAAAATAGGCACACAGACCAGTGGAACAGAACAGAATTGAAAGCCCAGAAATAAATCCCCACACCTAAGGACATGTAATCTTTGATAAGGGGGCCCAAAGCATTAAATGGAAAAAGGAGGCTCTCTTCAATAAATGGTGCTGGGAAAACTGGGTTGTAACATGCAGAAGAATGAAATTGAACCACTTTATCTCACCAGAATCAAAAACCAACTCCAAATGGATCAAAGACCTAGAAACAAATACTTAGAGGAAAACATTGGTAAAACAGTTTCCCACCTACACTTCAAGGACATCTTTGATGAATCATACCCAATTGCAAGGAAGACTAAAGCAGAAACAAACCAATGGGATTACATCAAATTGAAAAGCTTCTGCACATCCAAAGAAACTATCACACAAACAAAGAGACCCCTTACAGAATGGAAGAAGATCTTCACATGCCATACATCAGACAAGAAACTAATCACCAAAATATATAAAGAGCTTAGCAAACTTAGTACCAAAAAAGCAAATGACCCCATCCAAAAATGGGCAGAGGATATGAAGAATACATTCACTACAGAGGAGGTCCAAAAGGCTAACAAACATATGAAAAACTGCTCTAGATCACTGATTGTCAGAGAAATGCAAATTAAGACAACATTGAGATACCACCTCACTCCTGTAAGAATGGCATACATCAAAAAGGACAGCAGCAACAAATGCTGGAGAGGTTGTGGGGACAGAGGAACCCTTTTACATTGCTGGTGGGAATGTAAACTGGTACAGCCTCTGTGGAGAGCAGTCTGGAAAACTCTCAGAAGGCTAGACATGGACCTTCCATACGATCCAGTAATTCCTCTCCTGGGGTTATACTCCAAGGACTCCATAACACCCAACCAAAAAGAGGTGTGTACTCCTATGTTCATAGCAGCACAATTCCTAATAGCTAAAACCTGGAAGCAACCCAGGTGCCCAACAACAGATGAGTGGCTGAGAAAGCTGTGGTATATATACACAATGGAATACTATGCAGCAATCAAGAACAATGAACCCACCTTTTCTGACCCATCTTGGACAGAGCTAGAAGGAATTAAGCTAAGTGAGCTAAGTCAGAATGATAAAGATGAGTATGGGATGATCCCACTCATCAACAGAAGTTGAGTAAGAAGATCTGAAAGGGAAACTAAAAGCAGGACCTGACCAAATTGTAAGTAGGGCACCAAAGTAAAAGCCCTGTGGTGAGGGGTAGACATGCAGCTTCCTGGGACAGTGGGGGGTGAGGGTGGGTGGGAGGGATGGGTCACAGTCTTTTGGTGGTAGGAATGGTGTTTAGGTACACTCCTAGTAAAATGTAGTCATATAAATCACTAGTTAATTAATATGAGAGGGGGAAAATTAATTGTATGTCTCAAAGTTTTTCAAAACACAAACTGAATCTTTTCAATATATAGGCTGTGTAATTGATATGCAGACTCTCTCAAAAGCCTAGACCAAGTAGATCAGAAGCAACTAATAGCACAGCTATATACAAGATACTGGGTACTGTACAGCAAACCCTAACAAAAGGACTTTTCAAAGTTAACCCAATTACCAATTAATGTGTGGACAACTTTAACTATCGATTGTCTTTTTGAACCCTAAGACAGCAGGAACCTCACATCTCCACTATAGAGCCTCTACTTCCCCCAGTCCTGGAACCCTTGGATACGGCCCACTTTCCCATATGCCTCTCCCAATCCATATCAAATAATATTGCATCTGCCGATCACAACCTAACCAACGCAATGATTCCCACCTCAACATGCTTCATTTTAGACTGTGTCCAGAGACTTCACGTGTGGAATGACAACCCTTCAGCTTCATTACTCAGGTGAGACCTTTCCTTTCATAGTATACTCTAATTCCATCTCAGGTGGTTCACTTTCTAACAAAGTCCCAAAACCTAGATATACACCAGTTTCTGTGAGAGAGAGCATATGTTCACACGTATCTGTAAACTACTGTAAAATATATACCTGAAAGCAGAAGTACACTAGAGTTTGCAGTGAGTACCCCCCTAACACTTCCTCTCCACTATTCCAAGCTTTGGGTCCATGATTGCTCAACAATTTGTTTGGCTTCGTATGTTAACTCTCTTTTCAGTCACCAGGTTCCAGATGTCATCAGGATGCCGGCCAGGCTTCCCTAGACTAAAGACCCCACCAATATGTCCTGGAACTCTACTTCCCCAGAGACCCAACCTACTAGGGAAAGAGAGAGGCAGACTGGGAGTATGGACTGACCAGTCAATGCCCATATTCAGCGGGGAAGCAATTACAGAAGCCAGACCTTCTACCTTCTGCAACCCACAATGACCCTGAGTCCATGCTCCCAGAGGGACAGAGAATGGGAAAGCTATCAGGGGAGGGGGTGGGATATGGAGATTGAGTGGTGGGAATTGTGTGGAGTTGTACCCCTCCTACCCTATGGTTTTGTTAAAAAAATAAAAATAAATAAAAATAAAAGAAATTCTAGGAGTTGTTCCTTCTCTGTTGTTGAAAGGTGAGTAACCACCATAGTCATCTTCTGTTTTTACTTTCAGTGGTTGCTCAAGAGCAAATGCTTTTTTGCTTAGTGACTGAAACTCAAGCTCCTTCTCTTGAATCCTAGTAGAAAAAGTAATATTGTCCTTTTGTAACTCTTGAAACATCACTTTGCCCTTCTTACACTGCTCTAGTAGGTTTTTTGTTTTCTCTTCTTAGTTCGTAAAATGCACATTTCTAAATTGGAGAGTCTTCCCTGTAGGTTTGCTTCTACCTTTCTTAAAATTTTGTTTTCATTCATTCTTCGTGTGAGATTTCCATTTAAAGAAAATAATTCATCACTTTTGAGCTTGAACATGACTTCCTTTTGGTGAACTGAGTTTTGCAAACTATGTCCTGTCTCTTTCCTTTGTCTCCTTTCTTCTTCAGTTTGTTGATGTTCTCTTGTGGTGCTTGAGCTCCTAGCAATGGCATCATTGCTATTGGTTGGTTAGGTGAAGAGCTTGAATGGTGATATCTTTTCTTAACCCTTCCTGAACTTGAGTTGACTTAAATTAGATATATATCCTGGTCAAGATTTGCTGTTTCCTCTCTTACATTTTCTTTACCTGCTGTTGTGCTTTGCCAAGTTGCTCTAGAATGTCTTCAAATTGCCACTGGATACTGCTTCCAAGTTTATTTCTAATGGTTGCTGTTTGTAAGATTGTAGGTACAGACTGAGACTTTTGTCTCACAGCATCAATTTCCATGCTCCTCCCTTGCATGTTCTGTGATAAATTCTGCACAGCTGGATTAGGCAGGCCATGGCTACTTCTCTCAACCCTCGTAGACAATTGCTTATTTAGGTCTTGCAGCTTCGTGAGGTCTACATCCTGCTCACTTAGAAGTTGTTTCAGGTGCTTCTTATCTTCTAAACTAGATGATAAAACAGTTTTAGTTTTTATGATAGTTTCTCTATCAATCTATATCCATTTTTCTCAATTTTCTTTTTGAGTTCTTCTAGTTCAAGGTACTTGAAAGAACTTCAAGTTCTTTCTATTTCAAGGTACATTGGCTCTCATTAAATAATCATGTTTTTGCTGTAATTTAGAGGTTGTCGGATTACATGATTTTGACAGTTGTGCAATAGTTTCCTCTTGGGTGCTGGCTTCTTCAGCCCTTTTCTTCCTGACTTCACACAATTCTGCTTCCAGTTGTGCTGTTTTTCTTTCCATTGCCTCCATTTGATGCTTTTTCTCTTGGGAATTCAGATTGTGCAGTGCAATTGATTCTTCCAACTGATGGAGAAGGGCTTCACAGGATAAAATGTCATTTTCTTTATCCATTTTAAAATCAGAAGCAGTTTTCTTTAAATCCTCACTGACCTGTAGCATTTCTGAAAGGCTTTGATGCATGTTTTGGTCACAACCTCCTTCTGAGTGACGTTCATTTTCTCCTTTTCTAGATCCTAAGATCTCTTTTTGACATCCATGAGATCTCTGCTCAGTTTATTGATGACACTTTTGCTCTCTTTCTGTTCTTTTCTTAGCTGGAATACAGTCAACAACAAATGCTTTGCTGTTTTTCCATTTTTCTTACCCGATTTTTGTAATTTTCTTCTTAAGATTTCCTTAAGTGATACCCACTCAACAGAAGTTGAGAAAGAAGAACAGAAAGGGAAACTAAAAGCAGGATCTGATTAAATCGAGAGCAGGGCACCAATGTAAAAACACTGTGGTGAAGGGGAGGGTGGCCATTGGGCTTCCTGGCACGGTGGAGGGTAGGGGGGTAGGGGTGGGTGGTGGGGATGGGACACAGTCTTTTGGTGGTGGGAGTGGTGTTTATGTATATTTTTATTAAAAGAAAAAATTAAATAAAATAAATAAAATTAAAAGATTTCCTTTTAACTGATGGTTTCCTTTAACTCTTTTTCCTTTGCCTTCACATGAACTCTTAAGCCAATGTCTTTGGCATTCAGATCTAAGTCTTTTGCAATTGAGCTTCTCAGCAGTTCATTTTCACAGCTTAATTTTAGGAAAGATGCCTCAAGTTGATCATTTTATTGATTCAATGATGATGTTTTGTTTCTCTAAAGCTTGGATATGCGTCTTCAATGCTAAATTTTCTTGAGCAAGGTTGGCATTAATTTCAGCTGAAGATAATTTTTCACTTAGGACTTGAATTGTATCTTCCATCTCTTGGATTCTTTCTGTAGATTTTTCTTTTTCAGCTTGCAGTTCATGCATAGTTTCTTTCAGCTTGTGGATTTGATTTGAGTGATGAGATACAACAATTTGGGAATCATGTTCTTGTAATAGACTCTCCCATTGGGCAAGCCGCCCTTCCTAGTCTTTCGATCACTTAGATATTGAGAAGCGACTTCTTCCAGATTCTGCTGATACTTATTCTTCAAAACTGATAGTTCCCGGTGATATTCATCAGTTCTCTTGCTCTGTCTCTTTTTCAATTTCTTATTTAATTTTATTTTTTAGCTGCATACTACATCTTTCTGTGCTCTTGCCTCCCTGTACAGTATATATCCCTGTGACCTATTTCACATTGTAGTCTGGAGACTTGAGTGGTCGGCCTGGCTAACTATTATTTAGATGAACTTGCACATAAGTCAGTGAAGTCAGTGTCCATGTTGTGGACATCTGAGCCTTAGTGAGTGCTGTTACAGCCAAGTGAGGCAGTTGTGGTCACAGGTGCTCTGCTTAATCCTGCACACCTGGGCTGCCCTGCTGGCTGCAGCAGCGAGGTCTCATCCAGTAGAAGAATTTGTCTGGTTTTTAGGTGCTGCCTTCTGGAGGTAGCAGGTGATCTATGTGAACCCCTACTGGCTTACACAACTCTTCTGGACTCTTACTGAGTGCCTCAGGGCTCTCACTATCTGTCTAGAAGGTTGCAGGCCCAGCTTCAATATGTGTCAGAGCAAAAGATGGTTCACCCAACACATTTTCCAGGTCCTCTGACACAGTCCTCTCTCAAATTGGAAAACTGGCCTCTGATACTCACCAGGCCTTCCCTGCTATGGCTGAGAATGGTCAAAGCTGGAGAACAGGTTTCCTAGAAGTGACATCAAGGATTCATAAGCGAACAGTTGAGCTCAGAGAGAAGTGTCCATGACAAGTGGACTATCCTGCCAAGTGTCCTAGACCCTCTAGCCATAGGATTCCAGATCAACACATCGGAGTGCTGACCTCACAGGAGGGGTTGCCTAGCAATGGGGCTGGAGGACTGCATGTGGCAGGGCGGGGGGCTGCACTTGGGGCCTCTTTGGGGACATACCATGAGAAGCTGGGAATGGCGGGCAGCTCTTAGGGTGGGTAGGGCGCATTCTCTGCAGCGGGGCTCCCACCCGCTGTGTGGTTCTGTCTGAAAACGCTTGTGCAGGCTCTGAGTTCTGGGGGATGGATGGGTGGGCATGAGATGACATTTGGCAGAACACAGAGCAAAGGTTATCTGGAATTTATAGCCACATTATATACTGCATAGACTTCATTGGCCATAAATATTGATTCAGGTATCTTCTCAAATAGAAGGTGAAAATGCAATGGTCAGGTTCTTTTACCAATACTTCTTAATACCCTTCCACTGTTTTTGGCTAATAGTTGGAGTTTATTTATACACACTGAAATTCATTTAATACTCACAAAAGCCTCCTGAGGCAAATGTTACCACCTGATCTTACACTTGAGAACATTCACAGCTAAGAGCTGCAGCTGAGTTCCACACAAGGCTACCTGACTACTCAGAAGCAGAGATAGTTTACTGCCCCAACTTTTTGGATCTTTTTTCCTAAAAAGTCATCTTTACTCCTCACTACCTTTCCATCAAGCAGGGCAAAGGTCACAGAGAACATGCATGAATATATAAAAAGTTACTTTTTAAAAAAAATAAAATACTCTTTGTAACGTGGCCTTTAAAAATAAATACAAAAAGGTAAAAAAAAAAAAAAGAATAAAGTAGTAACTCTAAAACAACTAAATGCTCAATATTTTTCTTTCTGCTTCTACTCACTTCATATATTTTTTATATTTACAACTGGAGAAAAATACAGTAATTGTGAAATAGAATTTTTGATAAATTGTAAATAAGCATTGTTTTTATTTGTCTTGACTAACGTGAGACTAGGGAGGAGGAAGAGAGAGAGAGGCCAGGCGACACTGGCATATTAGGTGCTGGGGGTCAGAATCAGAACCTCAAGGTTCTGAGCTGAAACTTTATGCACTGCACTCCTGCCTGGAATGACAGTAACAATTCATAGTCTATTCATTCAGTACACCATAAAATTAGAAACTATTTACTGAATCTTCTGTAGAGTTCACATCTTAAAATCCACTATATAGGGGAGCCTGGCGGTAGCATAGCTGGTTAAGCGCACGTGGGCAAAGCTCAAGGACCCGTGCAAGGACTTGCGTAAGGATCCCAGTTCGAGCCCCCGGCTCCCCACCCTTAGGGGAGTCGCTTCGCAGACAGTGAAGTAGTTCTGCAGGTGTCTGTCTTTCTTTCCCCCTCTCTGTCTTCCCGTCCTCTCTCCGTTTCTCTTTGTCCTATCCATCAATGGCAACATCAATAAGAACAATAATAACTACAACAATAATATAAGGGCAACAAACGGGAAAATCAAAAAATAAATATTAAAAAATTTAAAAAAAAAATTTAATCCACTATATACAAAACCTGTGCTCTCAATATTACACAAATCTTTTAGAAACAACCTGGATGTGGTGTTTTTCTGCCACCTTGTGAACACACTGCAGAATGCATCTGAATCGAGAAATCCATAAATCAATTTGCTCTGTATATTCATGTATATTTAGATATATACGTAGGGTCATTTAAAAAAAATAACAGATCAGGGGCCAGGCAGTGACATACTTGGTTAAGTGCACATATCAGAGTGTGTGAGGATGCAGGTTCAAGCCCCTGGTCCCCACCTACAGGGGGAAAGTTTCAGGAATGGTGAAACAGGTCTGCAAGTGTCTTCCCATTTCTCTTACTTCATCCAATAATAATAATAAATAACAATAATAATAGAGAAAAATTATTTAATAAAAATAGAGAAGTTGTAAAGTTGGATCTGTGGTGGAGAACAGTTCTTGAATAAGATCCCAGGATAAGACTCCAGCTACCACATGAGAGCACTTATACAAGGGCAAATTCACTAGGGGCTAGGTGGTGGCAAAGCTGGTTGAGCACACATGTTACAATGAGCAAGGACATTGTGCACACATGTTACAATGTGCAAGTTCGAGACCCTGGTCCCCATCTGCAGGTGGAAATCTTTATAAGTGGTGAAACAGGGCTGCAACTGTCTCTTCTTTCTTTCTCTCTCCCCCTTCTCTCTCAATTTCTGACTGTTTCTAGCCAATAAATATCACCAATTTTAAAAAGGGGGGAAATTCACTAGAGATGCAGTCATGCTGTGACATCTCTCCTTTCTGCTTCCTCCCTCTTTCTACATGCATCTCACTCTATCCTCCTTTCACCCTCTGATTTATACCCTCTAATTTATTTAAAGAGCAAAGGGAATATATCAGAAACTGGAAACCTGAAGATGTTTAAAATGAGTGATACATTGATGGCAACACATAAGTGAAAATAATGTCTGATGCCAATTCAACACATAAGGAGAAAACTGCTTTCTGAATACTTTGTGCAACTCACATTAAAACCTACAGTGTATCACATAGTCTCCTAAGCTGAATATGGGCCCCAGATCACATCAAATCCATGGGGTTTACAGTCAACAATATTTATACACCGTTCCCATATTTGGAAGCTACTCTCTTCCCTGATCCAGCTTTCTGGTCCTTCTGCCAGTCATGACATCACCTCAGACAATAATTAGGATCCACCTGCATAATAGATTGCAGGCTCAGGCAAAACAAACAAACAAAAAAACACTAGTATAGCCACAGACCCTTTGGAATATAACTAAAATATGCCTACTAGCTATCTACAAAATGGAGGACCCCTCAACTCTTCATCTGCACTATTCCTGCCTTTAGGTCCATGATTGTTCAACAAGTTGTTTGGCTTTGTATATTAAATCTATTTTCAACCACCAGGTTCCAGATGCTAGCATAATGCCAACCAGACTTCCCTGGAGAGACAACCCCACTAATGTGTCCTAGAGCTCTGCTTCCCCAGAGCCCTTCCCCACTAGGGAAACAGAGAGACAGGTTGGGAGTATGAATTGACCTGTCAACATCCATGTTCAGCGGGACTAGCAATTACAGAAGCCAGACCTTCCACCTCCGGCATTCCAAAATGACCTTAGGTCCATACTCCCAGAAGGTTAAAGAATAGGAAAGCTATCAAGGGAGGGGATGGGATACAGAGTTCTGGTGGTGGGAATTGTGTAAAGTTGTACCCCTCTTATCCTATGGTTTTGTCAGTGTTTCCTTTTTATAAATAATAAAATAAAATCCACTGTGTACAAAACCTGGACTCACAGTGTTCAATATATTCCACAAAATGCTTAGAAACAACCGAGACTAGAAGTTTCTGCTGCCACCTTATGGACATGTAGATTAATACAGCAGAGAGCAATATTTTCAGGAGAAAGACAACTTTTCTGCCCTTTTATTGGATAACTTCAAGTCAGTTTCAAAGACTACATGTGAAACTCATAGACTACAACTGATGAGGAGTTAGTAACCCAGGATGGTATTTTCTGGGCTCACCCCTTTATTCTTTTACAAACTTATCTTCTCCTGCCTAGTACAAGATAAGAAGCCTGCCATAAAGTTCTCTGCCTCAAAGACAATTTACAAGCCCTCAAGGTAATTCATTTTTGTAGGCTATATAATGGTACTAGCACCTCCAAACCCACTGACATCCTGCCCAGCATAAACCACATGGATGACCTCAGAGCACACAGCTTCTCCTGTCACCCCACAAACACAAGTTGCTGCTGAAGCCTCCTCCCACTCTGTGCCTCATGGAAATCTACTGTAACTGTAACTACCTAGGGGACTTGGCTTCTTTAACCACTGACATGCCTGCTTGCTTCCCTGCCTGCCTTTTCCTCTTTCTCTCTCCCTCTCCTCTTGTTATGGGAAATAGATGAACACAGAGTGCACACCCTCCTGATTCATCCTATATAGATATTTTAATCAATGTGCCGGGTATTTCCTCTGTGATATAGGGACATAGTCTAAGACTGCATATCCTTTGTGTTTGCTCTTCTGGCAATTAAAACTGTGGCTGTAGTTGCTACACCTCCTTCCCTCCGAATTCCTAAGCTAATGGGTCCCAGACAACCAAGCTAAGGGGAAAGATGACTAATTCAGCTGTCTCAGGACTGATAAATACCAGAGAGTAGTTCTCCCCTTTCTTTACCCATGCCCACACCACAGATAAGAAAGGTGTACAGCAATTACCTGAAAGATTGCCTTTGTTTGTTTCTGCCTAGTTTGTAATAGTGAAACAAACCTGCTCCCTCCACCCCTTTTGGGGAGGAGGACCTCAAAACTGTGTGCTTTTCAGAGGGGCAGGGAGAAGTTCATGGAGTGATCTGTAGTCTCCTACACACTGGTGTAATAAACTCCTCTGACCCCTACTAATGGGGTCCTCAGTATGGCAGTGAAAAATGAGGCCAAAGCCTAAGGCTCTATATGGATCTAGCTACTCAGGGTTACACAATGAAATCTCCATTAAAAACCCTAAGAGTGGGCATCAAAGAACTTCCTAGTTTTTTTTTTATTTAAGAAAGGATTAATTAACAAAACCATAGGGTAGGAGGGGTACAACTCCACACAATTCCCACCACCCAATCTCCATATCCCACCCCCTCCCCTGATAGCTTTCCCATTCTCTATCCCTCTGGGAGCATGGACTCAGGGTCATTGTGGGTTGCAGAAGGTAGAAGGTCTGGCTTCTGTAATTGCTTCCCCACTGAATATGGGCATTGACTGGTTGGTCCATACTCCCAGTCTGCCTCTCTCTTTCCCTAGTAGGTTGGGTCTCTGGGGAAGCAGAGCTCCAGGACATATTGGTGGGGTCTTCAGTCTAGGGAAGCCTGGCTGGCATCCTGATGACATCTGGAACCTGGTGACTGAAAAGAGAGTTAACATAGGAAGCCAAACAAATTATTGAGCAATCATGGACCCAAAACTTGGAATAGTGGAGAGGAAGTGTTAGGGGGGTACTCACTGCAAACTCTAGTGTACTTCTACTTCCTACTTTATGAAGACATTCAGGTGTTGCCTGGGTGGCAGGAAGAAGAGGTCATGCAAGAGTCACACTCTTCTCTTCTTACATCATGTCCTAATACATAGCCATCCTTTCTTCTCAGCTGTTCTGAGTTACACAATAAACCAGTAATAGTAAGCAAAGTACTTCTCTGAGTTCTGTAAGTTATTCTAATGTACTCCTGAATCTAAGGGGGAACTCTTGGGAAGTCCTGACATTTAGCTAGACAGAAGTTCAGGTAGCTTGAGTTTATAGTCATGTCTGAAGTGAGGGTGGTTCTGTAAGGTGGAGTCCTTACACCATCCTGGGCCAAGCTAACTGTAGTTAGTGTTATAAATAAATAAATTCCATTGAATTATAGAAGACTCAATTGATTTCAGATGGAGAATTTTTAGGTGTTGAGATGATACATCTGGTGACAGAAAAAAAGCACACTCTCTTACTCTAAAGTAACAGAGTCTATTGGCATAGACAGCAAATTAAATACCAAGGAAATAATATGCTCTTAAAACCTTAATATAGTTTTTGTTTTGCCTCCAGGGTTATCACTGCTCGGTGCCATCACTACAAATTCACTGTTCCCAGAGACCAGTTTTTCTTTTTCCTTTTTTTTTTTAAATAACAGATACCATGCACAACATACATCTTTATTCTGTTTTTTGTTTGTTTTACCAGAGCACTGCTCAGTTCTGGCTTATGGTGGTGTAGGAGATTGAACCTGGAACTTTGGAACCTCAGATATGAGAGTCTCTTTGCATAACAACTATGCTATCTACCCTACCCCACTTTTTCCTATTTTTTTTGGGGGGGTAGGTCAGAGAAAAATTGAGAGGGGAGGGAAAGACAGAGGGAGAGAGGATAATGAAAGACATCTGCATACCTGCTTTCCTACTTGTATAGCATCCCCCCAGCAGGTGGAGTGGGGGCAAGGGGCTTGAACCTGGATCCTAGTGTTTGTCCTTGTGCTTAGTACCAAGTGGACCACCACCCAACCTCCCTTAATATAGCTTTCCAGTGAGTAAAGAATTATAACAGGAATTCCACCTCACGTCAGATCCATATTGATATTATGCTTAGATTTTTATTTGTCAAGAACAGACCCTATATTCAAAGCAAGATATATTTTTTTAAAAGTCCACCTTCTCTAAAAATGTCCTAAGACACTTTTACATGATATATTTGTTAACTCAGAATCTACAGTGTCTAGGGAGGAGCCCTTCTATAGACACAGTCAGTAATAATATGTCTCAGGAGATGTCAGTGGTGCAACACTTAAAATGTTATACTTATAAAATTGAGTGACACTTTTTAAAAATACTTATTCCCTTTTGTTGCCTTTGTTATTTTATTGTTGTAGTTATTACTGTCGTTCATAGATAGAACAGAGAGAAATGGAAATAGGAGATGAAGACGGGGGGGGGAGACAAAGATAGACACCTGTAGACCTACTTGACAACTTGTGAAGCGACTCGACTCCCCTGCAGGTGGGGAGCCAGGGCACCAACCAGGATCCTTAATTTGGTCCTTGCACTTTGTGCCACATGTGCTTAACCCGCTGCTCTGTCTCCATACTCCCTAGTGACACGTTTTTTGATGTTGCTATCCCCACACTATTTGTAGAAGGAAGAGTCTTTGCATTCTCTAGACAATATTTCCTTCTTAATAGCAAAATGACAAGATGTGAACAGCAAAACAGAAAATGAATTACTTATTGCTTTAGGAAACATAACTGTATTACAATGATGCCATTAGGATGGATCCTAGTGGGTAGCCTGTTCTTCACCCATGAGTAGACTGTTGGGTAATCTGCTTATTATGTTCTTTGCAAACAAGGCTTCTTCTCATTACCTGAATTTCTCCCAGTTCCCATCAACTCTTTCTGAGATCACTGACCCACACTTACACAGGCCACTGAATCTGAATAAATGCTTACTCTCTACTTATGGTGGTTAACTTGATATTCATCATTAATTGATTCTATAAGGCACAGTCAGGTGACAAAACAAGTGATGAAAACAAAATTTATTTTATTTTATTTTTTTTACTGGTGGTATCGGAAAAGCATTAGTACAAATAAAGAGCTTTAGCCTCAAAATTTTAAGTATTTTCAGGAATAATGATTACATCAGACATAGTCTTAGCAAATATATTGAGAGCTGAGTAGTTTGAGTAGTAGGACTCAGTTACAAAGTCTGAAAGATCTTTAACCTCATGATGCAGCTGTGACAGTTATATTTTATGTGTCCACTTGGACAGTTTTTTCTTTGGTTGATTTTTCCCATAGAAGTAACTAAATTGAAATAATCCAATTCTGAACCCAGAATTTTCACATTTCACTTGGATTTTTTTTCCTCTAAAGCCTTAAAGCTAGACAGACTTTTTTTTTTCAAAGTTAAAATAAGATATTTTTTTCTTTTAGATAGTGCAGAGAGAAATTGAGAGGGGAAGGGAAGATAGAGAGGAAGAGAAAGATAGACACCTGCAGACCTGCTTTATCACTTGTGAAGTGACACCCCTCACCCCGCAGGTGGGGAGCCAGAGGCTCAAACCAGGATCCTTGCGCTGGTCCTTTTACAGGTCCTTGCACTTCGTACTATGTGCTCTTAGCCTGGTGCACCACCACCTGGCCATAGAAAAATAAGATTTAACTTGGCTTTACCTTTGCTGGAAGGAGGTGATGGCCTAGTGAGATGGTGACAAGGTACACGAGGAAGAGGAAGGAGGACCCGCTCCAAGGCGAAGGTCAGCTCTATGGCCTTGGAGGAGGGCCAGTCTGTGGGTCGTGAGTACTGAGCAGCACCTGGGGCATCAATTCTGCACACTGGGTGCCCCCGCCTGGTGGTCCAGCTCCATCATCCTCAGGCGAGTAGCCTGTCTCCTCTTAGTAGCACACCGCCTCTGTCCTGTCCTGGGGGAGCTGCGCTGAGCCGATTCCATGAGTTGGTCCTCCAGGCTTTCTCCTGTAGGGGTGGGGGTGGTCCTTGTGCACAACCAGCCTGCTTGGGGCACACATTGCTGCCAGGGTCGATGTCAGCAGACAAGTTCCAGTCCTTTCCCCTGTGATACAGAAGCTGCAGGAAACGCTGGACAAAAGTTATGGAAATACCACATGGGGTGTTTTCTGGCGATACCAGACGGGAGTTGTTTGCCAGTCATACTGGACTCGAGCAAAGTCTGCCAGGCTATCAGAGCCTCTGCCTCACCACTTGTGCATGGACTCTGGCAAAAGGCATAGCTGGGAAGCAAGCACCGAACACACCTTCCAACTCTCCAGGGCTGAACTTTGTACACCTGGAGAGCGGTGATCAAAGCCTGGAGCCACGAGTAGCTACATAAATACCCACCACAACTCCTCCTATCTTGTGGGCAGGTGGTGCAAGTCTCCTAATCCCCACCAGCTGTGTCTCAGGGTGGGTGGGGAGCAGGCCCCTTAGAGGAGACTGTTGCCTTCCGGATGTAGACTAGAGAGCAGTCAACCTGTACAGCTTAGAATATCTTGGTGCTTTTGTTCAGCTCTGCCTAGCACTCTAGGTACTGCCTCCCACCAGCGCCCCCTCATGGCCACCAGGGACCCAGATTCCTAGAGAAAACCACTTAGCGCCAGGTCTGGTGGCCCAGTGCCATATTCTGTGCAGCAGCTAGACTTAAATTGGGGATTCCCCATCCAAGAGCCGTGCTGAAACATTAGAAATTCGTAAGGCAGAGAGAGAGAGAGAGAGAGAGAGAGAGAGAGAGAGAGAGAGAGAGAGAGAGAGAGAGAGAGAGACAGGCAGACATAGGCAGAGAGAGACGAGAGAGAACTCATCAGATCCCAGTTCTAGCCCCCGGTTCCCCTCCTACAGGGGAGTCGCTTCACAAACAGTGAAGCAGGTCTGCAGGTGTCTTTCTCTCCTTCTCTGTCTTCCCCTCCTCTCTCCATTTCTCTCTCTGTCCTATCTAACGAACACACCAATAACAACAACAACAATAAAAAAACAAGGGCTACAAAAGGGAAAATAAATAAATATAAAAAACTGCAACACACTGCATAGATGTGTGGATGTGGTCAATATGGTGATCAAATCTGGAGTTTCCCTCTGAGATACCTGTCAGCTTGTTTGTTTTGCAGGACAATAATTATGCTAATGATCCTCACCTGGTGTAAATCTGCAGCAATGCTCATAAAACATTTTGGTGGTTTCAGTCTTTAACTCACACTTTGCAGGAATCTTTGCTTATCTCAGGAGTTTACTGTGAGGAAATGAATATTTCCAGCTTTTTTTTTTTTTAATTTACTAGTTGTACGACCTGCACAACATTTAAATGAGTTCTAGTTTTCTAACTTGTAAAATGGCTGTAAAAATTATTATTTTTAAACTTACTTATTTACAAATGGGGAGGGTGCTTAGAAAGCTACTCTGGCACATGTGATGCCGAAGATCTAACTCAGAACCTTATGCCTTGGAGCTCAATACCATAGTCACTGTACCACCTCCAAGGATGGCATAACATTCATTATTATCCCCCATAGTTAAGAATTAAATGAGATCACACACAAACCTTAGCATAGTAGTAAACTTCTTTTCCCCTTCCCCCCACCCCAGAGTCCTTTACTTTGGTGCAATACACTAAACCCAGTCCAAGTTCTACTTTATGTTTTCTTATTTTTCAACTTTGTCTATTTATTTATTATTGGTGATTTAATAGTGATCGACAAGATTGTGGGATAAGAGGGGTACAATTCATCCAGTTCCCACCACCATAACTTCATATCCCATCCCCTCCAATGGAAGTTTCCCTATTCTTTATCCCTCTGGGAGTATGAAACAAAGATCTTTATGGCGGAGCAGAAGGTAAGAGATCTGGCTTCTGTAATTGCTTCTCTGCTGGACATGGACGTTGTCAGGTCGATCCATACCCCCAACCTGTTTCTATTTTTCCCT
The DNA here is from genome assembly GCF_950295315.1 of Erinaceus europaeus. Lineage (NCBI taxonomy): Eukaryota > Metazoa > Chordata > Mammalia > Eulipotyphla > Erinaceidae > Erinaceus > Erinaceus europaeus. The sequence goes on from NC_080166.1 coordinate 94,029,901, forward strand.
AGTGGGGCAGGCAGGGCTGTGGGGAGGCAGGGTTCCAGGACACACTGGTGAGCTCTTCTGCCCCTGCAGGGAAGGCTGGCTGGAAGTCATGTTAGCATTTTTCAACTTCTGACTATGACTTAGATTATCCCATATTCCTTCTCTTTCTAACTTATCTCACTTGATTCCTTCAAGCTCCATCCAAGATGGGGTTAAGAAACCCAATCACCATTTTTTAATAGTACTATATCTTTTAAGTACTGGATGAATGTGAATAAGACCTACAAGAAAGGAAGTTCCAAGGAAAATTTTTTATATTTTTATGTTTCATTCAGTGTCTGGACTCCAAGCCTGCCTGCCTAATATGCTAACTACTACTGTTGCAATCATAATCTCTGGCCACTTCTGAAGAAACCAGAAACTGGTTTGTGAAGGAGGCCTTCCCACTACCTAGACTTGACTTTCCTATTCCCCCATACATGGGCAGGTTTACCTTTTTTTTTTTTTTTTCCTCTTTCCTTTCAGCTTCTGTTTCCCAGCACTCTGGGTGGTGTAGTCCAAATCTTCTAGCCTATTTCATCAATGTTACTGAATTAAGAGCAGTAGAACTACAATTCCCAGAAATCTTCGCGTTGCTGGGGAGGCGAGGCCAGGCGGCTGCAGGGCTGTGACAGATCTAGAAACATGTCAGCGCCCACAGTCGTGCTACAGTGGTGAGGCGCTTTGTTCAAAAGAGATCCGGAACGGACATCACCAGGCTAAGTTGGTTCCAGTACTTATCGTGGGGCCAGAGAAGCGAGGGACAGGTTTTTAGAGATGCAACAGCTCAGCAATCTCCAGGTGTCGACTTTATTTAACACCTGGAGTCGGATCCACCGCGAGGGAGGCCAGCACAGACTGTGCCTTAGGACCACTTCCTTTCCTTTTCCAGCACCTGGCTTTAGGAAGGCTTGAGGGTAAGGCTGTGAGAAACTCCGTCTCCGAGGCCAACTCGGGATAGCCCAGAGCCCCCAGGAGAAGCATCCACTCTGCCACCCGAAAAAGCAGGTCCTGAACCCAGACTAGCCATGAAGAGTGACTTTTCCACATCAGCGGCCTCCCTCAAAGGAGTCAGAGGGCCCCTGAGGAGCAGCGAGCTAGTGCTCACAGGCCCAGCCCCCACTGCAGCCGCGGTTCTGCTGGAGGAGGCGGCCGACCTCTTGGTGGTGGACCGGGACTTTGTGGCTGCACTGCAAACTTGCCAGCGGGCCTGCCAGAGCCTGGCCCAGGCGGAGGGATCCTTGAGCGAGTAAGTTCTGCTCATTTCCTGGTGATTGGTGCTTACCCAATGTCACAAGAGTTTCATCATTCCCAGGTAACCCCAGTCTTGTTTCCATCAGTGATTCTTGGCTTAGAGACTGATGTGTGTCACTGTGCAGAGAGGAAGTGGACCTTCAGCAGAGGTGGGGAACTCACAGCTTCTTCTTTGCTCCCTGTTCCAGTGTAGGATGACAGGGGGAAGTAGAATGTGCATAGAGTATTCAGTTGATTCAATAAATGGGTTCAGTAAATTGTGATGGATGACCTACTAAGTACACACCCCCCTCCAGACTAGCTTTTGACTTTGTTGAATGAATGGGAATGAGATTCTGCATAGGAGTCTGCTTGAAGGATTGGATTAAATCACTAACGTGAAGAAAAATGTGGTTTTGGGTTGCTCTTTCAATGCTTCTAGTTTTTTTTTTCTGGTAGTGGAAGGCATGATGTCTCAGTGGATTGTGAAATTGGATTAAACCTTTCTTGGGATGTGGTGGGTGGAATAGTCAAATCTGAACTCAAGGTAGGACGTACTGGGGTTCTCTGGCTATGTTTTTAGGAGATTGGTTGAGGCCTATTGCAGAAAATGAAGACTGTTTTGACTCTAGGTGTCTGGACGTACCTCATTAGCTGGTGCTACATGGTTGGTTTAGAGAGTTTTATAGATATTTTGCTCCATGCCTGTTTCTTCACTAAACAAATTCTTGCTCCAGCTCTTCTTACCACCCCACTTAAACATCTGTGCAGCACTGATGCTCTTTTCCCTTCAAGAGTGAATGTATCTCTCCTAGCTATTTAAATTGAATGTACCTGTATACAAAGATGTATGATGGTCTAGAGTTCTTTTACCTCTTAAGAGATTTCTTCACTACTTCAGGCCATTCTTCTTATTTGTTTTGGTGTGTGTGTGTGTGTGTGTGTGTGTGTGTGTGTGTGTGTGTTTTAAGACAGGCAAAATAAAAGTCACCACATACCTGAAGCTTCTCTTCTTTCAGTGTGCAGGGGGCTGGGCCCTAGCCTGAGTTGTGTGTATGACATAGCAAGCACATTGGCCTGCCTCTAAGAGATTTACTTACGGGAACTTTTAACTTCCATAAGAAATGGCAATTTTGTATGTGCTAAGGTCCATGTGATGACTTGTAACTGTGAGACCCAGAAGAATATTAAGAAGAATGACAGAGGTGTTGGCTGCTAAGATGAGAAGGGAAAGTGCTGGGCACAGGTAGGCGTGGAAATGGAGGGAAACCACTTCTAAACCTCAACTGGCTTTTCTACCGACAGCTCCTTGGAGGTGAAATGCTCCCTTTGTGTTGTGGGGATCCAGGCCCTAGCAGAACTGAATCGGTGGAGAGAAGTACGGCCCTGGGTTCTTCAGAATTATCACATCCCTGAAAAGCTACCCCCCAAAGTCCTGGAGCTATGGTAAGTTCTTGTTGCCTTTTCATTAGATCATACCAGGAACAAGGGAGTTTGGCATCCATTAGTGTGAAACCTCTTTTCCCTCTCTCTCTGCCATTTCCTTCCAAATTTAACTTTTCCTGATTTTTTTTTTTTCTGGATTTGATCAGGACTTCACTGCTCTGTGCCAAGTTTTTTTGCAAATAGAAAGTCAGAGACAGAGGGAGAGAGGAAAAGATATTTCATCACCAAAGCTTCTTCCAGTGCAGTGTGGCAGACTTGAACTTGACAGAGCAGGCACATTATCCAGGTGAGATATATTGCTGGCCCTTGTGGGTTATGTTTTATGCATTTATTTAGTTTTGTCTTGTTTTGTTGATGCTGCTGGGGATTAAATCCAGGGCCTCATGCATGCAAGACTTGTGCTGAATCACTTCTCTGACCCAATTTATTAATTTATTTATGAGAGACAAGAGCAGAGAAAGAAGTCAGAGTGCTTTTAACATCTATGCTGTTTTTGTTTTTCATGTTGTTGTAAAAAGTATTTTATTAAAAAAGAAAAGTTTTGTAAAAGAGAGAGAGAGAGAGACCAAAACATCACTCCATCAATGGATTTCCATTTATCTTGTCTTTCTTTGCTTCTCTCGTGTGGTGCTGGGATTGAACCTAGAGCGCCTCACACATGTGAGATAGATGTTCTACCTCTGAACGACCTGCTAGCCCCTCTCAGATTTTTTTTTTTTTCCACTCAGATCTCAGGAGTGAAGGATGAGAAAAGGGGAATTAAGGAATGTGATATAGGAAAAAGAGAAAAAGAAGCTGTCAATGGATGTGAAATGGAATGATACAAAAGGGGTGTATTGATACTTCTTAGGCATTCCCCCTCAATTTTGAATTATTTTTTATTAGTGGTTTAATATTGGTTTACAAACTTACAAGATAACAGGGGTACAATTCCATGCCATTTCTATCATCATTCCCTCCATTGGAAATGACAGTGGTTCTCCCACTCTTGAATAATTTCAAATTCTTATGTCATCATTTCCATAGGGGAGGGAAGGGGGACAAGGGAGGAGCTGGGTAGAAGGGCAGTGCTTGTGAGAGATGAAGCCACTGTGAATCACTAACTATTCTTTTTTGGGACTGGATTATCTTTGGCTGCAGTGTTCTTCTATACAGCAAAATGCAAGAGCCTGAAGCCATGCTAGATGTGGTCAGAGCCTGGCTTCAAGACCCAGACAACCAGTGCCTTCCAGAATACAGAGCAGTGGCAGAACTCCACCTGCGACAAGTGCTGCTGCCTCTGGGCTACTTGTCTGAGGCTGAGTTGCTTGTGGTAGATGCTGCAACCTTCAGTGAGGACCAGAGACAGGAGGCACTCCAGGCCATCAGTGCAGCCAGGCAACAGCAGAAGTGCCAGCACAGCGCCAGCACTGAGAAGACCCAGGTGCCAGACCAGGAAGGTAGGGCACTGTCCTATGACCTCTGTTAAGTGAACTTGTGGCCTCCCCCCTGGGCCTTGGGCTTCCTTGTGACATTCCTAGGAGCTTGGGAGCAATTCATTGTGTGTGTACTGAAGTGTTACTACCCCAAAACTTTTTTTTTTTTAAATATTTATTTTATTTATTTTTTTCCCTTTTGTTGCCCTTGTTTTTTTTTTATTGTTGTAGTTATTATTGTTGTTGTTGTTGTTGGATAGGACAGAGAGAAATGGAGAGAGGGAGGGGAAGACAGAGAGGAGGAGAGAAAGATAGACACCTGCAGACCTGCTTCACCGCCTGTGAAGCGACTCCCCTGCATGTGGGGAGCCGGGGTTCGAACCGGGATCCTTATGCCGGTCTTTATGCTTTGCGCCACCTGTGCTTAGCCCGCTGTACTACAGCCCGACTCCCCCAAAAACTTTTTATAAAGATTGTCTCCTTGAAAGTCCCCTTCTTCTTGGGGTCCTCTCATTTTGGTCTGTTTTGCTGGCTCAGATGGGCTGTCCCTCTTTAAATGCTGACCCACATGCAGACATAGCTGAGGTATACCTGGGGACAGGCAGTAGACAGTAAGCAAACAGGATAGCCTGCTAACTTGACTTAGGAGGTAACAATTACTTATCTTCACCGTCAGCTCCCTCCCTACCCAACCTCTTGTCTGCTTTTCTGGCTGCACCTACTAGTATCTTCTACAGTGTTTGATGTTCACCCCATTCAGGGGGCAGCCCTCCTCACATTAAAGAGCACTTTCATAAGGTGGTTACTATCAGGAAGCTACTTCAAGCCCCAGCAATGTACATTAACTGCATCATATAAACAACACTACACATTGGTGTGTGTGTGTGTATGTGTGTGTGTGTGTGTGTGTGTGTGTGTTGGGAGGGGGAACAGATTTGTTAGAGAAAGACTTTATTTATTATTTATTTTTGTTGACAAGGCTTGCTCCAGGCTGGCTTCTGTTGGTGTTAAAGAAGAAGAGAAACCATAATAACAAAACTCCTTCAGTGTGGTAGGGGCTGGTCTTGAACCTGGAGTACACAGCACTATTCACCTGAGTTATTTTGATGGCTTTACAAAATAAAAATCCTTACTACAGACCTTTCCCTCTTCCTTGAATATTTTTTTTATAAATTTATTTATTTATTCCCTTTTGTTTCCCTTGTTGCTTTATTGTTGTAATAATTATTGTTGTCTGCCTTGAATATTTTTTATGTCTGTTTCTTTGAGTATTCATTCATGATATTTATACGTGGATAATCCCAAAATTCTGTTTCTGAAAGCAGTTCATTTCATCTGTGGATACTTCGAGAGGGAATTTCTTCCTTACGCATTTTATGGCGGGTTTTTTGTTTGTTTATCTTTTTAATTGACACTTGTGTTTTCTTTTTAAAAAATACTTATTTGCTTACTTATTAATGAGAAAAGAAAAGGAAAACCAGAATATTACTCTGGCACATATTATACTGAGGATCCAAACTTAGGGCCTCATGCTTGAGAGTCTAAGACTTATGCATTGTGCCACCTACTGGGCTGCCATGTTTTTTCTTGGTAACATACTGTGTAGAATAGCCTTCTCCCCTCCAGCTATGAGTTAACTGTGAACTACTTCTGCAAAGGGATTTGCTTTTCTGTTTTATTAACTGTTTTTACTTTAATTTTTTTATTTGGTAGGACAGAGAGACATTGAGAAGGGAAGGAGAAGTAGAGGGAGAGAGAAAGAGAGAGAGGCCTGCAGCACTGCTTCACTACTTATGAAGATTTCTTCCTGCCGGTGGGAAACAAAGACTTGAGTCTAGGTCCTTGTGCATGGTAATGTGCTCTTAACCAGGCGTACTACCAGCTGGCCCCTCCAAAGGGCTTTTCTTTGTGTGCCTAAATAGCATGGACCTGCTGAGCTAGGTTCACTTCATTGCACATTGCAGACAGGCTGTTTTCTTCAAGGATCACCTGTGACCTCCAACCCTCTAGCCTTCAACCCCTTATGGAGGCAACAATGGGGGAAAGGAGTTTGATGGCAAATTCAGCTGTTCTGTAAAGACTGGGTGCTACATTTCTATCCATAAGCCAAAACTTGAGTTTCTCACAAATATGTTCCAGGTGCCTTTTACTTCTTTTAAATAATGTGGTAGTTAAGAACTATTATTTTTGTGACTCCATGCTTCTAGCTTAGACCAAAATGTTATAAAATAATGAGGGTGTCCAAGTCCTCTTATAAGGTGATGATAGTCTTTCTCCCCCAGAAAATGGCTGTCGGTGTTGAAAGTGACAAAATAAAATATATTCCCTACTCTAAATATGATTTACTTATTTTTAAAAAATACTTGTTGTTAAAAATTTGAGGAGGCTAGTAACATAGCTCACCAGCACAGTATTCTTGCTTTATCATGCACATGACCCCGACCCAAGCCCAGCCCCCACCTCTCTGGAGGAAGCTTAGCTGCTGTTATATCTTTCTTTCTCAGTTGCTGTCTCCGCATGTCTGTGAAAAGTCAGCTCAGGGTGATGAAGTTCCCATGAGGACGTACACACATACTTGCAACATTGCTTTACAGTTTTATATAAGTCTCAGATGTACAGCATTGGAAAACAGCACCTGCATAGTCTGCATTAAGTTTACCACAAAGAATCCAGTTCTAAACCCGCCACAGTACTATTTTATTAAAAAATTTTGCCTAGGAAAGTAGTAACTGGAAGAGATAATACTATGTACATGATGGCTAGAAAGGAGGGGGAATATTGATGAGAGAAAGAACACTGTATATAGTTTTTGAAGTCCTGCTTAGATATTGCCTATAGAATAAGAAAAGAATGAAAAATATGTGAAACTTCTATACAACAAAAGGCCGTGGCAGGAAAAGAGATGCAGACGTAGGTCACTATGAGTGACAAAATTTACTGTGTCTCACTTTCTTCAATTCAAAAGCTCCACTTACTCTTCACCTTCTCACAAATCAGACTTTTGTAGCTACTTCTTCTTTTTTGTAAAGACAATTGGATGTTTATGATTTTTTTTTCTTTATTGGGGAATTAATGTTTTACATTCGACAGTAAATACAATAGATTGCACATGCATAACATTTCTCAGTTTTCCATATAACAATACAACTCCCACTAGGTCCTCTGAAGGACCTGTATTCCTCCCCCACCCCCCACAACCCACCCCAGAGTCTTTTACTTTGGTGCAATACGACAATTACAGTTCAGGTTCTACTTGTGTTTGCTCTTCTGATCTTGTTTTTCAACTTCTGCCTTAGAGTGAGATCATCCCATATTCATCCTTCTGTTTCTGACTTATTTCACTTAATGTGAATTTTTCAAGGTCCATCCAAGATCAGCTGAAAACGGTGAAGTCACCATTTTTTACAGCTGAGTAGTATTCCATTGTGTATATATATACCACAACTTGCTCAGCTACTCATCTGTTGTTGGACACATGGTTGCCTCCAGGTTTTGGCTATTACAAATTGTGCTGCTAAGAACATATGTGTACACAGATCTTTTTGGATGGGTGTGGAACGTTTATGGTTTAACACACCACAGGTCACTTTGGATTTCATTCTCTGAGACACTACTCATTTTCTACTACAAAATGAGAACAAAAGTGATTTTCTTTTCTTAAATAGAGTTCTATAACTATGTTTTTAAAAAACATCTAACTTTATCTTCTACCCTGCAGATGACCTCTTTTATCTAATTGACCTACACTTTTCTCCCCTTTCCTGTCTGGCAACCACTTGTTTAGTCTTATTGTCAAGAAGATTATTTTTATTTCATTTACTCTCCTATCTGCATTGTTTCTTTGTATGTCACATATGAGTGAAAGTAGGAGGTGTTTCTCTTTGTTTGGTTTATTTCTCTAAGCATAATGCTTTCTGGGCCCACATATATTGACATCAATGGCAGGATTTCTTTGCTTTTTGTAACTGAGCAGTATTTCATTGTATATACAAACCACATCTTCCTTGTCCAGTCATTTGTTGGTGGAAACTGAAGTTGTTTCCAGCATTTTCTTACCTGTTGTAAATAATGCCACAGTAAATATAGGAGTGTATACATCTATTCACATTATTGTTACTGTACTCTGTAAGTTCCCAGAAATGATATAACTGGATTTTATCAAGTTTTTTCTTTCATTTTTTTAATAATTTTTATTAGTGATTAATTAATGTTCAACAAGATTGTAGGTTAAGAGGGGTACAATTACATGCAATTCCCACCACCAGAGTTCCACATCCCGTCCCCTCCATTGCAAAGTTCTCTATTCTTTATCCCTCTAGGGGTATGGATCAGAGATCTTTATGGGGTGCAGAAAGTGGAAGGTCTGGCTTCTGTAATTGCTTCTCTGCAGGACCTGGGTGTTGACAGGTCGATCCACACTCCCAGACTGTTTCTCTCTTACCCTAGTGGGGTAGGGCTCTGGGGAGGTGGGGCTCTAGGACTCATTGATGATGCCCAGGGAAGTTAGGTTGGCACCACGGTAGCTTCTACCACTTGGTGGCAGAGTATTAGAGCTGTAGGGTTGACATCCTTGGCCTGGCATCTCTGGTTACTGTCTGAAGTCAAACATGAAGGTTGTGAAGGTGGCACTGGTTGAAACTTTCTTTTTTTTATATTTATTTATTTTCCTTTTTGTTGCCCTTGTTTTATTATTGTAGTTATTGTTGTTGTTGATGTCCTTGTTGGATAGGACAGAGAGAAATGGAGAGAGTAGGGGAAGACAGAGAGGGGGAGAGAAAGACAGACACCTGCAAACCTGCTTCATTGCCTGTGAAGTGACTCCCCTGCAGGTGGGGAGCTGGAGGCTCGAACCGGGATTCTTATGCTGGTCCTTGTGCTTTGTGCCACCTGTGTTTAACCCGCTGCACTACCACCCGACTCCCCTGCAACTTTCTTTTTTTTTTTTTTTTTCTAGTGGTAGGAGTGGGCCTTATTTCTCAAGCTTCACCACTCTAGGCTGACTTTTTTCAGCTAAAGATAGAGGGGGATTGGGGGGTGAGTGGTGGTGCACCTGGTTGAGCGCACATGTTACAATGCTTAAGGGCCCAGGTTCAAGCCCCCATTCCCCACCTGCAGAGTGGAAGCTTTGCCAATGGTAAAGCAGTTCTGCAGGTGTCTTCTGTTTCTCTCCCTCTCTACCTCCCCTTTCTTCTCGATTTCTGGCTGTCTTTATCCCATGAGTAAGGATAATAATAAACTTAAAAGAGAGAGAGAGAGAGGCATATAGAGAGATGAAGAAACCACAAAGCTTTCTTTAATGGGGTAGAAATCGGGTTTGTACTTAGGCTGTACACATAACAAAGCAGCACACCTGTCAAATGAGCTATTTCACCAATCCACATCCTGTGACCATAGAGATTTCCACAATGCTCTGTTCCCACCAAAAGTATACAAGAGTTCCTTCTGTCTGCACATTCTTCAGCATTTGTTGTTTCTTGTCTTTGAATGTTAGTCATTCTCACAGGTGTTAATCTTATTGTTGTGTTGATTTGCATTGAGAGCTAGTGAACATAGAGATATTTAGTGATGCATTCTATCCTTCAGATATTTTTGGAATTTCTTTCAGATCTACTTCATAAAGGACACAAGAAGAGCACCCTTTTACCTTTTATTCCATGTTTGCAATTAGGCTTAAGCTGGGCAAGCCGGTTCTCATGATCTACCTCTGTCTCTTTGCCCAGGTACCTCCTCTAGCAAGTTTTTATCACTACTGACATTGCTTCAAAAGTTTTGGGACTTTGCAGTGAGACATTTCTGTTCCTTGCCCTTCAAAAAGAGCATCCTGGCTGCTGTTCTCCTCTGTGTCTTGGTGGTGAGGTTTGATCCAGGTGAGTGATGCAGGTCTTCCTGGTGGGGAGAGGCAGTCAACAGGTGCTTGGCCTGTGGGCATCTTTTGAAGGTGGAAGTCCTTCCTGTGCCCTTTCTCTCTGAGTCTGTTCTTCAAGGAGGGCTTTCTGGAATGAACAAGAGCCACACCCATCCCATCTCCAGAGAGAGGCCAGAACCAAATAAAATCCATGAGTGCAGAGTGGAGTTGATAGACTCTACCTTGGTGGTCCTTAAGCCTTGACTCTGAGCCTTAGTCATCTACTTTATCCAGGGGGTGTGCTCTGACTAGAACCTCACAAATAAAAATATCTTCTTTCCCCATCCTCTCTCAATGTCTAAGAAACATGTTAATTTTAAAATACATAAAGCAAGTGAAAGCCAAGGAACTCAACACCCACCTTGTATGCATGAAGCTGTGGGTATAGCCACTGTACTAAATGACAGCAGGAAGTAGAACCCCATGGACAGTGAAGTAGTGTTTTGTGCTCCTCCTCTCTAATTCTAAAAACTAAAACAACAACAATAATAATAATAATAATAATTGGGCTGAAGAGGTAGCCAGTACATATTTGAGATCCTGGGCTCAATTTCTTATACTGTATGGAATTATACAACTTTCAGAATGGAAGACCAGAATGGCACTTTCCTCTCTCTCTCTCTCTCTCTCTCTCATTATTGTTGCTGAAAAACCTAGGAACTGGGGTGGTAAGTTAGCTCCCTTAGGAGAGTGCTTGCTTTGCCATGTGAATGGCCTGGGTTCAAGCCCTAGCTCCTAGTGTACTGTGGGGACCTTTAATGCTGTGGTGTCTCCATGTCTCTGAAAACATCCACATGGAGCATTGGAGCTCCGATGGCAAAGAAAATAATAAACACAAAAAACAAACAAGCAAAAAATCCTGAAATCCCATGAGAAAAATGACTAACTTATGTCTACACACTGTTCCAGACTGACTTTTTCAGATGGAAAGAGAGAGGCAGAAATAGCCAGGCACATGGAAAGATAATACAACACCAGTTCTTCTTCCAGTGCAGTGGGGGTATGGCTGGAACCTCTATCACACACATGGCAAAACAGGTTCACTATCCAGGTGCTATTTTGGTGTTTCTATTTCGCCTATTTTTAAAACTGCCATTTTTTAATTTAACTGTTAGACTATCTCCGTTTCTCCTATTCCCCTTTGTCTTACCCAGCAGTCTTTTTTTTTCCACAAAGTTCAGAGATGTTTTATTAGCTTCTTTCTTCAGTTGTGGAGCACAAGCTTTGCTCGCTTGCTGAAGGTCTTCAGTTTCATCCTTGGCATCACATGTGCCAGAGCGATGGCTTTCGTTTCCTCTCTCTAAAGAAGTAAATACTAAAAACAGTGACAGCAAAGTGCCCTGGTGAACCATCTTGATTCAATGATGGGGTTGATGCCGAGAAGAGAACCCAGGATGGTCTGCAGCTGGGGTTCAGTGCAAAGGACAGAGAGAGGGCAGACTGTCAGCAGCTTTCTTTACAAAATAACTTTTTTAAAAAAAATTATTTAAGAGAAGCAAAACATCAATAATTTAGATAAGGAAACAAACCAGCAACAGCTCTCATTTTCAGTGAGATGACTGTAATCTTTCCACTGTAAGTGAATTCCATAGAAAGTAGTATAGTCACATTTGAAATTTCAAAGATACAAAAAAGAATGTTGTAGAAAGTATCTTTTTAAAAAAGCATTTACTTATTTTCTATTTTATTTGATAGGACAGAGAGAAAATGAGAAGGAAAGGGGAGATAGAGAGTGATAAAGAGAGACAGTTGTAGCACAGCTTTACCATTTGTGAAGTTTTACCCCTGCAGGTGGGGACCACGGGCTTGATTCTGATTCCTTGCACACTGTAATGTGTACTACCTACCAAAGCATCACCACACTGTCCCTAGTAAAAAGTCTCATTTTGAGTGTATCTCCCTAATGGGTGGGTACCAGGGATTGAACCTGGGGCCTCAAACTTGTAAACCATGCTTTCTATCATTGAATTATATCCCAGCTACTAGTATTTCTTTTTATATCAAAAAGTGGTTTGATGATACAGTAACTTTGGTTCTTCTCCTCAGCAAATTCAATATCACTGTAACCCAAATTTAAAATTACTATAATCTACGTAGAGAAAATACATCCTGGAGGAGCCAGGCAGTGGTGCACCTGGTTAGGTGCATACATTACATACAGTGCACAACGGCCCTGGTTCAAGCTTCACAAGTGATGAAGCAGAACTTCGGGTCTCCATCTCTCTCTCTCTCTCTCTCTCTCTCTGTCTATCTATCTATCTCTCTCTCTCCCTTCCTCCTCAGTTTCTATCTCTATTCAATAAATAAATAATACAAACCTTAAAAAAAAGAAAAGAAAAGAAGAATCAGAAAAATAAATAAAATCCCAAAGAGCATGTCTTAAAGAAAGTGATATTTTTTGTTTGGGAGGGAAGGTGGAGAAAATGGCATTAACCCTAAAAGTACACTTAAGAATGTACAATCTCGGGGGTTTGGCGGTGGTGCAGTGGGTTAAGCACATGTGGCACAAAGCGCAAGGACTGGTGTAAGGATCCCAGTTTGAGCCCCCGGCTTCTCACCTGCAGGGGAGTCGCTTCACAGGTGGTGAAGCAGGTCTGCAGGTGTCTATCTTTCTCCCCCCCCCCCCCCCGTCTTCCCCTCCTCTCTCCATTTCTCTTTGTCTTATCCAACAACAAACAACATCAACAATGGCAATAATAATAACCACAAGGAGGCTACAACAAGGGCAACAAAAGGGGGAAAAATGGCCTCCAGGAGCGATGGATTCATGGTGCAGGCACCGAGCCCAGCACCTGGAGGAAAAAAAAAAAAACACAATCTCAAGGTTGTAAAGTTCCTGAGGGGTAGGAGGTGAGTCATGAGGAAAAGCAAACTGACAGCAAATTTCCCTCTTTTCCACAGCTTCTCCTTCTTCCCTGCCCTTCCTCTACAAGCTGCTTCAAATCTTCCATCGAATTCGGGGGGCCGTATTTTCTCCCCTCTACCAAGTGCCCACCCACGACTGAGTGACCTTCCCCACCCCACTCAGTCTCTTCTTCCCATCTTCCCATGTCTGCGGCCACAGAAGCGGAGTCTCTCATCCATGGTGACCCATTTCCTGTTGCTGACTAGACCTCCTACCTGAGCAGGGTCAACTACTTACTAGAAAGAGCTGTTCCAGGAGCTGAACGTGGTCTTTGCCCACTGCCCATGGACTTAGCAGGTCACATGCAAGAGTGGCTCCAGGGGAGACAAGTCATCCAATATAGCTACCCAGAACCCTCATGAGGAGTTTGCAGGAGTGTATGTTCATGAAACAACTTTCTGGCAGTGGCAAGAGGCTGATGTTTTCGGGTTATGATGTCAGGAAAGCTTGAAAGTTCAGGAAAATCCAGATGATGTGGTGACTGACTTTTAGCCTTTAACCTTTAGCTTCACTGCTTCCAAAAAGCTCTGAAAACTCCCCTCCCACCCCCCTCCCCAACTAATTAGGATTTTTTTTTTCTTTTTTCTTTTAGCCTGAGCACTGCTCAGCTATGGTTTATGATGTTGGGGATTAGACCTGGGACCTCAGGTATAAAAGCCTTTTTGCATAACCATTGTGCTATCTCCCTGGCCCCAGACCCATATTTAGTGTGAGGTAAGAGAGGCCCTCTTTGTTCTCCTTTATGCACCCATCCACAGATCTGATTTCACTTGTTATCAGTACTGCTCAGCTCTGGTTTATGGTAGTGCAGGGTTTGAACCTGGGACCTTTGGTGCCTCAGACTTTCAAGTATTTTTGCCTAATGATTACTCTGTCTCCCCAGCCTTCCCTACCTTGACTCTTAAAAGCAAAGTGAAGCTGCCTGCCTTTCTTCACTGGGTAAAGTGATCTTGTTTCATGCATCTTGGCCTTAAGCTTAATTTTCCAGCTTGCTTGTGGCCAAGCCCTCCTCTGTTACAGGCAGTGACTCTGCCCCCCCTCTCCCCACATCAGCCTCCCACCCCTGTCCTATGGTTGTAATTTTGTACTTTTTCCACAACTATTTCACCAGGCCAGGCCTGTATCCTTCCCTCCTTGGTTACCACTGTTATTGGCACCCCCTTTCTCTGTCCTGTTCTAGATATATTCCATAGTGTCTGTAATGATCAAGGTTTTCTGCTCATGTGGCCTTGAAAAGTAGGCCAGTCTCAGAGGTTAAGGAGCTGAAAATGGAACTGGGTAATCAGGTGAGCTGGCCAGAGGGGAGAGAAAAGAGTTTGGAAGGCAATAGACAATTTTATTCATTGTCAGTGGGTGGGAGGCATTGGGTCCTTGGTGTTTAAAAATGGGCAACTGTTGGCCACCTTTCAGTGTTTTCTGTCACTGGCTACAAGAATCTTATAAGTTTCTAGGCAAGTAGATATCAGCACTACTGTGTGGGGTATGTAAGACTCTAGCAGCAGCAGCCTGTCTTTCTGCAGCTGGAGACCAAACAGGCTGTGGGAACCTCAGTCAGTATCAGTACTGATGCCAAGAATATCAGAGGTGCCAATCAGTTTTTCCTTGGTTGAATCTTGGAAGTGGCAAGTCAACAACTTCTCTAATGAAAAGTCCTTAAGGGGTTATGTCCCCTAGGGTGTGGTCCACCTTTGCAGGTCATACAGCCTACAGAGTCATAAGTGGCTTTTATCTTTTATCTGTGGGTTTTCCATATCCTCCCCCTCCCACCACTGCCTAGTGAGTTCCTCCCTCTTCTCTTTTCCTGATGTCTCCTGCTTCCAGTCTCTGTTTCATGCCTCTTCTGTGGTGGTGACCCATGGCCTTCTAATTGTACAGTCCTGTCAGCCCTCCCTCCAGTAAATGTGAACTCTTGGGTCTGGGGAGTGGCTTGTTGCCATGTGTAAGAATCAGGCTTGGATGCCTTCTCCACCACTCCCTAGCTTTGTGACTGTTGGTTTATGACCTCCCCCCAACTCAAGCACCACACCCCACCCATCTGTAAGTTCTTATCTCAGAGGGCCCTTTGGATGGGGGAAATGTGGTGCAGTGCTACTTATGTTGAGTATGTGAGTGATAGCTGCATCCCTGTCACCCAGGCCAGCATCTGGGAGGTTTCGGAAAACACCGGGAGTTATTTAGATAAACTCACTGATGGAGCTGACAGGCGCTTTCTGGGAATCCTGTGAGTTACCTGTTGTGAAAAGCCTGCATATAAAGGTGTCCTGACTTCTCAGGCCATTATTCTGTCTCCTCTGAAGTCCTCCAATATTGTTCTACTGGCTCACCTCTGAGTTCTGTGTTTTATTTTGGCTCACACTCTGCTGTGTTACCTGTTAAGCAACCGCAGCCACCTTCCTCATCAGACAAGAAACTCAGGACCAAAACTGCTCTGACATTGGTGATATTTTCTAAGGCTACAGACAGGTGCTCATATCAGTCTTCAGCGTTAGGCATTTGTGAGGTCAGAGGTGAGGGAAGACTGTGAGACTCTAACCTGTGCTGTCCAAGGTGGAAATCATTAGCTATCTGTAGCGTTTGAGCACTTGAAATATAGCTGGTCCAAATCAAGATATCCTAGTAAAGCAAAGTATATTCTGAATTTCAAGGACCTAGTACTAAAAAATAAATGAAATAAAGTAAAATGAAAACTCAGTGATTATTACTGGTTTGCATGCTGAAATGATAATATTTTGGATAAACTGGGTTAAATAAAGTCTATCATTAAAACCATTTCACTGTTTTATTTACTTATCTGGGACATAGATGTTTAAAATTACATATGTGGCTTGCATTCTATTTGCTCGAGAAAGTACCGTCTAGTTCACACTTCAATTTCAGAGAGGATAGAGATCTGAGAGGCAAATGGTGAGAGCATCTGTTAGAACTCCTTCTCATGGGATGATTTTTCAGATAGTAAAAAAGATCACTGCACTGAAGTTTCCTTCAGGATGGTGGGTATGGGCTCAAATCTGGACTGTGCACATGTCAAAGCAGCATACTATCCAAATGAGCTATTTTACTTGTCCTTTTTTAAAAAATATTTTATTTGACAGAGACAGAAGTCAAAATGGGAGGGTGTGATAGTGAGAGAGATAGAGACACTTGGAGCACAGCTTCACCGCTCACAAAGCATTCCCCCTGTAGGTTGGGACTGAGGCTCGAACCCCTGGGTTCTGGTGCATTGTAATATATACTCTGAATGGGATTTACCACAACTTGACATCTTCTTCCTTCTTTCTAAGTTAAGGAAGTGCAGACCCTGAGAGGTGACCTGATGGCTCCCAAGTTAGAGAGATCCAGGTCTCCTGACCCCTGAACTTTAATGTTCTTTTAGCATTTTTCTTTTCTCTTCTCTTTTTTTCTTTTCTCCTTTCTCTTCTCTTTTCTCTTTTCTCTTCTCTTCTCTTCTTTTCTTTTCTCTTCTTTTTTTTGCCTCCAGGGTTATCACTGGGGCTTGGTGCCTGCACTATGAATCCAGTACTTCTGGAGGCCTTGTGTTTTTCTCTCTCTTTTGTTGCCCTTGGTGTGCCCTTGTTGTTGTTATTGCTGTTGTTGTTGTTGGATAGGACAGAGAGAAATCGATAGAAGGGGAGAGAGATAGACACCTGCAGACCTGCTTCGCCACCTGTGAAACGACACCCCTGCAGGTGGGGACCCAGGAGCTAGAACCGGGATCCTTACACAGGTACTTCCGCTTTGCGCCATGTGCGCTTAACCCGCTGAACTACTGCCCCGCCCCCCAAACCCTTTTTTTTTTTTCTTTTGGACTAGAGCACCGAAGTTTAACATGCTGGAGGGAGCAGAAATAGGCAGCATTCTGTGGACAAGGGCAGTCAGAGGAAGACAGGTTGAAGCAGAGAAGAGGAATTTGGCTACTATGTACTATTCCACCATAGGGGTGGAAGTGGGAGTGAGGCTCCACTTCCAGAAAGTGGGGTTAGGAGGAGTGAGGAGGTATGTTTGTGCAGGTGATCCCCATTTTTTTTTATTGCATGTATTTACACAAGGCTATATGTAGGCAGTTGTAATATAGACTTAAGCCTTAAGTAATTCAAAAAGTTAAAAGAATTCATGGTGGAGAAAGTTTTATTCCTACCCTTGCTCCATGTTCCCCAGTTTCCTGTCTAAAAGCCAGTTTGTTTATCCTTCCAGACCTATCCTCTGCTAACACTAAACTTATCCCTTACACAGATGAGGACACACCACATTCTACATGTGCTGTGTTTTTTCACACTTAATCTAGAGTGGTTATTTCCTATACGCCCCTGTTCACTGTGTGATCAGAGTACAAAACAGTACACAGACACGCCCCACGCACACACACAGGCACACTTTTTTTGCCACCGGGATTATCACTGGGGTTAAGTCCCTGCACCACTCCATTGATTGATAGTTTGTTTTTCATAAAGATGAAAATGAGAGAGGGGAGAGAGGCAGAGAGGGGAGATACTTACAGCACTTCTCCACCACTTGTAAAGCTTCTTTCTCTACAGGTGAGGACCAGAACTGGAATTCAGATCTTCAGAAACAGCAACAAGTGTGTCAACACCTGGCCCCCCACAGTTCCTTTTTAACTCCCCTCTCTTAAACTCCGCCCCCCCCCTTAAGCATAGAAGCACAACAGTCCTGTGTTTAGTAAGATGAACTGGTCGTGGTCATACCTTTTACCTGTTATTTCCTGGCCAACACAGAGTGGTCTGTTCAGCCTGCCTGGCAGCCATTGCAGCCACAGTAGGGAGATAAGAGCAGGACTTTCACACTCTGGTCAGTGAAGTTTTTCTAAATCTGGAATGGCATTCAAGCAGCCTCAGTCATCTGGTTAAAATAGCCAAAGGAAACGACAGAAAAAGACCTGACAGGAACTGTGCAGAGGACATGTTGTTCCCTCCCTCTCTTGCCTGGAGACACTTTGGTTCTAATGGGCTTCTACTTCTGGCACCTCAGACAGCTAATTTTGCTCTCTGTCTTAGGCAGATGTCCTGCAGCCTAGCTAGAGTTCCCAGACCACCCTGCTGTAGCACCTCTGTGACTGAAAATATAAAGTGTTTATGGGAATACAGGTCCCTTGGCTTCTCAGCAAACTCTACTGTTTTGAGCTGTTAAGAACCCAAGTTCAAGTCCCCAGACACAATATGTCCAGCAGCCCATGCAGTCCTCTCCATGTGATACCTTCCCCTCCCCTCAGTGATGAAATAGGGGCACAAATACTGTTTGCCAGTCTCTAGGCCTCTTGATAAAGCAACACCTATTTTGCTTGTCTATTTTTGTTTGTTTTTATTTAAAAGACACCACCACACAGGTTCCCCCTTGCCATAGTACTCTTTTGTGGTGTGTAGGGGGCTCAAACCTGGGTTGAGAGCATAGTGAAGCAGGCACCCTCCCTGGGGAGCTATCTCACTAGTGCTCTTTAGCTTTACACTAGTAATTTAATATTGACTTAGAAAACTACAAGATAATGGGTATAAATCCACACCTTCCCCAACACCAGAGTTCTATGTTTCCATTCCCTCCACTGAAAACTGCAGTAGTTCTATCTACCAATATTTTATATATTTGCCCTGTTTTTTTTTTTCTATAGTTCTGCCTTATAAGTCACACTGACTAACCTAATACCTCTGAGTATCTTTTTTTTCTTCTTCTTCTTTTTCTTCTTCTTCTCTCTCCAGGTCCTGATGGAATTGGAGTTCAGAGCCCTCTGGTCATCTTCTCCTAACATTTAACCCTCTGGGGGTATGGACCAAAACTCTTTATTAGGTGCAGCAGGTGGAAGGTCTGGCTTTTGTAAATGCTTCTATGGTAAACATGGACATTGGCAGGTTGATTCCTACCGCCCACTCTGTTACCAATGCCTTTATTTTAATTTTACTTTTAAAATTTTATTACGTTATTTATTTATTGGATAAAAACAGAGAAATTGAGAGGGAGGTGGAAGATAGACACCTGCAACACTGCTTCACCACTTATGAAGCTTTCCCCCTGCAGGTGGGGACCAGGGACTCAAACCCCGGTCCTTACACACTGTCACTTAACCAGGTGCATAACAGCCTGACCCCTTACCAGAACCTTTCAAATATCAACTTAGCAGGTATCCAGTACCTCCCTGCCATCAAGGAGGTTTTGATGGTCATTCTAAAATGATCTTTCTCCTGATAATTTCTTGTACTTTTTTTTCTTTTGCCTCCACAGTTATTACTGGGGCTAGGTACCTGCACTATGAACGCACTGCTCCCAGTGGCCTTTTTTTTTTTCCATTTTATTGGATAGGACAGAGAGAAATTGAGAGAGGAGGGGGAGTTAGAGAGGGAGATAGAAAGACAGATAACTCCAGACCTGCTTCACTGCTTGTGAAGCATCCCTCCTGCAGGTGGGGATTCTGAGGCTTAAGCCCAGATGCTTGCATAGTCCTTGTGCTTAGCATTATGTGGGCTTAACCAGATCAGGGTATGTCACTGCCTGGCTCCCTGTACTTGTTCTTTTTAATTTTATTTGCTTATATTTTTATTTTATAGAGACAGCCAGAAATTGAGAAGAAGGGGAGATAGGGAGAGAGACAGAGAGGTACCTGCAACACTGCTTTACCACTCGCAAAGCTTTCCCCCTGCAGGTAGGGACCAGGGGCTTGAACCTGGGTCCTTGAGCTTTGTAACATGTACACCACCACCTGGCCCCTATACTTGTTCTTTTCCTTTTCCTGTACTTGTTCTTTAACTGTTTAGGAGACTACTATCTTTGTTTGCCAACTTGTCTGAAGCCTTTTGTGTGGGCAGGGACTACGTCTTCTAGTAGCAACAGCAATAGCCAATATCATCTGTATGTTACTTTACTATGTGCCATTCTGTGAATAAGAACTTTACATATATTAACTAGTTGAATCTATTTATTTTAATTAATTAATTTTTTGCCACGAGATTTATCGCTGGGGCTCTATGCCTGCTTGATAATTCCATTGCTCCCAGCAGCCATTTTCTTTTTTTCTTTTTTAATGATAGAGATATAAGTAGAGAAGAAGAGAAAGACGCCTGCACTACTGCTACACCACTTTTTCCTGCAGGTGGGGATTGGGATTTAACTGGATCTTGGTGAATGTGCTCTACTCGGTGCACCACAGTCCAGCCCCAAATAACTGAGTGTTATGAAAGCCCATCAAGCAAGTATTATTTGTCTTAGATCTACAGAAGGCACATAGAAGGGTAAAAGCTAAGTAACTTGCCTCTTAGAGGTGGTGCAGGAGCTAAAAGTATTGAACTCTCAAGCATGAACTCCTGGGTTCAGTTCCAGGCATCACATGTACCACAGTGATGGACTGGCTTACTCTATCATAAATGCATAAATAAAACTTTAGAAGCCAAGTAGCTTCTTCATCTGATTAGGTAATCTTTTAGATTTGACAGTTCAACTGAAAAGCTAAGTAACTTAATTGTCAAAACTGGAAGAGCTAGGATTTGAACTGCAACATCCTCTGTGACACCTAGAAGAAACCACACATTGTAGCAGGCCATGGGATAAAGATTGAGTGCTTGGGGTTTCCCAAACCCCGGGTCCCCATCTGCAGGGGGAAAGCTTTGCAAGTGGTGAAGCAGTGTTGTAGGTGTCTCTCTGTCTCTCTCCTTCTCTGTCACCCCCTTCCCTCTCAATTTCTGGCTGTCTCTATTCAATAAATAAAGATAATAAAAAAATTAAAAAGACTTTATCCTTTAAAAACAAACTATTAAAAAAAGATTGAATATGAATAAACTTGGACTTACCCTTGGGAATTAGGGAAGGAACATCAGAATCAACAGAAGTTGGTGAGCATAAAGGCAAGTCTCAGGGCTGAAGATGGTGGGAGAGGTGGGGAGGGACAAGGGCACTTGATAGCAGTATCACTGCTCAGCTCGCTGCAGAGGGAAAGGGCAGGAGGTGTTCCTTCTCAAATGTCCCAGTGATGACAAAGATAGCCTGGCAGTGTCCTTCAGGCTCAATGTAAATATGAGTTGCTGGATTTGTTAAACTGCTGGTCACCAACAGTCCTAGCTAAGTCTCCAGGAGTAGGCTGCTTCCTCTGTGTCTCTGAGCCCCTCCAACATGTTATCTGAGAGTTAGGCTCATCCTTCCTCAGCCACTGCCAAGCTGGAGAGCTGGCAAGATGGACTCTTGCTCAGAAAGAGCCACCTGACTCATTTCATGTCTTCCTTAGTCCTGAACATTTGGCTTCTGACAGTGGATGGCAGCCTCTCCCAACAGGTCCTAGCCCCCCCCCCTTAGCATTCATTACCATATTTGTCCCATTCATAGATGATTGTGAACTATTTCAGAGGGACTTAAGATAGTGACTAAAAGACATGCTCTGCTATCCTTCTAGGAAATACCTTCTTTGGATTTTATTTGTTTTGAGGTTTTCTTTTTCTTTCCAGAACACTGATTAGCAGCTCTGACGTATGGCCTTGATTGGAGGAATTGAAAAATTGAACCTGGAATTCAGAACCTCAGGCACGAGAGTCTCTTTACATAACCATTATGCTATCTACCCCCACCCTAAGTTTTACTCTTTATTAACACAGGCACATGCAATGTCAGGGCTTAAACTCCAGAACCCATGTGTTGAATGAAGTCCAATGCTCTAGCCATGGTGCCACTTCCCAGGCCTCAATGTTGTAAACCATTAACACTCCAAATAAATAAAAATTATTTAAAAATCTTTTTAAAATGTGGATCCATCTCAAGTGTTACAAGAGGAACTCTGCCCATGCTCAAACCTAGCTCCCCATAGCTCTCCAGCTAGAGGGAGAGCAGGGGGGTCTCTGCCCACCCACATAGCTGGGGCTTTCTTTTTATTTATTTTTTTATTCTCTTTATTTATTGGATAGAGACAACCAGAAATCAAGAGGGAAGGGGGTGATAGAGAAGGAGAGAGACAGAGAGACACCTGCAGCCCTGCTTCACCACTGTAGGTGGGGACCAGGGATAGTTGGGGTTTTCAAGGCAAGGTCCTAGCAGGGTCCTGGCACATATGTGATGCAGGGATTGGAGCTGGAGCTTCAAGCAGGTTAAGCCCTGCAACTTTAAAGAGAGTGATTAGATGTGACCAGGAGAGCTTCGCAGGGTAGCTAGTCTTCAGTAGAAATGTCAGCACTCGCTGGTGGAACGCAGTGCACTTAGAGGGAGACCCTGTAGCACCCTCCACCGCCCCCAGCCTTTCCACAGGCCCCTGGTTGGTGGGGGGGGGGGGGGCGCTGCAAAAGAGGGCGACCCCGCGCAGCAGGTGCCTTTTCTGCCTGAGACCGGCTTTCACCGCGAAACTGGGGAGGAGGCTGTGTTGCTGACACTGCGCACCCCGGGAAGCCAGGCTCCCCTGGGCTGCAGGGATTGTGACCTCCCCCCCACCCCCCTTTCTGTGATGCAGCCGCCTGCAGGTCTGTCCCGGCCCCTCCCGCCCTGGCTGTCACAACAGCAGCGGCTCTGTATCTGGAGCAGTTGGGGCGGGCAGGCCCAGCTGGCAGCAAGCAGGCAAGGAGAGCGCCGCGATGGTGAGTTCTCTGGGGCACCAGGATCCTAGTCCGGGTTGTGCGGGATCTAGGCTTGGTTCCCGAGAGTCCTGGGGGATTCCGGGGTCCAGGTTCGAGATTCGAAGAAGAGGACGGACATTTGAGTCCAGGGTCTGAAGACCTGGGTTCTAGAGTTGGAATCTGAGTGCCTTGGGAATCCGGACTTTCTGGACTTGGGGTTTGGGTCCCGGGGTCCAAGTCCGAGAGTCTGGGAGTTTGGAGCCCGGGTCCCAGAGTTTGGCATCCTGAACCCGCGTCTGGTCAGGCGTCTAGGTCGGGCGGCTCAGGGTCTGAGGGGCTCGAGTCTGGGAGTGTGGGGTCTGGGTCCTGCTAGCCAGCTTGCGAGGGGCAGGAAATAGGATAGACGCCCCAGCCCGGAGCCTCCCTGAGGGTTTAACAGGGAAACTTGAAGTCTCCCTGGGAGTGTCAGTTCAAGGTTGAGATGTTCTGGTGCCAGGTTTCCTTATCAGCCGGGAGTGGCAGACCGAAATGGGACCTCATGGAGATCTGGGCTGGCTGGAGGGCAGAGAGAGAGAGAGCTAGGGATGGGAGAGGGGGGAGAGGGGGAGGGAGAGAGGGGGAGGGAGAAAGAAGGAGGAGGAGAAGGATGGAGGGGAGAGGGGGAAGGGAGAGACAGAGAGAGATGTGACAAAGAGGTGAGGGAGAGAGGGAGTGAGGGGGGAGAGGAGGAGAGGGGGAGGGGGGAGGTGGAGGGAGAGAGAAAGGAAGGGAGAGAGAGATGTTGAACACTCCCCAGAAGGGCAGGTCAGGGATCAGAGTCACAATTCCTCAAGCTTGCAGTGTGGAAGATTTGGGAAGGAGTGGGGGTGAGGGAAGATTGAAGTGTGGGGAGTGCATTTTTTTTTTTCTAGTTCAGAGTCATCTGTGTGGGGTTGGGGCACCTAGAGTTGAATGCCCTCAGCCCCAGTCCTCTGTCCCCAAAGGTCAAATGTAGAGAGACTTTGTTACACAATTGTCTCCCTCCACAAGGCCAAAGGGAACCTCAGATCTGTTTTTCACTAGGGCTTAGGAGACTAGTCTCTGCCTTTCCTCACCACCACAGCTTTCTCTTGTACACACTGGTCATCTTTGCTGGGGAGGGTATCTTAGAACTCTACCAGCTCACCCTAGGAAAATCATGCCCTCTCTGTTTCCAAACCCTGGATTGGGGAAAGTTCAACCCCAATCCTCTTCTCAGGCCCCTGGAAAGGCAGACATCTAGCTCAGAGCCTGGGGTTTGGAATGGTGAATTGAAAATGTTGGCTGGGAGGAGAAGGCACAGTAAGCAGGTCTTAGAGGCCAGGATCAAATTTCTGGACACTGTCTCTCCAGGCAGGTGTCAGTGACCTAATGAGCTAGTGGAGAATCCCACTTCACTACTCTGAGCTAGTTTTTCTTATCCACAAAATGAAGAGGTTACAGACCAAATCTGCAAGGACACTCTACCTACTTTTACTATTTGGAATTTTTATTATAGAGATAATTTTATTTTTTATTATCTTTATTTATTGGATAGAGACAGCCAGAAATTGAGAGGAAGGCGAGATAGGGAGAGAGCGAGCAGCCTACTTCACCACTTGTGAAGTTTTCCTCCTGCAGGTGGGGACTGCGGGCTTGAACCCTGGTCCTTGTGCATTGTAATATGTACGCTCAACCAGGTGCACCACCACCCAGCCCCCGTAGAGAGAATTTTAAATAGCTATAAAAGGAGAGTGAATGGTATAAGGAGCCTTCATATGTGTATCACTTTTTTTTTCATGAGAGCACTGATCAGCTCTGGCTTATGGTGGTACAGTGAATTGAACCTGGGACTTTGAAGCCTCAGGCATGAAAATCTCTTTGCATAATGATTATGCTATTTACCCCACCTTCAAAAAATGTCTACCTAGAGTGAGTTTTTCTTTTCTTGCCCCCTTTTTTTTTTCTCTTGCCATTACTTTGGAGCAAATGCTAGGAAGCACATTCAAGACCCAATATTTAATATTTATTATGTCTAGCTCATAGCTGGTGATTTATAAATTTCAAAATTCTCTCACATGTTTTAACTTTTAAAAAACAATTAATGAGAGATAGATAGATAGAGAGAGAACATCAATGCCAGGGATCCAACTCAAAATTTCATTCCTTTTTTTTTTTTAAAGTATTTGTTTGATAGGACAGAGAAATTGAGAGGGAAGGAGGAGAAAGAGGAAGATGGAGAAGCAGAGGGGAAGGGGCAGGTATCTAGAGAGATAGCTGCAGCACTGCTTTACAGCTTGTGAAGCTTTCCCTTGGAGATAGTGAGTGGGGGGGGGGCATGCACATGTTAATGTGCACACTTAACCAGGTATTCCACTGACCAGATCCTAGGACCTCATGCTTTTAAGTCCAAAGCTGTAGCCATTGTACCACATCCTGGGTGGCTAAGTATATACTTTTTCTTTTCTTTTTCTTATTATTTTTTTTAATTCTAGTCAGTACTGTGGGTCCAGGCTTGAACCTGGGTTATGTGCTTGACAAATCAGGTAATCTATCTTGCAGGCCTTGGACACTGCTCTGATGTCTGTGGTCCTTTGCTCCTATGTAGGCAGGCATGGCTAAGCTCTGCAGAGTCCATGCTCATGTTCATAGTCTGACCTTAGATCACTGTGTGGGCCTCCATAGGGGTCACAGGTCACAGGCCACTGCTGCTACCTTCCTTCCCATCACTAGATGCAGGCTCCCTTTGAGGTCATTGAGCAAAGGAGGAGCCCCCATGAACACAGTTCCCAAGGCAGGGGCTTGGGCAAAGGCAATAGATATATGAGTAACTAGAAGTTTCTAATTGTAGGTCAGGTTAGATCTGAACCCCAGAGTTGGAGGGTTAATTTTGCTCTGAAGGTCATATATGAGGGAGCTCCTGTATGACCTTGGAAGGAAGGTAAAGTTAAAATCAGTTTTGATTAGGAAATAGCTGTTAGTACAGGCAGAGTCACAGGTATATGTGTATGTGTGTGTGTGTGTGTGTTTGGGTGTTGGTCATCGTTTCTCCTTTGGCTAATTCTGCTTCTGTTTCTATCCATGTTGGTCATCATGCCAGGTTCCCTTGCATTGCTTGATGCTGTGGTCTATTTACATAATAGACTGTTTTGCCTGAGACCTGCCCTGCCTGCAGGGCATTGGTTTAATCCCCATTGGTTAGATGGAATTAGAGCTCTTTTCCTTCTCTCCACCCACTCTCCTACCCAGTTCCTTTTTCCAGCCTGCCACTTTCGTCTTAGAAGGTATAAAGGCAGATTCTTTTCTAATCAATAAACATTGGATTGCGTTCCCGCTCAGCCACGAGAGTTCCTGGTTCCTCTCCCGCTTCGCTGAGTAAGCAGCAGCCTAGTTTGGCTCAGGTCGAACTCTCCAACCCAGAGAGCACATGCCAGGGAAGAAACACCCTCAGGCTAGCTGACATTTGGGGTGGGGTGGGGTGAGTGCAGTGCTCTTGAAGGCACAAATGGACCATCTGCTTCTTTTTCCTTTGACTACTATAGGTCTAGCAATACTATCTGTGGCCTTTGTGATCATCTTTTCTTTCATTGGTGACTTCCTGTTAGAGTTTTCCCCAGATAGTGAACTTTGGTGACAAGGAAGAGGAAATGAGGGTGGCCAGAAGGTAGCTTTTCTGGTAGAGTGTTTACATTACCATGAGTAAGGACCCAAGTTTGAGCTCAGATTCTTCTGGGAAAAGCATCATGAGAATGGTGGAGCAATGCTGCAGTGTCTTTCCTTTTTTGTGTGTTTCTCTCCCTGTCTAGCTTACTGTTTCCCAACCTTTACTTAGAGGGGAGAAAAGGGGGGGGAGGATAGAGAAATGGAATAGACACTATATTAGGTTAAAAATGCTTTAACTGAACCTACAAAATAGCTCACCTTCATTGTGTTCTGCTTTGCCATGTGTATAACCCAGGTTCATGGCAGACCCTCACTGCTTTGAAGGGAACTTTTGTGCTGTGGTATCTCTCTCTCTGCCTCTGTCTTTCTATCTGAAAAAGTCATCCCTGACTGGTGAAGCCCTAGTAATGACAATAAATAACAAAATTTTTTTAAAAACTTAACTATCTTATATTTACCCCAATATCTGTTCAAATATCAGAATTTTGATATCCCTAACTCTTGCTAAAGCCAGTGTTAGTCATTCCTATTTCTGCTCTGATTGCAGTCCTATGATCCAGGCCTCTCTCCTGAGCTGCCCTCCCTACTGAAGTGGGGTGGCTGTTCTTGCTGTTTCTGGCTTGCCAGCTGTGTTCTGAGTGATTCCAAAAGACTCTTAATTGAAGGGTTCTGAGCAGAGTGAATTCATTTGAACAACCTATGAGTCACATTTGTTCTTAGTTTAATTATCACTTTGTAACACTGTGGATCTACCTTTTTGCTTATTATTTCTGACCTGGATCTTAAAATATGTGTAGTTTATGATGCCACCTTAACAGCTAGAAATAATGGACTGAATAATGTGCTTCTTACAAATACATAGGAGGCCAGGGGTGTACAGATTATCTCAGTTTGTCATGGGACACATACTACTGCCTTGTGCCAGGCCCATTTCTAAGTTTTGGGATATTTGGAACACTTCAAAAAGAGCTTTATTAGCCTAGCAAGTGGTACAGTGGCTAGAGCACTGGACTTACCTGCATGAAGTCCTGAGTTTGATCCCTGACATTGCATATGCAAGATTCATGCTCCATTACTCTCTCTCCTTTTTCATTAATGAAATATTTGTTTAATGGGCTGAGGAGACAGCATAATGGCTACACAGAAAACTTTCATGCCTGAGGCTTTGAGGTCCTCGGTTCAATCTCCAGCATCACCATAAGCTAGAGCTGAGCAGTGCTCTGGTTTCGCTCTGTATCTTAATCTCTTTCATTAAAAATAAAATATTTTAAAAATAAAACAATCATTTAAAGTATTTTTTAAATAGGCTTTTTAAAGCCACGCAGTCTTCTACAGAGAATGATCTTGTTCTTCCAGAGTAAATCAAAAGGTAATGATTCACATTAAAATAGAAATAATGTAAGACTCACACTAGGAAAGATATATATATATATATATATATATATATATATATATATTACTGTGGAATCACAAAAATGCTACCACTTTCTAGAACGTGGGCTGTTGGATGTGATACAGATGGCTCCTCTGCTCTGCCCTTCATGAGCCCATGCTTCAGACAGGCTGAGCAGTGTGTGAAACCTGCTTTCTCTTTTCCTGTCTCTTGTTCATGTTGCTCTGAAATACAGTTCCCCCCTCACTAGTGTTACATGTCTAAGTTCTTCAAGGTCTCCACAAATAACCCCTCTGGGAAGCCACAAGAAACATTTTTTTCTCCACTGAATCCTAATTGCCTGCCAAAGCACCTGTCCCTTGCTTTCTCGTCAGGTGGACAGTCCATTTCCTCAGGGTATAAGTTCTAGCCCCTTCCCCTCTGTTTATTAAGCACCTATTATTATTTTTTTTTTTTTTTACCAGAGGACTGTTCAGTTCTGGTTTATGGTGGTGCTAGAGATTGAACCTAGGACTTTGGAGCATCAGGTGTGACTCTATTTCAAATTTTATATAATCTATACAATCCCCTATTATGTACAAGCAAGTGCTGACCTTGATGCTGGAAGCTGAGTAAGCAAAGGTTCCTTGTCCTCCTGCATACTCTTACTACTGGAAAAATCAGAAACTTCCACAAGCCACTATGACCTGGCATGGTAGATACAGCCATAGGGGTGTGGGAACACACAGACACCCTGTGCTCTTTGTGGTTTCCAAGTTTCCTCTGTGAAGTGACATTTAGTGAAAGGTCTGAAGGATGAATAGCTGTTATTCCAGGGAGTTCCAGTGCCTCCCCCATACAATACACTAAATGTGGGAATGTACAAAATAAGAAGTCCTTGTACCTTTATCCCAACACTTGGGCTATATATGGCTTTATCCCAACACTTGGGCTGTATATGTATACAGCCCAACACTTGGGCTGTATATGAGTGTGCCGGGCTAGTGTGAGGGTGTTTCTTCCCAGGCATGTGCTCTCTGGGTTGGAGAGAACTCAACTGGAACCAGCCTGGGCTCCTGCTTACTCAGTGACGCAGGAGAGGAACCAGGAACTCGTGGCGGAGCAGGAACACAATGCAATGCCTTTACTGATCAGACACAACTCCTTTATATATATCTTTAACCGGGAGTGGCAAGTGGGAAAAGGAAATGGCTAGGAGAGGGGGTGGAGAAAAGAGCCTGAAGGTTGAAAGCTTCCATAGCAGCTGTTTCGAAGTCTAACTAGTGGGATTAACCAATACCCTGCAGGCAGGGTGGGTCTAAGACAAAACAATGATTATGTTAATAGACCAGAGCATCAAGCAATGCAGGGGAGCTGGCTTAATGCCCAACATGGGTGTGCCATACATTTCTAAGGAAAGAAATTCTTTGGATAGGTTTCTCTATCCTGCACTCACTCCTGTATTACTGGGCAGCGAGGTTCCAGCAGCAGAGAAGGGACCCCCACTCACATTACAGAGGCCTAAGCGCCTTGTGCTCCAGCCTAGGTTCAAAATAGAAACACAGAGGAGTGAAAATCAAGGTAATCTGAAATATGAGATTGGGGCAAATGTCTGGCTTAAAGGTCTTCTACTGGGCCAGCTGGATTTCCAATCACTCCCCTCCTCCTTCCTGAAGGACCAACCCTGAGAAAAACAAGATTCCAGATTCTACTTGAGACAGATGACCCATTTCCAAAGAGGCCACCACCATAAATCATGATCAGCTTCTGCAGTGACCCTTTTTCTCCTGAAGTGCTGCTCTTCAAGGCCTTGGATGCACCTTTAGGCTTGTTCAGGTGCAACTGTGGGCAGTTCTGGAGTCCTCACACAGGGAGGCAGGGGGCTGAATGTAGTAAAGAATGCAGGCAGAGGAAGAAGCCCTGGAATGGAATCTAGCTCAGGCACATTTGCTTTTGAGCTCTCAAATCTTCAGTCTCTTGGCCTTTTCATCTGTAAAATCATGGGGAAGTAAATGTATGTGCAGGTCCATGAGGCCAGTCCAACTCTAGCATCCTAAACATTCTGAGCCAACAGATCATCTCTGGTAATGACTGGTGAGTGGTCTTTAGTGTGTGCAGAAGTTTTTCCTGGTCCACTCTGAGTCTATTTCTTGTTTGTTTTACTCTGAATAAGTTTAACTAGGAAACAGCTCTTCATAAAGTAAGTGTGTATATACAATGTTTGTGAAGATGATAGGTGTATTAGTATGAGATGAAAGTATCCAAAGAGACTAAAACTGACATTATTACACTAGTGGACTTTGGGACCCAACACTATTTCTTTTTTTTTTTTTTATTTTTTTTATTTTTTTTTCCAACACTATTTCTTTTTCTTTTTTCTTTCTTTTTTTCTTGTTTACCTCCAGAGTTATCACTGGGGCTCGGTGCTGGCACTATGAATTCACTGCTCCTGGAGGACATTTTTTTCCATTTCATTGGATGAGACAGAGAAATTGAGAGAGGAGGGGTTGATGGAGAGGAAGGGAGAAAGATAGACACCTGCAGACCCTTTTCATTGCTTGTAAAGCTTCACTCCTGCAGGTAGGGAGCTTAGGGCTTGAAACTGGATCCTTGCACAGGTCCTTGAGCTTAGTACTATGTGCACCGAACTGGGTATTCACCCAGGTTACTTTCTGGGTGAAGATCCTACTGCAACTGCCCTCTTCCTCCTCCCCCGCCTCTTGCTCCTCCTCTTTCCACTTTCCTTCTTTCTCTTTCCTCTTCTTTTTAAAAAATTAATTAATTAACAATAAAATGGAAAGAAAGAGAGCATCACTCTAATACATGCACTGCCAGTCATCAAACTCAGGACCCCATGCTTGAAAGTCCAACACTTCACCAACTGCACCACCTCCAGGGTCACAGAACTTCTTAGACTAGAATTTAGTCTTAAGATGGAGGCAAACATGGACTTCACAATAAATGAGAGAGGAGTAACAAACATATGTTTGTCACTAACACATGTTTATTGCCTATTGCAGGTCGAGAATAAAACTACCAGGTAGTGTCATAACAAAGCGATGATGGCCAAGATAGCAGCAATAATGACTAGTTTATTACTTTGAGACAAGGGCAAGTTAAGTCCTGTCAAGAAACATGGCACAACAAGAAAATTGAGAAGGCATGATTCACAGCCTGGGGTGTGGGCAATGTTGTGTGTGATGTGTTTCCTGGATGCCAGGCTCATGACAATGACTGGGATGTGTTCCTTACTGGGGTTGTGCTACATACTGGCTTCTGTCAACACTTGCTACTCAGTCTGCTTTTTGGACCAAGTGAAGAGATGGGCATAGAGTGGGAGCACTGTTGGATACCTAGTTAGCAAGCAGAGAGTTGGGATACCCTAAGTCCTTGAGATATCACTCAGGGCAGTTACCCTGCTCCATGCCCAGAGAATCCCTAAGTCCTCAGGAGATCCACACACTAAGGAGACTTGATGTATTTCTATGTCCATCCAACACCCCTAGAGGCTCTCTTCCTGATTCAGGCTACCCAGAACTGGAAGAGGCCAGACCAGGTCATGGGTAAGAATAGAAACCCTCATGCCTGGCACATGTGTCCCTGTCACACTCTGGCAGGTTGTGCCAGCACAGAGTCACTTTATGCCAGTCTCAGGATTCCTACAAGTGAGGTATGGTGGGGTGACTAAGCCATTCCTCCAGCAAAAGCCTATAATTAGACAGACAGACAGACAGGCAAATACACACACACACACACACCTCTACCTTCTCACCCTTAGCTGTTAGTACTCAGACCTACCCCATATTGTGGCTTCAAACTAGCTAGAATAACACACAAATAAGGAAACTATGAAGATTTATTGTTTCTATTTCTATTTTTTTTAAGTTGTCATCTCTAAGATATCACTGCAGGTTGACTTCTTCAGATATAGAAGGAAGAAGGGAGGAAGGGAAGGAGGGAGACATGTAGGTATATAGGTAAGTAGGTAGGAAGTTGGGTAGGGAGAAAAATAGATAGATAGATGATAGATAGATAGATAGATAGATAGATAGATAGATAGATAGATGGATAAATACCACAGCACCCCCAGTGCCAAAGTTTCCTTTAATATAGTGAAGACTGTCCTCGAACCAGAATTTCATACATGATACACATGATACAGAACCCCCCCCCAAAAAAAAAGCACAATTCTAGCATATGTGCTGATTAGAATCAAACCTCACACGTGCAATTCCGGCACTCACCTCTCAAACTAATAAAGGTCGGGTTTCCTGACACATGGTCTGTCCTCAGAGTTCAGGAAAAGCTGAAATGATATCTTCGAATCCCCATTGTTGATACTCCCATTCTTCTTTTTTTTTTTTTAATTTGTGATTATAATGAGTTACAAGATTGTAGGATCACAGGGTATATCACAGGGTATCACCACACCCACCACCAAAGTTGTGTCCCCCACCTTTTCCACCTCCCAAAGACAACCATTATAGTTTTCACATTCTTTCTATCCCTACCTTTGTAAGCAGAACACGAATGACACTCATGCTCCATACTCCAAAATCTGTTCCTGCCATGGTGTCTATATACTCTATGAAATTATTATTACTGTATTGTTCCTGATGGTAGTAGTAGTAGTAGTTAGTAGTAGTTATTGTTGGTACTAGGTCTTCGCTATTCCTGGCTAACTTCTAAATGGATGGAGACAGAAAGGCAGAGAGAGCAGGAAAGAGATTACAGCACCAAAGCTCCTTTCATTGTAGGGGGTGGGGATGCTGGTCTGGAATATGAATCACACACATAGCAAAATAGCACACTATCCAAGTGAGCTATTTTACCAGGCCTATTCTATGATAGTCTGCATCTCCCTGTCTGTGACTACCGTCAAGGAAAGGCTGAATCTTGACTGAGTATGAATGCTGTCTTTGTGTAAGGTTGTGGCTCTAGTGACACTTTCCTTTTTGCTGGTAGTTACTCAAGTCTTGTTCCCTGTGCACATGTGCCCAGAGACCTGAAGTCCCACCCCCTGGTTCTGAGGTGGCCAGACTGGACACATGGGTGTCCTGCAAATTGAATGCCAAGGAGAGCTAACTTCTTGGAGGTGGGGCTCATGTGGTGAAGGAGTGATTAAGCAGTGAGAATTCTGACCTTGACTCTATCCTTTCCCTACAGCGGGAGTGCATATCTATCCACGTGGGCCAAGCAGGAGTTCAGATCGGCAATGCCTGCTGGGAGCTCTTCTGCCTGGAACATGGCATCCAGGCAGATGGCACCTTTGGTGCCCAGGCCAACAAGATCAGTGATGACGACTCATTCACCACCTTTTTCAGCGAGACTGGCAATGGGAAGCATGTGCCCCGGGCTGTTATGGTAGACCTGGAGCCTACAGTGGTTGGTGAGTGTGTTCTGGAAGCCTCTCCACAGACACGTTGAAGCCACAGAGGATCTGAGTCATCATAACCAGGCAGCAGAACCTCCAAGTGGAAGGTGGAGATGGCTTGACCAAAATCATGCATCCCAACACCCCACACAGCCTCTGATAGCTCCTTGAGTCCTCCAAGGTCTTGGAGAATTTCACAATAGGGACCACATGTCTCTGCTCTCCATTGTAACTCTTATGCATAAACAAACACTGTCTATTTTTAATTCCTTAAACCTGCAGAAGTAGTTAGGGCTGCTTACTGAATATGAAGGGTAATAATGCAAGTAATTTTACAAAGTATAAGAAGCCTCTGCATAGTCAGTTTCCCAGAATATAAGTTTATGATTTTATAATACTTGCAATCTTTTCTCATGAGTCTGAAAGACCCTCTTGGTCTCTTCAGACAAGATGGACTAACAGCAGGTATCTTCTTTTCTAAAGGCAAAAAGTTTCCCAGTTCTAGAATATACTTCATTTTGGATTTTGAATAACAGGAATTTAGTGGTCCGGGAGGTGGCACAGTGGATAAAGCACCGGACTTTAAAACATGAGGTCTTGAGTTCGATCCCTGTTGAGTTCAATCCCTGTAAGCACATGTACCAGAGTGATGTCTGGCTTTTTTCTCTCTCTTCCTATCCCTCTCATAAATAAATAAATAAATATATTTTTTAAAATATCAGGAATTTATATTATATTATACTGTATTATATTATAGATTTCAAGAACACAATTCATGTCAGTCTTGTGATAGTGCTGGAGTTTGAATTGGGACTTCAGAGCCTCAAAGGGGATTTCAGGCATCAAAGTCTTTTGCATCACCACTCTGATGTCTCCCTAGCAGATAACAGGAATTTAACCTTGTGTCAGGGCAGGATTCCTGCTACTTTATGTCCCTCATCCCCAACCTTAGTTCCACTCTGACTGTATCTGGCTCTAAGGCATTCCTAGTTAACAGCAGCATTTTTTACAGCCTCAGGGCTAGCTAGCTCCTGGAGTAAGAGGTGCACAAACTCTATAGAGACTGCTGGACAAATGACTGGAATGACAGAACACAAATTTTTAGTGGCCTCAGACTACAGTATTCTTCCCCTTGGGTACTTAGCACAAATACATCCAGTGCAGATTATCCTCCCAAGTCATTGTGAAAACAAGAGATTTCCTGGAGGAAGTACAGGAACACACCTCTTGATACCACCACCACACACACATACCAAGAAGAAATATGGAGATGGGGGCCTGGGTCATCTTGCTCTGGTGTGTGTGTGTGTGTGTGTGTGTGTGTGTGTGTGTGTGTGTGTGTGTGTGTGTGTGAGCTCCCTTGGTGGTCTCTTCAGGGCTGCTGTTTTCTAAAACCTGGAGCACAGATTTGATTAAGTCATTGTAGAATATTCTTAATATCTGATGTATTACTGTCCCTTGAGGTGAAGGTATGGGGGAAAGGTAGTTCTTGACAGAGCCAAGAAACTGGTCGGACTACCCCTGAAACATCTTTTAAAAATATTTTTATTTAATTGTTATTGATAGAGACAGAGAAATTGAGAGTTGAGGGGAGATAGAGAGGGAGAAAGAAAGAGAGACACCTGTAGCCCTGCTTTACCACTCGTGAATCTTTCCCCCTGCAAGTAGGGTCTATGGACTTGAACCTGGATTCTTGTGCACTGTAATGTGAGCACTTAACTAGGTGAACCACTGCCTGCTCCCTCAGAACTTTCTTTGTGTCCCTAGACCATTTATTTATACCAGAGCACTACTCAACTCTGGCTAATGGTGGTGCCAGGTTTTGAACCTAGGACCTTAGAGCCACGGCCAAGAAAGTCTTTTGCATAACTGTTGTGCCATATCCTGGCCCTCTAGAACATTTCTACGAAAGATTTTTTTTTACTCAATAGTGAGGGGTTGAGGGGCGTGGGAGAGAGAGAGAGAGAGAGAGAGAGAGAGAGAGAGAGAGAGAGAAGAGAAGAGAAGAGAAGAGAAGAGAAGAGAAGAGAAGAGAAGAGAGGGAGAAGAAACCAGAGTATCACTCTGGCACATATGTTGCCAGGGATCAAAGACCCCATGTCTGAGAGTCCATATCTATTGTGCCACCTCTGAGTCTGCCCTCTAGAACATTTTAATACAAGTGAAATTAGATTCTATTTTGGGTAACCTTGCATCATGGAAAGAAAAACAAAAAGGAAGCCAATGGGTCAAGGTGGAAGGAGGAGAAGGGAGCTACTCTGGTGATTGTTGAGCCTTGTAACTAAAGGCTTTTTAGCCCAAGCCTTAGGGCAGCTTTTCGGACTTGCTTGAACTGGATGCTTCTGACTCTTTAAGCATCCTAGAAATCTGAGTCTATTGCAGACTGATTATCAGTTTGTCTGGCGTTCACCTCATTGGAGTTTCATAGGTAGGGGAAGGAGCCTCAGAGGGTGTCCTATGTTATTCTAGCGGGGGGGTGGTAGCTCTGCTGGAAACTATTGACATATTGGTCCCTATCTTGATAGATGAGGTTCGGGCAGGGACATACCGCCAGCTCTTCCATCCAGAGCAGCTGATCACAGGAAAGGAGGATGCTGCTAACAATTATGCTCGGGGTCACTACACAGTGGGCAAGGAGAGCATTGACCTTGTGCTGGACCGCATACGGAAGTTGGTAAGTCTCAGAGGTCTAGGGACTGGTGGGTCAGTTTAGCAGTCTGGATTGGATCCTTACTCTCTGAATAGATTGGGTAAAGGGGCATGTATCCTGGGTATAGGGCAGCCTTCCTACTATTGGGGAATATCTGCTGAGCTTTGCAGGCACTCTCAGCAAGTGCTCCTCTCTCTGACTAAACAGCATGGGCTACCCTATAGACTTGACATCCTGTTAGTACTGACACTGCATGATAGTATCTGGGGAAATTCCAGGAATAGTTAGGCAGAGCTTTCTTGTTGTAAGCAAAGGCTAACAAAATAACTTTGGAGAGTTAATTGGCACATTTCATCACTTAAAAAATGCCATCACAGATACCAATTAGATACAGTCCTTCATTTAATTACCTTAATGATGATGGTAATAATAATAATAATAATAATAGTAATGAGGTCTTTCCTCTGGAGTTAGATGAAGAAACTGAGGGACAGGTTGATAACTGAGCCAATGCCACACAGCCAGAAAGTGGCATATTCAGGACTTGACGTGGGTTGGTCAAAGTTCCGAGCTGTATGGTGGATTGGTTTAACTATTCAAATCCCCATTTCCTTATCTATAAAATGGAGATGATTGGGAGGTAAGGATGCTAAATTTTGTGTATGTTCACTTTCTGACTTGTAGGGGTCATCAGGCTCAGCTTTCTGTAAACCCCAAGTTCAGAAGCACTAGACTAAATGGTCAGACATATTGCAAATTTCAGGCCTGAGCTTATTACATCATACTAGATCATTCATAATCACAGTTACCTTGTAATATTGGTGTATTTTTCCCACTTTAACCAAGAATAAATAGAAGTCTGGTGATGTTAAATGACTTGCTCAAGTTTTTACGATTGGGACATAGCAAAGTTGACAATGAAACTGATCAGAATCCTCTCCCTCCATTTATGTTTCTGAAAATGTGTACCTTCTAAGGCTGGACTGAGATGGGTTGTCAGAAATTCCCTCTAAATGAAACTGTCAAGGGACAAGGGTTGGAGCTTTCCAAAGGCAAAATTACCTGTCTACGCAGTTCTGAAATCCATTCCTGGTACTAGCAAGCCATTGAGCTGTAACTATATTTGCCTAGAAGCTGTGTGTGCCACACATTACAGCATACATATTTATATGTATTTAAATCTTTAGTAGTAATTTGATAATGCTTTGTGCAATAATAAGCCTGAAAGGTATAGCTCCCCACTATACCCACCACAAGCATTTTGAGCCTCTCCCACCATAACTACCAGAGTTCTGACAAAGTCATAGAGCTAATGTGAGTACTTATTTCCTCCTCCTCTTCTTTTATTCTTTTTCTTCCTGTTCCTTGCAACTTCATACGTTTCACTTACCTATATTCCACATATGAACAAAACCGTCTGGAAAATGAAAATACTTTATGATCTGGCAATACCTCTCCTAGGTATATACACAGAGGACATGAAAATGCTGATTAAAATAGACATCTGCCTCCTTATGTTCATTGTTGTAGAATGTGTCCTTCCTAAGATGAATACAACTCCTGTGAATTTCCTTATCCCTTTAACGCTGTTTTGATTTTACTTACATAAAAATGTTGAGGGGTGGGATGGAAAATGTATGTGGATTGTCTCTCTTTGTTTCTATGATGGTATTAGAAATCTGACTTCATGGTTTCTTCTTGTGTCCCACTTCCCCCAGACAGATGCCTGCTCTGGCTTGCAGGGCTTCCTGATTTTCCACAGTTTTGGAGGAGGCACTGGCTCTGGCTTCACTTCTCTGCTGATGGAACGCCTCTCCCTGGATTATGGCAAGAAGTCCAAGCTGGAGTTTGCTATCTACCCAGCCCCTCAGGTGTCCACTGCAGTGGTTGAGCCCTACAACTCTATCCTGACCACCCACACCACACTGGAACATTCTGACTGTGCTTTCATGGTGGATAACGAAGCCATCTATGACATCTGCCGCAGGAACCTAGACATCGAGCGCCCTACCTACACCAACCTCAACCGACTCATCAGTCAGATTGTGTCTTCCATCACTGCTTCGCTCCGGTTTGATGGGGCCCTCAACGTGGACCTCACTGAGTTCCAGACCAACCTGGTACCCTACCCCCGCATACACTTCCCACTGGTCACCTATGCGCCCATCATCTCCGCTGAGAAAGCCTATCATGAACAACTCTCTGTAGCTGAGATAACCAGCTCGTGCTTTGAGCCCAACAGCCAGATGGTGAAGTGTGACCCGAGGCATGGCAAGTACATGGCCTGCTGCATGCTGTACCGGGGCGATGTGGTGCCCAAGGATGTGAATGTTGCCATCGCTGCCATCAAGACCAAGAGGACCATCCAGTTTGTAGACTGGTGTCCCACAGGGTTCAAGGTGAGAGCTCGTGATTCAAGGAAGAGCTAGACAATTGGAGAAGTAAGAGATGTGAGGAAGGGTGGCTATCAAGTATGGAGAAGAATGTTATGTAAGCTTCAGGGTTGTGGCCTCTGAACAATTCCATGAAAGGTGAAGATTTTATGGAATGATGCAAAAGAGAGGCTCCATTCAAATGTAACATTGCTTTTATTCATTCAGCCTAGGTCAGGAGAAGTTCTTGTATAATGTTACTGAAAGAAGTAGAGGAGGACTAGTGCAGTCATTGGAGGAAGCAGTATTGTATTGGGTAGAAGGCTCCAGTCCTGCAGGGAGAGAAAGGCTCTAGTTTGCAGGGACTGGTAGACAAGGCTAGAAAGATGCTGTTTGGGTGAACGGGATGATGGGTGGAAGTCACTGCCATCTAACAATAGACCAGAGACTGGAGAGAACTGAATTATTGGAATCCCCAGAGAGGTATAATTTCCTCCTCTAATAAATAGTGTTTTTCTCTCACTTATGTTTCCATTTTTCTATATCTAATTTTTATTGAGATAAGATTAGTATTTAAGTGCTGGGGAGATAGCATAGTGGGTTATGTACAAAAGTCTTTCATGCTTGAGGCTTTAAGGTCCCAGGTTCAATCCCCAGTACCACCATAACCCTGAGTTGGACAGCTAAAAAATATTGATATAAGTCCCCCGGCTCCCCACCTGCAGGGGAGTCGCTTCACAAATGGTGAAGCAGGTCTGAAGGTGTCTTTCTCTCTCCCTCTCTGTCTTCCCCTCCTCTCTCCACTTCTCTCTGTCCTATCTAACAATGATGACACCATCAACAACAACAACAATAATAACTACAACAACAATAAAAATATTGATATAAATGATGGTATATGCTTTAAGGATACAATTTGATATGTCTTTAAAATATACATGTCTTCACACTACACCCACCATCAAGGTGCCAATGTGTCCTCCCACCTTCACAGTCAATTAATGCACACCCTCCTTAGTCCCTCCACCTTTAGTAACATCAGCTGTGCAGAGTCTAAGTGTTGTTTTATTTTGTTCCCTGTTCTTGTCCTTTGTTCCTTGCTGTTCCACATATGAGTTAGTTCATCCAGTCTTTCTCCTTCTTGCTTCTTTCACTTAGCACAGTCCCCCTCAGCTCTATACATACTGGAGCAAAGGCAAGATCTCCTATGGCAGGAACTTTTATATGGTGGCCAGTGGCTGGAATCCAGATTCAGGGAGAGAGAGAGATAGAGATAGAGAGAAAGACGGGAACAGAAAGATACCTGCAATTCTGCTTCTGAAGCTTCTGAAGCTTTCTCCCTATAGGTAGGGACTGAAGATTTGAACTCATGTCCTTGCACAATATGTGCACTCAACTGGGTGTGCTAACACCTGATCTCCAGCCATATTTATTTATTGCCTCCAAGGTTATTGCTGGGGTTTGTGTTTTGCACAACAAATCCACTACACCTGATGACACACCCCCCTTTTTGTGATAGAAGAGAGAAATTGAGAAGGGAGGAGAAGATAGAGAGGGACAGAGAAAAAGAGACACCTGAAACACTGCTTCACTGATGGTGAAGCTTCTCCCTGCAGGTGGGCACCTGAGGCTTCAATCTGGATCCTTGCACATGATAATGTTTGCAGCTCAACCAGATGTGCTACTTCCTGGCCTTAGCTGAGTCATAGTCTATTGTATATATCTCAGTCTTCTTTTAAAAATATATTTACTTATTATCATGAGAGAGGAGAAGGAGGATATAACCAAAGTGTCACTCTGGCACATATGATACTGGGGACTGAACTCAGAACCTGATGCTTTCAAGTCCCAAGCTCTAACCACTGTACCATCATCCCCTGGGCTGCTATGCCATACTTTCTTTATCTGTTCATCTATTGTTTTGCACTTATGTTGTTTACTTTATCTTGGTTATTATAAACAGCACAACAAAGGACATAAGTGTGCATGTATCTTTTCAGTGTTATAGGAAATGGGAAAATTGGTTTATGTAGGCAAAAGTTTTAACTAGCTTTCTTTCACTAGATTCCTTGGTATTTCTCCTAAGAAGCTCTATTTCCCAGAGTCATAGGATCACATCACACAAACACTATTTCTAGTACCTTTGGGACCTTTGAAGTTAATGCTCTGGAAAATCCCTGTGACCTTTTAAATTGTCCTTCACCCATGGCAGAGGAACTTCACTAAATTTGCTGACAGTGTAGCTCAGAGGAGCTTCACATGGCCATCTGAGAAAGAATAAACTTTATAATAAGGTCACACTTAAAAAGTGATTTGTTGCTTCTAAAAAGGAAGTATTTTTTTTTTAAGATTTTATTTATTTATGAGAAAGATAGGAGGAGAGAGAAAGAACCAGACATCACTCTGGCACATTTGCTGCCAGGGATCAAACTCAGGACCTCATGCTTGAGAGTACAAAGCTTTATCACTGAGCCACCTTCCAGACCACAAAGAAGTACTTTTCTCTCTATCACTCAGCTTTGTCTGTCTGCCCACTTTTCTATCTCCTGAGTCCCTCTGATCCATGTAGTCTTATTCCTCACACCTAGAACCATGCCAAGCCACTCAGGTGGCTGGCTTGTCCTATGACTGACCTGCATCTCTTCTGTGTCTCTTACTCAGGTGGGCATCAACTACCAGCCTCCAACTGTGGTGCCAGGAGGGGACCTGGCCAAAGTCCAACGGGCTGTTTGCATGCTGAGCAACACCACGGCGATAGCTGAGGCCTGGGCTCGCCTGGATCACAAGTTTGACCTCATGTATGCCAAGCGGGCCTTTGTGCACTGGTATGTTGGAGAAGGAATGGAAGAAGGAGAATTTTCAGAGGCCAGAGAGGATCTGGCTGCTCTGGAGAAGGATTATGAAGAAGTGGGGACTGATTCATTTGAAGAAGAAAATGAAGGGGAGGAATTTTAAATACACATGTTCCCCTTGGCTGTGTCTTTTTATTTATGCTGCACCACACCCTGCTCAGTATGAAGATGGGCTATTAGTGACAGACATATACCCATCCCTCAGCCTGGTCCCTAATTTTACATGGAAGGAGGTTGTCTGATACCACACCCATGGGGTACTGGGACAAAAATGGAGACTGAGCTCAATCAGTCCCTCTCCTGGGTAAGAACAGTTTTGTGGAAGAGAGGCATCTAGAAGGCTGGGAAAGGAGGCAGAGGAATAGAGGTGATTACAGAAGAGAAACTGAAAATGAATGTGATTGGCTGTGGAAAATTCAAGAGAGAGAGGGCTACGACAAGTAAAAACTGAAGAAGGAAGATGGGAAAGTGAGTTCTAGGTCCAAAGGTTAGTGGGGATGCTGGGAAATTATGCCGATGCAGTCACATCTGCCATGTTGTCCCCTCAGGCTACTGCTAGTTCCCACGAGAGTTGGGACATTCTCGGAGTGCCTATTCAGCCATGTTGTGCCCTCAGGGCATTGTCTATATCCCTGCGATATTTGGAGTGCTTTGGTTACTCCTCCCCCTCCCATTCTTACGAGAGTTATTATCCTATCCTGGAGTGCTATGGTTACTCCTCCCCCTTCCCATTCTCGCGAAAGCTACTCCTATAAAAGCCCTTCTTCCGCACCTCGCTCTCTTGCCAGCGCTTCATTCCGGTGTTCAGACACAGGAAAGGTTACTGCGTGAGGTGGCCATTTTCGCTACCTCCACATGGCCCAACCTGCCTCTCTAGCACCCAACTCTGAGGTGCCAGCACAAATAAAGATTTGTGTTTCCTCCTCGCTCCAGACCCCCTCTCTCTCTTCTCCGCTGCCCGTGCACAACAACATGGGGAGGGTGCTTAGAATGAGATTATGATTAGAGAATGAGGTATATAATACTAAAAGAGGAATAGCTCCCCTCTTGGAAGCACCAAGTAACTTACTAGATATGACATTGTTGTAAAGTTTATTTATTTCTCTGGTGGCCATCTGGAGTTCTCTGCCAAGGGTGAAGGACTATTTAAAAGGTCTTGGGGGGATATTCCAGAGTATTAATTTCAAAGGTCCCAAAGGTCCTAGGGCTAGTGTTAGTGTTAAGAGGTTTTACAATTACTTTGGGAAATGGAGTTTCTTGGAATAAAACCAAGGACTTCAGTGAAAGAAAGTCAGTTAAAAATCTTGCTTGGATAAAACAAATCCCCAAGTTCTGGTAACATGGCCACATCCTCCAAACTAGCCCTATAGTGTGGCCACTGTCCTAGAAATATCTCTTCTCCCTGCACACATATCCCAAACCAAAGCAAGCCTGTGGAAAAGTGGAAAAAGCTGATTATAATAAACTGTGATAATACATCCATGGGACACAGAGAGACATTGTACTGTTCCAAAACCACCTCTCTAATTCTGGTGAGCATGCCTTAATTGTCTCTCACATCTCTGTCTTTAAAATGAGTACATGCCTTCTTGAGAGGTGGGTGTGGGCAGTGGACCAGGCAGCAATACAGGCAGTAAATAACCCACAGGATGAATATACATTGGTCCATATCTTGGTAGAGATGATGCTAAGACAGAAACTGTCATAAAATCCAATTAAAATTGTCAATGAAAAGTTAAAGAATTGAAGCAAGGTGTTTATTTTTATTTTTGATTACCTTTATTTATTGGGTAGAGACAGCCAGAAATCAAGAGGATGGGGGAGATAGAGTGGAAGAAAGGAGAGACACCTGAAGCACTGCTTCATTACTTGCAAGATTTTCACCTGTAGATGTGGACTGGAGACTCAAACCCTGGTTCTTGCACAGCACATCACATGAGCACTCAACCAGGTATTTTCGGGGTATCTCTCTCCCTCTCCAGCGGGGTGATCTCCAGGGGAAAGGTATCGGGCTGGTTCTTTCTCGCTCACGACAAGGGTGACACGAAGTAAAAGACACCAGGGGACTCTTAGCGTGCCTAGAATCTGAGTCCTAGAATCTCAGAATCCTAGAGTCCGTTTATTAGCAAAGTGGACATGAGTTAAATAGAAAAGCAATGGAGGTAATTATTGTTGAAATGTGTCAGAAATTACAGGTTCCTTAACAGTCAGCATGCCCCTAAGGTAGGGGGCTGGTATGACAGGAATTGATGAGATAGAAGACAGTTATTCTCCATAACACAAGCAACTTAATTATCCAAAGGTATCTGAGAGAAGCATAGGGGTTAAACCTGTAGGGTGAGACAGAAAGAAGATGGATATCAAAAGGCCATATAGTTTTGAATTTCTCTTGTCTGGGGTCTGAGGTGTGTGATGAAGTGTGTGATAAGATGTGTTCTTCTGTGATGAGAAGGTGACTTTGAATGAGTGAATCTGCGGCCATGTGGCCTGCAGTTAATGGAGGGAAGTACTGGGGCTTCTGTGGGCCTGAGAGTCAAGAAGGAAAGAACCAAGTCTGAGCTTCCCCCCTTATGCTCACCTCAGTTGAGAGAGACTTACCAAGAGGTTATCTTCTCAGATCTCCATCCAGGGATGGGGGTGGTTCTCCCTAAGCTCTATCAGGCTTACACATGTTCCCAACAAGGTATGCCACCATCAGGCCCACATATTTCTTTTGCAAAAGGGCATGCAGGTGACAGAATGTTGGCCAGGCAGCATGCAACCCCCACATCTTCTCTGCCGTGTTTTATACCTCAAGCAGTACTATCCCCTGACACCCCTGAGCCAGACTTCAGGGATCACAGTTTTCTTGCTATCTAAGAAAGGGAGGAGAATCTGTGGGTGTTCATTAGAGGACAAGCAAGCACTGCAAGTATTATCTGAACATAAAGAATGCGGAATTTGTGAGTACAGGAGGCTATAGATAACAAATTATAACAAACTTTGTACTAAACAATTGTTCTATTCATGCTCCTTTGCAGAGAAGAAACCATCTTTTACAATTCAGACCCCTTTTAATTTACTTTTTTTTCAATTTTTTTATTTATAGAAAGGAAACATTGACAAAACCATAGGATAAGAGGGGTACAACTCCACACAATTCCCACCACCAGACCTCTGTATCCCATCCCCTTCTCTGATAGCTTTCCTATTCTTTACCCCTCTGGGAGTATGGACCCATGATCATTGTGGGATGCAGAAGGTGGAAGGTCTGGCTTCTGTAATTGCTTTCCTGCTGAACATGGGCACTGACAGGTCGATCCATACTCCTAACTTGTCTCTCTCTTTCCCTAGTGGGGGAAGGGCACTGGGGAAGCAGAGCTCCAAGGCACATTTGTGGGGTTGTCTGTCCAGGGAAGTCTGGTTGGCATCCTGCTAGCATCTGGAACCTGGTGACTGAAAAGAGAGT
Organism: Erinaceus europaeus; assembly: GCF_950295315.1. NCBI lineage: Eukaryota > Metazoa > Chordata > Mammalia > Eulipotyphla > Erinaceidae > Erinaceus > Erinaceus europaeus. The sequence goes on from NC_080166.1 coordinate 94,074,075, forward strand.
TAACATACAAAGCCAAACAAATTGTTGAACAATCATGGACCTAAAGGCTGGAATAGTGCAAATGAAGAGTGGGGGGTCCCTCCATTTTGTAGATAGCTAGTAGGCATATTTTAGTTATATTCCAAACGGCCTGTAGCTATACTAGTGTTTTTTTGTTTTTGTTTTTGCTTGAGCTTGAAATCTGATATGCAGGTGGATCCAAATTATTGTCTGGGGCTGAGAAAAGGACCAGAAAGCTGGATCAGGGAAGAGAGTAGCTCCCTAATATGGGAAAGGTATTGACTGTAAATATTGTTGACTGTAAACCCCATTGATTTGATGTGATCTGGGGCCCACAATTAGCTTAGGAGCCTGTGTGACCTCTGCATCCCTGTAGATCTGAGCTCACATTCTGTGTTCATGAGTAGGAACATTCCATGCTGCCCCAGTATCAACACTCTTATCTAGAAGAAGGAGAAAAAAAAAGGCCACTGGTGTTGCACAGGCACTGAACCCCAGAACTAACACGGGTGGTAATACTACTACTACTAATAATAATGTATTTACAATTATTCAAAGTAGCATGCTGCAAATTGCTAATTAATTAAAGGGGGAGGGTGAAGGAATTAGCATAATGGTTATCCAAAAGAATGCCATGTCTGAGGCTGGAAGGTCCCATCCTCCATACCTCCATACCATTATAAGCCAGTGCTGAGCAGTGCTCTGATTAAAGACAAACACACAAACAAAACAAAACTGGGTTCAGAGGTGGTTGGTGGAGGGTCTATCTAAGAGGTAGACAGGCCAATAACCAAGTGATTAAAGTTAGCATCCCAATAATCAGGCAAACCAACAATAGGCAGCTCCTGATGTGATGTACAGAAGCATAACAGCTAAGTACTGTTGTCAACAATGTGTAAGCTCCTTGTTGGTGAGGTGGAGCAGGACTTGTAGGTGAGTGGCTGGTTCGTTCCCTCACACCTCATATGCTGGAATGATGCTCTGACTTTCTATCTTTCTCTTGTTATACAAATCTTTTTTAAAAATAATTTTTTAAATTTATTTTACCAAAGCACTTCTCAGCTCTGGCTTATGGTGGGGACTGAATTTGAGACCTTTGGTACTTCAGACAACAAAGTCTTTTTGCATAACCATTGTATTATCTGCCCAGCCCCAAATCTTTTTCTTTTTTAAGTGTGTGGCCAGTGAAATAACTTACTTGGATAGTCTGCTGCTTTGCTATGTGTGCCTCAGGTTTGAGCCTTGCTAGGTGAAAGAGGGGGCAGGACAAGTGTCATATAAAAGGGCTACATGGGTTCTTATGGCAATATAATGTTCTGTATTGGCACTGATTGCATCAGTGTCAATATTTTGATTGCAATACATATTAGAATAGTAAATACAGATGGAAGGGAAAATTTCTAAGCACTTTGCACTATTTCTTGTAACTGTACATGACTATAATATGAAAATTTAAAAAAATGTTTGATAATAAAAACCTAAATGAAATTATAAGCTAGATTCTATGTTGGGAAAAGAGTTACTATGAAAAGACAGTATTGGAATAACTGGGCAAATTTGAATACTGACTACATATTAGAAAATTGCTTCCATCTCCTGAATTATTTTCTGAATTTCATACTAATTGTACTCACGGTATTCTGTAAGAGAAGGCCTTCTGGAAGGTACATTGGGGCTGAAAAATCTTGCTTGCTGCAGTTACCTTTCAACTAGCATAACAAATGAAAGAAGTGGCTTTCACAAACAGAGAGAGAGAGGTGTGTGTTTCAGAGTCAAAAGCAGCAAAAAGGCACTGCCAGAATGTTATGAAAAGTGATGAGGATATGGGAGTAATAGTGGGATGTTTATATTGAAATTTATTTTCCACAATAAAGGTTAGTGAGGGAAAAAAGAACCTTCATAAGGCTAGAGAGTGGCTAGGAAAGGTAACAAATGCTGAGCCCTAGACCAGAACCCATTCGGGAAAATGAAACTTAAGTCTGCCTGCTTCAGCTTAGCGCTACCTCAACAGAACATGTTTACTCAAAGAAGCACTGTGAGGGAGATCTCTTAAAAGCTAATCCATTATTATTATTTTTTGAAAGCATGTAAAATAGAGAATATTTAAAAAGAAAAAGAAAAAAGAAAAAGAAATAAAGAAAGCCTTGGCTGGCAACATACTCAGAGGAAGGCAGACAGCACAGGGAAAACTGTGGAGAGGGAGCAATCTGGCAAGTCAGATGAGACCATGTATTTGTAGAGAACAGAGCTTTGTAAAAAGTACTAAGACTATTTTAGCTTCGTTTCCCCCCCTTAAAATATCACTGCCTTTATCCCATGCAATAAACTTTTTTCCCTATTTTCTTAGAAGAAAAAAAAAACAGCATCAGATCTAGAAATGATCCTTTGCTTTGGACACAGGTTTTCTCTAGAGTTGCTTTTCAGTGTGACTGTGAGCTTTAATATCTCACTAAATTGGCCAGACCAGCCAAACAAGCAAAAACAAGCCAAAAAAATTTAGACCCTTTACAGAGAATTTTGAATTGAAACAGCTAGATGTTACTTTTTTTTTTTTTGCTTCACACAAAATTGAGGGGGTTGGGGGAAGAAGAAAATGTAGCTGGTGAGAATTTCAGTGATGTTGGAATTATCCTAAAGACATAGAAATACTGTACAAGTTTCAGAAAATTATTTCTCAGGCCTAAACTTTCTTCTGAAACAAGTATTATGCAATTACAACTTAACTATTTTTGAGAAAGCTTTTCAAGTGAGTTTTACAACAGTTTTATAGTCTACAGAGAAAAATCTACAGACTACTATTATTATTTTACAATGTTTTCTAAAATTTGTATGAAATAGTTTCACCAATTGTCCCAATGTTGCCCTTTAGCTCACTGGTGGACTGTGTGTATTGCCATGCATTACTGCCCAGGTTCAAACCCTGGCACTACAGGGAAGTGTTATGACAGGAGGATTCCATGGTGCTATGGTGTCTTTCCCTCTCTCTGTCTCTCTATCTGAGTGAAAGAGTGGTCCAGGATTAGAGAAATTGTATTTAAATTCTGGAGAGGAAGGGAAGAAAGGGAGGGAGGGAGGGAGAGAGAGAGAGAGAGGTGTTTTTTTCATTTTATCCTGAAAGATGTCAGCAATTTCAGCCATGTCAAAGGACTTCTTTTTCCTTTTGTAATTAATACTTATGTTGATTATAACTATATAGTATTATGCACATGATATTGTTAATAATAATGTATATTTTGTGGAAAAGTACTTTTTAATTGTATAAATAACCCATATCTCATCAAAACTTGATTTTTTTCAGTTGTGTATTTGTATTGGCATGAGGTGTGGTTTCCTATTTTACTTTGATAAGTTATAATAAGGTACTATTTTCCTTTATGTTACTGCCACATTGTTAGGTATTTGGCCAAAGGGAGTATCCTTGACCTGACCTCCATGTTCTTTTGACATGTGCCTCCCATTTTCAGAGCCTTTTCTTACTTTCTGGCAGAACAAGATGTCCTATGCTCATCTTATACTAAATGAGATGATCATAAGTATGTACTTATGTAGCTAGGCCCAGCCTGGCAAAATCTTAACTTATTAGACATTAAATAACAGTACAGTAACTATTTATATACAAATTACATTAAATTAGGTATTATAATTTAGTCTAGAGATTATTTAAAGTATGTTTTGAGGATATGTGTAGGTTATATGACAATTTTAGGACATTTATATGAAGAACTTATTATTGACTTTGGCATTTAGGTGGTCCTGGAACACTCCATAGACCCCACTGGACAACTGTGCACTTTATTCATTTATTTTAAATATTACACTTATTTTATAAGAGAGTGGGAGAGAACCAGAGCATCATTCTGGCATATGTGTTGCCAGGGATTGAACTGAGGACCTCATGTTTGAAGGTTCAACACTATCCACTGCACCAACTCTTGGGTGCATAATTGTGCATCTTAAAGTAGCAAACAGCTCTGTGGTTTGTGATGAAACTGAAGGTGGATTGTGATGGGGACCAAGAGATAACTCAGCTGGTAGAGAGCACATTTTGCCATGCACGAGGGCCCAAGTTTGAGCTCCAGTCACCATAGGAGAGCATCTGCCTAGGTGAAGTTTCAAGAGCAATGGAGCAGTGCTGTAGGGTCTTTCTGTCTCTGTTTTTCACCCCCTATCTTAAAAAAAAAAAAGGCATTTGAGATCTTGGTTCCAACACTTATAATTTTAAATAATCTTAGTAGGTCATTTCACGAACTCTTTAAAATTTATTTAATATTACCTCCTATGTTGGGAAATAAGACCTACATGGAGAGACCATAAAAATATTTCATTTATTTATTTTAGTGAGAGAGACATAAAGAACTATACACATACAGCGAGGGAGGGCGGAGAGACTAAAGCACTGCTCAGCTGTGGTTTATGATGGCTCCAGTGTGGTTCAGGATTTAAACAAATGGTAAATTTAAAACCTCAGAGCCTCAGACATGAAAGTTATTTGCACAATTGCTATGTTGTCTCCTCAACACGATTTTTTTTTTTCAGTAGTAGAAAACTGCTCAGCGCTGGCTACTGTTTGTGCCAAGGGTCAGACCTAGGAGTTCTTGCATGCAAATCCTGTGTGCTATTCTTTCCAGTTCAACAGTTCACTTTCTTTTTTTATTCTGCTTGGCCTGGATCCTCTTCGACTGGCTCTGCAGAGCAGCACAACAGAATATGAATGTGACAGTGTACCTATGAGCCTACTCCACCCAGTTGACAAGCCATCGATTTAAGATACACAGTTTAAGAAATTAACAATATGGTAGTACTAGGGGGTGGGGGGAATGCCACCGTGCACATTAGGAAACGACACAACCTAGTTATTGGGAGCTTAACACGTCAAGTGCCAAGCAAGCCCCTGTGAGACTCGAGTCAGAAGCACGTACTGACAGCGGGGCGCAGCTGCACCTGTAGACGCCAGAGCGCCTTCCTCCCAATTCGCTGGAGCACGCCAGCGCTTGGTTGAGTTTCACTTTCCATTTGGTAGGAAACGAAAGCCCAGCAGCTGCTGGGGACTGGGCGGGGCGAGTGTGGGCGGGTCGGGGAGGAGCGCTGAGTTTATGACAGCAGGCGGCGGGCTCAGAACCGCTTACCAGCCAGTGAGAGGAGGTCGGCAGGGGTTGCAGACTCGGGAGACTTCCACCGGCGAGTCTCAGGTTGGTGCTCTTTGCAGAAGCTTCTTTCCAAGAATGACATCCAAAGGGACTCTGTTAACATGCTGCCTGAAAGAGTAGGAATTTTCTCTGTGTTTATAGTCTGTATTCATTGCATTCCAAGATTGGTCACACAATGCTTTTCCAAGCCAGTACACGTTTTTGTTGTATTTGCTTGACTTTGTGTTAAAAAACAGCAAATATGTGCAAACTTATTCAAAGCATTTAATATACGCAGGTAGAAAGAAAAGTTTCTTAATCTCAATCCAATATCATTATCATCTTCCTCTTCTCCATCTCCTTCTCCTCCTTCTTTATACCTATTAGAATCTTTTTCCTTTTCCTCCTTTCTTTACTTTTTCTCTTCTTTCTCTTTCTTCTGTTTCTCTGTCTCTGTCTCATCAGATCACTTTTTGCAATGGCTACTAGAGACTCCAGGAGTGGAACCTGGTCTTCCTTGCTTGTTCTGCTAGTCCCCTAACTCCCCAAGCTTTCAGAAAATTTACAACTTCTTTTAAAATGGGTTTGTAATTTGTGTTTCCCTCCTTTTTTTTTTTTTTTTTTTCGTGGTAAGTTTTATTGTGGAAATCTTTTTCTAGCAACTCCACTTAAAAATATTCACCGTGTCATTTATCTAAACGATGCATGGACATTTAGGTTATTTCCAGCTTTTGTCAGTATAGATCATACATTTGAGGTACATGTTCCTAAGAATACAGTGATGTATCTGTGGAAAATTTTTGGAAGTGAGAGTGCTGGGCTGATTGACAGGCATACAGAGATATTTGAAATATGTTGTCAAATTGTCCAAGTCTGACTAGTTTAATCTTGTCTCTCTATGTGATCTTTCCTGAAAAAAAGCTCCATTTTGATCTTTGAACATAGTTTTACTCTATGACCCCTGAAATCTGCATTTACATTGTTTGAAAATTCAAGCAGAAACTGGAACTGAGGCTTTACAGGATTGAGGTAGTTATTCTTTAAAATGGTTACAAAAATTAATGTGAACCTTTTAAAACTTTTAAAAACATTTCTTTCTGTTGTATTGAGGGAAGCAGCCAGCTATGTCTCAGTACACAAACTTTCTAATATGCTGATAGCAACAGTCTGGGTAGGAATATCACACAGGTGTGCAGCCCCATCTTGACTAAGGAACATGATCATAGAACTTCTCAATGGCTGGGAGTCTGGCGGTAGTGCAGCAGGTTAAGTGCATGTGGTGCCAAGTGCAATGACCAGAGTAAGGATCCCGGTTCAAGCCCCTGGATCCCCACCTGCATGTCATCTCTCTTTCTCTCCCTCTTTCTCTCCTCCCTGACTTCTCCCCTTGTCTTTCTTCCCCTCATCTCTCCATTTCTCTCTGTCCTATCTAACAACAATGCCATCAATAACAATAATAATAACTACAACAATAAAACAACAAGGACAACAAAAGGGAAAATAAATAAATATTTTTTAAAAAGAACTTCACAAGGGCTTTTTCACTAGCAAGCATTCTGCAAAGTTTGAACATTTTTACACAATATACCCAGAATATTACATTTAGTCACGAGAAACACACACGCAGATGTAAATGCCCCCCCCCACACACACACACAGCATTAAAAATGAGTTCTGCAGTAGTTGGTGCCGTGATAGGTTGGACATGGAAGACTGTGAGACTTGTATAATATTCCTGGAATGTTATTTATTCCTCCACACACATTTAAAGATGGAGTTAGCTTTCTTCTCAGTGAGTCTAGTTGTGTGTGGAGAGTTCCTGTGAGATGGATGTCTGGGCCATGTTGGGTGTTCTGTTTCTCCAAATACTCAGATCCATTCTGTGGCCTTTACAATGGGGTACCTCAACTGGCTGTTTTCTCCTCCTCCTCCTCCTTTTCCTCCTCCTTCTTTTGTCTTTCCTCTAAGCAGAAGGTGAGAGGTAGGTAGAGAAAGAAAGGGGGAGAGGGACTCTGTAGCACCATTCCACTGCTCCAGAGCTCCAGAAGCTCTCCCTCCCCCCAACCTTAGGGGTTCTCATCTGGCAGTCTGGGGCTTGAGCCAGGGTCCTTTCACAAGATACTGTGTGCACTCCAGCAAGTGAGCCACCCGCTGCCCCCTCCCCCCACATTTTCCCCCCTCACATCAGCCACTTGTTTCAAAGACAGATATTTTTGGAAAGTTGGGAACAGAATTACTTTAATACTTAGAAACAAAATCATTCTGAAAAATAGAGTCTATTTCTATAGCATTATTATTTAAGTAGACAACAAGATAAAGGGCAAAATTATAATATGTATGTATATATATACATATATACTTGCATTCATATAAAATTGCATACTCAAATAAGCACAGTTCCCCCTACAGTCAGCCTTCCCACCAGAGTAGTCCTTACTTTCCATTGGTGAGACTAGACTGACTCACTGTCACCATCCAAATTTTATACCTTATGTTAGAACTCTCATTCTGGTGTTCCTGCCAAATATACCTACCAGTGATAGAATCCAACAGATAATTTCACTGTTCTGTAAGTCCTTTGTTGGAGCCAAGCTTTTGAGTCAGGTGTGGAATCTGAAACTTCATCTTCCTAGGACAGCTCCATCTTTTTCTCTCTGGTGGGTGTTTGTGACCCCTACTTACCAGGGCTACATCCTCTTTGCCCCCTTCATTTGCCCCATCCTTTTCAACTCTCTAAGTTTCACTTTCCTGACCTGCTGCTCCACCCCACCCCCCATCCGCCTCTGTGGCTATCCTTAAAAATAACTGTTTTCTGTTGCTCTCTGGGAATCTGACCTGGCAGCCTGATAAAATAACACACTCGGCTAGGCGTTTATTGGTGTACTTGAAAGAAATAAATTTTTTAAAAATATTTTTATTTGTTATTGGATAGAGACAGAGAGAAACTGAGATGAGATAGAGAGAGAAAGAGGTGGAAAAGGCACCTGCAGCTATACTTCACCACTTGGGAAGCTTCCTCCTTGCAGGTAAGGACCAGGGGCTTGAATCTGGGTCCTTGTGCACTGTAATTGTGCACTTAATCAGGTGCACCACATCCTGGTCCCTTTAGAAATAAATATTTTTGATAGGTTGACAAAGTCCAGAAGAGTATCTCTGAAAACCTCAGGTGTATTCTTTTTCGTTGTGTTCCAACAGATCTCTCAGTGTAGTTTAAAGCTCTTTTTCTTACTGGGGAGATAGCAACATGGTTTATGCAACAGATCTTCATTCCCAAGGTTCTGAGGTCCGAGGTTCAATCCCTAGTACACAAGTGGGCAGTGGTCTTTTTGATTAAAGAGAAAGAAAAAAAAAGTCCTGGGGGGGGGGGCAGGTGGTGGCACACGTGGTTAAGCACTCATATTGTAGTGTGCAAGGGCCCAGGTTCAAGTCCCCAGTCTCATGGGCCTCAGGTGTCTCTCTGTTTCTCTCCCTCTCTATCGCTCCTTCACTCCTCAATTTCTTTCTGTCTCTATCCAATAATAAATAATTAAAATGCAGGGGTAGAATAGCATAATGGTTATGCAAAGTGACTCTCTTGCCTGGGCTCCAAAGACCCAGGTTCAATCCCCTGCACCACCATAAGCCAGAGCTGAGCAGTGCTCTGGTAAAAAATAAATGAATAAATAAATAAAATATATTTTAAGAAATGAGAAAAAGAAATCCTCATATGATGATAACCTTCTGTTATCATCTTTTTCAACTGAACTCTCCCAAGCTGAACCTATTCTCCTAGAAATATATACATATATTTTAAATGACAGTTTCTATTTTTTTAATTTATTAACTTTTATTATTTATTGAATAGAGACCAAAACTGAGAGGGAAAGGGGAAATAGAGATGGAGAGATACACCTACAGTACTGCTTCAGCCTTCTGAAAATTCCTCCCTGCCTGTGGAGCCTGGGCTTTAAACGCAGTGTCCCTGTGCATTTTAACATGTGCGTTCAACAAGGCGCCATAACCCGGCCCAAGAAATAACTGTTTATGACTAATGAAAGCAAATATTACTAAGAAAAAATGGCTGCTGTTATCTAAGCCACTTACATAGTGGTAGCCACTTACATTGCATAGTGTACTAAATTCAGACTTTGTCTTTTCCCTCAAATTTTGTAAAATGATTATGGAAAAAACATCCTAATACTTCTCACCCTAAATTTGTTAATTTACTTGGATCTTGGGATAGGACTATTGTAGCCCACAAAGTCTCCCTTAAAAGATATTGAAGTCTGGGGCTAGGAGATAGCTCATCTGGTGGAGCACACAGCTTGTCATGCTGGAGGACTAAGTTCAAGCCCCTGGATACCATATGGGAGCACCTTGCAAATGGGGAATTTTCACAAGCTGTGCAGCCATGTTGCCTCTCCTTCTCTCTGTCTAAGAACAAAAAGAGCCTATCACAAGTGATGGAGTCATAAAGGAGGAAAGAAATGTATAAAATTGATCTTCTAAGTGAAATACTACTTATTCTAAAACTACATACCAACTAATTGTACGGAATTTGAAAATTAAGAGAAATAATTAAAAAAGAAAACAGATTTTAAATCCCTTCAATGACAGTGAGATTTCTGGCATATGCTTTTAATTTTTTTTAAATGTGTTTATTTGTGTTTTATAAAATTGCATTCCTACGCTTCAAATTTTATTTTTTATTCTTGAAAGAGTAGTCATTTCCCATCTTATGTCTCTAAAGTGATTCTCATGCCATCGTGCATTCTATCTTGAGTGTGTCATAGTTTACTTAATTCTACTGCTGCATTTCCAGGTTTTTACTATAAAGAATAGTTCTGCAGCCTTTTTTTTTTTTTTTAATGAGAGGGAGGAGACTGTATGTGAAGAAGAGAGATGGAAACACTGTTCAGCTCTGGGGCTTGTGATGGTGCTGAGGACTAAACATAGCACCTCAGGCACAAGAGGTTGGCGCACAAGCCCCAGAGTGGGTGTATGTGGCTGGGGATGAGCCCTGGGTGATTCTCCAATATCTGAAAAATGAAGGCAGTTTTTGGAAAGCAAAGGGTGAATCTGCTTACAAAGGTGGAGGGGGCACTAGATTGGCAGGAATGATAGCTATCTACATAGTGATAATATTTAAATTTGTGATACATATGATCAAATTGATACACAGACAGCGTCTACTTCCAGAGCAGTGTGGGCTCTGGATGTGAGGTCAGTAGAGAAAACATGAAAAGCTGGCTGCCACTGGAACCAGTGGCCCACAGATGTCCACAGACGTGAACAGAAGACTCTCACTGCACAGCGACATGAGACTTTCACTGCTAATTTCCTTAAATGGAAATCAAGCTAGGAGGAAAGCATGAACACTAGAGAATCTAACACTGAGAACAATCTTTACAGAACTAATGGGAGGTATTTGCTCTGTACAAGGACTCAGTTGCCACTGTTGAGCCCTAGGCAGCCAGATCTCCCTCCGTACTTGTGGTCTAAAGCAGATCCTCATGCAAACAGATGACTGAAGAATCCTAACACAGTGCAGATTCCAATTCATTAGAGCCTAATAAGCTGCCTTTACTATTATTATTTCCATTTATTGAGGGGTAAGTGGCTTACAGTGCAGTTATTAACACATGGGTACAGTTTCTCATCAACTCATAGTAGGTGTCTGCAGAACATTCTCACCCCCAACTTAGGATCTTTTTCATCATCACACATCAAGATCCCAGGGCCCTCCTCACTTCTTAGCAACCCCTTTAAAAAATCTCCAGAGTTCTTTGCTTTGGTGCAATGTACCACATTCTGTCCAAGTTTTGCTTTGTGTTTTCCTTTCATGTCTCTGCTTTTTAAGATCCACCTGTAAGTGAGATAATCTGGTATTTGTCCTTTCCTTTTGGGCTGATTTCACTTAACACAATGCCTTCCAGCTCCATTCAAGATGAGCTGCCTTTATTAAAAAAAAATATTTTATTTATTTCATTAGCTAAAAGGAGAGAGAGAGAGAGAGAGAGAGAGAGAGAGAGAGAGAAGAGAGAGAGAGTCTAAAGCATCAATTCACTCCAGAGCATGAAGCACTGGAAATCATTCCCAGGGTCCCATGTGCTCTGGGCTCTACTTGCAGAGTGACTTAGTGACTCAATTGGAATTCTTAGTTATTGTTAACTGGATTGTGTAAAATAACATATCTTTGTAGTCAGGATTTGTAGAATCTAGGCTGCTGACCAATTATGATAAAAATCAAAACTCTACAACTTTTATATTTTCCCAGCTCTAGTTTTGATTTGTCTATGCAAACTGCATGGTACTTTGCATACATTTCCCCACACCATCTTCCCCAGCTTCTGATAATTTTTGCAGACCATTTGCTGAGACTCCTGTTTGTGAGGTCTATACTATCTGTAAGGGCATTTTCCTCTAAAGTAGCAGTGATTCTTCCATTATTTTTTCTTTATTGGAGGGGAATTAATGGTTTACAGTTGACAGTTACAGAGTTGGCACATGTATAACATTTCTCAGTTTCCTCATAACACTTTAACCCTCCACTTCGGTCCTCTTCCACCATCATGTTCCAGGACCTGAACACCTCCCCCTGCCCCTAAGTCCTTTACTTGGTGCAATACAGCAACCTTCCATTTTTTCTCCACCTCACCCCCACTTTACTTATTTTAAAAATTTCATTGAACTTTTTTGCCTAGAGACAGAGAGAAATTGAGAGGGGAGGATGAGATAGAGAAGGGAAGAGAAAGACAACTACATCACTGCTTCACTGTTCATGAAGCTTCCTTTCTGGTGATCAGGGGTTTGAAACCTGGTACTTGCACACCTTAATGTGTGCTCTGCTGGTTATGCTACCCTCCCAGCCCTGACCGCCTTCCTTTTTTCATTCACCTTCTCCTCCCATCCCTTTTCTTAGCCAGGGTCTTGTGCTTGCATGATTTCACTGCACTGAGCCACTTTTTCCTTCAGATAGAGGGACAACTAACACTGGAGCTTCTTCTGGTACTAATGCACCTACCATATGATATAGGGATTCAATCCTGGGTCACACTCTGCACAGCGTGCCTTTTATCTGGTGAACTATCTCTCTCTCTCACCCTAGCAATGATTTTTCATTCTAGGTGTCATAGTAATTCTCTAGTATACATACTTCAGTGACATACCTTTGAATGCTTCAGACTGAAATCAAATTCCTATCTAAATGGCAGAATCAAAGACTTCAGTCTTGGAAGGAACTGAAACTGTTCTCCCAGTCCCTACCTATAGCCCCTTCAGTTGCTTCAGTCCCTTCAGACACTTCAGTCTCTTCTTACACTCTCCCTCCTGTGAGGGATGCCCTCAGCTGAAATACCTTCCCTCATGACAGTGTATTACTAGAGGAGGTGGCTCACTACCTCTGAGAAAGTTTCTGAATTTTTAAACAAGATTTTATTTATTTATTATTTATTGGACAGGAGAGAAAATGAGGCAAAGGGAAGAGTGAGGCAGGAGAGAGAGAGAGACAGAGAGAGAGAGAGAGAGAGAGAGAGAGACTGAGACTTGTATTGCTTCTTCACCACTTGTGAAGCTTTCCTCCTCCAGCTGGGGACCTGGGGTTTGAACCTGGGGCCTTCTGTGCATTGTAACATATGTTCAGCTGAGTGTACCATTTCCTGACCCCTCTTCTTATATAATGTGAGATACATCCTGTAGTTTTCAGATATTAGGTAGTTTGAGACACCCACACCCTAAAGACCTGAAGTCTGGTTATGTTTCTTCCACATGATAGCCTTTAAGTTATACTTTTTTAATATTTATTTTTATGTATTTCATATGAGAGAGGGAAAGAGAGAGAAGCCAGAGTACCACTGCAGTACATGCACATTAGTGGGAATTGACTTGGAGTCTCAGGCATGCAAGTCCTGCATCTGCCAGCTGGAAAACCCTGGCTACCCTTTTAGTTATTGGAAGACTTTTTTTTAAAACCATAGCGCTGTTTTTCTCAGGTATATGGTGGTGCTGGGGATTGAATCAGGGAATTCAGAACCTCATCTATGAAAGTTATTTGCATAACCATTATTCTGACTCCCCAGCCCAAGACAATAATTAAAAAATGTATATTTTTTAATTTTCCTATAAAGATTTACTATTAAAAAGAAGGAGAGAGGAAGAGGGAACCAGAGTTCTGGCACATGGCAACACTGGTGATTGTGTTGAATGTACGGCTTCATGCGAGAGTCCAACACTTTGGTTTCTATTTAAAATTTTCTCATACTTTCTCTTCTACTTCCTCCTACAGTGCCACATCCCAGTCCAAGTCCCAATCTAAGGAAGCCAAATTCCTGCATTAGTTGAGCAGTCATTTATTGACTGCAACGTGTCAAGGAAGCAGTTGGAAACACAGTCCCTGCCTTCCAGATGTGTGTGGAGGTTGAGGGTAGAGATCATGTCGGGGGTGGGGTGGGGGCAGACCAAAGCAGGAAGAACAGAAGGGAAGTTGTCTTGCTACTGTATCAGTGACCTCTGCTTAAATTTTTAACTAGCATTTAACCATTTTATTAGGAAATGAATAATTTATAAGATGTATAGTTTATACAATATGTATATAGTGTATATAGTTTATACAATGTGTACAGTTTCTTAGCAATCTGTATATCACTCTCACCACTGATGTCCTCCTCCAGTATCATGCATTGGGACCCCTCTGAATTTCCTTTTCTACCCCTCACCACTTTTTGACAGAGACAGAGAGGGAGAGAGGCAGAGGAAGGGAATGAAAGGGCCCACAGCACTGAACCTTCCTTCAATACAGCAGAAGCTGGGCTCAAATCTGGGTCAAGCACATGGCTAAGTAGTGCATTATCCAAGTCAACTATTTCAGGGAACACTATTATCTTCAAGTAATATCCTCTCTCTCTCTTGCCTTCACTCTCCCATTCTCTCTCTCTCTCTCTCTCTTCTCCTGGATCCCTTTTACATGAATGCTATTTCTCTTGATGTTGTCCCACAGCTCTTATTTTGTCTTCATTTGTCTTAATATATATATTTTTCTTTTTGCTGGTCTTTCTCTCTCTCTCTCTCTCTTTCTCTCTTTCTGGTTTCCTATACTCTATGTCTGACCTCACTGGTTTGACCCTTATTTCTGTCATTTTGTTGTTGGGCCCCTCCATTGTATTTTTTTTTTAATTTTTTATTTAAGAAAGGATTAGTGAACAAAAACATAAGGTAGGAGGGGTACAACTCCACACAATTCCCACCACCCAATCCCCATAACCCACCCCCTCCCATGGTAGCTTTCCCATTCTCTAGCCCTCTGGGAGCATGGACCCAGGGTCGTTGAGGGTTGCAGAAGGTAGATACACGGGGGTGGGGGAGACCTGAGCATTGCTCAGCTCTGGCTTATTTGGTGTTGGGGATTGAATCTATTATAATTTTTATATTTGGTTATTATATTATTTAGTTCTATGATTTCTCTGGAATTGTCTCATACTTTCTCACTTACTTCCTTTATCCCCATTAAAGTTCACTTCCACTGATTTCTTCATTTCTGCAAGTACCAATGAGACTGAAATTTCACATTTTTCTTCAGACAGCTTGTATGTCTTTCTTATTTGGTATTTTCCCAGGTTTTTATTTTGACCATTGATGCAGGTGAGCTCCTGTGTCTTTTCTTCATGTCTGATGAGCGGATCTGGGTCATGAATACAGGCATGGATAGTAACTGGGGTTAGAGGTTGTGACTGTTCAGTGGTCACTGTATGCTGAGTTTGAGTAGGACTGGGTGAAACCAAGGTTTTGCAGTTACAAGTTCCTAGCAGGTACCAGACTGCTGCAAGAGTTAACACTATTTTTCAGTTCTTTGGTTTGTTTTTTACCAAAGCACTGCTCAATTCTGGCTTGTGGTAGCAACAGGAATTGAATAACCTGGAAACCTCAGGAACTTAGGCCAGTTTGCATAACCGCTATGCTATCTCAACTTCCAAAGAAGTTAACACTTTTGATAAATGCCAGTCCCCAACTGGCTCAGTAGGGGTGGGTGGAGCTCTCCTGAAAACTTAACTTTCAGGATCTGTTACTTTGGAGATTAAGTTTCAGTTCTGACACCAGACCTATAGCAAGGTGAGAGGTCAGTCACCAAGACTGCACCTACCAGTAAGTGTGACCTAATTTATACCCTACAGTCTCTTGCCTCGCATTTGCATTGCAGTGTATGTATAAGACTATATAGGGACCGAAGTGCCAAGAGTTCCACAGAGCCCATCCCATTCCCTAAAGTACCACCTGCATCTTAGATATCTTTTCCTGGCTGCAGCTTGTTGTCTTATGGCTGTCTTGTGGTTTTGGTGGGTCTGTCTGTCTGTCTCTTCTTCAGTGTCCTTCTGTCCCTTGGGGGCATTTAATTTGTACAGGTTTCAAGTAAGTTTCTATATAATTGAACTAAGTTTTGGTGGAGCTTTACTGTTTGTGTAGGAGTTAAAGCATAGGCTCTCCTTAGTCAACCGTCTTGGGCCTGCCTCCAGGTAAGACTCTGGAATCAGAACCCATCATGCCAATGCATGTTATCCCTTCTGTCATTCTTACTTTCCTGTGCTATATTTTTTCAGAAGTGCCACTAAAACTGATTCATATGAACATCTCTCAGAAGTGAGCTTATGCAGCCTGTGGACTTCCAGACCACCAGCAACCTGAACATTTTGGAGTTGTCTCTGATGGGTAAAGTGTTTGGGTTCCTGAGGAAGTTTGTCCTGGCTGAGCCCCAACATTCCTTAGCAAAACCCATTGCCGAGGAGGAGGAAAAGGAGGAGGAAGAGGAGAACCAGAAGAAGAAGGAAGAGGAGGAGGAGGAGGAGGAGGAGGAGGAAGAGAACATGAAGAGGAAGAAGGTGCAGATAAGAGACTGTCTCAGTGCCTCGGACTGTCCTCACGGTAGCTAGCTTCTTCCCAGACATACCTTGTTTACCCCCTAGATCTGTAGCAGTGGAGCTTTGTTCCTTACTGACTCTTGGTCACTTCTACTTCTATTTCTGATTCTGTAAAATAGGAATGACTATAGCATTGAGTTTCAGGGAGGAAATGAGGTGATCTGTGGCAGATGCTTTAAGTCACTAATTGTTGTGCAGCAGCATGCAGCCTTAATCCCTGCAATTGCTGTCATTCCTGTTTACTAGCACACCTTCTTCGTAGCCAGTCAACAGCGTCAGGTTGAGCCTGATGTAAAGTTTCGAGACCTCCTTTGAATCTGGAGAGGTGGCAGTTGTTGACTATGTGGGTCATAGTCTGTCTGTAGCCGCAGTCGTCTCTGGCTCCCCAGCGATGGAACATAGCGGCGCACCGGCCATGGCCTGTTCGATAGCGATTGAGGAGGGCCCAATCATAACGTGCTAGGTCAAAGCCGGGTTGACGCTTGCAGGGGTCTGTGATGAGGTGTTTGTACTAGCACACCTGAGGCACAGTGATTCTGATAGGGAGTGGAACCTATAAGCACCTGTCCCCCCAGATTCCAATGCTTTTACTGCTAAAGCCTTTGTTTTCTCAGAAGCTCTGAGCTTGGCGGATGGTATCCCCCCATTTTTTTCACTAGCGTTATCACTGGGGGTTTCATGTCTGCAGGATTCTACTGCTCCCAGAACTTCTCCCACTCCACACTCACTTTTTAAAGATAGAGTGTGAAAGACAAAGATGAGAGACATCACAACATTGCTCCACTGCTTATAAAGTCTCCTACCCCTCACCATGCAAGTACTCCCATGTGGTGGATGGGGTGCTTGAACTCTGGTCCTTGCATAATAAACTGTGTGCTTTATTGGATCAGCTATCTCCCTCTCCCCCCTTAAATTACTCAACTGGGGGAAGGTATGCTGAAAGTGAGTCTAGACTGGGAAAGGATAAATTGGTTTATAGTGAGTTAGATAAATGTTACCTTTGTTATTCTTACATCCTTCTAAAGTATGTATGGCTTTTAAAATTGTTTTTAATCATTTTAGATTTGATAGATCTCCCTCAAAGCTTTCTTCTGATCTTTCCCAAACTCATAGTAGGACAAGAACCCTTCCACTGCAATTTAGAATATTGAGGAGCTGGGGAAGTGGCTCTTTGGGTAAAGCACATGCTTGGCACAGTCACTGGGTTAGATCCCTACCACCACATATGCCTGAAGAGTGCTCTGGTCTCATTAAAAACAAAAAAAACACAAGTAAACAAATAACACACAAAAAACAAAACATTGCCAGGGAGATAGCAAAGTGGTTATGTAAAAAGCTCTCCATGTCACAGGTCACAGATTCATTTCCTGAGGTCACAAGTTCATTTCCTGACATCACCATAAGCCAGAACTGAGCTCTGTTCTGGTAAAAGCAAAACTGAAACTGAAAAAAAAAAAAAACCATATGAACAAGACCGAAAGTAGACAAACTCAGAAATTTTTCTTATCTCTGAGTCCTATAATGTCACCTGTGACTCAGTTCTATCTACAGGGAATAGTTGAATGGGAGGACTTAATTGGAATGGGAGGTTATGCGTTCTGAATTTTTATTTTTTTAAGCTACAGTACACTTTCTCATGACCAATTTCTTTTCCTAATAGACCCTTAAATGCTCACTATTCAGTTTTCATCTATCCTCTTCAATTTGCTTGTAAGACTCTTAGTGAGTCCTTTGTACTTTTGAGAATAAAGGGTTTCATGTTCAAAAATTCTAGAAAAACATCTGATTTTTCTTAAATCCCTTAGCTAGGCCTTGACCTTAGTGCTTTTTCCTTTTATGTGTAGGTCCCATTGGTTTACACAACATTGGACAGACCTGCTGCCTCAATTCTTTGATTCAGGTGTTGGTTATGAACGTGGGTTTCACCAAGATATTGAAGAGGTAAGATGATTGTTGAAATATATCAAATATGCAGTTTTTCACAGTGACTCAGACATTTAGACATTTTTCTTACAAGTTTCTAGAGGAAAGATCTCTGCACCTTCTGAACTGCACATTATGTTTTAAATATATATAAATATGGGGCTGGGTGGTGGCGCACCTGGTTGAGCGCACACGTTAAAATACGCAAGGACCCATGTTCGAGCCCCCAGCCCCTACACCTGCAGGGGGAAAGCTTCACAAATGGTGAAGCAGGGCAGCAGGTATCTCTCTGTCTCTCACCCTCTCTGTCCCTCCCTTCCCTCTCGATTTCTGACTGTCTCTATCCAATAAATAAAGATAATAAAAATTAAATATATATATATATATATATATATATATGTCATTATGCCATTATTCCACCTATTTGGCTTTAGTTGGTATGGGATGGGCTCATGGAACTTATTTTCAGTACCCTCCTTGATGATTTTGATTTTATTTTATTATTGTTTTCTTTCCTCATGCATTTATTTTCTGCCTATATATCCTCATTTTTCTCTTCATTGTCATGGGCAATTGAGATGCGCTCATAAAAAGATAAATAATCACTAGAATACATGAAAATTTCTCATTTCACTCCTGTACTCACAGGCTAGATTGACATTTGCCTTTTCATTCCAGATTGCTTCTGGTTGAACATTTTGCTATAGTCCTGGGCCCCAGGACAACTGCCCGTCTTCTTTTTGTTTCCTAAGTAACAGTTTTTATTAATTATATAAACATATTGGCTTCTAGGAAGTATTTTTCATTAAATAGTGATATATAAGGCTATACATTTTTAGTATCTTATTTGTTTTATTTTGTTTTTTATTTATAAAAAGGAAACACTCGCAAAACCATAAGATAAGAGGGGTACAACACCACACAATTCCCACCACCAGAACTCCGTATCCCATCCCCACCTTTGATAGCTTTTCTATTCTTTAAGCCACTGGGAGTATGGACCCAAGGCCACTGTGGGATTCAGAAGGTGGAAGGTCTGGCTTCTGTAATTGCTTCCCTGCTTAACATGGGCATTGACAGTTTGATCCATACTCCCAGCCTGTCTCTCTCTCTTTCCCTAGGGGGGTGGGGTTGTGGGTAATCTGAGCTCCAGGACACATTGGAGGGGGTGTCTGTCCAGGGAAGTTTGGTTGGCATTATGCTAGCACCTGGAACCTGGTGGCTGAAAAGAGAGTTAACATATAAAGCCAAACAAATTGTTGAATAATCATGAACCTAAAGGTTGGAATAGTGCAGATGAAGAATTGGAGAGTCTCCGTTTGTAGATAGCTAGTAGGCATATTTTAGTTATAATCCAATGGGTCTGTGGCTATACTAGTTTTTTTGTTTGTTTGTTTGTTTGTTTTTTCCCTGAGCCTGAAATCTGATATGCAGGTGGATCCAAGTTATTGTCTGGGGAGATTATGTCATGGCTGGGAAAAGGAACAGAAAGCTGGATCAGGGAGGAGAGTAGCTCCCAAATATGAGAAAGGTGTATAAATATTGTTGACTGTAAACCCCATCAATTTGATATGATCTGGGGCCCATATTCAGCTTAGGAGCCTGTGTGACCTCTGCATCCCTGTAGATCTGAGCTCACATTCTGTGGTTATGAGTAGGAACGTTCCAAGCTGCCCCAATATCATATTCTGTGGTTATGAGTAGGAACGTTCCAAGCTGAGGACCCATCTTCCTCAGGTGTAGCATAGAGTATGTTGTCCAGCCTCCCTTCAGAGGATAGAACATTCTCTACTGTTGTTGATCCAAGTTGAGGGCAAAGTCCTGTGGGGGCCTACAAAGGGGTCTATTGTGCTGTTCCTGATAGAGATGACCAGTAACAATGGAGATGAAGGGGTGAACTGCCCTGCTTTTAAGTCTGATTAGAGGCATGGTAGGGATGGGGCAAGTCAACGGTCAGGCAGAGCCACTACAAAATAGTGAATTTAAGATTATGGGGACCTCAGCCTTGTATGTAGAGATTAATTATCTAGGAAACTAAAATTCTCATAAACGGGGCCCCAACCTTCAGAAATTCTTATTTCTTCTATGGAATAGCTATGGATTTTTTTAAATGTGCCTTAACAATTAAACATGACTATATTATGGGGAGCCTGGCAATAGTGTACCTGGTTAAGTGCATGTGTTACCAGACACAAGGAACTGGGTTCAAGCCTCTGGTCCCCACCCACAGGAGGGAGGCTTCATAAGAGTTGAAGCAATGCTGCAGTTGTCTCTCTGTTTCTTTTTCTCTCTCCATTCCCTTTCCCTCTCAATTTTTATCTGTCCTATCAAAAAAAAAACAAAGTTTAAAAAATATTTTTAAAAAGACTATATTGTATCTTTCGGGACAAAATGGATGGAATTGGAGATGATTATGCTTAGTGAAGTAAGAAAAGAAGTGAAGGAAAACTACCAGATGATTTCACTCATGTGTGGAATATATAGAATTAAAACACATAAAGTTGAAAACAAAAGAGTCAACTCATATCTAATATCTTGGAGAACTATGGTGATCATCATGAATGTGAGGTGAGGATACAGAACTTTGGTAGTGGAAGTGGTGTAGAACTATTCCTCTATTATCTTATCATTTTAAATCTTTTCAATTAATATTAAGTAACTGATAAACATGAAAATATCTCCATGTGATTCCAGTAGGTACCAAGCAATTAGAACAGAGGATACGATGAGGTTCATGGCTGTTCTAATTTTTTGGCAGGATAACGGTGCCAAGGGAGGTGGAAGAGCAGAAAAGAAATGTCCCCTACCAACTGCTCTTGTTAATGGAGAAGATGCAGAACAGCAGGCAGAAAGCAGTGCGGCCCCTGGACTTTGTTTATTGTCTCCAGAAATACAATGTGCAATGTAAGACTGACCTCTTGCTAGCTCTGATGCCTAATCTGCATTCTAAAGAAAGGAGGGATTTGAGGGGGGGTTACCAGTGAGAGGTCCAGGAGGGATTGTAGTGGCACAGTGGATTAAGCATTGGATATACAAGCATTGTATATGCCAGAGTGATGCTGTCTCTCTCTGTCTCTGTCTCTCACATACACACACATAGATCAATAAGTAAATCTTTTTAAAAAGAGAGGGACAGAGAAGAGACTAGTGGTCAGTGGGTGCACAAAAGAAGTTAAGTGCACTGTGTAGCCATTTTGTGGATCTAAAATATTTTAAAGAGTCACATATTTTCACAAGCACGAAATTCATATTGTTTATGCATGTATTACTCCCATGCTTGTTGCTTTTCTGTCTCAGTAGAATAAGAGGGTCTGACTGTCTTCAAAATCAGTTTATTGGCAGGTAAAGAATCTCAGAAGAATGGAATAAAGCAGTCAGGCAGAAATATAGCTCAAGTGATAGAACATTTCTTGGTTGAGGTCCTTGATTTGTCTGTCTCTCTCTCTGTCTCTATCTCCTTTCTGTCTCATGTAAAAGTCTCATATGTAATAGTATAAATCTTTTTAACTTTTTAATTTTTTCCCTTTTGTTGCCTTTGTTGTTTATCGTCATTGTTACTGCTGTCCTTGTTGTTGGATAGAACAGAGAGAAATCGAGAGGGGAAGGGAAGACAAAGAGGGTGAGAGAAAAATAGACACCTGCAGATCTGCTTCACCACCTATGAAGTGACCTGCAGGTGGGGAGCCAGGGCTGGAACCGGGATCCTTAAACCAGTCCTTGCGTTTCGCGCCACCTGCACTTAACCTGTTGCGCCACTACCCAGCTCTCATAGTATAATTTTTTTTTTAAAGAGATAATAAGGAGAAGGCATGGTCTACAAAAGGAAACCCATACATAGAGCAGTTTTAAGAACAGCTTTATTGAGACATGCATCAGCACTACAAAATCAACTCATGAAAAATATTAGAGATGGGAGTCGGGCTGTATCACAGCGGGTTAAGCGCAGGTGGCGCAAAGCACAAGAACCGGCATAAGGATCCCGGTTCGAACCCCGGCTCCCCACCTGCAGGGGAGTCGCTTCACAGGCGGTGAAGCAGGTCTGCAGGTGTCTATCTTTCTCTCCTCCTCTCTGTCTTCCCCTCCTCTCTCCATTTCTCTCTGTCCTATCCAACAACGACGACAATAACAATAATAACTACAACAATAGGGAGTCGGGCTGTAGTGCAGCGGGTTAAGCGCAGGTGGCGCAAAGCACAAGGACCGGCATAAGGATCCCGGTTCGAACCCCGGCTCCCCACCTGCAGGGGAGTCGCTTCACAGGCGGTGAAGCAGGTCTGCAGGTGTCTATCTTTCTCTCCTCCTCTCTGTCTTCCCCTCCCTCTCTCCATTTCTCTCTGTCCTATCCAACAACGACAACAATAATAACTACAACAATAAAACAACAAGGGCAACAAAAGGGAATAAATAAATAAATATATATAAAAAGAAAAATAACAATTAAAAAAATAACTACAACAATAAAACAACAAGGGCAACAAAAGGGAATAAATAATAAAATATTTTAAAAAACTAAAAAAAAGAAAAATATTAGAGATGTTTAGCATATATATAATGTTGTGAATCATCACAATGTAACTTTACAACACTTTCATCATCTAAATAAGAGACTCCTTGCTCATCTTTTTTTTTTTTTTCTAGGCTTTACTTTTACTAATGGTGACTGGATTTTAATTTTTAAAATAATTTTTTCTTTGCTGCTGGGCCTTTTTGCACCTGTGCATTTCCTCTGTTCCTGATAGAGTTTTCCCTTTCATTATCAGATAGATATAGGGAGAGAGATAAGAGACAGAGACAGAAAGTCAGAGAGAGAGAGAGAGAATGAGGTCCCAAGTTCTTTCCCCAGTGCCACATTTGCCAGAGCAAATTCCACTGTTCATGAAGCTTCTTCCCCTTTGTATGTTACTTCTATATAGTGTATGTATGTGTGTGGGTGGGTAGGGCTCGAACCCAGGTCCTTGTGCATTGTAAAATGTGCTCTTTACTAGGTGTACTATCTCCCAGTCCTTAAAAGAATTATTCATTGATTTATTAGTTTAGTGAGAGCATGACTTTGGCATATGCAACGCCAGGAATCAAACTCAGGACCTCAAACACACAAGTCCTATGATTTATCACTGAGCCACCACCCAAGATTAAAAGGAATTCTTACAACCCAATATCATGCTTATTTGGGGGGCACTTAACATGTAGTGGAAACCTGAAAAGGGAGACAAAGCTGTAAAAAGTTAAGTAATGATCCTTTGTGTGCCTCTTATAGTTAGGGTGCAGGGGTGGAAGAAGTATTCGTGGGACCTCATTTATTGGACTATTCCTTTTCTCCTTGCCAGTGTTTGTCCAGCATGATGCTGCTCAACTTTACCTCATAGTCTGGAACCTAATTAAGGACCAAATTACTGATGTGGAGTTGGTAAGACCCAGTTGGTAAACTCTGGTTTTAGGGGCTGCTCATTTGAATCATCCAGTTTTTGATCATATGTGCTCAGATGATAAAAGAGAAAAATCTTGGGGGCTGGGCAGTGGCACACCCAGTTAGGTACACATAGTACAAAGCACAAAGATCCACGCAAGTTTCCAGGTTCTAGCCCCCCGCTGTGGGGCTGGCCACTCTGGGTCCCACCCACCTCCCCTGGCCATTGGGGAGACAGAGGTCAGAGTGACCACTCAGGGGGTCCTGGGGTAGATCCACATGCTGAGGGCAAAGTGTGCAAAGAGACAGGGCAGTCAGCTCTGGGAAAGCCTCAGTGGGACAATTCATTTACTGAAAGTGATTATATCCATAATTTGGGGCAAGGTTGAAGTAACCATTAACTGAAACACAGAGCAACACAATGCATAGTCACATTTTGACCAACAGACTGTTTGATCACAAGTAAAAGGTTACCATGCAAGGTTTGGTCACAAGCTTTACAATGTACATTTTTCTGGAGGTAAATAGCAGGCACTTTAGGGCAGCAGAGGGGAAAGGGAAGCAGCTGAGCAATCAGGATGTTTGCTAGCGGCTTCAAGGTTAATTGCACACAGTAATCCATGGCTTTTAAAGAAGGAATAGGGGTGGTGGCATGTGTAGAAAGGCACCCATGTCCAGG
The DNA here is from genome assembly GCF_950295315.1 of Erinaceus europaeus. NCBI lineage: Eukaryota > Metazoa > Chordata > Mammalia > Eulipotyphla > Erinaceidae > Erinaceus > Erinaceus europaeus. Next base: position 94,098,096 of record NC_080166.1, read on the forward strand.
GATCCAGCCATCATAAATTCCAGATTCCGGGGGACCTGCCTTTTCTCGACCTGAAGGGAGAGTTGGAGTCAACCCTCTTGGACCTCATGGAAACAATGGCCTGGCTTTCTGGGACAGTGGGCCCCACTCTCCAACACCCCAGCTCTCCACCTGCAGGGGGAAAGCTTCACAAAGGTGAATCAGGTCTGCAGGTGTCTTTCTCCCTCTCTGTCTCTCCCCCTCCTCTTTCAGTTTTTCTCTGTCCTGTATTATAAAATGAAAAGAAAAGAAAAGAAAAGAAAAGGACACCAGAAACAATGGATTCATAGTGCCAGCACTAACCAGTAATAACCCTGGTGGCCAAAGAGAGAGAGAAAGAGAGACATATATATATATGTGTGTGTGTGTGTGTGTGTGTATGTATATATATATATATATATATATACACACACATATATATACACACACATATATACATATATATATATATATATATATAGAGAGAGAGAGAGAGAGAGAGAGAGAGAGAGGGAGAGAGAGAGGACACTTTATCTTATCACAAGTCCTCAATCTTAGTGTTATTACGATTTCATTAGCCTTTTGAGCAGAGATTGGCTGCCATTCCTGGAGCTACTGTCTGGTGCCTTCTGCTTCTGTAAATTGAGCTGACCTGGTCTATAGATGGCTTTGGTGCTGTATTACTCTCCCTGCCTCTCTCTGGCAGGTACAAAGACTGCAGGCCCTCTACATAATCCGGATGAGGGAGTCCTTGGTTTGCCTGGAGTGTTCCATGGAAAGCAGTAGAGATAGTAGCATGCCCACCCTTCCCCTATCTCTTTTTGATGTCAATTTGAAGCCCCTGAAGACACTGGTGAGTCCTTTCTTTTGGACAACTTGCTATCCCTTCATACCCCTAGGCAATGTGTCCAGCACTCCTTTGCTTCATGAGTCCACAATTGACTTTGTAGAAATCATTGCTATTTTCTCTGTGTGACTCAGGATAAGTCTCCCTTTAATTTGGTGAAGAGGGAAGCTTGTTGCTTCTCTCCAGTCACTAGGTACTTTCTGAGGCCCAATAGGCCATATGGATAACATCGGGCAAGCTGTTCATCAGACCTGGGGAGAACTAGAAGAGCAGCAGTCTCTATCTGCTGGGTGAGGGACTGGCTCTATGTAGGAAATATCAACCCTGCTTTTTTCCTCCCTCTTTTGGGACAGGGAGATGCTCTTCGTTGTTTCTTCCAGCCAAGGGAGTTATCAAGCAAAAGCCAGTGCCTCTGTGACAGCTGTGGGCAAAAGACCATTGGAAAACAGGTGCTTATCTCTCTGAAACTAGACATGTCCCCCATTTGGGACATGTCCCAAATGTATTTCCTAGAGGTATCCCACTCCCAAGGACATCTCCTTGTGGGTTGAGGGAGGGAATCCATCTTAGGCTATTATCTGAGATTCTGAGGCTTCTGGATTACAAAGCTATGAATGTGCTTCTTAGAACCAGTGAGTGGCTAAAGTCCATTTTAATATAAAAGGTATGAGAGCAATGGCAGAATTTTTCCCCAAGGGCAGACTGGAAATTCCATGGATTGTGGCATCTGCACTTTCTGAGCGAAAACTCCAGAAAGTCAGCAAATGGGCTCCCTTATGTCAGTGTTATGTTACTTGTTCTCCTCTTTGTGGGAAGAGAATCCACTGCCATCCCTGAGAGTTCTCAGAACCTTCCCATGTCAAATGCCTTAGTTTGGATCTCCACAGTGATTTTGCTTTTTCAGATCTTGAAGTTGACCTACTTACCCCAGACCTTGACAATTCACCTTATGCGGTTCTCCATCGGAAATTCAAAGACAGAAAAAATCTGCCACACACTGGATTTCCCCCAGTACTTGGACTTAAATAAAGTTCTTCTGAATGAGCTAGACCTCTGTGACCCTGAGAAGCAGGTGAGGTACATCTCACTACCCTTCTATCTTCTGCCTCAGGGAGGGTTGAAAGGTTGAAGGGACACTGTGTCCTTCCAGTCTTTCTCCTCTAGTCCCTCTCATCAGAGGCTGTATTTTGGGGTGTCCTATGATGCCCATGCTGGATACAGAAATTGGGGAGAGAACTCATCACTAATTTATTGTGAAGCATAGTGACTTACTTATTTATTTATCACCACCAGTGTTAATGGGGGATTTTGGTGTTGGGATGGCTTCACTATTTCCAGAGACTACTTTTTTTCCTTTGATAGTTGGAGAGAAATAGAGGTCAGATTGAGAGAGATAGAGGAAGAGAGACACACAGAGGATAGATACCTTCAGCACTACTCTACTGCTCATGAAACTTCACTTTGGAGAGGGAAACTGGGGCCTTGAACACAAGTCCTCACCTATGGCAATGCATATGCTCTATCATATGAACCATGACCTGCCATTTCACCACTCTCCCTTTTTATTTTCAAGAAATACTTTTTGTGTTGTCATTATCACCAGGGATTTATTCTGAGATGACATTTTTTCTAATAAGACAGGGGTCAGATAATGGTGCACCTGTTTGAGCCCACAAGGGGAAATACTTTTTGTGTTGTCATTATCACCAGGGATTTATTATGAGATGACATTTTTTCTAATAAGACAGGGGTCAGATAATGGTGCACCTGTTTGAGCCCACACATCATCATGCACAAGGACTTGGATTTTAAACAGCCTTTTAATTATGGAAATCTATATGTGCTTGAATGAAAATAATGGGTTGTCACCACCACATTGACACAGCTAACAGTTGTTATTTGCAGTTGCTTTCCTTTTGAGATTCAGAAAGATCCTAATTATTGTCTGGAAAGATGATGTTATGGCTGGGAAAAGGACCAGAAAGCTAGATCAGGGAAGAGATTAACTCCCTAATATGCACAAGGCGTATAAATATTACTGTAAACCCCATCGATTTGATGTTATCTGTGGCCCATAATTAGCTTAGGAGCTTGTGTGACCTCTCTATCCCTGTAGATCTGAGATCACATTCTGTGGTCATGAGTAGGAACATTTCATGCTGCCCTAGTCGATACCCATCTTCCTTAGGTGTAGCATAGAGTATGTTGTCCATCCTGTCTTTGGAGGATGGAACATTCTCTACCATTATTGATCTAGGTTGAGGGCAGGGTCCTATGGGGGCCGACAAAGGGGTCTATTGCGTTGTTCCTGATAGAAATGACCAGTAACAATGGAGAAAGGAATTTATTTGAGTTCTAGGCCCATCAAGTCTGTTTGGGAATCTCAGGACTCCCCAGTTAGGGCCCCAGCTGGTGGAATGGCCTGATAGTAACTAAAGAGTCATCCTTAAAGTATGCCAGTCTCTTGCCCTTATTCAACTTTTGCAGTCTTTGCTTTGATGAAGTTAGCTTTGGAGTGAGTGAGAGAACTGTAACAAGAAGTAGGTGAGGAGGGTTTCTAAGTCTAAGTGGACACTATTTCGTTATGAGCTTGATACTGACTCACTACAGACAATTGTATATTTTTGCTTTCAGGTATATATCTTGCCCTAATTTATGGGAAAAGTATATATGTTAATATATGCTCTATCTTATGGGACCTGGCCTATATTTAGGTTTTGGGACTTTGTTAAGAAGTGAACCTCCTGGAATGGGATTAGAGAATACCATGAAAGGAAAGGTCTCACATGAGTGATGAGGGTGAAGGGTTGGAAATCCATGTCTGATGTCTCTGTACACAGTCTAAGGTGAAGCATGCTGAGATGGTACTCGTTGCATTGGTTAGGTTGGATCTGACTTGAGAGAAGCATGCAGGGAAGTGAGCCCCACCCCAGAGGTTCCAGGATTGGGAGAAACATAGACTCTATAGAGGAAGTGGGAGATTCCTGTTGTCTTAGAGTTTAAGAAGACAATAGATAGTTATTGCAAAAATCACATTGTTTGGCAATTGGGTTAACTTTGAAAAATCCCTTTGTTAGGATTTGCTGTATTATACATACCATCACCATATTTCAAGTGCTTTGCCATCATTTGCATGTAGCTATGCCACCAGTTGCTTTCGTTCTCTATGGACGAAGCTTTTAAGAGAGTCAACATATCAAAGACTCAGCCTATGTACTAAAAAGACTCAGTCTGTGCTTTAAAAATTTGAGAGAATCAATCAATTTTTCCCACTTATGTTAATCAAATAGTGATTTATATGACTACAAATTGATAGGAGTGTACATAAACACCATTCCCACCACCAAAAGACTGTAACCCATCCCCTGCCCCCCTCCATGAACCTGAACATCCACCCTCCCCCTCACCAAAGGGTTTTTACTTTGGTGCCCTACTACAAATTTAGTCAGATCCTGATTTGAGTTTCCCTTTCTGTTATTCTTTCTCAACTTCTGTTTATGGGTGGGATCATCCCATACTCATCTTTGTCTTTCTGACTTAGCTCACTTAATATAATTTCTTCTAGCTCCATCAAAGATAGGTCAGAGAAGGTGGGTTCATTGTTCTTAATAGTTGCATAGCATTCCATTGTGTATATATACCACAGCTTACTCAGCCACTCATCTGTTGTTGGGCACCTGGGTTGCTTCCAGGTTTTAGCTATTATGAATTGCACTGCTATGAACATAGGTGTACAAATATCTTTTTGGTTAGGTGTTATGGAATCCTTGGAGTATATCCCCAAGAGAGGAATTACTGGATCATATGGAAGGTCCATGTCTAGCCCTATGAGAGTTCTCCAGACTGCTCTCCACAGAGGCTGGACCAATTTACATTCCCACCAGCAATGCAGAAGGGTTCCTCTGTCCCCACAGCCTCTCCAGCATTTGTTTCTGCTGTTCTTTTTGATGTATGCCATTTTCACAGGGGTGAGGTGGTATCTCAATGGTGTCTTAATTTGAATTTCTCTGGCAATCAGAGACCAGGAGCAATTTTTCATATATTTGTTAGCTATTGGATCTCTTCTGTAGTGTGTTCTTTTCATATCCTCTACCCATTTTGGGATGGGGTCATTTTCTTTTTTTGTTGCCAAGTTTGCTGAGATCTTTGTATATTTTGGTGATTAGTCTCTTGTCTGATGTATGGCATGTAAAGATCTTCTCCCATTCTATGAGGGGCTTTTCTGTTTTTGTGATAGTTTCTTTGGCTGTGCAGAAGCTTTGCAATTTTATGTAGTCCCACTCATTTGTTTCTGCTTTAGTCTTTCTTGCAGTTGGGTTTGTTTCATCAAAGATGTCCTTGAGATTTAAGTGGGAAAGTGTTCCACCAATGTTTTCCTCTAAGTGTTTGACAGTTTCTGATCTAACATCCAGGTCTTTGATCCATTTGGAGTTGATTTTTGTTTCTGGTAAGATAAGGTGGTTCAGTTTCATTCTTCTGCATGTTTCAACCCAGTTTTCCCAGCACCATTTATTGAAGATAGCCTTCTTCCTCCATTTAGTACTTTGGGTCCCCTTTCAAAGATTAGATATCCATATGTGTGGGGGTTTAGTTTTGGGCTTTCAATTCTGTTCCACTGGTCTATTGCCTATTATTGTTCCAGTACCATGCTGTTTTGATGATGATGGCCTTATAATATAGTTTGAGATCTGGGAGTGTAATGTCTGCATTTTTGTTTCTTTTCCTCAATATTGTTTTTGGCAATTCTAGGTGTTTTCTGGTTCCAGATAAATGACTGTAGTTTTTCTTGTATTCTCTTAAAGAAGCTTGTTGGAACTTTGATGGGTATGGTGTTAAATTTGTATATGGCTCTGGGAAGAATATTCATTTTGATGACATTTATTGTTCAAATCCATGAGCATGGGATGCTTTTTCCTTAATTGGTATCAGTTTCTATTTCCTTCAATAGTGTCTTATAGTTTTCAGTATACAAGTCTTTCACGCCTTTGGTCAGCATTACTCCTAGGTATTTTATTGATTTTGCTGAAACAGTGAATGGGAGTGAATTCTGGATGTCTTCTTCTTCAGATTTAGTGTTTGCACAAAAAAATGCCACTGATTTTTGTACATTGATTTTGTAGCCTGACACCTTGCTATATTGCCTAATAACTTCCAGTAGTTTTCTGCTGATTTCTTTAGGTTTTTCAATGTATACTATCATCTGCAAATAGTGAGAGCTTGGCTTCTTCCCTTCCAATCTGTATTCCTTTGATTTCTTTCTCTTGCCTGATTGCTATGTCAAGAACTTCCAATACTATGTTGAAGAGTAATGGAGACAGTGGACATCCCTGTCTAGTCACTGATCTGAGGGGAAATGCTTTCAGCTTCTATACATTGAGTATGATGTTGGCTGTAGGTTTTCTATATATGGACGCCATTATCTTGAGGAATTTCCAGTCTATTCCCATTTTTTGTAGAGTTTTAAGCATGAATGGGTGATGGATTTTGTCAAAGGCTTTCTCTGCATCTATTGAGATAATTATGTGGTTTTTGGTTTTGTTTTTATTGATGTGGTGAATGACACTGATTTTCTTATGTACGTTGGACCAGCCTTGCGTCTGGGATAAATCCCACTTGGTCATGATGAACAATCTTTTTGATATACTGATGTGTCCAGTTGGCCAGGAACTTGTTTAATATTTTGGCATCTGTGTTCATCAGAGATATTGGTCTGTAGTTTTCCTTTTTTGTTGTGTCCCTATAAGCTTTTGGTATCAGGGTGATGTTGGCTTCATAGAAGGTGGAAGGGAGTGTTCCTGTTTCTTCAATGTTGTGGAAAAGCTTTAGAAGTATGGGTATTAACTGTTTCTTGAAGGTTTTGTAGAATTCGTTTGTGAAGCCATCTAGTCAAGGACTTTGTTGTTGGGGAGATCCTTAACTGTTTTGATTTCTTTGTCTGTGATTGGTGCATTTAGGTTTTGTAGTTCTTCTTGGTTCAGTTTTGGAAGTGCATATGTTTCCAGGAATTCTTCCATTTCATGCAGATTCTCTAGTTTGGTGGCATATAGTTCTTCATAGAAGTTTTACATGATTTTCTGGATTTCTGTGGTTTCAGTTGTGATATCTCCTTTATCATTTACAATTCTATTAATTTGGTTGTTCTCCTTTTTTTTTTTTAGTGAGTCTGGCTAGGGGTTTGTTGATCTTGTTTAATATTTCAAAGAACCAACATTTGGCTCCATTGATCTTTTGTATGGTTTTCTTATTTTCAATGTTGTTTATTTCTGCTCTAATTTTAGTGATTTCTGTCCTTCTGGTTGCTTTAGGGTTTGTTTGTTCCTCTTCCTCTAAGTCCTCAAGGTGTGCAGTAAGGTCATTTATTTGAGTTTTTGTTGTTGTTATTCTTTAATATGTGACTCTATGGCTATGAGTTTCCATCTTAGTACTGCTTTTTCTGTGTCCCAAATATTTTGATAGGGTGTGTCTTCATTTTCATTTGTTTCCAGGAATGTTTGAATTTCTTGCTTGAGTGTCTCTCTGACCCAGTGGCTCTTAAGCAGTATGTTGTTTAGTTTCCAAATTCTGTGACTTTTAATAATTTTCTGTTTGTTGTTTAATGTTAGTTTTACTCCACTGTGGTCTGAGAAGATACTTGGGATGATTTCAATGTTCTTGAATTTTATGATGCTGTCTTTGTGGCCTAACATGTGGTCTATCCTTGAGTATATGTTATGTGGATTTGAAAAGAATGTGTATTCCAGTTTTTTGGGGTGAAGGACTCTGAAATTGTCCAAGAGGTCTAGTCTGTCAATCTCTTCATTTAATTCTCTAGTCTCTTTGTTGATTCTCTGCTTCGTTGATCTGTCTAAGTGTGAGAGTGGGGTATTAAAGTCTCCCACTATTGTTGTATTACTATTGATGTATTTTTGTAGTTCTTTCAGTAGGTGTTTGATGTATTTAGATTGTCCCTCATTGGGTGCATAGGTGTTAATAATTGTTAACTCTTCTTGGTTGATTGATCCTCTAATCATTATGTAATGTCCTTGCCTATCTTTTATTACTTTATTTAATTTAAAGTCTATTGTGTCAGCGATGAGAATGGCTCTTCCTGCCCTTTTTTTGTGGTCCATTAGTCTGTATGGTAGTTTTCCATCCTTTCACTTTAAGTCTGTGTTTTTCTTGTTGGGTCAGATGGGATTCTTTCAAGCAGCATATGGTTGTGTTGTGTTTTCTTATCCATCCTCCCACTCTGTGCCTTTTAATGGGTGAATTTAAGCCATTAACATTTATTGATATTATGGATTTAATGTATTGTAGTGCCATTATTCAACAAATTTTTTATTTGCTCTGATATATTGTAAGTATTGCGGTGATGTTCTTGTTTATACGAGGTCTTTTAGAACCACTTTCAGGGCAGGTTTGGTGATGTTTGCCTCCCTTAACTATTGTTTGTCTTAGTAAGTTTTCATGCCTTCATCTAGTTTAAATTGAAGTCTACCAGGATATATTATCCTTGGTTGAAACTGTTTTTCATTTAGGGCTCAATAGATAGCTTTGTATTCTTTTCTGGCTTTTATAGTTTGAGTGGAGAAGCCTGCTGATAATGTTATGGGTTTTCCGCTGTATGTGACCATTTGTTTTTCTCTGGAAGCCTTTAGGATCCTTTCTTTATCTTTACTTGTTTTCATTGTAACTATGATGTGTCTTGGTGTCTTCAGGTCTGGGTTGATTCTGTTTGGGACTCTCTGGGCCCCTTGAATATCAGTGTCCTTTCTGATAAAAGTCTGGGATGTTTTCTTTTATTATTTCTCCAGAATGTTTACTTCCCCTTTCTCTCTTTCTTCCTCTGTTAGGCCAACTAAATGAATGTTACTTCTTTTGGGATCATCCCATATGTCTCTGTTGTTGTTTTCAGTGTCTCTCAATCTCTTTTTGAGCTCTTTTACCTCTTTTTTTGTTTTCTCTAGCTCATCCTCTGTCTGGCTAATTCTGTTTTCCGCTTCTGATAGCCTGCTTTCCCTTCCCTCAGCTTCTTTCCTCAATTCAGTTATAGTATTAGCTTGTTCTGCTAATTGACCTTTAAGTCAGATACTTCAGCTTTCATTTCTCTAATTACCTCGAGGTAGCTAGTATTTTCCTTGAGGGTCTCATCTGTTGTTTCTCTAATTCTGATAGCTCTTTCCTCCATAGTTGTCTTCATTTCTGTGATTATTAGGTTTACTATCACTTGCATACTTTCTTATCTATGGTTACTTATTTATTTGGAGTTTCTTCTGAGATCCTGTCTTGATTCATTGTGGTAGCAGTTTATTTGCTCTTGATTTAACCATTTTTTTTAATTGATGTGTTTTTTATTTTTCTGTTCTGTTGTTCTTCAGCTGTTGTGTTTTGAGTACAAGCCACACTGTACTAAAAAACTTTATGAAAAGTGCAGTCACCAACCTCAGAAATTACAACAATAGTAACTGAGGCAAGGATTGATACAGTTTAATCAATACCAGCTAGCCAAACAGCACCTCCAGTCCAAGAAAAAATAGCAATCAAATCCAAATGAATAGAAAGGAAACAGGGAAAGCAAGAATAGGCAATTATGCAAATATACTGTCTTCTGTAGATGCTAGAGATAGCAAGAGGAGAAAGAGAAGTAGAGAAGAGAGTCTACTCTTAGTCAAATTTCTTCCCCAAAATAAATCACAAATGAGTATCGGTGAACTCAGAAAGCAGAAGAAGGAGGAAGGATGAAAAGAAGACAAGAACAAGAAAATGAAAAAAAGCAGTGAAAGGAAAGAATTTTTTTTTTTAATTAGCTAGGATGAGGAATAAAGGGGACAGTGGAGGGAAGAGGGAGAGATAAACAATTTCCTCTCACAATGGATAGGACACCCAGTAACCTATCAATGGTAAAAACAATAGCAGTTAATCTTGGTCAACCTGAAGAATAAGGGGGAAAGGGACACGTGTATATATAATAGTAATAATAAAATAGAATAGAGTAAGAAACCCTAACAGCCAATCTGCAGCTTGGCCAGCTCGGGATTAGCTCAAGCAGCCTGAGCAAAGACAGCCAATTAAAAAAAAACAACCAAACAACAACAACAACAACAACAACAAAAAAAAAACTCTAGGTAGTCTTTCCCAGGCAGGGGTGAGGTTTGATTGGTCACATATTTTGATATTTTGTCACTCAAATAGAGCTCCAGCCACTTAGAAGGAAGAGAGAGAGAGAGAGAGAGAGAGAACTAAATCAAAAAGAAAAAGGATTGAAATGACACCCTTGGTGAGCCAGTAATCTTGGTAAAGAAAAGAGCTCAGTGGAGAGCTTGCTAGTCACAGCTCTCCAGCCCCTGGCATCTGGTTATTGGGCAGGTTAGAGGGGTGCATTTGAGAAATAATCAGAAGATTTCCTTTCTTTTTCCTCTGTTTTCTAACCCAAGATTGAGCTATAGACCCCTCCTTGGTGTCACACTTAGGACCTCTTATTCACTGTCCTGCTGACGGCCCAGTATCCTACCCTATCCTATTTGCCATCTTGGCTCTGCCCCCTCTCCTAATTTTCTTTACTTTCATTTGTGTAGTCTATGTAATGAAGAATTCTAAATTCTTTTCCACTTAAAAATAATTTGCTATGGAAGCATATGTGCATGTACCTTAGTGAGGAATTACAGTGAAACCCAAATTCATTAAGCAGGTTAGTTATCAAAACTCATTGCCAAAAGCAGTTCCAACTGAAAATAGAAAAATTGAAGCCTCTCCTTGGATGACTTAAATTTTCACTAACCTTACCCATTAATCCTCATTGGTTCTTTTTCAAAGTCTTAGGTTAGGAATATTATATGACTTTGTTGATAAAACAGAATAAAACATTTATGACACAGTTGGAGATCTTGCTCACAGACAATCTGGCATTCTATGCTATTGATTCTGACCTCTTCCAATTTTTCTTATCCAGAGATTTCACTCCCAGAGTTTTTTCCTTTTTCTTTTTTTAAATTTTATTTATAAAAAAAATATAAAGCCAAACAAATTTTGAATAATCATGAACCTAAAGGTTGGAATAGTGAAGATAAAGAGTTGGGGGGAGGTCTCTGTTTTGTAGATAGCTAGTAGTCATATTTTAGTTATATTCCAAATGGCCTGTGGCTATACTAGATTTTCGTTTATTTGTTTTTTTTCCCCCTGAGCCTGGAATCTGATATGCAGGTGGATCCAAGTTATTGTCTGGGGAGATTATGTCATGGCTGGGAAAAGGAACAGAAAGCTGGATCAGGGAAGAGAGTAGCTCCCAAATATGGGAAAGGTGTATAAATATTGTTGACTGTAAGCCTCATTGATTTGATGTGATCTGGGGCCCATATTCAGCTTAGGAGCCTGTGTGACCTCTGCATCCCTGTAGATCTGAGCTCACATTCTGTGGTCATGAGTAGGAACATTCCAAGCTGCCCCAATATCAGGACCCATCCTTGCTCAGGTGTAACATAGAGTATGTTTTCCAGCCTCCCTTCAGAGAATGGAACATTCTCTACTGTTGTTGATCCAAGTTGAGGGCAAGGTCCTATGGGGGCCCACAAAGGGATCTATTGTGTTGTTCCTGATAGAGATGACCGGTGACAATGGCGATAGGGATTTATTTGAGGTGTAGGCCCACCATTGACTGTTTGGCAATCTCAGTATTCCTAGAATGGGGCCCCAGCTGATGCATTCTCAGAGTTCTTTCTTTGTTGCTGAATTCTTTTCTGGACCCTCCTCTTAAAAAAAAACTTTTTTAAAAAACCATTTTATTAGTGGCTTAGTGGTTTGCAGTACAGTTGTTGACTCATGGGTAAAACTTCTCATCTCTCCATGATAGATGCCTACAAAGCAGTCTCACCCCCAACTTAAGTCCTTTTCCATAATCATTCACCAGGACCCCAAGTCCCCCTTTATCTCCCCCCACAGAGTCCTTTGATTTGGTGCAGCACACCATACTCAGTTCAATTTTTACTTTGTGTTTTTTCTTAAGTTTGCCTTCAAGTAAGATAATCTGTTCTCCATTTGTTTTATCTCACTTAAGTTTTATCTCCATCCTTCTCCATTTGTTTTATCTCCATCCTTCTCCATTAGTTTTATCTCACTTATGTGCCCATCCTTTAATTTGTATCCTTTCTTGTGGTTTCAGTAATAATGTCAAATTGAAGTCTCTTAAGCTTTATTTCCTACTGAATATTTGTTTTAACACTGCTCCTAAATTAAGTCTTTTCACTCCCAAACAGCTCTGTTCTGCATTTAACTATGTAATACCAACAGCTGCCTAATTTTTTTTTTTTCTTGAGCACTGCTCTATTTGTAGTCTTGTAGGGGATTGAATCTGGGACTTTGGAGCCTCAGGCATAAGAGTCTCTTTACAAAACCTTTATGCTATTTCCCTATCCTCTAAAATTTTAATGATTTATCTTATATATTTTTTGTTATATTTAATAGGGCAGAGGAATTGAGAAGTGAGGGGGAGAAAGAGAGGAAGAGAAAGAGAAATCTCCAGCACTGCTTTACCACTACTGAAGTTTGCCCCCTGCTGGGGCTTGAACATAAGTCCTTACATATGTTAAAGTGTTCACTCAACCACTGCCCCATACCCCAGCTTCCTTATTTCTAAGTCACAAATCCAGGATTCATCTTCACAGTGACTACTACCTGACTCCATCCCACTCCTTGTCCAGTATGTTAAAAGGTACCTTCACTAATTTTTCCTAGTTTTGTACATATCAGTATCTTCATCACCACCTTCATTTTCATTTCCTCAATGCTGTATAGCATAGGAGTTAAAGGCTTGGACTTTGAAGCCAGATAGGCTTGAGCTGAAAGTCTGCCTTTTCTATTATAATAAGCTAAATTAACATACCTCCTGAATTCAGATTTCATCACTGCACAATAGGAGTCATACTAGCACCCAGCTTATAGAGTAGTAGCAATTTTTAAAGGACAGAGTACATGTAAAAGCTCAGCCAAATAAGGGGCCACCTGTTTAAGCATACACACTATATAGTGTACAAGGACCGAGGTTCAAGCCCTGCTTCCCACCGACGGGGGAAAGCTTCATGAGTGGTGCTGCACGTATCTCTCTGTTTTTTTCCCTTTATATTTCCCCCTCCTCTCTCAATTTCCCTGTCTCAATTCAATAAATAAAAATAAAAAAGAAAGAAAAAACTTAGCCAAATACATAGTGAATGCTAAAAACTTAGCTAATTATTATGTTAACAGTGATTATTATTATTTTCATGTCAAACACTCATGGTAATTGTTTGGACTGTCACCATTTCTTCTTTGTTTTTTATTTTATTTTATTTTTAATATTTATTTTATTTATTTATTCCCTTTTGTTGCCCTTGTTGTTTTATTGTTGTAGTTATTATTGTTGTTGTCGTTGTTGGATAGGACAGAGAGAAATGGAGAGAGGAGGGGAAGACAGAGAGGAGGAGAGAAAGATAGACACCTGCAGACCTGCTTCACCGCCTGTGAAGCAACTCCCCTGCAGGTGGGGAGCCGGGGTTCGAACCAGAATCCTTATGCTGGTCCTTGCGCTTTGCGCCACCTGCGCTTAACCCGCTGCGCTACAGCCTGACTCCCACCATTTCTTCTTTGTATTGCTATGCTACTCTCATTTACATCATGGACTTCTGTTTCATTTGAATTCTCATTACATTTTTTTCCAAGTTACATTATTTCAGTATGTTTCTTAAACACACTTAAACTTGTTTCTTCTACTGATCCTCTGTTTAATAATACTGTTACTTTCACTACTCATAGGCTAAAGTTCTAACTCTTGATTGGCCTTTGCAATCTTCTGTTGTAACTTCCCCAGTCTTCTTCACTTTCATTTCCTCAGTCTGCTCTGCCCTGTTATGCTGCTGAGCCTTTGAAATCTGAGCCTTTAGTCAAGGATACCCCTTTCCCACAAACTACCTGCTAATCTTGTTTATACTTCAAGATTAATTCAAGCGTTCTCCCTCTTCTCAATCTTTCCTTAAGTTTTTTTTTTTTTTTCAAAAAATGGTTCTTTTCATATTTTTTCTGTTTATACACTTGGTATAAAATATGGTGCCATGATTTTGGCTAAATTAGCTGTGAGATTCTTGAGGTCAAGGGCTATTTTCTAGTTCCCTTGGCAGGGTATGTGGTAAATAAACATGTGATGAAATAGTGTTTCCTTGGTCTAGACTAGGGTTAGAAAAATGAGGCATGAAATTCAGAGACATAACATAGTGGTTATGCAAAAACTTTCATGCCTGATGCTCTGAAGTCCCAGGTTCAATCCTCACCATCATCAATCAGAGTTGAGCAGTGGTCTGACAAAAAAGAAAGAAATGAGGAATGACAAATGAATCATTTTGTGCTTTGTGTTCTTACAGCTTGGAGGACAGTATGAACTCTTTGCTGTGATTGCCCACGTGGGGAGCGCTGACTTTGGGCATTATTGTGCCTATATCCATAATTCTGAGGATGGAAGATGGTTCTGCTTCAATGACTCCAATGTTTGTTGGGTGAGGAACACTATCAAATATTCTCTTGCACTAGATGGTTCTACAAGCTCATTGTATTCTCATACTTTCTCTGTGAGGTCTTTCATGAGGTTTAAATCCTTTTCTATATGAAATCTCCATCTGGTTTATAGCTCTGTAAGACTCTACTTAGCTAAGTGTCTAGGTTCTAGGCTCAATGCTGAGAAACTTCATGATCTATGGGAGTCTTATAGGAAGCAATAAGAGTTAGAAGTATAAGTTAGAACTTTGGGCTAAGCATAATCATGTTTAAACAGATGGGTATGGGAACTAAAAGAGATTTCACATACAAGTCACACTGAATGATCCAAGTCTGAGAATTGCTATGGATGAACTGGTCTGGAAGGTGAGGGAGGACAAACAGCACCCAATGCTCTGTGAATGGCTAGGATATATCAAGTTACTTCATCTGTTCATGTACTTTTCAGGTCTCCTGGGAAGACATTCGCTGCACCTATGGCAATCATAACTATCGTTGGTAAGAAAAGTAATTGTGGCAGAAACTGAGTGATTTTTATGGAAGGTTGTTGTTTCTGTAGAAAACCCTTATGGAATTCATTGCCAACTTATCGCTGGAGAAGTCCTCAGTGACTAACAGTTCAGCTTCATCTTCCCATACCTGTCCTACTGCCCCATGCTTTTCTCACAAATTAGTCTCCAAGGCTAGAGAATTAACAGCTCTCTAAACATCACAACCTTCATCTGCCCATCTGTGTCTTTACACATACAATTCCTGGTCAGTATTGTTCTCTTTGAATTTATCATTGAGACAAACTCCCAGTGATGCTTCAATCCCCTCCTTACCCTTTTCCTACTTGTGTAAAGCCTTCACTGGTAGGTTTCACATGCTTTCATAGCATTCTCAGCATACTTCCCTTTGAAACTGAAGAGGAAAAGGCTGGATAGAGTTAAAGTGCAGAAATTTTTGTAAAAATTTCTAACTTCGTGTATGGGCAAGGGGTGATACAGTATACCAGATTCCAACTGTAGAAATAGGTCTGAAAAAATAGGTCTGGTCTTTTGAAAAATAGAAAATTAGCTAAGATTTTATTTGAAATCCTCCCCCATCTTTTAATTTTTCATTTGTCTTTGTTCTAAACATCTCCTATAGATGCTATTTTCTAGCATGATTCCCCCCCCCCCCTTAAAAAATCAGAATTTAACAGTTAGGCACCAATGATTTTTTTAAATCAGGGTTTGGCAAACATTTCTTGTGTAAAGAGTCAAAATATGAATACTTTAGGCTTTGTGGATTATAAAATCTTTGCTGCACACTAATAGCCACAGACAACACGTGAACAAATGGGCACAACTTTGTTCCAGTTAAACTTATTTGCAAAAACTGGGTAAAATGTAACCTTTGTTCTCTTCTTTCAACTCCTTTTTCAATGTTAATTTATGCAACTTACTGACTGTTTCCTCAGGCCACACCTTTTCCCCTTTTGAGGTAGTCATGATTTTTCTTTTAATTTTTAAAAATTTTTTATTTATAAAAAAGAAACATTGACAAAACCATAGGATAAAATGGGTACAACTTCACACAGTTCCCACCACTAGAACTCTGTATTCCATCTCCTCCCCTGATAACTTTCCTATTCATTATCCCTCTGGGAGTATGGACCCAGGGTCATTGTGGGATGCAGAAGGTGGAAGGTGTGGCTTCTGTAATTGCTTCCCCACTGAACATGGGCATTGACAGGTCATTCCATACTCCCAGCCTCTCTCTCTCTCTTTCCCTAGTCAGGTGGGGTTCTGGGGATTCGGAGCTCTGGGACACATTCATGGGGTTGTCTGTCCAGAGAAGTCTGGTTGGCAACATGCTAGCGTCTGGAACCGGTGATTTGGTGGGTTCCTGAAGTCGTTCTAGTCCTGTCTTGTTGCAGTACCAGGTGGTCTCCTTTGGTATTCCTAGTTGACCTGGGAGAGGAGAGGAGAGAAACACATCTGCTGCTCTGTAGCCCTGCCTCCGGAAGTCTGGAGGTAGTCATGATTTGACCCAACCATCTGGAAAGTTTTCTGGCACTTATTCTATCAAGAACTAATAAAATATCATTTAAATATTCATGTTCATTTCTGCTGTGCTATTTGCTGCATTTTTTTTTTCTTTTTAGGAGAGAAACTGCCTATATTCTGATTTACATGAAGACTGAGTCCTAATGGCTGCACCTTAAATCTTCAGAGTTTGACAAAGCTCCATCTTTGGTTCTGTTCCTGAATCTGCTGACTTTTCCAAGAGATTTTGCAATAAGAAGAAGCACCATTTTCAAATTGTGCAGTTAAACAACATTTAAGATCAGGAGTTATTATCAAAATACTTAGTGAAATATTGCCCAACTAGTTGATCTCTAGCTGGGAGCAGGCTCCTGAGTGCTTCCTGCTAACTATAGTCTTAATCCTTTATTTGGGAGATTATTGGTGCTCCCTGTCCTCCTGAAAGAGGAGGTACAGGCCAGCAGTGGTAAGGAGAGATACTCAGGTGTCAGGGGCAGTGGTAAGAAATTATTTCAATATTTTAAAGTTAAAAAATATTTTAAAGCACCATAGTCATGTATAGCAGATGAGTATCATTTCTGTTTACCATTAAAATGCCTTTTGTCATAATCTGAATTAATTCCATAAATTTATAGTGTTTCCTGAATGTCATTTGTTTATTTGAAAAATATGTATTTATCATTTATGCTCTATAAGGTAGTGTTCTAAGTGTAAAAATCAATAAAGTTCTTCTTTGCAAAAGGAATTTGCAGTTTAATGGGGAGTAATTAAAATAGTGGAGCCGCTGAAAGTTTGTGCTATAGGAATTTGAAGGAAAATGAAATCCTCTTGGTTGACTATGGGAGAAGACTTCAGACTGGAACATGGGCAAAAGTGGAGGACACTATATATGCAGGGAAAATGGCAAGGTTGAAAAAAGGCAGCATTTGAACTTCAAAGCGTATCTAACAATCTGACTTACCTCTACCAAGGAAACAGGTAGTAGGTGATAGGATGGAAAGTGGGTAGGACTCAGCATGCAAAACTTGACCTATCTAGATCTGAACCAAACTATTTACAAAATGACCTAAGCAGTTTGAACCCAATTAAATAGTTGGTGAGCTACTGATGAAGAGTTCATCAATGAAAGGGACATTGAGTGGTATTTTGGTGAAGTAAAACTGCTGCGACTGATGAGATAGGTTAGTTACTGGGGTGGTAAAGTGGCTAGAAAGGCTTTCACTATCACTGGGGCCATTTTAAATGAAGAATGGATGTCAATAGTGAGAGAAGAGGGTGCAGGGAGACTCCAGTACCAATCACCAAGAAGGCAGGCTATATGCTAACAACTCACAGATGAAGCGATTGAGATATTTATCTGGTTAATCAGGTGCTCAAAATTTCACAGAGCCAAAGTTCCCAACACAATGTGAATAATTTCTCTGCTCTTTTATTACTTTTTCTCATAATCAATGACTTTGAGTATTTTGTTTTTTCTTTCTTTCTTTCTTTCTTTCTTTCTTTCTTTCTTTCTTTCAAAAAGGAGACATAAACAAAACCAGAGGACAAGAGGGGTACAACTCCACACAATTCCTACCACCACATCTCCATATCCCATCCCCTCCCCTGATAGCTTTCCTATTCTTTATCCCTCTGGGAGTATGGACCCAAGGTCACTGTGAGATGCAGAAGGTGGAATGTCTGGCTTCTGTAATTGCTTCCCCCCTGAACATGGGAGTTGACTGGTTGATCCAAACTCCCAGCCTGCCTCTCTTTCCCTAGTAGGGTGGGTCTCTGGGGTAGTGGAGCTCCAGGACACATTGGTGAGGTCATCTGTCCAGGGAAGTCTGGTCGGCATCATGCTGGCATCTAGAACCTGGTGGCTGAAAAGAGAGTTAACATACAAAGCCAAACAAACTGTTGAACAATCATGGACCTAAAGGCAGGAATAGTGCAGATGAAGAGTTGGGGGGTAGTCATTGCAGACTATTGTGTATTTTTGCTTTCAGGTATGTATTTTGCCCTAGTTTATGGATACATGTGAATATAGGCTCTATCTCACAGGACCTAGGTTTTGGAACTTTGTTAGGAAGTGATCTGCCTGGAATGGAATTAGAGAATACTATGAAAGTAAAGGTCTCACCAGAGTAATGAAGCTAAAGGGTTGTCATTCCACACCTGAAGTCTCTGGACACAGTCTGAATTGAAGCACGCTGAGGTGGTACTCATTGTGTTGATTAGGAAGATCTTTTTATTTGAAGATATTTTCACTGCTACCACATTGGCAGTGGAGATTGAGAATAAGTGTGAGCTCATCGAAAACTCTGGGCTGTGGGGAATATGTTCACAGATATTCAGACCTTTCTGCTGAAAGCTGGGCCTTCAACCCCTCCACCCTCCAAAGAGTTTGCACCCAGGCTAAGAGGACCGAGGTGACCTGTGTCAGGAAATCCCGTCTCTGGTTCACTAGCTGAAGGAGGAGCAATTCTTACAGGCCATGCAGCAGGAGGAACAGGTGGAGCTTTAGGAAGAATTCAACACAGGCTCTTTCACACCTGGCAGGAGGTTAGAAAGCCATACCCTAGTGGCCCCTTGTCCCTGAGCACATCTGTTTTTGTGAATCAGAGTAATTCAGTCACCTGTCCATAGCTTGACCTGACTTTCAAGCCGCATTCACTCACCTCCATCTCCAGTCAAGGGGGATGAGGCCAGGAGTGTAGGGGAACATCCAATATGGGGGGTATATTGCCTGCAATATCAGTGTTGAGTATAGACTCTCTCACGGTTGGTGTGCCATCTAATTCACACTGAACTTCAAGACAAGTCAAGGACTGTGAGGCTCTTTACATACTCAGAACATCTGGATTGTCTTTGATAGTGAAAAGTATGTACCAAAAAGACCCTTCTTTCTCAAAGCTGCCTTTGACAACAGTTGACATAACTGAAAGGGAGGTGATTGGATGAAGAGGGTATGGGGGAGTCTAAGGAGTAGTAGGATTTTACTATTTTTATTGCTTTATAAAAAATGGATTTGAAAGCAATTAAGAGGCATTGTTCTTACTATTTTTATCAGTGCAAATCACCTCTGTGTAGGGATACTACATTCTGTTCATCAACTTCACACATGGGCACATGTTTAAAATGATACCCCCTCCACACACATATCAACTATGTGTGTGTGTTTTTTTAATTATTTAAACTACACTTACTTTCTCATCTAGTCTCCTGGGGCACCTCTATGCTGAGTTTTATTATCTACTGTATTGAGCTCAGAGCAAACAGTTGTATGTCAGTCTTTTGATGCATGCACTGTGGTACCTCAGGATTTAATCACTATAAAACCATGATCCTGTATATATTTTAAAGGCTTAGATATATGCTAGATTGAATATTTCATTTTAAAAAGATTAATTTATTAAGACACAGAATGAGATGAGAGAGGGAGGAAGGGAAGAAGGAGGGAGAAAAAGAGATATAAGAGGATTGCTCAACTCTGGCTTACAGTGGTGCTGGGATTGAACCTGAAGCCTCTGGGAGCCCAGGCTTGTAAATTGGGGCTGTATCAGGATGAGCAATCTCCCCAGTCCAAATTGAGTCTATTTTAATGCATAATTTTGTCAAATACTCTTGAAAAAATTTAAAATAATTTTAATTTAGTCCATTAGAGGAAACTGAATTTTCTTAATAGAAGAAAGTTTTTTTTCTTTTAGCAAAATGTATTCTCTTCATTTCAGAGAAGGAAATTTTTAAGAAAGAAATTATCATAAATGCTATTAAGTCTTTTTAAATGAACAAAGGATTTCATAGAAAATTACATAAATATTCATAAAATATTACTATTAATGGCAAGATGTCATTAGCTTTATACAATTGTATAATTTGGGCAAAGTAGCTTCAGAGGTATATAAGAACAGATCATGGGATTATGATAATATAAAATAAAATATATTTTAATACTTCAATCTCCTTAATATTTATATTATCATCCATAGTTCTGGAAAAAATTTTCAGACATTAGAATGTTATTTTAATGAACATGTTTTGGTTAAAAGGACCCAAAAATCTGGCTTACACATGTGTCTACCAAGCAGAAATGTCTACTCTTAAGTTGCTGACAATTTTAACTAGATTCAAATTGTGCTAATATTTTGTGCCACATCAAACTCCATTTCGACACCCATTACTGTTCAAGAAGATTTAAATGACTTATCATTAGTCTACAATACTCTGTAAGTTTTGGGAGCATAGCTTCACATTTTGGCATGCATATATATTGACGCATCACAGCAACTGCCAACTATGTTGTAAATCATAAGATCACGTTACGTTTTCACCCCACTCACCCCAACTCTTCCCCTTTGCCTGTTGTAACCACCATTTTTCAGTCTGAGCTAATTTTCAAAGATCTATCAACTACTCATCATCTACCCATTTATTTGCTCTATAAAAATTAAGACAATAGCACCATTCCAGTTTCCAGTTTGTGCAATTCTGGGACTTGATCCGCTGTCTGTTCAGTTCTTCCCATTTTCTTGGATTTTGGTTGCTGAAAAGACAAGGAGAAACACTCCAGCACAATTCCACTTCTCATGAAGCTTCCGTGATGCAGGTGCTCCCATGTGGTTGTCTATGGCACTAACCTCAGTCTACAGGATGAGCCACTTATCAGCCCCTCCCACATTTCATTTTATAAATCTATTTTACTATTCAAAACTTGTGCGTGTGTGTGTGTGTGTGTGTTTATGTGTATCTGTGCCTTACAGAGTTGACTATTAATACTTTCAGTTTTCAGTTTTATTAATACTTTTCAGTTTTCAGGAAATGGTGCTGTTAGACTTGATGAGAATTTCTGGCCTTTGCAGTTTTGTAGTACTTTAGCTGGTATTTAATAATGCTGTGTCAATAGGGTGGACAAGGCATACTTGATAGCCCTGGAGAAAGAGATATGGAAAGCCTTGAGTGGTACCACTGCACCCAGGTCAGAGCTTGGATATCTGATCATTCTCAGTGCACTTAATGTGGTCAGTACCTGTGTCAGGAGGGAGATGGGGGGAGGGGTATTGGCAGGGAGGCAATTGTTTAGAGTGTCCTCTGCTGTGCTTTTTTAAAAAAAATATTATTGTTTTTATTTATTTTTTGGATATAGACATAAACAAGAGGGAAAGGGGAGATAGACAGGAAGAGAAGTAGAGAGACATCTGCAGCCCTACTTCACCACTTTCAAAGTTTTCCCATTGCAGGTGGGGACTGGGGACTCAAACCCAGGTCCTTGTACATTGTAGCTTAAGCACTCAACAGTGTGTGCCACCACCCAGCCCCTGCTGTGCTTTTTAAAAAATTACTTAATTTTAATGAAAGGAAGATAGAGATAGAGAAATAGACCCACGAGAGCACTGCTCAGCTCTTATTTATGATGGTGGCAGGGTTGAACCTGAGACCTAGAAGCCACAACCATGATAGTCTTCTGTAGAACCACTATGCTGTCTAACCACCCCTCTGCCATACTCCTTACCAGAGTCCTGGCCTGTGTGGAACACTCTAGTCCTCAGTGTGGGCTTCATCTGGGTTGGGGACATGCAATTCCACACCACTTCTGCTTTTCCTCCAGTAGAACCTGACTGGCTGTGCCCTCCAATGCAAATCACAGCTTCCACATAATTTCTCTGCTCATCTTCTTTCCAGTGTGATGTGCAAAGTGCATCTCTTCTTTGCCATTATTCAGTCTCTAGGTTGGTGAGATGTAGGTGGTGCTGCAGTCTCATTCCCAACTCTGGTTAGTTAGTTAGTTAGTTGTTCCTTTTAGGAGTGAGGCGAGTAACTTGCTCTAGGATACAGAAAGCTGTACATATGTATATTAAGTCCATCCAGTATAATGCATCATTTAAGGTCACTATTTCCTCATTAATTTTTGTTCTGTCCATTCCTTCTTTATCTCTTTTTAAAATGCCACTAGGGTTATTGCTGGGGCTCAATATCTGCAAAATTCTACTCTTCCCCATGGCTATTTTCTTTCTTTTTGGTAGTGAAGAGATACACAGAAAGACAGAGAGGAAGAGAAAGACAAAGAGAAGGGGAGACACTTGCAGCACTGATCCACCACTCATGAAACTTTTCTCCTATATATAGGGCTTGAACCTGAGTCTTTGTGAATAGTAATGTGTCATTCTGCTAGGTGTGCCACAGCCTAGTACCTTTCTATTGATTTTCTGTCTGCACAACCTATCCATTGATGTAAGTCCATTGTTAAAATATCTTACTATTACTGTATTGCTATTAATATGTGCCTTAAAATCTGTTAATAATTGTGCTATATGTCTATTTGTCCTTTTATTATGGTATATAAATCCACAATATAGTTTTCATTATGACTTATGATGATGCTGGGAGTTAAACCTGGACCCCACTATGCTTTCTCCCCAACTCCAATACTTTCTTAATAAATTAGCCCTTAATAAATATATTGTCTTTGTTCTTGCTTCTTCCTTCATTGTGAAAATCTGGCTTGTCTTATATGACTATTGTAGTTCTCTTTGCCTCTGGGCTTTAGGCTTGAGGTCACTGACTTTCCTTTCATTATGAGTTTTTGTTTGTCCTCATGTCTAATATATGTTATTTATAAAATCTTAGGTAGGGGGTTGGAAAGACAACATAATGGTTATGCCCAAGGCTTTGAGGTCCCAAGTTCAATCCTCAGCACCACCATAAGCCAGAGCAGAGCAGTGCTAGTTTCTCTATCTCTACCCCTATATTTATATCATTAACATAAAGAAATAAAATATTTTTTAAGGAATATACATAGGTCTGACGGGGTAAAATACTCTGCTTGGATGGAGTGCTGCTTTGCGGTATGCATGATGCCTACCACATTGAATGAAGCTTTGGTACTGTGGTCTCTTTCTCTATTTCTATGCTTCTCTAATTTATCTGTCTCTCTATAAAAATAAAAACAGCAGGAGAGAAATTCTAATTTTTTTTTTTTTTATGTCCTCTGATTCTATGATTTGGTTTCTGGAGGCTCATTCTTTTCAACATCTGTGTATTGCCATCCCTCTTCCTTACCTGTAGGTGGCACTATGGGTTTAGTTTTGGGCTCCTCATTTACCATAAACAGTGGGTTGACCCTTAGAGGAAGACAGTTCCATGACCACAGCCGGTCTTGAGGGGTTAAGACTACCTATTTTGTCATTTCTTCCTCAACAATCAGACAACATACTTTTTTCATGCATAGATCTTACTTTCCAATTCCCCACCTGAGTGTTAGATTTCAGAATCCTTTTATTCTTTGAGGAGAGGAGGGATGGGAGTCCATTGTTTGCACTAATGTAAATCAGACTCATCAGGTCCTTTCAGTGTGGAAGTTTTCACTGAGGGTGTGATTGAACCCATGCTGACTTAATCCAATTCACCTGATGCCCCCTCCCTGTTTTTACCCCAAGATCAGTGATCACCACTGTGGCTGCAATTCCCCCTCCCGGCTCTATTTCCCAAACATCTAACCACCAGAGAAAAGTGTGCCACTTCAACAAAGAATGAACTAGAGAGATTTCTATGTAGATTGAGAGTGGGGAACCACTTTTTTATGTCAAGGGTCATGTTAGTATTTATAGCATCATGCAAACTTATCAACTTAAGAATTAGCACTTAACCTTGCTATGAAAAAAGTTCCTAGTTTTATTGAATTTCAAGCCCTGCGTTCAGTTCAGTTAGTTGCCTTGGCCCTGATTTTACAGGCTACATGCAGCCCACATGCTAGAAATTGATTTCTTACTGTGCTTAATGGAGAGACTTCTCATTACTTATTCTGCCATATTGTGACCTAATTTATTTTAAAATTTCATATTGCTTCTAGTTCCAGTGGTCCCTATTTCAGTCATTGTGGGCTGCTTCAACAAAGAAACATGGGAAGAGGGGGTTTAAACAGAAAACATTTACTGAGGGCAGGTGGTGGTGTTCTGGCTGAGCGCACACATTACTATATACAAGGACCCAGGTTTGAGTTCCCTACTTGCCCCCCCTTCTGTGGGTAGTGGGGGGTTTCACAAGCTGTAGGTGTCTCTTTCCTACACCCTCCCCTCTCAATTTCTTTCTGACCTATCAAATGAAATAGAAAGGAAATAAAAGAGTAGACATTTATCTATAAATATTCCAGAGGCTAGAAAGTCAAGGTCCAGGCAGCTGAGATTAAATTTCTGGTGTAAATCTTCCTGGTTTGTAGCAGCTGCGTTTCTAGCAAGAATTTCTAACTTGATATTGTGGAGAGAGGGCAATGGCCTCTTCCCCTTCTAATGAAGGCATTTTTCCTATCATGGAGGTCATGCTCATGACCTCTTCTAAAACTTCTGCAAGATTCAACTTCCAAATACCATCCCACTAAAGGTTAGGACTTAAATATATAAATCAGGAGGCAATGCAGACATTTAATCCATTGCCCTTAAACTAGTCAAACTCCAGTAATAAGATTTGTGGAGTACTTACGCTCTGTGTACTTGCACTGTTCTAAGGATATGGTATCTAAGTAGTCTTCTTTAAGTCAGTCTTATGTCACTGTCATCTGGTTGTACTGTAGTTATCTATTTCTTCCTCATCTTTTTAATGCCATAGTTGTCTTATATTACTGTTGTTTATGTTTCTGGCTCTCTTTTACTGTTTATCACCTTGCTTGAGGTTTTGTTTCATTTCTTTCTTTCTTTCTTTCTTTCTTTCTTTCTTTCTTTCTTTCCCTCTCTCTCTCTCTTTCTTTCTTTCTTTCTTTCTTCCGTCCTTCCTTCCTTCTTTCCTTCCTTTCTTCCTTTCGTTCTTTTAAATAATTTTGTCAAGGGGAGCTGGGTGGTGATGCACCCAGTTAAGTGCACATAGTACTATGAGGAAGGACCTGCACAAGGACCTGGGTTCAAGCCCCTGCTCCTTACCTTCAATAGGGATGCTTCACTAGTGGTGAAGTAGGTCTGCAGATGCCTATCTTTCTATCTCCCTATCCATCATGCTAGAATCTGAAACCTGCACTATTACAGCCCTTATGTCCATGATTGGTCAACAATTTGTTTGGCTTTGTATGTTAACTCTCTTTTCAACCACCAGGTTTCAGAAGCTAGCATGATGCCGTCCAGACATCCCTGGAGAAACAACCCCACCAATATGTCCTGGAGCTCTGCTTCCCCAGAGCCCTTCCCCACTAGGGAAAGAGAGAGACAGGCTGGGAGTATGGATCGACCTGTCAACGCCCATGTTCAGCGGGGAAGCAATTACAGAATCCAGACCTTCAACCATCTGCATCCCACAATGACCTTTGGTCCATACTCCCAGAGGGTTAATGAATAGGAAAGCTATCAGGTGAGGGGTATGGGATAAAGAATTGTGCAAAGTTGTACCCCTCTTATCCTATGGTTTTGTCAATGTTTCTTTTTTATAAATAAATAGTTTTAAAAAAGAAAAAGAAATGGCCATAAGTAGCAGTGGGTCTATACTGAGCCCCAACAATTACCCTGGAGGTAGATAAATAAATAAATAAATAAATATTTTTCAAGGCAGTCTGGTACTGGTAAGCTCCATTACTATTATATGTCTGAAAGGTTTTTATATCCCTCCTCATATCTGAATGGTAAATTTACAGGGTAAAGTGATTCACCGTTCTCATTTTTTCTTTGAATATGTGTTTCAATTCTTCCTTGTCTATAGGGTTTCTGAAATCTGATGAGAGTATGAGTTTGTTTTTTTTTACATGTCACTTTCTTCCTTTCTCTAGCAGTCTGGAAATTTTTTCTATGCCATTACTTTTTTTTTAAATAATGTGTTTTTGATTCAAGTGTTTAAGTCTTCTATTCCATAAAAATATGCTTTGGTTGTCCCTCTGACTTGATAAAATTTTGGCTTCTATTTCCTTGACTATGATATATTTTCTTTTTCTGATTTTTCCTATTATTAATACACTTATTTTTCTAGTTGATTCCTTTTTCCTAATCCTTATTTTTCAGTTATTTCCCCTTTGGGAGTATGTCTTTATTTTATCCTCTAATATTGATATTCTTGCCTTTGCACAATTGAGTCTACTTCCTTGAATTTTATTCAAAGAGATTTCACAATCTGTGTCATTTATCTGAAATTTTCCTTCAAATCTTGAACTTCATTCTCTGTGTTGAGAGTTTCTATTCTCTTCCATTGTCCTGACATTGAATTTTATAAATTCTTCCATGATAAGTTGTCCATTTCTGCATCTATGTAGATTTCTTCTTTTTTCCCTAAAAGATTTATTTATTAATGATAGAGAGAGATGAGAGAGAAAACCAGGGGATAACTCTAGCACTTGAAATGCAGGGGAACTCAGTTGTCATGACCTGGCTTCTAGCCACTGTGTGATCCCTCACCTATATTTTCTTGAATTTCTACTTTAAATTCACTTTCTGTAAGAAAGTTCATATTAGAATATTGTGTCTACTATTTTCTTGTGCTGGCACATTTACCTTGGCTTCTGTTCTTCTTCTTCTTTTTTTTTTTTTTTAGTATCTATTTATTTTTATAAGAGAGATGCAGAACAAAATATATAGAGAGGGAGAGATCAAAGCACTGCTCAACTGTGGCTTATGGTGGCTCTGAGGATTGAATCTGGGACCATTACGCTATCTCCAGAACCCTGGCTTCTGTTCTTAACTAGCAGGTGGCTATAGTGCTTTGCTTATAAATTATAGGGAAGATGAGGAATACTGAAGGAATCATAGACTTTATGGAACCTAGAATTCCAAGTGTGGATGTGTTGGTGGGAGGGTATTCCATTCTGCACCCAGACCTTCCCAGACCCCCACTGGAGCCAATGCAGCACTGTCCTACCCTCAGTGTGTGCATTTCCCCAGCCTGTGACTGCAAGCCACTCTGGCTTCCCAGACCCCCTGGCCACAAGGGATGAGGATCAGAGAGGCTCTCCAGAGAGTCCTGGGGTAACTCTGCATGTTGGGGGTGATGTGTGCAGAGAGAATATCAGACTCATACAACTCTGGGGGCAGCCTTGGAAAGGTGGGCAACCCATTTGTTGAAAGGAAAGGCAGGCAGCTATACCCCTAACTTGGGGGGAAGCTTGAGGTAACCACTAACCCAAACACAGAGCAACACAATGCATAGTCACATTTTGACCAACAGACTGTTTGATCACAAGTAAAAGGTTACAATACAAGGTTAGATCACAGGCTTTACAATGCACATTTGTTCAGAGGCAGGCACTTTAGGGCAGCAGGGGGGAAAGGGAGGCAGCTGAGCAATCAGGATGTTTGCTGGCAGTTTTAAGGCTAAATGCACACAGTAATCCATGGCTTTTAATTAAAGAGGGAAAGGGGGGAGGTGGCATGTGTAGAAAGCCATCCATGTCCAGGGGTCCAGCTGTCATATATCCCAGAGACCAGGGGAACCTTCCCTTGTCTCAACCCAAAGGGAGAGTTGGTGGTCAACCCGCTTGGACCTCATGGAAACAATGGCCTGGACTTTCTGAGACAGTGGGCCCCACTCTCCAACATGTGACTATTTTTATTCAAGCAGTTATCCCTTGGAGTGGGGCAACTTAATGAATCTGACTCTATAGGACTCAGATGCTAGCTCTCAGCTGTCTTTCTTTTCTATTACAAAGGTGGTTCCTTGTGGGAAGTTTAGTCTTTTAACTACCTTGGGAAATTCCTTAGGTTCAGGGCTTAAGAGCCCTTAGCCTCTCTCTCCTCTGCTTAATCATGCCACACAGTTTGCAGTAATGGCAGTTCATAAGCACTGTATCTTCAGCTCTGAGTTGTCACATATCTTTTCATTTCTCCACCTTCTGTTCATGTGTCCATTTACCTTCAGAGAATAGTGCTTCTTTCAGTACCACAACTGTGCTCTGGTTAAGTTTACTACTACACCTTGACCCCATCTCACCAGAAACCTGATCAGGAATTATTCTCTTTTGGTAATATCATACCTATTTCAGTTTTTTTCCTGTTTAAATAAAAAATTATCTTTATTTGTTAGATAGAGACAGCCAGAATTTGAGAGAGAAGGGGGAAATAGAAAGGAAGAAAGATACTTGCATGACTGTTTCACCGCTTGCAAAAATTTCCCCCTATAGGTGGTGATCAGAAGGCTTGAACCTGGGCCCTTGCTCCTTGTAACACGTGCACTCAACCAGGTTTGCCACCACCCAGTCTCATCTCATTTATCATTTATCATTTAAATGATAAATTTAATTAGAGTTTCTATTATGAATTCATAATTCTGTGTAATTATGTGTTTCCCTGGATAGGACAAAATGTACTAGTAGCAATAATTTCAATAAAATTGCTCATATCAAAGCAAGGGACAACAACAAAAAATGTTTTAGTGTCTCTTGTATGTCTTGTTTTATTTAAATTTTTCTTTTTTTTTTTTTTACCATGAGATACTTTAGAAAATTTCCTAGGAAGATCTCTTATATTACTTATAGTAATAGTGCTCTTTGCTGGAGTTTAAATTTTTTTTCAATAGCATGCTGTTACATTAAAGAAAAGTGGCATTACCAACCATATAGGCAAATACTTCTAAAGTATCCACTTGATATGATCTTGTCTGATATTATAAACAAATTAGTTTCAGGGTTTGACTGCTGATTTAATCTGCTGTCCACTGCACAATCTGATTAAAAAGTTGGGACATAAAAATATCTCACAGGGGTGAGGTGGTATCTCAATGTTGTCTTAATTTGCTTTTCTCTGACAATCAGCTACCTGGAGCAGTTTTTCATGTGTTTGTTAGCCTTTTGGATCTCTTCTGTAGTGAATGTTCTGATAATATCCTCTACCTTTTTTTGGATGGGGTCATTTGCTTTTTTGTTGCTAAGTTTGCTGAGCTCTTTTTATATTTTGGTGATTAGTTTCTTGTCTGATGTCTGGCATATGAAGATCTCCCATTCTGTGAGGGGTCTCTTTGTGTGATAGTTTCTTTGGCTGTGCAGAAGCTTTGCACTTTGATGTAGTCCCACTCCTTTGTTGAGTAGTGAATGACGTTGACTGACTTAATGTATGTTGAACCAGTTCTGGGATAAATCCCACTTGGGCGTTATGAACAACCTTTTCGATATACTGCTGTATCCAGTTGGCCAGGATCTTGTTTAATATTGTAGCATCTATGTTCATCAGAGATATTGGTCTGTAGTTTTCCTTTTTTGTTGTGTCCCTATCAGCTTTTGGTATCAGGGTGATGTTGGCTTCATAGAAGGTAGAAGGGAATGTTCCTGTTTCTTCGATCTTATGGAAAAGCTTTAGAAGTATGGGTATTACCTTTTTCCTGAAAGTTTTGTAGAATTTATTTGTGAAGCCATCTGGTCAAGGGCTTTTGTTGTTGGGGAGATTCTTAATAACTGTTTTGATTTCTTTGTCTGTGATTGGTGCATTTAGGTTTTGTAGTTCTTCTTGGTTCAGTTTTGGAAGGGCATATGTTTCTAGGAATTCTTTCATTTCTTCCAGATTCTGTAGCTTGGAGGCATACAGTTCTTCATAGAAGTTTCACATGATTTTCTGGATTTCTGTGGTTTCAGTTGTGATATCTCCTCTATCATTTACAATTCTATTAATTTAAGTGTTCTCCTCCCCTTTTTTTTAGTGAGTTTGGCTAGGGGTTTGTCAATCTTGTTTAATATTTCAAAGAATCAACATTGGCTTCATTGATCTTTTGTACAGTTCTCTTATTTTTGATGTTGTTTATTTCTGCTCTAAGTTTAGTGACTTCTGTCTTTCTGGTTGCTTTAGGGTTCATTTGTTCCTCTTCCTCTAAGTCCTTAAGGTGTACAGTAAAGTTGTTTATTTGAGGTTTTTTTTTTGTTCTTTAATATGTGAATCTATGGCTATGAGTTTCCCTCTCAGTACTGCTTTATGTGTGTCCCAAATATTTTGATAGCTTTTGTCTTCATTTTCATTTGTTTCCAGGAATGTTTGAATTTCTTGCTTAAGTATCTCTCTGACCCAGTGGCTCTTAAGCAGTATTTTGCTTAGTTTCCAAATTCTGTGTCTTTTAGTAATTTTCTGTTTGTTGTTAAATGTTAAATTTACTCCACTGTGGTCTGAGAAGATACTTGGGATTATTTGAATGCTCTTGAATTTGTTGACTCTGTCTTTGTGGCCTAACGTGGTCTATTCTTGAGTACGTGTTGTGTGGATTTGAAAAGAATGTGTATTAGAATATTTTGGGGTGAATAACTCTGAAATGTCCAGGAGGTCTAGTCTGTCCATCTCTTCATTTAATTCTCTTGTTTCTTTGTTGATTCTCTGCTTCGTTGATCTGTCTAAGTGTGAGAGTGAGGTGTTAAGGTCTCCCACTATTGTTGTATTACTTTTAATGTATTTTTGTAGTTCTTTCAACAGGTGTTTCATATATTTAGATGGTCCCTTATTGGGTGCATAGATGTTAATAATTGTTAAGTCTTCTTGGCTGATTGATCCTCTAATCATTATGTAATGTCCTTGCCTATCTTTTATTACTTTATTTAATTTAAAGTCTATTGTGTCAGAGATGAGAATGGCTGTTCCTGCCTTTTTTGGTGGTCCATTAGCCTGTATGGTAGTTTTCCATCCTTTCACTTTAAGTCTGTGTTTTTCTTGTTGGGTCAGATGGGATTCTTTCAAGCAGCATATGGTTGTGTTGTGTTTTCTGATCCATCCTCCCACTCTGTGCCTTTTAATCTGTGAATTTAATCCATTGATATTTATTGATATAATGGATTTAATGTATTGTAGTGCCATTATTCAACAATTTTTTATTTGCTCTGATATATTGTAAGTATTATGGTGATGTTCTTGTTTATAAGAAGTCATCTAGAACCACTTTCAGGGCAGGTTTGGTTTAATGTTTGCCTCCTTTAACTGTTGTTTGTCTGAGAAAGTTTTCATGCCTCCATATAGATTAAAGGAAAGTCTACCAGGTTGAAACCATTTTTTATTCAGGGTTAAATAGATACCTTGATTTTTTTTTTGGCTTTTAGAGTTTGAGTGGAGAAGCCTGCTGATAATGTTATGGGTTTTCCCCTGTATGTGACCATTTGTTTTTCTCTTGCAGCCTTTAGGATCCTTTCTTTATCCTTACTTCTTTTCATTGTAACTATGATGTGTCTTGGTGTCTTCAGGTCTGGGTTGATTCTGTTTGGGACTCTCTGGGCATCTTGAATATCAATGTCCTTTCTGTTGTTTAGGTCTGGAAAGTTTTCTTTTATTATTTCCTCTAGAATGTTTCCTTCCTCTTCCTCTCTTTCTTCCTCTGGCAGGCCAATTATACAAATGTTACTTCTTTTGAGATCATCCCATATGTCTCTGTTGTTGTTTTCAGTGTCTCTCAATTTTTTTTTTGAGGTGGTATTTCAATGTTGTCTTAATTTGCATTTCTCTGATGATCAGACTTCTGGAGCAATTTTTCATATGTTTGTTAGCATTTTGGATCTCTTCTGTAGTGAATGTTTTGTTCATATCCTCTGCCCATTTTTGAATGGGTTCATTTGCTTTTTTGTTGCTAAGTTTTCTGAGCTCTTTGTATATTTTGGTGATTAGTCTCTTGTCTGATGAATGGCATGTGAAGATCTTCTACCATATTGTGAAGGGTCTCTTTGTTTGTGTGATAGTTTCTTTGGATGTGCAGAAGCTTTACAATTTGATGTAGTGCCACTGATTTGTTTCTGTTTTAGTCTTCCTTGCAATTGGGTTTGTATCATCAAAGATGTCCTTGAGGTTTAAGTGGGAAAGTGCTCCACCAATGTTTTCCTCTAAGTATTTGATAGTTTCTGGTCTAACATCCAGGTCCTTGGTCCATTTGGATTTGGTTTTTGTTTCTGGTGAGATAAGGTGGTTCAGTTTCATTCTTCTACATATCTCAATCCAATTTTCCCAGCACCATTTATTGAAGAGAGCCTCCTTCTTCCATTTCATACTTTGGACTTCTGTATCAAAGATTAGATATACATAAGTGTGGGTGTTTAGTTCTGGGCTTTCAATTCTGTTCCACTGGTCTGTGTGCTTATTTTTGTTCCAGCACCAGGTTGTTCTGATGATGATAGCCTTATAATTTGAGATCTGGGAGTGTGATGCCTTCATTTCTGGTTTTTTTTTCTCAAATTGTTTTAGGAATTCTAGGTGTTTCTGGTACCTGATAAATGTTTGTAGTTTATATGCTATTTTCTTAAAGAAGCTTGGTGGAGTTTTGATGGGTATGGTGTTAAATTTGTATATGGCTCTGGGGAGAATATTCATTTTGATTATATTTATTCTTCTAATTTATGAGCATGGGTTGTCTTCCCATTTCTTGGTATCATTTTCTATTTCTTTGTATAGTGACTTACAGTTTTCAGTATACAAGTTTTTCACTTCTTTGGTCAACTTTATTCCTAGGTATTTTATTGACTTTGCTGCAACAGTGAATGGGAGTGATTTCTGGATGTCTTCTTCATATTTAGTATTTGCTTAAAGAAATGGCACTGATTTTTATACATTGATTTTGTAGCCTGACACCTTCTATATTGCCTAATAACTTCCAGTAGTCTTCTGCTGGATTCTTTAGGTTTTTCTATGTATACTATTATATCATCTGCAAATAGTGAGAGCTTGGCTTCTTCCCTTTCAATCTGTATTCCTTTGATTTCTTTCTCTTGCCTGATTGCTATGGCAAGAACTTCCAATACTATGTTGAAGGGTAATGTAGATAGTGGACATCCCTGTCTAGTCACTGATCTGAGGGGAAATGCTTTCAGCTTCTGTACATTGAGTATGATGTTGGTTGTATGTTTGCTATATATGGATGCCATTATCTTGAGGAATTTTCAGTCTATTCCCATTTTTTTTTTTACAGTTTTGAGCTTGAATGAGTGTTGGATTTTGTCAAAGGCTTTCTCTGCATCTATTGAGATAATCATGTAGCTTTTGGTTTTGCTTTTATTGATGTGGTGAATGACGTTGATTGACTTACGTATGTCGAACCAGTCCTGGAATACATCCCACTTGGGTGTTATAAACAACCTTTTTGATATACTGTTGTATCCAGTTGGCCAGGATCTTTTTTAATATTTTGGGATCTATGTTAATCAGAGATATTGGTCTGTAGTTTTCCTTTTTTTGTTGTGTCTCTATCTGCTTTTGGTGTCAGGGTGATATTGGCTTCATAGAAGGTAGAAGGGAGTGTTCCTGTTTCTTTGATTATGCGGAAGAGCTTTAGAAGTATAGATATTAACTGTTTCTTGAAGGTTTTGTAGAATTTGTTTGTGAAGCCATCTGGTCCAGAACTTTGTTGTTGGGAAGATTTCTAAAAACTGTTATGATTTCTTTGTCTGTGACTGGTGCATTTAGGTTTTGTAGTTCTTCTTGTTTCAGTTTTGGAAGGGCATATGTTTCTAGGAATTCTTCCAGATTCTCTTGCTTGGTGGAGTATAGTTGTTCATAGAAGTTTCACATGATTTTCTGGATTTCTGTGGTGTTATTTGTGATATCTCCTTTATCGTTTACAAGTCTATTTATTTGAGTCTTCACCCTTTTAAAAAATTTTGTGTGTGTGAGTCTGGCTAAGGGTTTGTCAATCTTGTTTAATTTTTCAAAGAACCAACATTTGGCTTCATTGATACTTTGTATGGTTCTCCTATTTTAGATGTTGTTTATTTCTGCTCTAATTTAATTATTTCCATCCTTCTGTTTGCTTTAGGGTTCATTTGTTCCTCTTCCTCTAAGTCATTAAAGCATACAGTAAGGTCATTTATTTCTTTTTCTCTAATGTGTGATTGTATGGCTATGAGTGTCCCTCTCAGTAGTGCTTTAGCTCTGTCCCAAATATTTGATAGCTTTTTTCTTCATTTTCATTTGTTTCCAGGAACATTTGCATTTCTTGCTTGCATACCTCTCTGACCCAGCAGTTTTTAAGCAGCATGTTATTGAGTTTCCAAATTCGGTGACTCTTTGTATTCTTATGTTTGTTGTTGAATGTTAGCTTTACTCCACTGTGGTCTGAGAAGATACCTGGGATGATTTCAATGCTCTTGAATTTGTTGGTACCATCTTTGTGGCCTAACATGTGATCTATTCTTGAGGATCTGATGTGTGGATTTGGAAAGAATGTGTATTCCAATATCCAGGAGGTCTAGTCTGTCCATCTCTTCATTTAATTCTCCTGTTTCTTTGTTGATTCTCTACTTTGTTGATCTAAGTGTGAGAGTGGGATGTTGAAGTCTCCCACTATTATTGTATTACTATTGATCAATTTTGTAGTTCTTTCCACAGGTGTTTGATATATTTAGATGGTCCCTCATGATAGTGAGGGAGAGAGACATAGAGACACCTGCAGCAATGCTTCACCACTTGTGAAGATTTCTCCCTGCAGGTGGGGACACGGGGCTTATATTTGGCAAGAGAGCGAGGTGCAGAAGAAGGGCTTTTATAGGAGCAGCTTTTATGAGAATAGGAAGGGGGAGGAGTAACCATAGCACTCCAGGATAGGATAATAACTCTCGTGAGAATGGGAGGCGGAGGAGTAACCAAAGCACTCCAAATATCGCGGGGAAATAGTCATTGCCCTGAGGGCACAACATGGTGGAACAGGCACTCTGAGAATGTCCCAACTCTCGCAGGAACTAGCAGTAGCCTGAGGGGACAACATGGCAGATGTGACTGCATCTGCACAATTTCCCAGCATCTCTTCTGGCTTTTAGAGTTTAAGAGGAGAAGTCTGCTGATAGGCTTATGGGTTTTCCCCTGTATGTGACTTTTTATTTTTCTCTTGCAGTCTTTAGGATGCTTTCTTTATCCTTACATCTTTTCATTGTAACTGTGATGTGTCTTCAGGTCTTGGTTGATTCTGTGTGGGACTGTCTGGGTCTTTTGGATCGTAATGTCATTTCTGTTGTTTAGGTCTTGAAAGTTTTCTTCTATAATTTCCTCTAGAATGTTTACTTCCCATTCCTCTCTTTCTTCCTCTGGCAGGCCAATTATACAAATGTTACTTCTTTTGGGTCCATCCCATAGGTCTCTGTTGTTGTTTTCAGTGTTTCTCAATTTCTTTTTTTAGCTCTTTTACTTCATTTCTTATATTTCTCTAACTCATCCTCTATCTGGCTAATTCTTTTTTCTGCTTCTGTTAGCCTGCTTTCCCTTCCTTCATTCAGTTCATTTATAGTATTAGCTTGTTCTGCTGATTGGCCTTTTAGCTCAGCTATTTCCACTTTCATTTCTGTAATTACCTCAAGGTAGCTTGCATTTTCCTTGAGGGTCTCATCTGTTGTTTCCCTACTTCTGATAGCCTTTTCCTCCATAGTTGTCTTCATTTCTATGATTAATAAGTTTATTATTGCTTGCATACTTTTCTTATCTATGGTTACTTCTGACTGAGTTGGAGTTTCTTCTTGGCTCCTGTCTTGAGTCATTGAGGTAGCAGTTTTATTTGCTCTTGATTTAACCTTTTTTATGATGTGGTTTTTATTTTTCAGTTCTGTTTTTCTTCATTTGTTGTGTTTTGAGTATAATCCACACTATACT
This sequence comes from Erinaceus europaeus, assembly GCF_950295315.1. Classification (NCBI taxonomy): domain Eukaryota; kingdom Metazoa; phylum Chordata; class Mammalia; order Eulipotyphla; family Erinaceidae; genus Erinaceus; species Erinaceus europaeus. Next base: position 94,133,900 of record NC_080166.1, read on the forward strand.
AGAGACCTTTCACAAATGCAGTCACAAACCTCAGAAATTACAACAATAGCAACTGAATCAAGGACTGATGCACTTCAACCAATACCAGTTAGCCAACAACACTTCCTGTTCAAGAGAAAATAGCAACCAAAATAAAAGGAAAAGTAAAGAGAAAGGAAAAAAGAGAAAGAATGGACAATTATGCAAATCTACTGTCCACTATAAATTCTATGGATAGCAAGAGGAGAAAGGGAAGTAGAAAAGACACACACACACACTCCACTCTGAGTCATATTTCTTCCCCAAAATAATTCACAAATGAGTATCAGTGAATTCAGAAAGCAAAAGAAGGAAGAAAAAAGAAAATTAAAAAAAAGAGCAGTGAAAGGAAAGAGTTTTCTTTTTTTTTTTTTTAAATAATAGAAGGAGGGAAAAAGGAGAGTGGAAGGAAGAGGGAGAGAGAAACAATTACCTCTCACAATGGATAGGACACCCAGTCACCTATCAATGGCAAAAAAAAACAACAACAGTTAGTTTTGGTCAACCTGAAGAAGGAAGAGGGAAAAGAGACACGTGTATAAAATAATCGTAATAATAAAGTAAAATAGAGTAAAAAAAAAAAAACCTGAACAGTCAGTCTGCTCCTTGGACCTCTCTGGATTGGCTGCAGGCAGCCTAAGAAAAGACAGCCAATTGTAAAAAGTATCCAAAAAGAAGAAAAAACAAAACAAAACAAAACAAAAAACCTCCAGGTAGTCTTTCCCAGGCAGGGCTGAGGCTCTGATTGGTCAGGTATTTTTTCACTCAAATAGAGCTCTAGCAACCTAAAAAAAAAAAGAGAGAAGGAAAACAAAAAGGTTTGGAATGACACCTTTGGTGAGCCAGGAATCTTGGTAAAAAAAAAAAATTGCTCAGCTGGAAGCCTGCTAGGAGAGGTTGTCCAGCACCTGGAGGCTAGTTCTAGGGTGGGGGGGGAAGGGTGAGTTTAGAAATAAGCCAAAGATTTTTCTTTCTTTGTCCCCCTGGCCTCTGTTTGCCAGCCCAAGAGTGGGTTATAGTATTTCTTTTTGATGTCACCCTGACCAACCCTTGTTCACCCTCTTACTGATGGCCCAGTATCCTACCCTGTCCAAAGAATCTCAGGTCACAAGCTGCTTCTTTTTGGCTCTCATGCCAGCTGCTGCTTCCAAGTTGCCATCTTCGTTCCCCCCCTCAACTCTTTTTTTTAGAAAATTGTATCTGGGAACAAGTTGCAGTCATGAAGAGTCTGCTTTCAAGACCTACTCCTTCCCCTTAAATATTTCCTGACACTGGAAGTTAGGATTTCAGCATATAAATCCTGGAAAACACAAATACTCATAACAATTAACTGAAAAAGTACTGGAATGAAACAGTATTTGCACATTAAGATTTACCAAAGTTACACAGAAGGAATCAAAATATACCTTGGGGTTGCTTTGGTACCTGCTAGTCATTTTGCCTTCAGCTCTTTTTCAACTGCAAAGATTTGCTTACTTATTTGAAAACAAATTGTCTTAAACTGTTCTGCATTCATTTGGATGAGCAGAAGAACACTTAAGTAACATGTTAGTAAATGTGAGTTAAAAAGAACAAAAAAACCCCAAACATTGGGGTCCATGTGGTGGAGCATTAGGCTAAGTGCACATTATATGAATCAAGAACTGATGCAAAGATCACAGTTCAAGCCCCCAGCTCCCCAGCCACAGGAGGGTTGCTTCACAAGTGGTGAAGAAGGTGTCTGTCTTTCTCTCTCCTGCCTTCCCTTCCTCTCTTAATTTATCTCTGTTCAATCCAACAATAACAACAAAAATGGAAAAATATGCCCACTAGGAGCAGTGAATTCATGGTATAAGCCCCAGTGATAACCCTGGAGGCAAAAATATCCAGTTAAAATTGCTTGATGATTTCAAATTACATGACTTATTCAGAAAAAAAATTATTAAGACCAGAAATTCCATACTCTCCTAGATAAGAGAGTAAAATATTCTACAAAGAAATAGTTTCTTTTTCTGTCTAAAATCATAATCTATAAGCTCTTATAGACAATAAACTCAATTGTACATTTAAATTTGGCCCTCTAATGTTTATTGTTGGTTGATTCAGATCTTCTTGGAGTACAACAACAATTTTATAATATCCAGTATAATAATTTAATACCCAGTATAATATATAATATAATATCCAGTATCAACTATCCAAAGGAAAGTGCCAAACAAATGTTTTAGAGTATTTAGAATATTAAATTGGCGGGGTTCCTGGAAGATGGCGGACTGAGAAGCTGTTAGTGGCTTGAGCTCCGACCACATTGAAGGGAAACGGTAGGATTTTCTGCCCTTTGTAGGCCAGTCAATAAGGGGTCCTAGCAGTGACACCAAGGAGGTGACTATAACTTAATTTGGGTTAAAAAATAGAGTAAAAAGAAAGGGAAAAATTTTAAAAATTATTATTCCCAAAGCACACCCCCTTCTCCCCCCCCATAACCAGTCCCTGGGGACCAGCTCCTATCAGGCTCCCCTGCTGAACTTCTTTCTTTACCAAGATTCCTGTCCCACCAGGGGGTATCATTCATTCTAAGTCTATTCCCTTCTGAAACCTTTGGCCTTTTTTCTTTCTAAGTAGCCAACCAGCTGCCTCTGCTCAGGCAGCTCCACTCCCTCCCTTCCCCTCCACATATCTAATTAAATAATAAAAAATAAATAAATAAAAAACTCTCCCTCCCCCCGCATAACTAATTAAATAATAAAAAATAAATAAATAAAAAACTCCTTCCTATCACCACTCTTTTATTACTGTTCTTTTTCTTATCTTTTTCTTTTTCCTCTCTCTTTCTTTTTTTTTCTTCTTTTTCTCATTCTTGTCATCCTTTCTTCCTTAATCCTTCAGCTTTCTGAATTCACTGATACACATTTGGGAATTATTTTGGGGAAGAAATCTGACTCAGAGTAGACTCTCTCTGTGTGTATCTCTGCTCAACTTCCCTTCCTCCTTTAGCTACCCCTAGAATATACAGTGGATAGTAGATTTGCATAACTGTCTATTCCTGCTATCCTTGTCTAGTCCTGAGGGTTGTTTTTTTTCATTCTTAACAATCAGTTGCCTCTGCTAAGGAGGATTGAGGAAATCTGGGACAGGGTGTTTTACCCTGCTCTATTTTATTATTAATATTATATAAAGGCATATATCTCCCCCCCTTTAGGTTGATCAGAATTAACTCTTAGGGTATCTTTCATTGCTAGGGTAGTGGGCATCTAATCTATTGTGAGAGGAACTTGTCTTGTTACTCCTACCTCCTCTACAGATTCTCCCCTTCCACCTCCTCCTAGCTAATTAAAAAAATAATAATAATAAAATAAAATAAAAATAAAGTAATCAATTATGAAAACTTTCCTTTCACTGCTCTTTAATTACAGCTCTTTTTCTTATCTTTCCTCTTTTCTCTCTCTCGTTTCTCTCTTTATTTTTTTATCTTGTCATATACTTCTTCCTTCCTTCTTCTTTGCCTTTCTAAATTTGTGAATTATTTTGGGGAAAGAAATCTGACTCAGAGTGGACTCTCTATGTGTGTATCTCTGCTCTACTTCCCTTTATCCTCTTGTTACCTCTAGAATAGTAGATAGTAGATTTACATAACTGTCTATTCTTGCTATCCCTTCTTTCTTTTCTCTTTCTTCTTCACATGGACTTGGTTGCTATTTTTTCATGGACTGGAGACATTGTTTGGCTAACTGGTAGTGATTAAACTGCTTTAATACTTGATTCAGTTGCTATTGCAATTCCTGAGGTTGGTGAGTGTATTTGTCATAAAGGTATTTAGTACAGTGTTCATTGTACTCAAGACACAACAACTGAGGAACAACAGAGCATAACAATAAGAAACACATAAATAAAAAAATGGGTAGATCAAAAACAAATAAAACTGCTACTCCAATGAATGAAGACAAGAGCCCAGAAGAAACCACAAATCATCCAGAAGTAACCATAGATAAGAAGAGTATTCAAGCAATAATAAACTTATTAATCAAAGAAATGAAAACAACATTGGAGGAACGGAATGGCAGTATTAGGGAAACATCAGTTGAGACCCCCAAGGAAAATACTGATTGTATTGAGGCAATTAGAGAACTGAAAGCTGGAATAGCTCTAATGAAGAAAGAAGCTGTGGGAAGGGAAAGCAGACTAACAGAAGCAAAAAACAGAATTAGTCAGACAGAGGATGAGTTAGAGAAAACTAAGAAAGAGGTGAAAGAGCTAAAAAGAGATTGAGAGACACTGAAAACAACAACAGAGACATATGGGATGATCTCAAAAGAAGTAACATTTGTATAATTGGCCTGCCAGAGCAAAAAAGATAGGAAGGGGAAGCAAACATTCTAGAGGAAATAATACAAGAAAACTTCTCAGAACTGAATAACAGAAAGGACATCAAGATTCAAGAGGCCCAGAGAGTACCAAACAGAATCAACCCAGACCTGAAGACACCAAGAAACATAGTCACAATGAGAAGGAGTAAGGATAAAGAAAGGATCCTAAAGGCTGCAAGAGAGAAACAAAAAGTCACATACAGGGGAAAATCCGTAAGATTATCTGCAGACTTCTCCACTCAAACTCTAAAAGCCAGAAGATAATGGCAAGATATCTATGAGCCCTGAATGAAAAAGGGTTTCAACCAAGGATAATATATCCTGCTAGAATTTCATTCAAACTAGATGGAGGGATCAAAACCTTCTTAGACAAACAACAGTTAAGGGAAGCAACCATCACCAAACCGGCCCTGAAAGAGGTTCTAAAAGACCTCTTATAAACAAGAACATCACTATAATACTTGCTATATATCAGAGCAAACAAATTTTTTTTGAACAATGACACTACAATACATTAAATCCATAATATCAATAAACGTCAATGGCTTAAACTCACCCATCAAAAGGCACAGAGTGGGGGAATGGATCAGAAAACATAACCCAACCATATGCTGCTTGCAAGAATCCCATCTGTCACAACAAGATAAACACAGACTTAAAGTGTAAGGATGGAAAACTATCATACAGGCTAACGGACCACAAAAAAGGGCAGGAACAGCCATTCTCATCTCTGACACAATAGATTTTAAAATAAATAAAGTAATAAAAGATAGGCAAGGACATTACATAATGATTAGAGGATCAATCAGCCAAGAAGACTTAACAATTATTAACATCTCTGCACCCTATGAGGGACCATCTAAATATGTCAAGCACTTACTGAAAGAATTTCAAAAATACATCAAGAGTAATACAGAAGCCAAGTTTCCAACCGGTTATTTTGAACAGGTGCGCATCTGCACAACACAAGCATGGGAAAGGTTAACCACAACCACAGTAGAGGCCTCAGTCCCTATTAACTCTCTTCACCAAAACACTGATGAATCCTTAGCGAACTTCATCTCAAGGGTGAGGCAAACCTTAGAGAGAAAGGTTTATAATCCTGAAATCCTCTCTTTCCTCCTGCGTTCTTTTGTCTAGGATGGCATGATACCACAATTCCGTCAGGCATGCCTTAGTCTTAAACACCTACACCCAGATAGCTGGATTTTAGTGACACAGGAACTTACATCAGGCAATTATGGGGCACCTGCTACGACACAGGTTTATGCAGTTACCCCACGTAATCAAAATGGGGCCTGCTTTCAGTGCGGTCGCCAAGGGCACTGGCGTAACAAATGTCCAGATAAGCTGTGACCATGCCTCCAGTCAGTGCAACCCCACCTCCAGTCGGGGCAACCACATCTCCAGTCAGGGAAACCACGTCTCCAGTCAGGGAAACCACACCTCCAGTCAGGGCAACTCCGCTTTCAGTCAGGGAGCCAGAAGCCACAACCACCTTGTCCTAGATGTCAGAAATGGTTTCATTGGAAGAGAGATTGTTGGTCCAAATTTCATAAAGATGGCATACCCCTGAATGGTACAAATTCAGGGCCTGAGATTTTGTGGACCACTCCTGTTTTAGAACGTGGTCACCCTACTATGACAGTAAGGATTGGCAATATTCCTTTTAAATTTTCGATTGACACAGGGGCAGAAAAGATTATTTTAAGGCAAGCAGAGGTTCCCTAAAATTGGGAACTCCTCCCAGGACCCCGTATACATGGGGTTGGAGGGGTGACCCAATCCTTTCACACACGAGATTTGCTCATGTGGGAAGACCCAGAAGCTTCTACCAAACACTTTCACCCTCTGGTAGCTGATATTAGCACCAACCTACTGGGCAGAGATCTTCTGGAATGTCTTGATGTTAGGATATCCACAGATGCCTCTGCAGAGCATAACACACGCTCCTGCGAGACCAGATCTAATCAGCACCCCCAATACTAACTGCCACTGTTTGTAGCCAAACTCCCCGCTTAGGCTGGCTTTCTAATGAGCCTGTCTGGGTGGAACAGTGGCCTTTACCTAGGGATAAGCTAGAAATCTTAAAGGAGCTTGTCCAAGAGCAGTTGTCCTTGGGACACATTTGTCACTCTCCAAGCCCATGGAATACTCCTGTCTTTGTGATTAAAAAGCACTCAGGAAAATGGCGCCTCCTCCAAAATCTCCATGCGGTTAATAAAACCATGCAGGTCTGGGGCTCCCCCCAAAGGGGTTTGCCTCTTGCTTCTGCAATTCCCATAGGAATTCCAATCATAGCTATTGATATACAAGATTGTTTTTTCTCTATTCCCTTGCATCTGCAATATTGTAAATGTTTTGCCTTCTCTGTTCCTTCTATTAATAACGCCAGCCCTGCCAATAGATTTGAATGGGTAGTGCTGCCACAGGGCATGGCCAATAGTCCTACAATTTGTCAAGAGGCTGTTAAATCTTCCCTTTTTCCATATATCCATAAGGGCATTAATGTTTTTCATTACATGTATGACGCATTAATATGGGGAAAATCAGATACAGATCTCTGTGCCCTACATGATTTTCTCATTCCTGCATTAAAGAAAAGTGGCTTTAATGTGGCTCCTGAGAAGATAAGCTAATTCCTCCAATATCTTTTTTAGGTTCAGAGATTTCTCTAATGCAAATTCGTCCCTTAAAACCTAGTGTTACTTTTCCTTCTAACCTCACTCTTCCTTCTTTACAAAGTTTTCTTGGAAATTTAAATTGGCTTAGGCAGTATCTTTATCTGCCTACAAGCTGCCTCCAACCACTGTTTGACCTGTTAAAAGGAAACAAACAGCCCTCCTCCAAACATAGGTTAACTCCCGAGGCCTCCCCAGCACTGGAAAGGGTTAACCAGGCCCTACAGGACATGCACCTTGTTCGATTCTCCCCCTCCTCTCCGGTAAACCTTCTCATATTTAACTCCACCCCCACAGTAGTAGGGGCATTGTGGCAGAACCATGGGGTTCTTGAGTGGCTTCACATGCCAGTAGGCAGAGCTCCAAGAATCCTCACTGAGATAGACGCATTAGAGTTCATGGTTCGCCAAGGAAGAAATAGGTCTGTGCAGGTCTTAGGGAAAGAACTGGATTTAATTATTCTGCCCTTTTCTCTCACAGATACAGAGTGGCTCATACACCATCATTCCCGCTTTGCCATAAGTTTTGTGGGGTTTCCAGGACAAATAGCTAACCATTTTCCTTCTAATAAATTGATAGCTTCTTTACCTCTTTTGCCTCTACTAGCACCTAAACTTTTCTCTCGAGATCCCATTCCTTCTGCTCCTACAGTCTTCACTGATGGTGGAAAAAGGGGATCTCCTGCCCTTATATATTACCCGGACAAACAACCCCCTAAACCTCTCTTTACTGAGCTTCCTGAGAATTCCCCTTAGTACAAAGAACTTTATGCTGTTTTCCTTGCATTAAAAGCTGTACCATAATCCTTCAACCTTTTTTCTGACAGTGTGTATACTGTTAACTTACTTCCATGGCTTTCTCGTTCTTATGTGAAAATTGATGACAACCCACTTTCCCCTATCTTGATTCAAATCGCCTCTATGCTCTCTTCTCAAACCCAACCACTATATATTCAGCACCTTCGTTCCCACAGCCCTCTTCCTGGTTCCCTGTCCGAATGGAATGCTGCAGCTGACCGCCTTGCCTCCACAGGAGCTCTCCTTGTCTCTGTCTCTGATCCTGCTGATTTCCATTCTCTAACCCATGTTAATCTTAAAGGCCTTCGAGCTTGATTTCTTGATGTTACTTTACCACAGTTAAAACATATCTTAGCTACATGCTCTTCCTGTGCAAGTCTCATAAAAACACCTGCTATTCAAACTCTTGGTGTTAACCCCCAAGGCTTAAAAGCTAATGCTATTTGGCAAATTGATGTCACCCACATACCAAACTTTGGCAAACAAAAATATGTGTTTGTCTCAATTGATACCTTTTCTAAATTTATGTGGGCAACAGCTCAGACAGGAGAAAGCTCTAAAAAGCTTATAAGCCATATGCTCTCCTGTTTTGCTGTGATGGGCTTACCTCTTCAAATGAAAACTGACAATGGACCTGAGTTTACCAGCTAACAATTTAAAGATTTTTGTTCCCTCTGGAACATTACTCATACCACAGGCATTCCCTATAATACAGAGGGACAAGGCATTGTCGAGAGGGCCCATCAAACCCTTAAGGCTCAATTAAATAAAGATAAAGGAGGAATTTACCCCCCCAAATATCCAGCTAGCAAAAGCCTTAACTACGTTAAATCTCTTTAATATTTACAATAACTCGGACTTACCTCCTATTATTCTTCACTGGAAAACACCATCTACTCTCCCATTAAGGTCAAATGGAAAGACCCACTTGATAAAATTTGGAAAGGGCCTGACCCTCTATTGACCATGGGAAGAGGTTTTGCATGCATTTTCCCACATAATTACTCTAAACCTGTCTGGGTTCCTGCCCGTCATGTCCGACAATACCCTCATGATGGCACTGTTATCCCTGAAGAACAAGAAATACAAGAGGACTAGCTGCAGGATACATCCCAGGATCCATAATATGACATGGCAGAATCTACAAAAGTTGGCTCACAGAGCCCTCTCTCCTACCCCTCCCCTGAATGTCTTATGTTATGACTGGCCAGTTGTGTTTTGTGAGTGAGTGTGTTGAATGACCAAAAATTTTTGCATGACCCATCTGCACAGAGTACTCTATAAGGTAATTTTATATTTTATATAAAAATGCTGGATGCAGCCAAAATTTCTGGAGACGTCCAGAAAAATTCCAAAAATTTTTTTCTCTCTCTTTTGATTTTATATATAAGTTTTGGTATATATGTGCTTAGTCTTAAACTGTGTGAGTAATGACAGATATAAATTTGTTTTTTTTATTTATTTTATTTTATTTTATTTTAAATATTTATTTTATTTATTTATTCCCTTTTGTTGCCCTTGTTGTTTTATTGTTGTAGTTATTATTGTTGTTGTCGTTGTTGGATAGGACAGAGAGAAGTGGAGAGAGGAAGGGAAGACAGAGAGGAGGAGAGGAAGATAGACACCTGCAGACCTGCTTCACCGCCTGTGAAGTGACTCCCCTGCAGGTGGGGAGCTGGGGTTTGAACCAGGATCCTTATGCCAGTCCTTGTGCTTTGCGCCACCTGCGCTTAACCTGCTGCGCTACAGCCCGACTCCCAATTTGTTTTTTTTAAATGACATGTTTTTATAACAAAAGTTTTTTTTTCCTCCCGTGTGTTATAACTAAATGTTTATATGTATGTTTCAAGTTTGGTAAAATATTAACTTAACGGTTAAAAGTGTAACCTTGAAGCTATATCACTACCAGGAAAGGTAAAATTAATTTGCTAAAGTTACTAGCTATTTAAGGTAAAGTCTAAATATTTAGCGTGACAATATATCCCCAAAACTAAAAGGCAAATTCTGTATACAGGATGCTTTTGGAGGGCCCTCAAAAGTGTCCTGTAAACTATCTTGTGGAAATTAATCCACAACAGATCTGGCATCAATCTGGCACTGCAAATGTTAAAACAATTGTCACTAAATACATTAACTCTCTAAGTAACCTGAGTCTGTTTATACTCCAAAGTAAAAATGGTTAAAAATCAATATATATTTTAATTATAATTGGTCTAAAGATCCTGCTGTAGAGACTGCTACAGGAGGTTACATTAGATGACCTTTTAACAAAATCATAAAGATATTCAAAACAATTATAATCATCGAGGTATCAATTATAGTAAACTTCTAACTTGTTACAAGTTTTATTTTTTTCACAAGTGAGTACAGCTATCAAGCCTTCATATGAAGAATCATCTGTTCTTATGGTAAGGTATTAAACTATAAAAACTTCCTCCATACACCACCTATGCAAATTAACAAAATTCACATATTCTTGTAAACTTAACTGGGGTATCTTGTCTTGCCACCATAAGCCATGCCTTTTTCAGCCAACAATTTAAAGATGTTTCCTTTATAACATCACCCATGCCACGCACATCCTTTACTACCCCAAAGATAAATGGCTGTTCCCCTAGACATCACATCCACTGACTGCTTCCCTTAGACTTGAGATATGATCCCACCTCTTCATACCAATGGATACATTCCCCCTTCCTTACCTGTCTACCCTTAGTTGTGGGACCCTAGCTTGTTTTACTTCTTTTGCTCACAATAGGTCCTATAATTCTTTTTTTTAAAACATTTTAATTTATTTATTTATTGAGAAAGAGAGGAGGAGAGAGAAAGAACCAGATATCTTTCTGATACACATGCTGCCAGGGATTGAACTTGGGACCTCACTCTTGAGAGTCTAATGCCTTATCTACTGCAACACCTCCCAGACCACGGTCCTATAATTTTTAATAAGCTCATGGCATTTTTGCAACAACAGATTGATGCCATAAACATGCAACCTATACAAACTCACTATCATAGGCTGGACATGGCAGAATATTGAGTTGCTGTGGAGGATTTGTCCCCCTCCATCAGAACGTCCACCATGTAGAGGACTGGCTAGCCAATGACAGGTAAAAGGGAAACTAGCACTATCCAATCAACCTAAGACAGGGCACCTGGTACTAATGGGCAAAAATGACCAGGTGTTCCAATGACGGGTAAGATGGAAGGCTGATCCCCAACCTAAGACAGGCACAGTCCACCCTGCCACAAAACAAAGTACGCCAAACATCAAAACATGATATAAGAAAGGGGGACATTTGGGGAGACACATGTGCCCTCAAGGTTGGTATTGGCATGGCCATAGAGTTTATGTTAAAAGATATTTCCTGGGAATCGGGCGGTGGCACAGCGGGTTTAGTGCAGGTGGCACTAAGTACAAGAACCAGCTTAAGGATCCCAGTTTGAGCCCCTGTCTCCTCATCTCCAAGGGAGTCCCTTCACAGGCGGTGAAGCAGGTCTGCAGGTGTCTCTTTCTCTCCTCTTCTCTGTCTTCCCCTCCTCTCTCCATTTCTCTCTGTTCTATCCAACAACCACAATATCAGTAATAACAACAATATAATTACAACAATAAAACAACTAGGGCAACAAAAGGCAAAATACCAAAAAAAAAGATAAGTTCCTGCTTCCCTACACCTTAGCGTCCTTGTTAAAATATAAGTTCTTTTTCCCCATGAATCACCCAGGACCTTCCAGATAACGGCTGACTACTATGACAAATAATATAAAATAATAATAATAAATGAATAGGAAAGATACATCCCCCAATACTCAGTTGGCTAAGGAACCAAACCTCTTTTTCTATAAAGCATTCAAATCAGATGCCCTGCTAACCACGAGAAGCAGATTGTTTGTGTTTCTTCCAAAGGAATCCCGAAAAAAAAAACCATCTGGACCCCTGCACACCCTGACATCACCCACTAGATGGCACGACTACAGTGGCACAACCCCTTGAAACCCTAGATGTCACCTGATGCGGTCTGAAGAACCTGATTCACAGACTCCAAGGACAGAACATTTTTACTGCCTGTCTGCCTTTCCTGCTTCTGATTTGACCTGTCACATTTTGGTGGTTCCAGCTCACTCTACAGAAAAGCAGAATTCCAGAGGCTGACCTTCCTCATGCAGCATTTCATCCCCTGCCATTTCTCCCTCTAGTCGCCTACTTTGGAATGAGACTTCTATCGGACTTGCTGGTATACCCTTTGGACACTTTAGAAAATTTTACAGAAGCTTCCTTCCCTTCACATTGCTGGTTTTTCATAGACTGACCCTGAGTAGTTCATAGACTTTACACACTGTTGCCCTGGGCATTAGATAAAAGGAAAGGGGAAATGCTGGGAAATTGTGCAGATGCAGTCACATCTACCATGTTGTCCCCTCAGGATACTGCTAGTTCCTGCTAGAGTTGGGACATTCTTGGAGTGCCTGTTCCTCCATGTTGTGCCCTCAGGGCCTTGTCTATTTCCCTGCGATATTTGGAGTGTTTTGGTTACTCCTCCCCCCTCCCATTCTCACGAGAGTTATTATCCTATCATGGAGTGCTATGGCTACTCCTACCCCTTCCCATTCTCGTGAAAGCTACTCCTATAAAAGCCCTTCTTCCACACCTCGCTCTCTTGCCAGCGCTTCACTTCGGTGTTCAGACGCAGGAAAGGTTACTGCGTGAGGCGGCCATTTTTGCTACCTCCACGTGGCCCAACCTGCTTCTCTAGCACCCAACTCTGAGGTGCCAGTGCAAATAAAGATTTGTGTTCCCTCTTTGCTCCTGACCTCCTCTCCCTCTTCTACTGTCGGGCTGAGCTTCATTGATGGGAGACAGATGACTGGGGACTCATGGTTGAGCTGTAGGCAGTATCTCTTTATTCACACAGGACGCAGCGCAATCTATACCAAGCTAAGCTAAAACTAACTAAAAACTACAATCTTGTCCTTATAAATATACTAGCCCAGTAGGGTGGGAACAGAATGCAATGCAGAGAGGGTGGAGAGAAAAGTGACTGGTGAAAATCAGGGTATGACAAGGAGAGGGGTGGAGCAGGTGAGAAGTCTACCACTAAACCACCAATGACCTGGAGGGAAGGTGGTGCTTGTTAACAGAGGTTATGTAAATAGAATGAAGTGGTTATGTAAATAGAATAGTGTTAAGCAGGGCGGATTAAACTAATGAAACAGAAGGGGTTTTTAGAAGCATACCAACATCTCCGCGGCACACAACAACACAGCAGCATATAAAAAACATTGTTCATCACAACCAAGTGGGATTCATCCCAGGAATGCAAGGCTGGTTCAACATCCGTAAGTCATTCAATGTCATTCACCACATCAATAAAGGCAAAGCCAAAAACCACATGATTATCTTAATAGATGCAGAGAAAGCCTTTGACAAAATCCAACACCCATTCATGCTCAAAACTCTACAAAAATGGGAATAGATGGGAAATTCCTCAAGATAGTGGAGTCTATATATAGCAAACCTACAGCCAACATCATACTCAATGTATAGAAGCTGAAATCATTCCCCCTCAGAACAGGGACTAGACAGGGATGTCCACTGTCACCATTACTCTTCAACATAATATTGGAAGTTCTTGCCATAGCAATCAGGAAAGAGAAAGAAATCAAAAGAATACAGATCGGAAGGGAAGAAGTCAAGCTCTCACTATTTGCAGATGATATGATAGTATACATAGAAAAACGTAAAGAATCCAGCAGAAAACTACTGGAATTGTTAGGCAATATAGCAAGGTATCAGGCTACAAAATCAATGTACAAAAATCAGTGGCATTTCTTTATGCAAACACTAAATCTGAAGAAGAAGAAGACATCCAGAAATCACTCCCATTTACTGTTTCAGCAAAATCAATCAAATACCTAGGAATAAAGTTGACCAAAGAAGTGAAAGACTTGTATACTGAAAACTATGAGTGACTCACTACTCAAGGAAATTGAAACTGATACCAAGAAATGGAAAGATATCCCATGCTCATGGATTGGAAGAATAAATATCATCAAAATGAATATTCTCCCCAGAGCCATATACAGATTTAATGCATTACCCATCAAAGTTCCACCAAGCTTCTTTAAGAGAATAGAACAAACACTACAATCATTTATCTGGAACCTGAAAACACCTAGAATTGCCAAAACCATCTTGAGGAAAAGAAACAGAAATGGAGGCATCACACTCCCAGACCTTAAACTATATTATAAAGCCGTCATCATCAAAACAGCATGGTGCTGGAACACAAATAGGCACACAGACCAGTGAAACTGAATTGAAAGCCCAGAAATAAATTCCCACACCTAATATAATGGACATCTAATCTTTGTTAAGGGAGCCCAAATGATTAAATGGAAGAAGGAGGCTCTCTTTAATAAATGGTGCTGGGAAAACTGGGTTGTAACATGCAGAAGAATGAAACTGAACCACTTTATCTCACCAGAAACAAAAATCAACTCCAAATGGATCAAAGACCTGGATGTCAGACCAGAAACAATCAAATACTTAGAGGAAAACATTGGTAAAACCGTTTCCCACCTACACCTCATGGACATCTTTGATGAATAAAACCCAATTGCAAGGAAGACTAAAGCAGAAACAAACCAATGGGACTACATCAAATTGAATAGCTTCTGCACATTCAAATAAACTATTAAGCAAACAAAGAGACCTCTTACAGAATGGGAGAAGAGCTTCACATGCCAGACATCAGACAAGAAACTAATCACCAAAATATATAAAGAGCTCAGCAAACTTAGCACCAAAAAAGCAAATGACCCCATCCCAAAATGGGCAGAGGATATGAACAAAACTTCACCTCAGAGGAGATCCAAAAGGCTAACAAACATATGAAAAACTGCTCTAGGTCACTGATTGTCAGAGAAATGCAAATTAAGACAACACTAAGATACCACCTCACTCCTGTAAGAATGGCATACATCAAAAAGGACAGCAGCCACAAATGCTGGAGAGGCTGTGGGGACAGAGGAACCCTTTTACATTGCTGGTGGGAATGTAAATTGGTACAGCCTCTGTGGAGAGCAGTCTGGAAAACTCTCAGAAGGCTAGACATGGACCTTCCATATGATCCAGTAATTCCTCTCCTGGGGTTATACCCCAAGGACTCCATAACACCCAACCAAAAAGAGGTGTGTACTCCTATGTTCATAGCAGCATAATTCGTAATAGCTAAAACCTGGAAGCAACCCAGGTGCCCAACAACAGGTGAGTGGCTGAGAAAGCTGTGGTATTTATACACAATGGAATACTATGCAGCTATCAAGAACAATGAACCCACCTTCTCTGACCCATCTTGGACAGAGCTAGAAGGAATTATGTTAAGTGAGCTAATTCAGAAAGATAAAGATGAGTATGGGATGATCCCACTCATCAACAGAAGCTGACTAAGAAGATCTGAAAGGGAAACTAAAAGCAGGACCTGATCAAATTGTAAGTAGGGCACCAAAGTAAAAACCCTGTGGTGAGGGGTAGACATGCAGCTTTCTGGGCCAGTGGGGGGTGGGAGTGGGTGGGAAGGATGGGTCACAGTCTTTTGGTGGTGGTAATGGTGTTTATGTACACTCCTAGCAAAATGTAGTCATATAAATCACTAGTTAATTAATATGAGAGGGGGAAAATTAATTGTATATCTTGAAGTTTTTTAAAACACCGACTGAGTCTTTTTAATATATAGGCTGTGTATTTGATAGGCGGACTCTCTCAAAAGCCTAGACCAAGTATATCAGAAGCAACCAATAGCACAGCTATATACAAGATACTGGGTACTGTACAGCAAACCATAACAAAAGGACTTTTCAAAGTTAACCCAATTACCAAATAATGTTAACTATCCATTAACTACTATCCATTGTCTTTTTGAACCCTAAGACAGCAGACACCTCACATCTCCACTGTAGAGCCTCTACTTCCCCCAGTCCTGGAACCTTTGGATACGGCCCACTTTCCCGTATGCCTCTCCCAGTCGATATCAAATAATATTGCATCTGCCAATCACAACCTAATCAACACAATGATTGCCACCTCAACATGCTTCACCTCAGACTGTGTCCAGAGACTTCATGTGTGGAATGACAACCCTTCAGCTTCATTACTCGGGTGAGACCTTTCCTTTCATAGTATACTCTAATTCCATCCCAGGTGGTTCACTTTCTAACAAAGTCCCAAAACCTAGATATACACCATTTTCTGTGAGAGAAAGCATATGTTCACACGTATCCATAAACTACTGCAAAACATATACCTGAAAGCAGAAGTACACTAGAGTTTGCAGTGAGTACCTCCCTAACACTTCCTCTCCACTATTCCAAGCTTGGGATCCATGATTGCTCAACAATTTGTTTGGCTTTGTATGTTAACTCTCTTTTCAGTTACCAGGTTCCAGATGTCATCAGGATGCCTGCCAGGCTTCCCTGGACTTAAGACCCCACCAATGTGTCCTGAAGCTCAGCTTCCCCAGAGACACACCCTACTACGGAAAGAGAGAGGCAGACTGGGAGTATGAACTGACCAGTCAACACCCATGTCCAGCGGGGAAGCAATTACAGAAGCCAGACCTTCCACCTTCTGCAACCCACAATGACCCTGGGTTCATGCTCCCAGAGGGATAGAGAATGGGAAAGCTATCAGGGGAGGGAGTGGTATATGGAGATTGGGTGGTGGGAATTGTGTGGAGTTGTACCCCTCCTACCCTATGGTTTTTTTAGTTTATCCTTTCTAAAATAAAAATAAATAAAAAATATAAGAATATTAAATTGACAGGGCTAGGCAGTAGCTCACCTGGGTAAACGCACATAGTTTGAAGTGCAAGATGTCTATCTTTCTTTCTCTCCTGCACCTCTCCCTCCTCTCTGTGTCTCTCTGTCCTATCCAAGAAAATGGAAAAAATGGCCATCAGAAGCAGTGGGTTCATACTGTCAGCACCAAGCTCCACTATTAACCCTGGAGACAAAAAAAAAAAAAGAAAAAAAGAATATTAATTTGGCAACTCAAATCCTATGTAAACACTTTTATTCCAATGATAATGTCTAAAGCAAAAAGCTTTCTCTTTTAATATTTCTTTTTAAAATATTTTAATGACTTATTATTGAATATACGGAGAGAGTTAAATTGAGAGGGGAGGAGAGATTGTGAGGTAAAGAGACAGAGACATCTGTAGCCCTGCTTCACCACTTGTGAAGCTTTCCCCCTGCAGATGGGTACCAGGAACTTGAACCTGGGTCCTTGTACACTGTAATGTGTGTGCTTTACCAGATGTCACACCACTTGGTCCTAAAATTTTCTTTCTACCTATTTTCAATTCATGATGCTTTTAGCATGTAAAAATTTATTTGTTTTCCAAGTAATTGAGATAGTTATCACTTAATAGAGTGAATTTAAACAGTATGAAATGATAGAAATCATTTATTTATTAATGAGTAGTAAGTTTATTTACTAATAAAAGTGGTTATGTTTTTTATTAGTAAACTCTAACTTTCAAAAATGAACAGACATCTGTGTTCCAGGAGGTGATGCAGTGATAAAACTCTGCACTCTCAACCATGAGGTCCCAAGTTCAATTGTAGGCAGCACATGTGCCAGAGTGATAGCTGGTTCTTTCTCTCTCCTCCTATCTTTCTCACAAATAAAAATGAAATCTTTAAAAAAAAAAGAACAGACATCTAAGAATAGAAACTGATAAAACTAGTTTTCACACACACAAAAAAACTTCATTTTTACACCTTCTTCATGGAACTCCTTAGGTCACCTAATCCGATGGAGCTAATTTAAATTCTGCTGATTCTAATTCTGCCTGACTTAGAGGACTTGGTGGACTTATACTGAAGACACTGTCTATAAAAGGAACACAGAGTTTGAGTCCACAGATGGAATATCTGGTTCACCTGAACTAGCTGCTGACTACAGGCTCTATGACAGAAGAAGACTAGAGGTGAGACCTGGAAAGTGACATAAATAATATGTTGTTAAGTTAGAGATTTAGAGAAAACATGAAGGTGGCATTATCTCATCAACTAGTGGGCTGAGATATAGAGACAAGTATCAAAGACATATAACAGGGTCTGATTCCTATATTTGTGCTTTCTCTTTGCTCCATTCTTGAAGGAGGACTCTTCACCATTCGTGAAGCTTTCCCTCTGCAGGTGGGCTTTGGTGCAATACCACATACCCAGTTCAAGTTTCACTTTGGGCCTCCTCTTATTGCCCTTATTTATTCTTGAATTTCTTCCTTCCTTTACCATCACCTCATAATAAACTGTTTTTCTGAATTTTCCAAAGTTGGCTTCATCTTTCATTACTCTTCCCACACTATACCACTCATTGGATGTCGTGTGTGTGTGTGTGTGTGTGTGTGTGTGTGTGTGTGTGTGTATTCCACACTTGATCTGTCTTGTCTTAACTCACAGCTTTCCCATGTACTAGAACGGACTTAATCTAGATTTCTACATGATTAGTTCATTTGCTTCCTTTGGGTCTCATCTTCAGTGCTACATATGCAGGAGGGCTTCTCTGCACAACTTTCCTGGTGAAGATGCTTCCTTGAAAGCTATGACTACAATTAGCAGCTGTAAATTTGTCTATTTCCCTTTTCTGATGTCACTTTCACTATAAGCTGAGCTCTATATCTTCTTTGTTTACTATTATATCTTACACCTTTGTTACATGAATTCATTGATTAAAGGAGGCAAACACTAGAAGAAGAATTGATTAAAGGTGAAAAAAATTTAGCTTGTCTGTACAGGGAACCCTTTGAGCATGGGACATAAGGAAATTGTCTGGTTAGGGCTAATGTCAAGAGTTAGGTGTGACCTGGGAGATGGCACAGTGACCAGAGCATTGAACTTCAAATCCTGAGATCCTGGTTTCAAGGACATCACACATGCCAGAGTGATGCTCCAACATTCTCTTTCTTCCCACTCTTTCATTAATAAATACATAAATTCTAAAAAAAATAACATACAATTTTCTAAAGAGTTTAGCATAACCATTCAGACACAGAAGTCTCTCCAAGTTTTCTTGCCATCTTTGCCTAAACTCAAATGAGTTTTTTTGCATTCTTTATATTAATATTTAAAAGATTTATTTAATAGACAGGAGGAGGATAGGGGAAGGGACCGGGAGAAGGATAGGGGGGAAAGTGATAATGACCAGAAAAACAGTTTGATATGTACCATTCTGGGGCTTGAACTGAGGACCTCATACATACAAGTACTCTACCAATGACCCACCTGCTTGGTTGCTGCTGTATATTAATTAACCATATGGATACTGTTCCTGCTTGTTGTTATAAATAAAAAAATTGATGTGGTGGGGGGAGAGGGTGGACCGTAGCATACCAGGTTATGCGCACATAGTAAGAAGCCCAAGGACTGGCACAAGGATCCCAGTTCCAGTAGGGTTGCTTTACAAGCGGTGATGCAGGTCTGCATGTGTCTGACTTTCTCTCCCTATCTGTCTTCCCCTCCTCTCTCAATTTCTCTCTGTTCTATACAACAGCAACAACAAAAAAAAAATGGGAAAAAAATGGCAGCCAGGAATAGTGGATTGGTAGTGCAGGCACTGAACTTCAGTGATAATCTTGGAGGCAAAAAAAAAAAAAAAAAAAAGGATCCACAGAATATTTCAACAACTGTGGAGATCAGAAAAGCAAACTTCATGACAGACAGAACAGTTTCTTATGGATTATCAATAGATGCTTAATTCTTGGTTAAACTGGCCTACTAGTCTTCACAGAGCCCTCAAAGTGAGACCAGAAACCAGAAGATGTGGTTTAGCAGCAAAATTGGTTACCAACAGGTGGCAGCAAAGACTTGCTCCCTTTTCCCACAAACTTTGCTCCCAGCCAGCCATATTAAAATAATTGCTTTCCAGATATATTTAAAACATTAGTGAACTACCTTATTTGATATGTATTTTTGTTACAAACATTTCAAATCTATAAATCAGAAGGAAAATCCCATTGGATGTAAGACTATCTTTTTAAAAAGTAAAAAGTTATAGG
Organism: Erinaceus europaeus; assembly: GCF_950295315.1. Classification (NCBI taxonomy): domain Eukaryota; kingdom Metazoa; phylum Chordata; class Mammalia; order Eulipotyphla; family Erinaceidae; genus Erinaceus; species Erinaceus europaeus. The sequence goes on from NC_080166.1 coordinate 94,153,798, forward strand.
CTTATTGAATCAAAAATGTTTCCCATTCCCAGAAAATGATTTCTTCCTCCAATAATGTTAAAATAAGTATAGAAATAAGTATAATGAACATTGTGATAGAGCTATGTTTATGGATTAATTCATTTGAGACTAGCTGACTGAAAAAGCAGGAAAGTTATATGTTGATATATGTAATAATCTAGTAGAAATGAACTACCACCTGTGTATTTTTATTTATTAGTGATTTACAAAATCACAGAACAATGAGGGTACAGTTCCACACCATTCCAAACACCACTAGAGTTTTGTGTACATATCCCTTCCACTGGAAACTAAAATTATTTCAAGTAAAATTTAACTGAAATAATTTAACTAAAATGATTCCCAAGGTCACAGATATGGGTTGACTATTATTTCTCTGTCTGTCTATATTATATATCTATATTATATATATATATATGTATATATATACATATATATATATCTCCAATTTTTCTATGGTCTAGGCTTCTCTTCCATTTTAAGTCACAGTTACACCTATTACTGCTTCTAAATGTCTTTCTATTTTTCCTCCTCTCTCTGTGGGTCATGAAATCAAGTTTCAGAGACCTTTACCTTCCCCTATTACATCTTCCCGTTGTAAGTATGGACCAAAATTCTTTTTGGGGTGCAGAAGGTAGGAAGTCTGGCTTTTGTAATTGCTTCTCTGTTGGATACAGAGTTGGCAGGTCAATCCATACCCCAAGCTTGTTTCTATCTTTCCTTAGCGGGGTAGAGCTCTGGAGAGGTGAAGTTCTGGGACACTTTGGTGAAGTTGTCTGCCCATGGAGTTCAGGATGGAATCATAGTAGCATTTGCAACTTGTGTTTGAATTCAGTGAGTTATGAGGCAGGACAAAATGTTAAATAAATAGGAACCAGATAGCAGGAATACAGCAGTTGAAAATAAGGATTTTTAGAGTAGTAGGAAGTTAGGAAGTCTATTTTAGGTATGTTATTTGGGGCCATAATTTTTAGTGATTTTTTTGCTTGAGCATGATAGTTAAAATGGAGGTGGGCTAAAAGTATTATTTGGGAAGATGTAGTCAGAATTGACAATAAGTCTAGAAAGCTGGATTAGGGCAGAGAGTAGCTCCCAAACTTGAAGAATATATATAAATACAGTTAACTCTTTACCACATTGATCTGACCCATAGCCCATGTATATTCATATTTAGTACAGGAGTCTGTGTACCTCTGTGTCCCTGTCAATCTGTGTTCACAATCCATGGTCACAGCTGGAGACATTCTAGGTTGCATTTCAGGAACAATCTTCATTGAGTGGCAGAGTAGGCTGACCCAGCCACCCTTCATAGGGTGTTAGTTGGGAGCTTGTTTCTTTTTGAAAATCCCATGGTTAGGATTTACTGTACTATACTTGACCTCACCATACTTGATGTCACTAATGATGTGAACAAATAACACTATCTTAGATATTGACAGGAGCAAATGATTCTGGTCTAAGGTTATAGGTAATTTAGTACTTAAAAAAAGTTATTTTCAGAAATGCTTTAACAATTTAAGCCCAGAGTTAAGTTTACAAATTAGAAACAGTACATACTAAGACTAAAGAAATATATACTCAGGGCTAAAATCTAGGCAGTTGAAGAACTTGAAATATTCTATTTTTCCCCTGACATATCAAATTAATAGTGGATTATAAGATTATGAGATAATAGGAGTGGTTTCATACAGCTTCCACCACCAAAGGTTGTGTCCCCACACCCACCCCACTATGATGGACCTGAAAACTCCCCCCCCTCCTCAGAGTCTTACACTTTCATGCAATACACCAAATCGAGTCTAAATTCTTCTTTATGTTTCCCTTTCTGTTCCTGTTTTTCAACCTTTATCTATTAATGGGATCATCATTATATTTGTCTGTCTCTTTCTGGCTTAACTCACTGAAGATGATTCTTTGAAACTCTGTCCTCACTGAAAAGAATGTATATTTATTATTTTTAATAGCTGAGTGATACATATATATATATATCACATCATCCAATAATTTATCTACTAAATTGTTATCCTTTTATTAGCCATACAAGATATTGGAGCCAGGAGATATAAAGATCATATCACAGGGCTGGGTGGTAGTGTACCTGGTTGAGAACACATGTTATAGTGTGTAAGGACTTGGGTCCAAGCTCTCTGGAGAAAGCTTCATGAGTGGTGAAGTAGGACTGTAGGTGTCTCTCTCCTCTATCTCCCCCTTATTCTCAATATCTGGCTATTGAGAATAAATAAATAAATAAAGATAATAAAAAATTAAAATATAAATAAAAATAATAATAAAAAATTAAAATATAAATAAAAAATAAAGATATCACAGTACTTAGAGACTCTAGCAGAGTAAGGAGTCATTAAACAAAATATTAATAGTATGACAAATAGTATGATGATATATAGAAAAATATTCCTTTTTAAAAGTTTTATTATCTTTATTTATTGGATGGCAATAGCCAGAAATCAAAAGGGTAGGGAGAGCAAGAAAGAAAGACAGCTGCAGCACTACTTCATCAATTGCAAAGCTTTCCCCCTGCAAGTGGAGACCAGGGGCTCAAATCTGGGTCCTATGCAGGGTTAGGGTTAGGGTTAACATGGGCACCCCACCAGGTGCACCACCACACAGCTCCAGAAAAAAAATATACTTATACACCTAATTGGAACTGTCCAAGGGCATGAAATTAAGAATGAGTTAAAGTTAACTAGAATAAAAGTAGCATGCACATCAGGCACAGAAAAGATTATATAGAAAACTGACTACTAAGAAAACTGGATATATATCAGTTTAAGGAGCTACAGAAAGTCCAGGGTGCTAGAGCTGACAGTGTGAGGGGTAGACCACAACTCCTGAGAGGAAGAGAATGAGGCATGCAGTGGTTTGTGAAGACAACTCCTTCAAGGCTTTCTTTAAGGACACTAGTCTTTACCCCAAAATAAGTAGAAATCATCAGAAGTTTTTAAGGAAAGCAATAAAATAACCAGTACATATTTTATTTGCCTGCAAAATGGAGAACAGATTGGTATATGCAGTAGATTTAGAAAAGCATAAGAATGTGATTACACGAGTCTAGGCAAGATATCTGGTAGGTCAGACTAAAATCATAAGCATGGGGATGAGGAGAGGCGAAGGAAAGATTTCAGTATCATTTAAGAATGAAATTTAAAAGGACTTAGTGGTTGGCTTGAGGAATGAGGGAAGAAGGAAGTGGGACTAAAGCTTCTAGACTGAGCAGCTGGACTGAGGATTTGTGCTGATTCTGTGGCTGAGTACATTTTAAACTCATATTAGACACAGATTTAAAAGCTTTTGAATGCAGAGGACTTTGGGAAGAAGAAAGGTGGAGGCAGTTAAAGTAACACATGTGCTACCTTTGCCAGGAATGGGAGGGCTAGTTAAGTTGAAGCATTACCAAAATAGGGCACGGTGGGAGCAAAAATTTTAAGGTCCTCCCTCTTCAAAGACCAGATGCTGTAGGAGGAGTCTTTATCTTAAGGCTAATCTACATTCTGCCTCCAAGATCCCTTCCTATGAAATTAATCCTTTTGCCAGAGATGGATTTTGGGGTTTGACAGATTCTTGATCTCCTACATAATACAAAGCAAATGTAACGATGCTTTGAATCTAGGTGAATACATTAAAAATTGTATTAAAATGAATTACTGGAATTCCAAAGAAATGTTATAATTTTTTGTTATGAAAATGAATAGATATGTTGAAGTAGAGCATTTACAGTGATAACAATGCTATGAAACTTTCAGAGGCAGCTTCTCAAAGAACACATTTGCATTCCTTTCTTATTTTCCTGTTTGTAGTAATGTTCACACCCCTCTGCATTTTGCATACACACAGCCTTAACAGTTAAAAATAGAACCTCCGAGCTGCAGTGACTCTAACTGAACATCTTAATAACTCCTTTTCATTGTGTTAATCAACTTTCTAAACGTTGAAGCTATTTTTAGCACCAGCTACACTTCTACCTTTGGGCCCAATTCTAATTCGCTTCACGTCTCAGATGCTCTCTCTGCATTTCTTTGAAATCAATCGGTGCTTTCAGGAGTGAAAGTTATGCAGTGGAGGATGAGAACTGGGTCAGGGTAAGCATTCACCCTAGCATAATGCGGGATTCTTTCACTTCCAGGTGCAGAGACAGGGTTAGATAATTGCCATTTAGTGAGTACAGAAGGGACTAATAGCAAAGATACCCCCATCACCAAAAGAAAAAAAAAGAAAGAAAAAAATGTGATGGGGAGTTACCTCAGGTTATTTCTGACTGGTTGCATTGTTATTTTGTTTTCAGAATTTTAACTTCACCAGGAAACATTTTTATACTTAATTGGTCTGACAGTCCAAGAATTCCTGGTCTCAAAAATATCAAATGGTTACTAACAACAATCTCTCCATACCAACATTTCCCACTTAGAAGACCTAGAAAAGAGCAACTGGCAATCTTCCATTTATTTTAACCTTGGTAGGATTTGGAATGAGGAAAAACAGTGATTTGCCTAGTTTTTCTGAGGAAAGAAAGGCGTCTGAAAAAGCTACTCATCTGAAAATCTTTCATCCTTCTTGTTTACCTTTGCTTAGGTACAATTTAGTAGAAATCAGAAAGAAAAAAGACAAAGTAATTTGCTGTTCATCATGATTTTGAAGTGATCAGAATGCCATTATATGTATAATATATATATATATATGTATATATATAATTTTACTGTTTGCTAGAGACAGAAATCTAGAGGAAAGAGGAGATAAAGAGGGAAACAGAAACACCTGTAGCACTGCTTCACCATTTGTCAAGCTTCCCCCTGTGTGGGACTATGTGAAAGCTTGGTAGAGCTTAGGGAAGCTCTCCCATCTTTGGATGGAGGTCTGGAAAGACACCCTACTTGTTAGCTTCTCTCCTTATACAGATAAGCCAAGAGGGAAAAGTCTCCCCGACTCAGTTTCTCCTTGTTAGTATCCCAAGAAAAGCCTATAGGACTCTCACACTTAGTTTCTCTCTGCTAGCAGCAGGCCAAATGGTTGCCTGCTTAGGGTTCACTCAAAGTTCACACATCCACTTCACCTTTTGATCACAAAGGAGAACACACTCTATCATACATCCCTAACACCAGACAGTGAAAAGCCCCCCAAATCTTATTTCCTTGTGTCTTTTGATATCTGTGATTTACATCAAGTTTTGTTTTTCTTTTCTCTACCTCACCTTACTGGTTTAACCCTATGCTTCTCTCAAATGCCTTTGCATAATTAAAGTGCCTGCATCACGGAGAATAATTGTTTTGACCTTTATGTATCGCATCAATTCTTTATGTATCGCCTTTGTATGGTAGAACTTTTAGCAACAAAGGCTCAACCTCAATGGCAAGAGAAACTAAAGAAAAAAATTAGCAATGGGACTAATTACAGTAGAACTTTTAAATATATATATTTGTGATTTAATACTGATTTACAAAATTACATGTCAACAGGGATATAACTCCATACCGTTCTCACCACCAGAGTTCGGAATCCCCAGTCCCTCTATTGCAAGCCGCCACAGTTCTCCGGAGGTTGCAAACATGGGTTAACTATCACCTCAACAACTGTCTGTCTACATTTGTACATAATTGCCCTTTTTTTCTTCCAGTCCTCTCTTCTCCTTCAAGCCACACATAACCCTATTAATGTATCCAAATGTCCTTCCCTTTTCTCTCCTCTCTGTCCAGGTCCTGATAGTGATGGAGTTCAGAGCTCTCTTATCCTCTTCCTCATATCACTTCTCCCCTGCTGGGAGTGTGGATCAAAATTATTTGTAGGGTGCAGAAGGTAGGAGTTCTGGCTTCTGTAATTGCTTCTCTGCTGGACATGGGCACTGGCAGGTAGATCCATACTCCCAGCTTACATTAGAGCTTCTACAAGGATAAAAGGCAACCTAACAATTAGAGAAATTAGAGGAAGACTATGGCTTGACCTGCCAATGCCCACATCTAGCAGAGAAGCAACTACAGAAGCCAGAACTCCCACCTTCTATACCCCAAAAATAATTTCTATCCATACTCCCAGAGGGGTAAGTGATAGGGGAAATAAACCAGAGGGCTCTGTAACCTCATTTCACCAGGACCCAAAGCATTTGTCACCAGGAATCTTGTTTTATAGTATCAATGAAAGGGAAGTGAATCTGGAAAACACCAAAAGGATGCGAGGCATGTTTCTCTTATCTGAGAGAGATGAGGAAAAGAGGAAAAACACTTGGAAGTAGTAACTTTAATCAGATCCATTGGGCTAGAGAAATAGCTCCCATGTATAGTGCACTATTCTTGCAATGTGCATGACCCAGGTTTGAGCCAGGCCCCCACTGCATTGAAGGAAGCTTCGGTGCTGTGATCTCTTTCACTCTCTCTATGCCCCTGTCTCTATGTAAATTAAAAAAAAAAAAACAACTAAAATCTGTTTTGGAAATCTAGTTACTTCTCACTGCGTGACAGCTGTCGATCAATCAGATATCTAATGAACTCTCATAAAAAAAGCCTTTCCTTAATTATCTAACAACTCACTTTTTAAATTCTGCTAGAAAGGAATAATCTGTTTTCCTTAACTCCCATTCCTGGAATGACCTTGAAATAAAGTTTTGATAAGTCCCCACAATTATGTTGTCAGATTAGGCTTTCAAAAATGACAGGGATATTTTTGTGAGAGTGACATTGGAACAGTAGGTTGGAACATCACTTTCTACTCCAATGTCCCTTGAATTGCATAGTATAGCTATGGGGAGGGTGAGTACCACTTACCATAGCATTTTCAGGACTTTTTGTTGTTGTTGTTTTGTAAGATTTAGATTTTGTTTCTAGCATTGACCTGTTACATATAATGATTGTAAATCACATATTTTACATGATACCAGTTTTTCACTCCTCAGTAGTACATAAAATAATAATGTTTCTTATCATCAATACAGGTAAGGCATGACTGCTTAAAATTATGCAATGAACTCCAAAAGAGCTTCTTAACTCCTCAAGGCACTGTCTTCTAGAAAGTTCTGTAAATGACTCTTCAATATGCAGTCTTATTATTTTATGAGGGTACTGCGGGGTTTAGGCGGGGGAGGTACAGATGCTATTATGACACCAACCTGACTTCCCTGGTAAGACAACCCCACCAATGTACCCTAGAACCCCACCTCCTCAGACCCCTGCCCCACTAGGGAAGACTAGGGACAGCCTGGGAATATGGATCAACGTGCCAATACCCATGGCCAGCCAATAAACAATTACAGAAGCCAAACCTTCCACCTTCTGCATCCCATAATGATCCTGGGTCCATGCTCTCAGAGGGATTAAAAAATAGAAAAACTTTCAAAGGAAGGGATGGGATATGGAACTCTGGTGGTGGGAATTGTGCAGAATTGTATCCATCTTATTTTATGGTTTTGTCAATATTTTTATTTTATGAATAAATTAATTTTTTTTAAAAAAAGAATGACCTGCTGGGAGAAGAGAACCTTTGCAAGTGCTGGAGAAATGCTGTAAATATGCAAAAAACTTGGAAAAAGAGGTTAAAGTCAATAAGATCACATGTGAAATAAGGTCTGATGAAGCTAGTTTTCAGATATAGTTTATGGTGCATAGTTAGTTGTGTCAAATGTTAATACTTGGTAATAATTTTTAAGTATCTAGATATCTGTAGAATTATTCTCCTAGGAGTTTGTTTGTAAGTCATCATCGGACTCTGGAGTTGAAAGAGGCATTGCTGGTTCAGGTGCCCACGACACAAGACTGAAGTAAACACTGTGGACTGGAGATGTTTATTACTGCTTATTACAAAGACAATAATGGATGCTTCTCTTGATACCTTTGCAAATCAGTTAGTTCCCATGATATACAGAATATTATCATTATTCTAAAGGTAGCTTTTGAAATCACTGAGTTTTGCTCACTTAGGAAAATATCAAGGACTCTTGAAAGCCAAAAGCTGTAATTTCTATCATGGGGAATATACATGATAACATAGTGAAAATGTTCCTTGATACACCTTTTTTTTTTCTTTTCTTTAAAGAGAACCTGGTACTAGTAATAGTCTAGATAATTGTGCTGATTTATGGGCTACTACTACTAGAAAACGCTTACAGTGAGCTTTTGACTTTAATGATAGCTATGTAAGTATAAATTTCTGCAATAGTTACAGAACTTCCCACAGTGATATTAATGGGAGTTATTAAAGTACAATTTACAGCAAAATAAACAATGTCAAGCAAAGGTCATTTGCTTCCTCTTGACTGAGAAAATGAGATGAAACTAAAATATTTATGTGTAATGACACAAATAAAGGTCACAAACAAAATGTCCTAGCTGCTGGGGAGAATGGTTAAGTAGAAAAAAATGTTGTTTAAATGTGATAAAAATGATAAAACCTTTGTTAATATGCTGATCAAAATAAAATAATGTTAGTCACTATTTATGTTAACTTACCTCCAACTCCCTTTTTGCAGTGGGATAGTTGCTAATGGAAATTTTCAAATTGAGGTATATCAATATCTAATGTTTTTACTTTAATAAATATCTCATTTAACTATCATCTGTCTATCTATCTATCTATCTATCTACCTATCATCAATCTAGTGTTAATCCATCTGCCAGTCATCCTCCTATTCCCCCTCCTCATCTATATCACCATTACAAATCCTTGCAATATAAACAGTGTTTTTCTCTTAAGTCTACAATCATGTAAATCAATTTGTCCTCCCTTCTCTCCTTTCTGCATCCTCTGTCTACCACTCTCCATGCCTTTACCTAATCTTTTACCTCTAGGAGTTTGTATGCTTTTGTTGTCAGCCCAGATACAAAGAATTCAGCCAAAAATTCAGTGGCTCTAGGAGATAGTCACTGGCATAAAATGAACCTGGGCACTTGGTGGGCCAGAGACACCTCCTTCCCATAACTGCAACACAGTCCACCTCCATACTGGTCCTTGGTGGAAGTCAAAAGTAATTTGTGATTTTGTTAAGTCAAAGGACTTGGGAGCTTTTTATAATAGAGTTAGTGCATTTGGGAAAAACAGTAGCTTCACTCTCAGTCATTAATTCACCCTCAACTTGCCTTTAGGAGAAGAATTGGGAGACTATAGTATTGATCAAATTTAATTATGGTCTTTTGTGTAACATTTACAATCTAAAGATGTATTTAAAATTGTAAAATATTTGATTAATGAAGAAAATGGGAAAGGAGGGAAAAGAGAAATATTAAGAGGAGACATAATGAGAAATTAAAAAATAATAATAATCTATGGAACTTGGTTGGTAATTCACATAGTAAAGTGCACATGTTACCATATGCAAGAACATGGGTTCAAGTCCCTGGTGTCCCTTTAGGAGGGGAGTTCCACAAGAAGTAGAGTAGTGTTCAGGTGTCTCTCCTTGTCTCTGCACTTCTCTCTCTTTCTCCTTTTATCAGAAAGAAAGAAAAAGAAAAAAAAATCTCTGGAAAGTTGGCTAACCCTTGCACTAAATGTTAAAATGTCCCCAAATTGTCATTTAAAAGTCTCAGATTCCAAGACTGCCTACCATAAGCTCACCAGTGTCTGTACCAAGAGTGGTGAGATACATGCAAGGCCTAGGGATATATATGAATTGGGGGGGGGGGGAGTCGTAGCACAGTGGGTTAAATGCACATGGCGTGAAGTGCAAGGATTCTGTCTTACGCCGCCAGGTCCCCACCTGTAGGAAGGTCCCCTCACAGGCCATGAAGCAAGTCTGCAGGTGTCTATCTTTCTCTCCCCCTCTCTGTCTTCCCCTCCTCCTTCAGTTTCTCTCTGTCCTATCCAATAACAGGAGTAATGGCAACAACAACAATAATAAGGGCAACAAAATGGGGAAAACGGCCTTTAGGAGAAGTGGGTTCTTAGTACAGGCACCGAGCCCCAGCAGTAACACTGGAGGCAGAAAAAAAATTGGCACTCAGTGCCTGACAACTCCACTGCTGCTAGAGTAATTTCTTCCTATGAGAGAGAGAGGGAGAGAGATAGAGAAAGAGGGGAGGGGAGGGGAGGGGAGGGGAGGGGAGAGGAGAGGAGAGGAGAGGAGAGGAGAGGAGAGGAGAGGAGAGGAGAGGAGAGGAGAGGAGAGGAGAGGAGAGGAGAGGAGAGGAGAGGAGAGGAGAGGAGAGAAATGTAGAAAAGGAAAGACTGCAGCACTGTTCTACCACTTGCTAAGATTTCTTCTCTCACCTTGATTAGACCCTGTTCCTTCCTCATAGTTATGTATGTACTGAGTGATCTTCCAGCCCTAGGAATGAGCATTCTGTTTTTGCTTGTTTGTTTGTTTTGTTTTTTAATAATCTACCCCCCTAGGTCCTCCTCCATCATCATGTTCCAGGACCTGAACCCATCCCCCCCACCCCAGAGTTTTATACTTTGGTGCAATACACCAACTCAGCCCTATATTTGCTTTATGTTTTCCCTTCTTATTTTTCAACTTCTGGCTATGAGTGGGACCAAAGGATGAGCATTCTAATACAGGCCCTGACTCATTTTTATTCTTTTTCTTATTAGTGATTTAATAATTATTAACAAGATTTTAGAATAAGAGGGGTACAATACCATATAACTCTTACCACCAGAGTTCTGTATCATATCTTCTCTATTGGAAGGTTCCCTAGTCTTCATACCTGTCTTATTTTTAAATATAGTTGTCAAAGAAGCCTTCCTTTTGCCCAGTCTCATAATTTTCATAGGAGCTCCATGGAAGACATTCCCTTGATTGCAAACCTGTATCAAATCCCAGGAAAAGGATGATCATGCTCATATTTTTCACATTCTAATTTATGTTCTAAACTTCATCTATCAGAGTAAATATTATCCATACAAAATGTGAGAGATGTTTTTAGGTGTCTATACTAGCAAAGATCTAATTAAAATATGCTTTTATACTTATATAGGGTTAGCCATCTAATAGATATATTTAGGATTTTAAATGACTAGTAAAAATAAACTCTATTGGGGGGTGGGGTGGTAGTGCAGTGGGTTAAGCAAACCTGGGGTAAAGCACAAGATAGTAAGGATCCTGCTTGGAGCCCCAGGCTCCCCACATGCAAGGGGGTCACTTCATAGGCAGTGAAGCAGGTTTGCAGGTGTCTATCCTTCTCTCTCCATCTGTGTCTTCCCCTCCTCTCTCGATTTCTTTATGTCCTATCCAACAACAACAACTATAACAATAACAACAACAACAACATAGGTGGCAGCAAGGGCAACAGGATGGGAAAAACAGCCTCCAGGAGCAGTATATTCATAGTGCAGGCACCAAGTCCCAGTGATAACCGTGGAGGCAAAAAAGAAAAAAAAAAATAACACCTTATCTTTGATAAGCATGACCTTTTGAATTTCCTGCTCCTGAAATAACAAAATTCTGCAATGTCTTACTTAAATATATTAAATAATATTATGGAGAAAAAAAAAACTAGTCTTGGAATAAGAATAAGAAAGAAAAAAAGAACATGGATTTCCCAGGTGGAGAAGAATCCTGTAGAATGTGCGCTCAATCAGGTGCACTATGAACCATCCCTGAGAAAAATCATATACAGTTCACTAGGTGGTGGGTGTCATAGCCCTAGTCTCTATAGTATAAAGATGGGTTTTATTATCCAACCCAGACTATCTGACTGAATACTACTCAGTCTGGCAATTGAACATAGCATTAGAGATGGTTTACAGTTAACAAAGACTTTAAATCTTTTTTTTTAAAATTTTTTATTTAAGAAAGGATTAATGAACAAAAACATAAGGTAGGAGGGGTACAACTCCACACAATTCCCACCACCCAATCTCCATAACCCACCCCCTCCCATGATAGCTTTCCCATTCTCTAGCCCCTGGGAGCATGGACCCAGGGTCGTTGAGGGTTGCAGAAGGTAGAAGGTCTGGCTTCTGTAATCGTTTCTCCGCTGAACATGGGCATTGACTGGCCGGTCCATACTCCCAGTCTGCCTCTCTCTTTCCCTAGTAAGGTGTGTCTCTGGGGAAGCTGAGCTCCAGGACACATTGGTGGGGTCTTCAATCCAGGGAAGCCTGGCCAGCATCCTGGTGGCATCTGGAACCTGGTGATTGAAAAGAGAGTTAACATACGAAGCCAAGCAATTTGTTGAGCAATCATGGATCCCAAGCTTGGAATAGTGGAGAGGAAGTGTTAGGGAGGTACTCACTGCAAACTCTAGTGTACTTCTGCTTTCAGGTATATATTTTGCAGTAGTTTATGGATACGTGTGAACATAAGCTCTCTCTCACAGAAACTGGTGTATATCTAGGTTATGGGACTTTGTTAGAAAGTGAACCACCTGAGATGAAATTAGAGTATACTATGAAAGGAAAGGTCTCACCCGAGTAATGAAGCTGAAGGGTTGTCATTCCACACGTGAAGTCTCTGGACACAGTCTGAGGTGAAGCATGTTGAGGTGGCAATCGTTGCATTGGTTAGGTTGTGATCGGCGGATGCAATATTATTTGGTTTGGATTGGGAGATGCATACGGGAAAGTGGGCCCTATCCAAGGGTTCCAGGACTGGGGGAAGTAGCGGCTCTATAGTGGAGATGTGAGGGTCCTGCTGTCTTAGGGTTCAAAAAGACAATCGATAGTTAATGTTATCATCACATTATTTGGTAATTGGGTTAACTTTGTAAAGTCCTTTTGTTATGGTTTGCTGTACAGTATCCAGTATCTTGTATATAGCTGTGCTATTGGATGCTTCTAATCTACTTGGTCTAGGCTTTTGAGAGAGTCCGCATATCAAATACACAGCCTATATATTAAAAAGATTCAGTTTGTGTTTTGAGAAACTTTGAGACATACAATTGATTTTCCCCCTCTTATATTAATTAACTACTGATTTATATGTCTACATTTTGCTAGGAGTGTACATAAACACCATTCCCACCACCAAAAGACTGTGACCCATCCCTCCCGCCCACTCCCACCCCCCCACTGGCCCAGGAAGCTGCATGTCTACCCCTCACCACTGGGTTTTTACTTTGGTGCCCTACTTACAATTTGATCAGGTCCTGCTTTTAGTTTCCCTTTCAGATCTTCTTACTCAACTTCTGTTGATGAGTGGGATCATCCCATACTCATCTTTATCTTTCTGAATTAGCTCACTTAACATAATTCCTTCTAGCTCTGTCCAAGATGGGTCAGAGAAGGTGGGTTCATTGTTCTTGATAGCTGCATAGTATTCCATTGTGTATATATACCACAGCTTTCTCAGCCACTCACCTGTTGTTGGGCACCTGGGTTGCTTCCAGGTTTTAGCTATTATGAATTGTGCTGCTATGAACATAGGAGTACACACCTCTTTTTGGTTGGGTGTTATGGAGTCCTTGGGGTATAACCCCAGGAGAGGAATTACTGGATCATATGGAAGGTCCATGTCTAGCCTTCTGAGAGTTTTCCAGACTGCTCTCCACAGAGGCTGTACCAATTTACATTCCCACCAGCAATGTAAAAGGGTTCCTCTGTCCCCACATCCTCTCCAGCATTTGTTGCTGCTGTCCTTTTTGATGTATGCCATTCTTACAGGAGTGAGGTGGTATCTTAGTGTTGTCTTAATTTGCATTTCTCTGATGATCAGTGACCTAGAGCAGTTTTTCATATGTTTGTTAGCCTTTTGGATCTCCTCTGAGGTGAATGTTTTGTTCATATCCTCTGCCCATTTTGGGATGGGGTCATTTGCTTTTTTGGTGCTAAGTTTGCTGAGCTCTTTATATATTTTGGTGATTAGTTTCTTGTCTGATGTCTGGCATGTGAAGATCTTCTCCCATTCTGTGAGGGGTCTCTCTGTTTGTTTAATCGTTTCTTTGGATGTGCAGAAGCTTTTCAATTTGATATAGTCCCATTGGTTTGTTTCTGCTTTAGTCTTCCTTGCAATTGGGTTTGATTCATCAAAGATGTCCTTGAGGTGTATGTGAAGACATTAAATCTTTAAACTTTAAATCTCTTGATAGAATACACTTGAATATATATATATATATATATATATATATATATATATATATATATATTAGGAAATAGCTTGCTCATCTTTCTTCTGGTAGAGTGTAGGTGTTGGATTTCAACCCTGACATCACATGGGAGAGCCATGACATTGGGGAAATTACACAGACAGTGGAGAAGTAATGTGATATGTGTCCCTTCCTCTCTGTCTCTTCCTCTGTATCTGTCTCTATCTGAAATAAAAATAATGAAAGAATTGGATGGGAATGGTAGACTTATACATGCATGAGATCCTGGATTATTGCCTGACCAATTGTAGACTTCCTGACACCTGATGTCCATGCATTTATTTGGAATTGTCAGTGTTTCAGTGCAAAATAAGGACTACTTTCCATGGGTAATCAACCAAAGGATGATAGAAGTTTTGATAAAATTATGTAAGAAAATTTTCCAAAAGGGATTAAGTGTGAAATCCTGAGTTTGAGAAATCACCCCCCAAAAGGTCAAGCATTTCGTGTTTCACAAAAAAAGATTTCAAGATCACGTAACGGGATTAAAAAAAAGAGCACCTATTTCTCCAAATAGATTCTTTGATATGATGACCCACACTTTAATGTATTGGGGAGAACTGCTGCAAAGTGAAGGAGACTTTACACATAGAAGAGCACATGGATGACCCAGGTTCTCTTGCCAAGTTCACTCTGCAGTCTTCTAGAGAATTAGCAGTGACAGGTTTCCTGATGTTAATTTATCTTCTCCATCAGGCTTCTTAACCATTTAATTTCAGATGGTTAACTATATAAACAGATCTATGGTATGTTTTCAATAAAAAGACAATATGTAGGCAAATGTTTAATATCATTGAATTTTGACAAGGTCTATTCTCTCAAAGAAGTGGATGTCTGATACTTTTTTGTAAAGCTCTGCAATTGTTAAATGTGTTTACAGTTATTTTAGATGAAGTCTCTGAAGACAGAAAAATTGGCTTGACCTGTCAAGTACTAAGGTTGTTGATTTAAACTGCGAGCAACACAGCATACAAGCTCTTTCTGTAGTTTTAGGTGGTAATGTTGATGTCCCTTAGTAGATTACTGTCTTAGTATTCATAGGAGGCTTATTTTTCCTTTTAGTGGAGAAAAAACATGATTTGTAGTGCAAGTTTTTTTGTTGTTGTTAATTTAACAATTTAGCAATATTTTAATAGTTCTATTTTAATATTAGTATTTTAATAATTCTAGCAATACCTGGCTAACTAAACTTCAGTTCATAGAGTAAGAACAAACTGAAAAATGATATACATCAAAGTCTATGCTCTGTACAGGATTAAGGTTCCTTGTACATGATTAAAATTAAAAGTGGACCATATGGTTTATATAGGAGGGCAGTTTGCTTGAATGAGCAGGTTTATATCCTTGCATGTCACATTATTGCTTATAGACCACTCTGTCTTTGTCTACTTGACCCCAAATAGAGGGATTTCATCCTGTGCTTTTTTTGATCATATCCTTTTTCTTACTTTCAGAAGTGAAACCTCTCGAATAGAATCCTCTAGGAAGACAGCAATATTGTTAACCACTGAGAATGCTTATCTTGATAATGTGTAACTGGATATTTTATTCTCTAGTATTGATTCTGATTTCATATCAGACAGTAACTCCTAAGACAAAAGTTAATCTATTTTCTTCATATTAGTTTAGACCACCCAGACATTTTTTAACTCTTATCTAAAAACTTATTTACCACAATTGACATTATTTATTATTTTCTCTATTAATTCATGATTAACTTGAATAATTTAAGGCTTATCCCATACTGGGTAAAGATATATGGATTTATTTTATATCTATTTTCTTATTTTAAGTAGTGATTTAATAACTTATATAATAAGATTTCAGGGATAAAGCTTCACACCACGTTTACCACCAAAGTTTTGTACCTTCACCTCTATGCAGTCAGCATAGTTCTAACAAAATGTGAGCGTCTGATTAGATCTCTCTCTCTCTCTCTGGCAAGTTCATAGACTAATTATCTATATTCCACATATGAAAACACTTTAAAAATTTTATTATCTTTATTTATTGGATACAGACAGCTAGAAATCTAGAGGAAGGGGGAGACAGAGATAGAGAAAGAGAGACAGAAAGACACCTATAGCCCTGTTTCACTACTCAGAAAGCTTTCTTCCTACAGGTGGGGACTGGGACCCAGGTGCTTGTGCACTATAAAATCTGCGTAGCATAATCACCTTCAATTCACCCTTTTCTTTTTTTTTTCTTTCCTTCCCTTTCTCTTTTTCCCTCTGTCCCTTCCTTCCATTCTGCCTGCCTGCCTGCCTTTCTTTCTTTCTTTCTTTCTTTCTTTCTTTCTTTCTTTCTTTCTTTCTTTCTTTCTTTCTTTTTTTGTTTTACCATAGCACTGCTCAGCTCTGGTTTATGGTGGTGATGGTTTGTGGGGTGAGAGGGGAGGAAAGGATTTGAACCTGGAAATTTAAAGCCTCAGGCATGAGCGACCCTTTGCATAACCATTATACTTTCTACCCCGCCCCAGTTCCATCCATTTTGTTCTGAATGATACAATGTCATCTTTTTAAATTGCAGAGTAGGGGGCTGGGTGGTGGTGCACCTGGTTGAGTGCATATGTTAGTGGGCAAGGGCCAGCTTTCAAGCCCCTGGCCCCCACTTGTAGGGGAAAAGTTTTGTGAGCTGTGAAGTTGTGCTGCACCTGCCTCTCTGTCTCTATCCCCCCCCTTCCTTCTTGATTTCTGGCAGTCTCTATCCAATAAATAAAAATTAAATAATTTAAATTGCAGAATAGTATTCCATTTAATCTATACTCCATAGCTTCTTTATCCAGTGATTTGTAAGTAAGCATTATTCATAATTGCCAGGTTTTGTCCAATTTACTTCATTAAAAATTAAAATGTGCATATTTAATGTATACATTGTGAAGAATTTGGACATATCTATATACCTGTGGTAACAAACTCAAGGTACTAAACATGTCCATATTGTCCAAAATTTTATGTATGTGTGTATTAAGAAAGCTCAATGTAAGATGTATCCTTAATATATTTTAAACTGGACTATAGCATATTGTCAATTAAATGCAATATGTTATACAACAGATTTCTAAAATGCATACCTGAAACTTTCGATCCATTAAGCAACTGCTTATCCCCCATGTTTATAGTCTCATTGTTACAATGCATTGATAATATGACAATAATAAATAATTTTGCAAGCAGTCCATTATAAAACAGTATTTTGAAACTGGAAAATGTCATGCATTTACAAACTATTGTAATTACTGTCTAATGTAAAACATTAATTCCCCAATAAAGACATTTAAAAAACCCAGTGTTATGATAGCACATTATTTAACACAATTTATATATAAATTATTTTTATAGTCCTCTGTAAAATATCAATGCATCATCTTTAGGAATACATGTGAAAGAGCAAAAGCCTATTTTTACTCATGCCCTAAAGAGATAAAAATTACTGGGAGTCAGGCTGTAGTGCAGTGGGTTAAGCGCACATTGCACAAAGTGCAAGGACCAGCATAAGGATCCTGGTTCAAGCTCAGAGCTCCCCATCTGCAGAGGAGTCACTTCACAAGTGGTGAAGCAGGTCTACAGGTGTCTTTCTCTCCCCCTCTCTATCTTCCCTTCCTCTCTCCACTTCTCTCTGTCCTATCTAACAACAACAACATCAATAACAATAATAACTACAACAACAATAACGACAAGGGCAACAGAAGGCAAAATAAATAAATAAATATTTAAAAATTTATAAAAAATTACCTAGAACATTTTGCTTTAAATTTTAAAGCTAAAATAACTAAATTATCAAAATTATGGAGAAGAGCAATGTAAAATTCTTCACTATGTTTGAGATGGTTCAATGTCATAAATAAAATTCTTTGAATCAAGCCAAAGACTATTGGGAGATTTTCAGCGATAAAAATTCAATAGCTTAGAGAAGATTCAGTACTAGAGACAATTAATCATCCTGCTGTGAGAAGTAATAATGTAACTTTGTGATGTTTCTAAGATGATGGAAGGCCAGACAGATGAGAAAGCTGATGTGGCTCTTAAGTGTTCAAGAATTTTCTGTATAAGCAAAAATAACACATATCATGTAGACAGGAAGAAGAGACTGAATTCACTTTCAGGTAACTGCTTAAATACTGATATTTCTTTCAGGTATCTTGTGATACTTAAAATCTTACATTTATCAAGCAAAACACAAAAGTGTGATAACCACTACTGCCTACCTCTCTCCCCCAGAAAAATCTCTTATCTTAAAAGACAGTAGTAAATACATTGTAGAAAATATATTCTCATTTTACCTATCTCCCAAAGATTATTCACAAAAGTAGGAACATTATTTTTTTTCTAGAAAGTCATATTAAACCTCACAGGAAGAGATACCACAAAAATAAATGTAATAAAATATTACAGAGACATTGAGAAGTGGAACCATTGTGGAGTAGTCAGTAAACCATGTTCCCATAACACCAACCAGATAATACAACAACAACAACAAAACCACGATGACATCAGAGCACAGCTGGATTTCTGACAGATAAATTATTTGAAAGTGAGTAGATGTGTGTGGCTGGTTGGTAGAGCACACATGTTAGCAAGGATATGGAATAAAACACAAAGAAACGCTGGTACATTGTTGGTGTGAATGCACACTGTTGCAGCTCCTATATTAAAAACATGGTGAATTCTTAAACAAATGAATATAGCTATGATTCAGCAACATGACTCCTAGGTATATGTCTAAAGACCAGGAAGCCCTAATATGAAAGACATCCTTATGTTCACAGATTCACTATACACAATAGTCAAATTATGACATCAACCTAAATGCCCACTGACAGATGATTGTCTGAAGGAATTATGGGATACAGAGTCAATAGACTACTACATTGTGATAAAAAAAAAAAGTTGATATATTTTGGGACAAAATGATGGAACTGGAGGTGATTATGTGCAATTAGTAAAAGGTAGAAGACAACTGCTATGTTCTTTCATTCATATGTGGAATATAAACAAGTCAAATTAACTTGCAGAAAAAGAGTAACCAAACAGGTACATTTTATGAGAACGAAGGTGGTAAAAATGCACTAGTGTTTTGGTGGTGGGTATGGTGAGATGTATATATAGATATGGAACTACACTGCTGAAATCTCATAATTTTGTAACCAGATGCTATAGCACTAAAGTAAAATTATATCAAAGAAATTTAAAATGCATGACAGAATGAAAACAATGGAATTCTGTGATTTCCTATTAGTACATGAATTTAGATTTTTAATTTTTTAATTATTTTAATTAATTTATTTATTGGGTAGAGATAGACAGGCAGAAATCTAGAGGGAAGAGGGCAATAGGGAGAGAGACAGGGAGATACCTACAACAGTGCTTCACCACTTACAAAGCTTTCCCCCTGTAAGTGGGGAGTAGGGGCTTGAACTCAGGTCCTTGCTCATTGTAGCATGTGCACACAACTAGGTGCCCCCCTCCCCTTTTTAAACCAGATACTGCTCAGCTGTGGCTTATGGTTGTATGGGGGATTGAATCTGGGAATTTGAAGCCTCAGACATGGTAGTCTCTTTGCATAATCATTACGTTATCTCCCCTGCTTCTATGAATTTAGATTTCTATTGGAAGAATACTAGAGGGAAAATATCTTCAAATAAAAAGATTTTCCCAACCTAATCAATGCAATGAGTACCACCTCAGCATGCTTCATTTCAGACTGTGTCCAGATACTTCAGGTATGGAATGACAACCCTTCAGCCTCATTACTCGGGTGAGACCTTTCCTTTCATAGGATTCTCTAATTCCATTCCAGGTGGTTCACTTCCTAACTAAGTCCCAAAACCTAGATATAGACCAGGTCCCATGAGATAGAGCATATGTTCACACGTATTCATAAACTAGGGCAAAATATATACCTGAAAGCAAAAGTACATAGTAGTCTGCAGTGAGTCAGTATAAAGTTCCTAACGAAATAGTATCTAATTAGACATAGATACCATCCTCACCTACTTCCTATTACAGTTCTCTCACTCACTCCAAAGCTAACCTTAGCAAAGCAAGGTCTACAAAAGCTGAATAAAGGCAAGAGACTCTATACTTTAATGATTACCCTTTGGTCACTATCAGGCCACTCCATCAGTTGGGGACCTTTTCAGGGAGTCCTGAAATGATGGGCCTAGACCTCGAATAAAACCCTCTCTCCATTGTTACCAGTCATCTATACCAGGAACAATAAAATAGACCCCTTTGTGGGCCCCACATAGGACCTTGCCCTCAACTTGGATCAATAATGGTAGAGAATGTTCCATCCTCTGAACGGAAGCTGGACAACATACTCTATGCTACACCTGAGGAAGATAGGTCCTGATATTGGGGCAGCTTGGAATGTTCCTACTCATGACCATAGAATATGAGCTCAGATCTACAGGAATGCAGAGGTCACATAGGCTCCTAAACTGAATATGGGCCCCATATCACATCAAATCCATGGAGTTTACAATCAACAATATTTATACCCCTTTCCCATATTAGGGAGCTACTCTCTTCCCTGATCCAGGTTTTGTTCCTTTCCAGCCATGACATCACCTCCCCAGACAATAACTTGGATCCCCCTGCATATCAGATTTCAGGCTTTTTATTATTTAAATATTCTTGATAAATATTACTTCTCCATTTATGTAGATGAAAAAACCAAGACCTTTAACATTTGAATTTTGACTGCTAATTAATTTTTCATACTATCACAATTCATCCTTTAAAAATTAAAAATATAGAATTATTTTTTCTCCTGCAGGGTTATCAGTAGGACTTGGTGACTGCACAACAGTATTCCCAGAGGTCAATCTTATTCTTTCTGCTTTTTTTTTTAATAGAGGGTGAGAGACAGGGAGGAGAGGGAAAGAGAGAGAAAAAGAGAGTGAGAGAGATCTGCAATACTGCTCCATTTTTCCAGAAGCTTTTCCTCTGCAGTGAGGTACAAGTGTGTGTTAATGTGTGCACTTTAGAAATTGTGCCACCATCTTGCCCTATGAAAATGAACTTTTTTCTTTTTTTTTTTAATTTAGATTTCAATGGCTAATCATTACTCAGCAAGGTGGATTTAAGTTCTAGAGATTTTTTTTTCTATTCAGAGCATTTTCCAAAGTAACCACATGTAGACCTTGAACTACATGCAGTGTGTACTGACTGTGAAATTTACAATGTGTGATCTGAGGAGGCAATACAAAAAACATTGAAGTCCACCAAACTGCAAGAACACAATGAAGGAGAAATCCATCTATGATAGCTATGATTTCCTGAGCAAGGTGATCTCCCTTAGAATACCACATAGTATAACTTCTAGGAGAGAAGAACATCACTTTGCAGGAATAGTCTCTGTCATAATTAATATATGGTCTCCTGAGCTAGCTGTATCTGGCTTTACATACCAGAATTTCAATCATTTCCTATGTTGCTTTCTCTCTTTGTTTTTATGCTCGATGCCTGATTGTACTCCATCACATGCCACTTCTTCTTCTTCTTCTTCTTCTTCTTCTTCTTCTTCTTCTTCTTCTTCTTCTTCTTCTTCTCCTCCTCCTTCTCCTTCTCCTTCTCCTTCTCCTCCTCCTTCTTCTTCTACTTCTTCTCCTCCTCCTTCTCCTCCTCCCTTCCTCCTCCTCTTCATTCTATTCTCCAGACTTTCTTTCTGCTCTATCTCCACTTATCTGATGTAATTGTAAAACTTTCTTTCTATTAATATATTTCACAATCTCCTTTGCTAATTCCTATTCATATCCACCAATTCTAAAGTGAAAGATCCCATGACTCAATATCCAGACACTTTTCTTCCTTCCCTTGTGACCTCAATCAGGTTCATGACATCCAAAATGTATTGCCAATTTCATCTTCATATGTCCAGTCTAGGTGACTTTGCTTAATTATAAACTTATATACCAACTAACTGACATTTTCACTTGAGTATCTTATGGGTATCTCAGGTTCAACATGTCTAAACTCAATATTCATTCCAAACACCCCAACACACATCTGTAGTACTTCAGGTCACCAGATCTACATACATTTCAATTTCATTCTTCCATTAGTCATGACAAAGCATTGCCATTCCTATTTTTTCCTCCATATTAAATGTATTAACCAATCCTATGTGATACATGCTCAAAATATATCTATACTCTCACTATTTCTCATTAGTTCTATTAGAATCACCACTGTCCAAGCCAATGTGACCTTATTTGCATTGTAGTAGGCTGTTAACTGGTCTTTCTACTTCCATACTTGTTTCAGCCCATTTAACATTCAACTAGAGTGACCTTTCAAAATTTAAGAGCAGATTCTATTACATTCCTGATCAATAGCTTCTAGTAACTTCCAATTGAGTGAAATAGCCAGTCTTTATGACTACAAAGCTTATCCTCCACTTCTCAATCTTTCAACTCTGTCTTCTCCAACTTTTCATCCATTGCTTGTTCTGCTTCCCACAAAATTTGTCACTGATCTGAGACAAAAAGTCAAACACACTTCAGTTCTAGGGTGCTCTTAACACAGTTTCTTCTTAGAATTTTCTTCCATAGGGGGCTGGGCAGTAACGCAGCTGGTTAAGCATGCAGGGCACAAAGCACAAGGACCAGTGTAAGCATTCAATTTTGAGCCCCCAGCTCCCCCTTTGTGGGGGGGAGGTTGCTTCACAAGCAGTGAAGCAGGTCTGCAGGTATCTATCTTTCTTTTCCCCTCTCTGTCTTCACCTCCTCTAGCCATTTCTCTCTGTCCTATCCAACAACGACAGCAACAATAACGATAAACAAAAAGGAAAAAAATACCCTCCAGGAGCAGTGGATCTGTAGTGCACACACTTAGCCCCAGCAAATAACCCTGGAGGCAAAAAAAAAAAAAAAGAAATAAAGAAAGAAAAAAAAAGAATGTTCTTCCATTGACAGTCTCCTTTTCTTCAGATCACATATCAATCAGAAAAGTGCCTGACCCAGTGTTAAGAAACCCTCAGTTTACTGCTCTTCCTACCACCCCCTTTACTTTATGCTTGTCTTTATTATTTTCTTTATTCTATAACTTTATTGGGGTGTTACTAGTTTACAGTACAGCTATTGACACATGGGTATTTCTCATCTCACCATGATAGGTTTATACAAAACACTTTCACTCCCAATTCCCAAGTTAGGTCCTTTTCCACCTAATGAGAGATGTTTCTTTAAGCAGGCTCAAATGTAATCTTCATCTAAGAAACTATAGTATTGACTGCCTAGGTGCATAAGTGGCCTTGGACTTCACCAGACTTATTTCACTTAGCATAATCACTTTCAGTTCCATTCATTTTGTTCCATACGATATAAGTTCATCTTTTTTTGACTGCAGTTGTATTCTATTGAATACAACTTCTTTATCCAGACATCTGTCATTGGGCATTTAGAGTGTTTTCATACTTTGGCTATTATAAATAATGCACACACAGTGAGCAATACAACTCCTGAAATCTTATATATTTTTATAAAGTCTTTAAAATATATTTATTTATTTTGGGTGGAAACAGAGGGAAATTGAGAGGGAAAGAGGATATAGAGAGGGAGAGGGAGAAAGGGAGAGAGGGAGAAGAGAGAGAGAGAGAGAGAGAGAGAGAGAGAGAGGGAGATCTATGGCCCTGTTTCACTGCTTCTGAAGCCTCCTTGCTACAGGTGGATATCAAGGGCTTGAACTTGTGTCCTTGTGCACTGCAATGTGTACACTCAACCAGGAACACCACTGTACAGCCCTAAATCTTATAATTTTGTTAAATAACTAATAAAAATAAGTCTCTGCTAAAAAGTTCCAAAGTGGGGAATGACAAACTGTTATAGTTTAATGAGTTTATCTGCTTGCTAAAGTGGATAAAATAATAAAAATATAGGAGGAGAGGATAACATTTCTGGTAAAAATAAAACAAAACCTTGACATATTAACAACTGGTTCTTGAAATTTGTCATATACATTTTTTAGGAAATATAGTTTGACCTTTAAGAGTCAATATTTGATGTTTATTCAGACTTACATATTTGTTAAACTTCTTTATAGCATTTATTGTATTTGAAAATATATTTTAATAATGTGATAAATATTGAGGAGTGAGAGAAAACAGAAACCTTCCCTTTACCCTTCTTGTTGTGTCTACATATTTTAGTAACTACAGAGCAGAGTGTATTTGTAAGATTATCTTTGGGCTGTGGCAGAACATAGAGCAGATATTTACAAAAGGTTGTGGAGACTACATTCGCTATTACTTCTTTTTTCAGATAGAGACAGAAGGAAAGGAAAGAGAGAGAGAGAGAGAGAGAGAGAGAGAGAGAGAGAGAGAGAGAGAGGGAGAAAAATGGAGAAACCACAGTCTCAGAGCTCTCTTCAATTCACTGGGACCCAAGCCTGGGTCATGCACACATATAGCAGAGCAATACTCTATCCAAGTGAAATATTTTTTTGCCAGCTCTATTACTTCTTTTCTTTCTAAGCACTTTTCCTAACTGTATATGTAACTGACCTAGCCTTTGGAAAGTTAAAAAGTGTCAGGAAGAGGAATTAAAAGTTTAAGTGGTATTTGTAAAGAAAAAAAAAAGTGTCAGTGGCTGGGGAGGGTTTTTTTTTTTTATTGTTGTTAGTTTGTTTTTTCCTTGTCTTTATCTCTTCTTTTTTGTACATGCCAGCTCTATTACTTCTTTTCTTTCTAAGCACTTTTCCTAACTATATATGTAACTGACCTAGCCTTTGGAAAGTTAAAAAGTGTCAGGAAGAAGGAATTAAAAGTTTAAGTGGTATTTGTAAAGAAAAAAAAAAAGTGTCAGTAGCTGAGGAGGGTTTTTTGTTGTTGTTGTTAGTTTTTTCCTTGTCTTTATCTCTTCTTTTTTTGTACATGCTATCGCTGGTAAAATATATTGTCAGCAATAATGGCAACAAAGTTTCATCATTGTCTAGCAATGGATGTTCCTTATTAACTTTCTTATCTACTGAAGGTTTGTGAAGACCAGACACAAGTTACTATGTTAAAGTCTGCGGGGGCTGTCAAGGAATCCAACTCAGAGTATATTTAGCTGTCCAACAGCCAGATGAATGTTAGCATAGACAATAGCATGACATGTTCTGAGGTGGGAATTGTCAGTGAATAGGACTGACTGGAAAGTAGAGACTACTCCATACTCCTGCCAAAAATCATCCTTAAGTATGGAGTCAACTCCATAGCAAATGGGATTTATTTTGATGTTCATTTTCTACATTCAAAATCTGAAATGCTAAAACAACATACTTTATAAACAAAGTCTGTTCTCCTTGGCATTTCTGTCTATTCTCCTCTGAATATTTATGATTCACTCACTGTTGACACAATAAGGAAGGGCAGTTGATGGAATTAGTTGAATTTGCTCTACCAGGATCTTGGGAAGTTGGTTTAGGGCTTAAATGTAAAGTTGGACAAACTGAAATACTTTTCAGTGAAAAAGAATTTATTGTTAAAGTAGCAACACATGATAGTGCAATTTAGAGTATATGATATACAGTAAGAGGAGAGAGCTAAGAACATTTAATTTACTCAAGAAAATGAATTAATTCATTTAAAATGGTGTTTGTTTTAGATGGTGTCTAGATAGTATTCAACAGGGGTTAGTTATTACTATTAATTTTATTTTTCTTGTGACCAGGGTTATTGCTGAGGTTTGGTGTCTGCACATCTCCACTGTTCTCCGTGGCTATTTTTTTTTTCTTGGTAGATTTGAGAGACAAAGAGAGAAAGGGAGAGACATTTATTTTTATGATAGATGATACTTAGGAGAAAGAGAGAGAAAAAACAGAGTACCACTCACCTCTAGCAATGCTAGGAATTGAATCTTGTGTCTCTGGAGCCTTAGGCATGTAAGTCTTTGCTCTAAGGTTAAACTACTTCCCTGATCCTAGTAATGAGTCTTTTAACTGTGATCTCTGTGGTATCAAAGTCATGCTATGTTGGGCAGTAAGCCAGCTTCCCTCTGCTTATCCCTGCAGTCTATTTACATAACCATTTACCTAGGAACCACCCTGCCTGCAGGGCATTGGTTTAATCCCCACTGGTTCACAATGTCTTTTTGCTCCGTCCCCTCTCATAGTTCATAGTCACCCTGATTTCCACCAGTC
Organism: Erinaceus europaeus; assembly: GCF_950295315.1. Lineage (NCBI taxonomy): Eukaryota > Metazoa > Chordata > Mammalia > Eulipotyphla > Erinaceidae > Erinaceus > Erinaceus europaeus. Next base: position 94,179,959 of record NC_080166.1, read on the forward strand.
TCTTTTCGCTCCACCCTCTCTACATCACATCCTATTTCCACCCTACTTGGAGAGTATATATACATCTGCTCTTCTGTTTTAATATACTTGGAATTGCCTTCCAACTCCAAGAGTCCCAGTCTCTCTCTTGTGAAGCTAGCCCGGCAATAAAGATTGAACTGCATCCCACTCAGTCCATGGGTTGTCTGTCTCCCACCCGCGAAGCTAGAACAGCATCTGGCAAACTGGGACCTGCAAATGGTGCCCTGAACAGGGACTGGCAATGCTACTTTTCTGGTTGCTCTATAGAACAAATAAGTGTATACTTTTATCAGTTCAAACATCTACAAAGAACTCTTCTAAGTGTCTTTATATTTCTCACTTATAGGAGTGTAATATCAATTATATCATGGATTTTGAAGTTGTTCTCAGACCTGGTGGTAAATTCAGGCTTTCAAGATTTGTTGGGAAATTGTGTGGATGTGTTAGAGCCTGGCAGGGTTTGACCTGAAGAGTGCGTCTATCCTGTCAGTCTCTCTCTCTCTACTGAGAGGTTGAGCAAAAAGGGACAGGAGTAACCCCAAAGGTTTGCCCCATCTTATCAGACTTCTTGTCTCACAAAGCACCCTGCATTCCTGATACTATGGCCTGCTCCCTTATTATCTACATAATCATTGTTTTGCCTGAAAGATCCCCACCCATTCCATTCCTTTGATCTATCTACTTTATACCCTCAAGATCCTCCCTGCCTGCAGGGTATTATTATTTATCCTACCAGTTAAAACCCTCACAACAATTGCTAAGGAAGTTACCTTTCCCAGCCCCCTTTTGCCTTTCTCTGCCCCTTTCCAAACTATGTCAAGCCATTTTCATTTCCGACTTGCCACTTCCGGGTCTGACCTTTAAAATCCTGGGCTCCCTGATCAATAAAGAATTGAATTGCGTCACTGCCACGAGCTCTATTTCTGGGTCATCTCTCTTGCATTGCTGAGTGAGTAGCAGCCCAGGCTTGCTCCGGTGGCGTTCTCTCCAACCCAGAAAGTACAACACACACAGTAAGAGGCACCCCCACACTAGCCCAGCGAGGATTAAATTATGATATTTGAAATGGTGTGGATAGATTCACATAAATAAGTCTTATACATATGTGTACACTCATGACATAGTCCTACACATGGACAACATCCTACTACAATGGGGTCAGGATGAATTAAACAGAAAATTCTCACTAGATTTGTGAGAACTTATAAAATAATTTATTTATAAAATGAAGCTAAGTATAAACTAACTTAAACTATACTTTTTTAAGGTGTTGGGATAAATAGATTGCTAAATCAGGAAGATTTTATCTATTACTATGTATAATTTACCTCAAAAATTTTAACAAAATGCTTCAAGATACTGTTGAATACTATTCCCAGAGTAGTACATAGAGGAAAACATTATAAAATAGATGAAGAACTGTTTCCAAGCACACCAAGTAGTCTAGTAAGGTACAGTCTTTTACTTAATTCCATTTCAAGAATATGGTGAGAGCTAGGGGAGCTAGCATAATCTCTGAGGCTTTGAAGTCTCAAGCTCAGTCCCCAGCACCACCATAAACCATAGCTGAACAGTGCTTCTCTCTCTCTGTATCTCTCTTATTAATAAAATAAATATTAAAAACAAGTAGCTGCCCATTTAAAATATAGTGATAAAATTATTTTGCCAAATCTGCTTGACAAAATAAAATGAAAAGGAAGGTAGTATTATTTAAAAAATACAGTAAAGATTTCAGAGAACCATCTAAGAACTCAACAAGTCAAATCTGCAACTGAAGGTTATATTTATCGAAACCAAACTTTAGTATTTGAATATGAGAAAACAAATTTCAATTTAAAGAACTGAATATTAGGTGGGAAGTATCTGGTTTCATAAAAATTTATGTGAAAGCAGATGTTTAACTGACTAGAGATTAAACATCTCCTGACTATTAAATATTTAGATGAAGGATTTTCAGTGATTATGATACTAGGATTTGATGTTAGTATTTGATGTAATGTTAGTGAATGGGCATTGCATCTTGCTAGTGAATGGGCATTCCATCTTGCTCTGGACATGCATACTTTATATATCCTCTCATCTCCCTTTGTTCTCAGCCTTGTCTCTTGGTATTAAAAAATGTTTAGCCAGAAACTAATGACATAGACCTTTAGGAAAAAAATATTGACTAATGATGACATCTTAGCGTTTTATAAGGTACAAAGCATCAGGCCCCAGTTATTCAAGACATTGTTGATGTCAACCATATCACAGGAGCCTTATGCCAGTCAGATAGTTAGCCAATAATATCCCTCTTTCCCTGCTGACCTACTACTTCAAGCCCCAACATAACAGTAAAAAGTTTTTAAAAATATTTATTTATTCCCTTTTGTTGCCTTTGTTTTATTTTTGTAGTTATTATTGTTGTCGTTGTTGGATAGGACAGAGAGAAATGGAGAGAGGAGGGGAAGACGGAAAGGGGGAGAGAAAGACACCTGCAGACCTGCTTCAGGGCTTGTGAAGCGACCCGCCTACACGTGGGGAGCCAGGAGCTCGAATAGGGGTCCTTATCCTGGTTCTTACACTTTGCGTCACCTGCGCTTAACGGGCTGCGCACCCCCCACCCCCGACTCTGTAAAAAAATTTTTTTGAGATATTAGTTCTGCTTTCTTGCAGTAAACCTTGACTCTTGGTAATTAAATTTATGAACTGTGAATAATTCAAACCTTGCATAGATAAGAGTATTATTTTAATAGAAACATCAGCACATAATGACATCTTCAAAGCAATTAAAGTAATATGGCAACAGGAATGCAAATTATCTGATCTGAGGAAACATCAAGGGACCTGGGGAACTTTAAAGTGTAGAAGAGAACACATTCAAGAGAGATACCAGTTGAATTAAAATACATAGAACAACATTATGTGGATAAGAAATGAAATTTATGCTACATTAGTCAAGAAGAGAAATGTAGGACTGAAAAAATTAAAAGACATTTAACTCAATGTAGACTTTCATGCACTTGAATCATAGTGAAATAAACCATAAGAAAAAGTTTTTTACTGAAAAATTTCAGCTGGGAATTAAATGATGATGACAAGTTCATAGCTGCTAAATTAAAGTATCCCTGCCCTATGCAGAAGCTGGAAACTAGTACAAGTTTGATTCATAGACTTTTCAATGTATTTAAAATTTCTAGGATTGTTCCACTTGTATTCTAAATTTTATATTTTGACATATAGTTATCTTGGATAATATCCTTTGCTTTTATTGAAAACTACATTTACAGACAATGTCCAATGGTACACATGCTTTAACTCTTATTTTTTATATTATTTTTTAGATTTATTGGGGAATTAATGCTTTACATTTGACAGTAAATTCAATAGTTTGTACATGCATAACATTTCCCAGTTTTCCATATAACAATACAACCCCCACTAGGTCCTCTGTCATCATTTTTGGACTTGTGTTCTACACCCCATGGACCCCAGAGTCTTTTACTTTGGTGCAATACGCCAATTCCAGTTCAGGTTCTACTTGTGTTTTCTCTTTTGATCTTGCTTTAACTCTTTTACTGACAGCACAGTGAAAACTTTTTTTCTAGGCTAGCATGATGAGCTAATTTTACATTGAAATTATATAATAGTAAGTAGTTGCCATAAAAAGGGCCTACCTTTCTCTTTAACCAGCATATACAAATGCCTTCATTTCATACAAAATATTGACTTACTTTCTTTCTGCTTTTTTTTCTTTCTTCTTTTCTTTCTTTCTTTCTTTTTCTCAAATGTTTATCTGTGTATTTTATGAAAGAGAGACCAGATCACATTTCTGCTATGGCGTACATAGTTCCCAGGATTGAACTCAGGGTCCCATACATGCAAATCCTGCATATTCTTTACTGAACTGGTCGTCTTTCTTTTGACTTGTATTTTAACAAACATCTGTCCTTTCCATTTATTTCATATTCTTTTTTTTTTTTTTTTTTGATGTGAGGGCAATCTGGCTGCGACATCTGTAACCCCATTGATTGCCAGGGTTAATTCCACTGATCTGGCTGGCTAGGCAGGTGTCCCCTTCCTCCCTCACCTCTCCATGTGTGTCCCTCTCAAAGCTGAGTGCTTGGTAGAAGAGGACTAGAAGAGGACGGCCTTCCCAGAATAGAGAAGGACCAGTCTTAGGTCCAGGGTATAGGAGTAGCTATGCTCCCCTGCTAGAACCTCCAAACAAGCTCTCATATTATTTTTTTTAACTTTTATCTTATTTTTATTGATTTAGTATTGATTTCAGGGATATCATTTTACAACTCTACACACCACACAGTCCACTGAAGTTTCAGTGTTATTACAACCAAGAGAGCTCCCTTCTGCTTATCCTCCCTCTCCCCATTTCCATTAACTCTGATGTTTTCACACTCTTAAGTGTCAGGATATTATTATTACTATTTGCAGATTCCAAACTTGTAGTTTAAGTTTGATATCTTCCTATTGATTGTGTCTAGGATTCTTACCCACTGTTCAATACGAGATACCAGATTCTTCCACATTTGTTATATATTTCTTTTTTAAATATTTATTTATTCCCTTTTGTTGCCTTTTTTATTGTTGTTGTAATTATTGTTGTTATTGATGTCATCGTTGTTGGATAGGACAGAGAGAAATGGAGAGACAAGGGGAAGGTAGAGAGGGGGAGAGAAAGATAGACACTGGCAGACCTGCTTCACTGTCTGTGAAGTGACTCCTCTGCAGGTGGGGAGCCTGTGCTGGAACAGGGATCCTTATGCCAGTCATTGCACTTTGGGACACCTGTGCTTAATCTGCTGTGCTACCGCCCAACTCCCTTCTTTCATATTATTAAGGAATCAAATTTACTTTCAAATCACAACTCTAATTTCTTCCTCAGGTCCATTTCCTGAGAGCATTTTGTGATCTATACCCTGTGACTGATCATGTGCTTCTCTGTTTTAGATTCATTGACAAGCAGGCAGAGGTCAGATGATGTCATATCTTTCAGTTTATGGGGGAAAATATTTTTTCTTTCCCTCTGAGAGCTGGAAAGTTATCTGGAGATTTTTGAGCAAAGGAAAGACATAATTTGTTTACTTTATAAACTTATCATTCTTTTGCTGAGTGGAAAATAATGGTTAAGTGCCAAAGGGAGGCAGGCAGCCAGGGTAGAGGTCAGAACAGATTTTACTGTAGCTTCAGCTAAAGTAGCTACTAGAAGGAGGATTAGAAAAACAAAAATAAAAAATAGTAAATAAAAAAATACTGGGATTTAGAGTATACTGGTTTTTGAAAATATTTTTCTAATAAATTATATGAAAGGCATGAGAGAGAACCTTTAGTATCATAGTAAAACAAATTTAACTTCAGTGAAATTATTTTTACAACCTCTTATACATGATAATTACTAACATTAGGTAAAAAGTGCCTTAAAAGGGTGTAGTCTTGCACTGATGAGCATTTCTACTAGATTAGAATTGAGAAACAGTTGTTAGTCCTATGTTTAATTCTTTTCCTTTTCTTAAGTAAGAGAATATGGACACTAACAGTGAAGAATTTATGAAGTGAGATAAAATTATATGGGCATGTACACCATTCATAGCTTTTTACATATGCTCATATAAGTCTTTACTTTCCCTATTGCATGCATACAAAAAATCATCTCCATTAGTCATACTGTTGGGTAAGTAAATGGGAGACACATGCATATTCTGAAATTGTAAGCACCCCGGTATAGAAATGGAAAGCATTAATAAATCAGTACATCATCACCGTTAGTCTGCTTAGACAGTCTATATAATTATTTGGACACAAGTCTAAGTACCTTCTTTCCCTGAAAGATTATGGATTTTTTTTTTTTGACATTTAGTTCTCCAATACAATGAGTAAATGATATATTAATATTTTCTGTTAGGAGTTCCTTAGTAGAGAGTTAATGTCCTAAAAGAGAAAAAAAATGCCCCTCAATTTTAAAAGGAGCTGTCTTGTCCTTATATCCCAAGTCTCTGTTTTGGATAGCTACTTGGTTGGACTGAAGGGAAGACAGGTGAGTTCTTTATGTCAGTACAGTGGCTCTGTCATATCATACTCAATGATCTTGCAGAATTCCGTGTCAGCCTAGAGAAGTGCCCATATCTTGATAATCTGACAGTTTTCTTCACCTTTCCAGAGAGAAAGTGATGATTTTTTTTTGTCTTGCATTCTTGGGGTTTTTTTTTTGGGGGGGGGGAATAATACAGATTTATGTAATTGGGGTGTTTAGGAAAGTACTTGGCTAGCATAGTTGTAAATAATAGAAGAGTTTGAGTTTACTTACTAGATTGGTGCACTTTTTTTTTTTCAGCTCAGCCTCCAAGAATTCTCTTGGCACAGTTCCTAGAATGTAAGGGAAATTCAGAAGCAGTTAGTTGCCCTTCCTTGTCACTTCTGCTGAGTGATGCCTGAGGCTTGGTAGAATACAAATTTGTGCCACCCTGTCTTGTGAGTAAAAAATATCCCGTTTTGTCAGTCACAATGCACATGTTTTGTGTTGATTCGGTTCTTTGCATAACAATGAGAGCAGGAAAGGCAGCATAACAAAGAAGTTAAGAAAAAATAAATGATGCCTGGCTTGGGGTCTGCCCTCCCAGGTGGGGTCTTGTCCCCTGGCTCCTCACTCTGCCTGCAGCAAGCGCTTGGCGATTTAGCTGAGGGCAGGGGGGTGGCAGCTGGCGCCCAGACCCCAGGGCTCAATGACCCCGGGGGGGGGGGCGGGGTACGCTGTGACCTTAGGTGAGTCACTTGCCTGCCCAGCCTTGATTTCCCTTAGCGCGCGGGGCTCTGGCTGCTGGGAACCAGGTGGTGGAAGGAGCCATTGGGGTGGGTGCGGGCCGGGCTGCTGCTAGTCAGCGGTGCGACCCCCGACCCGAGTCCCCGCGGGGGCCCGGGACCGCGGCAGCACAGACCACAGGGGGAGGGAGCTGGTGTGGTGCCCGGGCTGCCGCAGGCAAGGGGAGGCGGGGCGGGGGGTTGGGGGAACGCCCTGGTCCCTCTGGCCCTTGTGAGGTGGCACCAGCCTGAAGGAGCAGTTGCTGGGTCGGGGGACCAGCGTGCAGGCCCGCTGATGTCGGGGCCAGCTGGGTTTGGACCCCAGGCGAGCACACTTACCTAGTCCCTCCTGGACTGCAGCTAGGGAAGCCCATGGTGCACATGGTGCACATGCTGCCTGGCTCTTACCTGGTCTGTGGTAGATCCGGGCTGCCTTTCACCAAGTGTGGTTCTGGGCAGATAGAGTTGAGCGAGCCATCCCTGGTTCTCCTGGACTGTGTGTTTCCTCCAACCTGCACAGCTAAACTGCATGTCACTTTGGTATCAGTCTTGTATGTCCAAAATTTTAAACAAAACAGAACAAAATCAGATATTTTATGTATTTATTTTGAGTGGAGACAAACTGAGAGGGGAGTGGAGAGTAGAGGTGAGAGAGACATCTACATCACTTTCACTGTTTGTGAAGCTTCCCCTCTTTCAGGTGGAGACTGGAGGCTTGAACCAAGGTCTTTGTGCATTGTAATGTGTGCACTCAACCAGGTGCGCCGGGGCCCAGCCCTTGCAAGATATGTGTGTGTGTGTGTGTGTGTGTGTGTGTGTGTGTGTATGTATGTATATTACTTTAATGAGAAATATGGAGAGAGACCAGAGCTCTGCTCAGGTCTGGCTTATGGTGGTGCTGGGGATTGAGCCCAAGACCTCCTTGGAGCCTCAGGGATGAGGCTTTGCATAACCATTATGCTGTCTCCCCAGCTCCCTGCAAGATTTTTAAAAAAACATATTTATTTATTTATTGGATAGAGACAGCTAGAAATCAAGAGGAAAGGGGGGTGTGTGTAGAGGGAGCGAGACACCTGCAACACTGCTTCATCACTCAGAAAAAGCATTCCCCCTACTGGTGGGGACCTGGGGCTCAAACCCAGTTCCTTGTTCATTGCACTCAACAAGGTGCACACACACACACACACACACACACCCGCGCAAGATTTTCTTTTTTTAAGCTTGATTTATTCTTGAAAGGATCAGACCTCTGGCTGGCACACAGGAGACCTGGAATCAAACTCAGGTTATCAAGCCTGAGAGTCCAACTCCACTGCACCATCTCCTTTGCTGTTGTATGCACATATTTTTTAGCATAAAAGACTGGTAAGAATTCCTGGTTAGTGCTCAGGTAGGTAGTGCAGTGGTTCAGACATAAGGCATGAGGTCCAGGGTTTGAGTTATAAGCATCACATGTGCCTGAAATGCTATATATATTTATATATATATATGTATATATATTGCTTTATATATATGTATATATATAATTTTTAATTAGAAAAATTCACGTTTATTAGATCATTTCCTGAGCCAGAGTATTCTACAAACACACACACAAACAAACATACGCACCTTTTTTTTTCTTTTGTTTGCTGGAGCTCAACTGCTTCAGATAGATTTTTCAGATATGGACTGGAGAGACAGCATAATGGTTATGCAAAGAGACTCTCACACCTGAGGTTCCAATGTCCCAGTTTCAATCCCCAGCACAGCCATGTGCTAGATCTGAGCAGTGCTCCTAGAAAAAGAAAGAGAAAGATAGAAATAGAAGGGAAATTTTCTTCATTGCTATTGGGGCTGGGGTTTGAACCTGTGATGAAGGTGTGGCAAAGCAGGCACAATTCCCAGTTGAGCTGTCTCACCTGCCCCTGCAAATATTTACACACCCCAGCAACATTACAAGCTCAGCAATTTACCTGTTTTACCAGTGAGGGGAAAGAATGCAGGAAGCTATAGCTGATGTGTATTGGTCCAGTGTGCAATGCCACCACACTTTCCTCAAGATATCTTCCCTCATGGCCTGATTCCAGCTGTCCCCTCAGGAAACCCATAGAGGCATCTATTTGGAAGATACTGCAGGGGCTGGATGGTGGCACCTGGTTAAGTGCACACAGTGCAGTGCACAAAGACCTTGGGTTCAAGCCCCTGATCTCCACCTGCAGGGAGGAAGCTTCACAAATTTCGAGGCAGCAGTGCAGGTGTCTCTCTGTCTCTCTCCCTCTCTATTTCTCCTCCCCTCAATTTCTTTCTGTCTCTATCCAATAATAAATAAATAAATAAATAAAAATAAGAAAATGCAAGACATAATTTTATTCCTTTTTTTTAAGTGAAGTTTGTTTTTTCCTTTTATTTTGGATAAAGACAAATTAGAGGAGAAGGGGGAGAGGGAGAAAGATACCTGCAGCACTGCTTCACTGCTTGTGAAGCTCCTTTCCCTGCCCACTACAGGTGGGGACCAGGTACTTGAACCCAAGTCCATGTGGATGGTAATGTATTCTCTCAACCAACTTTGCCACCATCTGTTCTATTATCTGTTTCTTTCCTTGTGCTGGGAAGCCAGCCCAGAGTCTCATGCATTGCAACACCTCTGTCAGTGAACCACATCCCTAGTCCCAACATAAAGCATTTTAACAAGAAGAAACAGCCTGGCTATTTTGCACACACTCCACTCCTGCAGTGAGGCAGCTTCAAAATCAGTCACTGACATGAGGCTTGTTTCTCCCCCTTGACGCTGGTCTGTTCTGTGTGGCAACTATCTGGCTAGCTGAGAAGGTTCTCTGGCATCTGGGAGCTTATGTGGGGTCCTTTGAGGTGTGCTGCTGAAATGCAGAGGGAAGGAGCATTAGAAAGGAAATGACTGGTCATTTAACAAATCTCAGGGTACTAGGGATTTTTGTGAATGAGACCAAAATACCTGCTATCATGGAACTCATCTATAAGGAAGCTTGAGGCATTGGTGGAGTCCACAGATTCACTGGATGTGAGAAGAGATTGAACACATACTTCCTGAGAAGCACCAGGAAAGCAGTGCTGAGTGACACAAGCCTCATTCTCATCTGTCTCCAGCCCAGTGGAGAATCAGACAGCCCACGAATTAGCACCAATCCAGACTCCATTACATCCAGACATAGTTGCAGTTTGGTGAGGGGAACCAGACCAGAGCTTTGGGGAGTATTTCTAAATAAGAGACATACTGAGAGCCACCCCTAGCCCCTGCCCTAGCAATGGTCTAGAGTTCAATCCAAAGTATCACATGTACCAGAGTGATGCTCTGATTCTTTCTTAATCTATTTTTTTATATTGGAAATGAATGGTTTAATGAGTGCAATTACTCATCTCTCCATGCATCATGCAACACAACCTCAAGATTCCCTCTCTCTATCCCTCCCTCAGAGTCCTTTGCTTTGGTGTAATACACCACACCCAGTCCAAATTTCACTCTGTGATTTCCCTCTCTGTCAAGCAAGTGAGAACTATTAGGTATTTGTCCTCTTGGGGCCAGGTGATGGTGCACCTGTTAAAGTGTGTAAGGACCCAGGTTCAAGCCCCTGATCACCACCTGCAGGGGAAAAACTTTGTGAGTGGTAAAGCAGTATTGCAGGAGTCTTTCTGTCTCCCTCCCTCTCTATCACCCCCTTCCCTATTGTTTCTGGCTGTCTCTATCCAGTAGCAAAGCAGTGTGAAATAATTGAAAGAATGATAAAACTGGAATCTATCTATCTGCAATTTCACTACCATCTGAGAACTCATTAGATTGATAGGGAAAACTCTTTTCTTCCTCTGAGTTTCACCCTCCTCATTTGTACAAATGAGAAGAATAATGGTGTCCATCTTAAAGATAAGTGATAAAATCCTGCTTCAAAAGAAATCTGGCACATAGGCTCTGTTTAAGAAAACTAGTTGGATCTGAGGACTCAGTGTTCCTTTACTCAGAAGTGCCTTACTTTTGCTATATTTTATTGTCTTTGAAAGCTTTGGCCTGACTACTCAAAAGTGCTTAAGTAATTGCATGACAAAAGAAGGTTAGATAAGAGTATTCTAAGAAATGTGGGGATTAAACCATCCTCCCTGCCTCCTAGAACTTCTGGGCTGTTCAGAGGTTGAACAAATAATGAGAAAAGCAGTAGTAATTAAAAGAAAATACAGGAATAACATGAAAAGGAAGTTACAGTTATTATGCAGGCTACCAATAGGTAGAAGAGAGAGAAATTTTATATCCAAAACAGTAGTCATTCAATCAAAACTTTTTGCAACTTTGTGACCTTTCTTTTTTCCATAAAATTGAGATGGGTTTTCTAGGATTTCGGAAAGCAAAACCAAGCTGACCTAACGCTCTTAGTTTGAGGAGTGTGACAACAAATTCCTGGGAATAGTCATATTGTTACATGTGGACCATGACACACCTTATTGATAAGGACTTTAGACCCAGGCTGAACAGAACTGGTCAGTGGGTGGGGCTCTCCTATAACAGTTTCAACCATTTTATGTACATGTGCTATATAGCTATTGTATGCTTCACCGCTGAGCATACCTAGATTTTCCCTTCATAACTATGCATGATAGCTTCCCCGCAAAGAACTCCTAAATATGTAGACCATCACATAGCCATAGCTCTATTTAGTATAAAACCAGACCACCATACTGTTATGCCCAGATTTTTTAGATCCCATTCTTCCAGAGAGGAGGCCAGAACCACATGTAAAAGCAAAGAGCCTTTATTGAAACAAGCTTAAGCCTGGGCTACATGCACTTCCCAATAGTGGCATGTGACCTTGAAATAATGCAAATAGGTTCATTTTATACACATTAGGAAAGGGGCGGGGGTTGGTCAGTTACAGAGTTCACTTAAAGTTCAAATCAGTTTGTCAGGGACGTCTGTGACCACAGTCCATGTCAGGGGGGGTCTGTGATGCAGTCCTTGTGTGTGGGGGGGCTCTGTGACACAGTCCTTAATCATACTTAATCTTTTGCTGGTTACACATATTTTGGGTACTGAGGTTGCCATGACCTTAGTTTGCAGAATAACTTCTGACGAAGATAGTGTTGTTTGTTCAAGGATATGGTGCAGCTGTACTGCAGCTGTAATTACTAAGTTTTAATATGGAGGGAGCATGAGGACAATATGGAGTTAACAGTGGCCCTCACATATACTTCCTGGTTTGTGAAGCTTCTTTTGCAGCCTGTGAGGTTTTAAACAAGTTTTCAAACACTCCGTTTTTCCTTATTTTTCTCTGCCACCATATCTACCCACACCATCCCCACCCCACCTCCACATATACCTTTTTCACCAGAGCACTGCTCAGTTCTGGCTTAAGGTGTTGCAGGCGATGGAACCCAGAGCTTTGGAACCTCAGGCATCAATCTTTTCATAATCATTATGCTATTCCACACACACCCTCCTTTCTCTCTCTCTCTCTTTCTCTCTCTCTTTCTTTCCTCTTTATATTCAACTGTTCCTAGGATTTCATTGATAGCTAAGAAGCAGAAAGGAGAGTCACAGAGTCAGGCATAAGGAGCTTAACAAGAAACATTTTCTTTCTTTTACATTAAAAGACAATACCGAGGATGGGCCATAGCGCAGCGGGTTGAGTGCACATGGCGTGAAGCACAAGGACTGGGATCCCAGTTCGAGGCCCTGGCTCCCCACCTGCCTGGGGGGGTCATGTCACAAGCTGTGAAGCAGTTCTGCAGGTGTCTTTCCCTCCCCCTCTCTGTCTTCCCCTTCTCTCTCCATTTCTCTCTGACCTATACAATGACAACAATAAAAATTACAACAATAAACAACAAGGGGAACAAAAGAGGAAAAAAGGACCTCCAGAACCAGTGGATTCATAGTGCAGGCATCAGTCCCAGCATTAACTCTGGAGGCAAAAAAATAAATAAATAAATAAGAGACAATACCTCCTGAAGTGGTGCTTATAGTCAGACATGAACATTTGTCAGCTTCAAAACCCATAAAATTCAGTATTTGGCTGATTTTCACAAGGAAAATGCTTCAGCACTCCACAATTGCTGAACAGCTGGACAGGAAGCTTCCATTCTTGTCTCCAGGCTGTGGCACTGAAGATACCTTGTTTGTTTGGGGGGGGGGCTTCTTAGAGGCCAAGGACTGAGGGACTCACATATAAGATACTATGCCCTAGTAGGCATAGTCCCTGGAGAGTCAAGTGGAGCTAGACAAGGTGTTGAGATACTAAGACCTGCTGCAGGCCCACTGCTCCCATGTACACATCTAGAAGACAGCAGTCTCCTTGCGGGATAGCCCAATTGCCACCAGCCTGAGATACAGCCTGGCTTTCTGGTGTCCAGATTAAGGACATCTGATTCAGGTCAAAATTACTGAACCACTTTGTCTAACCTGGACCACCAATACAAGAGCCAGGAGGTGGTGCAGCAGGCCTGCACCTATGCGCATAGTCCCAGGCTTTTTACATTGCAGTCTACTTATGCAACACACACTCACTACCCCACACCACCCCCACCACTGGGTATGCCCAGTGCCTACTACCCAGCTGTGCCTTCCACACAGGCTCCCTGAGTCAGTGGTGAGGCTGGTCCACTGCCATGGCTTTTAAGAAAGCGAACATTTTGTGGGCACTCAAGGTGCATTCTGCACCAGAGTAAGATTCCTGTAGGGTCTTGTGAGAACCCTGTTCTTTACCTTGTTTTCCCACAGGGTCTGGATCAGCCATGGTCACTGCCAAATCCTCCTGCAATATGTGCAGCTCTCTGTACTTATCCATAAGTTCCCAGGAAGTTTGGTTGTGTACAAAAGTGTAAAGCTTAATGCCACCCCCAATTCCCGACAGGAGAGTGACCTGGACAGTCAGCTCCCAGGACATGACCTAGAAGGCAAGAGAGGAGAAGGGCTAACAGATGGACAGAGGCATGTTGTACCATAAGAGTAGACTGCTGGGTTAGGGGTCACCCAGTGTGTTGGGAGTAAGCCCTGGGCAGCTGCTATGGACTTGCTGTTCACAGGCTAGTTACTCCTTCTAGGCCAAGGAGCTGGCCTTTGACACAGGGCAGTTCAGCTCTTCACCTTGCCACAAACTTATTAGAACATGGGCTTCTTTCAGCACAGGTAAAAAAAAGTTAGATTTGATTTTATCTCACTTAAAAATATTGGTTCGAGCCCCCGGCTCCCCACCTGCAGGGGAGTCGCTTCACGGGCGGTGAAGCAGGTCTGCAGGTGTCTATCTTTCTCTCCCCTCTCTCTGTGTCTTCCCCTCCTCTCTCCATTTCTCTCTGTCCTATCCAACAACAAAGCAACGTCAACAATGGCAATAATGACCGCAACGAGGCTGCAACAACTAGGGCAACAAAAAGGGGAAAAAATGGCCTCCAGGAGCGGTGGATTCATGGTGCAGGCACCGAGCCCAGCAATAACCCTGGAGGAAAAAAAAATATATTGTCTAGTTTTAAGGTTTTTTCATATTTTAAAAAACCCATCAATTTTTAAGTTGCCAAGCAAAATGTGAAATTTCTAGGGTTCAGAAATGAGTTGCTTACTTTTTAAAAACTATTTATTTATTCATTCTCTTTTGTTGCCCTTATTGTTTTATTGTTGTAGTTATTACTGTTGTCATCATTGTTGAGGACAGAGAGAATTGGAGAGAGGAGGAGAAGACAGAGAGGGGAAGAGAAAAATTGACATCTGCAGACTTGCTTCAATGCCTGTGAAGCGACTCCCCTGCAGGTGGGGAGCCGGAGACTCGAACCGGGATCCTTACATCAGTCCTTGTGCTTTGAGCCACCTGCACTTAACCCATTGTGCTACTGCCCAACTCCCGAGTTGCTTACTTTTTAAAATATATATTATTTTTTTATAAGAGAGAGAGAGAAGCGAGAAGCCAGAGCACTGTTCAACTCTGGCTTATGGTGGTGCTGGGGATTGAACTGGGGCGTCGGAGCCTCAGACATGAAATACTAATGCATAAACATTATACTATCTCTTCTGCTACAAAAATAGGCTATTTAAATCTTCATTACTCCTTGTCAAAATATATCTGTTCAGTAGTTGTTTTCACCCACAAATGGTAAATGCCTCCTAGAACAAAGAAATATTACCAAAGTAGCACTATATTTGACAAGGGGAATTAGAAATAATGACTCTTCTAGAGGTTCTGGGTCTTTGTTGTTCTTAGCTGTAAATAATCTGCATAGTAAGTAGGTTTCCAGAAAAGATCAGGGCTGAGACTCTTGGTTTGATCTAATGCAAGTACTTTCAGCATTATAGTTTTTTTCCTATCTTTTCCTAGAAGTCATTCTTAAATATTTGCCATATATATCTTTCTTATCTTTTTGGTGCTGCCCACACCAGAAAATTGTGTTTCTCTAATTTAATTTAATTATCAATCTTGAAAACTATTGACTTCTTTTTTTCTGTTTTTCTTCCAGATACTTTTTGTTGTCCACTTTCTGTATAATAGTATTTTTTTCTACTGATAAAACTTTTGCTGCCCAAATATATGTTTGAGAAGCATAAAATGTTTACTTAATTTTCTCAAAAAATAAATTCTACAAATAAAATAGTTATGAAATTAAAGATGTCTTTCAAATTATAGTTATATTTTGATAACATTTCTAGAGTTTCTAATATTCTGTCTTGATCTATTTCTGGAATTCTCTATTTCAGCCCTGATTTTTTATTTTCTTGATCATATATTTATATATATAGAGAGAGAGGGGGGAGTTAATGGGGGTAGATAGAATAATGGTTATGCAAAGAGACTTTCATGTTTGAGACTCCAAAAGTCCCAGGTTTATTTTCCTGTACCATCATAAACCAGAGCTGAACAGTACTCTGGAAAAAAAAAAAAGGGTGGAGGTGCTGGTGATGGTGGTGGCACACCTATTTGAGTACACATGTTCCAATGTATAAGGACATGGATTTAGGCCCCAGGCCCCCATCTGCAGAAACTTCATAAGTGAAGCAAGTCTGAAGGTGTTTCTCTATCTCTTTCTTTCTTTCTTTACTTCTTTCTTTCTTTAATATTTTATTTATTTATTAATGAGAAAGATAGGAGGAGAGAGAGAAATAACCAGACATCACTCTGGTACATGTGCTGCCAGGAATTGAACTCAGGACCTCATGCTTGAAAGTCTGATGCTTCATCCACTGTGTCACCTCCTGGACCACTGTCTCTCCTTCTTTCTGCTCCCTTCCTCTTAATTTCTCTCTGTCTCTATCCAATAACTAAACAAACAAATTATTAATGTTTTTTAAAAAATAAACTTCTTGGTTATCACCTATGTATATTTCTGTATCCCTAAAAGGATATACAACTGGTATATTAGTGAGGCTTGTATTTTAAAATAATAGCCCTGTTGTCCATGTGAATTAATGGAAAAATAGATCCAACTCTCACAGAAAAAACTGAAATATGGATCAATGAAAGCTCAGTATTAGAATGAAGGAATTATTTGTGTCATAATTAAGACTAGGAGTAACAATTTTATATTTTGAGATTTATAAGTTATAGCTTTTTAAATTCATCTTACATCTGCTATTAGCATTATACATACTAAATACTTCCAAGAAATCTCTACTGTTGTGCATGTATTTAGATAGGGGTGGGGGGAAAGAGGGAGGGAAAGGTAAAAAGTAAACTTTTTTTTTATCCATAGTGATCAAGTGATAACAAGGGAAAAAAGAGTGAACAAAAGCCTTGTGCATAACAGAGGTCAAAGAAACTATCTAGTATACCATCACAGGAAATTATATATAGAATGAGATCCTAAACCATATATGTTAGTCTCAAAAGTAGCCCTTCAGTGTTTCATCATTTCAGGAAGTTTCCTAATGGGAGTCTAACTTAAAGAATCATGAATATTATAAAATATGAGTAATGTCCCCTGCTTCACTCTTTACCATTCCAATTTCTGAAGCAAACAATTCTGTTTTCAAGTCCAAAATCTGAATTTCTCAGTTCTAGAAAGTCAGTTAACCAAGAGATGTGTTTGCGTGAGAAAAGCAGGATTATTCAGGTGCTATTATTTGGTATCAAACTCTTCTTCTTTTTTTTTTTTTTCTCTCCAATTGGTACCTTCTCGTTGCTTAATATTCTACTCTCTTTCTTGAAGATTATCTTAGGCCTTTTCTCTTCTTTTGTACCCCACTAACATATAGCAGCAGTGAGAAATCTTTTGAAATTTGGTGCATATTACTTTGTAAATTTTGTAGAATACTTGGCCTTCTAGTAACAGTGAATATTTGAGTCATCTGTGATTTCATTTGCTTGCTTTCTTGGTCTTAGCTTTCTTAGGATTATGTGTGGGAAAGATTTCAGATTCAGCTAGTCACTATTATCCTCTATACATGAACTTTAAAAATAATTTTTTTAGTTTGCATCTGTATCTGAAATATGTGACAAAATATTCCTATACACTATCATAACAAAATAAGTATATGAGTCTAGACTTTTATATTCTTCTGAAAATATCACTTTGGTGATAGTGCAGTATGGGACTATATCCTTTTAATTTTTTAATTTTATAAACCATTATCAAATCACTAGTAAATATTTTAAATATATATTGCAGTAAAGTAATATTGCTTTATTTTCTTTTAAAATCATCCTGAAAATTAATTAATATATTTAAGAAATATTTTTCATAAATATGTAAAATAAATAAATTAGAGTTTGTATCTCTACTCTGAATCTTGAAATCCCACTGTTTCAAGTGGTTTATGTCTTACCTGAGGAAATTTTCAGTTCTTTCTCTCTTCCCTTAAGTATAGCTTATGTTTACGCAAGACTTAGGGAAAAAATGATATACATAGGAGAGTGAAAGTTTTATTATATAAGTAGACATTATAAGGGTATTCCAAATATTTGATGGAATTAGTGAATTGTCACCAATGGAAATAAATATCCAGGTTGTTTAATATGAAAGTGTCATAAAGTATTATTAGATAGACTGTATGTATCATTGGAGTGTTAATTAACTCACTTTCTTGCCTAAGGAGCAAAATCAAGCAATCCATTTTGGAACATCCAGATGGACAACTCTACAGGATAGTTCATGGAGATGAAGCTGTCAGTCTGTGGCTGTGAATTACTCATCAGTCCTGTCATGTTCGTTGATTAGTTAAATGTCTTCTATGGTTACATTTTAAAAAACGGGCTGGGTGGTGGTGCACGTGGCTGAGTGTGCATGTTACAATGTGCAAGGACCCAGGTTCAAGCCCTTGGTCCCCACCTGCAGAGGGAAAGCTTTGTGAGTAGTAAAGCAGTATTGCAGGTGTCTTTCTGTCTCTCTCCCTCCCTATCTCCCCCTTCCCTCTCGATTTCTAGCTATTTGTATAAAGATAATAAAGAAATTTAAAGAAATGAAAAAAAAACACAATCAGATACCATAATATCTATTTTTCTAAAAATATATTTAAATTTTATTTATTTATTCATTGGGTAGATAGTCAGAAATCAAGAGTGAAGGGGGTGATAGAGAGAGAGAAAGACAGAGAGATACCTGATGTCAAAGATACCTGCAACACAGCTTCACCATTCTCAAAGCTTTCCCCCGTAGGTGGGGACCTGGGGCTCGAAACTGGGTCCTTGCACATTGTAACATGTGCACTCAATTGTAACATGTGCATCACCTCCCAACCCCCTTTCCATGTTTATTTATTACTTATTGGCCAGAGACATAGGGAATTAAATGGGAAGGGGGATATAGAGATCTAGAGATACAGAGAGACAGATGTAGCACTACTTCACAACTCAGGAAGCTTTCCTCCTACAGGTGGGGACTGGGACCTTGTGCATAGTAACACACACTTAATTGGGTGCATCATGGCCCAGCCCCACAACTGTTACATTTACTTTACAATATTTGTTGAGCACATAACATAGGCTAGGATATTTTTTTAGTACTAGAGAGGCAGGAGGGAATAAAGCATGCAGGATCTCTGTCTTCAAGGAGCACAGTCTATACGGAGAGAAAAAAAATACCAACAAACATCTAAAAGTCAAATATTATTTCCAGCATTAAAGTACTGTTGATGGAAAATGACAGTGGGATTTGACAGAGATTCTGAGTTGAGAAATTTGCTTCAGGATTATTGGCACGGAAGTCTTCTCTGAGATGTGACAATTAAGATTAGACTTAAAATGTATACAAAACCAATCACATGAAAAATCAAGAAAAGAGCCTTTTTCAGAATATTTGGCAGATTTGAGAAAAAGAAAGTGAGCCACTGTGCTAAAGTATAGTAGCAATGAATGCTTTGAGATGAAGTCAGAAAGGTAGGAAGAAGTCAGACCACAAATATAGATAATAAATGACATTCAAATTGTTAATACAGAGCCACTGGAGAATTTCATGTGGGGGGCTTCTTAAGGGTGGGGGTTTTCAGAGTGACAGGTGTCCTAGAGTACAGTAACTGAACAGTTAGGATGATTTTCCTTGAAAGTTTGGAAGAATTTGTTAGTGAAGCCATCTGCACCTTGGCTTTAATTCTGGGGAAGACTTTTGACTCCTGATTCATTTTTTGCACCATCTGCTTGGGCTCCCTATTGCTTCCTGATTCAGTCCTGGAAGGTTTTCTAATTCTCAGATTCTATTCATGTCATTTGCATGTAGATGCTTATAAAAACCTCTTGTAGTCCTTTACATTTCTGTAGACTTATGTGTAACTTTGCTTTTTTATTTCTTTTATTTTTATTCCGACACATAGAATGAGACAACAAAGAGAAAAAGACCACCATCACTGGTCACTTCCATCAGGAACATCATCATAAGCTCTCTTGTGGGCCTCTCCAAGACCTTGCCCTCACTCAAGAATACCACTGGTAGGGACTGTTACAACTTCCGAAGGGAGGCTGGGGCAACCTACTATGCCATTCGAGGAAGACTGGTCCTGAAATGAGTACAATTTAGAAAGTTTCTATTGTGACCATGGATTGAGAGTGCAGACTGACATAGACTCAGAGGGTACATAGGCTTCTGTGCTAAATGTGAATAGATATGGACCCTAGGTCAGATTGACGGGGTTTACAGTTAATTGTATTTACATACTTTCCTGTTTGGGAGCTACTCTGCTCTAATCCAGCTTTCTAGGCCTATTCTCAAGTCCGACACCATCTAACCTGCATGTTAGCTATCAAGCTCAGGCAAAAATTACTAATGTCATGGCCTCACTTGGAAAATACCTAAAATAGACTTCCTAGCTTCTTCCCACATGAAGACCTCATTTCATTTGCTCTATTCTTACCTTTGGGTTTCTGTTCACACCATTTGTCCTATATTGTATATCATCATCATTAAGCCACCAAGTTGCAGATGATAATATGATGTCTACCTGACTTCCCTGGGTAGACAATCTCACCAATGTGCCACGAAACCTTACCTTTCCAGAGCTCTACCTCACTAAGGAAAGATAGAAACAGAAATGACAGGGGATAGATAGCATAATGGTAATGCAAACAGACTCTGATGCCTGAGGTTCCAAAATCCCAGGTTCAATCCCCAGCACCTCTATATGCCAGAGCTGAGCAATGCTCTGGTTAAAAAATAAAATAAAATAAAATAGATAAAAAAAATAGAGACATAGGAACGACCTGCCAACGTCTATGTCCAGCGGAGAAGCACTTACAGAAGTCAAACTTTCAACCTTCTGTACTACATAAAGATCTTTGGTCCATAGAACAATGGTTATTCATATATACTCTCATGCCTGAGGTCCAAGAGTCCCAGGTTCAAGCCCCCGCACCACCATAAACCAGAAAAAAAACTTTGTTCCATACTCCCTTTGGGATAAAGAATAGGGAAGCTTCCAATGGAGGGGATTTGACATAAAACTCTGGTATTGGGAACAGTATGAAATTCAAACTCCTGTTAGCTTACAATCCTGTTTAGTGTTATTAAATAACTAATAATAAAAAAAAAACAAAGAGAGAGGGAAAGACATCACAGCACTGAAGTTTCCCCTATTGCCATAGTACCTTCCATGTGGGACCAAGGCTACAGGCTGGATCAAGAGCATTACAATATAGGCGCGCTATGCAGTGAGTTCTCTTTCTAACACTGATTTTCATTTCTGCTTTTTTTTTTTAATTATTTATTTTCCCTTTTGTTGCCCTTATTGTTTTGTTGTTGTAGTTATTATTGTTTTTGATGATGATGTCATTGTTGTTGGATAGGACAGAGAGAAATGGAGAGGGGAGGGGAAGACAAAGAAAGACAAAGAGGGGGAGAGAAAGAGAGTCACCTGCAGACTTGCTTCACTGCCTATGAAGGGATCCCCCTGCAGGTGGGGAGCCAGCACTGGAACCAGGAACCTTATACTGATCCTTGTGCTTCCTGTGTGCTTAACCTGCTGCACTACCGCCCAACCCCCCAATTTCTGCTTTTTTTTTCAAAATAACATTTTTCTCTCTTTTTTCCTTGGTGAGTCTAGCAAGGTAGTTATCTATTTCATTTATTCTTTCCAAGAATCATCTCTTGGGTTAATCAATCTTCTGCATTGTGTTTTTGAGTCTATATTTCTGCTCCAGTTTTTACTATCTCATTCTATCTGAAGACATTGGAGTCACTCTTTTTCTTGTTTCTTCAGATGAAATATTATATTGTTTATTTGATATCTTTCTTTGTTAATAGGTGGTACTGCTAAGAGTTTCTCTCTCTCTTTTTTAAAGAGCTTCTCTTTTAATACCCCTTTTGCTATATCTTGTATGACCTGATAACTACTTCATTTGTATTTATTCATTATTTGCCAGTTAATTTTTATTTCTCTTTTGATTTCTTAACTGACCCAAGTATTGTTCAGAAGCATGTTTAATTCTCTCTGTGTTGGAACTCACCCTCCATCCCTATTTTCCTGTTAATTTCTAGCCTTAATTCATTGTGATGAGAAAAGATGTTACTGATGATTTCTTCTCTGTATTGAAAAAAATCATGACTAATGATTTAAGATTGGTTTAAGAATTATGATATTTCAAGGGCAGAGCTTCACATGTGTACAACTCAATACACACCAACAATCTTTACATTTTTACTAAGACTACTTTAGTGTCCCATCATGTGGTCAATCCATAAGAATGTTCTATATATACTTAAGAACACTGTGTATTTGTTTCTTTGGGGGTCTAAATTTCTGTATGTATTTATTTACTCTATCTGAAATATTTTTTAAAAGACTACTCTTTCTTTATGATCTTTAATTAAAATTAACTAGTGTTATAGTTATTTATAAAGCTAGTATATTAAACATTAATTTATATTCTTTAAACTTATTTGTAAATTATTTTTCTATTAATTTTTAGAATAAAATGTACTCAAACACAAATATTTAAAATGTAGAAAAGCTTATGTTGTATTTTATTTCTTTTTTTAAAAATTTATTTAAAAAGGATTAAGTAACAAACCATAGAGTAGGAGGGGCACAACTCCACACAATTCCCACCACCCAATATCCATATCCCATCCCCTCCCCTGATAGCCCTCCCACTCTCCATCCCTCTGGGAACATGGACCCAGGGTAACCATGGGCTGCAGAAGGTAGAAGGTCTGGCTTCTGCAACTGCCTCCCCGCCGAACATGGGCGTTGACTGGTCAGTCCATACTCCCAGTCTGCCTCTCTCTTTCCCTAGTAGGGTGGGTCTCTGGGGAGGCTGAGCTCTAGGACACATTGGCAGGGTTTTCAATCCAGGGAAGCCTGGCCAGCATCCTGATGGCATCAGGAACCTGGTGACTGAAAAGAGAGTTAACATATGAAGCCAAACAAATTGTTGAGCAATCATGGACCCAAAGCTTAGAATAGTGGAGAGGAAGTGTTAGGGAGGTACTCACTGCAAACTCTAGTGTATTTCTGCTTTCAGGTATATATTTTGCAGTAGTTTATGGATACGTGTGAACATAGGCTCTCTCTCACAGAAACTGGTGTATATCTAGGTTATGGGACTTTGTTAGAAAGTGAACCACCTGAGATGAAATTAGAGTATATTATGAAAGGAAAGGTCTCACCCGAGTAATGAAGCTGAAGGGTTTTCATTCCACACGTGAAGTCTCTAGACACAGTCTGAAGTGAAGCATGTTGAGGTGGCAATCGTTGCATTGGTTAGGTTGTGATCGGCGGATGCAATATTATTTGATATGGATTGGGAGAGGCATATGGGAAAGTGGGCCCTATCCAAGGGTTCCAGGACTGGGGGAAGTAGGGGCTCTATAGTGGAGGTGTGGGGTTCCTGCTGTCTTAGGGTTCAAAAAGACAATCGATAGTTAATGTTATCATCACATTATTTGTTAATTGGGTTAACTTTGAAAAGTCCTTTTGTTATGGTTTGCTGTACAGTACCCAGTATCTTGTATATAGCTGTGCTAGTGGTTGCTTCTGATCTACTTGGTCTAGGCTTTTGAGAGAGTCCACCTATCAAATATACAGCCTATATATTAAAAAGATTCAGTTTGTGTTTTGAGAAACTTTGAGACATACAATTGATTTTCCCCCTCTCATATTAATTAACTAATTATTTATATGACTATATTTTACTAGGAGTGTACATAAACACCATTCCCACCACCAAAAGACTGTGACCCATACCTCCCACCCACTCCCATCCTCCACTGGCCCAGGAAGCTGCATGTCTACCCCTACCACAGGACTTTTACTTTGGTGCTCTACTTACAATTTGGTCAGGTCCTGCTTTTAGTTTCCCTTTCAGATCTTCTTACTCAACTTCTGTTGGTGAGTGGGATCATCCCATACTCATCTTTATCTTTCTGACTTAGCTCACTTAACATAATTCCTTCTAGCTCTGTCCAAGATGGGTCAGAGAAGGTGGGTTCATTGTTCTTGATAGCTGCATAGTATTCCATTGTGTATTTATACCACAGCTTTCTCAGCCACTCTCCTGTTGTTGGGCACCTGGGTTGCTTCCAGGTTTTAGCTATTATGAATTGTGCTGCTATGAACATAGGAGTACACACCTCTTTTTGGTTGGGTGTTATGGAGTCCATGGGGTATAACCCCAGGAGAGGAATTACTGGATCATATGGAAGGTCCATGTCTAGCCTTGTGAGAGTTTTCAAGACTGCTCTCACAAAGGCTGGACCAATTTACATTCCCACCAGCAATGTAAAAGGGTTCCTCTGTCCCCACATCCTCTCCAGCATTTGTTGCTGCTGTCCTTTTTGATGTATGCCATTCTTACAGGAGTGAGGTGGTATCTTAGTGTTGTCTTAATTTGCATTTCTCTGACAATCAGTGACCTAGAGCAGTTTTTCATATGTTTGTTAGCCTTTTGGATCTCTTCTGAGGTGAATGTTTTGTTCATATCCTCTGCCCATTTTTGGATGGGGTCATTTGCTTTTTGGTGCTAAGTTTGCTGAGCTCTTTATATATTTTGGTGATTAGTTTCTTGTCTGATGTATGGCATGTGAACATCTTCTGCCATTCATTGTGTGTGGTCTCTCTGTTTGTTTAATAGTTTCTTTGGATGTGCAGAAGCTTTTCAATTTGATATAGTCCCATTGGTTTGTTTCTGCTTTAGTCTTCCTTGCAATTGAGTTTTATTCATCAAAGATGTCCTTGAGTTGTATGTGGGAAAGTGTTTTACCAATGTTTTCCTCTACGTATTTGATTGTTTCTGGTCTGACATCTAGGTCTTTGATCCATTTGGAGTTGATTTTTGTTTCTGGTGAGATAAAGTGGTTCAGTTTCATTCTTCTGCATGTTACAATGTTCTGCATGTTAGTTTTTTCACTACCATTTATTGAAGAGAGCCTCCTTTTTCCATTTAATCCTTTGGGCCCCCTTATCAAAGATTAGATGTCCATAGGTGTTGGGATTTATTTCTGGGCTTTCAATTCTGTTCCACTGGTCTGTGTGCCTATTTTTGTTCCAGTACCATGCTGTTTTGATGATGATGGCTTTATAATATAGTTTAAGGTCTGGGAGTGTGATGCCTCCATTTCTGTTTCTTTTCCTCAAGGTGGTTTTGGAAAATCTAGGTGTTTTCATGTTCCAGATAAATGATTGTAGTGTTTGTTCTATTCTCTTAAAGAAGCTTGGTGGAACTTTTATGGGTATTGCATTAAATTTGTATATGGCTCTGGGGAGAATATTCATTTTGATGATATTTATTCTTCCAATCCATGAGCATGGGATATCTTTCCATTTCTTGGTATCAGTTTCTATTTCCTTGAGTAGTGATTCATAGTTTTCAGCATACAAGTCTTTCACTTCTTTGGTCAACTTTATTCCTAGTTTTTTTTTTTTTAATTTTTTATTTAAGAAAGGATTAATGAACAAAAACATAAGGTAGGAGGGGTACAACTCCACACAATTCCCACCACCCAGTCCCCATAACCCACCTACCCCCATGATAGCCTTCCCATTCTCTAGCCCTCTGGGAGCATGGACCCAGGGTCATTGAGGTTTGCAGAAGGTAGAAGGTCTGGCTTCTGTAATTGCTTCCCCGCTGAACATGGGCGTTGACTGGTTGGTCCATACTCCCAGTCTGCCTCTCTCTTTCCCTAGTAAGGTGTGTCTCTGGGGAAGCTGAGCTCCAGGACACATTGGTGGGGTCTTCAATCCAGGGAAGCCTAGCCAGCATCCTGGTGGCATCTGGAACCTGGTGATTGAAAAGAGAGTTAACATATGAAGTCAAACAATTTGTTGAGCAATCATGGATCCCAAGCTTGGAATAGTGGAGAGGAAGTGTTAGGGAGGTACTCACTGCAAACTCTAGTGTACTTCTGCTTTCAGGTATATATTTTGCAGTAGTTTATGGATACCTGTGCACATAAGCTCTCTCTCACAGAAACTGGTGTATATCTAGGTTATGCTACTTTGTTAGAAAGTGAACTACCTGAGATGAAATTAGAGTGTACTATAAAAGGAAAGGTCTCACCCGAGTAATGAAGCTGAAGGGTTGTCATTCCACACGTGAAGTCTCTGGATACAGCCTGAGGTGAAGCATGTTGAGGTGGCAATCGTTGCTTTGGTTAGGTTGTGATCGGCGAATGCAATATTATTTGGTTTGGATTGGGAGAGGTATATGGGAAAGTGGGCCCTATCCAAGGGTTCCAGGACTGGGGGAAGTAGGGGCTCTATAGTGAAGATGTGAGGTTCCTGCTGTCTTAGGGTTCAAAAAGACAATCGATAGTTAATATTATCATCACATTATTTGTTAATTGGGTTAACTTTGAAAAGTCCTTTTGTTATATAGCTGTGCTATTGGATGCTTCTAATCTACTTGGTCTAGGCTTTTGAGAGAGTCCGCATATCAAATACACAGCCTATATATTAAAAAGATTCATTTTGTCTTTTGAGAAACTTTGAGACATACAATTGATTTCCCCCTCTCATATTAATTAACTACTGATTTATATGTCTACATTTTGCTAGGAGTGTACATAAACACCATTCCCACCACCAAAGGACTGTGACCCATCCCTCCCACCCACTCCCACCCCCCACTGGCCCAGGAAGCTACATGTCTACCCCTCACCACTGGGTTTTTACTTTGGTGCCCTACTTACACTTTGATCAGGTCCTGCTTTTAGTTTCCCTTTCAGATCTTCTTAGTCAGCTTCTGTTGATGAGTGGTATCATCCCATACTCATCTTTATCTTTCTGACTTAGCTCACTTAACATAATTCCTTCTAGCTCTGTCCAAGATGGGTCAGAGAAGGTGGGTTCATTGTTCTTGATAGCTGCATAGTATTCCATTGTGTATATATACCACAGCTTTCTCAGCCACTCTCCTGTTGTTGGGCACTTGGGCTGCTTCCAGGTTTTAACTATTATGAATTGTGCTGCTATGAACATAGGAGTACACACCTCTTTTTGTTTGGGTGTTATGGAGTCCTTGGGGTATAACCCCAGGAGAGGAATTACTGGATCATATGGAAGGTCCATGTCTAGCCTTGTGAGAGTTTTCTAGACTGCTCTCCACAGAGGCTGTACCAATTTACATTCCCACCAGCAATGTAAAAGGGTTCCTCTGTCCCCATATCCTCTCCTGCATTTGTTGATGTAAAAGGGTTCCTCTGTCCCCATATCCTCTCCTGCATTTGTTGCTGCTGTCCTTTTTGATGTATGCCATTCTTACAGGAGTGAGGTGGTATCTTAGTGTTGTCTTAATTTGCATTTCTCTGACAATCAGTGACCTAGAGCAGTTTTTCATATGTTTGTCAGGCTTTTGGATCTCCTCTGAGGTGAATATTTTGTTCATTTCCTCTGCCCATTTTTGGATGGGGTCATTTGCTTTTTGGTGCTAAGTTTGCTGAGCTCTTTATATATTTTGGTGATTAGTTTCTTGTCTGATGTATGGCATGTGAACATCTTCTGCCATTCATTGTGAGAGGTCTCTCTGTTTGTTTAATAGTTTTTTTGGATGTATAGAAGCTTTTCAATTTGATATAGTCCCATTGGTTTGTTTCTGCTTTAGTCTTCCTTGCAATTGAGTTTTATTCATCAAAGATGTCCTTGAGTTGTATGTGGGAAAGTGTTTTACCAATGTTTTCCTCTAAGTATTTGATTGTTTCTGGTCTGACATCTAGGTCTTTGATCCATTTGGAGTTGATTTTTGTTTCTGGTGAGATAAAGTGGTTCAATTTCATTCTTCTGCATGTTTCAACCCAGTTTCCCCAGCACCATTTATTGAAGAGAGCCTCTTTTTTCCATTTAATCCTTTGGGCCCCCTTATCAAAGATTAGATGCCCATAGGTGTTGGGATTTACTTCTGGGCTTTCAATTCTGTTCCACTGGTCTGTGTGCCTATTTTTGTTCCAGTACCATGCTGTTTTGATCATGATGGCTTTATAATATAGTTTAAGGTCTGGGAGTGTGATGCCTCCATTTCTGTTTCTTTTCCTTAACATGGTTTTGGCAATTCTAGGTGTTTTCATGTTCCAGATAAATGATTGTAGTGTTTGTTCTATTCTCTTAAAGAAGCTTGGTGGAACTTTTATGGGTATTGCATTAAATTTGTATATGGCTCTGGGGAGAATATTCATTTTGATGATATTTATTCTTCCAATCCATGAGCATGGGATATCTTTCCATTTCTTGGTATCAGTTTCTATCTCCTTGAGTAGCGACTCATAGTTTTCAGTATACAAGTCTTTCACTTCTTTGGTCAACTTTATTCCTAGGTATTTGATTGATTTTGCTGAAACAGTAAATGGGAGTGATTTCTGGATGTCTTCTTCTTCAGATTTAGTGTTTGCATAAAGAAATGCCATTGATTTTTGTACATTGATTTTGTAGCCTCATACCTTGCTATATTGCCTAATAATTTCCAGTAATTTCCTACTGGATTCTTTAGGTCTTTCTATGTATACTATCATATCATCTGCAAATAGTGAGAGCTTGACTTCTTCCCTTCTAATCTGTATCCCTTTGATTTCTTTCTTTTGCATGATTGCTATGGCAAGAACTTCCAATACTATGTTGAAGAGTAACGGTGACAGTGGACAGCCCTATCTAGTCCCTGATCTGAGGGGGAATGCTTTCAGCTTCTGTCCATTGAGTATGATGTTGGCTGTAGGTTTGCTATATATAGACTCCACTATCATGAGGAATTTCCCATCTGTTCCCATTTTTTGTAGAGTTTTGAGCATGAATGGGTTTTGGATTTTGTCAAAGGCTTTCTCTGCATCTATTGAGATAATCATGTGGTTTTTGGCTTTGCTTTTATTGATGTGGTGAATGACATTGATTGACTTACGGATGTTGAACCAGCCTTGCATTTCTGGGATGAATCCCACTTGGTCATGATGAACAATCTTTTTGATGTGTTGCTGTATCCGGTTGGCCAAGATCTTGTTTAATATTTTGGCATCTATGTTCATCAGAGATATTGGTCTGTAGTTTTCCTTTTTTGTTCTGTCCCTATCAGCTTTTGGTATCAGGGTGATGTTGGCTTCATAAAAGGTGGAAGGGAGTATTCCTGTTTCTTCAATCTTATGGAATAGCTTAAGAAGTATGGATATTAACTGTTTCCTGAAAGTTTTGTAGAATTCGTTTGTGAAGCCATCTGGTCCAGGACTTTTGTTGTTGGGGAGATTCTTAATAATGGTTTCAATTTCTTTGTCTGTGATTGGTGCATTTAGATTTTGTAGTTCTTCTTGGTTCAGTTATTCCTAGGTATTTTATTGATTTTGCTGAAACAGTGAATGGGAGTGATTTCTGGATATCTTCTTCTTCAGATTTAGTGTTTGCATAAAGAAATGCCACTGATTTTTGTACATTGATTTTCTAGCCTGATACCTTGCTATATTGCCTAATAACTTCCAGTAATTTTCTGCTGGATTCTTTAGGTTTTTCTATTTATACTATCATATCATCTGCAAATAGTGAGAGCTTGACTTCTTCCCTTCCGATCTGTATTCCTTTGATTTCTTTCTCTTGCCTGATTGCTATGGCAAGAACTTCCAATACTATGTTGACAAAATTTATTTTAGTCTGGGTCATCTGTCTCTTATTTTGAAATTCTCTACATGATTGTGTTATTATTAATGTGTTACTTGATGTTTGTCAATAACTGTTTTATGTATGTGGATGCACTTATTTCAAATGCATATATATTGAGGACAATTGTATCTTCCTGTGGGTTTGATTCTTTAATGTATATAGCATATTAAAACTGTCTATACTTATTATTACTTTTTATTGAATAATAGTCTTTTGTATGTATATATATGTGTGTGTGTTTCAGATAGATTTTTAACTTCAGAAAGTGAATAAAACCACATCTCTGAGATTTACTTCAATGCAATGGGAGCTGAACTTGAACTTGGGTTGTACTCAAAGCAAAGTAGTGCAGTATCTAAGTGAACTATTTCACAGGCCCTGAAAGTATATTTTATCTCATAAGAGTATCTCAGTTCCTGCCATGTTCTCTGTATTATCAGCATGAGCCATCTTGCTCTAGTCTCACACTGAGAGTGTGTATATTTGTTTATCTTTATATCAAATGTAATTTCTTGACTGAATAAAAAGTAGACTTTATTGTCTTTTTAAATTTGTTTTTTTTAATACATTCAGCCCCTATTTCTTTTTTTAAAATTTATTTCTTTATTGGGGAATTAATGTTTTACATTCAACTGTAAATATAATAGTTTGTACATGCATAACATTCCCCAGTTTCCCACTTAACAATACAACCCCCACTATGTCATTTATCATCCTTCATGGACCTGTGTTCTCCCCACCCACCCACCCCAGAGTCTTTTATTTTGGTGCAATACTCCAATTCTATTTCAGGTTCTACTTGTGTTTTCTTTTCTGATCTTGTTTTTCAACTTCTGCCTGAGAGTGAGATCATCCCATATTCATCCTTCTGTTTCTGACTTATTTTACTCAACATGATTTTTTCAAGGTCCATCCAAGATTGGCTGAAAATGGTGAAGTCACCATTTTTTACAGCTGAGTAGTATTCCATTTTGTATATATACCACACCTTGCTCAGCCACTCATCTGTTGTTGGACACCTGGGTTGCTTCCAGATTTTGGCTATTACAAATTGTGCTGCCAAAAACATATGTATACACAGATATTTTTGGATGGATGTGTTGGGTTCCTTAGGATATATGCCCAGGAGAGGAATTGCAGGATCATAGGGTAGGTCCATTTCTAGCCTTCTGAGAGTTCTCCAGACTGTTCTCCACAGAGGCTGGACCAATTGACATTCCCACCAGCAGTGTAGGAGGGTTCCTTTGACCCCACACCCTCTCTAGCATTTGCTGCTGTTACCTTTTCTGATGTATGACATTCTCACAGGAGTGAAGTGATAGCTCATTGTTGTTTTTATTTGCATTTCTCTGACAATCAGAGACTTTGAGAATTTTTTCATGTGTTTCTCGGCCTTTTGGATCTCTTCTGTGGTGAATATTCTGTCCAAGTCCTCCCCCCAGTTTTGGATGGAGTTATTTGTTGTCTTGTTGTTGAGTCTGGCAAGCTCTTTATATATGTTGGTTATTAAACTCTTATCTGATGTATGGCATGTAAAGATCTTCTCCCATTCTGTGAGGGGTCTCCTGGTTTGGGTAGTGGTTTCTTTTGCTGTGAAGAAGATTTTTAATTTGATGTAGTCCCATAGGTTTATACTTGCCTTAGTCTTCTTTGTAATTGGATTCGTTTCATTGAAAATGTCTTTAAAATTTATGCGGAAAAGAGTTCTGCCAATATTTTCCTCTAAGTATTTGATAGTTTGTGGTCTAACATCCAAGTCCTTGATCCACTTGGAATTTACTTTTGTAGTTGGTGAAAGACAGTAATTCAGTTTCATTCTTCTGCATGTTTCAACCCATTGTTTCCAACATCATCTGTTGAAGAGACTCTGCTTTCCCCATTGAATAGTCTGGGCACCTTTGTCAAAGATTAGATGTCCATAGGTGTGGGGCCTCATTTCTGGGCTCTCAATTCTATTCCACTGGTCAGTGTGTCTATTCATGTTCCAGTACCAAGCAGTTTCAGCCCCTATTTCTTAAATAATGAGCCAGAGCATTTAGATATTGATTAAGGCCATTACTTAGTGGCATTATTTTTTTATTTATGATGATTTTGGAATTTTGTTATATTCCCATTAGTTTATATCTATTATTTGTTGTGGAACATCCTTCCATGATGATTCATTTTTCCTTCTACTGTTTCTGCTCCATATTTTTGTTTAGTGTTTAGTATGAAGCTTGACTCTAACTTATTCTACCTAAAATCATCTTTTTGTGTGCTGGACATAATTCTTCACTGTTTAATTTTACGTCTATCCATTTCTCTACCCTCTACATTAGATTATTGTCCCATATTACTGTTTTTCATGTTTCTGGTTCTGTACTTTCACCACCTTAATGTGGGTTTTATGTTCATTAGCTTTTTTATTTTCCTGTAGAACTCTTTTCAAAAATTCTTTTTTTTACTTTATTTTTTATTGATTTAATTATGAATGACAAGTTCATTGTATAAGAGGGGTACAATTCCATACAGTTCCCACCACCAGACTTCATCCTATCTCCTCCATTGGAAGCTTCCCTATTCTTTATCCCCGTGGGAGTATGGACCAAAGATTTTTATGGGAAGCAGAAGGTGGAAGGCCTAGTTTTTTTTAGTTGCTTCTCCACTGGACATGGACATTGACAGGCCAATTCACACTCCCAGCCTGTTTCTGTCTTTCCCTAGTGGAGTAGGGTGTAAGAATGATTTGTAAGTGGCAAGCTCCATTAGTTCTGGCCTGTTTGAAAAAGCTATTATTTCACCATCATATTTGAGTTAAAATTTTGCTATGCAAGTATTTATGACATGGTGGTTCTTACCTTTAAGTATTTTGAATATGCCATTCCACTATCTCCTGAGGCTTCTACAGATTCTGTAGAGAAGTGTAAGAAAGCCTGATATTTTTTTTTCTTCCTTTTTTTTTTTTTTTCTTTCAGCTTGATATTTAGTATGTCCTTTTCCTCCTTTCTCTATCAGCATGAAATATTTTTCTTTGTCCTTGGGCTTTGAATTTTTTATGGTGACATGTCTCTTTATAGGTCATGTTGGATTCAGGAATTTGGGTGTTTTTTCCATCTTGAATTTCTGTGAGAGTAGTATAAGAGGTACTTTATACGAGCTTATGGATGGAACAGTCTGAATTTAAGTATGTAGACATTAAGCTTGTTTTCTTATACAGACATGGTTCATAGTGCCCTAAGACAATTACAATAGTAATATCAAAGATCACTGACCATCATGACATATAATAAAAAAGTTAGAAATACTGTGCATATTGCCAAAATATGATATGGAGACACAAAGTGAGTACATGCTGTTAGAAAATCTGTTGGTTTCCTTAATGTAGGGTTTAAAAAACATTTTATTTGTAGGAAACATATATCTGCCAAGTACAATAAAATGATAAGTTCAGTGAAGCAAGAACTCAGTAAAGTAGAATGTAATAAAATGAGATAATCTTGTAAAAAGCTCTATGCCCATCATTACCCTTTTTCTGTATAGCTAACTTCTGTTTGCTTCTAAAATTTTAATTCATGTGTCTGAATGCTTTTCAGATAACATGTAACAGAAGACAGAGGAAACTGTCTCTTTTTTCCCTAAAATTTCCAGTTAACCAAACCCAGCCCTGATCTTCAAGGAGATTTTTATTTATTTATAGTAATAAATAAAGAAAGATATAACTAGAAACTCTTATAATTAGATCTTATAGTAGCATAATAAATTTATGTGTAAAGAGTATAATTATTTAAAATAGAAAAAGGCTGGGGCTATGGATCAACCTGCCAACACCCATGTCCAGCAGAGAAATAAACACAGAACCTTCTGCATACCATAAGGAATATTAGTCCAAAAACCCAGAGGGGTAAACAATAGAGAAGTTTCCAGTGGAGGAGATGGGATACAGAACTCTGGTGGTGGAAACCATATGAAATTATACCCCTTTTATCTTACAATCTTATAAATTCATATTAAATCACTAACAATTTTTTAAAGAGTATAGTTATTTAAGGTGATGTACCTGTGTATAGTGGTATGAGAGGAAATATTGAGTTTCACAAAATAAATAACATAGTTTTTGAGGACAAACAACAGTGCATATGTTTGAAAACTGAGTGGAAAATTGGAAGGAAAACTTTCCAGATTGAGAGAACAACAGATGTGAATACAAAGTCAAAAATAAAAAAGAAAAAAAGAAAAGATAACATTCAAAGTGCTCTATTTTGTTTAAGTTTCTAGTACTTTCATCCTTTCTCACAGACAAAAGTATATTGACTACCTATTACACCCCCACAGAATTCATTTAATTAAATTATAACACAACATCGAGCCAAAGAATCATATTTTTCTCCTTCTAGAATTTCTAGAGAAGAAAGAAATTAAGTATATTCTAAAAACATGCAATAAGCCAAATGAACACAGAAATGTATAGTGTTGCAATTGATGAAAGTGAGGATCATAATGTAGGAAAAGGATATGAGAATGTTCGGTGTGAGGGGGATTTCAGTATTCCTACACACCATATCTTATTTATTTTAAAAACCACATTACTAGGAAAATAGTGATTCACAAGTCTGTTGCTTTTGGTTCACAGTTTCATATCTCCCCATGACAGCACACTACACCTTCACCAGCTTGTCATCTCTCTTCACCAACAGTGGATCTCCACTACCCCTTTCTGAGTCCTGTCCCTCCTTCCTATCTATCATCTATCTGTCTATCTATCTATCTATCTATCTATCTATCTATCTATCTATCTATCTATCTATCATCTATCTACCATTAGTCTATCTAGATACCTATTTATTTTTAGAAAGAGAGAGAGATGCAGAGAGAGAGAGAGATCAAGACCACATCCCCACACTGATGCTTCCTTCAGTGCAGTGGGACTGGGCTTGAACCCAGGTCACATGAATGGCAAAGCAACACTTTATCCAAGAGCTATTTCACCAACCCACCAATTTTTTTTCCTTCCTTCCTTCCTTCCTTCCTTCCTTCCTTCCTTCCTTCCTCCCTTCCTTCCTTCCTTCTTTCTTTCCCCTCTCTCCCTCCTTCCTCCATTCCATTTCACATTGTTTCTCTCTCTCTCTGTCTCTTCTACCATTCCTCCCTTTCTCCCTTCATCCCTTCCCTGAGCACTGCTCAATCATGGCTTATGGCAGGCAGTTCAGTGAATTAAACCTGGAATTTCTGAGCCTCTGGCATTAGTCTTTTGCATAACATCATCTCCCTCACCTCTGAATTCCTGGTTTTACATACAATGATCTGGAACAGATTCTCTGAGAAGGTAACATGGTAATAGAAATCGAAATGTTTTCAGGAAGGTAGTTCAAGTGCAAAAACATTGTTTACTGAAGGTTACCACATTAAGTTAAGGAATAGTGTTGCGGTCAATCTAGTTTCTATTACCAAAACCATGGAAGTTTGGTTAATTTACAGCAACCAAAGGACAGTCTGAGTTTTGCAGCTCCAGTATTGTAACTTTTTTTTTTTAACTCTTTGGTGTTCATTTGTGACTTTAGAACTGCAGTTTGAATAACACAGCCCCTCAAAGTGTTTAGTTGTATATAAACAATCCAAGAAGGAACACATGTTTATAATGGTAAATGGGGGTCAGTCTAGGTACATTTATATAAATAAGGTTTTTATTCAATGACTTTTTAAAAACCCTATATTTTTGGTTGGGGAGATAGCTTAATGGTTATGCAAAAGACTTTCATACCTGAGGCTCCAATGTCCCAGGTTCAATACCCAGCATCACCATCAGTCAAAGCAAAACAGAGCTCTGTTCTTTCTCTGTATCTTTATCTCTTCATCTCCCTCTCTCTCAAATAAAATAGTTTTAAAAGATTTAACAAAACCCTACTTTTAGTTGGTTTATCATTCTGTACATACCAGGAGTATAGCTTCATAGCTCTGAGTGTATAAGCATTACCACTCAAACTCCTGTCATCACACCATTACAGTGAGCCTTTCTAGTCAATCTCCCTTCCCCATTCACCTTCTGGTAAAGTAAACACATATGTTCAAAATTGAAGGGCTTTTTTGCTGTGTTTTACCAGTGTATTATTTTCTTTTCTAATGAATGGGCATTTATTTTATAGATTGTTTTATCTTTTATTTTTGTTTATTTTCATAAGAAGACAGAGAGAAATTGAGAAAGAAGTGGGAGATAGTGATAGAGATAGACCTAAAGCACTACTTCACCCCTGTAGGTAAGTGCATTAGTTATTTTTATTCCAATGAAGAGTGAAACCATCCAACAGTAGTTGTCTTTCAGTTCTTGACATATCATTTAAAATAGTCACTTCAAGATTCATTCAGTTGTCACAAAGACATTACTTCAAATTTTTAAACATCTTAATAGTGTCCTATTGAGTATATATACTACAGATTCTTTTTTCTTAAATGTTTTATTTATAAAAAGGAAACATTGACAAAACTGTAAGATAAGAGGGGTACAACTTTGCACAATTCCCATCACCAGACCTCCATATCCCATCCCCTCCCCCGATAGCTTTCCTAGTATTTGACCCTCTGGGAGTATGGACCCAAGATCATTGTGGGACGCAGAATGTGGAAGGTCTGGCTTCTGTAATTGCTTCCCTGCTGAACATGGGCATTGACAGGTTGATCCATAGTCCCAGCCTATCTCTCTCTTTCCCTAGTGGGGAAGGGCTCTGGGAAAGTGGAGCTCCAAGGCACATTGGTGGTGTTGTCTGTCCAGGGAAGTCTGGTCGCATCCTGCTAGCATCTGGAACCTGGTGGCTGAAAAGAGAGTCAACATACGAAAGCAAACAAATTGTTGAGCAATCATGGACTTACGGTGAAATAGTGCAGATGAAGTGTTGGGGGGAGGGGGTCCTCCATTTTGTAGGTAGCTAGTAGGCGTATTTTAGTTATATTTCAAAGGGGCTGTAGCTATACTAGTGGTTTTTCTTTTTTTTTTTTTTACAGATTAAAAAAAATTCCATTAATGATTTAATAATGATTAACAAGAGTGTAAGATAACAGGGGTATAATTCCATACTGCTACCATTACCAGAGTTCCATGTCCCATACCCTGCATTAGAAGCTTCCCTATTCTTTATCCCTCTGGGAGTAAGGACCAAAATTATTTATGGGGTACAGAAGGTGGAAAGTCTGGCTTCTGTAGCCACTTCTCCACTGGACATAGACTTTAGTAGGTCACTCCATACCCCCAACCTGTTTCTGTCTTTCCTTGGTGGGGTACTACAGATTCTTTATCCATTTGTGTCTCTATGGGTACTCAGACTGATTCCATGTTTTTGTTATCATAAATAATGCTTTTATGTACTTAAGGGTGCAAGTTTCCTTTTGAATTAGTGTCTTAATATCCTTTGAATAAATGTTAATTTTGATGCAATTTAAATGTAATTGTTTGATTTATCTTTCATTTAATTCACTCTTTGCAAATACAATTCATAATCTCGTTACATTTTATGTATTTATTTTGTAGATTACTACCTTAATACATGTAGAATTTCAGGTGTTTTGTGGTGAGTTTGGGCTTTCCACATCTATTATCAAATTATGTGTAAGTAGTAATTAAGTAGTAATACTTTTTCTTTGATTTTCCAGTTTAGATGCTTTTTATATATTTTTAGTATCTGGTTGTTTTTCCTAGAGACTTTTAATGTTGTTGTTTTTTTTTTGACACCTGCAGACCTGCTTCACTGCCTGTGAAGCGACTCCCATGCAGGTGGGGAGCTGGGTACTCGAACCGGGATCCTTACGCCCGTCCTTGCGCTTTGCACCACGTGCACTAAGCCGCTGCGCTACTGCCGGACTCCCCCTAGAGCCTTTTTAAAACAACACTGAAATTTAATAATGAGGGATAGCGTGTTTTACTGCTGATCTTTTAGTTTCCACCACTAAATATGAAGGTTTATCATAACATTTATTAATTTGTATTATGTTGCTATTATTTTTTAAATTATGTTTTACAATTTGTTGACTTCTGTTAGTGTGCCTTTTCAGCATCTTTTGATAGGACCATGTGGTTTTTATTTATTATTTTTTGATCTCCCCCCACAGCTCTCAGCCCTGCCCCCCAACTTCCTTTTACCTGTCTCTTGTGACAGAACCTTTCTCTACCTCTGCAGGTCTCTTTCTCTCTTTCTCTTCATTTTCTTTCCTTTCCTTCTCTCTTTCTTTCTTTCTTTTTAACATTTTTCCTT
Source organism: Erinaceus europaeus (assembly GCF_950295315.1). Classification (NCBI taxonomy): domain Eukaryota; kingdom Metazoa; phylum Chordata; class Mammalia; order Eulipotyphla; family Erinaceidae; genus Erinaceus; species Erinaceus europaeus. The sequence continues at coordinate 94,217,453 of NC_080166.1, forward strand.
TATTGGGGGATTAATGTTTTACAGTTGCCAGTAAATACAATAGTTTGTACATGCATAATATTTCTCAGTTTTCCATATAACAATACAACCCCCACTAGGTCCTGTGGTTTTTATTTTATGACAATGGTTGACATAGCCCCTTGGCCACAGTATATAATTCTTTTAAACATATTGTTGGATTTAATTAGCCAAGAATTTTTTGTTGTTTTTAAATTTTATTTATTAATTATTTCTTTATTGGAGGATTAATGGTTTACAGTCAACAGTCATTTAAGTACAATAGTTGTACATGTATAACATTTCTATGTAACGATACAGCCCCCAGTAGGTCTCCTCTGCCATCATGCTCCAGGACCCAAACCCTCCCCCCTAAGTCCAGAATTTTTTACTTTGGTGCAGTACACCAACTCCGGTCCAAGTTCTGCTTAGTGTCCTCCCTTCTGATTTTGTTCTTTAACTTTTGTCTATGAGTGAGATCATCTCATATTCATCCTTTTGTTTCTGACTTATCTCACTTAACATATCTTTAAGCTCCATCCAAGATGGGGTAAAGAAGGTGAATTCACCACCACAAGTTACTTAGACATTCATCTGTTGTTGGACACCTGGGTTACTTCCAGTTTTTGGCTATTACAAATTGTGCTGCTATGAATATTGCTATACACAAATCTTTTTGGATATGTATGTTTAGTTCCTTAGTACTGTTTTCTTTTTTTTATATATCAGAAATATTGGTTTACTCTGTGTGCATATGTGTGTGGTTGTGTTCATTGTGCACACACATAGCTGTCCTCTTTTGTAGTCCAACTCCATCTGGACCCAAAGAAGAGAAAAAGAAAGGAAGCTGAAAGTAGTAATAGGTTGCAAGTGTGACTTCGCAAGGAAGAGAAGGCAGGACCATAGGAAAAAACTGGGCAAACTCTCTCTCTCTCTCTCTCTCTCTCTCTATATATATATATATATATACATATATATATATATTTATATATATATATATGTAGATAGTTATGGAAATAATAATCAACCCATATCTGCAACCTTGAGAGAACTACTGTACAGAACTTTGGTGGTGGGAATGGTGAAGAATTATATCCCTACTATCTTATATTTTGTAAATCAATATTAAGTCACTAATAAAATTTTAAAAAGTGAATTGAGTACTGGTTCCTCTACATGAGTTCTAAGAGTTGAAAAAACTTGAAGAACTTGGGGGACATAATGACTAAACAACAACAAAATAATGTGTCTTTTTCTTGTATGTTGATTTATATTACAAGTGGTACGATAATAGAAAGAAAAAGAGAACTCTATTGTGAACTAATGGAATCTGTGTGACCTACAATAGAACAGACATTGCTTTGTTGATAAACTTGCCAGATAAGTCCAAAGGAAATCTAATCTTATTCATAATCTGTAAAAAGACTGCAATTTGAGTAAGTAGCCAACTGCTACTGCTGACTGAATTTCCAGTGTTCAGTATTTGAAAACTATTTTTCTAGCACTTGCTGCCACTGCTGTGTGTGTGTGCGTGCGTGCTTGTGTGTGTGTGTGTGTGTGTGTGTGTGTTCACAGTGCTTCCCTTTGCAGGCATTTCGACTCCACTATGTAAAAGCTAGGTTAGTAGACTTATGATGTGATCTTGAGATGTTTCAAGCTGGGTTTAGCATGTGTCTGTTCAAACTACTGGGCATAGATTGTCTCTATTCAATTTCTATTAAGTCGAGCCTGAAATTTTCATCCAAAAGTCTCCTTTTTCTTGATTCTCTGCTTCCTTGCTATAAGAGGCTCTTAACAACTGCCCTCCTGGGAAGCTTCAGAGTGAGGAAATGGTGGGTGGAGCAGAGGAGAAAGAAAAAGAATACATGCTGTGGGAAGCTGCACTGTTATAGTTTCTTTTCCTCTCATTGAGATTTAATCACTGGTTGGAGAAAATTGGAATGTTGCAAGAATGAGGACCAAAGTAGGATGGGAGAAGGAGGGGATGGCAGGAGAATTCAGTCATAAGGCCAAGAGATGTTTAGTAATGTAATAATGCTCAATCAATTCTGCTATAGAAATCTGTAGTGATTAGGGAGATAGAATCACTCAGGGAACAAGGTAAAGTTTTTCTATTTTTTCCCCAAAGATTTATAAATAGGTCTACAAGATTTACAAGTAGGTTACACTGATAGATTAAGAGGATTTAAATTAATGTTTCTGTAGCTTTCTACTTCCTCACTTTAGGGACAATATGTTCTAGAGAACCCTCTTGACTGGTCACCCCTTTCTGTAATTTTTCTAGATATACATGCACACTGACTCAATTACTTTTATTCCAGTATTCTAAGGCAGGACCCAGACTATTTAAAGTGTAGGCTCTTATCAGTATAACAACTATTATTATTACTATTGGAATAGACTCTTAATAAAATGTTATTTTCATAAAAAAGCAAAGTGAGACTCAGCAATCAAGTATGCTCTGCTTAATTTCTATTTAAAGGGACATATTTTCACATATCCCTATAGATATTGGGAGTTGAGTACACCACTGAGTCAGTTTTGAGAACTTCTAAAGACTGGATGGTTTAGAGAGTAAAAGGGGCAAGAATCCTGCTGGAAGATAGCAGAAAAAGAAAATGTTCATTGTGGTAGAAAATATAATGCATGGGAGTCCGGCGGTAGCAGTGGGTTAAGCACATGTGGCAGGAAGCACAAAGACCAGCAGAAGAATCCTGGTTTGAGCCCCCAGCTCCCCACCTGCAGGGGAGTCGATTTACAAGTAGTGAAGGAGGACTGCAGATGTCTATCTTGCTCTCCCCCTCTCTGTCTTCCCCTCCTCTCTCCATTTCTCTCTCTCCTATCCAACAATGATGACAACAATAATAACTACAACAATAAAACAACAAGGGCAACAAAAGAGAATAAATAAATATTTTTTAAAAAGAAAATACAATGCATAACTGTCCTGAACATTTGTTTTTCAGATTCAGCTATGTGCTTAACTTAATTAATGACTTTGAACAAATTATAATGTAAGACTTTCTACATCACAGAAAAATGGGTAGAACTTGAGTGAACATATACAGCTTTTGAAAAAATGTATCTTTGCTTTCAAGGAATACATTTCTTTAGTTATTTCAATTTCCTCAAGTGTGAAATGAAAACAATATTAGTTCACTTTCTTACTTACTAATAAAGACTTGGATTGTATCAGAAAGTGATTTGGAAGATGTAAAATGATCCAATATTACTAATACATTAATAGCCATAAAAATATTTCAGAGACAAATATGCAGGCTCTACTTTTTGTGCTAATCAAAAACCAGGAGATAGTTTACTTTATGTGAAAAAAATGAGGCAGCTGCTGACCAGATAGAAATTAGTATAGTATGCTTCTAAGATGTGTGTGTGTATTCATACATAAACACAGAGGAAGCTACAATTATGTTAGTAAATACACAAAGTAAATTATCCACCAAAGCTGCATATCTTATTCCTTCCTATATTTTCAATAGTTACTACTGTTGAAGGAGTTAAGGAATGAAAGAATGCAAATAGTAGAGATATCTTTAGATATCTTTTTAAGTATCTTTATTATTCTTTTTTCATTTCAAATTTAACTCCTATTTTTACCTGAAAACACATTTTCTTTCCTTGATACTCTTTCTCTTCACTGCTAAGATCTTGAGAACAGTCTGCTACAGTTCATTGTGACTCCAAATAATCTATGTGTATGAATCAAAAGATGTTAGTGTTGAAAACACATATTACATACTACAATATTTTACTATTTTTATTGCTTCTTGAGTTTGTTTTTAGTAAGTTCCATGAAATATAGTGGCTAGCACTTAGCACAGGATGGAGCACAGTATAGTAATCTAGTACATCTTGAATAACTTGTCCCATTCAATAGAGCACTTGGTGTGAGTGCCTGGCTAGAGGTTCAATACTAATTGGAATATTACATAACAACATGAGTAATGGGATTTTGAAACTTTCCGTTACATTTTTTATTTATTCCTATTCAGTGTTGAGAGGGTTCCCTGTATAAAAGGCACATTTATTATTTTCCCTAGGTGATGCCTAGTGTCTTTTTCCACCTTTAAATACATTAAAGAATTTCTTTCAATTTCATGAAAAGAACATTTTATGAAGAGTCTGTTCCAATAGTAATAACAATAGTTGTTATAGTGATAAGAGCCTACTCTTTAGATTGACCAGCAATGACATCGTTATCCTAACAGTTGTCCATTGTCTCCCATCCTTCATAAGCTCTGAGGATAGAGCTTTGTTTTGTGCTCAGAGTTTGTTACAAGGGTTAAGTTTGCTGAGAGTGACTTAATTGATAGAATATCAGATTTTAATGTCTGAGGTTCCTGGTCTCTATCTCTGTCCCTTTCTGTCTCTCTTTCCTTTCTCTTTAATAGTCCTTTGTAATAAATTACACAGATACACACACACACACACAGACACACACACACACACACATACACACACACACACATACACACACAGACACACACACACACAGACACACACACACACACTAAGAAAGTTACCTGATTAAGGTAGATGAAGCTCACAGTTGTTTGTAGAAAAGAGGTAGCTTATGAGACAACCCACCCCCAACTTCATTTGTAAACTTCCTATTATTTTCTTTGAATTCCACCAATTCCTGGTTAAATAAAAAGACTGAGCACAAAATTGTTCTACCTTCATTCTCTACCTAAAAGGCAGGTTTGGATTCATATAGGTTTTCATAATCAGGGTTTGGACTCAAAAGGAATGCCAGCCATATGGTCTTAGAAAGGGAACAGGCTGGTTTTTATTCAGTGTGGTATTGATTTTCAAGATCTTTGCCACTGGATAAATTTTCCCAGGCAAGACCTTTATGCATATATATACATATATATATATATATTTAATTTTCAGAGTCTTATGTTGGTAAGGGAGCCTGAAACATGAAAATCTTTTTGCACAAACAGTATGCTATCTCTTTGGCCCCATTTATATTTCCCCTTTATTATTATTTTTTTCAGAAGAGGTTATTATACAGTTTTTTCCCCATTTAAAACATTGCTTCTACCATTAACAGAATAAGCGGTTCAACAATTTCTCTTCTCTCTCCCGTTTAAATTTAGGCAAAAGGGGAATTTGAAGGGAGTAAAACCTCCATGACTTTTTTACTCGTCATTTTTTTCCCACATAAATATGTGCATCTAGCTTTTACTCCATTCCTAACACAAGTTCATGCTTCTCTATCAGGGCATTGCTCCTGATATTTTAGCCTGTCACATCTCCCTGAACAGATGGTCCCTGCAGGGAAGCTCCAGGAAATGCAGGGTGCCTGGTTATGCCTGTCCGCATTCCCTATTGGGGTTTCAGTTGACAGGTCGTGAAACCAGTTTCCCTCAGATTAGGGGTCCTTGGTCCAGTCTCCACAGGTTCCAGAGTCTGAAGAGACCCTTTGCAGTTAGGTTCAGTGGTTGCCTCATTTGGCTGCTAGCTCCGTTCCCGAGACGAGAGTGATATCCTATCTGACCAATCAGAGAGGAAAGTTGCTCTGCTGAACCTGCCTCATTTTCCACGGGGCACCAATAGCCGCTCGGAGAGGCCGGGCTGCTTCTGTCAGGTCGCCGGGTGGGCTCCGCTGCAGCGAGCAGGGGCGCGGGTGGGCGATGCGTTCCCAGGTGTTGGCAGCGCAAGCCAGGGGCCTGTAGTCGCAGGTCCTGCCGAGACGCGGAGGCGAGCCAGAGTAGGGAGCAGGTAGGTAGGTGACAGGGCTGGTCCTTCTCTGCAGATGGAGCCCCGAACCCGAACGCATGCTTTCTTGCTCCTGTTGCACCCACCCTGCCCCGCCCCGCCCTCGTCACCCCAGTTCTCAGGTGGTTTCCTCAGCACTGGTTGTGGAGTGCGGCTGCAAGAACCTGGGTGGCGGCTGTCTGGGTTGGTTTGGGGAGGTGGGTGGTGCAGAATGAGGTACTCGGGAACAGGCGGGGCTGGACGGCAGTGCCCGGGGGCGGGGAGCCCACACCTGGGTCTTACCAACTTTCTTCCGGGAGGTGGCTGCATGGCGCCCCTGACTCGCCCAGTGGGTGCTTTGTGGCCCCGGCAGGGGAGGGAGAATGGCTCTCCCTTTCACGGAAGCTTTATCCCCACCTGCTTGCTTTTTCCTTTGCGACCTGCGTCTAGACTCTGCCCCATCCCCGGGGGGTTGGGTAGTGCAGGGGAAGGGTGGTGGAGGGACGGGGGACGTAGGAAAAATATGGAAGTTGCAGTAAGGGAGAAGGGGACTTGCACCCCCCCCCCCCGCCACCTCCCACCCCACCCCTCGGTTCAGAATCAGCTTCCTTTGGGAATGGGGGGGGGCGGGGATGGGAGGATTCTTGCAACTCAAAGGACATTTTTTTAATGAGTCACATCTCGCCTGAGAAGACTCGGGCCCATGCCCTGTCTGGTGCATACTGAGGAGGGTGGTCCCGAAGGGGATGTCTGTTGAGAAACACCTACTCGATTTTATTTATTTATTTATTTATTTTTAAAGGTGGGTTGATCCTTTGGGATTCCCAGAGTCCTGTAATTGCGCCCTAAGGGGCTCCCAGTGGCTTACAGGCTGCCTGCCTGCGTGACCGCATCTGGTAGTAGGTGTTGGCTGGGTGCCGGTTCCTGCTGGAGTCAGATTGCTGGAAGCAGTAGGCAGCAGAATTGCAGAGAAATTAGACACTGCACCACTGTCTGCTGATGACACTATGCACTAAAAAAAAAAAAAATCACTGAAAAATTGGGGCGATGGGAAAGAGGGAGAGGAGAGAGCTGCAGCCTCCTTCCATCTAGCCATTGCCAATATCCAGCCATAGCATTTGTCTGTGCGGGAGTGTGTGCACATCTCCAAGGTGGAGCTATATATAGCTCAGGCACACCCAGCCCTTTCTGCCTGCTGCTGAGCAGGCTGCCTTGGCCTTGGGAAGCAATCTGGAAGCTCTGGGTGGGAGGGGCAAAAGGGGACCAAAATCTCCATTTGGAGGAAAGCCAGAGAAGATTTGCTCAGACTAAAGAAACGCTGTATGGAATAATGTTTCTGCAATGCATATGATGATAACTCTTTCCAAACATTATTTTGAATGCATCCTCAGAGTGTTATTTGGTCTACATCCATTTCCCAGCATTTTTTCAGCTTCACTTTGTACGTGTGAAAATTACCCATCTGCAGTATTTATACATACACCAAAAGACATATATCTGGGTTATTAAATTTTCCAGATCATGATGGTTAGCTTGTGTCTGGACCTTTGCTGTTCAGTAGTGAATTTATCCGAATAGTACCTCATAGTTAGAAACATTTGGGGGACCTAGGGACATGATCCATCACTTCACATTATGGAGAATTAAGAGATCTTCCGAACCTTTGAAGTTAGTTTTGGTTTTCCTTTGTACAGATTGTACTTGTGGGTCAGATATTTAAACCTCTCCTACTGTCGTGTATTATATTTATTTCTGCTATGTGGACTTTCTTTTATAGATATATGAGCATTATTTTCCCTACTGCCTGGAATTATTTCATACAGATGATAACCTGTCCATTTCTTAGATGAGACAGGTTGAGAGGTCACAAGATTAATTTTTTAAGCCTTCCTAAGACCCACTGTTTTGACACTAATAGACCAACAACCTACTATAAATTATATTGCATAGCTTTTCTCCTCAAACAAAATGTTTGAAATTCTCATGATTTTTTTGTCCTGGCAACAAGATTCCATCAATTTCTACATGAGTAACAATACAAGCTAGGGCTATTATTATTACTACTATCATCAATAACATACTTCACCAGAAACTTTATAATACAATTCCGCCTTGTCAAGTCATTTCAAAGGTAAATGATTTAGTCTACCTAGGTTGCCCATCCCAAGCAGTGGGAATTGCATTTTTAATTTTGACTTTGCAACTTCTTTGCTACCTGATTTGAGGTGCACTAATTGACTTCTCACAATCATAGTTTCCTAGTCTTTAAAAAGGAAAATAATGGCACCAAGGTGTTTGTGAGAATTTAATAAATATATGTATACTTTCCACCAGAGGGTGGACACATAGTGAGTCATTAATCAATTAAACTATTATTAATTAAACAATATGTTGGCATCTATCAATTTATGCATTTTCAAATTCATCATTTTTGCTCTGTCATTTCTAAGACTGTTATCAATCCTTTCTGTAATGTCTATGAGGTAATTTTTACTTGGAAATATAACCGTGTTATGTCTTATTTTATTGCTTATATCCTTATTTGTATTTCTTATTTGTCTTCTAATTAGACTGAAAGTACTTAGCAGAAAAAGAGCATGACATATGCTTTTGAACCCTTCACCACACTGATCTCATTTCTAAGAAGACTCAAAGATTGTTATTGAGGGAATATTATCAAAAAGTACTGTTTAGATGGAAGCAACAACACCTTAGATATAACCTATTTACTGATAGAGGGCTATAATTATGTGTTAGGAACTGCTTTTGGAAGCCCCTTTGATGCCATTATCCTCTCTGCATGGAGTAATGGGTTATATGAGCTGTATATATTTCCAGAGGTTGTTTCAATTCTCCACCTGGCATTTAGACCATGTACAGGTGATTCTGTGTATTTTCTCGTTTATTGTGCCCCTTGAAACTGAATAGAGACTCAATTGAAAGAATTGATGTTACAAGCTTTATCTTACTTTTCTAAGCTTTCTTTTTTGTCTTCTTCTCTTACTACTTTGAGCTCTCAAATAAATTGCTTTGAATTCATGAAAGTTCATTTCATTGGAAGTAAATTTCTCTCTCTGCACTTCCATTTCTAGTCCTTCTCCACAAACCATTCCAAAATCCCTATCCTATTTTCTAAGAACACAGACATTGGAAGGAAGCCTACATGTGATAATATTTATAAATCATTATTCAGATAAGTGAATGTCAGTAAACTAACAAGTAATTTTTTTTTTAAATTTTTTATTTAAGAAAGGATTAGTGAACAAAAGCATAAGGTAGGAGGGGTACAACTCCACACAATTCCCACCACCCAGTCCCCATAACCCACCCCCACCCATGATAGCCTTCCCATTCTCTAGCCCTCTGGGAGCATGGACCCAGGGTCCTTGAGGGTTGCAGAAGGTAGAAGGTCTGGCTTCTGTAATTGCTTCCCCGCTGAACATGGGCGTTGACTGGTCGGTCCATACTCCCAGTCTGCCTCTCTCTTTCCCTAGTAAGGTGTGTCTCTGGGGAAGCTGAGCTCCAGGACACATTGGTGGGGTCTTCAATCCAGGGAAGCCTAGCCAGCATCCTGGTGGCATCTGGAACCTGGTGATTGAAAAGAGAGTTAACATATGAAGCCAAACAATTTGTTGAGCAATCATGGATCCCAAGCTTGGAATAGTGGAGAGGAAGTGTTAGGGAGGTACTCACTGCAAACTCTAGTGTAATCCTGCTTTCAGGTATATATTTTGCAGTAGTTTATGGATACGTGTGCACATAAGCTCTCTCTCACAGAAACTGGTGTATGTCTAGGTTATGGGACTTTGTTAGAAAGTGAACTACCTGAGATGAAATTAGAGTGTACTATTAAAGGAAAGGTCTCACCCGAGTAATGAAGCTGAAGGGTTGTCATTCCACACGAGAAGTCTCTGGATACAGTCTGAGGTGAAGCATGTTGAGATGGCAATCGTTGCTTTGGTTAGGTTGTGATCGGCGGATGCAATATTATTTGGTTTGGATTGGGAGATGCATACGGGAAAGTGGGCCCTATCCAAGGGTGCCAGGACTGGGGGAAGTAGGGGCTCTATAGTGAAGATGTGAGGTTCCTGCTGTCTTAGGGTTCAAAAAGACAATCAATAGTTAATATTATTATCACATTATTTGTTAATTGGGTTAACTTTGAAAAGTCCCTTTGTTATGGTTTGCTGTACAGTACCCAGTATCTTGTATATAGCTGTGCTATTGGAATCTTCTAATCTACTTGGTCTAGGCTTTTGAGAGAGTCCACATATCAAATACGTAGCCTATATATTACAAAGATTCAGTTTGTCTTTTGAGAAACTTTGAGACATACAATTGATTTCCCCCTCTCATATTAATTAACTACTGATTTATATGTCTACATTTTGCTAGGAATGTACATAAACACCATTCCCACCACCAAAGGACTGTGACCCATCCCTCCCGCCCACTCCCACCCCCCCACTGGCCCAGGAAGCTACATGTCTACCCCTCACCACTGGGTTTTTACTTTGGTGCCCTACTTACAATTTGATCAGGTCTTGCTTTTAGTTTCCCTTTCAGATCTTCTAAGTCAGCTTCTGTTGATGAGTGGGATCATCCCATACTCATCTTTATCTTTCTGACTTAGTTCACTTAACATAATTCCTTCTAGCTCTGTCCAAGATGGGTCAGAGAAGGTGGGTTCATTGTTCTTGATAGCTGCATAGTATTCCATTGTGTATATATACCACAGCTTTCTCAGCCATTCATCTGTTGTTCGGCACCTGGGTTGCTTCCAGGTTTTAGCTATTATGAATTGTGCTGCTATGAACATAGGAGTACACACCTCTTTTTGGTTGGGTGTTATGGAGTCCTTGGGGTATAACCCAAGGAGAGGAATTATTGGGTCATATGGAAGGTCCATGTCTAGCCTTCTGAGAGTTTTCCAGACTGCTCTCCACAGAGGCTGTACCAATTTACATTCCCACCAGCATGTAAAAGGGCTCTGTCCCCACATCCTCTCCAGCATTTGTTGCTGCTGTCCTTTTTGATGTATGCCATTCTTACAGGAGTGAGGTGGTATCTTAGTGTTGTCTTAATTTGCATTTCTCTGACAATCAGTGACCTAGAGCAGTTTTTCATATGTTTGTTAGCCTTTTGGATCTCCTCTGTGGTGAATGTTTTGTTCATTTCCTCTGCCAATTTTTGGATGGGGTCATTTGCTTTTTTGGTGCTAAGTTTGCTGAGCTCTTTATATATTTTGGTGATTAGTTTCTTGTCTGATGTCTGGCATGTGAAGATCTCCTCCCATTCTGTGTGGGGTCTCTCTGTTTGTTTAATAGTTTCTTTGGATGTGCAGAAGCTTTTCAATTTGATGTAGTCCCATTGGTTTGTTTCTGCTTTGGTCTTCCTTGCAATTGGGTTTGATTCATCAAAGATGTCCTTGAGGTGTAGATGGGAAAGTGTTTTACCAATGTTTTCCTCTAAGTATTTGATTGTTTCTGGTCTGACATCCAGGTCTTTGATCCATTTGGAGTTGATTTTTGTTTCTGGTGAGATAAAGTGGTTCAGTTTCATTCTTCTGCATGTTTCAACCCAGTTTTCCCAGCACCATTTATTGAAGAGAGCCTCCTTTTTCCATTTAATACTTTGGGCCCCCTTATCAAAGATTAGATGCCCATAGGTGTTGGGATTTACTTCTGGGCTTTCAATTCTGTTCCACTGGTCTGTGTGCCTATTTTTGTTCCAGTACCATGCTGTTTTGATGATGATGGCTTTATAATATAGTTTAAGGTCTGGGAGTGTGATGCCTCCATTTCTGTTTCTTTTCCTTAAGATGGTTTTGACAATTCTAGGTGTTTTCAGGTTCCAGATAAATGATTGTAGTGTTTGTTCTATTCTCTTAAAGAAGCCTGGTGGAACTTTGATGGTATTGCATTAAATTTGTATATGGCTCTGGGGAGAATATTCATTTTGATGATATTTATTCTTCCAATCCATGAGCATGGGATATCTTTCCATTTCTTGGTATCAGTTTCTATCTCCTTGAGTAGCGACTCATAGTTTTCAACATACAAGTCTTTCATTTCTTTGGTCAACTTTATTCCTAGGTATTTGATTGATTTTGCTGAAACAGTAAATGGGAGTTATTTCTGGATGTCTTCTTCTTCAGATTTAGTGTTTGCATAACGAAATGCCACTGATTTTTGTACATTGATTTTGTAGCCTGATACCTTGCTATATTGCCTAACAACTTCCAGTAATTTTCTACTGGATTCTTTAGGTCTTTCTATGTATACTGTCATATCATCTGCAAATAGTGAGAGCTTGACTTCTTCCCTTCCGATCTGTATTCCTTTGATTTCTTTCTCTTGCCTGATTGCTATGGCAAGAACTTCCAATACTATGTTGAAGAGTAACGGTGACAGTGGACAGCCCTGTCTAGTCCCCGATCTGAGGGGGAATGCTTTCAGCTTCTCTCCATTGAGTATGATGTTGGCTGTAGGTTTGCTATATATAGACTCCACTATCTTGAGGAATTTCCCATCTATTCCCATTTTTTGTAGAGTTTTGAGCATGAATGGGTGTTGGATTCTGTCAAAGGCTTTCTCTGCATCTATTGAGATAATCATGTGGTTTTTGGCTTTGCTTTTATTGATGTGATGAATGACATTGATTGATTTACGGATGTTGAACCAGCCTTGCATTCCTGGGATGAATCCCACTTGGTCATGATGAACAATCTTTTTGATATGTTGCTGTATCCGGTTGGCCAAGATCTTGTTTAATATTTTGGCATCTATGTTCATCAGAGATATTGGTCTGTAGTTTTCCTTTTTTGTTCTGTCCCTATCAGCTTTTGGTATCAGGGTGATGTTGGCTTCATAAAAGGTGGAAGGGAGTATTCCTGTTTCCTCAATCTTATGGAATAGCTTAAGAAGTATGGGTATTAACTGTTTCCTGAAAGTTTTGTAGAATTCGTTTGTGAAGCCATCTGGTCCAGGACTTTTGTTGTTGGGGAGATTCTTAATAACGGTTTCAATTTCTTTGTCTGTGATTGGTGCATTTAGATTTTGTAGTTCTTCTTGGTTCAGTTTTGGAAGTGCATAGGTTTCTAGGAATTGTTCCATTTCTTCCAGATTCTCTAGCTTGGTGGCATATAGTTCTTTATAGAAGTTTCACAGAATTCTCTGGATTTCTGTGGTGTCAGTTGTGATATCTCCTGTATCGTTTACAATTCTATTAATTTGAGTCTTCTCTCTTTTTTGTTTGGTGAGTCTGGCTAGGGGTTTGTCAATTTTGTTTAATCTTTCAAAGAACCAACATTTGGCTTCATTGATCTTTTGTATGGTTCTTTTATTTTCGATGTTGTTTATTTCTGCTCTAACTTTAGTGATTTCTGTCCTTCTGGTTGCTTTAGGGTTCCTTTGTTCCTCTTCCTCTAAGTCCTTGAGGTGTGTAGTAAGGTCGTTCATTTGGGCTTCTTCTTGGTGTTTAATATGTGATTGTATGGCTATAAGTTTCCCTCTCAGTACTGTTTTCGCTGTGTCCCAAATATTTTGATAGGTTGTGTCTTCATTTTCATTAGTTTCCAGGAACATTTGAATTTCCTGTTTGAGTGAGTCTCTGACCCAGTGGTTCTTAAGGAGTATGTTGTTTAGTTTCCAAATTCTATGTCTTTTAATAATTTTCCGTTTGTTGTTAAAAGTTAGTTTTACTCCACTGTGGTCTGAGAAGATACTTGGGATGATTTCAATGCTCTTGAATTTATTGATGCTGTCTTTGTGGCCTAACATGTGGTCTATCCTTGAGTATGTGTTATGTGGATTTGAAAAGAAGGTGTATTCCAGTTTTTTGGGGTGGAGGAGTCTGAAAATGTCCAAGAGGTCTAGTCTGTCAATCTCTTCATTCAATTCTCTTGTATCTTTATTGGTTCTCTGCTTTGTTGATCTGTCTAAGTGTGAGAGTGGGGTATTGAAGTCTCCCACTATTATTGTATTACTATTGATGTATTTTTGAAATTCTTTCAGTAGATGCTTAATGTATTTTGATGGTCCCTCGTTGGGTGCATAGATGTTAATAATTGTTAAGTCTTCTTGGCTGATTGATCCTCTAATCATTATGTAATGTCCTTGCCTATCTTTTATTACTTGATTTAATTTAAAATATCGTGTCTGAGATGAGAATGGCTGTTCCTGCCCTTTTTTGTGGACCGTTAGCCTGTATGATAGTTTTCCATCCTTTCACTTTAAGTCTGTGTTTATCTTGTGACAGATGGGATTCTTGCAAGCAGCATATGGTTGGGTTATGTTTTCTGATCCATCCCCCCACCCTGTGCCTTTTGATGGGTGAATTTAAGCCATTGACATTTATTGATATTATGGATTTAATGTATTGTAGTGCCATTGTTCTAAAAAACAATTTGTTTACTCTGATATATTGCAAGTATTATAGTGATGTTCTTGTTTATAAGAGGTCTTTTACTACCTCTTTCAGGGCCAGCTTGGTGATGGTTGCCTCCTTTAACTGTTGTTTGTCTAAGAAGGTTTTGATCCCTCCATCTAGCTTGAATGAAAGTCTAGCAGGATATATTATCCTTGGTTGAAACCCTTTTTCATTCAGGGTTTGATAGATATCTTGCCACTGCCTTCTGGCTTTTAGAGTTTGAGTTGAGAAATCTGCAGATAGTCTTATGGGTTTTCCCCTGTATGTGACTTTTTGTTTCTCTCTTGCAGCCTTTAGGATCCTTTCTTTATCCTTACTTCTTCTCATTGTGACTATGATGTGTCTTGGTGTTTTCAGGTCTGGGTTGATTCTGTTTGGTACTCTCTGGGCCTCTTGAACCTTGATATCCTTTCTGTTATTCAGGTCTGGGAAGTTTTCTTGTATTATTTCCTCTAGAATGTTTTCTTCCCCTTCCTCTCTTTCTTCCTCTGGCAGGCCAATTATACGAATGTTACTTCTTTTGAGATCATCCCATATGTCTCTGTTGTTGTTTTCAGTGTCTCTCAATCTCTTTTTAAGCTCTTTCACCTCTTTCTTAGTTTTCTCTAACTCATCCTCTGTCTGACTAATTCTGTTTTCTGCTTCTGTTAGTCTGCTTTCCCTTGCCTCAGCTTCTTTCTTCATTACAGCTATTTCAGCTTTCAGTTCTCTAATTGTCTCAAGATAATCAGTATTTTCCTTGGGGGTCTCAACTGTTGTTTCCCTAATACTGCCATTCCTTTCCTCCAATGTTGTTTTCATTTCTGTGATTAATAAGTTTATTATTGCTTGCATACTTTTCTTATCTATGGTTACTTCTGACTGATTTGTGGTTTCTTCTGGGCTCTTGTCTTCATTCATTGGGGTAGCAGTTTTATTTGTTTTTAATCTACCCATTTTTTTATGTGTTTCTCTCTTTTTTTTTTTTATTTTTATGCTCTGTTGTTCCTCAGTTGTTGTGTTTTGAGCACAAGTAACACTGTACTAAATACCTTTATGACAATTGCACTCACCAACCTCCGGAATAACAGTAGCAACTGAAGTAAGTATTGAGGGAGTTTAATCGTTACCAGTTAGCCAAACAATTTCTCCAGTCCATGAAAAACTAGTAACCAAATCCCAGTGAAGAAAGAGAAAAGAAAGAGAGGATAGCAAGAATAGACAGTTATGCAAATCTACTATCCAGTGTATATTCTAAGGGTAACAAGAGTGTAAAGGGAACTAGAGCAGAGATACACACATAGAGAGTTCACTCTGGGTCAGATTTCTTCCCCAAAGTAATTCACAAATTCAGAAAGGCAAAGAAGAAAGAAGTGTATGACAAGATTAAAAAAAAAAGAGAGATAGAGAGAGATAAAAGAGAGAAAAGGGAGAAGATAAGAAGAAGAGTTGTAATTAAAGAGCAGTGTGAGGAACTTCCCAAATGTGTATCAGTGAATTAAAAAAAAAAACAAAAACACCGTGTTTGGTGGTATGGGGTATCCTGCTAGTAGCTGGTCCCAGGCACTGCTTATGGGGGGGGGGGCGGCGGGAAGGATGTATGCTTGAAAATTAAAAGGAAGAAAAAAGAATTTTTTTCCCCTACTCTAATTCTTAACCCAAATTAAGTTATAGACACCTCCTTGTTGTCACCGCTATGGCCCCTTATTGGCTGGCCTGCTAAAGGCAGAAAATCCTATTGTTTACAAGAGATGTGTCCGGAGCTCCTAGGCTAGCCGCTTCTCAGTCCGCCATCTTCCGGGAAACCCCCCCCTCCAGACTTTTTTAAAGGATTTCTCAAAAATGAAAACTAGCTCCAAGTCCTTTGATCCAATGAGAGCTATACTCAAGGAGTCTTTGGATCCGCCCTCAGGGTCGCGGTGGACCCTGGAGACTCCCAAGAGAAAGCCCCCGAGCTAAAGTGCTCTCTCCGGGTCCTCTGCCTGCCGCGCTCTGCAACTGGCGGAGGAGCTGCCTTCCTGGGCGACAATGCCCGGTGCACTCTCCTTGCCCGGCGCCGCCTGGGAATTCTGGCGCCCCGCTAGTCCGTGTCACCTTTACTCTAATTCTTAACCCAAATTAAACCGTAATCACTTCTTTGGTGTCCCCCCTTATTGACTGGCCTGCTAAAGGCAGAAAATCCTACTGTTGCCGAAGATGCGATCAGAGCACTCGCTGTTAGCGACTTCTCAGGCCGCCATCTTCCTAACTCCCCCCACTAACAAGTAATTTTAATAGCATTTACTTCAGAATCTTTTGTAGTATCTTATTTTGTGTATTACAAGAGATAATATATGTAGCATTTAAAATAGAATTTTGCCCATGGTAAATTACTCATAAATAAGAGCTGTTAGTAATAGAATTACTGTTTACAGAAATAATGAGGTTCATATTGAATATACTTTTTTGGTTTCCTCTCTCCCCAGTATTCATCACACTTAAATTGACTCTTAAAAATATTGCAGGGGCCAGGCCATAGTGCACCTGGTTAAGCACACACAGTACAGTGCACAAGGACCCAGGTTCAAGCCCCTGATCCCCACCTGCTGGGGGAAAGCTTGAGTGGTGAAGCAGGGCTACAGGTGTCTCTGTTTCTCTTCCTCTCTATCTCTCCCTCTCTTCTCAATTTATTTCTGTCTCTATTCAAAAATAAATACAATTAAAAATATATTGTAATTTATGAGGTTTTTGGTTTCCTCCCCCCCCCCAAGGTTTTGATTTCTCTACTGTTAATGTTTACTACATAGTTATTAATTTATTTTCTCTTCTCTCTTTAAAAGTATTTATTTTATTCAGAGAGAGATACCAGAACATTGTTTAGTTCTGGCAAGTTGTGGTACTTGTAATTGTACCTGGGAACTCTAGGGCCTTAGACTTGCAAGTCTGATCTGCCACCATGGTGTGCCTCAAACAAGGCCTTTTCATTCTCCACTCTAATTTGCATATTTCTTTGTTTTCCCATTTCTTGTTTCCTCTGCTGTGATATGCTGAGATGTATATAGTTAACAATTTTTCAGAAATCTCCCAGACTATCTAGTCTCTGCATTACTTAGAAATCTTACATAAAGTTATTGGTATAATGTGTCTAAGTTTTGACTATTGGTTCTACTATGTTTCAAAACATTTACTGTTCTTTACTTCATAGAGAGCACTGACTTAAAGCAATAATAACATTTAGGTTTAGATCCACGTCCAGCTGTATAATCTCGGAAACATAACTAAAGAAGGGGAATTATTTTATGGGGGGCTGGATGGTGGTGCACCGAGGTAAGTGCACATAGTATGAAGCACAGGAACCCTTGCAAGGATCCAGTCCCCAATTCCCCACATGCAAGGGGGTCGCTTCACAAACAGTGAAGCAGGTTTGCAGGTATCTATCTTTCTCTCTCCCTCAGTATCTTCCCCTCTTCTCTCAACTTCTCTCTGTCCTATCCAATAAAATAGAAAAAATGGCCCCCAGGAACAGTGGATTCTTAGTGCAGGCGTGGAGCCCCAGTGTTAACCCTGGAAGCAAAAGAAAAAAGAAAGAAAAAAGGAAGGGGAATTATTTTACTAGTTGCAATATTATATGAAGAATGTATATATCCATTTTAATATGACTTTTTAAAATGACATCTTTTGTGATTATAGTGAAATAAAGCACCACTCAGAAAAATCAAGAAAAAAGAAGATTTCACCATATGGGTTGATTCTCTCTTAACATTCTAATTTTACGGTATGAATATACATAACTATTTTAGTCTCATAGATTTGGAATTGAATTTTGCTTTTGGCTTTTTTCACCAACTTAACTTAATATGATAAATATCAATTCATTTCACTTAATGTACAAACCATGCACTTTAGTAGGTCCCAAATATTATTTTACAGAGAGCCTTTAGTTTATTTGCAGTTCTTTAGATTCATGGAAATGAACATACCTATTTTCTATCTTTTAATTCCTAATAATTTCCTTATGACAACTACTTAGTGTTAATATTTTCAGACTTATGCTCAGTGTTCAATGGCCCAGCAAAACGCTTATGAACAAATTGATACTCAAAATAAGATGATTTAGCAATTTTCTAATTACCATTAGATATTATGATTAAAATTGTGATTCACATATTACAATGAAAAAGGACCCAGGTTTGAGCCCCTGGTCCCCACCGGCAGGGGGAAAGCTTTGCAAGTGGTTTAGCAGTACTGCAGGTGTCTGTCTCTCTCCCTGTCACCCTCTTGATTTCTGGCTGTCTCTACCCATAAATAAAGAGAATAAAAATTCTTTTGATAGTAGAAATTATCCACCTCATTATTCTTTTGAGCTATATTTCCATTATTTTTAAAAAATTTTTAAAAAAATATTTATTTTATTTATTTATTCCCTTTTGCTGCCCTTGTTGTTTTATTGTTGTAGTTATTATTGTTGTTGTTGTTGTTGGATAGGACAGAGAGAAATGGAGAGAGGAGGGGAAGACAGAGAGGGGGAGAGAAAGATAGACACCTGCAGACCTGCTTCACCGCTTGTGAAGCGACTCCCCTGCAGGTGGGGAGCCGGGGTTCGAACTGGGATCCTTATGCTGGTCCTTGTGCTTGCACCACCTGCGCTTAACCCGCTGCGCTACAGCCCGACTCCCTATTTCCATTATTTTTGAGTGAATTTCAGAAACATAACTAGTGGTTATTTATAATAATTTTGGATTTTATTTGATAGTTGTTTGTTCCTGTTACCAGGACTTCACCACTGCAGAATAACTGACATTTTTAGATGGAGACAGAGACAGAGAACTCAAGGGAGGGAGAGAGAAATATCATAGCATCAGACCTTCCTCCAGTGAGCAGGGACCAGGGTCATATCTGGGTTATAATGAAGGCAAAGCAGGCAGCCTGCCAAGTGAACTCTCTTGCTAGGCCTCATTTGATCATTTCTTTTTTGGTATATTCATAGTTTCTTCATATAACATGCAAAAAATGTATGTTGTAAAATTTTTCTTCACCTTTTTTGCTTTTATTTTATGACCTACAGACATGTGTAACTTTATTATAGATGAATTGGTACATCTATTTTCAATATTGTCACTCATGTTTTGACTCTCAGAAAACTTCCTGCTACCTGACCAAGGACTGATTATAAATACGTGCATTCAAGAGTGCTATCACTGAACTGCTTTCCTTCTTTGAAGTGGGATTTGGCTTACGTATATATATCATGTATATATCCCTTTGTGAAATGACTCCTGGGGACTTATAAAATACTCTCTCAGCCTATGAAGATCTCATTACTATTTATGTGACTCTCAGGAAGTGAGGAGTCTTTTAATTCTTTCTGAGCTACTATTATCCATTTCAAAGGTGCCACAGAGCAGAATGAACTGTGAGAGATATTAATGGCCAGGTTACTCAGCCAGAACAGGGCACATTGTTTGCACAATTATCTGAATGACTCAGAAACCAAATCTGCTTTTCCCAGGATTATCCAGATGGTCCTTAATTCACTGGATAATTGCCCACCCCTGGACTTGATTTTGATGATTTAGACCTGACCATACCACCACTTTGCCTGCACAGCTTTATTTATTTCTATTCTCAAAATTCTGATGGGTGGTCACATTAGTTTTAAGTTTTCTTAAGCACGTTATTCAGTCCTTAAGAACTGAATTAAAATTATGCAAAACTCAGCATTCAATCTTGCTCATTCAACTAAAAACTGAGTGATTTGGGGAGAGTTACTTAGTCTCTGTGAATCTTTGATTCATGTGGAGGGATTGTAGACATTTTTGAGTCTATATTTTAATTCCCCAGCCCCCTTCTATAGAATATTTTTTGGAAGATCTATTTTATTTATTTAATAAGAAATAGTTTCACACAGGGGGAAAGTTTCATGAGTTCTGAAGCAGAACTCCAGGTGTCTCTCTGTCTTTTTCCCTCTTTCCCTCTGTATCTCCCCCACATCTCTCAATTTCTCTGTCTCTAGTAAATAAAACTTAAAAAAGACCTTAATTGAGTTGATAACAACAACAACAACAACAACAAAAGGGAAGAACAGAAAGAAAGAAAGAGAGAGAGAGAGAGAGAGAGAAAGAGGGAGAGAGGGAAAGGGAAAGGGTTTCTTCACATGAAAGAAGTTGAGGAGAGAAACCAAAGTTCTATTTTGGTATTTATAGCATAGTTTAGGGCTCAATCCTTTGCTCTACCAGTTCAAATATTCCCTGGCCTATGATGACATTTATTTGTTTGTTTATAAGGCACTCCTGCACTGAATGACCTATTTCCAGGTCACAAAAATCTTATTTTTAAGTGGGGTCAGAGAGGAAGGGAGGGAGGGGAAGAGGGAGGATCAGGTAGGGGTAGAAGAGAGGGTGTGAGAGAGCCCACAGCACTGAATTTTCCTTCAATCCTGTGGGTGTTGGGCTTGAACCTGCTTTCCTCTGCTTGAACCTTTTTTCTCTGCTGAAAATGTTTTGATTAGAGACCCTACCTTTTCACTAATAAGATGTCCAGAGTCTTTTGTTTATTAAATGATTCTCTTTTGCTTCTCTAAACTTATTTCCTCATTATTCTGATCTTCAACATCCCACAGTGCCAATCCACTGGAGAGTTTATATTTTACCTGATGTGTTGTGTTTTCTCTCCCTTTCCCCAAACTATACTTCCCTTCGTATTCCTTTATTTACCAGACATAATCCATCTCTTTGTCTGTCTTGTTATTGATTTGTCCTCTTTAAGGCTCATGTCCCACTAACTTTACTAAGAGATTTTTTAAAAATCAATTTCTGCCCAAGTTTTCAGTTCTATTTAATACTTCCATAAGAACTTATGCATAACCCCACCATGGCACTTTCTATACTGTATTGCTGATTGCTTACTTGTCAGTCATCTTCACTCTAAGTAACTCATAGTGACCATGATTATTACTTCTAAATTCCAGTAGAGTAGCAGACATTCAGTTGATATTCAATAAAAATCTTGTAGATAAATAAGTAAATGTCAATATTAAAACAATTTAAAATTCAACAAATTATGCTGGGAAGGTGGCTTTCAAACAGTGCTTTAGACTTTCCTGACTGAGTCCGCAGAGGTTATAGGTTTAATCTTTGGCACTACTATATGCCAGAACTGAGAAATGCTCTAGTCTTACTCTCTTTATCATGAAAATAAACAAATATATCTTTGAGGAAATTCTAAAAATTAAGGATTTGAAAATCAACAAATAAAAACTGGAATCTATGTCAATTTTCACAAATTTTCAAAAAATAAAGTCCTGGTTCCTGATGTATAAAAGACAAAAAAAAGAGGAAATAATTTAAGTTTTTTTATTACAAAAAATGTGACCTTACTAAAATAAAAATAGACACAAAGGCAGTAAAGCCTTACACTTATAGACAATAAATTTATGACAAGGAGGCTGAAAACAGTAAATGGAGAAAGAAGAAAATAAGGTTGAAACATGCAGAATAATGAAATAGGACTACCACATGTCACCATATACATATGCCTGCAAATATATCAAAGATTTCTATTTTAGACCAGAAATCATAAAATATATAAAAGAAAACAATTACAGAACATTCCCTAGTATCTGCTTGAAAATTTTTTCAAAGATTTGAGTCCAACAGTAAGGAAAATAAAAGCAAAAAATAAACAAATAGGACTACACCAAAATTAAAACCCTCTACACAGCAAAATGAACCATTATCAAAACAAAAACACATTTAAAATATTTTTATTTATTTATTGTTGGATAGAAACATCCAGAAATCAAGAGGGGAGGGGGAAATAGAGAGGGAGAGAGAAAGAGCACTTAGCCAGGTACGCCACCGCCTGGCCCTACAAAAACACATTCTACCAGGTGGGAGAAGATATTTATATATCATACATTAGACCAAACTTATAATTAAAACACGTAATAGTTATACATTTTAATAAATCAGATATTCATATTTATAATTGCATGCTTAATATATTCTACTTTGCCTAAAATTCTCATTGATAAATGCCAGCCATCTTTGTGTCTAGGTTGTGGACTCTGGTCTTAGTATAAACAATACTCTCAGAGTCCTGAGTAGTAAGAGTTCAGTGCCTAATGTGCTTATATAATTCTTAGTTTTTAGTAATCTGAGAAGAAACCCAGGGACAGCGGTTTTTCTTTTAAAAATATTTAAAGTCATACTTATTTAGCTGATTGATCATTTAGATTTTCATCATACCCACTTTAACATTTCTCTGTATCTAGATAGCTAACTATATACACACAGGCATATCACATATATTTTCTTTCATCGAGTATATCTGCTCCCCCTTTTTAAATTTCTATCAGATTAATGAAATTTCCTCATACTTCTCTTTATTATAACTTTTTAAGTTCCTAGTTATTTTTAATGTATTTAGATACATATGTAATTTTCCTCTCATGTTAAGTTAATGCAGATTACTTGTATTTTAAATGTTCAAATTGTTTATAGTAATTTTAACTTGTCCATTATATATTGATTACATATATGTGTATGTATAATACTGATTTTTAAAAAATATTTATTTATTTATTTACTATTGGATAGAGACAGAGAGAAACTGAGAGGAGGAGGAGATTTAGGGAGAGAGACAGAGAGACACTTGCAGCACTGCTTCACCACTCCTGAAGCTTCCCACCTGCAGGTGGGGACCAGGGTCCTTGTTCACTGTATTGTGAGTGCTTAATCAGGTGTGCTACTACCTGGCCCCTAAATATTTTGTTTTATGCAGGATTTTTTTTTTTAGTTTTTATGATAATTTTGGTCATGTAATGCTGTGAAGTTTATATTGAGTGATTTCATGAAAAGAATATTTCTTTTTTTTTTAAATTTGATTTAGTAATGATCAACAAGACCATAGGATAAGAGGGGTACAATTCCATACAATTCCCCTCACCATAGTTCTATATCCCATCCCCTCCATTGGAAGCTTTCTCTTAACTTCCCTTAATGTATGTGCACATTTGTTCTGTCTTATGGGCACTGGTCTATATCTAGATTTTGTGGCCTTGTTAGGAAGTGAATCATCTGATATAGAATTGAGGAGTCCTATGAGCTAGGAATGGTCTCACTGGAGTACTTGAGTTGAAGGGTTGACTTTTCGGAAAAGCCTGGCATCTCTGGCCACAGTCCGAGATGAAATATGTTGAAGTGGGACTGGTTACATTGATTTGGTTGAGATCAGCAGATGCAGTATCAAATGGTATGGATGAAGAGAAGCATGCAGGAAAATGAGTCTAACCTCAGAGGTTCCAGAACTGGGAGAAATATGAGTTTTATAGAGAATGGGGAAGGTTCCTGCTGTCTTAGAGTTTGAGAAGGCAATAGTTATTATTGTAACCAAGTTGTTTGGGAATTTGGTTTACTTTGAAAGTCCTGTGTTTAGGATTTGCTGTATCATACAAAACCTTACCATGATTTATGCCATTTAATGCTATTTATATATAGTTGTATCTTATATAGTGACACAACCAGTTGCTTCTGGTCTCCCTGGCCTAATACAATAAGTGATGTAATATTTCATATAAATAGTCAATTTTAGAATATTTCTTTTTTATTCTGGTTAGAGTCTATGGTTAATCCTTATTTTATACCCTCAAATATTTTGTAGATACACTGATGAATTTATTTTTTGTGTGTGTGTGTGGGGGATTTAAATATAGTGGCTTGGGAGTAGTTCAGTGGGTAGAGCATAATGTTTACAAGAATGAAGCCCCAGCTGTGATCCCCATAACTGCATATGAAAGAACAACATACAGTTCTCTGGCCTCTCTCACTCATAAAATAACTAAATCTTAAAATTTGATGTAGAAAGTCACTATTTCTTCAACAATAGAATCCACTGCAAAAAGAACATCTCTCTTTATAAAAATCTGTGATACTTTAAGATGACAGAAAGTTTTGTTTTTGTTAGTGTAGTGCAACTATCTGGAAGGTATATGATCATCTTTCAAGATTAGTTTTCAGGTAACCTCCTTCAGAAAGATCCTCCTAACCTGACTTTGCACAGGTGAATTGGTTTGTCTCCTATTTAAGTGCCCAGCTTACCCCTTCACACCTTCAACTATAGCCTTTAAGTGCCCAGCTTACTCCTTCACACCTTCAACTATAGCCTTTTAAAAACAAAAAAAAATTATTGTATTTTCAGTGAATGAGAAATAGAGATCTGAGCACTGTGCAACACTAGTTTATGATGGAGCTAGGAATTGAACCTGGGATCTTGGAGACTCAGACAGTGTTTTGGATAACTATTTTTCTGTCACCCAATCCTTGCATAGCATTTTTATTAGCCATATAGATACTAATGTCTGCCTTTACTAGTATATAAACATTTTATGCTCTGTTATTTTTCCACCTTCAGTGTGTGGAATATTATTCCACACTTAGGAAGACTTAGTGCTCCACTTCAATATATATATATATATATATATATATATATATATATATATATATATATATGTATATATATATATTTTATGGTAGTAAAGCTATATTGGATAACTTATTTTGGAATAGTACAAGAGATACAAACCTTGCTTTTTTAGTCTTGGTAAGTACAATTCTAGTCACACAAATATTCTGTGACTTACATATTATAGTGGTCTTCTGAATTGATAGTTCATAAGCATTTCAGATTGTTAAAATGATGAGTCCACATCACCATCTGTATTCTGCTTCATTATATTTCTAATATGATTTAATAGTTTATATTTATGATTTTTATGATTTAATAGTTTACATTTACATTTCTTTTACATTGTGACACATAAGCTCTACCAGGTGTTCCACCCCCTGCCTCTGTTTTAGCATTCTTTACTTCAATGTCACTTTCTTTTCTTTGAAACCCAGTTTTTAAATTTATTTAAAAAAGGAGATATAAGTAAAACTGTAGGATAAGCGGGTACAACTCCATTCAATTCCCACCACCAGATCTCCATATCCCATCCCTTTCCCTGATAGCTTTCCTATTCTTTATCGCTCTGGGAGTATAGACCCAAGGTCATTGTGGGATGCAGAAAGTGGAAGGTCTGCCTTCTGTAATTTCTTCCTGGATGAACATGGGCATTGACTGGTCGATCCATACTCCCAGCCTGTCTTTCTCTTTCCCTAGTATGTTGTGAAACCCAGTTTGTTTACTTACTTACTTACTTACTTATTTATTTACTTATTTAAGAAAGGAGACATTAACAAAATCATAGGATGGGGGGGGGGGTACAACTCCACACAGTTTCTGCCACCCAATTTCTATATCCCATCCCCTCCCCAATAGCTTTCCCATTCTCTATCCCTCTGGGAGCACAGACCCAGGGTCCTTGTGGGCTGCAGAAGGTAGAAGGTCTGGTTTCTGTAATTGCTTCCCCGCTGAACATGGACGTTGACTGGTCAGTCCATACTCCCAGTCTGCCTCTCTCTTTCTCTAGTAGGGTGAGTCTCTGGGGAAGCAGAGCTCCAGGACACATTGGTGGGTCTTTAGTCCAGGGAATTCTGGCCGGCATCCTGATGGCATCTGGAACCTGGTGACTGAAAAGAGAGTTAACATACAAAGCCAAACAAATTGTTGAGCAATCATGGACCCAAAGGTTGGAATAATGGAGATGAAGTGTTGGGGGGTACTCACTGCAAACTCTAGTGTACTATTGCTTTCAGGTATATATTTGCCCTAGTTTATGAATACCTGTGAACACATGCTCTATCTCCTGGAAGCTGGTATATATCTAGGTTTTAGGACTTTGTTAGGAAGTGAACCACCTGGGATGGAATTAGAGAATACTTTAAAAGGAAATGTCTCACCAGAGTGATGAAGCTGAAGGGTTGTCGTTCCACACCTGAAGTCTCTGGACACAGTCTGAAGTGAAGCATGCTGGGGTGGTACTCATTGCGTTGATTAAGTTGCAATCAGCGGATGCAATATTATTTGATAAGAATTGGGAAAAGCATATGGGAAAGTGGGCCCTACCCTAGAGTGCCAGGACTGGGGGAAGTTTAGGTTCTATAGCAGAAATGTGAGGTTCCTGCTGTCTTAGGGTTCAAGAAGACAATGGATAGTTACTGTTATCACATTATTTGGTAATTGGGTTAACTTTGAAAAGTCCCTTTGTTAGACATACAATCAATTTTTCCCCCTCTCATATTAATTAAATAGTGATTTATATGACTACAATTTAATAGGTGTGTACAGAAACCCAGTTTTTATACTGGAAATTTCTTTTAATACTGGACATTTCAGTAACACTCAAATTTCTAAGGTTAGCAAAATTCAATTTAGATTCTTTTGCCTTAGGATCCTTTTCAGATTTCACTTTCTTGCAGAAATCAAAACTGTTAAGTTTTCTTTCTTAGAGAAAACTTCTGAGAGTTGGGTTTCTTGTTAAATAGATAAGAATTTTTCTCACACTCCCACTTTCAAGAGAGCATGCTGTCACAACATTTGACATTGTATATGCTGATATGACTTGCTTTGTCCCAGTGTAATGGTAGTGGACATGAACTAAGCAGAACCTGTGCATTCACCATTTGACTTGGTTCTTATACCATTATCTGGCAACAGAGGCAAATAGATTGGATAAGATATACAAGTAGTCTTCAATTAGTACATATTTTATTCCTAAAACCTTGTTGATAATGAATATGTCAGCAAGCAAAGAGCTTTTCCTTACCAGTATTTAAGGCATTATATGCTATGCTGGAATTGGGTTTGTCAAGCACCTTTCGATAATTTAAGTTTACCTTGGCATTATGTATAGCATTTAACTTATATTTTAAAATTTGTATTCGGCAGTGTATAGTGTATTGTACAGTAACTAACAATAGAGTAAATGAATTATACTATGTGGTACACAATAAAATGCAACTGTGTAGATGAAAAAAGTGGGGGGCAGGCAGTGGCACACCCAGCTAAGCATACATAGTATTAAATTCAAGAACCCAGGTTTGAGTTCCCTACTCCCCATCTGCAAGGGAGATATTTCACTAGCTGTGAGGCAGGTCTGCAGGTATCTCTCTTTCTCTCACTATCTTATCCTCCTTTTTCAATTTTCAATTTCTCTCTGTCCAATAAAATGGAAAAATAAGGATGCTAGGAGTAGTGGATTCAATGGATTCATAGTGCTGGCACCAAGCCTCAGAGATAACCCTGGAGCCAAAAAAAAAAAAAAAAGGCTAGCATACTGTTCACTGACTGTGGAAGTGAGACTTAAGACAGAGAGGTTATGGGAGATGCTGCAGTGCCATTCCCCATGAAACAAAGTTCTCCTATATTCCCTACATCATCACAGTATGATTCCTCAGAGAACTAGTCAGTAAACAAGCAGGTCAGTAAATAAGGACTAGCTTTGTGTGGAAACATGTAAGCAGATAAGAACAATACAAAAATAGATCAACCTCTAGTCATCCCAGCTGCATCAGTCAAACTGTGGACACATGAACATACAACATTTCTTCCCCATTTCATGTATTTGTTTTGCAATACTTTTTGGTTGTAGCTTATCAGTTTTACTCAATCTCCTGAAAGTACTGAAGGAGATAGCATAATGGCTATGCAAATTATGACTCCCATACCTGAGACTCCAAAGTTCAACCCCTTGTACTACCATAAACCAGAACTGAGTAGTGCACTGGTAAAAAAAAAAAAAAAAAGTGAAAATAAACAAATAAATAAATAAGTTGAATGATCACTTCCCTGGAATTTTATGAAATTGTTTCCTTTTTAAAGACTTTTTTAGGGGGCTGGATGGTAGTACAGCAGGTTAAGCACACATGAAGTGCAAAGGCTTGTGCAAGGATTTGGGTTCCAGCCCCTGGCTCCTCATCTGCAGGGGTGGGATCACTTTATGGGCTGTGAAACAAGTCTGCAGGTTTCTTTCTCTCATTCTGTCTTTCCCTCCTCTCTCGGTTTCTCTCTGTCCTACCCAGCAACAACAAGGTAAACAAAATGGGGAAAATGGCCTCTGGGAGCAGTGGATTCCTTGTGTAGGCACAGAGCCCCCAGAAATAACCCTGGAGGCAAAAAAAAGAGACTTTTTTCTTTCAAGTCTCGGAAGCATTTATGTTTTTTTTCCCTATTCATATGTGAGTTAAGCATCAGTGTTCCTGAGGTTTTTTTTTTTTTTTAATTTAAATCAATTTCCTAAGTTTAAATACATTCACCGTGCGATCCCTTTCTAACTGATGGTTGGAATTTCTATCTGCATTATCTTTAATTTGACCCATACACTAGAAATTTGTTCAAACTGGATTTAACATCTCTGCTTGATGGTTTTACCAGTACTCTGAACTCTGTAGAAAATGATTTATAGCATTTTGCTTCCCATCTTCAAATTTAATGTCTGATTTGATTACCACAATTCTGTGGACTACACACGATCTCTCCCTTGTACTTGAAGCCAATGCGGTTAAATAAACTCAGACCAATAGCTAGTAAAGTACTGAACCGCATAAAATGTAATATGTCTATCTCAGTGATACATAGTATAGGCCTACTTAGAAAAATCTTATGGGCTGCTTATTTAAAATTGAAATTTGATGACCAAATTCTCTCATTTTATTTCTTTTAAAATTTTTTATTAATTTTATTTGATAGGACAGAGAAATTGAGAGGGAATAGGAATAGAGAAAGAGAGACACTGTAGCACTACTTCAGTGCTACTAGAGCCTCTCTCCTGCACTCGAGGAACTGGGGCTTGAAAAAGGGTCCTTGCACATTGTAACATGTTCGCTTATCTGGGTGAACAACTGCTCTACCCTCTCCAATATACTCCCAGTCTGCCTCTTTCTTTCCCTAGTAGGGTGGGTCTCTGGGGAAGTTGAGCTCCAGGACACATTGGTGGGGTCTTCAGTCCAGGGAAGCCTGGCCGGCATCCTGATGGCATCTGGAACCTGGTGACTGAAAAGAGAGTTAACATACAAAGCCAAACAAATTGTTGAAGAATTATGGACCCAAAGGTTGGAATAATGGAGATGAAGTGTTGGGGGGGGGGTACTCACTGCAAACTCTGGTGTACTATTGCTTTCAGTTATATATTTTGCCCTAGTTTATGGATACATGTGATCATATGCTCTATCTCCTGGAACCTGGTCTATATCTAGGTTTTGGGACTTTGTTAGGAAGTGAACCACCTGGGATGGAATTAGAGAATACTCTAAAAGGAAAGGTCTCACCGTGTAATGAAGCTGAAGGGTTGTCATTCCACACCTGAAGTCTCTGGACGCAGTCTGAGCTGAAGCATGTTGAAGTGGCACTCGTGTTGATTACGTTGCAATCTGCAGATGCAATATTATTTGATAAGAATTGGGAGAAGCATGCGGGAAAGTGGGCCCTACCCTAGGCTCCCAGGACTGGGGGAAGTTTAAGCTCTATAGTGGCGATGTGAGGTTCCTGCTGTCTTAGGGTTCAAGAAGATAATGGATAGTTATTGTTAACATCACATTATTGGTAATTGGGTTAGCTGTGAGTCTCTTGTCTGATGTATGGCATGTGAAGATCTTCTCCCATTCTGTGAGGGGTC
The DNA here is from genome assembly GCF_950295315.1 of Erinaceus europaeus. NCBI lineage: Eukaryota > Metazoa > Chordata > Mammalia > Eulipotyphla > Erinaceidae > Erinaceus > Erinaceus europaeus. The sequence goes on from NC_080166.1 coordinate 94,247,115, forward strand.
TCTTTGTTTGTGTGATAGTTTCTTTGGCTGTGTAGAAGCTTTTCAATTTGATATAGTCCCATTTGTTTGTTTCGGCTTTATTTTACCTTGCAATTGGGTTTGTTTCATCAAAGATGTTCTTGAGGTTTAGGTGGGAAAGTGTTTTACCAATGTTTTCCTCTAAGTATTTGATTGTTTCTGGTCTAACATCCAGGTCTTTAATCCATTTGGAGTTGATTTTTGTTTCTGGTGAGATAAAGTGGTTCAGTTTCATTCTTTTGCATGTCTCAACCCAGTTTTCCCAGAACCATTTATTGAAGAGAGCCTCCTTCTTCCATTTAATACTTTGGGCTCCCTTATCAAAGGTTAGATGTCCATAGGTGTGCGGGTTTATTTCTGGGCTTTCAATTCTGTTCCACTGGTCTGTGTGCCTATTTTTGTTCCAGTACCATGCTGTTTTGATGATGATGGCTGTATAATGTAGTTTGAGGTCTGGAAGTGTGATGCCTCCATTTCTGTTTCTTTTCCTCAAGATGGTTTTGGCAATTCTAGGTGTTTTCTGGTTCCAGATAAATGATTGTAGTTTTTGTTCTATTTTCTTAAAGAAGCTTGGTGGAACTTTAACGGGTATCACATTAAATTTGTATGTGGCTCTGGGGAGAATATTCATTTTGATGATATTTATTCTTCCAATCCATGATCATGGGATATCTTTCCATTTTTTGGTATCAGTTTCTATCCTTGAGTAGCGACTCATAGTTTTCAGTATACAAGTCTTTCACTTCTTTGGTCAGCTTAACTCCTAGGTATTTTATTGATTTTGCTGCAGCAGTGAATGGGAGTGATTTCTGGATGTCTTCTTCTTCAGATTTAGTGTTTGCATAATGAAAAGCTACTGATTTTTGTACCTGAACACTGTTCAGTCTGCCTGATGGCAGTGTCAGGCATTGAAACTGTGATCTCCAAGCCTTAGTCATGAAAGGAGTTGAGAATTGGCTTAAGTATTTTTTTTTTGTCTATTTGAGAAGTCCCCATTAATAGACATATTAAAATTTTTCATGACTTTCTGTACTAGAGACTTTTTTGTTCCTTTTTTATTGCAGGAATTTCAGTGTTCTGTAGTACTTTTTCAAATAGATATATAAAGATAAACAAAAAGACACCACTGCACCAAAGTTTCCTGCAATGTTGTACAGTAAGTTATTGCATGTGTGTCATGTACTTACCTAAGCCAGGTACACTATTCAGATGAACTAACTGGATACTAAATTTAAACCATAGTGGATTTAGGAAATTTGAAAAAATGGAGTGGACGTTCCAAAGTCATAGTTTAGAACATTTTTGGAATTAACAGATTGAGGATTAGAAAAGATAAAATATTACACAAAAGATCACTTATTGCTGCATTATAGCACTCCCCATCTTTCCATTCCATGCATTATTACAATGTTGATCTGCAATAATTTATGTCATATATCTATAATAAAATAGTTAATAGGAACAGCAACATATCCAATTGTTCTTCCTTTGCCACTGGGCTTTCTCATCTCTTGTGTCATAGAAATAGATGTTGCTGAACAATAATATATAGTATTTGTCTTACAAAATAATGATTTGGATGATTTTTCATGTGGACTTTTATTTGCTCATATTTTTGTTACTCCATAAGATGTCAAGGTTTTCAAGGCCTCCTGTTACTATCAGTTGTGTTTACAAACTCACATACAAAGGTATTTATCATAAAATGGTTTTATTTCAGTGAAGTAAAAAGGAGTGTATGTTAATATTCTAAGCATCTTTGCAGTTTCTGGATTATCATATTATTCACATTTATGGAGATTTTTTCCCAAGGACATGCAAAATTAGAATAAAATTTTATCTTAAACTGTGTTCTGCATGCAGTTTACTCACAAAAAATTAGACTGCAAATGTTTTGTTTCTTGCAAGGAAGCAAAAGTTGGTCATGTCAAATCAGAACCTCAACAAATCCTCATGATTATTATGATGTTAAGTGAAGAAATTCCACCTGTATGAAAATTATTTTGTAGCTTTTTTGTGAGAATAAAAGTGGAAAAATAGATTCAAGAAGAAATGAGATTAAAATATATAATACCATACATAGCCTATGAGCAAAACTTTATTTGCTTTTTATGTTCTCCAAGCTTTTGACAAGTTTGAGTTAAGTGTAACTGTAAGATCTTGCTAAAACAGATATTCTCAAAGATTTTGAATCAGTTTTCTAGAATGGGGCCTCATGATTTTCAGAGTTTTTTTTTTTTCCCTTTTGTTGCCCTTGTTGTTTTTGTTGTTGTTGTAGTTATTATTGTTGTTGTTATTGATGTGGTCGTTGTTAGATAGGACAGAGAAAAATGTAGAGAGGAGGGGAAAACAGAGAGGGGGAGAGAAAGATAAACACCTGCAGATCTGCTTCACCACCTGTAACTCCCCTGGGAGCCTTACACAGGTCATTGCGCTTCGCGCCAAGTGCACTTAACCCATTGCGCTATCACTCAACTCCCAATTTTCAGTTTAACAAACTCATAGGGCATAAGCTTATACTGCTTTTCCAAGAAATGCCCATTGGATAATACTATCTTACATAACATTGTACTGACCCTTTTCTGTAAATTTACCTTTAGCACAATTGCTGTTATTATACTTACTTTCAGAAAACTATACCAATAGTATTAGCTACTAGGAGAAAATAGAAAACAACCTGGCTGAGTGCATAGGGTGCTGCAGCATTCTTGCCTTGATCTGGCGTTGTTGAGACTTTCCTTCTTATTATTAAGAACAGAGCACAATTTTTCAGAGCTTGATTTAATTACCCTTGTGTTGGAGAAAACATTGACATCCCTGTTGCTTGTAAGAGATTAATGCGTTAGATCCTCAAGTTTTTATTGCAATCAAGCTTGTCTTGAAGCTCATTTCGTTCTCATTAAGAAATGATTTCAAGTTTTTCATTATCTAGTAGATGGAGAATATGAGGGTGAATATATTTGCTATGACAAATAGCTAGTAAAGATTCCCTTTAGATTAAGAATTAAATTTCACAGATACCTCTAATATATTGAAAGAATGATAGGATGTCCCACAACTTTGGCTAGATAATAAAAGTGGATAATTTAACAATACAGGTGCCTGAATACCACTACTTAGGCGTTTTTATCTAATTGGTTTGGGATCTGTTATTTATCATTTTCTTGGTGTGTGTAGGGGGGTTAATGGTCAGTCTGATGTTGACATAAGAAAATAAATGGAGATGGATGGTTAAGGAAGGAAGTGCCCTAGAAAGCCATTTCTTTTTTTTTTGTTTGTTTGTTTTTAGTTGTTTTTTTGTTAGTGATTTAATATTGATTTACAGAATTACAAGATAATAGGGGTACAATTCCACACTTTCCCCAACATCAGAGTTCTCTGTACTCATCCCTTTCATTGGAAACTACATTAGTTCTCCCAAGATCACAGACTATTATTACTATTTTTTGCCACCAGGATTATTTCTGGGGCTCAGTGCCTGCACCATGAATCCACTGCTCCTTGAGGCTATCCATTTCCCTTTTGTTGCCCTTGTTGTTTTATCATTGTTGTGGTTATTATTGTTGTTGGGTAGGACAGAGAAATGAAGAGAGGAGGGAAAGACAGAGAGGGGGAGAGAAAGATAAAACACCTGCAGACCTGTTTCACCTCTTGTGAAGTGACCCCCCTGTAGGTGGGGAGTCGGAGTTTTGAACCAGGATCCTTATGCCAGTCCTTGTGCTTCGCACCACGTACACTTAACCTGCTGTGCTACTGCCCGAACCCCCAGACTATTATTTTTTATAACTATCTATGTATATTTTTATATTTGTCCATTTTTTCTGTGACCCTACCTTTCTTTCTCTTCTTTCTAAGTCACACCTATTTCTGTTTGTCTTTTGTCCTTTCTTTTTTTGCTGTACATGGGCTTTGGTAGGTTGATCCATACCTCTAGCCTGTTTCTATATTTCCCTTAGTGGTACAGGGCTCTGGAGAGGTGAGGTTCCAGGACAGTGATGAGGTCATCTGTCCAGGGAGTTCAGGGTGAATCATAGTAGCATATGCAACTTGGTGGCTGAAATGCAGTATGATGTAAAGCAGGACAAAATGTTTAATGAACAGAAACCATAAACAAGGAATAGAGCAGATGGGAATGGAGAATTTAGTGTGGATAGAAGCTAGGAAGTCTATTTTAGATATGTTCCTAGGGATATATATATCTATATATATATCTCCATAGCTAGCTTGCAGATGAACTAAAAATATTGTTTGTGAAGATGGTGTCAGAGTTGACAATAGGATTGGAAAACTGAGTCATGGGCAGTAGCTCCAAAACTTGAAGAAAATATATAAATACAATAGACTGTTTACCACATGATCTAACCTGGGCCCATATCTATTCATATTTAGTACAGAAGCCTATATAAACCAAGGAACTTGTAAGTTCCTTTTTTTTTAAAGCAAAGAATGTTGAATTAATACTTAACTGGAGGTTGTATAGCAAGTCAGGAACTATTGTGACTCAAGGATGACATAAAAATTTATGTACATATTTTTCCATTTCCGTGCTGGGTTACTAGATGTTTCTTCTGTTTCCTTTACCCCCTTTCCTCTTCCCTTCTGCTCACTTATCTCTCACCACCTTTCCCTCCTTTTATTTATCTGTTTACTTGTTATCACCAACGTATTGCTGGAACTTGGTGCCTGCATCAATAATCCACAGCCACTGGTGGCATTTTTCTTCTTCTCCTTTTTGTCCTTCCATCCTTTCTTTTAGATACAATAGAGAGAAAAAGAGGGAGAATGAAGAAACAGACATCTGCAGCATTACTCCACTGAAAATTTTTGCTTAAATTTCTACAGTAAATTCTTAAATTTTAGCTAGTCATGTGAATTAATGCTTAAAATTACACTTCAACATTAGCAAATGTAAAATTATTTTCAGTTGTATTTCATGTTCAGTTTTGTCAAGTCAGTTTTTTGTGTGTCTTAAAGGAACACTATAGCTTTGTGAGAAAAATAGTTTTACAGTTTATGTAAATGTGGTTTTACTCCTTAAAATCTGGAACTAAACAATATTGTCCACTATTACTACTATTATTCAATTTAGTTCAAGAGGGTCTTGCCACTGCAATCAGGCAAGAAAGAGAAAAGAAAAAAAAACATATTGGAAAGGAGGAAATCAAGATATCTCTATTTTTTGATGACATGGTAATATACCTATAGAATCCCAAAGACTCCAGAAAAAAAAAACTATTGGAAATAATAAATTCAGTAAAATACCAGGATACAAAGTTAAACCTCATAAATCTATGTAATTTCTGTATGCAACTGAAGAATAAAAGGAAAATGAGCAACTTAGTCTTAGATTTGAACCCTGCCCCCCAAAATGCATTGGAGCAAATATAACAAAGGAGGTGAAAGAACTTTACATAGAAAACTATAAGACATTGTTAGCAGAAATAAAAATGACATAAGGAAATGGAAGAACGATTCTTGTTTTTTATCTAAAGAACATACATTTATTCAAAGGGATATATACACCCCTATGTTCATAGTTGCATTATTCACAATAGCCAAAGAGTAGAAGCAGCAAAAATACCCACTGACAGATGACTGGCTAAAGAAGTTACAGAAAGGAATATGCAATAAAATCAGATAACATTCTATCCTTTGGGACAAAATTGATAGAACTGAAGGTGATTATGCTTAGAAAATTAAGTAAACAGATAAAAGACAACTATGGGATGGTGTCACGCATATGTGGAATCTAGAGAACTGAAACACATGATCTTGTGAAGAAAAAAAGGGAAAGGGGAAGAAAAAGTAAGGAGAAGAAATGCAGAAGCATACAACTGTTTCTAAGGACTCTGGTGGTTATCCTTGAGAGGGTGGGGGCATTGAACTGTGGTGGTGGGTTTGGTATGGAGCTATACCTAGTAACCTTACAATTTTGTAACCTAATATTAACCTCAAATAAAAATAAATAATTAAATATTATTTTTGTTTTTCTTTCATCGGTAAGTATAAAATTAAAATTATAAGTTATATTTGATAAAACACTACCTTTAAACACAGTGTATCTATTGTGTTGGAAGAATTTCCTTTAACATTTCTCCAACAAATTAGAGGCATCTGGTAAAATAAGTGTTCTTATGGATTCTTTCAAATTAGGCTTGTGATTTTTAGGTCTGTGTTACTCTTTTTTGAATTAAATAAAAAATTTAAATTAATTAATTTATTATTGGATAGAAACAGAGAGAAATTAAGAGTGGAGAGGGAATAAATAGAGAGGGAAAGAGACAAAGAGACACCAGCAGCCCTGCTTCATCACTTGTGAAGCATCCCCCCTGCAGATGGGGACCAGGGCCTTTAACCTTGGTCCTTGGTGCATCGTAGTGTGTGTGTGCTTAACCAGGTGTGCCACTGCCTGGCCTCAAGTCTGCGTTATTCTTTAATCAGATTTAAAGATAGTTTATAAAATGAGATTTCTTTTCTCTGTTCTGGCTGGAGATTAAACCAGACACCTCAGTGCTTCAAGCATGAAAGTCTATTGAGTAAACTACTCTGTATCTTGATGGTCTTAGAATGGGATTTCTTGCAGTTATCAGAGTAGGACAGCAAAAGTGTGATAGGCCCATAGAATGGGATTTGTTATTATTGTTATTGTTATTATTGCCACTAGGGTTGGGGCTCAGTGACTACACAATGAATCCACCATTACTGTGGCCTACTCCCTCCCCTCCATTTTCCCTGTTTCTTTCCCTGCCCCCTCTCTCTCTGTCTCTCTCATTCTCTCTCTATTTTCTCACTTTCTTTAAGACAAATTGAGATGAGTGGAGAAGATAGAAAGAAAGCTAGACACCTGAAGTACTGCTTCACTGCTCCTGAAGCTTCCTTTTCTACAAATTGGAATCAGGGGCTTGAACCTTCATTCCTATTATAAGGTAATGTGTGCACTCAACAGTGTGTGCCACCCCCAACCCTAGACCGTGATCGTTTTGTGAATAGATTATATTTCTATTTTTTTAAATTGCCACCAGGGTTATCAATGGAGCTTGTTGTTGGCGCTGGGAATCCACTGCTCCAGGTGGCCATTTTAGTCCCCTCCCCGTTTTATTTCATAGGACAAAGAGAAATTGAGAGGGGAAGCCAAGGATAGAGAGGGAGAGAGTGAGAGACACCTGAAGACCTGCTTCACTGCTCCTGAATAGATCTCCCTGCAGATGGGGTGTGGCAGCTCAAACCCAAGTCCTTTCCCATGGTAATATATACATTCAACCAGGTGAAGCACCACCTGGCCACCATGTTGTACCTTTCAAGAAGAACCACTCTAAATTTTAATTGGCTGACTTTTAAAGATATATATATATATATATATATATATATATATATATATATATATTTGTTTTTCTGTTTTATTTATCTTTTTTATGTGGACCATTATCCTATGTGGTGGATATCTTTTTAAAAGCAATATGTGTCCTCATCTGAAATCAAGACCATACTGGATAGCTTTAAAAGTATTCCTTTGGACAGTGAAAGTTCCCAATTTCTTTTCTTTTCAATTCACAAATTTCTTGTGAATACTAAGTCAAATTCAGTCATATCTGTAGAACTAATTAGTATATTTGTGTCTCAATGACAGAGAGAGAGAGAGAAAGAGAGATAAAGAGACAGAGAGACAGAGACACTGACTTTGGGGGCAATCACTGAAGCATTCTAAGATCTCAACATATTGGAGTAGTTATTGAGTATTCATGTGGCACCTCACCTTACAGATAAAGAATCCAAGGTCAAGTGAGACTATATATGAGTCATAGTCACATGTTTAACTCAGATCTGATGAAATTTGCAACTATCCTTCAGAGTTTTTGTAGGTTCTGCTGTTATTTTTTATTTTAACAGACTTATTTTGTGTTTCTGGGTCCTTGCTATCCATCTAATTCAAATCTATTATTTCTTTTCATCAAAGCACAATTTCCAAAATGTCCGCAGATGAACAAACTCACCAAATGTTATTTCCCTTCATCTTAGACATGTTGAGAAGTGTTAAATCTTTTGAGTCACTATTGAGATCAGTATTGTCAGATTATCTACAAATATTATAGTTCAACATTTTAAACACTAGATAATGTTCATTATATTGTTACCATTTGAAGACAGAATTGTGGTTCATTTCATCAGAAATAGTGTGTTCAAAATGGAAAGGTTAACACTGTTGATTAATCACATGGAATAACACATATTTATGAATACACTTTAATAATACTTTGCCATGCTAAATAAATTTGTAATGTTTAAAAAACAAAAAGATCAAATAATCACTTTCCCTTCAAATTGGGAATATTTATAATTTAAAAGTACAATATTTAAGAGAGCTTTATATTTAAGCCTAATAATTTTTGTTACCATGAAATTATTTAGCCCAATAATTTTCTATTTAATTTCTAAGCTGTTATAAACAATTTCTAAATAATATCTTTCTTGACCTTGTCATCTAGCATATAAAATGCCATCACTAAATATAGATACTTTAAAAATGGAAACAGTAAAAACAGGCAGTTGGTTTTATTGAAGAAAGCATTCATCTTTTAAAAAAATATTTATTTATTTAATTTCTGTTGCCCTTGTAGTTATTATTGTTATTGATGTTGTCATTGTTGTGTAGGACAGAGAGAAATGGAGAGAGAAGGGATAGATAGCGAGGGAGAAAGACACCTGCAGACCTACTTCACCGCTTGTGAAGTGACTCCCCTTCAGGTGGGAGCTGAGGGCTTGAACCGGGATCCTTATGCCAGTCCTTGCCCTTTGTGCCACCTGTGCTTAACCTGCTGCACTACAGCTCGACTCCCATGTATTCATCTTTGAATTAGAACCCAAACTTTGATTAGATTTCATGTGAAAATGGGCAGCTTACTTCATGTGCTTTGAGGTCAGTTTTATAAATCATTCTTATTTTATTTAAAGTATTTCATGATTTAGAAAATGTACATAGTAGCTTAGTACATAACTGCAGGGGCTAAATTATAATACTCAGAATTGTTAAAAAGTCTACCTTGCTCATTTTAGACTTTCAACAATGTAACTTTTTAGTGTAGTTTACTCATTAAGCTACTTTCTCTGTAATTTACACTGAAATTTTTTTCTACAGTATATCAGAGTACAAAAAGTTAAATTTGTTGTTATTAATAATAATAATAATAATAATAATAATATTGTTTTTTTTTTTTTACCAGAGCACTCACTGAGCTCTGGCATATAGTGTTGCAACCTGAGACCTTGGCACCTAAGGCATGAGATTCTCTTTATATAACCATTATGCTATCTATCCACCCAAAAAGTTAAGTCTAGAAAAACACATTATCAGTAATTTGGTCTCTTAAGTTCCAGCTTTTTTGTTGACTTTCAATTTTTTTTTAAAGTATGGTTATTTCATTGTTAAATACTATAGATATTTTGTTTCCGTAGTAGTTATGTCCAGAAAGGGTTATTTCTGGTGTTAGGACATGTAGTTAAATAGCATTCTGTTTATGTGGTTATGTGTTCTGAAAATTAAACTTTACTTGAAATGCAAAGCTTGGAAGACAAATCTCTTTGAAAACACAACTGTAGTCAAGATCCTTTTTTGGTTGCAATTCAGTATTTCAAAATACGTTTTTTCAATTGACCAAGTTCAAGTCCACTTATGATTTTGTGAAATATAAAGCAAGGGGAGTAAATGCATGCACTTTGAGAAATATTGACTTCATTTTTTTCAGTGCCATTTTAAGTGGGCAATGCTTATTTACAGGATTGTTATTGCACTGAGGTACATTTCCACAAGATAGGTACTGTTAGTACACTTTACCACACACTGTCATTTTCCACCCTTACCACTAATTCTTTTTTTTTAATTTTTTTATTTAAGAAAGGATTAATGAACAAAAACATAAGGTAGGAGGGGTACAACTCCACACAATTCCCACCACCCAATCTCCATAACCCACCTCCTCCCATGATAGCTTTCCCATTCTCTAGCCCTCTGGGAGCACGGACCCAGGGTCATTGAGGGTTGCAGAAGGTAGAAGGTCTGGCTTCTGTAATTGCTTCCCCGCTGAACATGGGCGTTGACTGGTCAGTCCATACTCCCAGTCTGCCTCTCTCTTTCCCCAGTAAGGTGTGTCTCTGGGGAAGCTGAGCTCCAGGACACATTGGTGGGGTCTTCAATCCAGGGAAGCCTGGCCAGCATCCTGGTGGCATCTGGAACCTGGTGATTGAAAAGAGAGTTAACATACGAAGCCAAACAATTTGTTGAGCAATCATGGATCCCAAGCTTGGAATAGTGGAGAGGAAGTGTTAGGGAGGTACTCACTGCAAACTCTAGTGTACTTCTGCTTTCAGATATATATTTTGCAGTAGTTTATGGATATGTGTGAACGTAAGCTCTCTCTCACAGAAACTGGTGTATATCTAGGTTATGGGACTTTGTTAGAAAGTGAACTAACTGAGATGAAATTAGAGTGTACTATAAAAGGAAAGGTCTCACCCAAGTAATGAAGCTGAAGGGTTGTCATTCCACACGTGAAGTCTCTGGACACAGTCTGAGGTGAAGCATGTTGAGGTGGCAATCATTGCATTGGTTAGGTTGTGATCGGCGGATGCAATATTATTTGGTTTGGACTGGGAGACGCATACGGGAAAGTGGGCCCTATCCAAGGGTTCCAGGACTGGGGGAAGTAGGGGCTCTATAGTGGAGATGTGAGGTTCCTGCTGTCTTAGGGTTCAAAAAGACAATCGATAGTTAATGTTATCATCACATTATTTGGTAATTGGGTTAACTTTGAAAAGTCCTTTTGTTAGGGTTTGCTGTACAGTATCCAGTATCTTGTAAATAGCTGTGCTATTGGATGCTTCTAATCTACTTGGTCTAGGCTTTTGAGAGAGTCTACATATCAAATACACAGCCTATATATTAAAAAGATTCAGTTTGTGTTCTGAGAAACTTTGAGACATACAACTGATTTTCCCCCTCTCATATTAATTAACTACTGATTTATATGTCTACATTTTGCTAGGAGTGTACATGAACACCATTCCCACCACCAAAAGACTGTGACCCATCCCTCCCACCCACTCCCACCCCCCACTGGCCCAGGAAACTGCATGTCTACCCCTCACCACAGGGGTAGACATACTTACAACTTGATCAGGTCCTGCTTTTAGTTTCCCTTTCAGATCTTCTTAGTCAACTTCTGTTGATGAGTGGGATCATCCCATACTCATCTTTATCTTTCTGACTTAGTTCACTTAACATAATTCCTTCTAGCTCTGTCTAAGATGGGTCAGAGAAGGTGGGTTCATTGTTTTTGATAGCTGCATAGTATTCCATTGTGTATATATACCACAGCTTTCTCAGCCACTCATCTGTTGTTGGGCTTACCACTAATTCTTATCTTTAGTTTACCTTTCTGTCTTTTCTCCCAATCATAGTTCTAGATGTCACTGTTCACCAGAGTTATGATTCAGACTATAATGATAATGTATCAGTTTTCTGAGATTTTCAGTCCTTTCACTAAAAAACATCACAAGTTACTTATAGTTAGTTACATTCAGAGTTTTAAAAAATTCAAGTGAAAAAGAACCTAGGAATGCCTTCAATACACATGTCTAAATGCAATGATGGCTTGTCTACCACCCTCTAACTCCTGTCAGTTTGTTGACTGGTGATGTATAACTAGGATTTCTTTCTTTTCTTTTTTTGGGTCACAGCATGATAGCTTAAGTTATCTGAGTTTTAATACATATTTAATACTTAAAAATTCTTTTAATTTTTTTCACCACCCTGCACTATTTGATATTTCATTCTTCCTTCACAACAGGATTTCAATCAGTTTTTCACCTCTTCTATTACATTCCCTATCCCCACAAAAGTCAACTAAATGAGTTGCATGGATGACAGCCATGAAAAACCTGAATCAGCTTCTGTTTTCCTTCTCATATTATACCTTCTTACTAGTTTAAAAAATTTTACGTTATATAAAGAACTCTAAAAATATCTTGTTTTCACTACCAGAGGGAAATGCCTATTTAACATTGATAGTAATTTTGAGATTTAGCATATTCATTTTATAATTTATGGTTAACAGATACTGTCTGCTAAATTGGGATATATTAAATGAATCTGAGCTGTCTGGAATGACAGACTTCTCCATCAATTACCAAGTTTGATCTGGTGAAATTACACAGGGCACAAAAAAAGTGCAGATCAACATTTTATTTTTTTATTTACTTTTATATTACAGAATTACATGTCAACAGGGATGTGAATCCACATCATTCCCACCACTAGAGTTCTGAATCTTCAGTCTCCCCACTGCAGTCCACCACAGTTCCCCCAAAGTTGTAGACATGGGCCAACCATCATCTCTACAACTATCTGTCCACATTTATATATAATTGCCCCATTTTTATTTCTGTTTCAATTCTCTCTTCCCCTCCAAGACACTCATGACAACATAACTACCACCATATTAACCTCTCCATTTCCTTCTCACTCTCTCTGGGTGCTAATGGAGCTGAAGTTCAGAGCCATCTTCATTCTATCACTTATCACCTGATGGGAGTATGGATCAAGGTTGTTTTTGGGGAGCAGAAGTTAGGAGTTCTGGCTTCTGTTATTACTTCTCCAGTGAACATGGGTGCTGAGAGGTCGATCCATACACTCAGCCTGTTTCTGTCTCTCCCTAGTGGACCAAAGCTCTGGAGATGTTAGGGTCCAGGACACATGGTAAGGTCGTCTGCCCAGAGAAGTTGGGATGGAGTCATGGTAGTATCTGTTACTTGGTGTCTGGAAGATGGCATGACCTAAGTTGAGAAAGGTGGCATGACCTAAGTTGAGACAAAGTGGTTAATGAACAGGAACCAAAGAGTATATTAAAGCAGATGAGATTAGGGATTTTTTGAGTAGAAGAAAGCTAGAAAATCCATTTTAGGCATGTTCCTGGGGGCACACAATGGTGGTTTTGCTTAAGTTTGGTAGCTAGCCTGAGGTTGCATAAGACTATTGTCTGAGAGAATGGTGTCAAAGCAGAGAAAAGGGCTAGAAAGTTGAATTAGGGCAGAGAGTAGCTCCTATTCTTGTAAAAAAAAAAAAAACCTGTGGCTAAAATGAACTATTTACTTCCATCCACCTGCTCCAGGGCCCATATATGTATTTATATTTAGCGCCAGAGCCTGTATAACCTCTAAGTCCCTATTGGTCTGATCTTAGGGCTCATGGTCACAACTGGGAACATTGCCGGCTGCACTTATTTCATCGTTAGTCTTTTTTGAGTGGCAGGGCAGGATACCCCTAGCTTCCTTTCAAAGACTGAAGCTATCCCTACCATCATTGCTTTATGGTGAGTACTGTCGTATGCTTTACATTGGTTTGTTCTAGCCCTCCCCCGCCAAGAGAATTGGATCAGTCCAGTTAATTTCACAGGCCCGCTTGGCCCCGCCCCAAGGAACCCCGAGAGAGGGTTCCTGAGTTCGAGAGTGCCAGAGTTTCAGAGAGTTCCTGAGTTCGAGAGTAAGGGAGAGTGCTTGCGCAGCGACAAAGAGACAGCAGAGTTCTGTTTGGTGATTAGTTTGTCTTAGTTTATGAATCGTTGTTCCTGAATAAAGAAATACAGCTTCCCTGCCCAGCCGTTGTCTCCGCGTCTCTGTTACCCGCCCGTGAAGCTAGCCCTGCCGGCAAGAGCCGTCCGAAATTTTAACAACAGAGTACAAGGTCCTGGGAGGGTCTACAAGATGCAGTTCCTTATGAAAGCAACCAGTGATAGTGGAGAGAGAGGGACCCTATAAAGGTCTAGGCCCATCATATGTGTATGGGAATCCAAGGATTACCTAACTAGGGCCCCAGATGATGAGGTGGTGGCAGATCAACATTTTCTTATGAAAAAAAAATTAAATTCAAAAGAACTCAAAATACAGTCTTCTGATTCATTATGTGATAATATTTAATCTTCACTTGAACTGTCTGATAGTGAAATTTACTCTGTACTGATTTGAGTACTTGTACCTTAATTATTCTATGTAGTGAGAATATACACATTTTTCCCTAGAAACATTGCTGTCTTTAATTACATGTTGCTATTCCAGACATTTACTTACCTATCCAAAAGTTCTCTAAAAAAAATTAACCCAAGGCATATGTGGTTCTATGGATTTAGAGCAAAAGATTGTAGGTTCCTTAGAAGTATTGTCTTTGTCTTCAAGAAACTTGTAGTTTATTGAGGTGTGTGTGTGACATATATATTTTTTCCTATCAATAAATCATTACTGAATGTCTACCACTTGATAGATATTCACATACCTTTACACATATATAGGTGTATATTCTACATATAAGACATGCTTAATGTATTAATTACAAAGTAAGATATCAAATAAACAATCTAATTTTTCATCTGAAGAAACAAGAAAAAGAGTGACTCCAATGTCTTCAGATAGGATGAGATAGTAAAAACTGGAGCATAAATATAGACTCAAAAACACAGTGCAGAAGATTGATTAACCCAAGAGATGATTCTTGGAAAGAATAAATAAAATAGATAACTACCTTGCTAGACTCACCAAGGAAAAAAGAGAGAAAAAGGTATTTTTTTTTTTTAAAGCAGAAATGGGGAGTTGGGCGGTAGTGCAGTGGGTTAAGCGCAAGTGGCACGAAGCGCAAGGACTGGCATAAGGATTCTGGTTTGAGCCCCTGGCTCCCCACCTGCAGGGGGGTCGCTTCACAGGCGGTGAAGCAGGTCTGCAGGTGTTTATATTTCTCTCCCCCTCTTGATCTTCCCCTCCTCTCTCCATTTCTCTCTGTCCTATCCAACAATGATGACATCAGTAGCAACAACAATAATAATTACAATCATAAAAAAAGAAAGAATATTGACTTCATGTTAGATTAGTGAAAAACTTTAGAGCAAATAACCCAACGTATTTAGTTAACTCTCACTTCTGTTCTTAGTAGATGTCAACTTAAGTTAATTTTCTTAAAACTTCTGTCTTTAAAGTATTGATGTTGATTAATTAACATTTTAATATTAACAATTATATTTCATTATAAATGCGCTATTATCATGACACAGGGAAAGTTATGATGTTATGGTATCTCTCCTCTATTTCTGTCTGTCTATGCGAAATGAAGAAGCTGACCTAGGAGTAGAATTCCACAAGTTGGGTGCCTCCCACCCCCATGTGTTGTTATTATGTAGAGCTGTTAAGTAATAGTTGCATTGGAGGATGTCTGAATCATAAGAAAAGCTCAGTAAATGATGCTTATTATGAAATTGTCCTCATTCAGAGTCAGTGGATAAAGATATTCTTAGGTCATGAAATTATACATAATTAATTCTTTTCTATTCAAGACAGTTAGTTGTTTCTATTGTATATTAGATTTCCCATTGATAGGCTAAATTGTTCCATAATCTTTTAAGGTTTCAGACCTAATAACTAAAACAGCTATTTGATGCAGCCATCTCAGCTGCTTTAGACCTCACATTTATTACGGGAAACGTCTCAGCTGAGTCACATGACACTCCTAGATTTAACATCAGAAATCATAACTGTAAAATGCTTCAACTTATGAAGTACTTGATTTTTATATGTTAATAACTATCCCACTCACTAAGTTTAATAACTATACCATTCAATACACTTTTAAGGTGATAGTTTGCTCTGCTCTTTAAAAACCTCAGTGAATTAACCAAAAGGTAATAAAACTAGAGGAAAGGAGAATGTGCCATTGGATTCACAACTACTGAAACTCTTATGTATTGATGTGAAATATAGTAAAGTTATTCTAGAATGAAGAAACCACTAATGTAACCAAGAATCTGTGTATGTATTGAAAAGATGTATCTGAGCTGTGCAAAAGCTTTTTAATTTGATGTAGTCCCATTGGCTTATTTTTGTTTTAGTCTTCATTGCTATTGGATTTGTATCATTGAGATGCCTATAAAATTTAGATGCAAAAGAATGCTGCCAATATTTCCCTCTAAGTGTTTGATACTTTCTGGTGTAACATTCAAGTTCTTCATTCATTTTTAATTTACTTTTGTGTGTGGTGAAATGTAGTGGTTCAATTTCATTCTTCTTCACATTTCAGCCCAGTTTTCACACCATTTTTTGAAGAGACCCTCCTTTCTCCATTTAATAATTTGGGCCCTCTTGTCAAAAAGTAGATGTCTGTATGTATGCAGATTTTTTTTCTTGGCTCTCAATTTTATCCCACTGGTCAAGGTATCAGTATTTCTTCCAATACCAGGCAGTTTTGATTACAGTTGGCCCTGTAATGTAGTTTGATATTTGGGAGTATAATGCCTCTAGTTATGCACTTTCTTCTCAAGATTGTTTCAGTGATTCTAGGTATTTTCTGGTTCCAGACAAACTTTTGTAGCTTTAGTTATAGTCTTTAAATAAAAATTGATGGGGCGTTGATAGAGATTGCATTTGTATATGACTCTGAATAGAATATTCATTTTGATGATGTTAATTCTTCCAATCTATGAACATGGGATATCTTCCTACTTTTTTCTTTTTTTTTAATTTTAATAATTTTTTAATTTTCCCTTTTGTTGTCCTTGTTGTGGTTTTTTTTTAAAGTATTTTATTTATTTTATTTTTTGAGAGAGATTCAGAGAAAGAGAGAGAGAGAGACAGAGAGAGAAACACCAGAGCACTGCTCAGCGCTGGCTTATGGTGGTGCAAGGGATTGAACCTGGGACTTAGGAGCCTCAGGCATGAGAGTCTGTTTGCATAACCATTATGCTATCTCCCCTGACCTTCCCACTTTTTTCTTTTTCTTTTTTTCTTCATAGATTTTTTTTATTGTTGTTGTTATTGATGTCACCATTGTTTTATAGGACAGAGAGAAATGTAGAGAGGAGGGGAAGAAAGAGAGAGGGAGAGAAAGAGAGACACCTGCAGACCTGCTTCACTGCCTGTGAAGCAACTCCCCTACAGCTGGGGAGTTGGGGGGCTCGAACTGGGATCCTTACGCCGGTCCTTGCACTTTGCACCACATGTGCTTAATCTGCTGTGCTACTGCCTGACTCCCCTTTTTTCTTTTTCTATTTCCTTGAATAGTAATTCATTTTTTGTATACATGTCTTTCACTTCTCTTGTTGGGCTTATTCCTAAATATTTTATTGCTTTTGCTGCAATAGTGAATAAGTTTGAACAGAATATTCCCCTAAGAAGAGATCCAAAATGTCAACAGACAAATGAAAAAAAAAAACTCCAAATCATTGGTTGTCAGAGAAATAAAAATTAAAACAACAATGTGATACCACATTACTCATATGAGAATGTCATACATCAGAAAGGATAACAACATAAGATGCTGGGAGAGGCTGTGGGGGGGTTACAGGAAACCTCTTGTACTGCTGGTGGGAATGTAAGTTGGGTCAACTCCTATGAAGAGCAGTCTGGAGTACTCTCAGAATCTAGAAATGGACCTAACATATGACCCAGCAATTCCTTTCCTGGAAATGTATCGTAAGGGACCAAACACACCCACCCCAAAAAATTCGTGTATACCTATGTTCATAACAGCATAATTTGTAATAGCCAAAACCTGGAAGCAACCCAGGACTATACCCATATATCTTATAATCCTATAAATTATTATTAAGTTTTAAGAAAAAATAAAAAAACAGACATATCTGAGAATGAGCTAGAGGAAATTAATTTCATGGACACTAGATACTTCAACCTGTATGGGCCTTTCTTTTATAAAAATGACAAATTATGTTTCCATCTGCCTTTGTATAAGAATGAATATAATCAAAACTTGATTTGCTATACTTTAATGGTTTTTATATTTATTTTTTAATTGATTTAAAGCAAATTAAAATTTGATAAATGTTGTGGAAATCCTAAAAGTAACTTGGACCCCATGTACTGTGCCGACAGTGCCAGATTCAATGAGTTGACTCTGAATGCTTAGTAAATCGTCAGTAGTCCTTCCACTTAAAGTTTTCAGATTTTGGAATGCTCAGAGCATAATCAGGGTAACACCTGATATCTGTAAGAGTATTTTATAAGTACAGAATAGAGTCATAGCTCAACTATCTACTGATATTCAAAAATGAAAACTCATTTTTATCATAGATGAACAAATTCTGTCTTGGCTTTATGCAATTTTTATGCTTAATTTCTGTCTACTCATCTCATACTGTTTACAAAATGAACATAACTAAAAATTGTTCTCTTCATCTTTTATTTGTGCTAGGAACATTTGGAAATAGACCTACAAGTATTTTAGCAGAATCCATTTTCATGCTTAATATTAGAAAAGCACAAACTCTCCTCTGTGACACAGTAAGCAAAGGAACACTTACTTTGGTTCAAAAGTCATTGAAAATTACAGAATCTATCTTATGCAGTGGTTGCTGTCACCCAGTTAAAAATATAGAATATTCTAGGTTGGTTTTAATTAAGGCAATTTTTGATTTTTATCAAATAAATTAGTTGATCTTTTGAAACCAATGAGAAAATCAATAATAATAAAAGACCTGAAACAAGAGAGAGCATGTAGTGAAAAGCACAATTTCCAAATTTAAAACCCAAGGGAAAGTAAGCATCACTGTTGGAATTTCACCAAAGCAATAATGTAAACAAGAAATTCAAGAAGCTGTCTCCTGGAACTTAGAGAAGATATGAAAATGCCAAAATGAAAAGGCAAGTGACATGACCAAGGTACCCTTACATTTTTCTTCAGTTTGAATAATTTTAGGGAAGGGTCTTCCTGACAGGAGGCCTCTGGAGGATTTACTTTAGAAAATTTGTAATTACTCTCTCAATCCCCCCCGTGTGTGTTTGTGTGTGTGTGTGTCTTTCTCTCTCCATCTCTTTCCCTCCATGCATATGCACATCTATCTATCAGTTGTCTATCTTTCCTGTATGTCTATGTTTATGTTTATAAATAATACCCTGGTCTCTAAACAGGTATACAGCCATGAATAACCTTCTCAAGGACCTGGGAGTCATTCATTCAAAATATAATTATTAAGATAGCACTCCAGTCTAGGGAGTGACACAGTAAATAAGCACTGGACTTTCAAGGATGAAGTCATGAGTTTCATCTCAAACAGCACATGTCACATGTTGACAGGCAATGCTCTTTTTTGTTGTTGTTGTTGTTTTTTCCCTCTCTTTCTCTCTCTTTCCTATTTTGCTCATTAATATGAAAGTAAATACAGTCAAAAAGGGAAGAAATACAGCACCTCCATTTTCTAGTTTCTGCAAAGGAAGACTTTCTGTAGGCATCTACTGATTGCCATTTAGCATCTATACTGCCTTATCAATTAGACCCTTCAACCTAATGTCTTTCAGTACTTTTCCGTGAGTTCACTCTAGGACTTAAAAATCTTTATGCATATTATAGTTAATTTTTTTTCTCCATTTAAAAGATTTTTTTCTAGAAACTTGGCATTCTTCCTGGTATGAAAGGGAAAATCACTCTTTATTTAAAAAAATTTTTTATTTAAGAAAGGATTAATGAACAAAAACATAAGGTAGGAGGGGTACAACTCCACACAATTCCCACCACCCAGTCTCCATAGCCCACCCCCTCCCATGATAGCTTTCCCATTCTCTAGCCCTCTGGGAGCATGGACCCAGGGTCGTTGAGGGTTGCAGAAGGTAGAAGGTCTGGCTTCTGTAATTGCTTCCCCGCTGAACATGGGCGTTGACTGGTCGGTCCATACTCCCAGTCTGCCTCTCTCTTTCCCTAGTAGGGTGTGTCTCTGGGGAAGCGGAGCTCCAGGACACATTGATGGGGTCTTCAATCCAGGGAAGCCTGGCCAGCATCCTGGTGGCATCTGGAACCTGGTGATTGAAAAGAGAGTTAACATACGAAGCCAAACAATTTGTTGAGCAATCATGGATCCCAAGCTTGGAATAGTGGAGAGGAAGTGTTAGGGAGGTACTCACTGCAAACTCTAGTGTACTACTGCTTTCAGGTATATATTTTGCAGTAGTTTATGGATACGTGTGCACATAAGCTCTCTCTCACAGAAACTGGTGTATATCTAGGTTATGGGACTTTGTTAGAAAGTGAACTACCTGAGATGAAATTAGAGTGTACTATAAAAGGAAAGGTCTCACCCGAGTAATGAAGCTGAAGGGTTGTCATTCCACACGTGAAGTCTCTGGACACAGTCTGAGGTGAAGCATGTTGAGGTGGCAATCGTTGCGTTGGTTAGGTTGTGATCAGCTGATGCAATATTATTTGGTTTGGATTGGGAGATGCATACGGGAAAGTGGGCCCTATCCAAAGGTTCCAGGACGGGGAAAATCACTTTTTAATGAGGCTTTTTTCCCCCTTATAGATGTGAATATCTCATATAAGAATGGTAAAGTCTGCTCAGCTTGCAGAGTTTTTCCAGCATTTTACGTCATTTCAAAAATCAGCCTGGACTATTTCTTATGTGAAAAGATTGCAAAATATAGAATGAAATAAAACATTATTTTATTTAAGCTTAAAGCTAAAGAATACAATAATGAAATTATCTTTTGTTCTACTTTAATTTCCATCAGCATTTTGTTAGTTTAACAAATCATGTTTATT
Organism: Erinaceus europaeus; assembly: GCF_950295315.1. Lineage (NCBI taxonomy): Eukaryota > Metazoa > Chordata > Mammalia > Eulipotyphla > Erinaceidae > Erinaceus > Erinaceus europaeus. The sequence goes on from NC_080166.1 coordinate 94,267,705, forward strand.
AAATTTAGACCTGCTTTTGTTTATAAGATGAATAGAGCCAGAAAGTCTTAGTCCTGCTATTGAAAATTTGCTCTTCTACTGCCTTGGTCAACTTATACTTCTACAGAAAAAAAATCTGGTGTTTGTATTACAGAAGAAGGACACTTTTTATTTCTTTCCTTTGAGGTTTTTTGGTTGATTCATAATTGAGCTGATATAAGACAGATTCATAGGAGAAAAAAAATCACTTGAAGATACAACGCCAAAATGAGGCTCAAAAAGTGATTCAAGTAGGGAGATCTGTGCCTTTTAAATGAAGAAGTAATAAATCTGTGAAGATTGGAAAGACAAAGAGCTTTGGACTTGAGTTACTAAATTAATGAAAAAGGAGTAAGGATTGGTTTGGTTATAATAGCCTTAGTTATAAATAGTGTGCCTATTCAGTGCTAAATTCTCTATTCCTAGAGATACGGCTGACTACCTCCTGGTACAAGGAGAACACCTTTCACGTGCTTTCTGTTTGCAGGAGGATGTAGGAGGGCCAAATTTTCTTTTTGCTCCAGCTATTTTTTTAAATAACTTAAGTTCAAAATGATAAACATTTGGGAAAGACATACTTTAGGGAGACATACTCTGTTCTCTTTCCTATCTTGCTCATTTATTGTTGATTTGATTAGTTCAAATTTACCTTCTACCCCATTCTGGAGATTTCCATCACAAGTGCCTATCAAAGCAAAGATACCCCTCCCCCAGATAAAAAGTTGTCTTTTTAGCTACCAGGATCTCCTTCACACCTCACTTCCCTCCTGCCATCCCTCCCAGAAGCTTAGAGTAAAATTATACAAACTGGAGAACGGGAAGGAATAATCCATTAGCTTGCTTTTCTTTTTAAACTTTATTTATTTGGATGTATAGAGGAGAGATAGAGAGATACCTGCACACTGCTTCACCACTTGGAAAGCTTCCCCCTACAGGTGGTAACATATGCACTTAACTAGGTGCCCCACTGCCCAGGTCCTGAATTCACTAGCTTTCAAACCAAACTAGTCCGTTCAGAAAAATGTCATGACAACAATCAAAATGGCCCATGTTGATAAGGGTTGCACAAGAAAAAACAAACAGCAAACAAACAAAAACACACAAACTGTGAGTGAGGTGATCATCAATAAAATATTGATAGAAATAAGTCTTTGAATCCTTATGAGCTCAACCATGTTCACCAGTCAGGTAAATGAATGGCTTATAAACCTAGCAAGACATCTGAATTAACTTGGAAGTGTTCCTTCTAATTTCTCCCTCTAAATATTTTCAATTAAAAAGTCAAGATTATAATCTTTATATCCACAAAAGACTTCCAAATGGTTCTGTTGACGGAACAGATTAATGAAATACAGATAGTCTTTAGTCTTACCTTGCCCAGAATATCTCGTATCTTCTTCTGCGTAGATTTTCTTTCATTTTTTAAAGACTCTTTTAAGTTTAATTGTCTTTATTTATTAGATAGAGATGGTCAGAAATCTGCAGGGAAGGGGGATATAGAAATGAAGGGAGGGGCCAGGCGGTGGTGCACCTGATTAAGCGCACACACTGCAGTGCACAAGGACCCAGGTTCAAGCTCCTGGTCCCCATTTGCAGGGGAGAAGGATTTATGAGTGATGAAACAGGGCTTCAGGTGTCTCTCTGTCTCTCTCCCTCTCTATCCCCCCCTCCCCTCTCAATTTCTGTCTATCTCTATCCAATAATAAATCAATTAAAAAGTATTAAAAAAAAGAAATGAAGGGAGACAAAGAGACACCTATAGCACTGCTTTACTACTCGCAAAGCTTTCCCCCTGCACATGGAGGCCAGGGGCCCAAACCTGCGTCCTTGTGTTGCTTAGATTTTCTAATTTAAACCTGAATATCTTTTCTTTTTAAAAATTTTTTTTATTTAAGAAAGGATTAATTAACAAAACCATAAGGTAGGAGTGGTACAACTCCACACAATTCCCACCACCCAATCTCCATAACCCACCTCCTCCCATGATAGCTTTCCCATTCTCTAGCCCTCTGGGAGCATGGACCCAGGGTCATTGAGGGTTGCAGAAGGTAGAAGGTCTGGCTTCTGTAATTGCTTCCCCGCTGAACATGGGCGTTGACTGGTCAGTCCATACTCCCAGTCTGCCTCTCTCTTTCCCTAGTAGGGTGTGTCTCTGGGGAAGCTGAGCTCCAGGACACATTGGTGGGGTCTTCAATCCAGGGAAGCCTGGCCAGCATCCTGGTGGCATCTGGAACCTGGTGATTGAAAAGAGAGTTAACATACGAGGCCAAACAAATTGTTGAGCAATCATGGGCCCAAAGCTTGGAATAGTGGAGAGGAAGTGTTAGGGAGGTACTCACTGCAAACTCTAGTGTACTTCTGCTTTCAGGTATATATTTTGCAGTAGTTTATGGATACGTGTGCACATAAGCTCTCTCTCACAGAAACTGGTGTATATCTAGGTTATGGGACTTTGTTAGAAAGTGAGCCACCTGAGATGAAATTAGAGTGTACATAAAAGGAAAGGTCTCACCCGAGTAGTGAAGCTGAAGGGTTGTCATTCCACACGTGAAGTCTCTGGACACAGTCTGAGGTGAAGCATGTTGAGGTGGCAATCGTTGCGTTGGTTAGGTTGTGATCAGCGGATGCAATATTATTTGGTATGGATTGGGGGAGGCATATGGGAAAGTGGGCCCTAACCAAGGGTTCCAGGACTGGGGGAAGTAGGGGCTCTATAGTGGAGATGTGAGGGTCCTGCTGTCTTAGGGTTCAAAAAGACAATCGATAGTTAATGTTATCATCACATTATTTGGTAATTGGGTTAACTTTGAAAAGTCCTTTTGTTAGGGTTTGCTGTACAGTATCCACTATCTTGTATATAGCTGTGCTATTGGATGCTTCTAATCTACTTGGTCTAGGGTTTTGAGAGAGTCCGCATATCAAATACACAGCCTATATATTAGAAAGATTCAGTTTGTGTTTTGAAAAACTTTGAGACATACAATTGATTTTCCCCCTCTCATATTAATTAACTAGTGATTTATATGTCTACATTTTGCTAGGAGTGTACATAAGCACCATTCCCACCACCAAAAGACTGTGACCCATCCCTCCCACCCACTCCCACCCTCTACTGGCCCAGGAAGCTGCATGTCTACCCCTCACCACAGGGCTTTTACTTTGGTGCCCTACTTACAATTTGATCAGGTCCTGCTTTTAGTTTCCCTTTCAGATCTTCTTAGTCAACTTCTGTTGATGAGTGGGATCATCCCATACTCATCTTTATCTTTCTGACTTAGTTCACTTAACATAATTCCTTCTAGCTCTGTCCAAGATGGGTCAGAGAAGGTGGGTTCATTGTTGTTGATAGCTGCATAGTATTCCATTGTGTATATATACCACAGCTTTCTCAGCCACTCATCTGTTGTTGGGCACCTGGGTTGCTTCCAGGTTTTAGCTATTATGAATTGTGCTGCTATGAACATAGGAGTACACACCTCTTTTTTGTTTGGGTGTTATGGAGTCCTTGGGATATAACCCCAGGAGAGGAATTACTGGATCATATGGAAAGTCCATGTCTAGCCTTCTGAGAGTTTTCCAGACTGCTCTCCACAGAGGCTGTACATTCCCACAAGCAATGTAAAAGGGTTCCTCTGTCCCCACATCCTTTCCAGCATTTGTTGCTGCTGTCCTTTTTGATGTATGCCATTCTTATAGGAGTGAGGTGGTATCTTAGTATTGTCTTAATTTGCATTTCTCTGACAATCAGTGACCTAGAGCAGTTTTTCATATGTTTGCTAGCCTTTTGGGTCTCCTCTGAGGTGAATGTTTTGTTCATATCCTTTGCCCATTTTTGGATGAGGTCATTTCCTTTTTTTGGTGCTAAGTTTGCTGAGCTCTTTATATATTTTGGTGATTAGTTTCTTGTCTGATGTCTGGCATGTGAAGATCTCCTATTCTGTGAGGGGTCTCTCTGTTTGTTTAATAGTTTCTTTGGATGTGCAGAAGCTTTTCAATTTGATGTAGTCCCATTGGTTTGTTTCTGCTTTAGTCTTCCTTGCAATTGGGTTCGATTCATCAAAGATGTCCTTGAGTTGTATGTGGGAAAGTGTTTTACCAACGTTTTCCTCTAGGTATTTGATTGTTTCTGGTCTGACATCTAGGTCTTTGATCCATTTGGAGTTGATTTTTGTTTCTGGTGAGATAAAGTGGTTCAATTTCATTCTTCTGCAAGTTTCAACCCAGTTTTCCCAGCACCATTTATTGAAGAGAGCCTCCTTTTTCCATTTAATCCTTTGGGCCCCCTTATCAAAGATTAGATGCCCATAGGCGTTGGGATTTACTTCTGGGCTTTCAATTCTGTTCCACTGGTCTGTGTGCCTATTTTTGTTCCAGTACCATGCTGTTTTGATGATGATGGCTTTATAATATAGTTTAGGGTCTGGGAATGTGATGCCTCCATTTCTGTTTCTTTTCCTCAAGATGGTTTTGGCAATTCTAGGTGTTTTCAGGTTCCAGATAAATGATTATAGTGTTTGTTCTATTCTCTTAAAGAAGCTTGGTGGAACTCTGATGGGTATTGCATTAAATTTGTATATGGCTCTGGTGAGAATATTCATTTTGATGAAATTTATTCTTCCAATCCATGAGCATGGGATATCTTTCCATTTCTTGGTATCAATTTCTATTTCCTTGAGTAGCGACTCATAGTTTTCAGCATACAAGTCTTTCACTTCTTTGGTCAACTTTATTCCTAGGTATTTGATTGATTTTGCTGAAACAGTAAATGGGAGTGATTTCTGGATGTCTTCTTCTTTAGATTTAGTGTTTGCATAAAGAAATGCCACTGATTTTTGTACATTGATTTTGTAGCCTGATACCTTGCTATATTGCCTAATCTCATCACAGACCCCTGCAAGCGTCAACCCGGCTTTTACCTAGCACGTTATGATTGGGCCCTCCTCAATCGGTATCGAACAGGCCATGGCCCATGCGCCGCTATGTTCCATCACTGGGGAGCCAGAGATGACCCAAACTGCCCCTGCAGCTACAGACAGACTATGACCCACATAGTCAATGACTGCCACCTCTCCAGATTCAAAGGAGGTCTCGAATCTTTACATCAGGCTCAACCTGACGCTGTTGACTGGCTATGGAAGAAGGGCAAATGCTAGAAGAAGAAATTGCCTAATAACTTCCAGTAGTTTTCTGCTGGATTCTTTAGGTCTTTCTATGTATACTATCATATCATCTGTAAATAGTGAGAGCTTGACTTCCTCCCTTCCAATCTGTGTTCCTTTGATTTCTTTCTCTTGCCTGATTGCTATGGCAAGAACTTCCAATACTATGTTGAAGAGTAACGGTGACACTGGACAGCCCTGTCTAGTCCCCAATCTGAGGGGGAATGCTTTCAACTTCTGTCCATTGATTATGATGTTGGCTGTAGGTTTGCTATATATAGACTCCACTATCGTGAGGAATTTCCCATCTATTCCCATTTTTTGTAGAGTTTTGAGCATGAGTGGGTGTTGGATTTTGTCAAAGGCTTTCTCTGCATCTATTGAGATAATCATGTGGTTTTTGGCTTTGCTTTTATTGATGTGGTGAATGACATTGATTGACTTACAGATGTTGAACCAACCTTGCATTCTTGGGATGAATCCCACTTGGTCATGATGAACAATCTTTTTGATATGTTGCTGTATCTGAATATCTTTTCTATTCTAGGCTATGGGTGTACTGTTCCTAGAAAAGTCCAGCTTTTGCACAACTTTATCACTAAACTACAGCCCTCTCAGAGTTCAGTCAGTTTTCCTTAGTCCAGGGCAGTTTTCTAACAAAGAATGCAATTCATATTTCATAGTAGTGGGGTTTTCACCAGAAAAAGAAAAAGGATCTCAGTGAGATCTCACAACATTTACTATAGCCGTGTGAAGGCATTCAGAATAACCTCTCTTAAGAGGCTGTGAAAAAGTAAAATTTATTTATTTATTTTTTATATTTATTTATTCCCTTTTGTTGCCCTTGTTGTTTTATTGTTGTAGTTATTATTGTTGTTATTGATGTCGTTGTTGGATAGGACAAAGAGAAATGGAGAGATATGGGGAAGACAGAGAGAGGGAGAAAAAGACACCTGCAGACCTGCTTCACGGCCTATGAAGCGACTCCCCTGCAGGTGGGAACCGGGGGGGGGGGGGGTCCAACCAGTATCCTTATGCTGGTCCTTGCTGTTTGCACCAAGTGCGCTTAACCCGCTACACACTCCCCAAAATTAATTTTTTATAACAAGTTCAAAATAATTCTCCTCAGTATATGTAGAATAAGCCTCTCCTCAATGTTCTGTTGAAAATTAAAAGGTAGTACAAAATCAAAAGAAATTTCTATCATTCTCTTACCTACCTATAGGAAAGTAGATTGAGGAATTTATTCAAATATATAGTTACCACATGGGCCATGCAGTGGCATAGCAGATTAAGTGCACATAGCATGAAGCATAAGAACCCACCCCCAGTTTAAGCCCCTGTCTCCCCACCTGTGTGTGTGTGGGGGGGTCACCTCACTTGGTAAATCGTGTCTACAGGTGTGTATCTTTCTCTCTCCTTCTCTATTTTCCCCAACCCCCTCTCAATTTCTCTGTCCTATATATTAAAAAAAAAAAGGCTTGTAGATTCATAGTGCAATCACTGAGCCTCAGAGATAACCCTGGATGCAAAAAAATTATAGTTACCACCAGATAATTTTTTTCTTTTTAAATTTTTTCCCTTTTGTTGCCCTTGTTTATCTTTGTTGTTATTATTGTTGTTGTTATTGCTGTCGTTGTTGTTGAATAGGACAGAGAGAAATTGAGAGAGGATGGGGAAGACAGAGGGGGGAGAGAGAAAGACAGACACCTGTAAACCCTCTTCACCATTTGTGAAGCAACCCCCCTTCAGGTGGGGAGCCGGGGGCTTAAGCTGGGATCCTGATGCAGGTCTGTGCACTTTGTGCCATGTGTGCTTAGCCCACTGTGCCACCACCTGGCTCCCCCACCAGATAATTTTTCTATCTGAATAATTTACCCATATGCTAGAGCAAACTGCTAATTACCAAACAGCAACTCTTCATTGCTGTGTGACTTACTTCCTTTTCCCACTTCAAGTCCCTTAACCCTATTCCGTGTCTTAAGCTTAACGTAGTGGCATGTTTAACTCACTTTAGATTCCTCCTATCTGGGGCTTTTCAGATCTAGGTGGGCTCCCCACTCAGGTAAAATTCAATTTTGTAGTCGTTCTCTTGTAAATCTGATAATTTGAGCCTGAGAAGACCATAGAGAGGGCTGGGTAAACATCCCATCTCTAACACATGCTTTCAGCTAAGATAAATTTTTTTTTTACTATGAAACTTGATAATTTAATTGATTTCTGTAACTTTTTGCATATGAAAAAATAAAGCATAAGTTGATGTTCAAAACTAGAAACTACATAACCAGACCCCCTAAAAAATCACATTTATTTCAATAGTTCAAAGTGCAAAGATAGTCAAGTCAGTTCCACAAAATGTCAAGATACAATTTTAGAAATAATTAAAATCTGATATATTTAAAAATATGAAAGTGTAAATAGCAGAAATAAAGTTCAATCTCTTAAAATTCAAGTAGACTGAAAATGTTTAGACTAAAATACTTACATCAACTATGAATGCTAAGATAAATTTTGATTGTAAAGGAATGGAAATAAGTTCAACAAAGTAAATGCTTTTTATTATTAATGAAACAAGTCTAGAGACATGTGGTTTAGATTTGTTCACCAGCTCCAGGATGTCTTCACATCTTTACTCTTTCTCTCTTTCTTCATAATATCCTGTGTAGTTTCAGTCTCAGTTCAAGATCAAAGCTAGGCTGGTGAACTAGCTTCAGGCATGAAAGTCAGTCCCCAGCCCAACCATTTCTAATATACAAAGCAACAGTTTGATATGATAAATAACACAGAAATGCACATTTGCTTACTTCAGTAGTTTAACTGTCATTATCTCTGAGTGGGGGTTGATGGGTAACTTTAGTTTTCCCATGTAATTTTAATAAGTGGACAAAAGAACATGTGATATTCATATATTCATTTGTAATCTGATAAATTCTGCACTCTTGGAGACCATGCAATTATTTTCTGGCATGATATTCTTGGGGTAGAGGGACACTGCAAATGTTTGCTGAATCTAGGATTAAAAGCATAGAAAATAAAATAGAAAAGTTTAAATTGCATATGAAGAGAGCTTTATTTGCCTCACTATATGAAAGGATTAATTTTTTAAAAATATTTTTCTTCCTCCAGGGTTATTGTTGGGGTTCGATGCCTGCATTGTGAATACACTGCTCCTGGAGGCTATTTTTTCCCTTTTGTTGCCCTTGTTGTTTATCTTTGTTGTGGTTATTATTATTGTTGTTATTGATGAAATACAGAGAGGAGGGGAAGATAGAGAGAGGGAGAGAAAGACAGACACCTGCACACCTGCTTCACCACTAGTGAAGCAACCCCTCTGCAGATGGGGATCCTGGGCTCGAATCGGGATCCTTACCCGGGTCCTTGCGCTTTGGGCCATGTGTGCTTAACCCACTGCACTAACGCCTGACCCCGAAAGGGTTAATTTTAAAGATTATCCTACTTAATTCAGGCAGTTACTTTCTTATTTCTTTTCAACACAGTATCTTTTAATTCTTATTGGTTTATCATATAAAATATAAAAAGAATAGTTTCACATATACATTACATATGTATATGTTTGTGTATAAAACTTACCTACCACCAAATTTTTCCTTTATGCATACAGTAGTTGTTGCATATAATAAGGTATTACTATGCTTATTATGTTGACTTTATGATTATATTTGAAAACATTCAGTTGAATAAAATAACTGCAGCTGCATGGGAAATAATGAAATTATCAATGATAAATTATAATCTCAAGAGGAAAAAATCTCCAAATTTTTTTTAGTAGAATAAGTCTATTCTTGTGGTTTATAAAATACTATCAAATATGCTGTGTCGATTCATGGAATCCCTAAAAATACTGTAGAGTTGTATAGGTCAAATTTCTGTTCTGTCAAGAAAACTGCATTTCAGCATTGTGGTTATTTTCTCTCATATATATAGGTACACACACACAAACACGAAGTCATCATGGTTGCTGATGGTGTTAGTGAAGACATATCTGGCCCTTTTTTGGCCAGCGATGAAAGAGAATAAGGCAGCATGCAACAGCAAAGGTTACAAGGAGTTTATTGGAATATACACGTTAACAAATAGTCACCATGAGAAGGGTGGACAGTAAAAAGGAGCCAAAGCTGAGCTAAGAGGAGTGCATTTCAGGGCAGAAGTGCATTTTCTATATGTTTCAGTGAATATTGGGTTCTGTGGGAAAGCAGAAGGAAGGGTTATGTGGCTAGCCATTCTGCTGTCAGGACAGATTTCTGTCCTACTCAATTACCTTCTATTCAATGGTCAGGTGTGGAAGCCTTTCATTTGGTATTAAGAGTGACTTGAGGCTAATTGCTAGTTTTTACAATTATAAATGTGTCAAATCTGGGGGTTTTCACCATCCTCTCTCTGAACTGTCAGTCTGGCAAAAGCCTTATTTATAGTTTTATGCTTATTTATAGTTTTAGTATTTAGTTCAAAAAATGTTGAAATCCATATTTGCTTAGAGATTTCACTAGTGCCTCTGTTGAATGAGAAATAAAGAAAAGCACCAAGTTTTAGTGATTTGCTCTTTTTCTTGGGGGTCTACATGTATAGACCCTCTGAAAGACTTGATTCCATAAAAATCCTTTCAAATTCTTTCACTGATGTGGAACTCCTTGTGTCAATAATTAATGCTCGTTGAGAGTTTTCTTAGATATCAAAATGCTAAGTTTTGACTACAAAATACTGATCAATGTAGGAGGCATTTAGCATCATCCTCTGCCATTTATTTTGTACATAAACACCATTCCCACTACCAAAATACTGTGTCCCATCCTACCCCCCGCCTTGTCCCATGAAGCTGAATATCCACCCTCACCCTCCACCCAGTGTTTTTACTTTGGTGCCCTACTACCAATTTAGTCAGATCTTGCTTTGAGTTTCCCTTTCTGTTATTCTTTCTCAACTTCTGTTTTTGAGTGGGATCATCCCATACTCATCTTTATCTTTCTGATTTAGCTCACTTAACATAATTTCTTCTAGCTCTATACAAGATGGGTCAGAGAAGGTGGGTTCATTGTTTTTAATAGCTGCATAGTATTCCATTGTGTATATATACCAATGGAATACATTCTCAGCCACTCATCTGTTGTTAGACACCTGGTTTTAGCTTCCAGGTTTTAGCTATTATGAATTGCGCTACTATGAACATAGGTGTAAACATATCCTTTTGGTTGGGTGTTATGGAGTCCTTGGGGTATATCCCCAGGAGAGGAATTGCTGAGTCATATGGAAGGTCCATGTCTAGCCTTGTGAGAGTTCTTCAGACTTCGGTCCACAGAGATACCAGTATACATTCCCACCTGCAGTGCAGAAGGGTTCCTCTGTCCCCACAGCCTCTCCAGCATTTGTTGCTGCTGTCCTTTTTGATGTATGCCATTCTCACAGGAGTGAGGTGCTATCTCAATGTTATCTTTATTTGCATTTCTCTGACAATCTGCGACTTGAAGCAATTTTTCATATGTTTGTTAGCCTTTTGGATCTCCTCTGTATTGAATGTTTTCTTCGTATCCTCTGCCCATTCTTGGATGGGGTCATTTACTTTTTTGTTGCTATGTTTGCTGAGTTCTTTGTTTATTTTGGTTATTAGTCTGTTGTCTGATGAATGGTATGTGAATATCTTCTCCAATCCTGTGAAGGGTCTCTTTGTGTGATAGTTTCTTTGGCTGTGCAGAAGCATTTCAATTTGATGTAGTCCCACTGGTTTGTTTCTGCTTTAGTCTTCCTTGCAGTTGGATATGCTTCATCAAAGATGTCCTTGAGGTTTAGATGCATTTTAGGTTTACAGAGCTGGTACATATTTTAACTCTGGCATTACAACTCTGGCATTTTCATTAATTAATTTCCAGTTATGACTGTGCTAACCATAGCACTACCATGTGTACAATGATCAGGGACCACAGTCTTTACATTCCATTTATAAAGAAATGTAGTTTTTGGATATGAATGTGAAATTAAGTTTTCTTTTATTTTTCAGTGATTTACAAAATTACATGTCAACAGAAGTATAATTCCACACTGTTCCCACCACCAGAGTTCTGAGTCCCCAGTCTTCCCTCTGCAAGCCACAGCAGTTCTCCTAAGGTTATAGACATGGACTAACAATTATCTTTACAACTGTCTGTCTACATTTATATATAATTGCCCACTTTTTCTTCCAGGTCCATTAATCTATTCCCCTCCAAGCCACTCATGACACCATTACTACCTCCAAATGTCCCTCTTCTTTTCCTCCTCTCTCTCCAGGTGCTTCTTCTTCTTCTTCTTCTTCTAGCGTTTGCCCTTCTTCCGTAGCCAGTCAACAGCGTCAGGTTGAGCCTGATGTAAAGTTTCGAGACCTCCTTTGAATCTGGAGAGGTGGCAGTCATTGACTATGTGGGTCATAGTCTGTCTGTAGCTGCAGGGGCAGTTCGGGTCGTCTCTGGCTCCCCAGAGATGGAACATAGCGGCGCACCAGCCATGGCCTGTTCGATAGCGATTGAGGAGGGCCCAATCATAACGTGCTAGGTCAAAGCCGGGTTGACGCTTGCAGGGGTCTGTGATGAGGTGTTTGTTCTTTACCTCAGCTGACTGCCAACTCTGTTTCCAAGAGACTGGAACACAGAAGTTCAGTGTAGGCATAGGGGACCAGATTGGGTGACGAGACGTCAAGCGTTGGACAGGGTGGGCGAAGATATCCGCGTATATTGGCAGGTCCGGTCGAGCGTAGACATGGGAAATGAACTTAGATGATGCTGCATCCCGACGAATATCTGGCGGGGCGATGTTGCTAAGAACTGGCAGCCATGGAACCGGGGTGGAACGGATGGTTCCAGAAATTATCCTCATGGAGGAATATAATTTGGAATCGACCAAGTGGACATGGGGGCTACGGAACCATACTGGGGCACAGTATTCTGCAGTGGAATAGCATAATGCCAGAGATGATGATCGTAGTGTGGAAGCGCTCGCGCCCCATGAGGAGCTGGCCAGTCTTGCAATGATGTGATTCCTCGTGCCCACCTTTGCTGCAGTTTTTATGAGATGTTCGTGAAATGACAGAGTGCGATCGAGAGTAACGCCAAGATAGACTGGCTGGGCTTCATGCCGGATTCTTGTATCGCCAGGCTGCACATTAAGCTCACGCGAGGCCGAGGCATGGTATAGATGGAAAACAGATGATACCGTTTTTGCAGTGCTAGGGATTAGTCGCCATTTTTTACAGTAATCAGATATCAGAGACATGTCTTTCTTGAGTGTTTCCTCGAGGATGTCGAACTTGGATGCCTGAGTTGCACAGCAGATGTCATCGGCGTAGATGAACTTCCTTGAAGAAGTTTCTGGGAGGTCATTGATGTAAATATTAAATAGCATAGGAGCCAGAACAGAGCCCTGGGGGAGGCCACTTGAGACAAGTCTCTATCTGCTAGACTTGTCACCCAGACGTACCCGGAATCTTCTGTTTTGGAGAAGAAACGATGTAGTGTTGGCCACCCATGGAGGCAGGCATCTTGAGATCTTGACTAGGAGACCACGGTGCCAGACCGTGTCATAGGCTGCTGTGAGATCAACAAAGACAGCACCCGTCTTTAAATTCTTCTGGAATCTATTTTCAATGTAAGTTGAGAGGGCCAGGGCTTGTTCGCAGGTAGATCTTCCTGGGCGGAAACCAGCTTGGGCGGGTGATAGGAATTTCTCTGTAAGATGAGAAATACGTGACAGAAGCAGCCTCTCAAGGAGTTTGTAACACACGGAGAGGAGAGAAATTGGTCTATAGCTGGCGGCCAGTGTTGGGTCTTTCTTTGGTTTCAAAACCGCTATTATCTTCGCACTCGCCAAACTTTGGGCATAGATTCAGATTCCAGGTGCTGATGAAGCTGGAGTCCAGAACCCTCTTATCCTCTTCCTCCTATCACTTCTTGAAATTTTATTTATTTATCTGTCTATTTATTTATTTATTTACTTATTTATTGCCATCAAGGTTATTGTTGGGGCTCTGGGTTTGTATGACTTCATTTATTCCAATAGCCATTTTTTTTTCCTTTCAAGTAGAGCGAGAGAGAGAGAGAGAGAGGAGAGATGCTACAGCAATGTTCCAATGTTCCATCATTCTGTTGTGGAACAAAGCACCAGAATCAGACCCATAAGCAATACTGAGAGACATACGTGCAAAATGGGGAGAAGTTTATTCTCTCTGGAGAGCGCTGCAGTCTGGATTTCTCCCAAAAGACTGCTTGCAGTAAAGTCTTTATATGATACAACAGGCTAACAGAACATTTTCTTTTTTTTTTTTTTTTGCAGGCAGTCACACCTCTCCTTATGGGTGTCTTTTTCTTTGCAGTTACCTACTTCTCTTCATTGATTTGGAGACCCCCACCCCCTTACCTCTCTTCCTGACTTTCTTGACAACTGGTTTCATTTTTGACTTTACAATCAAGAGTGGCTGAAATCCTTCCTCCCCTTCTTCCTGTTTTTCTTGATGCCTAGAAAATTTTTGTTTCATTTTATCTCTATAATTTTTACTGTAGCTGATTCCATCACAATTAAAGAAATTCCTCCCCACTCCCACTCCCCACAGATACTCCCTATACTCCCTTGTGTTGGCCAGGGGGTTGAATATTGATCCTCACATGTGTTAAAATGCACTCTACCAGGTGAACTACCTCCCAGCCCATGTGAATGTGGACTTTGAGGGGTAATGGATAGACTGATGATGCTATTTTCAAATACTGTAAATAGATGCATTGTTTCCTGGTATCTTGTGAGTGATGCTATATTTGATTTCCCTGTTCTGAAATACTAACAGCAGTTTTCTTCCAATATAATGTAGCCAGGTAACAAAGAGTTTGTAAACTCACTCTATTTGGTTTTTGTTTTGTTTTTTTCTTATTCATAAAAGTGTAAGGCAGGGCCAGTAACATAGCTCACTTGAGAAGGCAACTGGTTTGCCATGTACTTGACCCAGGTTTGAGTCTGACCCCACTACCCTGTGGGAAAATTAGGTGTTGTGGTGTTTTGCTCCCAAACACATCTCTTTCTGTTTGAAAATGTTGGTCTGTATCTATGAAACCCGAGCAGTGGTAAAAATAAGTCAGTATGTCTGTCTATCTGCCTGTCTATTTGTCTGTCTATCTGTCTGTCTATATGTCAAAGTGAAGGAAAAATATATATTTGAAGTTTTAGATTCCATATGTACAAAAGGCAGATTTTTTTCCACTTCAGAAATGGAATTATATTTAGTGACAAAATTTGGCAGTAAAACAACAAGAATTCTATTTTCCTCTCATGCTGCCATTCTCAAGTATTCAGTCCTAAGAGGAAGAAGATGGAGGACTGTTCCATGACCTGTCAATGCCCATGTCCAGTGGAGAAACAATCACAGAAGCCAGACCTCTCACCTTCTGCACCCATAAAAATGTTGTGTCCATACTCCCAGAGGGAAAGAGAATAGGGCAACTTCTAATGAAGGGGATAAGATGTGAAACTCTGGTGGTGGGAACTGTGCCCCTTTTATCCCACAATCTGGTCAATCATTATTAAATCACTAATAAAAAAAAAGTACACTGGGGGCCAGGAGGTGGCACACCTGGTTGAGCGCACATGTTACAATACGCAAGGACCCAGGTTTGAGTCCCCGGTCCCCACCTGCAGGGGGAAAACTTCATGACTGGTGAAGCAGTGCTACAGGTGTCTCTCTATCTCTCTTCCTCCCTATATCCCCTTCCCTCTTGATTTTTGGCTGTCTATATCCAATAAGTAAATACAGATAATAAAAAATTAAAATAAATAAAAATATAAGTACACAAAGGAAAAAAGATTATAGATCAGCATGAACTCAGGTTGACTTTGAGGAATTTTCATTTCTAGCAGTACTTGTTCAATAATGAACTAGGAAGAGAATGCAAAACACTTCCACTTTGGGACTGGGGAGATAATGCAAAGGGTTTTCAAGCTTGGGTCTGAGATCCCAGGTTCAATCCCCAGCACCACCATAAACCAGAGCTGTATAGTACCCTTTCTTTCCTTCTCTTTCTTTTCTTTCTTTCTTTCTTTCTTTCTTTCTTTCTTTCTTTCTTCCTTCCTTCCTTCCTTCCTTCCTTCCTTTCTTCCTTCCTTCCTCCCTTCCTTCTTTCTTTCTATATCTTGTTAAAATAAAAATAAATGAATAAATAATATAGCACTATTTTGATAAGTAAAATTTAAATGTTTTATTTAATAAGGATATATTTTCTGTGATTGTCTACCTTCTTGTCTACTCACCCTTATGCCCCACAGCTCCATTTATTTATTAAAATGTGTTAATTTATCTGTTTTATGAGCGAGATACACACAAGGTCACTGCTTCTGTGCTAAGGATCTACCTAAGATCTCAAGCCTGCAAAGAATTTTACCTAGAGCCACCTTCCCAGACACCCCATAGCTCCAAACATTTGTGAAGTGTGTACCTGGAAGCCAAGAATACAATCCCTCAGTTCTTTCTTACTCATGTTTATGAAGAGCACTGAGGATTATTTTTTATTGCAGCTCCAGTAGTTAGAGGAATGTTCATTTCATGGTCAAGTGTTCTGGAAGTGCTTCTTTAAAATTAATGCCTCTCTTTTTGCATTTGATGATTCCACAACTAGGGCCCCTGTTGTCTGGGTTTCTCCTGCAGCCCTCCTTTTGACATTTCCATTAAACCAAAAAAATTAATGTTGACTGATTAACATCTCAGTTTAAGAGCGCTGCTAAAAGCTATACTCATGAATCAAAGTCAGTGTGTACCACTAGTAATTAACTTGACAAAATTCAGCCTTCCAAGCTAATCATCTTCTGGCTGCTTTATGTAATGGCTGTCAATTTAGATCTGAAAAAAACAATCGAAATTCACTGAAAGGGGGGGGGTGGGCACAAGAACTAATGATTAGGCCACGCTCTCTAGCTGGAAACACATTTTAATTAAAATTCTGAAGGATAATTAGGAAACAGAAACATTGAAAAATTGAAACTGGAAAATCCTACATTTCTAATTACATATGAGCAGCTTTAAACGAGGCTAAAGTGATGGTAGGGACTAAATGTTGACAATCAGTGTGGTATCTGTCTTAGGGTTTATACCAGGTGGAAATTTCTTTCTTTTTTTTTTGGGTGTCTCTCTTTTTTATTTTTTATATTTCTAAATTACAGAATTACATGTTGACTGGGGTCTAAATCTACACCATTCCCACTACCAGAGTTCTGAATCTTCACTCTCCCCAGTGCAATCCACCACAGTTCCCCTAAAGTTTTAGACACGGGCCAACCATCTTCTCTACAACTATCTTTCCACATTTATACATAGTTGCCCCTTCTTTTTCTGATTCAATCCTCTCTTTTCCTCTAAGCCACTCATGATATCATATCTACCTCCATATGTCCCTGTCCTTTTCCTTCTCTCTCTCTGGGTGCTGATGGAGCTGGAGTGCAGAGTCCCCTTATCTTCATCCTATCACTTCTCCCCGATGGGAGTATGAATCAAGGTTGTTTATGGGGAGCAGAAGGTAGGAGTTCTGGCTTCTGCAGCTGCTTCTCCACTGAGAATGGGCATTGACAGGTTGATCCATACCCCCAGTCTCTTTCTATCTTTTGGACCAGAGCTCTGGAGAGGTGAGGGCCCAGGACACATTGGTGAGGTCATCTGCCCAGAGAAGTCAGGGTGGTCTTGGTATCATCTACAGCCTAGTGTCTGGAAAGTGGCATGACCGAAGTTGAGACAAGATGGTTAATGAACAGGACCAGGTGGAAGTTTCTGAGCAAGACTGCAGAAAAGCAGTAGAGCATTTGCCACATGACAGAGCATGCAGGTTAAATGTGGTGTCCCTCAAGTAAGGGAGGTTATGTTCAGATACTGGCTATTTTCTAGTTGTGTCATTTTTTAAAGAAATGCTCAAATTCACTCTGCCTATATTTTACCATTAGGAAAAGAGAAATAAATAGTTTATGTACCTTATATTTATTTCAAGTGTTAAATTTAAGTGACCGTAATCCATTGTATGGCATTTAATGAATACAATGTAATTATTTGATCTTGTCATTCTGGTGTTAAACTTTATCACTAAGGGAAAAATTCAAGTACATGAATTATGTACTGTAATACAATGTTATATAGTGATATAATATACATGCTAAGAAACTTGCAAATGTAGGGGCCTGGTGGTAGCACAGCTGGCTAAGTGCACACATTAAAATGCACAAGGACCCAGGTTCAAGCCCCTGGTCCCCACCTGTAGGGCAAAAGCTTCATGTGTGGTAAAGCAAGGCTGCAGTTCTCTCTCTCTTTCTGTCTTTTCTCCCTTCCCTCTTGATTTCTAACTCTATCAAATAAATAAAGATAAAAATTTGAAAAAAGAAATTTGCAAATGATTTACCCTAAAGATTTAGAAGTGAAGCACGAATATCTGGGTTGGGAGATCTTGATGAAGGAGGAAAAACTGACTTTAGAGATTATATTTTAAAAGATAGGTATGATCTTTATTTTAAACATATAAAAAGTGAGTTAAATTTAGTTAAGGAGAGTGAGAAAAAAATCATACAGGAGGAAAAGCATGGTGTATAACTGAGAAACAGAGCAATGATTTTGCTAAAATAATGTAATTTTTTAGTAGAGGAAAAGAAAACTATGCTGCAAAGTAAAATTGTATGGATATCATAATATGCATATATTTAAATTGTCAGTATATGTAGTCTCAATCGATAGAAAGACTTATGGTATAAAGAAAACTGTGACCCCTTTATTATTCTGCAAACTTAATATATTCCCCTAAAAATATAGCTTTTTTTTGATCTGGGAAACTACATTTTAGAATTGATAAGGACTAATAAATTCACAGTAACTACCTGGGTAAAAAAGTGATGTAAAATGCATTACACATTGGTTATTCTTCTGAGAGGTATGCAAAATATCATAATTAAATTTAAACTAAAGTTGTGCCCTCTCATTGACTGGAGATACAAAAAATATGTAAAAATAAATGCATGCTGTGTATCTATCCTCAATGTATTTTGAAGTCATTGATATCTTTTCTCTTTTTGTCTTTTTGATCATTCTTCTTTTGGAAATAGTAACAACTCTTACCTACCCTCCATATTTTCAGTATTTAAGCCTTTCCTTCTATCTCACAGTCTCTTACAAACACAAATTAGCTGTTAACTTCTTCAATAATACCTCTTACTGCCTTTTCATTGCATATTACATAGATATAATCATATTGGCATGGGTGGCAGGAAGGACACTCTAGAACCCAGACCTGTCCTCTCCTCTCATCTTTAACACTTACATAACTCTGGGAGCTTCTTGTCAACCCCTTCCACAAGTCAGGACATTTATTACTGACTGGAATTTCCTTTCAACATGCTTTACCTGGGAAATTTTTAGTTGTTCTAAAGAAATTGTCTCAGCTATCATACCCAAGTCTCTCCAGTGGTATGTACTAAGTATACTTCCTCTGGGTATCTCTCTGAGTGTTTTACTGATCACAAGTTATTTTTCCAGTCCTCATTAATTATATGCTTCAAGACATAATTTATCTTTTCTTTTGTAGCTAGTTTTCAGCATAGTGTGCACATAAACAATGGCTAGTAGACACTGAAGTGATATGTTGAACTCTTTTTATTATCTCCTATGAATGAAAAAGAGAGAAAGACCAGAACATTGCTGCATAATTTGTTATGATGTATCAAACCTAAAGGTATTACACAAGGCATGTACTCTATCATTTAGTCATCTGCCCTGGATCTGAAGTCTGTTTAATAAAATAATACACACATGCTCAGATAATTGTTCTAGTAAATGAACAAACAAGAAAATTAAAATTCCCAGAGTAAGAAGTTGGGCAGAAAAGAGTCAAAGCATCCAAAATGTCTATTGATAGATAAATGGCTAAAGAAGTCATGGTATATATACTCTATGGAATACTACTCTGCAATAAAAAATGATGATATTGTGTCCTTTGGGGCAGAATGAATGGAACTGGCGGTTGTTATATGTAGTGAAATGAGAGATGAAAGACAACTACTATATTGTTTCACTCATATGTAGAATCTACAGAACTGAAATACATGAATTTGTTTTAAAAAACAGTTTCTGTGCCTTTATGAGAACTATAGTAGTTAATTATTTTGAGGGAGGGTGAGGACACAGATCTTTGGTCTTGGGTGTGATGTAGGAAAATACACTGTAATCTTGCACTATTAATAATAAATAACAAAAATGAAAAAAAAAAGAATTTTGGCAGAGAGTCCAAAGATAACTCATTTGGTAAGGTGTATGCTTTAAGATGTGCAAAGCCTGAGACCTTGGGACATATCACTACATCACCCCAATCACTGCATCATTATATCACTGTATCACCCTGGCACCCCACCACTGTACAACAGGGGGAGCTCCATGGATGACAGAGCAGGCTTTAGTGTTTCTCTTTCTCTGTTTGTTTTCCCTCCTGTCTGGCTCTATCACTTTTCTGTAATACAAATAATGAAAAAAAAATCATCCTGAAAAGTTTGTGCATGTGTGAGAATTGTGGTGCCACACATTAGAAAAAAAAGCTGGGCAGCATTATTTCTAGTTTTATTAGTTATATCCATACATTTATTTGTTTTCCTTTAAATCAACTTATTTATCAACTTATAATTCTTATATTTTAATTCAGATAAATCAGAAAAGTAAGTCATTATCTTTAGTTATCATTTTTCTTGAAGGTGCTCCCAAGAAAAGCCTTAATAAACAACGTGCCTCTTTTTATGGTTCATAAGTATTTTTTCCTATCGATGACTTCTAACCTGTAAACTAGCTATGAAGTACCATAACAAAAATAATGAAAATAGTGAATTGAGGTGCTAGAATTGGTTAGAAGTAATCTGGACATTTAGTTTTAATTAAAATTTATTGAGCAATTCTCTCAATGAGAGACATTTAATTTTATCTCCTTAGCATATTTAAATTTCATTTACATGACATCTGGTGACTATTTGTGACAGGGAACATAAACATGAACTAAATGCTTTAAATAACTTGTGTAAAACATATATATTTGCATTTTACAGACAAGAATATGAGACTTTAATTGGTAAAGTAAAATGTTCAGTAAAACAAATAATAGACCAAATCTCAAAGAGGCAAGGAAGTAGACTCAGTTATTTGCCTTGATTACAAGTATGATTCTGTCTTTAGTTGCTTTTGTGATAGGTGTTTATATGGAACAACTATGAGATCAATTGAGTTTTAACAGAAAAAAATGGAAAATTCTAGAAAAAATTATTATCAATTAAATACCCTTTGAATTTACTACTATGTTGTTGTTCATTTGTTTTGAAAGATACCATATATAAGTTTCTAACCTTTTGAAGAGTTTATGTATTTTATCACTAAATGAAAGAAAGCCACTTTCACTTATAATGGGTCTTTCTCTCAGTGTAGACTTGACTCAGTTATATCACATTACAGAGGATGTTTGACCTGAAATGTTTAAAATATAATCCCTGTAACTTAGCCACGACGGCCAGGAGCCAATAATGTTCTCCTGCTGTTTGACAATAAAGAAAGAACTTCAGGGAGGTTTCATTTGTCTTTTCTTTGGCAGCAGGTAATGCCAAGTTGAGCTCTACAATAGTTTCAGTGGACTAAAACTGAAAGCATTTGGTAGAGTGGTACTTCACCATAGAAGCTCTACTGGTCAACAACCGAATGGAGAGTGTTCACAGAAGGGGTCAGAGGATAATACTTTTGACACTGTTGCCAAGAACTCTGTCCAAATTAGCTTGCATTTGATTACTATTTTAGAAATGACTAAGTCTTGAAGAGAGTAAAATTTGTTTTAGCTGCTTTTCAACTATCCCATCATCTTCCTGTCTCATCCTTTTGCATGTCCTTTGTCTTAGGAAACTTACAAACTTGGTAATTAGTTCTCTTATGAGTTTTCTGACCTTGAAAACTGTGTAAGTAGAATTTTACTTTCCACACAGATGTAGGGCTCTCTAATCCAGTGCTCTGATCATTTTCATCCAGACCCTTTATAAGATGTCCCTTATATGGCAGGTGCTGATGACAGATTTCCACATCAGCATGTATAATGATAAGATAGTGTCTGAGACCCAATATCTGCTCAGAAGAATATTATTGATTAGTAAAGACTATAGATGAGCCAATAACTAAATTATGTTACCTTATAAAAGGAAGTGTGTAGGATCTGTGAATATGGTGTAATGGAGAACAGAACAGATAGTCTGTAAATTGTGGTCAGGAACGGGAAAAGCTTCATTTCAGAAGAAAACACTGAGCCTTCTTGCAAAAGGACTTTTTGGAAGAGTGAAGGGGACAGAGAGTTTCCAGTATTTGAGGTGTGCACAAAGCAGTCAGGTTAAGAGCCTACTGTGTCCTGAGTTTTTCTGTTCAGTTTGGCAGCAGTACACATGTTGCTGTAGAAAGTGATAGATTATGCAAAAAGACTTTTATGCCTGAGGCTTACAGATCCCAGGTTTAAAGCACAATACCTTGTGACCTCATGATGCAATGGTAGTGCATCTGACTCCAACACACCACCATCAAGTCAGTTGATGCATCTCTCTTAGTAAAATAAAATAAATTAAATAGGGGGTCCGGCGGTAGTGCAGTGGGCTAAGTGCACATGGCACAAAGCACAAGGACCAGTGTAAGGATCCCGGTTCGAGCCCCCAACTCCCCACCTGCAGGAGAGTCGCTTCACAGGAGGTGAAGCAGATCTGCAGGTGTCTATCTTTCTCTCCACCCTTTGTCTTCCCCTCCCCTCTCCATTTCTCTCTGTCCTATCCAACAACGACATCAATAACAATGATAACAATAACTACAACAATAATAAAAAGTAAATTAAATATTAAACAAAGAAAGTGGTAAGATAAATTTGAATAATTTTGCTTTCTCTGTACTTGGAAATGTTTACTTTGAGACTCACTGAGTCTCAAAGGATGGAAAACAATATTTTAAATTCATTTAAAAATTAATACTTAAATTTAATTTAAAATATGAAAAGAGAAAGAATCTGGGAAATCAAATTACTTATCTAGTTTGTACAATTTTATTTATCAGTTTTGTCTAGAAAAGATGTTAAGACGTATGATTGGCATAAAAATTAAATGAGGTATTATAGGCAATCTATAATGAGTGCTTAGAAAAAAATAAAATAGCACTAGAGAAGAATGCACAAAGTTAGGGGAGAAAAATGCAACAAATTTAGGAGATTTTTTGTAATGGAATGACCTATATTCT
Source organism: Erinaceus europaeus (assembly GCF_950295315.1). NCBI lineage: Eukaryota > Metazoa > Chordata > Mammalia > Eulipotyphla > Erinaceidae > Erinaceus > Erinaceus europaeus. The sequence continues at coordinate 94,290,151 of NC_080166.1, forward strand.
ATTGGTCCTTAGGAAGAGAAATAGAGAAAGAAGTGAAGTTTACTAGTAAGGTTTTTCAGTTTGGGAAATATTGGGTTGTAGGGAAAAGTCATGATTTTTTTTTCTTTGCATAGGAAAAAAGCAATATACATCATGACGTCTCTGACAACTCAGTTGTTAACAGTAACATGAAATCTGTCTAGCGTGACTGGAGGGAATTCCTGTTAACATCCTTGTGTAATATCTTTTCTGGAATACTCTGAAATATTGAATTCCTATTAGAATACATAGCAGTAGAACTTAAGATGGAAAAGAAAAGTCTGGGGAGTCAGTGAAGTAAAAGATGACTGTTAGAAACTCTTAGTGGTGCCGGCTGGTGGCACAGCATACCTGGTTGAGTGCTCATGCTACAAAGCACGAGGACCTAGGCTTGAGCCCCCAGTCCTAACATGCAGGGGAAATTTTTTTTGAGTGGTGAATCAGCACCATAGGTGTATCTCTGTCTCTCACTCTCTGTCTTTCCCTTCCCTCTTGATTTCTGGCTGTGTCTAGCCAATAAATAAAGATAATTTTGAAAAATTAAGAAAGGTAACTCATGGTAATGAAACTGTGAAGTGAGAGAGTGGAAGAAACCCTTAGTGTTCCCCAATTTTAAAGGATGTAAAGAGAAGAGACTGTTAATAATAACTTCCTAGATCCATAATAAAGGGGCATATTTAGGAGCACATACTCTTGAATGGATACATTTGAAAGACTATGTATTTTTTATAAATAGCTTTTTGAGAACATTTAAAGTAATATTGAGGTCTAGTTGCAACCATGGTTATCATTTTATGTGTAACTTTTAGCCTTTTGTTTTCTAAAATATTTATTACTTATTTGTGATTATATTACAAAATATGTAGACTGCTTCGTCAATAACATCTAATATGATCCACATACATTTTATTTTATTTTATTTTTATATTTTAGATGGATACAGAGAGAAATTGAGAGGGAAAGGAGTGAGAGAGAGAAAGACAGACACTTGCAGCACCTCACTGTTCATGAAGCTTCCTCCCTGTAGGTGGGAACCAGGGACTAGAACTTGGGTCTTTGTGTACAGTAACACCTGCACTCAGTTGAGTGTACCATCACCCACCCACCACATGAATTCTATAATCACCATACTAAGGATATAAAAATAGTCCATGTATAATTTACTATATTTTAAAAGCTATTTTTATTGGAAGATAAAATGCAATTTTTATTTATGTATTAACTTAGTCAGATATCTCTAGATTGAAAACTCCTAAATATCGCTTATTCTGCAGCTAGGGAGATGACTCAGTGGGCAGAATCCGGGGTTCTGGACCACAAGGAACCAGATTTGATCCTTGCACCACATTTAGCCAAGAGGCACATTAGTCTTCCTCTCACTAAATAAATAAATCTTTAAAATAAATTTCTCTTATTTTTTCTTAAATAGTTCTAGGTAAGCCACCGGACACTGATCACACAAGGTCTAATCAATAGCATTTCTGTTTACTGTTACAGTAGATGAACACATTTCACTTTCTATGAACTCTTATTCCAAACTTTAACTTTCTTATAGTCTTCAATCCCTTGATTGTTACAGCCATTTTCAATCAGCAGTCATTACTATATTCATTTTTCAGTGAACATTATTGCCAGTTCCATACCCACTATGATAAGGATATATCAAGGGAGGATAGATAGCTCACTGGATTGGAAGACATGTATTCAAAACCCCAGATCCACATGTGAGAGTAGCATGGCAGCAGAGGAAGCTCTAGTGCAGTTGCAGTTTTATCTCTCTCTTTCTCTCTACTTGAATTGAAAGACAGCCCAGGAACTGTGAAACAATGCATGAAGTCCAGACTTAAAAAAGAAGGAGGAGGAGGAGGGGGAGGAGGAGGAGAAATAGAAAGGCATGGATATAGGCATCAAGATTTTCATTTTTAAAAAGAACACATGGTAGTATGGGAGGTAGAGTAGTAGTAGAGCTTTGAAAATTTTTAAGTATGTAGTCCCAGGTTCAATCTCTGGTATTGCATGTGCCAGAGTCTTGCTCTGGACTCTTCATTGCCATAGCACATGAGATAAATAAAACAAATTTTGGGGGGGGAAAGAAGGAGAAAATGTTTACCAGTGCTATTTGCTACTCAATGATGTTAAGTTACTTTTATATATCAAAATATGCATCAAATATTCTTGACTATCCCAACATTCATTATTAATTAGCATTCCAATATTTTATTAATTAAAAACTCACTTATGAGTCATTAGTGTATATGTCTAGAGACTAAATATTTTATGTATGACTGAGGAAATTAACTTTACAGCATGAGTCACTATAAAACCCACTCATTCTCTATTATTTAATTTTTGAGTTGAAAAAAGCATATTTGTTTTTGTCTTGGTACATTTAAAAATTGTCAATTAATGCATTTTAGTATCTTTTTCATGCCAGTAGAATTTTGCATATGTTATAATAATCTAGGGTCATATGTCTTGTAAAGACCCTTTTTGAGAACCTTTTAACTAAATGGCCATTGAACTATATTGCTGGTAGGTGTTTTACTCAATTTTTCTTGTATTCTTTCAAGAATATATTTTTTTTGCTGGTTTTAATACCAAGTTTGAGTGTGAGGAAGGAAAAAAGAACTCACCAAATGGGTTTTCTGCTAGAAGATTTTAAAGCTATTTCCATGTGATATAGGTTTCCTTTGAAATTTTAAGGTTCAAGCCCCCAGTCCCCACCTGCAAGGTCTGCAGATGCCTCTCTTTCTCTCTCCCACTCTCTCTCCCTACCGTCTCAGTTTCTAGCTGTGTCTATCCTATAAATATAGCTAATAAAAAAGTAGAAAAATAAAATAAAAAGAGAAATCCAGCACCAAATAACAATATCTATAGCTAGATGGACATTGATGTTATTCTGTTTTGAATATTAGAAGGAAATTGATTTTGTGGGAAATTCTGAAGGAAGTGTGAATTGTTTCTAAAGAGTGGTGAATCTGAATCTTCAGGACTGAATTTTTAAGATATTTGACCTAATTAGTGATAAAAGGAATCATCATAAGAGGTTAGTAGCTTTGAAGTGAGGTAAGGCCAAGGAAAGTGTTATATGTTAATAAAAGTTTACTAAGTCTCTATCTGTACCAGACACTATCCCAGGAATCATTGACAAAGTGAACATTATAAACAAAGCAGACTAAAATACCACTCCTTAAATAGCCTACCTTTTCTTTAGATTGTATGTTTTAGCCTGGTAAAATCTGAGTATTTCAATTTTTTTATCGAGAGAGAGAGAGAGAGAGAGACAAATAAATAAATAAAGATTATTCCTGGAGGGAGGTTCCCAAAGTGCATAAGTTCTCTTGACACCAAAACAGGAAGTTAAGGTAAAATGCAGTCTTGATGTACTTTCACTAACAAGAATTTTATATAGAAGTGATATTATTTGGTGGAAGTAGTTATATAATAGGGTTTGGAAAACTATGCCTTCATACCTCCAACTTAAGTAGCTGTGTGAGCAATTCGCTTTTCTGGGGCCATAGTTTATCCATATGTAAATTAGTATTATCTGTTCAGTTGCAAAGTGTTACTGTATTGGTCAAATGAGATTTTATGTTCTCAAGGGAGCCACAGAAATAAAAGGTTTTATTGTAAGAAAATGATAATTGACAGGGCACATCTGCAAAGTGCTGAGCAACACTTATAATTCTTAAAACCAACATTATAATCATTGTTTTATTTGTCTGACTATGATTAGAGTAAAAATTCTTTTTATTTAAAAAATATTTGCATTTATAAAACACTTGATTAAGTTTTTTATGAGCAAGCCAATGAAATTGTTTATAATATGTGATCCCCTTTGACAACTGAGCACTTAATACAAGAACAAGGGGTCTATTATGCCAAGTGAGACCACATGTTTCTAATAGATGAGCTCTGCCTTACAATGACTGCATTGTTTGGATGTTTATTAGCCCATGCCTTATGCAATAGAACTTGTCCTAAATTCACTGTTCCAGAACTACAACATGCATTCATTTCTCTATGCTTAAGTCAAGAGGCTATAGCCTTAGGACTGAAAGTCTCTCCTTTTTTCTTTTTCTTTTATTTTCTTTTTTAGTGATTTATTAATGGTTTATAGGATTATAAGAATACAGGGGTATAGTTCACCACACCCACCACCAAATTTCTGTTAGTAAACAAAGTTATTGGTTCCAGAAACTCTTTTAAAATATGAAAATATGTAAGACATCAAAACATGTCAAAAGGTATATACATTTTCCTTATCTGGTATGATTTTGAAAAATATCTGATCATGTTACCTTTATAGGGTCAGGCTTGCCTCACATTCTCCCTCATGGTGTTTGTATGAAAAAAATATGATCCAGAGGTGTGAAACTGATAAACCAATAGTATTTCAATCAGTTAGTCAATCATTGTGATTTTAGTGTGGATTTTAGTTTGTGATTGTTTGATGAAGCAATAAATAAGATGGTGTATTAACTTCTTGGTGTATTAACTTGCTTATAATTCTAATCTCTTACTAAGAACTTAAATAATTTTAAAGATTATTATTTGATGTTTTAAAATGGAATAACAAAGCAAGACAAAACTTTTTGAAGTGTGATGTTTTAAACTTTAGAAAACTATAGTTTTTTTTTTAATGTGTAATACCTAATTTATAAAAAACAATGTTTCCATGAGGGCTGGGTGATGGAACACCAGATTAAGTGCACACATTAAAGCCAATATTTCCCCTTGCTCTATTTGATTTCTCTAAATAAAATGTTAAGATTGAGCTATGGTAAAGATGTTAACTCACTCAGTCCATTCATTTTATAATTAGAACTGTAGTTCCAAAATATTCTATGACTTTTCCAAGCTGTATGCCTGGAATATAATTGGGCTTAGGTAAAATTTCTTCACCACACTAATATATTCTATTCCATTGGTTATTTTAATGATTATCTAAAAATAAGGTGGTGTTTGTGAGGTTATAAACTTGAAAGTATGCCTGGCACAGCACCAGATAACTATACATTCTTCAAATTTAGTATTTTTTTTATTTAAGAAAGGATTAATTAACAAAACCATAGGGTAGGAGGGGTACAACTCCACACAATTCCCACCACCCAATCTCCATATCCCACCCCCTCCCCTGATGGCTTTCCCATTTTCTATCTCTCTGGGAGCATGAACCCGGGGTCATTGAGGGTTGCAGAAGGTAGAAGGTCTGGCTTCTGTAATTGCTTCCCCCAAATTTAGTATTTTTAAAAAATTATTTTTATTGGGGAGGAGTTCATGGTTTACAGTGCAATTATTGACACATGGGTACAATTTCTCATCTCCCTGTGAAAGTTCTCTACAGAACATTTTCATTCACAACTTATGTCCTTTAACATCATGCACCAAGACCTCAAGGTTCTCTTCAGTCCTTCTTGGTATATGCTTTTAACCAGGTGCACCACCACCCAACTCCTTATCTTCTTCAGTCCCTCTTTACCTCTCTTTCACCTAAGTCCTTTGTTTTGATGTATTATACCAAACCCAAGTCAAGTTTTACTTTATGTTCCCCCTTGATGCTCAAGAGAAGATTCTTCCACATTGTAGATGATTATAATGCAACATGATTCTAATTGTCGCTGCTCTATTTTTATAAAGTGTTGTTATGTATCACATCAGTGATTTAGTGTTTCTCATCATTTACATTTTAAGCCTCTGGCATTATGAATATTTAATGCAGTAGTTGATTTATGTTTATGCTTTCAGAATATTTCAAGTTCAAAACAGTGTTTTTTTGGCATTTTAAATGTCCTGTATACAGGACATTTAAACTATACAAAAAGACATCTTTTTGTATAGTCTTATTACTTTTATTTATTTATTGGATAGAAACAGCCAGAAATTGAGAGAAAGTAAAGCTTTCCCCTGCAGGTGGGGACCAGGGGCTAGAACCCAGGTCCTGTGTGCTCAACCAGGTGCACCACCACCTGATCCCTTCCTATAGATGTCTTAAAGAGAAATCTGCTACCATTTATTGAGCAGGCACCATGTAAAGACCCTGTGCTACTCAGCTTAGCGGTCATAACCCAATACCACACCCTAGGGGTGGTTAAACAACAGAAATTAACTTTGTCACAGTTCTTGAGACTAGGAAGTTCAAGATCTTGTTTAGGTTTTGGTGATTACTTTATTTTTAAAAATTTTTAATAAGCGATTTAATAATGATTGATGAAATTGTAAGATATCAGGGGTACAATTTCATATAATTCCCACCACCAGAGTTCTAAGTCCCAGCCCCTCCATTGGAAGGTTCCCTATTCTTTATCCCTCTTGGAGTATGGACCAAAGATCTTTATTGGGTGCAGACAGTGGGAGATCTGTCTGCCTTCTGTAATTGCTTCTCTGCTGGACAGGGACATTGGCAGGTCTGTCTATACCCCCAGACTCTTTCTGTCTTTCCCTAGTGGGGCAGGGCTCTGGAGAGGTGAGGTTCCAGGACACATTGGTAAGGTCTTCTGCCCAGGGAAGTCAGGATGGCGTCATAGGTAGCATCTTCAACTTGGTGGATGAAATGTGGTTAGATATAAAGCAGGACACTTTCTTTTTATCCTTCAGATCATCAGTTTCCCATGACCATCTCCCTGGAGAATGAACACAGGGTCTCATCATTGTGCAGGACCGCTGAAAAGTCTTCCAGCTCGCTCTCTCTCTCTCTCTCTCTCTCTCCCTCTCCCCTCCTCCTCCCCACCCTCTCCTTCTCCCTTTATCTTTAACTCCATCTCTCCCCCTCCCTGCCCCCAACCCTCCACCCGTGTGTGTGTGTGTGTGTGTGTGTGTGTGTGTGTGTGTGTGTGTGTGTGTAGCTAGAGTCTTGACTATGCAATTTTACCTCTCTAGGGTGCTTTTTTCATTCAGGTGAAGAGAGAAAAGGACAGATAATACAACACTGGAGATTTCTCATGGAAGAGAATGTAATATCTTTGTTTTGACAAGGGGTAGGGGGTTGTACTGTCTTTGGGAGGTCCACAAGGTGCTTGCCAGCTATCAGGGGATAATTTGTTAATTAGCAGTAGCATGATGACCAGCAAAGGCCAGGTTTGTCAGGAGTTAGAACTGTCTCAAAATCCTCAACTAAATCTGCTTCTACCTAGTTGTGTGCTGGAACTCTCCTCCCAGAATCTTCCCTGAGTCTGTGGATCTCAGTTTACGATATTGTGTCCACTAGACTGCAGAGAGAGGTAACTACTGTGACTCCCATCCAGTTTATAGCATATGCCTTCTTGTTCACCACTATAATGTTTTAAATATAAAATTATAATAGCATTGGGTTGCTGAGAGCTTGCTGCAGCTCTCGGCCCTTTCCCTCTTCCCAACAGATTAAATCTCCAGTATATAGAGATCTTTTCTGAATAGTAGCATTTTGCCATGCAGTAGAGTTCCTTTATTGGAAGAGGGTGTCTCTGTCTTCACTACCTAGATTCTGACCTTTTGCCCCATGCTGTAAAAGCTTACTTATATGGTCCTTAAGTCTGTTTCTATGCAGCTTACTCCTTGTGTTTATATAATTTTTTTAATTTATAAAATAGAAACACTGACAAGTCCATAGGATAAGAGGAGTACAATTCCACACAATTCCTACCACCAGAACTCCTTATCCCATCCCTTCCCCTGACAGCTTTCCTATTGTTTAAAACTCTGGGAGTATGGACCCAGGGTCATTGTTGGGTGCAGAAAGTGGAAGGTCTGGCTTCTGTAATTGCTTCCCCACTGGACATGGGCATTGACAGTTTGATCCATACTCCCAACCTGTCTATTTCTTTTCCTAGTGGGGCAGGATCTGGGGAAGCAGGGCTCCAGGATACATTGGTGGGGTTATCTGCCCAGGGAAGTCCAGTTGGCATCACGGTAGCATCTGGAACCTGGTGGCTGAAAAAGAGTTAAGATATAAAGCAGGAAAAAATATTTACTAGTAATGAACCTAAAGGCTGGAATATTGCAGATGGAGGACTTGGGGTCTCCGTTTTGGAAAAAGCTAGTAGGTCTATTATAGGTATATTCCAAGGGTTCCGTGCCTTTAGTAGTTTTTGCATAAGCCTGGTATGTGATATACAGGTGGACCCCAGTTATTGTCGGGGGAGATGATGTCATGACTGGAAAAAGGGCTAGAAAGTCGTATTAGGGAAGAGAGTATCTCCCAAATATGGGAAATATGTATAAATATTGCTGACTGTAAATCCCATTGATTTGATCTTGGGCCCATATTCAGCTCCTTCCTATGTAACCTATGCATCCCTGTAGGTCTGAGCTTGCATTCTGTGGTCACAAGTAGGAACATTCCAGGTTGCACCAATTTCAGGACCCAACTTCCTCAGGTGATGGGTAGAGTATGTTATCCAAACTCCCTTTGGAGGGTGGAACATCTTTACCATTGTTAGTCCACATTTAGGGAAGGGCCCTATGGGGTCTATTATGTTGTTCCTGATGGAGATGACCAGTGACAGTGGTGAGAGGGATCTGTTCAGTCTAGGCCCATCATGTCTGTGGAAATCCCAGGGCTCCCTGACTAGGGCCCCAGCTGATGGAGTGGCCATATAGTGACGAAAGAGTCATCATTAAAATATGCCAGTCTCTTGTCCTTATTCAGCTTTGTGTTGATATGATTTTGCTCTCTTTGTAAATGGATGTAGACACAGGTCCTCCCACTTCAGCCATCTTGGCCTTGCCCCCTCAGTAAACTACTGTGTTTCTAAAATTTATGATTGAGATAGTTTTGATTATTGACTCTCAGCTCATGTACTATATTAATGTATTTTGAGTTTGCTGTTGGTTTCTAGCAGTTACATATATGAATATTTGGTCTCTTTCATAGTATTATTTTAAACTTATCATTTTTTTCCTTAGCTAAATTTCTTCTTTTCTTTTGCTCTATTTGTACTGGGAACTATTTTACTTTTGTAATGAATAAGGTCTAGAATGATAGATAAATTAAAATGTTTTCAATAATCTGATTTTTTCTAAGCTTAATCAAACTTTCAAATAAATGCCCAAATTCTAGTTTGATCTGAGTGATAATGCAGGATTGCTCTGTACTTTTTGTTGGCATCAGTTGTATAGTGCATATTTACTATTTCAAAAATAAGTTCTTCATATTCCAGATTGGAGTGTTTGTTGTTGCTCTTTAATTTTCAGTCAAGACATATGCATGACACATAAGATAGGTATAGATATATAGATATAGATTTATGCCCTCAGTATGTATAAATCACTTATAAATATATACTTAATTTAAACTAGACTATTCTTTTTTAAATTTTTTTTTATTTAAGAAAGGATAAATTAACAAAACCATAGGGTAGGAGGGGTGCAACTCCACACAATTCCCACCACCCAATCTCCATATCCCACCCCCTCCCCTGATAGCTTTCCCACTCTCTATCCCTCTGGGAGCATGGACCATGTAGAAGGTAGAAGCATGTAGAAGGTGGAAGGTCTGGCTTCTGTAATTGCTTCCCCGCTGAACATGGGCGTTGACTGGTCGGTCCATACTCCCAGTCTGCCTCTCTCTTTCCCTAGTAGGGTGGGTCTCTGGGGAAGCTGAGCTCTAGGACACATTGGTGGGGTCTTCAGTCCAGGGAAGCCTGGACGGCATCCTGATGACATCTGGAACCTGGTGACTGAAAAGAGAGTTAACATACAAAGCCAAACAAATTGTTGAGCAATCATGGACCCAAAGCTTGGAATAGTGGAGAGGAAGTCTTAGGGAGGTACTCACTGCAAACTCTAGTGTACTTCAGCTTTCAGGTATATATTTTGCAGTAGTTTATGGATACGTGTGAACATATGCTCTCTCTCACAGAAACTGGTGTATATCTAGGTTATGGGACTTTGTTAGAAAGTGAACCACCTGAGATGGGATTAGAGTATACTATGAAAGGAAAGGTCTCACCCGAGTAATGAAGCTGAAGGATTGTCATTCCACACGTGAAGTCTCTGGACACAGTCTGAAGTGAAGCATGTTGAGGTGGCCATCGTTGCGTTCATTAGGTTGTGATCGGCAGATGCAATATTATTTGATATGGATTGGGAGAGGCATAGGGGAAAGTGGGCCCTATCCAAGGCCCACTTTGAGGGAAGTAGAAGCTCTATAGTGGAGATGTGACGTTCCTGCTGTCTTAGGGTTCCAAAAGACAATCGACAGTTAATGTTATCATCACATTATTTGGTAATTGGGTTAACTTTGAAAAGTCCTTTTCTTAGGGTTTGCTGTACAGTACCCAGTATCTTGTATATAGCTGTGCTATTGGTTGCTTCTGATCTACTTGGTCTAGGCTTTTGAGAGAGTCCACCTATCAAATACACAGCCTATATATTAAAAAGATTCAGTCTGTGCTTTAAAATACTTCGAGACATACAATTAATTTTCCCCCTCTCATATTAATTAACTAGTGATTTATATGACTACATTTTACTAGGAGTGTACATAAACACCATTCCCACCACCAAAAGACTGTGACCCATCCCTCCCACCCACCCCCACCTCCCACTGGCCCAGGAAGCTGCAAGTCTACCCCTCACCACAGGGCTTTTACTTTGGTCCCCTACTTACAATTTGGTCAGGTCCTGCTTTTAGTTTCCCTTTCAGATCTTCTTAGTCAACTTCTGTTGATGAGTGGGATCATCCCATACTCATCTTTATCTTTCTGACTTAGTTCACTTAACATAATTCTTTCTAGCTCTGTCCAAGATGGGTCAGAGAAGGTGGGTTCATTGTTCTTGATAGCTGCATAGTATTCCATTGTGTATATATACCACAGCTTTCTCAGCCACTCATCTGTTGTTGGGCACCTGGGTTGCTTCCAGGCTTTAGCTATTATGAATTGTGCTGCTTCTTCTTCTAGCGTTTGCCCTTCTTCCGTAGCCAGTTAATGGCTTTGAAAGTGACTGGGATCCATGTGGATTCAGTCGGCTAGGAAGGATCGTCAGTTTCCCCAATGAATGGGTACTCACGGGATGCACCACGGGAAGGTCGATCCAATGCATCCCATTGTGCTGCTATGAACATAGGAGTACACACCTCTTTTTGGTTGGGTGTTATGGAATCCTTGGGGTATAACCCCAGGAGAGGAATTACTGGATCATATGGAAGCTCTAGACTTTTCTTTGAGAGAAATGATGAGTATAAGTACAGTCTATTTTCGAGCATAAGGACCATGGTTCAAGCCCCCACTCCTAACTTGCAGTGGGTCTGCTTCACAAGTAGTGAAGCAAGTCTGCAGTATTGTCTCCTTTTCTCTATCTTCTCATCCTCTCTCAATTTCTCTCTATCTTAACTAATAATAATAAAAAGTGTTACCAGTGTATTTCACTCTTATAAGTACAAAAAGGTCAGTTTTAAATTAACCATTCACAATTTGTAAAGAACAATAAATTAACTTAAACTACTACAAGAAAAAATTAGGGCAAACCCTAATATTTTATGACATATATTCATCAGCAGTGGAATATCTAGTGCTTTCTATAGCACAGAAGGTATTAATAAAAATGAGAGATACTAGAGTTAGTTCACAGACATACAAGGAAGGTCACTGCCTCAGAGAACAGGTTAGAACCCAGGTTTAAGCTTCCAGTTCTCACCTGCAACCATGCTAAGATTCATGAGTAGTGGAATATTATTACTGGTGGTGACACGCCTTCTCTGTCACTTGTTTTCTATCTCTCTCAGGAAGAAAGAGAGAGAGAGAGAGAGGGAGAGAGAGAAAGAGTAAAGGAGAAGGAAAAAAAAGAAAGGTTGCTGGTAGTGGCACAAACACCAAGCTCTGGCAATAACACTAGCAGAGACAGAGAGAGACAGAGACAGAGAGATATGATTAGGGGAGGGGTACTAGGAAGAGACATCACTAAGAAATGCATGTTCTTTGTGATGTGTACAGTCTAGGTTCAAGCCCTGGCATTCCAAGGGAGATCCTATGGTTCCATGTAGAATCTCTGGTGCTTGTGATATAGTGTGTCTCAGTTTCTGTCTCTATCTGAAAAATCAAAAGAATGAAAAAGCCTAAGAACTGTGAAATCACTTATGTGGGGCATTCTGATGCTGCAAATAAAATAAATAAACAAACAAGCAAAAGCACCAGGAGCACGGGTTTTCTATGAGATTAAAGGAACACTGCATCTTTCTGGATTATAATAAAAGACATTTCCTGGAATATTAAAGTGTTCCATGGAACTGGGAGATCTTGATAATTTCTTTAAAGAAAATACTAACACCAAAAATAGCTCTGATAGAATATATAGATCACACAGTAAAACCATCCGGAAAAACTTTTAAAAATACTTACTATATCTTTGTGTTTGTGTCTGACAAATCATATTACCTTTTTAAAATAAATATCAATACTGTGGGAAATATTGATTTACAGGACTATTGTCACCAAGTGATCATAGTCAACATAATACACCCTCCACCAGCTTGTCCTCTTGCTCCATCCTCTTCCCATCTGTAGAGTTCTTGGGTCTTCTGCAATAGACCATATCTAACAAAGTTTTACCCTGCATGTCTTCCTAATTCAGTCTTGGGGGTTTTATGAGTAGTCTTAGTTTTTTTTCTATTTCATCTAAATTTACAGCTTAGTGGAATAATATTCACAGTAGTTTCTCACAATTCTTTGTATTTCTGTAGTATTTGTTGTAATTTTCCCGTCATTTCTGATTCTGTTAGAATTCTCTTTTCCTTTGTGAATCTAGGGGCTTACCAATTTTTTATTTTCCTTTTGAAAGGACTATGCTTAGTTTCAGTGATAATTTCTATTTTAAAAAAAGTTCACTTACTTCTGCTTTAATTTTCCTCTTATTAACTTTCAGTTACCATTTTCTCCTTTTTCTTTATCCTTCAGGTGTGAGGTTAATTTGTTTACTTTGAGATTATTTTTGATCCTTGATGTGTGTTTGTATAGCTATGAACTACTGTCTTAGTACTAAATTTGTTGTGTCTTATAGCTTCTGAGCAATCTTTATTTTCATTTGCTTCCATAAAGATTTTAAATTGCATCACTGATTTCCTTCATGATCCTCTAATTTTCCAGTACCATGTTGTCAAGTCTCCATGTTTGAGTGCATTTTAGCTTTCTTTTGGTAATTAATTACTAGTTTAATTCTTTTGTGATCTTTGACGATTGGTGCAATTTTAATTTTCCAGAATTCATTGATATTTCCTTTGTGTCTCAGAATGTGACTTATCCTTGAGAATGTTCTATGTGCAGTGAATAGAATACATATTTGGTTTTTGGAGATGAAGAACTCTATAAATGTCTAGAAAGTCAATGCTGTATATCTCTTTTAAAACTCATTTTCTTGTGAGCATTCTATCTAGTTGATCTATCTGTATGAGAATGTAGTGTTAAAATTCTCAGATACTGTATTTCTGTCACTACAGCTACCCACTCTACTTACAGAGAGGAAGTCTACTGGCTAAATGGTCACCTATGATCTCCTATGATTTGAATGTTATTCTTGAGACTATCCCATAATACTTGTTTTAAATTTCCCTTTTCTTATTTATTTCTAGTTTTCTTGATGGGTTTCTTTACTTTTCCCTCCATCTCACCACTTTGATTTCTGCTTCTGCCCTTCTGGTGGTAGGGCACTCTATGATATCTTTTTTAAAAGCTTAGCTGCTATTTTCTTTGATTTTTTTATTGGGGGGATTATGGTTTACTGTCAAGGGTAAATATAGTTGTTGGTACTTATGTCAAATTTCTTGGTTTTCTACAAAACACTCTAGTCCACCCGCCTGCCTAAATCCATCCATACCATCTGCACCAGGACCTGAACCCCAACCTTACCCTCAGAATCCTTTACTTTTGTGCAGTATACAAACCCAGTCCAAGTTCCTCTTTGTGTTGTCCCTTATATTCTTATTTCTCAACTTCTGTGTGTGAGGGAGATCATCCCATGTTCACCCATCTCTTTCTAGCTTATCTCATTTAACATGATTCCTTCAAACTTCATCCAAGATGAAATGAAGAAGGTGAATTGACTATTATTTGAAAGCTGTGTAGTATTCCATTGTGTATATATGACAACTTTCTCAGATACTCATCTGTTGTTGGACACCTGGTTGCTTCCAGGTTTTGGCTACTGCAAATTGTGCTGCTACAAACATAGGTATACACCGATCGTTTTGGATGGGTGTGTTTGATTCCTTAGGAAAGATTCCCAGAAGAGAAATTCCCAGGTCATAGAGTAGGTCTGATTCTAACCAAACTGCTCTTCACAGGGGCTGGACCAATTAATGTTCCCATCAGCAGTGCAAGCGGGTTCCCTTATGCCACAACCTCTTCAACATTTGTTGTTATCTTTTCTAATGTATGGCATTCTCACAGTAGTGAAGTGGTATCTCATTGTTGACTTTATTTGCATTCCTCTGACAATCAACAAATTGGAGCATTTTTTTTCATATGTCTGTTAGCACTTTGGCCATTTTTCTTTCTTCTATTATTTTAGAAGATAGAGTAAAATTCACAAGGGAGTGGGAGATAACAAGGGAGAGGAAAAAAGAAACATCTTCAATACCACTTCACCACTTGTGACACTTTCTCAGCAGGTGGAGACCAGGGCATGAAGCTAGGCCCATGCAAATGGTAACATGTACACTCAACCAGATGTATCACATTCACCCCTAGAATGTCTATGACATTCTACAGATAAGATCAAGAGTTCTTATAGTTGTGTCAATTATTGGATATAGAAGATAAAAATTAAGTATGTGTAAATACTAAAAAGTATTGCACTGCACATCTAAACTGGGTCAGTTTGTGGTATGCACATTATATCAGTCAAACTACTTCTTAAAAAGGTAGAAGCAAGATAAAGTCTCATTAGCAATTACTGTTACTTGTAACTTGAGAATCATGGATTTTTTTCTGAAATACTTCTGTGAAATGCAATGGTGTCAATTATTCATCCTGCTTTTACATCTTAAATTTTTCTTAAGTCCTAGGTATGTTCTCAAAAACATTAAAAGTTAGTTTCCATTCCTAAAAGCAAGCATGAAACAAAGCAAAACAAAATTTTGTGTATTTCCTCCTCTTCCTTAGCCAAAGTTTTGGACTTAATGTAAACAGAAAACGCATTCTCTTTCATCATCTTAATTCTCCACTTCCAGCATGGTTCATTCCTTTCTGGGAACTCTCTGAAGTAGGAGAATGTTCTTGAGAACCTCTTCTCATTTCACATTTTTATTTATCTTTATCTTCAGTGATCCTATTTTTAATTTTACATAGCCCTTCTCTGATCACACTTTTTATCACTGTCTTTTCTTTTGATTTATCTTGTAGATGTTACCTCTTACAGGCCTATATAATTCCATTTATTCTCTTGGTATTAATTCCTAAACCTCTGTAAAAATGATTCCCAGCCTCCCAAGTCTAGCCTTGACAACTATGTTAACTTCAAGTTTCACCTTCCTTTTGATTTCTCTATCATCTCTCACTGAACCTTAAAAAAAAGAAAGGTCATCTTCCCTCTGTACCCTAGACTCAATGTCCCAAAATGAATTAATAATGTCTCCTTCTTCTAGTCAACTCAGCTAGATTTGTTATGGATGAATATCTATTAATTCATTTTATAACTGATTTTATAGTGGTTTACACAATTGTAAGATTATAGGAATATAGTTCCATGTAGCGTCTACTTTCAAAGCTTTGCACCCCCTCCAACAATAACCACCATAGTAAATTTAATTCTTATCTCTTTTTCATTCCACATCCTGCCATTGTTTATTCTAGCTTGCAATTTCTTTCAGAATATATAAAGCCTTTTTTCTGAACAAGTAATTTATTTCCTTGGAGTTAGTGTTAGGAAAGGGCTGTTTTCTTCTGTTCTTCTCCCTCTCCCTTTTCCTCTTCCCCTCCTCCTCCTCCTTTCTTCCCTCATCATTTCTATGACTTCACCATTCAGAGTCAGTATTTTCTGATAAAGTTAGAAAGACAGAGAGAAAGATAGAAAGAAATCACAGTATCAGATCTCCTCCAGTGCAGTGTGGGTCTAGCTTAAACCTGGATTGCATATATGACAAAGCAACACAGTATCCTGGTGAGCTATTTTGTCATCCACTGGTCTAACATTATTTATTTATTCTTATTTATTTTTAAATTTTATTGGGGATTAATGATTTATAGTAAAGTCCTTGACACATGGATACACTTTTTCATCTTCCTTTGAGAGGTGTCTGCAAAACACTTTTTAAACTTTATTATTATTTTTTATATTTAAAAATTCATTATCTTTATTTATTGGATAGAAACAACTAGAAGTTGAGAGGAAAGGGGATGATAGAGAGGGAGAAAGAAAGAAAACACCTCCAGTACTACTTCACCACTAGAAAAGCTTTCCCCCTGCAGATAGGGACAAGGGGCTCAAGTCCAGGTCCTTGCATATTGTAACATGTACATTCAACTAGGTATGCCACCACCTGGCCCCACTGCAAAACACTTTCAACCTCAATTCTTTTCTACCATCCAATAATGCGCCAATATCCCAAAGCTTTACTTCCTGGCCTCCCCCTTCTCTCCTTCTTCAGAGTCTTTGCTTTTAGGCAATACACGTTTACTTTGTGTTGCCCCTTTATGTTCTTGTTTTTCATTTTTATTGTATTTTTTATTGTTTTATTTTATTTTTTAAGTTCCACCTATGGCTAAGTTCACCTTTCTCTTTTTTAGCTTATCTCACTTTACTGTAAAAATAAGGCTCTGTTGCAATAAAATTATCAGATTTATTAGGTTCTTAAAAACCAAGTTAGGAAAATAAGCAGAGAAGGGCAAGACTATCCAGCCATGTGACATGAACCATGAGACCTTAAATGTTCACCAGCATTCAGCTTCCATGATGCATGAGTCCTGGGATAAGCAGGGATGAACCAAGAGAAGCTGGGGTGACAGGAACAGAAGCCAAAACAAACAAAAAAAAGTATTTCTACCAGACTCTTCCTTAAATAATTACCAGTTCCCACAAGTCCTCAGAATTTATGACCTATATTACCTCTGTTGTATGCTGGTAATATCAGCTATATGTTAATTACATACACATGGTGCAGCCTTCCTTTTGTTTACAGTCAGTAAAGCATAGCATATTCCCAATATCACTTACCATGGTTCCTTCAAGTTCTATTCAATATGAGGCAAAGGAGAAGAATATATCATTCTTAAAAGCTGAGTAGTATTCCACTGTGTGTATATATACCACAATTTTTTTAGCCACTCTTCTGTCATTGGACACTGGATAATTCCTAGTTTGGAGTACTGTAAATGTGCTTATGTGAACATAGGTGTAGATAACCCTTCTCCTCAACGTGGATCAACAACCATAGAGAATATTCCATCTTCCGAAGGGAGGCTGGACAACACACTATGTTCCACCTGAGGAAAAATGGGTCCTGAAATTGGGGCAGCTTGGAACGTTCCTACTCATTACCACAGAATGTGAGCTCAGATCTACAAGGATGCAGAGGTCATATAGGCTCCTAAGCTGAATATAGGCCCCAGATGACATCAAATAGATGGGGTTTACAGTCAATAATATTAATACACTTTTCTTATTTTGGGGAGCTACTGTCTTTCTTGATCCAGCTTTCTGGTCCTTTTTCCACTGATGACATCATGTCCCCAGACAATAACTTGAATCCACCTGCATATTAGATGCCAGACTCAGGGGAAAAAAACAAAAACCAAAAGCTAGTATAGTCGTGGGCCCTTTGGAATATACCTAATGGCCTACTATCTATCTATAAAATGGAAACCCCAACTCTTTATGTGAACTATTCCAGCCTTTAGGTTCATGATTAGTCAACAGATTGTTTGTCTTTATTTGTTTAGCTGTTTTTTCAGCCACCTGGTTCCAGGTGCTAACAATATGCAAACTGGCCTTCCTTGGGCAGACAACCCCACCAATTAATCCTGGAGCCCTGCATCCCTAGAGCTTTGTCCCACTACGAAAAGAGAGAAGACAGGCTGGGAGTATGGATCTACCTGTCAATGCCCATGTTCAGCGGGGAAGCAATTACAGATGCCAGACCTTCCAAATTCTGTACACTATAATGACCCTGGGTCCATACTCCCAGAGGTATAAAGAACAGGAAAAGGGGATGGGATACAGAGTTCTAGTGGTGGGAATTGTGTGGCATTGTACCCCTCTTATCCTATGTTTTTTGTTAGGGCTTCCTTTTTAAAATATTTTTTTTAAAGCACTATATTGAAAATGTCATGTGCCTATATATTGATCATTTAATCTACCATACAAAGATTAGGTGACTTATTACTAGTCATCATCATTCCAGTGTAGAAATCTGAGAAAATTAAATATGGAGAAAATTGTAATTTGCTATGAAACTATATTTAATTTTAGTGATAGTAAAGTTGGATACTACCCATTATATCATGGTTTGTTTCCTATATTTGTAGCTAACAAAATTCCTAATTCATTTAGACTTTAATACAAAGAAACTTTTAATTTCCCCATCTAAGATTATGTGTTCATTGTTGTCTAATTGTGAATTTTTAAGATTTTTTCATTATTTATTTATTCCCTTTTGTTGCCCTTGTTGTTTTATTGTTGTAGCTATTGTTGTTGTCATTGTTGTTGGATAGGAGAGAGAGAAATGGAGAGAGGAGGGGAAGACAGAGACGGGGAGAGAAAGACAGACACCTACAGATCTGCTTCACCTCTTGTGAAGCAACTCCCCTGTAGGTGGGGAGCCAGGGGCTTGAACCAGGATCCTTATGCCAGTCCTTGTGCTTTGCACCACATGCACATAACCTGCTGCGCTACCACCCAGCTCCCTTTACTGTGATATTTTTATTGTGTATATGGATCCTATATTAAGAATATATGATTATATTGAATATCTGAATGTTTCATTGTGATATATCTCTGTACTATGCTAATAGGTAAGGTATCATTCCTACTGTAGATTATTTCATCTAGCAATAAAAAGCAGCCAATGCATGATGGTAGAGAGGGACTTAAGTTGGAGATGACAGTGTTTGTAGCCACCTATTATGAGGAGGTGAGAGATTGTACCAACTGTGTAAACAACTGTATTATAAACAATGAACCCCTCAATAAAATAATAATAAAATGAGGAAAATGTAAGAAAATAAAAAACGATATGTCTCTTAAGATGGTTGTGTTTCTTTTGGATATATCCCCAGGAGTTCCCAGGTCACGCAGTATCATGCTTAAAGGCCCTGGGTTCAAGCTTTTGTTTCCACTGGCATGGGGGAAGCTTCATGAGCCATGGACTAGTGCTGCAGATGTCTCTCCTTCTCTCTGCTTCTCTCTCCCTATCTCATCCCTCTTTCAGTCTGTACATGTTTCATCCTTGATCAAAGAATAGAAAAAAAAGGCCTACAATTGAAGTATTGTTATGGAAACACCAAGCCCCAGTGATAACACTGGTGACAAAAAAAAAAAGTTTTATGGTCTTATGTAAGTATTACAGAAATTACTTTTTATTATGAAGGTAAAAGAACCATTAATGAATCATTCTTTTTAATACAGTGGAAAAATTCCCTTTGTCACTAGTAAGGTTACATCTGTTATTAAAAACTGTCATAGCCACAAGGAGCTGAAAATGGCAGCTATATACATAATAAATTGAATTGAAATCTAACTTATGATATTTGAAATATGAGCTACACAAATAGTAATCTTGGAATACAAGTACTAACTTTATTTGATCTGTTAAACCATTTTTTTGCCCATAGGTAAAGTATTAAGAATAGGTGACTCCAGAGCCATGTCAATAGGACAGAAAACCTCTAGTGAGAAAGAGTGTTGAAGTCAGACATGAAATGATTTCATGTGAGCCACCAGAAGATAAACTAACACTATATTTCCATACTTGGATCTCTGTTATATGGGACATCTTTCTTGACTGCTCAAATAGACAATTTTAGTTGTTGCTTAGACTGGGTCATTGAATGTGGTCTAATCTTATGTTAAGTATGTGTTAGATACTCCTAGGTAATCTTCTTTTTGTAGAGTCCTTCAGAGACAAGTGTTACTCCCCTGGAAGCAATGGATATTTTGAATGTAATATAAATTTGATTGTTTTATTATCTTACATGGAATAAAGGGAGACTGCCATTGTTATCCCCCCCCATATAATTAGTCACTAAAGTGAAGTACGGGAACAAAAGAGCACAAAGGTAATGTCATTGCATTAGGTAACTACAGCAGCATAAAAGGTCTTAAAGTTAATTGTCTTTCTGTGTACACTGTGTCTTCTCAATTATACTCTATTACTGTCAAAATGGGTCCTTATGATTTATTTAATATCTATTTGTATCCTGGTTTCTGCATGTCATTATATATTTTCTTGGGAGGATACAACGTCTCTCAGAGTAAATATGTAATGATTAATCTAGATTTGAAAATCAAATGTACATTTATTGTTCTTTACCATTGAAATCTTTACATTTTACATTTGGCATTTTGGAGATTAAATTTTTTTTAAGTTTTATTGCCACAAGTGTTATTGGTGTGTTCGGTGCCAGCACTATGATTACATCATCTGTGGAGGAAATTTTTTTCATTTTTTTTCTTTTCTTCTTTCATTTTATTTGATAGAATAGAGAAGAACTGAGAGGGGGAGGGGAGATAGAGAGGAAAATAGAAAGGTGGACACCTGCAGACCTGCTTCATTGCTCATGAAGTACCACCCCTGTAAGTGAGGAGAAGGATCTTGACTTTGGGTCCTTGCTCATGGTCATGTTTGCATTCAACCATTTGTGCCACAGCCTTATCCCTGAGATTAAGCATTTCTTAGAATATTACTATCATGCAATTTTTTTCCATGCCTCAGAAGAATTAGTTAATTCTTAGAATTCAATTCTGAGAGTATGGGCCCTGGATCATTTTGGGGTGCAGAAGGTGGGAAGTGTGGCTTCTGTAATTGCTTCCCCACTGAAAATGGACATTAACAGGTTAATTCATACTTCCCTGCGTCTTTCTTTCTCTAGAGAGGCAAAGATCTGGGAAAACAGGGCTTCAGGACACATTGGTGGGGTCATCTGCCCAGGGAAGTCCAGTTGGCATCATGGTAGTATCCAGAACCTGGTGGCTGAAAAAGAGTTAAGATATGAAGCAGAACAAATTGTTGATTAATCATGAACCTAAAGGCAAGAATAATGCAGATGAAGATTTGGAGTCTCTATTTTGGAAAAAGTTAGTACATCTATTATAGGTATATTCCAAGGGGCACATGACCCTACTAGTTTTTGCCTGAGCCTGACATCTAATATGCAGGTGACCTAAGTTATTGTCTGGGGAGATAGTATCATAGTTGGAAAAAGGACTAGAAAGCTGAATCAGGGAAGAGAGTATCTCCCAAATCTGGAAAAAGTATATAAATATTGTTAACTGTAAACCCCTTTGATTTGATCTGGGGCCTCTAGTCAGCACAGGAACCTCTGTAACCTCTGCATCTCTGTATGTCTGAGCTCACATTCTGTGATCACGGCTAGGAACTCTCCAGGCTGCACTAATTTCAGGACCCATCATCCTTGGGTGATAGGTAGAATATGTTATCCAACCTCTCTTCAGAGAATAGAACATTCCATACCCTTGTTGATCCCAGAAGGATAAAGAATAGGAAAGCTATCAAGGGAGGGGATTGGATACGGAGTTCTGGTGGTGGGAATTGTGAGAAATTGTACCCTTCTTATCCTATGGTCTTGTCAGTGTTTCCATTTTATAAATAAAAATTAAAAAAACGGGGAATATATATATATATATCTACTTAACATATATATATATAATATAATTAGCATATATCAGGAACCTTGGGAGAACTACTGCAGTTCTACTGGAGGGGTTGAGACACAGAACTCTGGTGGTGGGAACTATATGGAGTTACATCCCTCGTATCTTACTATTTTGTAAACCAATATTAAACACTAATAAAAAAAAGAACTGAAGGAAAAAAAGAATTCAATTTTGTGACAAAACATTCCAGTTGGTTTACAAGTCTGCTATAATTGACAACATGTATCTCATTTATAAGGAAGAAGTCTAGCATAGGCTAATAATCCTGTGTTAAAATACTGAATAGCAAAAGTATGTTTGAGAAACTCATTTTCCTCCCAGTCCATCACTCACACATCTAAAACTTAGATGATATTAGGAACAATGATACACTCACTGAGTAAACAAACAAGCCAAAAACAGACCTAAGGTGCCAACTGTAGTTCTTTTAATTGGCCATATGAAAGTCATTATCAGCCTCCTCTCTCATTGAACTTGATGATCAGCTTTCATTCAGTTCACATAAAATTTGCTCTTTGTAATGCTCCCCATATTTCTTGGCTTCTGTGCTACCATGTTCTATTGGGTTTCTTCTGCCTCCTTTTCTGTTTAACTTGCCTCTGTGTGTTCTTTAAATACTTGCATCCTGCAGATTTCTGCTCTTACTAACTTTTCCTTTTCAATTTATCTACCTTATGTAATATAGTAAGGCTTTGTCTTTCACAGTAGGGCTATGCAAATCAACAACTACCTAGTTTTACCTTGTATATTGCTCTTATTTTGTTGGCTAACAAAGTGCTGTACACATAGTGGTTCAAAAAACAGTCCTTTAGTGTTTTGTACTTCTGTAGGTCGGAAGTCTAGAGAAAGTTCACTGCAAATATTCAGTCATCATTATTCTCTCTTTTCTTCCCAGAGATTATATTACATTCACTCTTTTGTTTTTATGTTTCCAATATTCCTATTACATTCAAATCTTTATCTGTAGTCACGGCTTCTTTTCTGAATTTCAAACTTAAAAGTTCCTTAAAATTCACATATCCAACTCCACTTGGATATGTGAATTTAAATGTAATTTATCTAAATATAAACTTTCGATTGCAGCTGGGGAGGTGACTCAGCTAGAATACATACTTTGAATTCATGAATGTCTGGGTAGGGTTACTGGCATTGCATATGACTGAGCATTGCTCTGGTCTCTGACTTTCATAAAACAAATACACCTAAAAAATTTTCTGATTGCAAACCTATTTTAAAAAAAATTATAAAAAGCAAATGATGAAAAAAACATAGGATAAAAGGGGTACAACTCCACACAATTCCCACTAGCAGAACTCCATCCCCCACCCCCTCCCCTGAGAGCTTTTCTATTCTTTATCCCTCTGGGAGTATGGACCCAGGGTCATTATGGGGTACAGAAGTTGAAAGGTCTGGCTTCTGTAATTGCTTCCCCGCTGAACATGGGCATTGACAGGTTGATCCATACTCCCAGCCTGCCTCTCTGTTTCCCTAGTGGGGTGGAGCTCTGAGGTTGCAGGGCTCCAGGACACATTGGTGGAGTCCTCTGCCCAGGGAAGTCCAGTTTGCATAATGTTAGCGTCTGGAACCTGGTGGCTGAAAAAACAGCTAAACAAATAAAGCCGAACAATCTGTTGACTAATCATGAACCTAAAGGCTGGAATAGTGCAGATAACGATTTGGAGTCTCCATTTTGTAGATCGTTAGTAGGCCTATTTTATGTATATTCCAAAGGGCCCATAACTATACTAGTTTTTTGTTTGAATTTTTTTCCCCTGAGCCTGACATATGATATGCAGGTGGATTCAAGTTATTGTCTAGGGAGATGATGTCATCAATGGAAAAAGGGCTAGAAAGCTGGATCAAGGAAGAGAGTATCTCCCAAATATGGGAAAGGTGTATAAATATTGTTGACTGTAAACCCCATCGATTTGATGTTATCTGGGGCCTATATTCAGCTTGGGAGCCTATATGACCTCTGCATTCCTGTGGATCTGAGCTCATATTCTGTGGTAAGGAGAAGGAACGTTCCAAGCTGCCCCAATTTCAGGACTCATTTTCCTCAGGTGGAACATAGAGTGTGTTGTCCAGCCTCCCTTTGGAGGATGGAACATTCTCTCTCTCTCTATCTATCTCTCTCTATCTCTCTCTCTAAGATTTTATTTATTTATTAATGAGAAAGATAAGAGGAAAGACAGAAATAACCAGGCACCACTCTGGTACATGTGCTGCTGGGGATTGAACTCAGGACCTCATGCTTGAGAGTCCAATGTTTTATCCATTGTGCCTCCTCCCAGACCAGACAAGGATGGAACATTCTCTATCATCATTGATCTACATTGAGGGCAAGGTCCTATAGGGGCCCTTTGTGTTGTTCCTGATAAGATGACTGGTAACAATGGAGAGAGGGATCTATTTGAGGTCTCCATCCATCATGTATATTTATGAATCTCAGGACTCCCCAACTAGGGCCCCAGCTCATGGGGTGGACTGATAGTGACTAAAGAGTCATAGTTAAAGTATGCCAGCCTCTTGCTATTATTTTAATAAGGCTAGCTTTGGAGTGACTGAATAGTAAATAGGTGAGGAGGTTATCTAAGTCTAAGCAGAAACTATTTCATTAGGAACTTCCAGGTGTCTTTTTAGGTCTACTTGCTTGTTGCATATATTGTCTCACTGCAGACTATTGTGCAATTTTGCTTTAAGGTATATATTTTGCCTTAATTTATGGATACATGTGTACATATACCCTATCTCATGGGACTTGGTCTATATCTAGGTTTTGGGACTTTGTTAGGAAGTGAACCACCCTAGATGGAATTAGATAATCCTATGAGAAAGGAAACATCTCACCAGAGTAATTTTTCCTAGTGATTCTTACCGTAGAAAATAGTATCATTCTGTGAATTTTCATGTATTTTTTAATTACTATTCAGTCACCAAAACATTTTGGATTATCTACTGTATCTAAAACACTGTGGCAAAGTATACAATCATCGTGAAAACAGATGGTCTCAGCCCCTATAAATTTTACAATTAAGTGAAAGAGACATATTATGCACTCTGTCCCAGATTTATCAAAACAAATCCTTCATCTCAACTTCTTTAGTAAACATTCTTGTCAAAGCCACTATATCACGTTCTTGAACTTGCAAAATAACCCTTCGTATTCTTGGATTTATGTGTTTTGTGGGAAAAGCTTCCCAGTGAGCTCTGTATTCATTCAGATCAAGCTCGCCTTAATAGTCTTATTTTATTTTTTTTGCCACATACACATAGTATGTATAGAAACTGGTCAATATGCACACATGTTGTTCATATGCACACATGAATTATACATGAATGCAAAGACATATGGTATGTGTACAGTCTGTATGTATATCCTCGTGCCAAAATCATTTCCAGTCCAGTATTTAAAATTATAAAATGATGCAAGTCATTAGTGCTATTCATATAATTTTAACTTTTAAGTTGAGGAATTGGTGTTGTTGAAGTGCCAGGACCTTGAGCATGGTTGATTTTAGCACTCTAAGGCCAACTTTTTCTTTTCTTCTTGCCGTGCTAGCTTAGCAGGCAGGAGACAGACGACCAGGGACTCATGGCTGAGCTGGGAACACAGTTCAGTCTTTATTGATGAGGAATGCAGTGCAAGCTAGCTAATATAATCTCTCTTCATTAGAAAGCCCTGTCCTTTATATCTCCTGAGGCGGAAGTGTCAGGTTGGAAGGGGATGTACGTAGGATAGGGGGTGGGGAGAAGGAAAAAGCTAGGGAACCAGTGGGGATTAAATGATGGAAAACAGGATGTAACTAGGAGAGGGGGCGGAGTGGAAAAAGAGCTTGAACCAGTGGGAATTAAACCAGTGCAAACAAAACAATGATTATGTAAATAGACCACAGCATCAAGCAATGCAACAGAAGGGGTCTTAGAAGCAAAATTTAGAAGCAGACCAACATCTTCTCTCCTCTTTTCTTTTCTCTTCTTTTTAATTTAATGTAGTGAGAAGCAGAGGAAGAAGTCTGAGAGGCATCATAGCAGTGGAACTTCTTGGTGCTTTTGCACTCCCATGTAGTGCTGGGGTTCAAACCCAGGGTTTGTGCATGGCAAGACATTTACCCCACTGGGCTAGCTATTTTTCTGGCCACTAAACATTAATTTTTAATGTATTTAATAGTGATGAATAAGGTGGTACTTGGGATATAAATCAAATAGTAAAATAGTTAAGTCTCCTTAACTTGAAAGTATTTGCTGACTTTATAAATGCACTTTATGATTGTGCCAAAACTTTATTGTTACAAAGCAAAACTGAAAGTTTCTAGAAGATTGAAATGCAACTAATTTTGTAGAAAATAATAAAAATTATTGCTAAAAGAGGAAAACTTACATTCAAGCTAACTGAATATGATTTTACAATTATTGTTTTATAGATAACTACTTTGGATCAACTCTGATGCTGAATTCAGAAGAATATTAAGGTAAGCTATTTATTTGGTATGTGCAGATGTGTATTCATTCTAAGTAGTACAAATATGTGATAAAACTATGTATACCAGAATATTTAAGCAATTGTTTTAATTGGGTCATGACGCTTAATGATGTTGGTTACTTATTATCCTTTTGTGAGATTTCTCAATTTGAAAAAAATTGAAATATGTGATTAATTTCTTGGTGACTTAAATCTCCTTTCTGTGCCTCTCTGAAAAGTTTCTTATAAGTGAACTGTTGTGAAAATACACCAAACAGTTGTAAAACAATAACAAATGAATAGTGCAATGCACAACAACGTTAATTAAAAGATGTCGGAGGGAGTTGGGCGGTAGCACAGTGGGTTAAGCGCAGGCGGCACAAAGCACAAGGATCCTGGTTCAAGCCCCCAGCTCCCCACCTGCAGGGGAGTCGCTTCACAAGTGGTGAAGCAGGTCTGCAGGTGTCTATCTTTCTCTCCCCCTGTCTTCCCCTTCTCTCTCCATTTCTCTCTGTCCTATCCAACAACAACGACATCAACAACAACAATAATAATAACTACAACAACAAGGGCAACAAAAGGGAATAAATAAATAATAAAAAAAAGATGTTGGAATGTATTTTCAAATATATGCTGGAATAATGGAACATAATCTGGATATAACAAACAACACTATCAATGGTGACAATAATATTATTTACTTAAATGCAGGTATTCTAAATGTTTCATGTATTTTCCATTTAGTCCTAAAAATTAATGAAATTAAGGGGGACTATTACCCTTGTTCTTTTTTAATTGGGAGGTTAATAATTTATAGTATAGCTGTTGGCACATGGGTACATTTTTTCATCTCACCAAGATAGATAATTTCAAAAACACTTTTTTTATTATTAATTTTACCTTTTGTTGCCCTTGTTGTTGTAGTTATTAGTGTTATTGCCGTCATTGTTGGATAGGACAGAGAGAAATGGAGAGAGAAGGGGAAGACAGAGAGGGGGACATAAAGACAGACACCTGCAGACCTGCTTCGCCACTTGTGAAGCAACCCCCCTGCAGGCGGGGAGCCAGGGCTTGAACCGGATCCTTACTCCAGTCCTTGTGCTTTGCGCCATGTGTGGTTAACCAGCTGTGATATCGCCCGACCCCCACTTCAAAAACATTTAATCCCAAATACATCTTTCTCTTTCTGCCTTATCTCACTGAACATGATTATTTCAAGCTCCCTCTAAGGAATTTATGTCATCCAAGGAATTCATTGTTCTTAATAGCTAAGTAGTATTCTGTTGTGTACCATGACTTTCTTAGTCTTTCATCTGTTTTTGAACACCTACTTTGCTTCCAAGTTTGGAATATAACAAATTGTGTTTCTTTTTTTTTAATTTTTTAAAATTTATTTATTTTATTTATTCCCTTTTGTTGCCCTTGTTTTATTGTTGTAGTTATTATTGTTGTTGTCGTCGTTGTTGGATAGGACAGAGAGAAATGGAGAGAGGAGGGGAAGACAGAGAGGAGGAGAGAAAGATAGACACCTGCAGACCTGCTTCACCGCCTGTGGAGCGACTCCCCTGCAGGTGGGGAGCCGGGGTTCGAACCGGGATCCTTATGCCGGTCCTTGTGCTTTGCGCCACCTGCGCTTAACCCGCTGCGCTACAGCCCGACTCCCACAAATTGTGTTTCTATGAGCATTGGTATCCTCATATCTTTTTGGATGGTTGTGTTTAACTCTTTATTCTTCTTCTAGCGTTTGCCCTTCTTCCATAGCCAGTCAACAGCGTCAGGTTGAGCCTGATGTAAAGTTTCGAGACCTCCTTTGAACTCTTTATGATAGATATATTCTCAGGAGAGGAATTGTAGGGTCATTGAGAAGGTCCAGTTCTAGACTTCGGAGAGTTTTCCAGACTGTTCTCCACAGGGGTTGGACCAATTTATATTACCTTCAGCAGTGCAGGAGGGTACCTTTGCCCAAGGAACCTCTCCAACATTTGTTGCTATCCTTTTTGGCATAAGGGATTCTCACAGGAGTGAAGTGTTTATCTCTTTAAAAAGAATCTCATAAGAACAAAATATGCTGAAATTGAAACTGTAAATTTTTTAAATTGTTATTTACAAAATGGAAATATTGTCAAGACCATAGGATAAAGGGGGTACAATTACACACAATTCCCACCACCAGAACTCCATATCCCATCCCCTCCCTTGAAAGCTTTCCTATTCTTTATCCCGCTGGAATTATGGACACAGGATCATTATGGGGTGCAGGAGGTGGGAGGTCTGGCTTCTGTAATTGCTTCCCTGCTGAACATGGGCATTGGCAGTTTGATCTATACTACTAGCTTGTCTTGAGGAGGTGGGGCTCCCGGAAACATTGGTATGGTCACCTGCCCAGGGAAGTCAGGTTAGCATCATGGTAGTATCTGGAGCCTGGTGGCTGAAAAAGAGTTAAGGTATGAAGCAGAACGAATTGTTGACTAATCATGAACCTAAAGGCAAGAGTAATGCAGATGAAGATTTGGGGGTCTCTGTTTTGGAAAAAGTTAGTAGACCTATTTTAGTTATATTCCAGGGTGGGTATGACTTCAGTAGTTTTTGCCTGAGCCTGACAGCTAACATGCAGGTGGACCCAAGGTATTGTCTGGGGAGATGGTGTCATAGTTGTGGAAAGGACTAGAAAGCTGGATTAGGGAAGAGAGTATCTCCCAAATCTGGGAAAAGTATATAAATATTGTTAACTATAAACCCCATCAATTTTATCTTGGGCCCACAGTCAGAACAGGAACCTATGTAAACTCTGCATCTCTGTTTGTCTGAGCTTGCATTCTTTGGACATGGCTAGGAACATTCTAGGCTGCACTAATTTCAGGACCCATCTTCCTCAGGTGGTAGAGTATGTTGCCTAACCTCCCTTTGGAGAATGGAACAGTCCCTACCATTGTTGATGCACATTGAGGGCAAGGTCCTATAGAGGCCCACAAAAGGGTCCATTATATTGTTTCTGATGGAGATTACCATTGACAGTGGAGAGAGGGAATTGCTAGAGGTCTAGGCTCATCATGTCTGTGTGGGAATTCCAGGATTCCCTGACTAGGGCCTCAGGTGATGGAGTGGGCTGGTAGTGACTAAAGATTAGCCGTTAATGTATGTCAGACTCTTGCCCTTATCCAGCTTTTGTAGTCCTTTGTATGGCAAGTGAACCTGTAAATTTAAACAGTTTAGTTGAATTGATGCCAAAAAAATTTTGATACTCTGCATTAATCATAGGAGAAACACCATAAACAAAATGGCTAAAAATACCAGTGAGAATATGGAATGTAAAACAGAGAAATAACAGAATGAAATGATATAATGTGTATAATTGTTGTTCTGAAGGAGAGAGTATAACTAAAAACATAAGGATGTTTCAGAAATATTTGAAGGAGTAATAGTAGAGAATTTTCCAAAATGTGAAGTCCTAGAGTCCAAGGAATATGAACAGAATAAATGAGCAGAAAACTACAGCTAAGTACATAAAAATGAAACTGCAAAACACCATTAGTAGAGGAAAATTAGAAGCAGCTAGTGGAACAAAAAGTAACTCAGAGAAACTTATTTAGGCTAGTGGACAGTTTATAAGTAGCTAAAATGGAAACTTGAAGTAATTAGAATATGAACTTTATCCACAAGATCCTCTCTCTTTTTTCCTGCTCCTCACTCTTATCATCTCTCTTGTCAGATGAAAATTATATTTGTATTTTTTCACTCAACCTCTGTAAATTCTATGTAATATTTATAATAGCTAATAAATGTAGATGCATAGCATAAAGATATATAGCATATTTTTTTACATATTTTTTACATAAACACCCTTCCCACCACCAAAAGACTGTGTACCATCCCACTCACCCACCCCATCCCCTCTGCCACCCCGGGAAGCCGAATGTCTACCCTTACCCTCACACCAGGGTTTTTACTTTGGTGCCCTACTCCAGATTTAGTCAAATCCTGCTTTTAGTTTCCCTTTCTTTTCTTCTTTCTCATCTTCTGTTGATGAGTGGGATCATCCCATACTCATTTTTATCTTTCTTAGCATAATTTTATCATAATTTATTTATCATTTGTAATATTTAATTTCATCTCACTGTAAGCTAGGTTCTGTCCTAAGAATTGGGTATCTAAAAAAGGAAAATTTAACCCAGGTTGGCAAAATAGCTTATTTGGATAATGTGTTGGCTTACTATGTGCATGAGCCAAGTTTGACAGTAGAACACTGTTGGTATGCATGAGACCCCTTCTTTTTCATTTGGTTTAAATCCCCCCTGCTTAACACTATTCTATTTACATAACCACTGCATTCTATTTACATAACCACTGTTAACAAGCAACACCCTCCCCCCAGGGCATTGGTGGTTCAGTGATAGGATTCTCGCCTGCTTCGCCCTCTCCTTGTCACGCTCTGATTTTCACCAGTCACTTTTCTCTCCACCCTCTCTATGTCACATCCTGTTTCCACCCTACTTGGCAAGTATATATATAAAGACAGCATTGTGAGTTTTACAGTACTTGAGTTCAGCTTAGCTCGTTTTAGATTGTGCTGTGTCCTGCATGAATAAAGAGATACTGCCTACAGCTCAACCATGAGTCCCTGGTCGTCTGTTACCCACTTGTGAAGCCAGCCCGGCGAAAACAACCTAACCTGTCGAAAACAACAGAACACACTGCATTGAAGAAAACTTAGATAGTGATAATATGGTTTATTTCACACTCTCTCTTTGCCTTTTTATGTATTATACTTTATATCTGAAAAACAGATGATCTGGAGCCATGAAGGTTTGGAAACAACCAAAAACAAAACCAAAAATAAGTATCTCGTCTGTTGTCTTTTATTCATGTGATGATTTTATTTATTTATTTATTTTTAATAATTTGACACTAACTATAAAGGAATACCATTTTCTTATTTAAATTTTCTCTTAGTTGCCTTTTTATTTCACTTTAAAAATATTTATTTATTTATCTATTTATTTAGGAGATTGAGGGTGGTAAGAAAGAGAGAGAACCAGATTAGTCTAGCACATGTTGAACGGGGGGCATTGAACCTGGAGCTCATTCTTGAGAGTTCAATGCTTCATTTATCTATTGTATCACTTCCCAGACCACTATATCTCATTTTATCTTTTGTAAATTTTCAATCACCCCCTAACTCTTCTTTTTTAAATTATTATTTATTTATTTATTTTTTATTTAAGAAAGGATTAATTAACAAAACCATAGGTTAGGAGGGGTACAACTCCACACAATTCCTACCAGCCAATCTCCATATCCCACCCCCTCCCCTGATAGCTTTCCCATTCTCTGTCCCTCTGGGAGCATGGACCCAGGGTCATTGTGGGTTGCAGAAGGTGGAAGGTCTGGCTTCTGTAATTGCTTCCCCGCTGAACATGGGCGTTGACTGGTTGGTCCATACTCCCAGTCTGCCTCTCTCTTTCCCTAGTAGGGTGTGTCTCTGGGGAAGCGGAGCTCCAGGACACATTGGTGGGGTCTTCAGTCCAGGGAAGCCTGGCTAACATCCTGATGACATCTGGAACCTGGTGACTGAAAAGAGAGTTAACATACAAAGTCAAACAAATTGTTGAGCAGTCATGGACCCAAAGCTTGGAATAGTGGAGAGGAAGTGTTAGGGAGGTACTCACTGCAAACCCTAGTGTACTTCTGCTTTCAGGTATATATTTTGCAGTAGTTTATGGATACGTGTGAACATAAGCTCTCTCTCACAGAAACTGGTGTATATCTAGGTTTTGGGACTTTGTTAGAAAGTGAACCACCTGAGATGGAATTAGAGTATACTATGAAAGGAAAGGTCTCACCCGAGTAATGAAGCTGAAGGGTTGTCATTCCACACGTGAAGTCTCTGGACACAGTCTGAAGTGAAGCATGTGTATACTCCTATG
Organism: Erinaceus europaeus; assembly: GCF_950295315.1. Taxonomy (NCBI): domain Eukaryota; kingdom Metazoa; phylum Chordata; class Mammalia; order Eulipotyphla; family Erinaceidae; genus Erinaceus; species Erinaceus europaeus. The sequence goes on from NC_080166.1 coordinate 94,322,356, forward strand.
TTCATAACAGCAAAATTCTTAATAGCTAAAACCTGGAAGCAACCCAGGTGCCCAACAATAGATGAGTGTCTGGAATACTATGCAGCTATCAAGAACAATGAACCCACCTTCTCTGACCCCCTAACTCTTCTAACTGCTACATTTTTAAAAATGTGGTACTGAGGCTAGAATTCAAGGCCTCACATATGCATGGTATACATTCTACCACTGAGCTACACTTTCAGCCCCTATAATAATACAGTTTGATCAAGACTTAGCAGGTATCATCAATCAAAAGTAACTTGTTTAGCACCAAATATTTGTTCACGATTCTGTTTGACATTTCTGAAAACACTGGGGAAAATGTTATATCTCTACTGTATCTTTCAATGTCATTAAAGACTATTTATTATAGTAAATTTTGGAAGATTGTCCTTGTTGTTATTTCTGTTGCACAATTGAATTATTTTAGATGTTTAATAACTTGAGCTCCTCATCAATTATATTACAATGAATTATAGATTAGATATTAAAAGACATTTGTTTCTCTGAGCATGACTAATGTAAGAAAAATCTCATGACATTTTATTTCATTTACTTGAAAGAAGAATTCATTATTACATAGAAAGAAATCCAAGAAAGCACAGGGGATTTAGTGCTTGAGATTCTGTGAAGAATGAAATAAAAAGACAATCAACTTTTCATAAATCAAACATAAGCTTTTTTTCTCCTAGAATTACACAATGGAATTAATCTAAAAGTTCAAGAAAAACATTTTAACATTGGTAAATATTGTATAATTCACATTTTCCTAGATAAGTGCTTTTTATTATATATATAATGCCTTGTGACATCCCCTTTAAAGAGGATTCATATTCATGTCAGACATAATTGGTTGGGATTCTAACTTTCCAAATTACTAGATAAAACTCTTGGGCAATCTGTAAGTCTTTCCTGAAACTTTATCTCACAGTTTTAAAAAACAAATTCTCTCTCTCTTTGTCTCTCTGTCTCTCTCTCTCTCTCTCTGTCTCTCTCCAAATTCACAGGAATCCAGTGTCTCCCTTTTGAGTCTCTCTGCAACATTACCTTCTTTGACCCTTATTCCAAAATATACTCTCAAATTTAACCCACCCTACTTTCAGATCCCAAATAGAGACAAAATTCAGCTTCCTTTCCTCCTCCTCCTCCTCTTCTCCCTCTTTCTCATCCTGCCACCAAAGTCTGTGTCTCATTCCCCTCCCCATCCCCCACCCCCTATGAAGCTGAACATCTACTCTGCTGCACCACGTTTGAAGGGATCGGGTCCTTGCACTGTAACATGTCTGCTCTACCCTATAAGCCACTACCCAGCCACCCAACTATTAGTCTTAAAATGCCCACTGTCATACAGTGATCAGAAAAGAAATGACAGTCAACCTCTTGTCTTTTTTTTTTTTTTCAGGAACCTCTAATCCATGGTTCCAATGGTCACACTCTCCTTAGCCTCATGGTTAACTCTTAGTGATTTTTTATTTACTTTCCAACCAACAACCTCAATGAGGTTCAGTTATACTTCATATAGGTTTCAAATAACTTTAAACCACACAGTGCAAGAGATGATAAACCAGATGTGATTCCTGGCATAACGTATGCGACGATGATGCTCTGGTTCTTTCTCTCTTGTTTATATATTTTAAAAAAAAACACTAAGTCACAAAAAGACTACTTCTCCAATCTCAAGTAAGCTCTTGGAAAATCTACTCTAAGAGTCCTCACTTTTCACAAACGGCATGGGTGGGGAAGGAGCTTCCTGAGCCTGAAACAGGTCTGCAGGTGTCTTTCTTTCTATCTCGCTCTCTTTAAAAATTTTCAAACAACTTTTTTTCTTTATTGGGGGGATTAATGATTTACAGTCAACAGTAAAATACAGTAGTTTGTATATGTGTAACATTTCTCAGTTTTCCACATAACAATTCAACTCCCTCTAGGTCCTCCTCTGCCATCATGTTCCAGGACCTGAACCCTCCCCACCAGCTCAGTCTTTTTCTTTGGTGCAATACACCAAACCCAGTCCAGGTTCTGCTTTGTGTTTTTTTTTTCTTATTTTTCAACTTCTTTTTTATTATTAGTGATTTAATATTGGTTGTCAAGAGTATGAGATAAGAGTGATACAATTCATACAGTTTCCACAACCAGAGTGCCATATTCCATCCACTCCATTGTAAGCTTCCCGATTCTTTATCCCTGTAGGAGTATGGACCAAAGATCTCTCTAGGGTGCAGAAGGTCAGAGATCTGGCTTTTGTAATTCCTTCTCTGCTGGACATGGCCATTGACAGATCGATTCATACCCCTGCCTGTCTAAAATTTGTATTTACTTTTTTATTGGATAGAGACAGATAATTGAGATGGGAGGGGATAAAGAGGAAGAGAGAAACACACCAACTGCACCACTTGAAAAGCATTCCCCCTGCAGAGGAGGACTCAGGACTTAAATCTAGATCTTTGCACATGGTAACATGTGCACTCAACCAGGTGTGCCACCATCCAATCCCTATCTTTCTCTTTTCCTCTCAATTTCTCTCTGTCTAATAAAATAGATAGGAAATATTTAAAAAAAAAAAAAAAGCAAAAAATGGCCTCTGGGTGCAGTAGATATGTAGTGCCAGCACCAAGTCCCTGCAATAACCTTAGGGGAAATAAAAAAAAAAAATAAACAAAGATAAAAATAAAAGGAATGGAAAGGAAATCTATTCTGAGTTGTTCTGTTGGGTTGACGGATCACAATTAAGGTCATAAAAGAACTTGTTATAGGGAAATAAGTACTTACTTGTTAACTACTTGTTAGGGACACATAAAATGACCATAAATATATTATTTTTTATTTAATTTATTTATAAAATAATAAATAGAAAATACCAACAAAAGCATAGGGTAAATGGGGTAAAATCCCACACATTCCCGATCACTAGGGTTCCATATCCCATCCCCTCCACTGGAAGCTTTCTTATTTTTTATCCCTCTGGAAGTATCAACCTAGGGTCATTATGGGGTGCAGAAGGTGGAAGGTCTGGCTTCTGTAATTGCTTCTCTGCTGAACATAAGTGTTGGCAGGCTGATCCATACTTCCAACCTGTCCCTAGCTTTCCCTAGTGGGGGCAGGGCTCCAGAGAGATGGGATTCTAGGATACATTAGTGTGGTCCTCTGCCCAGGGAATTCAGGTTGGCATCATGGTAGCATCTGTAACTTGGTGTCTGAAAAAGTATTAAGATATAAAGAAGAACAAATTGTTTAATAATCTGGAAACTAAAGGCACGGCAGGTGATATTTGGGGTTACTATTTTGGAAAAAGTTAATAGGCCTGTTTTAGGTATATTCCAAGGAGCCCATGACTCTATTAACTTTTGCCTGGGCTCAATAGCTAACATGCAGGTGAGCCAAATGTATTGTCTGGGGAGATGATATCAATAGTTGGAGATAGGACTAGAAAGCTGGATCAGGGAAGAGAGTAGCTCCCAAATCTGGGAAAAGTATACCCTTTACTGTAAACCCCATCAATTTGATCCGAGGCCTATATTCAATGTAGAAGCATGTGTAACCTCTGTATCCCTATAGATCTTAGATTGAATTCTGTGATCATAGCTAGGAACATTCTAGGCTGCACCCATTGCCAGACCCTTCTGCCTGGTGTAGTAGAAGGTTTTGGCCCAACCTCCCTTTCAAGAATGGGGTAGTCCCTACCATTGTTGATCCACAGTAAGGGCAAGAACCTGTAGGAGTCCAAAGAGGGATCCATTATATTGTTCCTGATGGAGATGACCAGTGACAGTGGAGAGAGGATCTCTTAGAGGTATAGGCCCATCATGTTTGTGTGGGAGTCCAGGGATTCCCTTACTAGGGCCCTGGGAGATGAAGTGACCTGGTAGTAAGCCAAAGAACCATCAGTAAAGTATGCTGGTCACTTGCCCCTATCTAGCTTTTGTAGTCTTTACTTTTTTCTCATAAGGTTGGCCTTGGAGTGATTGAGGGAAATTAAATAGGAAGTAGATGAAGAGAGTATCTAGGTCTTAAGTAGAAACTATTTAATTAAGTACTTTATGTTGTCTCTTTTAGGTCTTCTACATGCTTGCTGCACTTATTGGGTCACTGCCAACTATTGTGTGCTTTTGCTTTAAGATATATATTTTCCCCTAACTTATGGATGGATACATGTGTACATGTGCTCTGTCTCTTGGGCTCTGGTTCATCTCTAGTGTTGGGGCTTTGTTGGGAAGTGCATTACGTAAAATGGAATTAAGGAATCCTGTGAGCTAGGAACAGTCTCACCAGAGTATTGGGGCTGCAGAATTGACATCGTAGCCCTGTCATCTGTGGACACAGTCCGAAGTGAAACATGTACAAGTGGTACTGGTTGCATTAATTAGGTTGAGATCAGCAGAAGCAGTATCAGTTGGTATGGGTTGAGAGAAGCCTGCTGAAAAATGAGCCACTCCCCAGAGGCTCCAGGACTGGGAGAAATATGGGTTTTATAGAGAATGGGGAGGGTTCCTGCTGTCTTAGAGTTTAAGAAGGAAAAAGATAGTTATTATTATAGTCAAGTTATTTGGAAATTTAATTGACTTTGAAAATCCCATGTTAGGATTTTCTGTATCATATAAAACCTCACCATGTTTATGTCCTTTACTGCTATTTACATATTAAGATAGTGATTTAACTAGCTACTTTTGGTCTCTCTGGGTAAGGTTATAGGTGATTTAATGTTTCAAAAAAAGTCATTATTGGAAATGTATCGATAACTTAAGCTCACAATTAAGATACAATCAGGTTACCATTTTGAAGCCTTAAGTGCTTAGATTAAAGGAATATTCATAACTAGGATCTATGCATCAAAAAGTTTGAGAAATTCCATTTATTTTACCACTCTCATATTGATTAAATAGTAGTTTATAAGACTATAAATTAATAGGAGTGTATGTTAATACCATTCCTGCCACCAAAGGTCTGTGTCCCTACCTCCACCCCCTAAGAAATTATTTCTATATTATTAAGTTCACAAAAGAAATTTCTACTCATTTGAAGTTATGCCTCATCAGGTATACAATAAATCATGTTGCTGTGAGGGTTAACGAGATGAAATATACTAAAGCCCCACAATAGACATAGATCAATTTATATATTCTCCTTTGTCCTATAGACTTAATTTTAGTTTAAATATTTATTGTTATTTTATTTCATGTAAACCAAATGAGATTTCAGAACCTATATGAGATGAAATTTATGTTTCTTACCCCTTTCAAGCTAGAAAAGAATAGTCAATAAAAATGCCTTAAAGATACAGTGATTGTTGCACAGATACTGATTTGATGAACATTTCGAGATTCACTTTCTTTTTTATGATATCTTATTTATTCACTTATGTATTGAATAGAGAAATAGAAAGGGAAAGGGGATATTGAGAAGGAAAGAGAAATACCTGCAGCACTGCTTATGAAGCTTCCCTTCTGTAAGTGGAGACCAGGGGATTGAACCCAGGTCTCTGCATTGTAACATGTGGACTCAATCTGGTGCACTACTGCCCAGGCCTTTGACATTCACTTTTATATGTATAGATAATGTAAACTGATATTCTGTTTCTATTTTCTGTTTTAATACTCATGCTAGGTTTTTATTATAAGCATTTGGAGAGAAAAATGATATGAAATCCCTCTATTTGCAATTTTTTAAAATTGTTGAGTCACCTATCAGTTAATGAAACAAATAATCAAAATTTTTTTAGCAGTGAACTTAATGTAGAAACACAGATGTCAAAGTTGAATGATGCATACCTGAAACTTGTGTTGTAATGCAATGTCATTGCAATGAAAAAATAGGATTTAAAAGGAAAAATATAAATTCTCTACTGTCATTCAAATATTTAATTTAGAAAAAAGTAAGCCCATTTCTGATGAGATTATTTATGTATTTATTTTTGCCACCAAAGTTGCTTAGTGCCAGCACTATGAATCCACTGCCCCCGGAGGCCATTTTATTTTATTGGATAGGACAGAGAGAAATTAAGTGGGGAAAAGGGAGATGGGGGGTGATAGACACCTGCAGACCTGCTTCACTGCTCCTAAAGCATCCCCTCTGCAGATGGAGAATGGGGGCTCAACCTTGCATCCTTGAGCATGATAATATGTGTGCTTAGCCATGTGTACCACCAACCTGGACCCATGATGATATCATCTGAGAAATTATTTCACAGTTTGTTTAAGCAGTTTATTGAAAAAAAATCTCATTTCAAATTTAAAGGAAATTTTCTCGAACACTTTAAACCATTTTATGGAAATTTTAAGACAACAATGTACGTATATATCCCAAGGGCAGTCTCAAGAGATAGGAAAGCATATTGGATTTTTATCCCAAGATGACTACCAGGTCTATGACACTAACTTCCTCCTACCTCATACAGAATACCTATTAGAAGACTTCACTAAATCCTATAGGACATAGAATGGACTTTCTTCTCTTCTCCATATCTGTGCCTCTTTGCCAGTTTTCAGGTCCCAGCAGCAATAAAAAATTCTGGGCTTCTGCTTCTCTATAGTCCATGAACCTGGGATGAGAGCTGCCACTAAATATGTAAAATACCTCAATTCTCCAGGGGATTATTCACTTCTTACCCTACTACCACTAAGAGAGGAGAACTGTGGGGATCTTACTTCTCCATCAGTTCTTCTCTCTAACTTCCTTTATGAAGTTTAAGAAATTGATTTTATTTTAAAAGATCTCAGAAAACCAGTTCTGTTTTCCAATAAACAATGACCATAAATCTTGCAGCAATTAAGGTCAGCCAGCCAAGCATCCTATCCAAACCCAAAAAAACAAAACAAAACAACAACAAAAAAACCCTCCCTTTTTCTTTTAGACACAGTTTATGTAAGAAGTTCCCCACTAGTCCACTGCTGGGGTTAAGAAGGAACAGTTTTCTCAAATTGTTTATTTCATATTGATAAAATATGAAAATAGTAGGTTACGATGTTAGCCTTTAATAAGAAAACAGGAAGGTTAGAGATAAACCAGAAATAAGTTTATTTGAAAATAACAGAAATGGCAATTGTAGGGATATAGGTTCAGGTTAGAAATACAAATCCCATGCTGGACATGATAAACTTTAGAAAGTTTCTTAGAAAAAAAGAAGGATTAGTCTATAGCCACACAACCCTGAACATGCCTGAGCTCCTCTGACCTCAGGAGCTAAGCAGAGTCATGTGTGGTTATTACCTGGATGGGAGAAAAAGAAGCTTGAGCACATGGTTGAGGGTTTGGTTAAAAATATGTCAGGTGGAGGGATCATAAAGTGAATCTAAAATTTATGGATTAGAATATAATGCCTTGTCTTTTCCTTCTACTCTAAATTACACTTGATTCTCTATCATCTTTAAGCAGAATGAGCCAAGGTATGCAGTTATTATTGGCTCTTCTGTGTGATTTTCCTTGGAATGACGCCTTTCCCCCACCTCATCCATCTGGAACACATCTACTGTTGATTCAACATTCAGTTGAATGACACCTTTCCTGATATTTTTATCTTCCTTACCTCTTCTGGGGGATTGTTTGATTTCTATCCTTTCTCCTTTCTGCTTGCTCTGAGTCATATTTATTTTTATTTCAGCACTGATAAAACAATATTGTATTTGTTTCTACACAGCTTTCCCTCGTATGAGAGAAAAAAAATATCTTCTAGATTCTTGTAAGAGACCCCCAGCCCCCCAATAATACAAAAACGGTTAACAGGATAAAACAAAAACAGAAGTTTAATGACATATATACTTCCTGTATACATAGGAGAGATTTAAAAGATTGAGAAACCCCTTCAACCCATTCAGTCCTTTTTGTCAGCTAAGGACAAAAGAAAATTTGAAGGCTGAGTAGTGTGTGTGTGTGTGTGTGTGTGTGTGGTGCATGTGTGTGTGTTGGAGGTAGGTGGGTAACAGACCGGTTGTGGAAGTTTACCAGGTAAAGGACAATAAAAAAAGGACATGATTTTATGCAGATTAAGTCTGTATTATTTCCATAGCTATGTCATCCTCTTTCTGGTAGGAAAGAGAAACTCCCTGATAAGTGAATATCACATTTATAAGGGTGCTTCTTACAAAATTTTAGATTCTATTTATCTGTCTGATATTTCTTAAAAATTATGACCTCAGGTATTGGGGGTGACTCTGCAGGTAAATACTTTGCTATGTATGGGGTCCTGGGCTTATTCTTCCATCACATGGCAGCATAATGGGCACCACCAAGGAGACTTCAGGAAAACAGATTGGTGCTTTAGTGATTCTTCCTTTTCCTCTCTCAAAAATATAGAAGGCAATTCAGTGATACCTTGTATGAGTGAGGGAGGTGCTAGACTTACTCTCCTATACCTTGTGTTAAATGAAAATGAACTGAAAATAATCCTTATACCAAACAGGCCTGCTTATGGTGACATATTCTGATCCCCTTTATCATGTTAGATTAAAAATTAAAGTGCTGTCTAGATTGGAAGGTCGGGAAGGATCTGGAATCTCATGTGATTAAGTTTATACTATTTGTCTTCTACTTATCTAGTTAGCATTCTTTAATGCTGGATTCTACCCAGACGTGTGCAAAATGAGATCATATAAAACAAAATAAGGAATCTAGTTTATACTTCACAGTACGAAAAAAAAAAAAACCTTTGAGATAAATATACTCTCTGAGTAGCACTTTGGGTGAATATTTTTCAACTCTTCCTGTAAGAGACAGCAGCATTATTTTTGCATTGCTGAAGTGCTTTGAGAGTAATGCCCCAGTGACAGCAGAAACAGAATACAAAGGCAAGTTTGTTTTTATATCTAAATGGGAGCTTGTTGGTGAGGAGCTGTGCCAGCCAGTGCAGAGTGGAATAGTGTTTTAGCCCTCTCAAGATAGATTGATTGCTGAATAGCTAGAGTTCCTGCTGTTTCATAACCTGTGCCTTGAATTTGAAAGTGAATGACTGCTCTTCTAAAATTTTTGCTCATTTCTTATTTTACAAATAAAACTCACCACTCTATGCATTTTAATCCACACCTACTCATCCTTCCCCTCAGGTAACCTTAGTTCTGCTGTCAATGTCTAAATATCTACTTTTTTCCCAATTTGTTAATCAATTTGATATTCTTACACTGAAGACGTTTGTCTTTTTCCTTCTGCTTTAGTTTTCTTTACATAAACTCCTTCCTATTTGCTGGGAATGACAGCAGTTCTTTTTTTTTTTTTTTTAGGGCTGAATAGAATTTCATTGAATGAATACATCACATCTTTACCTACTCCTTTATGGATGGTCACTTCAGTTAGGTCCCAGATGTTATAAATGGTGCTGAAACATAGGGGTGAATGCAAATTTTGTTTTCTTTGGATAGATACTTAGAAATGGAATTCTTTTATTATATGGTAGCTCTATCTTTAGCAACCAACTTGCACTCTAACCAACAGTGCACAAAAGTTTCTTTTTCTCCAAAATTTTTCTAACATTTATGACTACTGTTCCCTACCTTTTTTTACTCTTTGAAGAGATATTGAGAGTTGGAGGGAAAGAAAAAATTTTTCTATTCTATGTTTTGTGGGGAGTTAGTCAATCAAGCTAATGAAGACCAGAGAGAGTAATAGGAGAAAAGTATGGTGAATCCACATAACTGAATTATTAAGGAAACAAAGGCTTTTGTCTTGAATTTAGGACTAGCATGGAATCTGAACCTCAAGGGAAGATGACGGGACGCAACTGATGAGAGAAGGTGGCTCTTGCTGGTGACTGATAAAGAGCAGATACTCTGTTGACATATTTTTCCCGTGAATATATAATCATATTTTTTCTTTTAATTTTTTATTATCTTTATTTATTTATTGGGTAGAGACAGCCATAAATCTAGTGGAAAAGGGGGAATAGAGAGGAATAGTGACACCTGCAGCACTGCTTCACCACTCATGAAGCTTTCCCCCTGCAGGTGGGAACCAGGGACTCGAACCTGGGTCCTTGCACATTGTAACAGGTGCTCTCAACCAAGTGCGCCACCACCTGCTCCCCCTATTGTTGGTCTGCTTCTAAATTCTGCTTCTAAGACCCCTTCTGTTTCATTGGTTTAATCCCCCCTGCTTACATTGTATTCTATTTACATAACCACTGTTAACTAAGCACCCCCTGCCTCCAGGGCATTGGTTTAATCCTCACTGGTTCGCACTTTTTCCTTCTCCCCACCCCCTGTCCTACATACATCCTCTTCGGACCTGACTCTTCCATCTCAGGATATATAAGGATCTCAGGATATATGTATATCTATATATCTCAGGATATATATATATATATATATATATATATATATATATATATATACACACACACACACAAGACTGTGATTAGAGATAGCTTAGATTGCACTGCGTTCCACATGAATAAAGACTGAACTGCGTACCACTCAGCCATGAGTCCCTGGTCATCTCTCTCTCCTGCCCACTAAGCTAGCCCGACACCCTATGATCATACTTTTTCTATGAAGATAGCTTTCTATGATAGAAAGTATATTTCTGACAAAAATCCCATTTCTGGGTAATGTCTCCAACTTCTAGCATTTTGGTTCATTAAGAGAGAAGTAAAAGTTTTTCTAACCTGTAATGCCCCAATTGGAGCATCTGTTTTGAAACATCTAACTAAGAGGTACATCTTGGGAAGACCTTTCTGAATATCATGAGGAAACCTAGCCTTCACTCTGAAGCAATTCTATAGATGTAGTTAGTATCTAAAATCAGCTGACTTTAAGTGGAACATGTTAACATCAATGAAGTAGTAGAGCCTCAGTAATTTGAATGATTTAAAACACTACAGTTTTCCAGAGAAAATAAATTCAGTCTTAAGTTTGAAGTGTAATGGATAAAAATAATTTTTACCTCTGCCTTTCCAGATTTTTGACTAAAGTAACTCCTAGAAATAAGCCAGACTAAAAGGAGTTTATGCTTTAAGAGATCAGGAATATAAAACCCAATAAAGTGAACTAATCAGGTGGCTGTTCTACCTTTTAGACAAAGAAGCACTGTATTTATGAATAATTAACAAAACAATTTTAATCTTGGTTTGTGGATTGGTAGCAAGGCTATTAGTCTACCTCTATGCTCAATTCCTTAGTTATGCTGATAAATATACACTTTTTAACCTTTTTATGGGTGAGGGTACCTTTCTTAAAATTTTTAAATTAATTTTTAAATTTTATTTAATAATGATTGACAAAACCGTAGGATAAGAAGAGTACAATTCCATACAAATCCCATGACCAGAGTTCACCTTTCCCCTCCATTGAAAGCTTTCCTATTCTTTATTCCTCTGTGATCACGAACCCAGGATCATTATGGGGTGCAGAAGGTAGAAGGTCTGGCTTTTGTAATTGATTCTTTGCTAGACATGGGCATTGGTGAGGATATCTTTTATATGGACTGTATTTATAGTTTTCATTGGGAACAAAGAGGGTCTGCATGCATTTCTTATACCAGCTTATTTCTTTACTTACTTTATTCAAGATAATTGATGTATCAAAGTTTTGTGTGTTGTAGCTTATCCTAGACTGTATCAGCAACTTCTGCTGAATTTATAGTCTTCTAGATTGCTCTAGTGATTTTTCCTTTTTACTTTCCAAGCCTCAACTCCAATCCTGTAAGCAAATTTCTTTAAATAAATAGGTTTAAGGGGGCCTAAGAAATAATTTAAAAATAAAATGATAGTAAATATGAACAGTACTCGAAGCCCTAGGTTATGAGAAATGAAAACTTGCAGTTTATTAGATAAACTGCTATTCTCTATTTACAAATATTTGAGATAATAAGGAATACACATTTGGAATGATACAGGAAAATATTATCTTTTAAGCAACATTCACTACTGGTAAACAATATTAGTGAAATTATTAAGTCAAGCAATTGTTATTTAAAAATATTTACATGTGAGAGAGAGGAGAGAGAGACAGAGAGAAAGCAGGAGAGAGAGAATTAGAGGATCACACTGGCATATGTGATGCCAAAGATCAAACCAGAGACCTTGTGCTTTTAAATTCAATCACTGCACTCCCTCGTGGGCCATAAGTGAAAGAATTATTAACAGTTATTAACAGTATTTCACCATCAGTTGAGGTTTAACATTTTTGGCAAAGAAGGAAAGTAACAGTTTAATCACCCTGAGTACAAAAACATGTTCTGGGAATCAGAAGTTTAAAAAGTAAAAGTCATCAAATTATTTTTTCAACATCTCTTAAAAGTCATTTCAACACCAAATTTGAACACCTTAGCTTTAAACTATTAGACATTAAGGAGAAATCTAACAAAATTCCCAAAAGGATGACTATGTTCCTTGTGATGACAAACTGAAAACAACAGCTAAAGATATTAGAGTTAATAACAATTAATTGGTGTTCTGTCTTAGACTGAACTTCTAGATATAAATCTGAGACAACAGAGAATTCAAGTAGGTCATGACATACGTAGTTTTGTGAGGATAATAAAACTTCCTCACTTAGGACTAAATAAGTTTGATACAAAATCAGAACAGATTGTCCAACACAGTTAACAGTAGGTTAATGTCTACTGACCTGTGTAGGTTTGACAAGCTAAGTAGACAAAATCTTGGAATAGTGGAAAATAGTACATATTTTTAAAGAGAAGCTTAATATATAAGTACTCAAATTTGAAAATGAATCATTTATTCAGAGATAGGTAGCTAAGTTTTATCTGGTCAGCTCTATCATACTTGACTTATAACATCTGAAAGACAGATGGAACAAATAAAGCAACCTTTTACTTTAGTAATAGTCACATCATAGTGGATGCATTAGGCACTATATATGTAATTAGAAAAGTATTTTAATTCAAAGCTTTATTATCTGTAAATGAAAGGTATAAAGTATTGAGAAAATGCATAACAGAAGAAATGATACCAGTTTGCAGAGCAGCAAAGTTTTAATAGTAAATACAGTAAACAAAACAGTAAAACTTTGAATCACTTTGTCAATCAAATTTTGAAGAGCATTTTTGAAGAGAAAGAATAAAATCTTTTACATATATATGGAATAGGGAAATGGTCAGGATGATTGGAATATAATTAAGGAAAGTAAAAAAACTGAAGTTGAAGACTTGGACATTATATAATTAGAAGAACAAGAGGATGAGATGTCAGAGCTCCACCCATCTTATATGGTCCTAGGACTCAAATCTAACTTCTCCAGTCTTAGAAATTGTCCTAACTGTATTGAGAAAGTGCTGGATACTTTTATAATAGTTTGATGGCCTCTACATTTTTATTTACTAATTTATTTATTGTACAGACAGGGAGACATGAAGAGGGAAAGGGGATACAGAGAGGGAGAGACACACTTGTAGCACTGCTTTCCCACTTGTGAAACATACACCCTGCAGGTGGAGATCAGAGGTTTACCTAGGTCTTTATGCATTGAAACATGCACACTCTACTGAGTGGGTCACCATCTAACCCTGGAATCTGCATTTCTGAAAGATTTTTTTTTTTTTGCCTCCAGGGTTATTGCTGGGGCTCAGTTCCGGCACTACGAATCCACTGTTCCTGGAGGTCATTTTTTCCATTTTTGTTGCCCTTGTTGATGTTATTGCTATTGTTGTTATTGCTGTTGTTGGATAGGACAGAAAGAAATTGAGAAAGGAGGGAAGACAGAAAGGGGGAGAGAAAGACAGACACCTGCAGAACTGCTTTACCACTTGCACCACAGGTGCTGTCTTTGTTGATCTCACAGCAGCCTATGACACGGTCTGGCACCGTGGTCTCCTAGTCAAGATCTCAAGATGCTGCCTCCATGGGTGGCCAACACTATATCGTTTCTTCTCCAAAACAGAAGATTCCGGGTACATCTGGGTGACAAGTCTAGCAGATGGAGACTTGTCTCAAGTGGCCTCCCCCAGGGCTCTGTTCTGGCTCCTACGCTATTTAATATTTACATCAATGACCTCCCAGAAACTTCTTCAAGGAAGTTCATCTACGCCGATGACATCTGCTGTGCAACTCAGGCATCCAAGTTCGACATCCTCGAGGAAACACTCACAAAAGACATGTCTCTGATATCTGATTACTGTAAAAAATGGCGACTAATCCCTAGCACTGCAAAAACGATATCATCTGTTTTCCATCTACACCATGCCTCGGCCTCGCGTGAGCTTAATGTGCAGCTTGGCGATACGAGAATCCGGCATGAAGCCCAGCCAGTCTATCTTGGCGTTACTCTCGATCGCACTCTGTCATTTCATGAACATCTCATAAAAACTGCAGCAAAGGTGGGCGCGAGGAATAACATCATTGCAAGACTGGCCAGCTCCTCATGGGGCGTGAGCGCTTCTACACTATGATCATCCTCTCTGGCATTATGCTATTCCACTGCAGAATACTGTGCCCCAGTATGGTTCCGTAGCCCCCATGTCCACTTGGTCGATTCCAAATTATATTCCTCCATGAGGATAATTTCTGGAACCATCCATTCCACCCCGGTTCCATGACTGCCAGTTCTTAGCAACATCGCCCCGCCAGATATTCGTCGGGATGCGGCATCATCTAAGTTCATTTCCCACGTCTATGCTCGACCGGACCTGCCCTGTCCAACGCTTGACATCTCTTCACCCAATCTAGTCCCCTACACCTACACTGAACTTCTCTGTTCCCGTCTCTTGGAAACAGAGTTGGCAGTCAGCTGAGGTAAAGAACAAACACCTCATCACAGACCCCTGCAAGCGTCAACCCGGCTTTGACCTAGCACGTTATGATTGGGCCCTCCTCAATCGCTATCACACAGGCCATGGCCGTTGCGCCGCTATGTTCCACCGCTGGGGAGCCAGAGACGACCCGAACTGCCCCTGTGGCTACAGACAGACTATGACCCACATAGTCAACGACTGCCACCTCTCCAGATTCAAAGGAGGTCTCGAAACTTTACATCAGGCTCAACCTGATGCTGTTGACTGGCTACGGAAGAAGGGCAAAAGCTAGAAGTAGAAGAAGAAGAACCACTTGCAAAGCTTCCCCCTGCAGGTGGGGAGCCAGGGGCTCAAACCGGGATCCTTGTGCTAGTCCTTGCGCTTTGCACCATGTGTACTCAGATCACTGCACTACTGCCTGGCCCCCAAGATTTTTTCATTTTCTTTTATTTAAGGTATGTCACATGCTATTTGGGATGGACCAGCAGGCAGAGCAGTCACTATGAGGAGATCACTTACAATGCTATTTTATTAATAGTAATCTAAGCAAGAGATGTTAGCTTTAGAACCAAGGAGACATACAACAGCAGAATACCAGAATTTACGCTTAAGGTCCTAGGTTCAGTCCCTGCCATCACCAGAAGCCAGAGGTGAGTAGTGTTCAGTTTCTCTCTCTCTCTCTCTCTCTCTCCTCCCCCTCTCTCATTAAACTAATAAACGGATAATACACAGGAAATGACATTTTGAAACTGGCCATTCACAACCGAGTTTTTAAAAAGTAAATGGATTCATTATATAGTTAGGAAGCAGAAAAGAAAGTTGTAGCTACAGACTCAGACATGAATAAATTGCATAAAGTGGTACCATTTGCCAGGATAGGAAACATTGGGAAAAGTCTATATTTGGGGGTAATATTGAATATTCACTTATCTAAAGGTAAGATAACAAATAGAAACATGAACTGGATTTGTGAGGACTTCAGAAAATTGTTTTTCTTAGAGAAAAAGTTTGAGTTCATTGACATATATGTGATACTTTAATGGGTGATACCTCAGTTCCCAGCATGAGTAGACAGATGGTAGTATCTTCTTCTAACTTATATTAGACAAAACCAAATTTAAAGGAAAGAAGTTTAGTTCATTTATTAAGTGGCTGATTTTGAGGTGATTATAAGGTATCAAAGTATAAACTTTAAGAATATAAATACACTGGTGTTTCTGGAGTTTAAGAAATATATTTTACTAGAAATTAAAGTTTGAATTTATTACATATTAGCTTTCTATACCTATATAATATATACTTATATAATCTATAAGTGTGGGTGGGAATATCTGGGTAAGGAGTATAACCTTAGAAAGGGGAGTGGTAGGAGAGGAAGTGAGACTACTTCTGAGATGTTTCATAGGACTCAATCAGAAAACAATATTACATGAATAAACCTTTCCATATAATTTGATAGAAATTAAAGGAGAGTGGAAGGAAGGAGAAAGAGAAGCAAGGAAAGAAGTGCTTGGGACTAAGATCTTAAGGGGAAACAAAGTGGATGAAAGGATAAAGACTAAAAAATAATTAGAAAAGGGAGAGTTAACCAGGGGAATAAGATGTCCCAAAATTAATGAAGAGGAATTCCATCACTTAGTTCTTCTTCTTCTAGCGTTTGCCCTTCTTCCGTAGCCAGTTAATGGCTTTGAAAGTGATTGGGATCCATGTGGATTCAGTTGGCTAGGACGGATCGTCCGTTTCCCCAATGAATGGGTACTCACGGGATGCACCACGGGAAGGTCGATCCAATGCATCCCATTATATCATCCCACTTAGTGAATGGATATAACACCATGCAATACTTATTCTTAGAAAAGAGCACATGTATTTTGTCAGACTTCTGATTCAATGTAATTCAGTATATATCCATAGTTATATTTTATTGTCACCATAATTAGATTTAATGCGCTACTGATTACAAATATTTTCAAGGGTAGAATAATGAATTTCACTTCAACAAGACTTGGAATATAAGTATGCAAAGTATCCTAAAGATTCCAGCAGAACTCAGATGACAGACATTTATTCCTAAAGAGCAAGTTTAAGAAAGATTAAATGTGGTTCTGACCTTATCCATAAGATAATACCGCTGGCTTCTGAAATTTAAACTTTCTAAAATATCAACATCAAAGTTTACCACTTTCAAATACTAAAGTAGTTCTGTAGATGTTTCAAATTTATTGGGACTTCCAGAGTCATTCCTAAATAATACTTTCAGAACTTCAATATAATACTACTGCTATATTCCTTCAAGGAAAACCTATTATATTTATTTGATATAATGCTCTGCTAAATTGTTGCACTATTCTTAAATTACTGTTAAATATTCTAAGTAGCTACCTTATTAATCCATTGAACCATAGCAAAAATGCACAACTGAGACTGCTTTGAAATATAACTATATTTAGCATTTGTAATATTTGAATACTTCTGTAGGAGAGAATACATTCATATACTTTGAAGTATATTTGTAGTTAATTTTTCTTATTATTTGATGAAGAAACTTTTGAAAAATATTTTAAAACTGAGGCTGAGGGGATAGCATTGTTATTATGCAGAAAGATCTTTGGGCCTGTAACACCAGAATTTCCATGTTCAGACTTCAGTGCCATTAGTAGTTTGAGCTGAACTGATCAGAGCTTTAGTTAAAAAAATAAAATAAAAAGTTTATCTATTGCATTGAGACAGAGACAAAGAGGAATCAAGAGGGGAGATGGAGATAAGGAGATAGGGAGAGAGATAACTGCAGCACTGCTTTACCACTCATTACGCTTCCCCATGCAAATAGGGACTGGGTTCTTGAACCTGGGTCCTTGTGCTTTGTAATATGTGAGCTACCATCTGCCCTTTGATGAAGAAATTTTAGCCTCAGTACTTTTCCTAAACTCTTTGTTTACTTGAACATTCTAGCTAATGACCTTTGAAAGTTTTCTAGCTTTCCTTCCCCTTGTATTTAATGGGAAAAATATAAAGCACTCTCAGAATATATATTCCTTAAACATTTGTTTAAATTAAGTTGTCAAGGGGGACTTCTGGAGGCCTGGCTATGGAGTAGGAGCAGCCAAGCTTTGCTATCTCCAAGAGAAAAAGCAATGAAGATCACCTGAAAAGTCAACAAAATATGACCAGGATCTCTTCAAAAACTCACCAAGCCACAGGTGAGTATAGACACATGTGGCTCATGAACAGAAAAAGGTGAGGTAGTGATTCCCAGGACTGAAATGTCATACTCTGAGATAGCTGTCACCAGGCTAGGAGTTTGGTACACCATTTCCAGGTTCAAATTTTAAAAAATGACTATACAGAAACAGAAGGATGAATATGGGATGATGTCACTCTCAGGCAGAAGTTGAAAAACAAGATCAGAAGAGAAAACACAAGTAGAACCTGAACTGGAGTTGGTGTATTGCACCAAAGTAAAAGACTCTGTAGTGGATTGGGGAGCGAAGAGTATAGGTCCAAACAGGATGACAGAGGACCTAGTGGGGGTTGTATTGTTATGGGGAAAACTGAGAAATGTTATGAACAAACTATTGTATTTACTGTTGAATGTAAAACATTAATCCCCGAATAAAGAAATTTTTTTTAAAAAATGACTATAAAAAATTTTTAAAAGAAAATCACCTATACCACAGGTGAGTACAGACACAGGTGGCTTCTGAACAGAAAGGGGTTGAGTGAGTGATTTCCAGGACTAAAAATCAGTGCTCAGAGATAGCAGGCACCAAGTTAGATCTGCTGCTGAGATACACCACTTCTGGGTCCAATTTTTAGCAACAAAAAGAATGTTAAAAAGAAAGAAAAGCACCTAAAAACTCACCAATTTACAACTGTGACTTCCTGAGTCTTCATGCTATCATTGTCTCAGAGGCTGGAATAGCAGCCGGGATTAGCTATATTGACATCAAGGTCACAGAAATGGCTCTAGGACTCAGGATAAAATCTCCCCTCCCAGGTGGCTGGGTGGTAGCACACTAGGTTAAGCACACCTAAAACAATATCTCCCCTGCCCCTACCAAGATATATAAACAGGGACATCAAACACCTTAGCCACAGCTCCTCCTGCTAGCAAAACACAAAAGCCACACTAAATGACAAAACAGAAATACACAGATGGCAATGACAAAAACCCCAAATGACCAGACTCAGATCTAGAAAAAATGATGGAGTAGAGTTCAGAAAACTCATTATGAAATCAACTCAAGAAACTCAAGATAAGATTCAAGAACTCAGCAATCATTTTACCAAAGAATTACAAAACGCAGAAAAAAAAAAATCCAAACAGAACTGCATGGCCTAAAGAACATTTTGAATGCAGTTCAGGTTGAGGGATGAGGCCTCAGAAGTAGACTTAATCAGGTGGAGGAGAGACTACCCGCCAGGAAGACATAACCTTCAGCTATATATATGCTTCCAATATGCATGCACCCAAATATTTTTTAAAGTAATTACTGACATTCAGGGAGACATCTACAGCAGCACAGTATTAGTTGGAGATCTCAACACACCACTCACAGCAAAAGACATATCATCATGAAAAAAAATTCAACAAGGACATAGAGTCCATAAATGAAGTCATAGACTAGATGAACTTCACAGACATATACAGAAACTTTTACCCCTCCAAAAAATATATACATTCTTTTCAAGGGCACATGAAACATTTTTAAGAATAGACTAAATGTTGGGATGCAAAGTCAACCTTAATAAATATGTGAATATTGAAATTATAAAAAGGACCTTTTATGACCATGATGCAGTTAGGTTATAAACAAAATACAAAAAGAAATATACCCAAATTATGGGGACTGAGCAATATACTTCTGAATAATACCTGGGCCACTTTAGAAATCAAAAGAGAAATTAAGAATTTCTTGGAGAACAATGAAAATGAAGAGACCAACTACCAGACCCTGTGGGATACACAGGAGCTGTCCTAAGAGAGAAGTTTATAACATACAGGCCCATATTAACAATCAGCAAAGATCTCAAGTAAGCTACCTAACACCATGACTAAGCTAATTAGAAAAGAAGCAATAAAGAGACCCAACAGTCAGCAGGAGGAAGTAAATAGTCAAAATCAGAGCAGAAATCATTCAAATAGAATTCAGAGAATCCGCATTAATGAAACCAAGTGCTGATTCTTCAAAAGAATAAATCAAATATATAAACTATGCTACATTATTCGCAATAGCCAGAGTGGAGGAATACTAAATGCCCATCATCAGCTGACTGACTAAAGAAGTTATAGGATATATATTCCATGGAATACTACTCTGCAATCAAATAAGATGGTATTGTGTCCTTTGGGACAAAATGAATAGAACTGGAGGTGATTATACTTATTGAAGTAACTAAAGGCATGAAAGACAACTACCAGATGTTTTCACACATTTGTGGAATCTAGAGATCTGATTTACATGGACTTGCGAAAAAAAAGAAAATCCAAACAAAACAGAAGCAAGCAAACTGTTTGCAAGATTTATGAGAACTATGGTGGTTATCTTTGGGAGGTAGGAGCCTGAAGATACAGAACTTTGGTGGTGGGTGTGTTATGGAACTATTAATTGCAAGCTTACAATCTTGCAACAAACTTAATAACAAGTAAAAATTAAAAATAAGCATATAATTTTAGTTGTCAAGAAGAAGTTGTTTTAACTCAGGTTTTACCTGTCTAGACTAGTAACAGTTGAAATTTTGAGTGTATACTACTAAAATCAAAATTGGAAAATACTATTGTTGTGGTTGAAGAGATAATTTTTAGCTTTAGTATAATTACATCCCAAATTATAGATAATTATTATTTATTTACTTTATTATTTCCATGTATATGTTCTACTGAAGATCACAATTTTGAAGCATGTGCTTTAGCACTGAGCTACATCTTTGGCCTTAATTGTTTTTATACTCTTTATATAATGAATTGTAAGCATTGAATTATGCTGGCAAATGTTTAACTAGTAGGGCTCCAGGGAAAAACCCTAATTTATAGCATTTGTTGAATTTGATCATGAGTTTCTTCTGTGGTTGAGTTACAACATAACTGAACAAAGAGTTGAAAGAGGTGTCTCCACCATGTGGGTGATATAGTATAGACAATTTCTAAAGCAATGATAATAGTAAAATTAATGCTAAGTGACATCTTTTGAATACTATTTTTAACATATATATTTTTTAATCTAGAGTTATCACTAGAGTTTGATGCAAGCACCATGAATCCACCACTCTTGGTGGCCATTTTTTTCCTCTCCTCCCTCCCTGCTCATTTGATTTGATAGGACAGAGAGAAATTAGGAGGGAAGGGAAAGATAAAGAGGGAGAAAGATGGACACCTACAAACCTGCTTTACTACTTGTGAAGCATCCCTGCTGCAGGTGGAGGGTTGGAGCTAGAGTCCAGGTCCTTGCACATATTACTATGTATGTTTAACCATATGTGCCATTGCCCTCCCTGAATATAATTTTAATGTATATTTAAATTTTTATTGTGGGAATATGATGGACTATAGTACAGTTAACACATGAGTACAGTTTTTTTAACTGTAACTTTGATTTGTTTATGTATTTTAGATGGAAACAGAGAAATTGAAAGGGTAGAAAGAGATAGGGGAGAGACCTACAACACTACTTAACCGCTTATGAAATGTCCCTTCTGCAGGTGAGGACCAGGGGGCTTGAACCTAGGTCCTTGCACACTGGAACATGTGTGCTTTACCAGGTGCACCACTGCCTGGTCTCCAGGTGCAATATTTTATCTCCCAGGACAGGTGTCTGAAAAACATTTCACCCCCAACTTAGATCCTCCATCACACTTTTTAATAGTGATTATGTTTAGCAACTGGTTTACAATATTACTGTTTGTTAAAGTAGGCTTTTTTCCCAAAAAATTTGAGGGAGGTAAGTCCAGTAGATCATTGAGTCTAAGCATTAGAAGACAAGAATTGTTAAATTCCCAGAACTGAACTGGGCTTTGACCCCTTACTTATTTCAGTGACTATTTGGGAAAGAGTGGACTCAAGTCAGTATTAGTCATGTTATGCGGATTAGGAGAAAGCTAGATATTCTTTGCATTTGTATTTGTATGCTCCAAACCAGTTTTTCTTTCCCTTTCATTTAAAACCGTGTTCTAATCAAGAATATATTTAAACAATTGAATTATTGGGTCATAAGATTATCTATCCAAAAATTTTGCATTTGGCACATTTGCATCATGAAGGAAGTATAGATCATATGGTACCCTTATGAATTAAAGCTTTAATGCTCAGTGTAAACCAATTACCTCTTTTTAAAATTTAATCCTCATATATTTTAGTGGTCTCTTTGTTCTGAAAGAATTTTCAGCTCCCCACAAATGGAGTATTGGTTTAATTTTCCTATACAATTAAAGCCAGTCACATTGTGGTACGACTCAAAATTCCCTGTAGTTGTTCTAATGTGACACCACAGTCAATCCCTTTGGGAGATGATATGAAGTGTCTCTTGTGTTCTAAGTGAAGTGGGGTATATATGACTAAAACAGTTGCAACAAGAAAAAAAAGCAAGAAAAAAAAAAGGAAGAAAGAAATGATAAGAAAGAAAGAATGAAAGTAAACAATAACAAACCAAAGTCCTCCTCATAAAAGGGAACACAACCACTCACCAGCAGCCATCTTGATTCCACCCCCTATTTCAATATACTTTTACAAACTTCTCTTTAACTTCACAGACCAAAAGTCCAGTTAAATCTTTTCCAGGAAATTATCATCACAAATTTAAAGGCTAAAGTTTATGAAAGTTTAAATTTGATTATCTTGTACATTTTTTTCCACAAAAACAAATAGATTTCAAAAGAACTTGAATTAATATCCTGCTATAGGGCTTAGTTTTGGTAAAAAATATAAAATTTGTTCTGAAGTATTCATATCAAAATAATTTTATTCAAGAGTGCCTTACTAAATGAAATTGTAGCAAGTACATTTTATATCTTGAAACTGGTAGACAAATAAGAAAGGGCAAGTATTAATTGAAAACTTTTTTATTCATATTTATTTTTATTCATATTTTTAAATGATTCTACATCTGGATAATTTTAGGTAAATTTTAAGTACTGTATGGTGCCTTTTAATGACTGTACAAAATTAGGTGGAAGTGGTTGATGGTAATAGTCAGAATTCCATTTTTTATATTTATACTTAAGGCTATTCTTTTATTTTTTAATTTGTGATTAATAGTGGTTTACAAGAATATTATAGGATAGTTCAACACCACACATATCACCAAAATCCTATGTCCTCACTCATCTCCCTAAGATAATCACTATGCTTACAACAACATCTTAGAAATGGTTTGTTTGTTTCTAATATTTTGCCAGTTCATGTGTATCAGTTCTCTAAATTCCATGAATGAAACTATCAGTTTTATTTATTTACTTATTTTGCTAAGCACAATCACTTCTAGTTCCATTCATTTTATCCCAAAGGACACAATAGTGCTTTTTTATTGTAGAGTAGTATTCCATGGAGTATATAACCTATAATGTCTTTAGCCAATCCTTTGTCAGTGTGCATTTGGACTGTGGGACTATGTGAAAGCTTGGTAGAGCTTAGGGAAAACTCCCCCCATCCTTGGATGGAGGTCTGGAAAAGACACCCCCTTGTTAGCCTCTTTCACAGAGATGAGCAAAGGGGAAAAATTCTCCCAGACTCAATTTCCCCTTGTAAGACTCTCAAGCCCACAGAGATCTCACAGTTTTTCCCTGCTAGCAGGAGGCCACATGGCTGCCTGCTTTAAGGTTGATTCAAAGTTCACATAGTCACCTCACTTTTGATCACAAAGGAGAACACACTCCATCTTCTCGACAACAGACAGTGACGCCCCAAAACATTATTTCCTTATTACCTTTGATATCTATGATTTACATCAAGTCTTATTTATCTTTTATCTATCTCACCCTGCTGGTTTAACCCCTATGCTTCTCTCAAATGCCTTTAGATAATTAACTTGTTTGCATCATGGAGAATAATTGTCTTGACCTTTATGTATCGCATCAATTCTTGTCATACCAGCCCCCTATCATAGGGGCAAGCTGACCTTTAAGAAACCTGTAATTTCTGACGTATTTGAAAAATGTTCTTTGTTTGAATCCCTATATAAACCCAAGCCTACTCCCAAATAAATGAGAGTGTTCATACCAGAATCCTCCCTGGTGTCTCTTGTCTATATTGCTGAGCCCTTGAGCTAGTGAGGGGAAAACGGTAAGCTTACCTTCCTGGCTGAGAGTCACCCCGCATGAGCCCCAGCACTGGGCTATTTCCATACTTTGGATATTGTGCATAGTATTGCTATAGGGATACATATGCTCCTTTAAATTAGTGTTTGTATGTCCTTTGGATAAATGCCTAAGTGAACTCCATTTTTATTTATTTAAGTACTGTTCACAAGTCTTCTAAAGAGGCTGTACCAGTTTGCATTACTACCAGCAGTGTAGAAGAGTCCCTTTTTTTCCACAACACCAACACCTGTCTTTCCTGTTTTATAGATATAGGTCATTATCATAGTTGTGAGTTGGAATTTCAATATAGTTTTTTTTTGCATTTCTCTAATGATAAGTGAAGTAGAGCATTTCTTCATTGTCTGTAGGGCATGTGTAGATCTTCTTTAGAAAACTGTTTATTTAATTCTTTGGACTACTTTTTATTGGGTTGAGCTGTACCAAATATTTATCAGTATTTGATATTAGTGGTTAGTCAAATGTGTGATGTGCAAATATCTTCTCCCATTTACTTGGTTGTTTGGTTATCATTATGTAGTTTATTTTGATGTGTAGATTTCTAGTTTGATGTAGTACCATGTTTTTACTCTTGTTTTCATTTCCTATGCCCACTGTGCTGAGTCTTCAAATATACCTTTGGTTTGAAGATGCTACTATGTTTCACCATAAATTTTATAGCTTTTGTTCTGATATCCAGATCTTTGATCAATTTTGATTTGTTTTTGTTGTATGGTGTTAATTGGTGGTCCAGTTTCACTTTTCTACATCTGACTGTCCCATTTATCTAGGAGTGTTTGTTGAAAAGACTTTAATCCATAGAATAGTTTTGACATTTGTCAAAAGGTTTTTTTTTTTTTTGTAGATTAGGTGGCTATATTTGTGTGAACTCATTTCTGGGCTCTTTATTCTGTTATACTGATCCAAGTGTTCATTTTCATTCCACTGCCATGATGTTTTAATTACTGTTGTGCTAGTTCCCTCCTTTTTTCTTGAAAGTGCTTTGGATATTCAAAATTTTTTGTTTCTTTGTTTTTTTTTTTTCCTTTGGGCTATTCTTTGTGATGTTGGGGGTAGAATTGAGAATACAAGGTATCTGAAATTCTGATTATGTATTTTTTGTTCTTCTGGGAGAAAGTGACTTGGCTGTGCCTGTTTGTAAATATTCAACAACTTGTATACTGATGTATATGTATATAGCATATTTCAATAAGTATTTAAGAATATGTGTACCTAGTGAAAGTTGTGGTGATTTATATTTAACATGTGTGTGTGGAATTATACCCCTGAAGTTCTATAACTTTGTAAAACTCTGTCTTTAGTAAAAAAAAGAAAAAAAGATTGTGTACATTATACTATTTTACATATTCAGATAATATATATGTACATTATAATTATGATTTTTTATAAAAGTACTTCTGTTTGAAGTTTTTAGTGATAATGAGGCTAAATTTCATAATAAAGTTTTGTAGAGGAATTCTTTTTTAATGTATTAATAAAATATGTTAAATGTATCATCAATTTTGTTGACATTTAATCATCCATGAATTCATATAATAGGCTATTTATAGGAGTCACTTGAGGTTTATTTCAGTTCAAAAAAATTCTAGTAAACCTATGTGTGTAAAAAGTTTGAGAGAGAGAGAACATCATGAAATAGATATACACGTTCTCAGTACTAGATGTCTATTTAGATGAAAATATTTTGTAAATATTTAATGTGTTACTGGCAAAGAGTTTTAAAGTTCTTGCCTTGTGTGTATCAAGACAGATTGCCAGTTGCTTGGAGCTGTTCAGTGAAGCTCAAGTTAAACTTCAATTTAAATATGCTTTCCTCCAAGTATATTTAGTCACTGAAAAAAGAATAATTGCTTCTCTTAAAATAACTCAAAGTATATATGACTAGATATGGATTATTGTCTTTCAGTTATACTGGTAATTATTGAAAGGATGACTATCAGCTTCATTTTGCATAGAGATTAGATTATAATTGAGTCTTTTTTATGAAACCAAGGAAGTAATTTGGCTATATTGATATCTGTATTATAGTTGAAATGTTGAGAAATTAGTGGTTATTTTTCTGGAACTAGGAATTCATTAATGCTCTGTGAACAATATAAAAGAATTTTTTTAAATGTTAGAACACATTCTCTATTAGTAGTTTCTTTCTTAATTGAATCTTATAATAACTAGAGAGATGTTTAAAACAGAATCGATGAATTTAGAATATTCTTCCCAGTTAGGCTTGGAAAAGGAAGTAGAAATTGGAGAACTAGAGAATCTATCTGTAAGATTTTGTGGATTATCTTTGTGATTGTATTATTATCTAAGATTTGCTAAAAGTGAAGATAATTAGTATAAGATGAAATATCAAGAGATGTATATTCTGTCAGATTAATAAGAGAACTATCTGCAAATGATATCCTCTATGTTCTGATCTCCAAATTATACATATATTCCTTCTCTTCCAGAAGGAATGACAGTTGAGAATTTAGTATTTATATACTTCTCAGACCTTAATTTTCATTAATATGTATATATTACTAGATAAAATATATTTTTACTGTCTTATTTGTTTATAGTGTTTGAGAGCTCCATCATTGTTGGTATTTGAGGCTCTATTAATTTAGTAAGTTTTTTTATGAATGTTGATAAAGTATCATATAGTATAATAAACATGAGATTTACTCATATTGCACTTAGATTTTGTCTTATTATGTGTATTTATATGTCATTGAGAGAGTTACTTAAGCTAGTGTAACCAGTTGTCCTATCTTCAGAACAGGACATAAGTATTTTTCTTACAAAAATATGTAGACAGCGTTCATCTTTCTCCATATCATTGTCAATATTAGTCATTTCCTGTTTTGTTATTACTGGACACTCTCACTGGTCTGAGGTAAAATATAATGTTGTTTTATTCATTTTTTATTTAATTTTTTTAAATTAGTTCATCTTTTGCACCACTCTCATCACCAAAGGTCTGTGTCCCTATCCCTACCCCCATAGATAACCACTCTAGTTCTCCCACAGTCTTGAACATAGGTTGACATTTTGTTTTTTTCACATTTGTATGTTCAGTTGTCTATATTCAGTGTATAAGTGAAACCATTCTGTAGTTGTCCGTCATCTCCTTACTTGCTTCACTGAGCATGATCTTCTCTAATTCCCACTTTGTTCCAAAGAACACAATATCCAATGATAAATGTAGTGCTGTATGTTCTCATTTATCTGTGGATCATATATACCTTTTCTCTAGAAAAATTCCTATTCTCACTTGCCTACTTTTTATTCAGTTATTCTCTTTTTTGTCATTGTTATTGAGTTGTATGAGTTCTTTATAGGTGCTTAATATCAGATGTTTGTCAGAGGTTTGCTATGAAAATGCCTTTTCCCAATTACTGGGTTGCTGGTTTATCCTTGCTCATTTTTCATGTGATGTGCAGAGGCTTTTTAATTTGATACAGTCCAATTTATGTAATTTTGTTTTAGTATCACTTTCTTGTGTGGCTACATCTCCAAATACATCACTGAGTTTGTGATCCTGAAGTGTTCCATCATTATTTTCTTCTATGTACTTTACAGATTTAGGTCTTTGACCCAATTTGAATTAATTTTGGAGCATAGTGTTAAGTGGTAACCTAGTATCATTTTTTTTCTACACATGGATATCCAATTTTCTCAGTTACATATTTGAAGAAGTTTTAACCACCCCCACCCCAAACAGTTTTGGCTTCTGTTATATAACAGGTGCCTGTATTATATGTGTGGATTTATTTCTGAGCTATCTTATCATTCCACTGGTCCTAGTGTGCATTTCTGTTCCAATACCATATTGTTTTAATTACTATTTTTTTTAGTATAAACTGAAGTTGGGAACTATAATACCTCCATCTTTTTCTTCTTTTTCCTCAAGAGTGCTTTGGCTGTTAATTTTTTGAAATGATTCCACAAAAAGTTTTAGATAGGTTGCTAAATTTCTTTGAAATATGTTATTAGAATTTTGATAGAGGTTGAATTAATATATATATTTCTTTTGGCAGTGCAGTCATTTTAATGATATTTATTCTTCCAATCCACAAAGAATGTTCTTTCATTTCCTTATGTTATTGTCTATTTCTTTTAATAATGTCCTATAATTTTCATTGTAAATATCTTTTGCCTCCTTTGTTATATTCACTGTCAGATCTTTTGGGGATAGACTGTAAATTGAATTGCTCCCAACAATTTACTTTCCTCTGATTGTGTATAAGGATTCCACTGATATATATTTTTTCTACTTTGCTGAATTTTTTGGTGGCTTCCATTAATTTTTTGGGTGGTTTCTTTGGGATTCTTTAGGTATCATATCACCTGAAAATAGTTTAATGCCTTCTTTTCTGATATGGATTATTTATCTCTTCATTGCCTGGTTGCAATGCCGAGGAAATACCTACTTTAGAGGTGAAATAATCAGGGCAATATTTTTTTATTTTTTTATTTGTTATTGGATAGAGACAGAGAGAAAATGAGAGATAAGGGGGAGATAGAGAGTAAGAGAGACAGAGAAACCTGCGGACCTGCTTTACCGCCTATGAAGTGACTCCCCTGCAGGTAGAGAGCTGGGGGCTCAAACCAGGATCCTAACCAGTCCTTGTGCTTTGTGCCACATATCAAGGCAATATTTTATTTATTTATTTATTTATTTTCCTCCTCCAGGCTTATTGCTGGGCTCGGTGCCTGCACCATGAATCCACCGCTCCTGGAAGCCATTTTTTTCCCCCTTTTGTTGCCCTTATAGCTTCGTTGTGGCTATTATTATTGCCCTTGTTGACGCAATTCGTTGTTGGATAGGACAGAGAGAAATGGAGAGAGGAGGGGAAGACAGAGAAGGGGAGAGAAAGATAGACACCTGCAGACCTGCTTCACCGCCTGTGAAGCGACTCCCCTGCAGGTGGGGAGCCGGGGGCTCGAACCGGGATCCTTACGCCGGTCCCTGCGCTTTGCGCCACATGCGCTTAACCCACTGCGCCACCGCCCGACCCCATCAAGGCAATATTTTAAGTCTCATTTAACTGACTACAAAAGTTTCATATATAAAACACTGTGCTTCAAGTTCTTTATTTAATTTTCACAAAAATCTAAAGAGGTAGAAGCAACTTGAGTTCAACATAACTGATGTTTATTGCTATGAGTGGCACATCTGAGGACACATTCAGTAAAGCCTGAATTTAATATCAGATTTGTCAGGCATTAAACCCGTGTGTGTGTGTGTGTGCATATGTACACATGTGTGTTGCAAAGCCCTGACAGATGTGTTATTCTACCACTCTCTGGGCCAATATTTTCTTTCAACCAGAGTGATTCTGAGGCTTGGAGCCTCCATGAAAAATCCACCACTCCCAGTGGCCTTAAAAAAAAAAAGAAGGCAAAGAGAGGAAAATAGAAAGAAACAGAAATTGAAAGAGAATATGGAGACATAGAGAGAAAAAGGAGATACCTGCACCACTTGTGAACTTCCTTCTGCGGTTGGTGACTGGCGGGTTGGGTCTTGTCCTTGTCCAAGTTTGTCTTTTTTTTTTTTTCATTTTAGGTGGGGCAGAGAGAGAGACAGAGAGAGAGAGAGAGAAAGAGAGAGAGAGAGAGAGAGAGATTGAGACTATACCATCTATGGAGTTTCCCTTGGTGCCATCCATAGCACACATATGTAGTGTTAGACTTAAACCCTGGGTCTTGTGCACCTTGTGCATTAGATTCTTTATACCATCCAGCTTCTTTAAATATCTCCCCTCAGTGAATCATTTTCTAATGCTTCATGGCACTTGTTAATGCTAATATTTCTTGGACTGCTATGTTTTATATATTGAATAAAAAAACTAGAAGTTATTTGGCATACAGAGATCTCTGAGTTTTGATGATTATGTATTTACATAGCTAATGTGCATCAGAGGTTCTATTAATCACTATGTATGTATGTATTTATCTAGTTTTTATTTCCCATTAAAGTATAAACATCCTGGAAATATGAACTATACATATTTATGTTCCTAGAATGTACAGAAATTTCATTTTTTAATTTTTCTTTTCTTTTTTATTTTTTTTATATTTTTAAATTACAGAACTACATGTCAACAGGGGGTTGAATCCACACCATTCCCACCACCATAGTTCTGAATCTTCACTCTTCCCACTGCAATCCACTACAGTCCCCCTAAAGTTGTAGACATGGGCCAACCATTTTCTCTACAACTATCTCTCCACATTTATACAAAGTTACCCCTCATTTTCCTGATTCAATCCTCTCTTTCCCTCTAAACCATTCATGATATCATAACTACCTCAATATGTCCCTCTCCTTTTCCCTTCTCTCTCTCTGGGTGCTGATGGAGCTGGAGTGCAGAGTCCCCTTATCTTCATCCTATCACTTTTCCCCTGATGGGAGTATGGATCAAGGTTGTTTATGGGGAGCAGAAGATAAGAGTTCTGGCTTCTATAGTGCTTCTCCGCTGAGCATGCACACTGACTGGTCGATCCATACCCCCAGCCGAACATATTGCAATTTTATAAAGGGCATATAGTAAATATGTTTTATCAAACAGATATATTGTGATTAGGGGATGACTATGGTATTAGAAGGACAGAGGAAGAAAAGATAAAGGAGTGTCTTAAAAACTAGAAGACAACTGTAGTATCCCTACTCCTCTTGATTTCAGGAATGTGGAAATTTTAGTAGGTTGAATCTTTTTTTGATTTACATTGTTCTGTATTTCTTATAGTAGTTATAAATTATGCATTTTCAAAATGACACTAATTTACACATATTAGCAGATGCCACTAATTTATCAGATTAAACATGCTTTGAATTACTAGCCTTTTTGATTTGTTCACATTGTATGTATATTACGGAGTATATCCCTTATTTCACATACACTATAAATTAAAAACTGGTAAAGCTCCTGATCTGCAAAGAGATCAATATTTTTATGAATAACCACCAGATCAGGTTCTGTCTATTTGTAATATCAGTTACAGTGTTTCTCAGGCATAGTCAACTTCTGGAAAGTGGAAATTGGTTCTTTATTAAAGCTTTGAGCTTTATTTTATCTGGGAGTACAATTGACTTCTTTTCTCAGGTTGTTTTGATTTGAGGCATATTTATTGTGTGTGCTCTGATTTTTCTTCTTGAGGATTCTAATCTTGGAATTGTTTTAGTTAATGTGGTGTTTACATGTGTTTCTCATATGTCTTCTACCTCTGAAACAACTCAATGAAATTCACCAAACAGTTATGATCTTGCTACCTTTATAGACTTAGGTCTTAAGTATTTGTGTGTAAGAACACACTGATTCTCTCTTATTGCAGGAGAGATGGAATGAACTAAGTTAATAATCTCCTTATTCATCTAGTCATCCACTGTTAAATCATGTTATTCTGCAGGACTGAACTTAGCCTCCTGCACACTATGCACAGGTGAAGTCAATCATAGTAGTTGAGGAGGAGGGAGAGGAGAAGGAGTAAGAGGAGGAAAAGAGGGAGAGTCACATAAATCCATAATTCTATAGAAAAGGGCCAGAAACAATAGCTTATAGGGCATATAGGAATAGAGCGCTTGCTGTTCCATGTACATGTGTTGGTCTGCTTCTGATTCTGTTTTTAAGACCCCTTCTGTTTTGATCATCACGTTAGGTTTCGCTTGCATTGCTTAACGCTGTGGTCAATTTACATAATCATTGTTTTGTTTGAGACCCACACTGGTTTAATCCCCACTGGTTCAAGCTTTTTCCACTCCACCCCCTCTCCTAGTCAAATCCTGTTTTCCACCATTTAATCCCCACTGGTTCGAGCACTTTGCTTTTTCCTTCTCTCCACCCCCTATCCTACGTACTTCCTCTTCCTGACACTTCTGCCTCAGGAGATATAAAGGACAGGATTTTCTAATGAATAGAGATTAGATTGATTGATTGCACTGCATCCCGCTCATCAATAAAGATTTAACTGTGTTCCCAGCTCAGCCATGAGTCCCTGGTCCTCTCTCTCCCACCTGCAAAGCTAGGCCAGCATATTGGTGCCCAAACAGGGACCAGCATGCATGACCCAGGTTTAAGCACAGTCCCAATTATACTGGGGGGCAGAGGGAGAGAGCTTTGGTGCTTTAGTATTGTGGTATCTGTCTATCTGTCTGTCTGTCTGTCTAATCTATCATCTGTCTACCTATCATCTATCTATCTGAAAAAGTCCACCTAGAGCAGTGAAACCATCATGACAATAACAACAGACCTATACTTCCTAGGAAGCCAGAGGCAAAGTGTTTTATAGCACCTGGAAATGGGAAAGGTAATTTTAGGAAAGTAAAAGTGTGTGTGTGGGAGGGGGGTTATGGGAGCTATATTTCTTCACATTCCCTTGACATCTTGCACAACTGGATTTCTCATCTGTCAGCTGCAGTTGGGACCATGTTATCTTACCTGTTAGTCTTTTCTTTAATATTTTTTTCTTCTGCAAAATAAGCTAATAAATGTTCTGTTTATTCTTCTCACACAAAATCAATGCACTAGTAGGCTGTGGAAACAGGTAGTCAGTGGCTCATATCTAGCTATGAAGTCAGGAAGAAAATTGCAAGAGCTGAAGAGAAATGTCATTTAAAAGAGTTTAAATTTTAATGTTTATATATAAAGTTAATTTATGTCATGTAAGCAATTTATAGCTTCTAATTTTTTATATCTTCATACTTGATGGTTTATATTTTTCAACTACTACAGTTCTTAAATGAGTTGTTATCTTTATATGAATTTGCGTCTGTGGTTAATTAAATTGATAAAAATGCTTGACAGGATATTAATCCCTAGTCATAACTTCTAACATTTTTATGTTTGCAGTTTTTGAAACATGCATAAAGAGTAAAGATTACTCAGATAACATTTGTACATTCAAATCTACTGTGAAGCTTACTTGAAGTTTATTAGGTTAGAGGCAATATATACAAATGCATGATAGAAACTGTTCAAGGAAAATTAACATTTTACAATATGTAAGATTCATAGTGATTGGATAATTAATTTCTCAGAACATCACTTAGAGTATTTTGGCGTTATCTTTAGTTCGGTGTACTTATCTTCTCTACAGTATAGCAAGGGGTGTGCTCTTATATAAAGACTTCTTAAAAAAAAAATTCTCTGAACAATCTAAACTCCAACTTTACTGTTTTCAACCCCATACAACCCTCACAGGGAATCACTTGTTATTGGCTAATTGACTTGAAATCACTGTGATCATGGATCCTCCAAATGTGAAGTACTCTGTATAATGTAGATGCAGAGCCTCAGTCACACTCTGACAATGCTGTGCTCTAGACCTCAACCACTAATCTGATGTTATGACATATGTCTTATAGCCAGGTGCAAAAAAAAATGTAGAAACATGAAGTGTGTGTGTGTGTGTGTGTGTGTGTGTGTGTGTGTGTGTGCGCGCGTGTGCCTGTATGAGGGGTAATCTATGTAAATATAAAAAAAGAACTTGGAAAGACATTTGAATGGACTTCTAATGAGCTTAGTAACCTAATTTTCAGTTGAAAACACAACATATTTTTACATTGAGGATATTTTGGGAAACATCAATATTTCTTTTATAAAGATTTGCTTTTTTATGTAGATCTCCCACTAAGGTGTGTTTTTTTTTTTTTGTAAATACTTATGATATTTAAAAATGTTACCTGTATGTCCCTTGATGAATGCACATTTTGTTTTGAAATGTGTCTTTTCATCAGTTAAAAAAAAAAGTCCAGTAGGAACCATGGCTTGCTTTTTGGAAACTTAAATTATAAGAGAAAGGACACTCAGAACTGACACACCCATAGTTGAGTGTGAAATAGTTAATGATCACCACAGAATTGGTTCTCACCACTAGAAAGCTTAAAAAGATACATCTACCATTACTGTTCCTTTTTAATTTTTTCCTTAGATTTCATTTTATCATTACTTACATTTCAGAAATGATAGGGGGAAATCAGACCTGTGTTTACCAGTAATATGAAATATTAAGCCTAAACCTGCAGACAGTATGCCTTTTGAATAAAAGAAACAGAAGCTGAAGAGAGTCCAGTTTGAACATTCTGCAGTATGCAAATGTCATTTTATCTCAGCAAATGTTTCACCAAAGTGGATGCTGCAGGGCTGGGAGCTTCTGCCTGTGATTTAGGTTGTAATTTTATTTGTGGGAATAAACCAATCAGGAGACTCCAATTGTCATAGCAATGAGGTGATCAATAGTCCATTACTGTATAGAACAGCTACAGGAAGAGCATTGAAGATTTTAATGCATGAATTATGCATGCAGTGCTTATTCTTTAGTCTCAGAACAGAATGACAGGGTTTGTGAAGTCGCTTCAGATAGTTTCTTGCATTTAAGTGACTGCAGTGAAATGCTCAATATTTTCAGGCATAGAAGTGGCATTGACTGGAGCCAGCCAAATTTGGAAGATGTAATCCCTTTGCTCCCAGCACAGAATGCTTTATTTGAAAGTAGTGCTGTGTAGAGAGCAGCTTCAGTGCCTTCTAACCTGCTCTCCCCAGAAGGTTGGCTGAAGGATGGGAGCAGTGGCTGTGTCTGCCTGTGAGGTCACAGCTTGGAGTCCTTTTAACTCGCTTTCTGCTGCAGGAGAGAGGCATATTATGGTATGACTGATGCTGCGTTTCCTCAGATGGTCAATTTGTAAGAAATTCACACCCTAAGCAACGGATAACTCAATATATAAGGTAAGTCTGAGCTTTCTCTCCAGGTTAGATCACTGTAAAGGAGATGTGCTGAGTTAGGATAGCAATGATGCAGTATAAGTAAGGTTGACTCAGACTTAAGAATTGCAATGCAGTGTCGGGATTTTTCTATTGTTATGTTAATTGAAGACTGGTTTTATATTATATCTTTGACAGTATTGTGTCATAGAGTATTTTATGTTGAGCACAAAAGCTTTTCAGGAATGTAGCAGAACTCACAGAGGTGTGTATCTCAAGTCTGCAGAATGGGGAGGGGTGACACACAGACTGAGCTCAATCAATGCTAGAAAATTACCTCCTTTTGGAGAAGTTATAGCAGCACTGTGGTATTCGTTTGGCTCAGATTATATCCTTAATGTCAACATTTGTAAATTATGATAGATGATGTTGTGGGTACACACACACACACACACACACACACACACACACACACACACACACACACTCCCAGAACTAGGAAAAGCACTGAGGTACTCAAACTCAGATATTGTGTTGAATACAAATTGAACAGATGGAACCAAACTATTTTGCACTGGTATGTCCTTGAAGGAAGACCTTGTCAGAAACAAAGCAGTTTACCTTCAACCTGTAGTGAGGAAAGGATGGATGAAATATTTTGAAATTTATGAAAAAGGTTTTATTATTTCTTGATACTTTAAAATTTAATCTGCAATTGCAGTACCAACTATTTTAATAGCCAAATAAAATTCAAAGACTCTTTAAAGCTAAAAAGTATAGTCCTATACTATTTATTATATTTGCCAATCTTTGTGATTAAATGTATCTTTAAATATCATGGCAAATAATGAATATATAAACTGTAATATCTATTATTCCTGAACACATTCTTATGGTGGGGAAAATAGTATTAAATAACATTTAGTATTGACTCTACATATTTAAATAATCTTTAAGAATGTCTTTCAATAATAATACCAGTTATGCATAAACAAATAATATTTAACTTACAAGAGTGTGTGTAATATATCATAAATGTTTATTATCTCAAGTATTCTAAGTCATGGCAAGGTTAGAAAACTGTTTCCCAAATAATTTATTAAGAAACAGCACAGGACGTTAGTGGAGGGTGTGGTGACTTACACATACCATGTGTAGCTCTGACAATTATATCTCTGAAATCTTCTAATTTTGTGCCACATTGTTAAATCACTAATAAAAAGATTAAATAGTAATAGAAAAGAGAAAATATATTTTTGTGTCATTGACACTATTTTTTTTTTTTGAAAGAGGGCAAAGATCATAAGAATCATTTTTCCAGGAATTCACAATACATTTCAATTTCTGCTACAGTGCTACTATTCTACTTGGATTTCTTGTCAGTTGCCTTGTGGTGTGTGAGGCACAGAATTCCCAGCAATACATTGATATCTTCAAAGCTGGCTTATACAATGAAGTTCACATATGGAGATTTTCCTTAGGGAGGGGAAGAAAGGAAGTAACTACAGCTTATATGTCTCAGAAGTCTGCTGATGCTGAGTCACAGTGATTAGTTAGACTCAAATGCCTCCTGAACTGAGATGCTGATTAACAAGTAGCAATATGGAATCTAAAGGAAATTTAAATTTAGATTTAAAGGAGGGAGTAGAAATGTAAAGATATTCACCGCATATGGACACATACTGAATTTAATGGCAATGCTACCTGTTGGATCTGGCTAACAAGATAGGAGAGCAGAAGTCTTATGCAGTGTGACAAGATGTTAGCACTAAAATTACTGAGCTGGTATAGAAGAGTGTGTAGACAAAGGTGTTGTGTAGTACTAGATTTTTATTTCTCTAAGCCTCTCTGTCTAGTCTCAAATCAAGCCATTAATCAACCTAGTGGAAAATATTTGATTATCAGATTAAAAAAATAACAAAAACCTTCATGTGAGGGAAATCTAAAATGAATGTTCTCAATTCACAGTTCCCACAGTAGTTAAATGAATTTGCATAGGCTAACAGTTGGAAATAAATAATGAGATTCATGAGAATACTTGTATATCAACTGCAAAATATTAAGCAAAACATCAAAATCAGTTTAAATAGTTATCATTATGGCAAAATGTAGTCATATTAGGTACAATTGAAAAGGAGGCTGAAAATATTACAAAATAGATATAATAAAAAGATATAATAGAATAAGTAACAGTGGATAATACTGTAATCTTCTTCTAGCGTTTGCCCTTCTTCCGTAGCCAGTCAACAGCGTCAGGTTGAGCCTGATGTCTGCTTGTTGCTGGCTTTGAAAGTGACTGGGATCCATGTGGATTCAGTCGGCTAGGAAGGATCGTCAGTTTCCCCAATAAATGGGTACTCACGGGATGCACCACGAGAAGGTCGATCCAATGCATCCCAATACTGTAATAACAACAAATATTGACAGAATAATAGTGAAATGTCAGGTACATGATTTTAGAAAGAAAATGTAATATTTTATAAATTCTGAAATATTATGGTTTACTTATATAGGGTTTTAGGATTTACTTAAAATGAACTTTATGGCGGCCAGGCAGTAAAAGCGCAAGGACCCATGCAAAGACCCAACCCCCCCTTCCTACCTGCAGGAGGATCAACTGACAAACAATGAAGCAGGTCTGCAGGTGTCTGTCTTTCTTTCTCCCTCTCTATCTTCCCCTACCCTCTCAATTTCTCTCTGTCCTATTAAAAAACTAGAAGAAAAAAAATGGGCACAGGAGAAGTGGGTTTGTAGTCCAGGCACTGATCCCCAGCGATAACTCTGGAGGCAAAAAATAAATAAATAAAATAAAATAAAATGAAGGAAAAAATGGTTTAAAAAATGAACTTTAGCAGTCTGAAAATTGCCATGGTGGAAAAGGCATTGAACTCTCAAATATAAAGTTTCAAATTCAGTCATCAGTATCACATGTACTGAAATTATGTTCTAGTTCTTTCTCATTATTTAATAGTAAATATTTAAAGAATTTATTTTATAGGGCTGAACACTGGTGTACCCAATTGAGTGCATAGGTTACCATATACAATGACTTGGGTTCAAGTCCCCACTCTCCACCTGCAGGGGAGACACTTTGGGTCAGTAGGTGTTTCTTTTTTCTCTCCCTCTCTATATCCCCCCTCCCTGGTTTCTCTTTGTCCAGTAAAATAAAGGAGAAAAAAGGAAATAAAGGAATACAAATAAACAAATAAATAAATAAATATTGCCATGGGGAGTGGTGGATTCTTCCTGGAGGCATTGCATTGAACTCCAACAATAATCTTGCTGGTAATAACAACAAAGAAGAATTTTAAAGGTGGTATAAATAAAAGTTCTATTTATTTACTTATTTACTTGTGATTTAACATTGCTTCACACAATGGCAGGATATAATTTCCCAATGTGTGTGAGTAGGTAACCCATTCTGTCCACCACCATAGTCCCTGTTCCCCATCCTTTCTTCTAACAGCCACCAGTTTTCAGAGCCTGAAAGACAATAAAACAATATTTAAACAAACACAAAAAACTTCCTAACATGCCCTTTAACAATTATTATGTATCAGGAGTCAGGCGGTAGTGCAGCGTGTTAAGCGCATGTGGTGCAAAGCGCAGGGACCAGCAGAAGGATCCTGGTTCGAGCCCCTGGATTCCCACCTGCAGGGGAGTAGCTTCACAGGTGGTAAAGCAAGTCTGCAGGTGTCTTTCTCTCCCCCTCTCTGTCTCCTCCTCCTCTCTCCATTTCTTTCTGTCCTATCTAACAAGGACAATGTTTATAAACAACAACAGTAACTACAACAATAAAAAAAAACAAGGGCAACAAAAAGGTTAATAAATATAAAAAAAACAATTGTTTTGGATCAATTATCTCTCCAATACTTAATTTAGTTGAATTGTTTGTTTGCATCATTATCTTATTGTTTTAGATTTTTACTTTATTTTTATTACCACTTTTTATTTGTTTATTTATTTCCTTTTGTTGCCCTTTTTTTATTGTTGTAGTTATTGGTGTTGTCATTGGTGGATAGGACAGAGAGAAATGGAGAGAGGAGGGGAAGACAGAGGGGGAGAGAAAGATAGACACCTCCAGACCTGCTTCACTGCCAGTGAAGCGACTCCCCTACAGGAGGGGAGCCGAGGCTGGAACTGGGATCTGTCCTTGCATATTGTGCCACGTGCGCTTAATGTGCTGCGCTACCACCAGACTCCCTATTACTACTTTTTAAAGATGTATTTATTTATGAGTGAGAGACCCATAACATCACTCTGGCACATAGGATCCTGGGCACAGACTTGGACCTTAATGCTTGCTAGTCCATCACTTTGTTTACTGCACCATCTCCTGGTTACTTGTTTGATCAGAGCACTGCTCATCTCTGACTTAGGGTGGTGCTACAACTGAACCTGGGAATTCAGAGCCTCAGGCATGAATAAGTCTTTCTGAATAGACATGCTTTCACACCACCACTGCTCTTACTTATTATTTTTTTAATTTAAGGAAAAATTCTAAGATATCATTCTGCAACTTCAAGTTCAATTCATTTTCTAAATTGTGTGTTATAGAGGGAGAGTATATCCTCCTGAAATATGAACATATAATTAGAAGTATTTAGTCTTGTATCAAGATGTATAGGTCTAAACTTTTAAATGTTTTTGAGATTATTTTAATTTATAGTTTGCTAAATTTCCTACATAAAAACAAACATCTCTCTTGACAAGAAAGCATTGTCAAAGGAAAATGCTAATATATGCCTGAAGTATCAAAATATGAAGCTATAATTCTTAGGTGCTGTTGTCGTTACACAAAAAAGATAGGTAGCTAGAATATTTATTCTTTATAGAAAATATATGTCACATTAAACCTGAAAATTGAATTGAACTGCCTTGAGAATGGCTGTCAAAAAAAGGTTGATGCTAATCAGTGAATGTACAAAGTGAGGACAAGCCACACACACACAACTAATATGAAATAAATCACATAAAGACAGAAATGGTAGATTTAAGTGATACGCTTTATTATGTCACACCACTATCACCAAAAGAGGTTGTGAACAGTAAACTGACTTCAAATATTAAATGCATGTTAGAACATTGTGATTTAACCACCCATTTCAATTATGTTTATCATTATAAATATAATACCTCTTTAGAAAATAAGCTTTATTATTATTAGGGCAGTGGCACATCCAGTAGAGCACACAAATTATCAAATGTTAGGACCTGAGTTCAAGCCCTTGATGCTCACCTGAGGGGGAAAGCTTCACAAGTGATGGAATAGTGTTGCAGGCAATCTCTGTGTGTGTATGTCTCTCTCTTTTTCTTTCTCTCTCCACTCCATTCCACTCTGTCTCTATTATAAAATAAAGAAATAGAATAAAATTAAATTAAATTAATGCAGGTAGCAGTGGTGTCATTATGCATACACTGACATCCAGCAATAACCCTGTTGGTGAAAGAGAAGATAAACTTTAATTTTTTAATATACATAGGTAATGAACCCAGGGTCATATGCATGCATAAAACTTGTGCTAAATGGCATCCTCAGACAATTTTTATAATTCCTTGTCTGAAAGAGAGAGGAGGAGAGGGAGAAGAATTGGAGAAGTAAAACAGAGAAGAGACACCACAGCACTGCTCCACCATTTATAGAGTATGGAGCCGCCCCCCCCTTGAAGTTCATGATGCACTGCTATTGCCTAGGCTCAAAGTCCAGGGCCTCACCCACAGAAATTATATGGGTACTGGGTAAGTTATTTACTAGCCCCATGAGACTAAATTTTGGTATAGACTTTCAAGTGGAAAATGAGAGATAATTTAGATTGAGAATAAGTTTGAAAGCATACTAGTCATACTTGACAGATGGAAAGGCATTATGGCTGGTGACTAGGACAGAGTCTGGAGGTGGGACTTTGCCAGAAAGAATGTAGGAATTTAAATAGATGGAAGATGATAAATCAGTTGGCAAGGAGAGAAGGTTGGTGACAAAGTGTGTGTGTGTGTGTGTGTGTGTGTGTGTGTGTGTGTGTGTGTGTGTGTAGTTTTTTATAGAGACAGGGTAATTGAGAGGAAAATTTGAGAGGGAAGTGGGGAGATGAGAGAGAGAAAAGAGAGAGAGAGAGACTCTGCACTATTTTTACAACTTGTGAAACCTTCCCCCTATAGGTAACGACTGGGAGCTTGAACCCAGGTCTTTGTATATGATATTTGTGTGCTCAACCAGGTGTGCCACCACCTGGCCTCCAAAGAGTAGAATTTGTTGCTTCAACTAAGAACTTCAAGTTCTTACTAGGTGAGTAGGCAGCCAAACACTGGATTAGATGGATGAATAATAAGCTAGCTAGTTTAGTATGAGGGCCTCAAAATAAAATGAGAGATAAGTAAGAGTAGCAGAAAGAAACTCCAGTGTTCCTTTTAATTGAACCCAGGATATGACTTTTTTTTTTTTAATTTTTAAAGTGCTTTGAAATGATGATGAAAACTTTAGTAGAAAATTCAGAGATTCATACCACTGAGAAAATTTATACTAGAAGGCTGAGAATATAAAGTCTACATTGTATGGCATATACCTTGCCAAGGGCAAGGCCCTAGATTTGAGCCCCAGCACCAGAGGGAGCGCCATAGCACATATACCAGGGAAAGCTCCATAGAAGGTGGAGTAGTGATATGCTATTTTACCATATTCTGTATGTCTGTCTTTCTGTCTCTAAAATTAAAAAAAAAAAAACAACCTGATTCTATAAAAATTATCAAGAGCATGACATTTGTTTGTTGTTTGTATGTCTTATAATTATAGTTTGGGCCTTGACTTTCTAAGAAGTAGATTTGATGGGGAAATAATAGAGATAATAAAAGTAAAGGTAGCTTTTACCTTTGAAAAAAGTAGAATTATCAAACCATAGAAAACCTGAATACGGATATTAGGAAAAATTCCTCATGTATTTTTTGTCTATTAAAAATTGACAATAGCTGGATTGGTGCTTTGTCTAGTTATTAGCTATCTCATGTGAAATTCTTTATCAAGCCAATCTACTATCTGTTTTACCAGCAAAACTCACTATACTACTATACCTGAAACTCTGATATTCTTATTACCAGTTTGTGTCTGAAATATATACATTCCAATTGATTCCATTAGAATTATTGGAAGATAGCTTCTATTGGTGTTTCTCCCCTATGAAGTGGGCATCTTTACAAGCAAAGGGATCTAGGGCCAGAACTGCTGAGTCACAGAGTTTATGTAGAGGCTCACTAAAAGTTGTTGTGTGTTCTTGAAAGTTGGGTATCACAATTAACTAATAAACTCTACTACTAACTTCAAAAAAAGAATTAGTCAGAAGTAAGTGTCATTTATCAAGGGTTTTGTGGGCTATATGAGTATTTATTTATTATTTATTATTTTTTTATTTTTTGCCTCCAGGGTTATCGCTGGGGCTCGGTGTTGGCACTAAGAATCTGCTGCTCCTGGAGGCCTTTTTTCCCATTTTGTTGCCCTTGTTGTAGTTGTTATTGTTGTTATAGCTGTTGTTGTTGTTGTGATTGGCCTGTTCATACTTTCTAGTTCTGCTTTGTTTAATTTTGGAAGTTTGCATGTATCTAGGAACTCGTCCATTTCTTCCAGGTTCTCTTGCTTGGTGATATACAGTTGTTCATAGAAGATTCACTCTATGACTTGGCAGTTCCTCTCCTGCAGATATATGCTAAGGAACTAAACACACCCATCCAAAAAGATTTGTGTATACCTATGTTCATAGCAACACAATTTGTAATAGCCAAAACCTGGTAGCAACCTAGGTGTCCAACAATAGATGAGTGGCTGAGAAAGTTGTGGTATAAATACACTATGGAATACATCGCATATATTAAAAGTAGTGATTTCACTTTCTTCACCTCATCTTGGATGGAGCTTGAAAGAATCCTGTGCAATGAGACCAGTTACAAAGAGAAAGATGAGTATGGTATTATCTCGCTTATATACATATGTTGAAAAATACCATGACACTAACCTGACTTCCCTAGGCAGACGACCTCACCAGTGTGTCCTGGAATCCCATCTCCCTAGACCCCTATCCCACTAGGGAAAAATAAAGACAGTCTGGGGATATGGATGGACCTGTCAATGCACATGTCCAGTGGAGAAGCAATTATAGAAGCTAGACCTCCCACCTTCTGCACCCCATAGAGATCTTTGGTCCATACTCTGAGAGGGATAAGGAATAGGGAACCTTCCAATGGAGAGGATGGGATACAGAACTCTGGTGGTGGGAATTATGTGTAATTGCACCCTTCTTATCCCACAGTATTGTAAATCATTATTAAATCATTAATTTAAAAAAAGAAGTTGAAAAATAAGAAATAAAAACATAAAACTTCTGCGTTGGTGGTGGCTCAATGACTAGATTATTTAGCATGAAGTCCTGAGTTTTGATCCCTGGTATCACATATGCCAGAGTGATATTATGGTTTTCTCTCCTTCCATAAGTAATAGATAAATCTTTTTAATTAAAAAATTAACTTTCTCAGCAAAGTTAATATTCTAGTGAAATTAACAAATCAGTATGTACTGGATGCTATGATCATAGGTAATAGTCATGTATATTATTTTTCATAAATACAGGTTTTTTTGAGGACAGGGCATACACTCACTTATTAATTCAGTATATGTGTACTAAACCTTATCTATAAGTAATGAGTATATAAAAGGAAATATATTACTCCCTGGTATGGGCAAAATTGTTTATTGAAAATGTTATAGGAGGCAGAAAGTTCACTGAAGAAAGATACCATATGTTCCCAAGGGAAAAAAAAATAAATGTGTATAAACTGGAAATATAGCCAGAATTAGGAGAGGCCATCAAAGCCAAACACATGAATAAAGCAATCAAATAATATTTGAAATAGTTTCTACATATGTGTACAATGGTTTATTTAGTGCGGTAATAAAATAGATAGTTTTAAATGAAAACCTGAGAATCATACTAAAAAGAGATAGTTAATGCTTAAATGCATCCTCCTATTTAATCCTCTCTAGAAAACCATGAGAACCTCATTAAAAATGGAAAAATCAGATTTGAAAGTTACACTGTGACTAAAACTCTAGGTTTAGGATTAAGAGATAGCTCCATGACTTTGCTAAAGTTGTTAGCACTCTGCAGGAACCTTCAAATACCAATGCATGTGTATATTCAATCACAACTTGGAGCCCTATATTCATAGGTGTTTTTGTATTTTAATCAAAAAGACATAATGGATCCTGTGCTAAATTTTAAGTTAATTTTATTAAGATGCTTTTAATTAGAAGAAAGATAAGTGTAATTTGAGAAATAAACTACCTTTAATATCATCTAAATTTTTAAAATTTCACTTGTTGAGTATAGAAAATTTGACAAGAAAGGACCAAAATTCCTTTTGAGAAAATACATAAATTCTACTTGACGTTCAATACATGTGTCCACGTTGCATATCACTGAGTAAATTGATATAAGGCAATGCATTGGTTCCTCTAAGATAATATTATTTACTGCTTTTCTGTAGGGAGACTTATTTAGCTTCTCCCCTCCTTTCTAAATTTTTTGAAGAAAAAATGTTGTTTTACTCAAATGAGTCTTCTGGGTTTGACTGGAGAGTAGAAAGAACAATACTTGTCTCTGAGCTACCTTTTTATTCCCAGGGTGTACTGAAGTACTAGAACATGTTCAGTACTTTAGTAAATGTTCAATAAAGCTATGCTAAATGATTGTAAGGGTTAATTTTACTACATTTTGTGAATTCAAAAACTCTATTGCTAATGTTATAC
Source organism: Erinaceus europaeus (assembly GCF_950295315.1). NCBI lineage: Eukaryota > Metazoa > Chordata > Mammalia > Eulipotyphla > Erinaceidae > Erinaceus > Erinaceus europaeus. Next base: position 94,366,828 of record NC_080166.1, read on the forward strand.
ATTAAATTATAGGCTTTGGAGAGAACATTCAGTATGCAAAAAATATTTGTCAAATGTAAAATGATTCCTATCATAATAGGATTGTTTTCCCATTGGGAATGAAAGTTGTAGAATCACAGTACAGAAAGATGTACAAATCTTGGGGACAGTGGAGTTGGGGTGCTCTTAAAGAACTAACCCAGTTGGAGATTGGAATGTTATGACAACACCCTCGGCTTCTTTAAGCCTTAGGCTTCAATCTCAAGGCAGACCAACTGGTTAGCAGGCATTGGAAACATGCCTGCTAACCAAGACTTAGATATTTCTCTTACCAATCTACTTTCACACAATAGCCAGTGAGTATATTTTATGATCAATTTTTTATAAGGATAACTTTGTAAAATTTTTAGGTGATTCGATGACAGAAAAGTTTGTTTGTACATCATTGATTAGAGAATTATGGAAACAATTGATGATTTGTAACCTAAACAGATGTTATGTACAGTAAAAATAATGTAGATATTTTAAAATATTTTGGCTTTATATAAATTTGCATATTAGAGGTAAAGAGAGGGAGATACAGAATAAGAGAGACAGAGTATTGCTTAGTTATGGTTTATTGTGATACTTGGGTTTGAACTTGGCACCTCAGAGACTCAGGCTTATAGGAGTCTTTTGCATAACCATTTCCTGTTTTCCCAGCCCAGTAAAGTAGATATTTTACAAAAGAGAAAATATTCCTTCTGTAGCTCTATTTCAATAATGAAGGTGAAAATTATATAATATTTTAAATATTATTCAGTTTGTGTCCAGACTCCCTGGGAACAATCATTATTTTTCTTTGGCTTATCTTTCCAGCATTCAGATTAGTACCTGAAAATCACTGGTAACTATTTGTCATTAATACATATTGATAGTAATATTTTGTTCATGCAATACATAACATATATAATGCAGTAGACTTTAGTGAAGTAAATAAAACCATTTAATATGTTGTATATTGTGATCAATTAAGAGACAAAGGATAAATGATATATAAAACCAAATGTCTATAAAAAATAACCTGAGGCAGGTCAAATAATTCACTTGGAAGACTCCTGTTTTATTAAGTACACAGCCCAAGTTCAAACCTGGCCCTTACCACACTGGAAGTTTTGGTGATATGATGTCTTTCCCTGTCTCCCTCTGTCTCTGTTTCTCTTCCTAACTAGAAAAAGTTGACAAGGATCCTGAAGCCCCTAGAGACTAACATAAAGTGAAATAAAGAAATGACATAAAAGATAAATGAAGATCTAGTCTTAAGTATATGGTGCTACTGGGGCTGTGTTTGTGTCATATTGATAAGATGGCTTGAATCAGTACATTTTTTTTGAAGCTTATTGAAGGTTCTTGAGAGAAGTTAGTAGAATTGCAAACAGATAAATTGAAATAAGTGGTTGTGCCAGAATACTCTTCCAGAAGAGAGAGAACATGGCTTGTTTCTGTGGATAAATTTGGATGAGACCTGTGCAGGAGAGTATGAATGCCAAATATTATTAATTTTGAGATAATGGTATGTTTCAGTCATTTTGTATGTATAAATAAACATCTTTGGCCCAAATGATTGTTTTGAATCACATTAACTGGAAGAGAAATAATAAATATAACTATTTTGTGTGCTTGTTACTGTAGGAGAGTAGCCTCAAGGCTGCCTTTAGTTAAATTCCTTCTTTCATTTAAGCTGAATTTAGATAAATACTTCATGCAATGATGAAAAAATTAATTTTGGAAATCAAGATCGAGTTAATTTTTTAATTTTGGAAATCAAGATCGAGTTAATTTTTAATTTGAATTATTTCCTCACTGGGAATAAAATAAAATGTGAGTTAGAAGAAATCAAATAAAAATATGTATATACAAATTTATATATACACACATATATATATTATTTATTTACTTACTTACTTTAAAAAGGAGACTTTAAGAAAACCATAAGTTAGGAGGGATACAACTCTACACAGTTCCCACCACCAGATTTCCATATCCCATCCCCTCCCCTGATTTTGTGCATGTGGAAATGAATTTCTAATGATTGAATCTTAGTAGTAAAGAGGCCTATATTTGTGATTGAGATATAGCATAGTGGCTAGAGTGCTGGACTTACCAATCATGAAGTCACAAGTTCAATCCCTGGCACTGAATGTGTCAAATTGATGCTCAGATATCCTCTCACAAATAAACAAATATTGAAAAGCCAGGTGTTTCATTAAGGAAAAAATTAATGGAAAATGTTGAAACTAAATGTGTAAAGTTGAGATAGAAGTTGTATGAAACTCCATTTTTAATACAGAGGATAGATTATAATTAAGTTAACTCAGTGCAGCCTATATGTAGAATATGTATTAAATGCAGAAACTCTCTGAATATAATGTTGCCCAGAAATTTGGAAAAATGAAGATAATGAAAAACATGAGTTTAATTAATTTATTGCCTGTAGATATTTTTACATGTTTCACAGCAAAAATATTCTTATTATTGTTTCTGCTGACAGAGTAAAGCCCTATTTTGAGGAGATAAATGAATACATTAACATTTATTTTGAACTTTGTGCTAAGTAGTATGACAGATATTTTTATACTTATGTTAATGCCATAGTTAAGTGGAACATTATATAGTATAATATATATTGTGTTCAGGTACTATTTTTTGTCATGTATTTCACCCAATTGTATTGGAAGCAAACTGTTTAGTCTCCATGTATTTGAAGTTTTCCCTGTTGTCATTTATGGTTGATTTTTAGTCTTATTGCATTGTGATAAGAAAGATGATTGGTATAATTTCACCCTTCATAAGTTTATTCACAATTTATGTGTCCAAATATATAGTCTGTCCTTGAGAATTTTCCATGAACAGCAAGAAAAAAGAAAGAAAGAGGAAGAGAAAGAAAGGAAATAAACTGCTTTGAGTTCCATCTATTAATGTTTAATTTTATTATCTATTAAGGCTATTTTTTCATATATTCTCACTTTGATTTGCTCATGGTTGTGTGAAGTGTTAAAAAGAGTTATTATATTTAACTCTATCAAGAATCATTTCATTTATGGTAGTGTACCATTATTTGGTGCATATATATTACTATATCTTATTTTTTAGATATTTTATTTTGTATTTTAGATCTTTTTATTTTGTATTTGTATAGAAAGATACAAACAGAGAAACCAGATCATTGCTCAGATGTTCATTATGGTGGTGCATGGATTCTGGGACTTTGGAGACTTAGGCATGATAGTCCTTTTATATAACAAATATGCAGTCCCCCTACCTTCTATATCTTCTTTTCCATTCTTAGTTTATATAATGTGGGTCCTTGTCTCTTATTACCATATAACTGAGCATCTACTTTATCTGACATAGGTACGATTATATCTGCTTTCCTTGGTTACTATTTATAGTAACTCCTACTCAGCAAAGGAAACTATCATAAAAAACAACACCCTAACAAATGGGAGAAAATTCACAACATAGATCTGATAGGAGTCTAATATTCAAGACATGGAAGGATTCTCTAAATTCAATAATAAAACAAATGACCCTATCAAAAATGGGGAGAAGAACTGAACAGACTTTTCATGAGGAGTTAAAGATGGCAAGCCGAACATAAAAAATGCTCTGTCACTTATTATCAAAGAAATGCAAATCAAGATAATACTGAAATACTAGCTCACATCAGTGAGAATGACTGCCTCTTTTTCTGTCATCTGACATCCTAGGGTCATATGTTGCAAAAACATATATTTTACTTCCTACAAGTCCAGCTGAATAGTGATAGGGAAATACAGAATAACAATGTAGTGGCTTTATTGTCAACTTGCAAATTACCATCAGTTGAAGGTTTGTTTGTTTTTGTTTATTTTTAAATCAGAGAACTGCTCAACTCTAGTTATGGTAGTGCTGGGGACTGAACCTGAGATCTTAGAGCCTTAGGCACTAAAGTCTTTTTTGCTAAACCATTATGCTATTTCCCTAACTCAAGCTTTTTAATCAAGCCAACTCCAGGAATAACTGGGTTTTTGCATCAGGGCATGGGTGGGGGGATTACTTTACAAGATTACCAGTGGTTCTAATTTGCATTCAAGGTAGTCAATAAAAAGACTGCCAGCCCCCCCTCCCCCACACACACACCAGCCACCTTCTTTTACCAGGGCACACTGTTCAGCTCTGGCTCAGGGTGGTGCTGAGGACTGAAACCTTAGACATAGGGTTTTAGGCAGGGAAAGTCTTTTGCGTAGCCATTGTTGTCTTCCCTGCCCTAAGGTGTTTTTTTAACTTCTTGAGGATACACATAACTGTGAATGAAAAACAAAATACAACTGCCCCCCCTCCAAGTTGGAATACAAGCATCCTATTCCAAAGTGTACAAGAGAATTCTAATGATTATGGCCCTGACATTCCTTTTATGCCTTTTGCAGCTGCCTGCTTGACTAATTCACATTGTTTATTCACAGGATGAAAGAGAAGCTTTTAAGCATTTTTTCCCCCTCACAGATGCAAGTGATTGACTTAAAAAAAAGACACTCTAACTTAAGAGTGTTGCTAGGAAACACAGTGTGAAGATGAAATCCCAACAGGGCTGATTTAAGTACTATAACAAATTTTGTGGTAGCATGTTATGATTTATAAAACAGAAAATAATTTGTTCCAGCTGTATGCAGAAGGAAGCTACTATAGGTAACCTGAAATCATTTTGGAAGTAGTTTTGACTTATTTACATTGCACTGAAACTTTCAGGTATCTTTTTTTTTGTCTGTGTGTGTGTGTGTGTGTGTTAGGATAAAAACATAAGTATTAATACAGGAACATAGAAAAAATGGCCAAATACACATACATATAGATATAGTTATAAAAATAATAGTCAACCCATATCTGTGAGTTTGGGATAACTACTGCAGTTTCTAATAGAGGGAATGGACACAGAATATTGGTGATGGTAATGGTGTGGAATTACACCCATGTCATCTCATAGTTTTGTTAATCAAAAATCAGTAGTAAAAAAGAGAGATATAAGTATATAGTAACATTTTGTCAAAATCACTTTTAAAAGAAATACTCATAAGTGTTACAAAGTCTTAATCCTTGCTCTAATAATCTTCTTAGTAGTAAAGTAATATACCCTTCATTTGCAAATTTGCAAATATAGAAAATATGAAGATAATGAATTTCACTCATCATGCCATCGTAAAATTAGTTATATTTTGATACTGTTTCTTCCCATTTGATTTCTTTTACTTATTTATTTTAAAATATGGGCAGATGTTTTTTATTTATTTTTTAAACATTTTTTTCATTGAGAGATTAATGTTTTTTATTTTCTATTTATAGAAAGGAAACATTGACTAAACCATAGGATAAGAGAGGTATAGCTTTGCACAATTCCCATCACCAGAATGCTGTATCCCATCCCCTCCCCTGATAGCTTTTCTATTCTTTTATTTTTATTATTTATTTAAGAAAGGAGACATTAACAAAACCATAGAATAAGAGGGGTACAATTCCACACAGTTCCCATAACCTGATCTCCATATCCCCTCCCATCCCCTGATAGCCTTCCTTTTCTATTCTTTAACACTCTGGGAGTATGGACAGAAGGTCATTGTGGGATGCAGAAGGTGGAAGGTCTGGCTTCTATAATTGCTTCCCCGCTGAACATGGGTGTTGACAGGTCAATCCATATTCCCAGCCTGCCTCTCTCTTTCCCTAGTGGGGAAGGGCTCTGGGGAAGCAGAGCTCCAGGACACATTGGTGCCCATTTATTTCTTCTAAACCTAGCACATGCTAGCTAAAGGATTTAAAGTTATTTTTTTTGTAAATTCTGAGACTCAATTTACTTATATTTTATAGAATTTCTTACATATCTTGAAGATTTTCTTGTTTATTTTAAAATTTTTAAAAAATATTTATTTATTCCCTTTTGTTGCCCTTGTTGTTTTATTTTTGTAGTTAATATTGTTGTTGTTATTGGATAGGGCAGAGAGAAATGGAGAGAGGAGGGGAAGATAGAGAGGGGGAAAGAAAGATCACCTGCAGACCTGCTTCACCACTTGTGAATGGACACCCCTGCAGGTGGGGAGCCAGGAGCTTGAACCCGGATCCTTACATCAGTCCTTGGGCTTTGTGCCATGTGCATTTAACCCGCTGCACTACCACCCGACTCCCGAAGATTTTCTAAAATGTGATTTTAATATTTTATTTTCTAGCCATACTTTTCCTTCTTTCTCCTTTTCTTTTTAAAAATTTAAATAATTTTTTTATTTACTTGTAGGATAGAGATAAAGGAAAATTGAGATCAAAAGGGGAAGATAGAGAGGGACAGAGACAAAGAGATACTTGCAGCACGACTTCATTAGTGCAGGTGGGGACAGGGGGTTGAGCCAGGTCCTTGCACACTGTGTGCACTTAACCAGGTGCACCACCACCTGGCCCCACTTCTTTCTCCTTTTTTGTTTTCTATTTCGTTGAGTACCATTTGTATCTTAATTTTTAAGTTATAGTAATCTAAAACTTAGTCTTGCTTTTCACATAAAATTACCTCCCCATAAACTTTTCCTAGTTCTGATTGTATGGAATATTTCAAGTCTAATTTTAATACCTTTGTAATGATTCATTATATTGCTTTATTGTCATGTAAGTAAAAATAATTTCACTGAAATAGGTTTCTCTATGGAGAATCAACATATTAACATGTCAGAAAAAGCTATTGGGGAGGGAATGGGATACAGAGTTCTGGTGTTGTGAACTGTACGGAGTTATACCTCTCTTAACCTATGGCTTCTGTCTGTTTCCTTTTTTAAAAAAATTAAAAAAAAATTTATTTTCTCTTTTGTTGCCCTTGCTTTTTATTGTTGTAGTTATTATTGTTGTTGTTATTGATGTCGTTGTTGTTACATAGGACAAAGAGAAATGGAGAGAGGAGAGGTAGACAGAGGGGGGAAGAGAAAGACATCTGCAGACCAGCTTCACTGCCTGTGAAGCGACTTCCCTGCAGGTGGGGAGCCGGGGGCTCGAACTGGCATCCTTACTTTGCTCCTTGTGCTTCACGCTATGTATGCTTAACCTGCTGCGCTACTGCCTGACTCCCAAGTGTTTCCTTTTTGTAAATAAAAATTCTTAAAAAAAAAAACACACATAATGCATATTGAAGGAAATATGCTGAGGCCTGACCTGCTACTCTCATGGAAAGAACTTACCTTGCTCAAATAGATTGAATGGGGACTTGATGAGAACAAGCAGATCTCTCATTCCTACAGGAAAATCTTATCTTACTCCTGCCTGTGATGGACACAGCTGGCCAGAAATATCTCTGAAAGGATCATAAATCTAAGCCCTTGAGTTAAGACCCCATATAAGGCTCACCAGCCTGTTCCAGGGTGGGCTTCACATCTCCGCCCAGCTGGTTTCTCTGTGATCCTGGCCAGGGCTTCTAAGCACCCCTCCCCAACCCAGCTATTACATTAAAATGTTCCTTGGTCTACACACCTGACTCTACTTGCCTTTTAGTGTCTCATATTTCTAGCATTTGGTGCTGAAGCCTGGGAGGGGCTATGGAGCCCTTTGGCTCTCATATTTTTAACACATATCACTAGATTATCTCATAAGAATCATCCTAATTGGTAGCCGAACGGTGGCACAGCGGGTTGAGTGCCTATGACGCAAAGTGCAAGGACCAGCGTAAAGATCCGGTTCAAACCACTGGCTCTCCACATGTGTGTGTGTTGGGGGGGGGGTGGTCACTTCACAAGAGGTGAAGCATGTCTGCACATGTCTATCTTCCTCTCCTCCCTCTGGTCGCTTCACAAGAGGTGAAGTATGTCTGCACATGTCTATCTTTCTCTCCTCCCTCTGTCTTTCCCTCCTCTTTTGATTTCTCTCTGTTCTACCCAAAAGCAATGATGGCAATAAGAACAATAATAACAAGGATAAACAAGGGCAACAAAAGGGAAAAAAATAGTCTCCAAGAGCAGTGGATCTGCAATGTAGGCAACAAGCCCCAGTGATAACCCTGGAGGCAAAAAAAAAAAAAGATCATCTTAGTAATTCCTGTATATAATTAATATGTAATATATGATTGGCATAGGAAATACCAGTTAATTGCACCATGTGAACATATAATACTTATTTAATTTTGCTATGAGTGTTATCACTGGGGCTTGATACCTCCATGACTTCTCTGTCCCCAGAGGGAATTATTATAATTACTGTTAATAATAATAATTTTAGCTATAGAGTAAAAGAGAGGAAAAGGAGAATGTTGGGCTGGCTTCGCGAGTGGAGACAGATGACCCAGGACTCATGGTTGAGTTGTATGTGGTATCTCTTTATTCATGCAGGATGCAGCACAATCTAATCCAAGCTGAGCTAAAACTAAACTAATATACTAGCCAACTAGGGTGTAAACAGGATGTGATGTAGAGAGCGTGGAGAGAAAAGTGACTGGTGAAAATCAGGGTGTGACAAGGAGAGGGGGCGGAGCAAAAACACATCATGAACCAGTGGGGATTAAACCAATGCCCTGCAGTGGTTATGTAAATAGAATACAGTGGTTATGTAAATAGAATGCAGTGTTAAGCAGGGGGGATTAAACCAAATGAAACAGAAGGGGTTTTTAGAAGCAGAATTAGAAGCATACCAACAATTCCCCCTTTCTTTTTAACTAGTGGCCATAGTATCAGGAGTGTGGGGTGAACAGAAACCTATATTGTTCAGGCGTTTTCAAAAGAACTGGCATACAACATGGAGGAACAAAATAGGAGAGCAGCAAGAACCAGTGTGATGCCAAGGGGAGGCCTGAGGGGACATTTCCTACCTTAAAGGGCAAGGCCTAGCAGGCAAAAGGGCATTTCTTGCCTCTGGGGGCATCAATTGCCTCTGGGGGCGCTTCATGCCTCTATGGGCATCTCTTGCCTCAAAGGGCGTTTCCTGCTTCTGTCGGCATGACCTAGTAAGGAGGGGGGGTCTCCTGAATCTGGGGGCAGAGCCTACAGACGAGGGGACATGGCCTATATAAAGTCCCAAGGCAGCTGGCTACAGTCAGTCTTTGAGAAACCCAGCAGCGTAAAGGGAAGCTGCTGTAAAGTTGTATAAAGTGTCCAAGAGCTGTACCAGTAAGTCCGATGGACGTGTCAGTCAAAAGCAGATGACCACAGAAGAAATGCCAGGGGATGAAACGCTGCATGTCTGTCTCGATGGGGAATGTCAGCCACCGGAATTCTGCTTTTCTGTAGAGAGTGAGCTTTGGAGTCTATGAATCTGTTTCTTCAGGTCATGCCAGGTCACATCATTGGTTTCTGGGGGTGTGTTGTAGTCATTCCATCTTGTGGGCAATGTCAGAGAACAGGGGTCCAAATGGATTTCCAGGAATTCCATTTGAGTAGATGCTTTTTCATGTGAAGACTTGACAGCTGAAATTCACTTACTTGTCAAACAAAACTTGTAGCAGATTAGAAGTTTACTATAATTGATAACTCCATTATAATTCACAACACCACTCTACCATGTATAAAGCATCCTCCTGCAGGCACTCCTGTATGGTAGCCTGGGATCTAAACCTGGGTTCTCTCACATAGTAAGTTGTGTGCTCTACTGGTTGAGACTTTTGCTGTTCCCAAGCACTACTAATTTCAATGCTATATAATTTTGACCAAATAACAGTATTATTTAGAAAGGCATTAACTTTTTATAGTCATTGATAGTTTTTTCATGTGTCTGAACATATTTTTCATCTTTATATCAATCATAATATTAATTTTACATTTGCTGCTGCAAGCTCTTCATACTTTTGTAATTTTTGAAGCTTTTTCACCAGTTAATATTCTGAATTAAAAAAATATTTATTTATTCCCCTTTTTTTGTTGCCCTTATTTTTTTATTGTTGTAGTTATTGATGTCGTCATTGTTGGATAGGACAGAGAGAAATGGAGAGAGGAGGGGAAGACAGAGAGGGGGAGAGAAAGATAGATACCTGCATACCTGCTTCCTGCTTGTGAAGCAACGCCCCTGCAAGTAGGGAGCTGGGGCTCGAACCAGGATCCTTCTGCCTGCCTTTACACATCTTACCACTTGCTCATAATCCTCTGTGCTACCGCGGGACTCTTAATATTCTGACTTTTTTTTTCCCACAAGAGAACTTTTTTTTGTTTAAGAAAGGAGACATTAACAAAACCATAGAAAAAGAGGAGTACAATTCCACAATTCCCATAACCTGATCTCCATATCCCATCCCCTCCCCTGATAGCCTTCCCATTCTATCTCTGTGGGAGTATGGATCCAGGGTCGTTGTGGGTTGCAGAGGGTGGAAGGTCTGGCTTCTGTAATTTCTTCCCTGCTGAACATGGGCATTGACTGGTCAATCCATGCCAGGGTAGCTTCGTGGGTGGGAGACAGAGGACCAGGGATCATGGCTGAGTGGTATGCAGATCAGTCTTTATTCATGTGGAACACAGAACAATCTAAGCCAAACTAAACTAAAATCACAGTCCTGTCCTTATACATATATATATATACTTGCCAAGTAGGGTGTAAACAGGATGTGATGTAGAGAGGGTGGAGTGAAAATCAGGGTGTACTACGAGAGGGGGCAGAGCAAACACACATCATGAACCAGTGGGGTTTAAACTAATGCCCTGCAGGCAGGGCAGTGCTTCGTTAACAGTGGTTATGTAAATAGAATACAGTGTTAAGCAGGGGGGGGGTTAAACCAATGAAACAGAAGGGGTTTTAGAAGCAGAATTAGAAGCATACCAACAATTCCCCCTTTCTTTTTAACTAATGGCCATAGTTTCAGGAGTGTGGGGTGAACAGAAACCTATATTATATAGGCATTTTCAAAAGAACTGGCATAAGACATGGAGGAACAAAATAGGAGAGCAGCAAGAACCAGTGTGATGCCAAGAGGAGGCCTGAGGTGGGGCATTTCCTGCCTCAAAGGGCAGTGCCTAGCAAAGGGCATTTCTTGCCTCTGGGGGCATCTATTGCCTCAAAGGCATTTCCTGCCTCTGTGGGCATCTCTTGCCTCTAGGGATGTTTCCTGCCTCTGGGGGCAGGACCTAGTAAGGAGGGGGAGGTTTTCTGTCTCTGGGGATAGGGCCTGCAGGCAAGGGGGACTGGCCTATAGAATCCCAAGGCTCTGGCTGCAAAGTCCATGCACTGCTGTGGTCAGTCTTTGAGAAACCCAGCAGCATAAAGGGAAATTGCTGTAAAGTTATATAAAGTATCCAAGAGGTGTACCAGTAAGTCCAATGGAAGTAGGTTCTGGAGGGCCAGCGGTGGGTGGAAATCAAAGTGTAGCCCAGAGCGATATGTTCCAGAAACAGAGAAACTGTCTCATGAAGAAAGGGCAGAGGCCTTTGGAAACCTCTTCACAAGCAGAAAAGCAGCCCATATTGGATAGGTAGCCAGACGTCTTCACTTATCTGGGGGATGCGCTGGTCAGGTCCCACATTGGTGCACCATATGTCAGTCAGTGTGCCAGTATGTGTGTGCCAGTATGCCAGGCTATCTTCGTGGCAGTAGACAGATGACCAGGGACACAAGGCTGAGCAGAGAAGCTGTATTGCTTTATTCACGAGGCAATGATTCAAAAAACTTATCTAATCTAATCACCACACAATCTGTCCTGCATCTTTCTGTCCCAGTGGCAGCATCACAAACCCCAGAAGTATATAGCATGGGGGTGGGGAGAAGGAAGAAGTGCAAAACTAGCAAGGGCTAAACCAAATCTCCTGGAGACAGGGGGAGCGAGACCAAACCAATGTAACAGAATGACCATGTAAATAGACCACAGCGTCAAGCAATGTAACAGAAGGGATCCCAGAAGCAGAACTATAAGCATACCAATAAGTGGGGACATCCCATACTCATCTTTATCTTTCTGACTTAGCTCACTTAACATAATTCCTTCTAGCTCTGTCCAAGATGGGTTAGATAAGGTGGGCTCATTGTTCTTAATAGCTGCATAGTATTCCATTGTGTATATGTATCACAGCTTTCTCAGCCACTCATTTGCTGTTGGGCACCTGGGTTGCTTCCAGGTTTTAGCTATTATGAATTGTGCTGCTATGAACATAGGTGTACACATATCTTTTTGGTTGGGTGTTATGGAATCCTTGGGGGATATCCCCAGGAGAGGAATTACTGGGTCATATGGAAGGTCTATGTATAGCCTTGTGAGAGTTCTCCAGACTGCTCTCCAGAGAGGCTGGACCAATTTACATTCCCACCAGCAATGCAAAATGGTTCATCTGTCCCCACAGCCTCTCGAACATTTGTTGCTGCTGTCCTCTTTGATGTATGCCATTATTACAGGAGTGAGATGGTATCTCAGTGTTGTCTTTATGCATTTCTCTGACAATCAGTGACCTGGAGCAATTTTCATATGTTTGCTAGCCTTTTGGATCTCCTCTGAAGTGAAAGTCTTGTTCATATCCTCTGCCCATTTTTGGATGGGGTCATTTGCTTTTTTGGTGTTAAGTTTGCTGAGTTATTTGTATATTTTGGTGATTAGTCTCTTGTCTGATGTATGGCATGTAAAGATCTTCTCCCATTCTGTGAGGGGTCTCTTTGTTTGTGTGCTAGTTTCTTTGGCTGTGCAGAAGTTTTTCAATTTGATGTAGTCCCATTGGTTTGTTTCTGCTTTATTCTTCCTTGCAATTGGGTTTGTTTCATCAAAGATGTCCTTGAGGTGTAGGTGGGAAAGTGTTTCACCAATGTTTTCCTCTAGGTATTTGATAGTTTCTGGTCTAACATCCAGGTCTTTGATCCATTTGGAGTTGATTTTTGTTTCTGGTGAGATAAGGCAGTTCAATTTCATTATTCTGCATGTTATAACCCAGTTTTCCCAGCACTATTTATTGAAGAGAGTCTCCTTCTTTCATTTAATACTTTGGGCCCCCTTATCAAAGATTAGATGTCCATAGGTGTGGGGGTTTAAATCTGGGCTTTCAATTCTGTTCCACTGGTCTGTGTGCCTATTTTTGTTCCAGTACCATGCTGTTTTGATGATGATGTCCTTATAATATAGTTTGAGATCTGGGAGTGTGATGCCTCCATTTCTGTTTCTTTTCCTCAAGATGGTTTTGGCAATTCTAGCTGATTTCTGGTCCACATAAATGATTGTAGTTTTTGTTCTATTTTCTTAAAGAAGCTTGGTGGAACTTTGATGGGTATTGCATTAAATTTGTATATGGCTCTGGGGAAAATATTCATTTTGATGATATTTGTTCTTCCAATCCATGAGCATGGGATGTCTTTCCATTTCTTGGTATCAGTTTCTATTTCCTTGAAGAATGACTCACAGTTTTCAGTATACAAGTCTTTCACTTCTTTGGTCAGCTTTACTCCTAGGTATTTTATTGATTTTGTTGCAACAGTGAATGGGAGTGATTTCTGGATGTCTTCTTCTTCAGATTTAATGTTTGCATAGAGAAATGCCACTGATTTTTGTACATTGATTTTGTAGCGTGACACCTTGCTATATTGCCTAATAACTTCCAGTAGTTTTCTGCTAGATTCTTTAGTTTTTTCAATGTATACTATCATATCATCTGCAAATAGTGAGAGCTTGACTTCTTCCCTTCCAATCTGTATTCCTTTGATTTCTTTCTCTTGCCTGATTGCTATGGCAAGAACTTCCAATACTGTGTTGAAGACTAATGGTGATAGTGGACAGCCCTGTCTAGTCCCTTCTTCTTCTTCTAGCGTTTGCCCTTCTTCCGTAGCCAATCAACAGCGTCAGGTAGAGCCTGGTGTAAAGTTTCGAGACCTCCTTTGAATCTGGAGAGGTGGCAGTCATTGAGTATGTGGGTCATCGTCTGTCTGTAGCCGCAGGGGCAGTTCGGGTCATCTCTGGCTCCCCAGCAATGGAACATAGTGGCACACCGGCCATGGCCATGGTCTAGTCCCTGATCTGAGGGGAAATGCTTTCAGCTTCTGTCCATTGAGTATGATGTTGGCTGTAGGTTTGCTATATATGGATTCCACTATCTTGAGGAATTTCCCGTCTATTCCTATTTTATCTAGAGTTTTGAGCATGAATGGGTGTTGGATTTTGTCAAAGGCTTTCTCTGCATCTATTGATAATCATGTAGTTTTTGGCTTTGATTTTATTGATGTGGTGAATGACATTGATAGACTTAACGTATGTTGAACCAGCCTTGCATTCCTGGGTGAATCCCACTTGATCGTGATGAACAATCTTTTTGATATGCTGCTGTATCCAGTTGGCCAAGATCTTGTTTAATATTTTGGCATCTGTGTTCATCAGAGATATCGGTCTGTAGTTTTCCTTTTTTATTGTGTCCCTATCTGCTTTTGGTATCAGGGTGATGTTCTCTTCATTTAATTCTCTTGTTTCTTTGTTGATTCTGTGCTTTGTTGATCTAAGTGTGAGAGTGGGGTGTTAAAGTCTCCCACTATTATTGTATTACTATTGGTGTATTTTTGAAGTTCTTTGAGTAGGTGCTTGATGTATTTAGGTGGTCCCTCATTGGGTGCATAGATGTTAATAATTGTTAAATCTTCTTGGCTGATTGATCCTTTAATCATTATGTAATGACCTTGCCTATCTTTTATTACTTTATTTAATTTAAAATCTATTGTGTCAGAGATAAGAATGGCTGTTCCTGCCTTTTTTTGTTGTCCATTAGCCTGTAGGATAGTTTTCCATCCTTTCACTTTAAGTCTGTGTTTATCTTGTTGGGTCAAGTGGGATTCTTGCAAGGAGCATATGGTTGAGTTATGTTTTCTTATCCATCCTCCCACTCTGTGCCTTTTGATGGGTGAGTTTAGGCCATTGAAATTAATTAATAATATGGCACTACAACACATTAAATACATATTATCAATAAATTATCAAGTTTTTATTTGTTCTGATATGTTGCAAGTATTATGGTGCTGCTCTTATTTATATGAGGTCTTTTTAGAGGGTTTGATGACAGTTGCTTCCTTTAACTGTTGTTTGTTTGCGAAGGTTTTGATGACTCCATCTAGTTTGAATGAAAGTCTAGCAGGTTATATTATCCTGGGTTGAAACCCTTTTTCATTCAGGGCTCAACAGATATCTTGCTATTCTCTTCTGGCCTTTAGAGTTTGGGTGGAGAAGTCTGCTTATATTCTTAGGGGTTTTCCCCTGTATGTGATCTTTTGTTTTTCTCTTGCAGCCTTTAGGATCCTTTCTTTATCCTTACTTCTTTTCATTGTGACTATGATGTGTCTTGGTGTCTTCAGGTCTGGGTTGATTCTGTTTGGGACTCTCTGAGCCTCTTGGATCTTAATGTCCTTTCTGTTGTTTAGGTCTGGAAAGTTTTATTTTATTATTTCCTCTAGAATGGGAGGAGGAAGGGAGAAAGGAAGACGGGAAAAAAAGAGAGAAAAGAAAAAAGAAAAGAAGAAAACAGTTAAAAAGAAATCAGTGAAAGGAGAGTTGTGTTGTTGTTTTTTTTTGGGGGGGGGTTGGAGGTGGGAGAAGGGCGAGAGTGGATAGAGGAGGTATGAAAAGTGAGACAAGTTTCTCTCACAGTGAGTGATAGTTCTTGTCACCTAGCAATGGAATGTATACTAAGAGTTAATTTTGGTCTACCTGAGGGAGGGGGGCCAAAGGGATATGTGTGTATATATAATAGTATTAGTAAAATAGAACAGAGTAAAAAGCCCAAACAGTGGGTCTGCAGCTTGGACAGTTCCCAGTTAGCATATGCACATTGAGTCTAGACAACTGATTGATAAAGAAAACACAAAACCAAACAAAAGGAAAAAAAAAAAAAAAACTTCCAAGAAGTCTTTCCCAGCCTGGGTGAGGCTTGCTTGATTAGCTAATTGTCACTCCAAATGGGTCTAAGTCCCTTACTCAGAGAAAAACAAAAATAGCCTAGAAATTTGGAAGAGCAGTTGGAGTGGCACCCTGGTGGATCAGGAATCTTGGTAAAGAAAGGAGCTCAGTGGGGAGCCTGCTAGCAGCAGCTCCCAAACCCCAGGTCTGGTTATGGGGAGAGGGGGGCTGAGAGAAATAATCAAGAAATTTCCTTTCTTTTTGCTCTAATTTTTAACCCAAATTGAATTATGGTCACCTCCTTGGATTCACATTTAGGATGTCTCATTTGTCCCACTGGAGGCCAGGATTTCTAAGGCTTTATAGCAGTTGTTGTCAGAGCTCATACTGGTGCCCTTCCTTCCAGTTGCCGTCTTGGCTCTACTACCAACATTCTGACTTTTAACTGTATTCATAGTTTTAAATCTAGTGTGTTTAAAAAACATCCTTTGTGCTTTCTTCTATTCAAGGATTGGTGCATTCATTTCCTTTTTATATCAGTTTTATCCTTTAATTCCTCTAAGTTTATACTGACATGTAAGGTAATATTTTACTGATTTTCCCAACTTGCTCTTAAATCGCATCATTACCCTTTATTAAACTGTATTTCTTACTTTTTAAAAATTTCTTTATTGGGGAATTAATGTTTTACATTTGACAGTAAATACAGTAGTTTGTACATGCGTAACATTTCTCAGTTTTCCATATAACAATACAACCCTCACTAGGTCCTCTGTCATCCTTCTTGGACCTGTATTCTTCCACCACCCACCCACCCCAGAGTCTTTCACTTTGGTGCAATATGCCAATTCAAGTTCAGGTTCTACTTGTGTTTTCTCTTCTCATCTTGTTTTTCAATTTATGCCTGAAGGTGAGATCATCCCATATTCATCCTTCTGTTTCTGACTTATGTTGGACACCTGGGTTGCTTCCAGGTTTTGGCTATTACAAATTGTGCTGCTAAGAACATATTTGTACACAGATCTTTTTGGATGGGTATGTTGGGTTCCTTAGGATATATCCCCAGGAGAGGAACTGCAGGATCATAGGGTAGGTCTATGGTTCTAGCCTTCTGAAGCTTCTTTATTTCTTACTTTTATGAACTTTAATATTTTCACAAATGGAGAATATTAAGCACTATAAATATAAAGGTTTAAAAAAATCTCACAGCTACATTTTAATAACACCATCCTCTTGGAGCAATTGCTTATCTTATTTTAGTTGTGTTGTCTCTAAGAGGAATGCAAAAACTTTATATCATTGACATTGTGAGTGGGGTGCCTGGCACATGGTTAAGTGCTCAGGAAATGCATCTGCTGTCAAGTTTGTTTATTCTTTGAAGAGCTTCATTCTTCTAGTTATGGGGTTTAGTATTATTATTTTCTGTTGTGGTAGGAGGCTGTTCTCATTGGCTGTAGTTTTCACTATCTTCAAGCACATGGACTCTCAAGCTGCCTGCCTGGGTATGATTCCCAACATCCAAACTGGCTAACTGTGTGGCCTTTGACAGACTACTTCACAATTTCATGCTTAATTTCTCTTTCTGTAAGAATAAGATTTTTATGGCATTCACCTCAGAGACTACTGTGAGGATTAAATGAGAATTAAATGTAATTTCATTTACACTAACTGGTGATTATCATATTGTAAGGATTAACTATATTTTTTCCAGAATGTTCTTAATATTTTTCTCACCCATTTTTTTCCATCTAATGTAAATGAAATTTACTCTGTCAAGTCAGAGAAATCCAATTTGCACTGAAAGTACTTTATTCTGGGGGGGCCAGGTGGTGGTGCAACTGTTTAAGCATACACACTATAGTGTGCAAGGACCCTGGTTCAAGCCCCTGGGCCCCACCTGTAGGGGGAAAGCTTCACAAGTGGTGAAACAAGTCTGCAGATGTCTCTATCTGTCTCTCCCTTTCTTTTATATTTATTAATTCCCTTTTGTTGTCCTTGTTGTTTTATTGTTGTAATTATTATTGATGTCATCATTGTTGGATAGGACAGAGAGAAATGGAGAGAGGAGGGGAAGACAGAGAGGGGGAAAGAAAGACAGACACCTGCAGACCTGCTTCATCGCCTGTGAAGCAACACCCCTGCAGGTGGGGAGCCGGGGGCTCAAACCGGGATCCTTATGCCGGTCCTTGCACTTTGTGCCACCTTTGTTTAACCCGCTGCACTACCACCCAGCTCCCTCTGTCTCCCTTTCTATCTCCCTCTCCCCTCTTGATTTCTCTCTGTCTCTACCCAATAATAAAACAATATACTAAAAAGAAGGAAAGTACATTATTTTGGAAAAAACATTATAGTACTTTTTTTTGAATCAAAGGAAGTAGTATGTACCCACAATATCTAATGATTCTTTGAGATCTGTTAGTAATTATTTATAGCTTTTTGTTCTCACTATTTATTAAAACTTATGTGGTGTTAATATTATAAATAAGTGCTCTATTTTCTTTGTTTCTAAAGTTATTATTAGTACAAATGGTTAACATTTATCTTCTACTTACTTTGTTTAATTTTCTTTAATGCTACTATTTCATTTCAACTCAGTTTTCCCTCTGTTATTCTGGTTAATAGTCATGCTGTGTGTAAATAGCAGTTTAGTTTCTTTTTTCCTAATTGTGTGAAATCTGATTATCATGTCATCTTGAGTTTTGTTTTGCCTGAAGTCTCAGGGTAGTACTAAATTTATTTAATTAACAAAGAGGATATTACTGTTTTAAGTGCTATGAGATTTAAAAATCCCAAACAATCAACAACAGAAGCAACAACAACAACAAAAAACCCCAACAGTATGTAGTATAGCCTTTAATCTCACAGAACTTTAAATTTTGCCTATATCTTAACATCCTATCATCCTCTCAAGTATTGCTTGTCATCTTGTGTTATTTATAGACATGTTATCTAGTTGCATTAGATTATCAAATGAATTTAGTGATCATAAGGGGTTATTAGCAATCAGTACTAATGAATGGTGATAAACTGTAGACTTACATTCTAATAAATTTTACTTCATGATGATTTTAATATTTTTTATGTTTTATTATATTTATTTATTGGATAGAGACAGCCAGAAATTGAGAGGATTGGGGGAGATAGAGAAGGAGAGAGACAGAAACACCTGCAGCCCTACTTCACCACTGGAAGCTTCCTCTCACCCCATGCCCTAGAGGCTTGAACAGGGGTCCTTGTGCATTGTAACATGTGTGCCACCACCTGGTCCCTATTTTAATACTCTTATTCTCTATCATAGACTTAAAATTTAAAAGGAACTGTGATAGTGTTCATGATTTCTATATTTGTATGGATGTTTAAAAAGTATCTGTATAGTTGAAAATCAATAGCTACTAAAATAAAAATGTTAAAATAGCCTACACATTTAAAGAAGGACTCTATAGATACATTAATGTAAAGTGGTTAAGCAGTATTTTGAGTGCTAGAGAACACTGATGAAAAGGTAACTCACCAGTTTCTCACCTCTTTTTTCTAAGAAGCAAGAATAAACTGGGCATGATTTGTAGTGTTTATAATCAGGACATTTGTTTGTTGGTTAGTTTATTTCTTATTTATTTGCTGTTGCTGAGGCTTCACCTCTCCATGCCATTTTTTTTTCTGATAGGGAGAGCAAGACAAAGGGAGAGAGGAAAAAACAAAAAACACTACAACACCAGTTTTTTTTTTTTTTCTCCAGTGCTGCAGGGGCTGGGCTTGGTCTTGAACCAGTGTCCCACACATAGCAAAACAGATGCTTTCCTAGGTGAGCTGTATTACTGACCATAGGTTTTTAAAGAAATGTACTCAGCAAGTGAAGAGCAAACAAGTATACCTGTGTTTGTTTTTGCCAGTGATTATTAGCTTCACATTTCTGTTGTTGAAATCAAGAGAAGAATAAAAATTATATTCTTAGTTGAAATTGGCTGATTAATCAGGAAGACAGCAAGACTCTCAGACTCTGGTATTGACTAGAGGAAACTAAATCAGATTAGTAAACAAAGCAAAAGTCTGACAAGCTGGGCAGTTTTCCTCAAACAAAACAAGGCTGAACAGTGTGAAAGATACAGAAGGTCAAAGAAATCACCTCTGTTGGCTTAGCATCTAGAAAAGCATTCATAGGAAGGGAACACTTCAGACAAAGTCTAAGCATCACATTTACCACTGTGGCTCACCCCTCCCTATGATACCATGCCAGTGGGGGTTGCAGTGTTATATCCCTTAAATGGACTTTGCTCAGAGCTGTTAAAGTGAAGACATTAAAATTTCCTTTTCAGGTTTTATTCTCTGCTAAATTCCAACCTGTTGTATTTGAAATTTTGATTTATATCCTTCCATTTAATTTACCTATGGTAAGAAGGAAATTATTTTGATTTTACAAAGTTAGTGACCTGTAGCTAGAATTTCTGCCTGTTTTTAGATGCATTTTAGAACATAATGTGAAGGGGCTGGGTGGTGGCACAATGACCTAGGTTCAAGCCCCAGGTCCCCACCTGCAAAAAGCTTTGTGAGTGGCAAAGCAGTGCTACAGATGTCTCTCTGTCTGTCTCCCTCTTTATCTCCCCCAACCCTCTCAATTTCTGGCTGTCTCTATTCCATAAATAAAGATAATTTAAAATTTTAACAAATAACATAATGTGAAAAGGAAAAGACCCAGAAAGAGGAGTGATTCAAAACAGAAATGTTCAGTTAAATATGTGAATTTGATTCAAAGAAAGGAGAAAGGCAACTGATAGTGCCATTACTTCTCTTTTCAGTCTCTGCTATGTATACCTTTTGATGTATAAATATTAGGTAATTATGTGTTGTATTATGTTCTTATTATTATTACTATTATTTGTTTATATTTATTATTATTATTATTATTAAATTTTACCAGAGCGCTGCTCCGCTCTGGCTTATGGTGCTGTGGGGGGTTGAACCTGAAGCCTTGGAGCCTCAGACATGAAAATCTCTTTACATAATCATTATACTATATCCCCCAACGGTGTTGTATTAGATTTGACAGTTCTACTCCAATACTAGAAAATCATTACTTTGAAAAGACATGTGCGTGCCTATGCTCATTGCAGCTCTGCTTACAAAAGCCAAGATGTAGAAGCACCTCAAGTACCCAAGAAAAGACAAGTGGATAAAGGAAGTTTTGGTTTATATATATACAATAGAGTGCTACTCAGCTGTAAGATAAATTCTTGCTATTTACTAATGTGAATTTGTGCTCCTAAAGCATATACAGTATTGTAAACTAGTCTTACCTCAATAAAATAAAATTGAGAGAAAACAAATACATAATAAATAAAAGTAAAAATAAATTAAAGACCTTTTGTCAATAGATCTGTTTTAGATTTACAACAAAATTAGATTTCCCTTATAGATTCTAATCTCACTTAAGAATATGCATACCACTTATCAGACTGCTACATTTTTTAAACCACAGATGGGCCTATATTTAATACATTATCATTATCTAAATTGGTCTTATTGATATTTGTTCTATGAACTTGGCAAATTTTATTATAATTTATAATATTCTGTATAGTTATACATATAACCTTGTCATGCAGAATTTTTCTTTTTAAGAAGAAACTGGTCTGAGTATTTATTTGTTTGCTTTGAATTTTTCTATATGTCACTTTGTGAGGGAACTGCTGTGCTGATTTACAAAACTGTTGAAAGGAAGAGCAATGGTCAACTGTGGCATATATGGTACCAGGGATGCAGTCTAGGACCTCATGCATGCAACAAAAAGAATGACTTAGAAAGCCTGGAGTCTCAGAAAGCAGGGTGGCAGACCTTTATTTCCTAGAATTTATTTATTTATTGTATTTGAGAGAGAAAGGAAAAAGAAAGTAAAGTACCACTTTGGTATATGTATTGCTTGGGATTGAGCCTGGAGCTCCTCTTTGCATGCAAATCCTGAGCTCTAGGAGCTGAGTTATTTCTCTAGCTGCAAAAGACTCTTTTCATTGAGTACAATCATCTTCACAGAGAAATGAAACTCTCAGTATAATTGAAGCACATGTTTCAGTCTACTATGCTCTCTTCCAAGGTGTGTGTGTGTGTGTGTGTGTGTGTGTGTAAGATATTTGAAAGTTCTTTTTTCCTGGCATGTGAATATTTTTTCCTGCTGTCAAGTACTTATTAAATACTACTTTAAGATTTCAGGTATAATTCACAGAGAAGCTATCACCAAGTACATTTCTCTGTAGTTGTCTAATCATCTCAGATTACTTGGAACTACATTTGGCCACCAAGGGAAGCTAAAAGCATATTCAGTCATGTCATCTTAGTCCATCAAGAGAGACTCATTTAAAAGTAGCAAACCATCCAAGTTTAGTTCAGAAACATTTTTAAATGCTTTGACTATGAGGTTAGAGTTATAGTAAAGTAAATCTGGTATAAAGAGTATATTTAATTCACAAAGGTTCTGTACAGAAATTGTTTTAAGAGGTAGATTACTAAATATTGTGTACCTTCTAATTTTTGGAATACACTGGAAATATATGTGGACTAACAAATACAGGATATAATAGAACTGTTCTAACCTTAATTTAATACATTTACTTTAATAGTTTTTGGACTTTAGTGTGCCTACAGATTACCTGGAAAACTTGATTAAAGTGCATACATAGATTGTTATCCCAGAAATTATAATTTATTCTTGGGACTAATTATAAATATTTTTATTAATAAGCATATTCAAATACTATTAATGTATGTGACCCCTATCCCATGATTTGGGAAATTTTGACATAGCATACTGAAAATAACTAGTTCATTGAATATGTGAAACATTTCTTATTATACAGATTCCAAGTATATTTTTAAAATAAGTGATAAAAATATAGGGTTGAAATCTTTTTGAAAGGATGGGGTTAGATAGCATAATGGTTATTCAAAGAGATTTTCATGCCTGAGGCTCCAAAGTCCCAAGTTCAATCCCCTGTACCACCATAAACCAGAGCTGAGCAATACTCTGGTTAAAAAAATCTGTTTGAAATGAACAGATTTGACTTTATGATAAGCTGTGACAATAGACAATAGACAATATACATGAGTTCTGTAAATCATTGCATCTCTAAATATCTCTCAGAAATTTAGGAGGATCAGATGATGTAACATATAGATTAGTAAATTTCAAATACTAAGCACATAGTTGCTTCTTCATTCCAAAGTATCTGAGGTTACCTTCTCATTCTTAGTTATACCATTTACTACCTTGCTCGATTTCCCTCTGCCCTGATTCTTCATGTAAATCGCTGACAAAAAAGTACTAGTTTTATTCCCCATTCTCCTTGTTTTATGAAACAGTTGCATCTCACTTTTGTCCATTGTCTGGGTAAGAAATATTCATATTTTCAATTGATCAATAAATCCAGTCGCCTTATTTTTACGGTCTTCATTTTCCATTAGTGTACCAGTTCTGCTATCTCAGGAAAAGCAACATTGTAGGTTTAGAGTCATATCAGTTGAAAGGGGAAAGTAGTTTGCAATCAGCAAGTCCTTTCTGCATTTTAAGAGTTACCTAAGTACTCATATATGCACATTTTTTATTTTTCTGCCACCTAAAAGTGATGGTTTCCTGAAGCCATCCAGATGAGTAAGCATGGCTGCACCAGTGATATTCTGCTGTAATATCAGGGGTGTAAACTAGAGTGAAAAATATGTGCTAAAAATATCACAAATGGAGTTCCACTATTCCTCAAATTCCTCTATATGCATTACACTCTTTTTTAAACAAATGGGTAATTAATTTAATCATAAATCAAATTATCTAAAAATGTGAACAGTTCTCTAGAATTCAGGCTATGCTACCAGCACTAAATTAATATTAGTATATTCATAAGGTTTTCAGATCCTTCCTCAGTAACCTTGAACTTACTAAATTTCATAGTCTTATGGTATTCTATTTGTTGAAATGTTTTGAAAACTATTGTAGTCCTTCTTTTTGAATAGAATTCACAGACAAGCAGGTAGCAGAGTATTTCAGAGGCAGAGATACTTGTAATCTAGAGATTACTGTGCTCTACCTGTCAATCAGCAGAGTGTGACTTGTTGTGTAAGAGAAGAACATGGTTTACAATCATTTTCAAAGTATGGGTGTTTTCTTTGAATGTGCACCATTATTTCTTGGATCAGAACATGTTCTTCAGAAATTTTCATTGATCATAGCAGCCAGATGCAAAAACACAGCTAATGACTTTGTAAAAGAAACTGTTAGACAAATAACAGTTTGATGATAGAATTTAAATAAATCAATATAGAGCTAGAGAAGCAAAACATCTGAAGTGTGCAATTACTTAGCTAAAGGAAGCTATTCACATATGTCCGAATCATATTTAACGACATAAAATTAAACCACTGAGATAAAGTAGTATATTAAAATGCTTAATGAGTATGACATTTAAATACAAATAACCCTAGTCTAGGAATTATTTTTTTAACATCTAAAACTCATTTTTATTCTGGAAAATTTCACTTATTCTATTTTAATGCTGTACTTCTATTATGAACATATATCATAAGACTACTACTTACACACGCACACACACACACACACACACACGTATATTATTTAGTATTAGAAATAACCCACAGAAGACAGAGCTTTGATTTCTGTTGTAAAAGATTGGGTGACATCTTTGGAGATTAAATAACTTGTGCAGTAGAGGTAGAATTTCAGATAGGATAACAGATTTCCTGGTTTAAAAGTGTGATTATATTGGTGTCTCTTTTAACCTAGAATAATCTGTGATAATTCTAAGAAAATTTCTCTACCCATAACCATTTCCTGGAAATACGACATTTGAGCAAATATCTTTAGAGCCAGAGCATTAAGTATCATCATAAGTAAAGTTTTGATTAACATAGAAATAAATTATCGTAATTATGAGCATCTATATGCAAACAAATGGGACACTCTAGGAGAGATTAATATATTCTTAGATTCCTATAACTTCCCAAAGCTGACCGAAGTCAGAGGAAATAGATAACCAGAACAGGTTGATTACAAGTGTATAAAAAGAATCAATAATTAAAATGTCTCCAGAACTAAAAACCCAACTCCATGTGGCTTTAATTCTGAAGCTTCAAAAGTTGAACACAGTGCTGGTAGTCCTAGGCAGAGAAAGAAAAATATTTAAAACTTAGCTACTAAGTTTTCATATAGAATTATAATATATAAAGAAAACCATAATTATTCTATGAAAAACTTCTAGAAATAATAAATTCAGTAAAGTGGTAGCATATGAAATCAATATGCATAGATCTTTTGCATAGATCTTTTGCACAAATGATGTGTCAGAAAAAAGGGAGATAGAGAATGGACTCCCATTTACATGTACACTAAAAATACAAAATATCATGGGTAGAGTAAATCAAACAATAGAAGTGAAAGATCTTTATCATGAAAACTATAAGAATTTGTTACAGGAAATAAAAGAAGACACAGAAAGAGCTGGAAAGATATCTTATATTAATAAATTTGAAGAATAAACATAAAAATGACAATCTTAGTGAAAGAAATTTATAAACTGAATGCTGTCACTATCAAAATTCTCAGAATTCTTCAAGGAAATAAAATAAATATTCTAAAATTTTTGTGAACTACAATAAATTATGAATAGTCAAAGCAAACTCTGAGAGAGAAAAAAAATAACAGAGACATTATCCTCCATGACTTCAAACAATTCTACAAAGCAATAGTAGTAAAAAATATAAAGTATGTGTATTAAAAGCAAAAGTAAGCACTCTAAGTCATGGAATTGACTAGAAAGCCCAGAAATAAATCCACACAATATGATCGTATAATATATGACAAAGGGCAGAAACCACGTGATAGAAAGAAGCAAGCCTCTTGAACAAATGGTGTTGGGTAAACTTGACAATAATGTATAAAAATAACCCTTTTAACTAAATGGATTAAAGACTTAGATATTAGTCCTGAAACTTTGAAATACATAGAAGAAAGCTGGTGATGTGCTTAGAGATTCAACCCCATTGACAAGGAAAACTAAAACAAGAATAAACAAATTGGAATAGGTCAATTTAAAAAAAAAACCTTTTGCCCATTGATTTTTTGTTTCTCTCTTGCAGCCTTTAGGATCCTTTCTTTATCCTTACTTCTTCTCATTGTGACTATGATGTGTCTTGGTGTCTTCAGGTCTGGGTTGATTCTGTTTGGTACTCTCTGGGCCTCTTGAATCTTGATGTCCTTTCTGTTATTCAGGTCTGGGAAGTTTTCTTCTATTATTTCCTCTAGAATGTTTGCTGCCCCTTCCTCTCTTTCTTCCTCTGGCAGGCCAATTATACGAATGTTACTTCTTTTGAGATCATCCCATATGTCTCTGTTGTTGTTTTCAGTGTCTCTCAATCTCTTTTTAAGCTCTTTCACCTCTTTCTTTGTTTTCTGTAACTCATCCTCTGTCTGACTAATTCTGTTTTTTGCTTCTGTTAGTCTGCTTTCCCTTGCCTCAGCTTCTTTCTTCATTACAGCTATTTCAGCTTTCAGTTCTCTAATTGCCTCAAGATAATCAGTATTTTCCTTGGGGGTCTTAACTGTTGTTTCCCTAATACTTCCATTCCTTTCCTCCAATGTTGTTTTCGTTTCTGTGATTAATAAGTTTATTATTGCTTGCATACTTTTCTTATTTATGGTTACTTCTGGCTGATTTGTAGTTTCTTCTGGGCTCCTGTCTTCATTCATTGGAGTAGCAGTTTTATTTGTTTTCGGTCTACCCATTTTTTTGATTTATGTGTTTCTTTTTTTTTATGCTCTGTTGTTCCTCAGTTGTTGTGTCTTGAGTACAAGTAACACTGTACTAAATACCTTTATGACAATTGCACTCACCAACCTCATGAATTACAGTAGCAACTGAAGCAAGTATTGAAGCAGTTTAATCGTTACCAGTTAGCCAAACAATTTCTCCAGTCCGTGAATGAATAGTAACCAAATCCCAGTGAAGAAGAAAGAGAAAAGAAAGAAAGGATAGCAAGAATAGACAGTTATGCAAATCTACTAACCACTGTATATTCTAGGGGTAACAAGAGGGGAAAGGGAACTAGAGCAGAGATACACACATAGAGAGTCCACTCTGAGTCATATTTCTTCCCCAAAATAATTCACATATTCAGAAAGGCAAAGAAGAAGGAAGAAGTGTATGACAAGATAAAAAAAAAAAAGAGGCAAGAGAGAGAAAAGGGAAAAGATAAGAAAAAGAGCTGTAATTAAAGAGCAGTGAAAGGAAATTCCCAAATGTGTATCAGTGAATTCAAAAAGCACACTGTTTGTTGGTGTGGGGGCTGGGGGCTGTGACTTTGGAAGCTGTAGGATTAAGGAAGAAAGATGACAATAATGAAAAAAAGAAAAAAAAATAAAGAAAGAGAGGGAGAGAGAAAAAAAGAAAAAGATAAGAAAAAGAACAGTCATAAAAGGGCAGTGAAAGGAAAGGTTTTTTATGTATTTATTTTTAATTATTTAATTAGCTATGCGGGGGTGAGGTGGGGGAGGTTGGCTACTTAGAAAGAAAAAAGGCCAGAGGTTTCAGAAGGGTATAGACTTAGAATTAATGATACTCCCTGGTGGGACAGGAATTTGGTAAAGAAAAGGAGCTCCTAGCAGGGGATCCTGCTAGGAGCTGGTCCCCAGGGACTGGTTATGGGGGTGGGGGTGGCGGGGAAGGAGGTATGCTTAGAAATTAAAAGGAAGAAAAAAAATTTTTTCCCCTTTTTTCCTACTCTAATTCTTAACCCAAATTAAGTTATAGTCACCTCCTTGGTGTCACCGCTAGGACCCCTTATTGGCTGGCCTACTAAAGGCAGAAAATCCTACCGTTTCCAGGAGATGTGGTCAGAGCAGAGCCACTAGCAGCTTCTCAGTCCGCCATCTCCCAGGAACCTCCCCTTTTGCCCATTGAAAGAATTGTCAGCATAGCAAATGGGAGTAGATATTTGTCTATCACATATATAGCAATGGATTGATATGGAAAAAATATATGTATAGTAACAACAAAGCAAGCAACCCAACTTTAAAAAAGATGACCAGAGATCTGAATAGAGACTTCTCCAAAGAAGTCATATAGATTGCTCACAAACATATGAAAATAATATTTAAAATCACTTATTATTAGAGAAATTAAAGTTAAAGCCATAATGAAATAGCGCTTCATGCTGGTTAAAATGGCCAACATAAAATACAAAAAAGACTGGAACATCTTTGCTGGAGTTTTTGTTTGTTTGTTTATCATTTTATCTGCTACAATGCTGTCAGGATCATGGGTGCTGGGAGTCTGAATAGTATGTTGGGTGAGGAGAAATAAGAGCAGGTTTGGTCTGCTGTAACAGGAATGGATTCTGTCATACTACCTTTGTACTTCACCAATGAATGATATTATCAGGCAGCCACAAGTGACAGGATGAGGACAGACACTGTAGAATGAATTACATGTGGGAAACGAGAGTGTGAACAAGATGGGAACGATACTTTATATTCCAACTAAGAACTCTGTGACATGAAATAAATAACAGGCCACCAGAGTCATCACTCACTGTCATAATGAAGTCAGCAATATTGAGAGTGAAAGATAGCAGAGAGACTCAAAATTATGAAAAACATTCTCTTCTTATTAGAGTGTGCATATTCAAAGTGGCAGGCAGACTCTCAGGAGTCCTCAATAAAGTGCATACCAAGATGATTAGGAATACTGCAACTTAGAACATCTTCTACTAGAAAATATCTGGGGGCCAAATGGTGATGCATCTGGTTGAGTGCACATGTTAGCAGGCACAAGAACCTAGGTTCAAACCCCTGTCCCCATCTACAAGGGGAAAGTTTCATGAATAGTGAAGTAGTGCTGCAGGTGTCTCTCTGTCTCCCTCCCTCTCTATCATCCCTTCCCTCTCAATTTCTGGCTGTGTATATCCAATAAATAAATAAAATTAATTAAAAAAAGAAAATATCTGTAGCAGCAGGGATCCCTAACAAAGGACAGTGTCTCTGTGAGAGATGTTCCTTATCATTTAGTAATCACAACTGTATCTTTCTTTTTAGGAATAAGATTTCTATTTACCTATGGCAAGTGATTTGTGATATAGTTACAAATGGTCAGTTTATATCTTCATTTATTTTTAAATGTATATTAAATTACTCCAGTATGCCAGGCATTATAGATACAACAGTGAACAAATGGCATGTTTTCTGACTTGATAGACTTATGGTACAATGAAATAATTTTAGTAAGTTAACATTTACTTAATAGCTTCATAAGACTAAGTATTAGTTCAGTGCTATAGGTCTTTTTCAGAGAGAGATAGAGAGACAGAAAGAGAGAGGGAGAGGAAGAGGTAGAAGGAGAGGGAGAGAGAGAGAGGAAGAGAGAGATC
Organism: Erinaceus europaeus; assembly: GCF_950295315.1. Classification (NCBI taxonomy): domain Eukaryota; kingdom Metazoa; phylum Chordata; class Mammalia; order Eulipotyphla; family Erinaceidae; genus Erinaceus; species Erinaceus europaeus. Next base: position 94,396,019 of record NC_080166.1, read on the forward strand.
ATGAGAATGAGATAGAGAGAGTACAGCAATAGAACTTCCCCTGGTGTTCTTGCACCTCTGTGTGATACTGAGACTCCAACCTGGGCCATGTACCCTACCAGGTGAGCTATCTCTCTGGCACATTAAATGCATTTTACTTGCACAATCTTATGCAAATCATAGATGTATTTTCATACTTTACACATGGAGACAATAAGGCACAGAGGTTGAATAACTTGCTCAAAGTTGATAGCTAGCTTGTGATTGAGCCAAAATCCAGACTTCCCCTCTTTCCAGTCGACTTTGATTTGCCACACATGACTATATACTGGCTGTTAGCTAAGAAGGAAATGTTGATAGCATTCTAGATTTAGAAAGTTCTATATTATCTTTTTCAATTTCTGAAGTCACTTGACCTGTGTAGCTACAGCAAATTTTAATAAGTAGACCTGCCTTCTTTTAGACTACCTATAAAGTTAATGAGATGAAAAATACCAGAATCCCACGCATATATTCCATTAGATTTAAAAACTGAAGGCTGATGTACAGTAATTTTTCTTCACATGGACTTATATTTTCTTATTTATTTTTCTCAATAGTCAATGCAGCTCCCTTTGTGCTCCATAAGTAAACTGCAACTACGGTGTCTTTGATATTAAAGTTGAATATGAGTTAGAATCATTTAGAATTCTTCAGATTTTAAGTTTGTTAGGAGGCAATTCAGTAATTGTGGGTCTACTAAACTGTGCATGCTTTATAACTGACAAAATGCTAGTAGATAAGCATCTAGATTCATCTTTATAAGCATAATTATTTAACACAGCAGTTTTGGCATATATTATTTGTTTGCCTTCCCTGTTTTCTTCCTCACGTTGAAGAAACTCATTCTAAAAAATATGTATAGCACAGTGAGAGAAGTTAGATGAAAAAAAAAATTATCCAAAGGCTTATTTCTGAGACAGACTTAGGATATATATCAATGAGCACATTTTAAAAAATTATTTATTTATTTATTTGGTAGAGAAAAGAAATTGTGAGGGGAGGGTTAGATAGAGCAGGAGAGAGACATTTACAATGCTACCCCACTACTTATGAAGCTTCCTCTCTGCCCATAGGGACATAGTGGTTTGAACCCTAGGTAATTGAACTGTAACGTGCACTCAACCAGCTGTGACAACACCTGGTCCTTGGGTGCAGAATTCAGTAACTGTCATTTTGATTCTAGTGATATCATGTGCCCTTAAAATTAAAAAAACTAAATAAATCCTTACATAGATCATTTAATTGATTTTCCTGCCTCCGAAGAATATTTCTTCAGCTTTCCCCTTTAACTATCTTTTTTTTAAATATTTATTTTATTTATTTATTTATTCCCTTTTGTTGCCCTTGTTGTTTTATTGTTGTAGTTATTATTGTTGTCGTTGTTGGATAGGACAGAGAGAAATGGAGAGAGGAGGGGAAGACAGAGAGGAGGAGAGAAAGATAGACACCTGCAGACCTACTTCACCGCCTGTGAAGCAACTCCCCTGCAGGTGGGGAGCCGGGGTTCGAACCGGGATCCTTATGCCGGTCCTTGTGCTTTGTGCCACCTGCGCTTAACCCGCTGCACTACAGCCCGACTCCCCCCCTTTAACTATCTTTCTCTCTTTTTCTGAGTGCCCTGCTTAATAAAACAGAGTAGATTAAATAAAAATTAAATAGTCCAGGGGTTTGGTGTATTGCACCAAAGCAAAGGCCTAAAGGCCAGGTGGGGTGGGAGCAGGGAGGTTTTCAGGTTCTAGTCCATGATGGTAGAGGAGGATCTAGGGTGGGGATGCGAGTGTTTTGCAGAAAACTAGAAAATTTACATATGCATGAGCAACTGTATCTACTGTAAGCCATTAACCTCCATAATAAAAAAAAAGAATCCTGAAAAAAATGAAATAGTTCAAACTTACTATCTATAGGGATGTATAGTTCTCATTTCACAGATGTCCAAGAGAACTAAAGAAGTTATCAATTAATCCTGACCTCTCAAAAATTATCTGTTGAGAAAATATCCTTTTAGCAAGGATATTTTAAATATTTTCTACTGCTATTTTCATCCATTTAAATTATTATCTCTGGGAACTCAGCTCAGCTTCTTCTGGAAATAAGTGATCTTTCATTGCTAATAGTCTGTACCCAAGAAGAAAAAAACATTTTATCCAGACCCATGTAATGCCATCAAATATTTTCACCAGCCTGAAAAATGGTAGGATTATTGAAAAATCAGAGGATTTAATATTGTCTTAAAATTCATCACAATAAAAACATAAATAAGATCACATATTTCCTTTAACATGTCTGTACATTGTTAAAAACTCTCCAACTTTATTTTAGCTTCTTTACATAGAGGTTTAAATAAACTTGCACACTGAACATTATAATTTTAGATATTTCCACTAAGAATTGTTTTCACATTCTATCTTAATCTATATATTGTATTCAATATTATACCACATGATTTTTTTTCTGTAATTGAATACTGGTTGAAAATATGATTTAATGTTTTTTCAGGTTGAAGCTCCTGTTGTGTCCCAATTGACTGTCCTAATTCCTAGGACATTTTGCTTTTAAGGAGCTCCAGTAAAAAGCTATTTTCTTTAATCATGTTTAAATCTAAGTATGCCAAAATTATTTCTAATGCCCTCCCTATTATAGCCAAATGCAGTTCCATCATAATTTATTCTATAATAGTTTTAATTAAAATGATGAGGATGTTTTCAACTTTAATACCACATAGATTCAAGGTGTCCCACTGCACTGTGTGCACATCTGTACTCCCAATGATTTGTGAGCTCCTTTGTAATATACTTCACATTTATTGATTGATTGATTGGTATGTATGAGGAAAGGTATTTTGTTGTTGTTGTTGTTGTTAGAGATAAAAGCTGAGGAATATGGCTAGATAACCTGTTTATGTTCATGCAGCATCATCACTGGGAGGTAGCTGAAACTTTAGTGCTAACCCTACTTTTTTTCATTAGAACATGGTTTGCAAATACATTTAAATAAACTGACACTTATTCTATGAATAAAGAACATAAAATGAAATAGGAGGTATAATGCTGTTTACCTCAAATAATGAATATTTACCCTACTTTTCTTTTATTTTCTTTTCATTGCAGGTGTGTAACATCATTCAACTGCCATAGGCTAAAATATTTTGGGAAACTGAATATAACTTCCACAGGAAAAAAAAAGATGAAAATGTGGTTTCTGGTCAATTTCCTTGTGATAATACCATTTACAACCTGTTTATCAGGTAAGAAGTTCCCTTTGTGAATTATGTGTAAACTATGTCATAACAATCAACATGTGTTTGCACTATATATATTAAATTCCATATATAGAGACTGACAATATTTGCTTTTGGCAATTGGGTGAAATAAGTAAATATACTTTGTTAATTGTGATTAGCTTAATTTTCTTTTTACTTTCAATTAAATTCTCAGAAGGCATAGACAATGTAGCTATATATTGTTTATGATGTCATTCTCTTATGCATCTCTACTGTTTGCTTTAATGTTTAACATTATGAGGGCACTCTAGCTGTTTCTTAATTTTTACTAAAGATAGTAAAACTGTAATTTTATTTGGGGGAGTAATATTTATTTTGCTGACTTCCAAATCTAAAACTATTATAATTATCAGCACAGTGATTTTAATGACACTCATATAACCACAAAAACTATGCATATATTTTATGTTATACTATAAATAATACATAGTACTACATCATATATTACACATACTACATATGTATGTACGTGGACATATATAATATATGTAATAAAGGTAATTTTGTGGTATAGCTATTTTGACTAGGTTATTTATTTATTTTACCACTGAGGTTATTATTGGGCTCTGCGCCTGAAAGACTCCATTGCTCCTGGCAGCCATTTTTTTTTATTTCCTCTAGATATAGATTGAGCTATATATATATATATATAGAGAGAGAGATAAAGAGGAGAGGGGCAGACAGAGGGAGAGAGAGAGAGAGAAACTTATAATAGATTATTTTACTACAAAATTTTAATGCTGTAGTATAAAATGCAAAGACAAATACTTATCTGTAGATATGTACTAACAATATTTCAACCTTAAAATTAAGGAACAGTGATCTTATATCACAGATATTATCTCCATTATTTGAGTTAAGTTTGTAATCATAAGTTGAAGATCTGCTTTGATATATATATATATATATATATTTTTTTTTTCATTTCTAGAATTTTCATGGCACAGAAGGTATGGTCATGGAGGTAAGTAAAACGTTAATTTTAAAAATAACTTTTCTCAAATGAATCATATTCCGTTCTGACTTAGGTTATTAATTCTAATCCACAAAGTAAATAGATAGTTTTAGATCACTTGAATATGTTAGATAATTTGTCTGGGTTCCTGAAGTGATTTGCTTGATTTCCAAAGTGATTGAATAATTACACCATAATCAAATACCCTATTGAGGACTGTAGCAAATGGAAAACATTTATTGTGTCCTTTATCTTTTCTTACACCAATTCCATGCTACTAAAATTTGAAGCAATATTTTAAACTTTATAAGCACGTATTGTTTTTTATCAAGACAGAGAAAAATTGAAAGGGAAGGAAGAGGTAGAGAGAAAGAGAGAGAGACCACCCATGCTTCATCAATTGGAAAACACCCCCTACCCCTTGTATGTGTGAACTAAGGTCTTGAACCCAGGTCCTTGCACATGGTAACATGTGCACTCTAGTTGATTCTCTACTTCCCAGCTCCTAACACTTTATATGTTTTGTAAGCCTTTTGTTTTGCTGAGAGAGAACTAAAGTTAATAAACTTGGAACCATAACATTCAGTATAATTAGGAGAATTTATTGATTACTGACTGAGGGATAGGTATACACGTATTTTATATGCATTTTCTTTAAACCATTCAGTATTTTAATGAGGTAGACTTTGCATACTATCCCCATTTTATAAAACAGGACTTTAAACGTTTCTATATCTTTTTGCAAAGGCACTAAACCAGTGACTTACGATTTATAACAATGAAAGGTGAGCTAGAACCAAACTCTCATCATCAGTGTTACAGACAAAATACTTGCATGCCATTTGCCATAACCCTTTCTTAAAAAATAAATTAGAGAATAGAATGATTTGGAAAAAAACAAGCAAACAAACAAACAACAAAAACCATTTCTGTGATCCCAAGCAAAAGTTTTCTTTTCTTTTTTAAGCTATTTGCATCAGCATTAATTCATTAAGGGACTATGGCTCCTAATTGTGACCAGGGACAGTTCCCTGAGAAGATAGTAATTTCCCAAGAGAATATAGAGGTCCATTCATTCCTCTGTTAATTATCAGTATGCATTTACTGCATCAAATATTGTTAGACAGTTAGCTAGGAGTGTGGTATATAGAGATTATGAATAGAGCTGCCTACTCTTTAGTAGATGCAATCTAGTGGAACAGAAAGTTTCATCAAGAATCAGAGGTATATGAATTATGTGTAGTGGACTATTGAACAGTGTAGCATGAGGACGAACTGAAACTGTAGTTAAGGGTTTTCAGCTGGGTGTCTAAATAAACTAACTCCATGGCTGAGTATTAAAGGAATTTACACATTTTACTAGAAGGAGAAAAGTGAGATGGTAATTCTAGGGAGAGGAAATATGTGTTCAAAGGCTCAGAGGCATGAAACAATAGTTGTCTTGAGAAATTATAAATACTTAAGTAACCAGTGTCTAGTGCACTTATGATAAGAGGATAGAAAATGATTTTGACAAAGAATCTAATTGTTTTCATTGGAATTATAAAGTAGGCTTTAAATTAAAATGGAGATTCCATATCCCTGACATTGCTTTCAAAACCCCTTTATTCAAAATATCCAAACTTTATTTGACTTATCACATATCATAATGTAAAATGACTATCTTTCTTATAGTTTCTGAGGAAGACAAAGGGTTTGGACCAATTTTTGAAGAGCAACCCATCAATACCATTTACCCAGAGGAATCACCTGAAGGAAAGGTCTCATTGAACTGCAGGGCACGAGCCAGTCCTTTTCCAGCTTACAAGTAATGTACCTCACTGCTCTTTAAAAAAAAATCTTTTTTCCTAATTTTTATTAGTTATTTAATAATGATTGACAATAATGTGGTATAAGGGGTACAATTCCATACAATTTCCACCACCGGAGTCCCATATCCCCTCCACTCCATTGGAAGTTTCCCTATTCTTTATCTCTCTGGGAGTATGGACCAAAGATCTTCATGGGGAGCAGAAGGTGGAAGGTCTGGCTTCTGTAATTGTCTCTCCACTGGACATAAACATTGACAGGCTGATTCAGCCTGTTTCTATCTTTCCATAGACATCACTGATCTTTTCAGAAGGGAGTATTAGACTAAAGTTTACTGATCAGCATTTCTGATAATGTATTGATAGAATGAGCTATAATACAAGTGACTGTCTATAAAGTCCAGTGATATTAACAGAAATTTTGGTATATAAGTTAAAAGAAGTTGTTTAATGTCCAAGTAAAGGGCAGCTTTTCTTAACAGTATGCAAATAATTCACTATTTTCTGTGCAGCTAATGTCTGTGCCATTTATCATTACCCACTTTAAAAATGATGATTGAAGATCACGGTATTGAGCATGCTAAGGATAAGTATACACATTTAAGCCTCAAATGTTTCTGTTTGCATTGACCTGGATACTTACACCTATAGATAATGCATAACACTTAAATAACTGCATTTTTAGGCCATTCATCTATTTTTCTTTCTATTTTATTTGATATGACAGAGAAATTGAGAGGAGAGAGGGAGGGTGAGAAAGGAGGAGAGGGCTGCAAACCTATTTTACTGCTTCCCTGCAGGTAGGGAATAAGTGGGTATTCTCTTTATTTAAACCTAACACAACTCAGTTTTTTTTGTCTTCGGCTATATTTAAAAACCATTCATATAATATGAATTTAAGTACAAAACAACCATCCCTTTAAAATTATGTTAGTTTCAATTTCATGTATGGAAGTGGAGAATATTTTTAAAAATTATAGAACAAGCATATTTTTTTGAAAATATTTTATGGGATAGACTTATCAAGTCTCTCAGATTATACATAATGATAGTTTTGTAATCTATGCACATAGACATTGCCATGGAATAATATAAGTAAAAGGGCACAAATTCAAGCTCATAAAATTTTACAGAAGAGGAAGCTCTGTCCTGAATAAGTAATCCAGCTTGTTTCAGAGCTAGTTAACCACAAATCTGGTATTGCAACAGATTTTATGACATTTACAAACTCGTGTGTGTGTGCGCGCACGTGCGTGCGTGCATGCACGCTCCCGCGTGTGTGTGTGTGTGTGTGTGTGTGTGTGTGTGTGTGTGTGTGTGTGTATGTATATATTTCATTATGTCTTTCTAGGTAGATTGAAAGCATCTCAAAAAAAATTATGAGGCTCACCTGGACATTCCTACATGGAATCTGAGCAAGTCAGCCTTTAGCTAGAAAAGAGAGACACAATGGGCAGCTGGGCAGTGGCACAGCTGGTTAAGTGCACATGGCACAAAGCGCAAGGCCCAGCTTAAGGATCCTGGTTCAAGCCACTGGCTCCCTACCTGTAGGGGGGTCGCTTCACAGGCAGTGAAGCAGGTCTTCAAGTGCATATCTTTTGCTCCCCCTCTCTGTCTACCCCTCCTTTCTCCATTTCTGATTGTCCTATCCAACAACAACAATAAAAACAATGACAATAAACAAGGGCAACAAAAGGGAAAAAATTAAAAAAGAAAGAAAAGAGACACAATGGGAAAAGGTTGTTCTTACCTAGTCTTCTAGAAACAAGCACTTCTTGCTTGCTGTTACTTGCCAGCACCACTATTCCACAGAGAGTGAGCTTCAAAGTTTATCATTTAAACACACTGAATAGCCATTATCATAATTTCTGATTTCTGGAGTGCCTGGGAATCACCATTATAATTCTTTGCTTCTGTGAGTTTGACTACATTAGCATTAGCATTGGCATCTATAAGTAGATCTCATATTAAAGGTTCTTTCCAAAATTAAAAAAATAGTGAAAGTAAGCAAAACTGTGTGTGACCAATTCATAAGCATCTCCCTCTCACAGGCTAGATTAGTTCTCAGATCTGTAAGGAGAGTGTGACCCAACTACTCACATATTAGTGTAGCAATCTGGAGGGGGAGAAGATGCTCAGTTTCAAATAAAATATGTCATGGCTGGAAAAGGGACAGAAAGCTGTATCAGGGAAGAGAGTATCTCCTTAATATGAGGAAGGAGTATAAATATTATTGACTGTAAACCCCATCTATTTGATTTGGTCTGGGGCCTATATTCAGCTTAGGAGCCTATGTAACCTCTGCATCGATGTAGATATGAGCTCACATTCTGTGATCATGAGTAGGAAAGTTCCAAGCTGCCCCAATATCAGGACCCATCTTTCTCAGGTATAGCATAGAGTATGTTGTCCATCCTCCCTTCAGAGGATGGAACATTCTATAGTTGTTGATCCAAGTTGAAGGCAAGGTTCTATGGGGGGGGACCACAAAGGGGTCTTTTTATTGTTCCAGATAGAGATGACCTGTAACAATGGAGAGAGGGATTTATTTGAGGTCTGGGCCCATCATGTCTGTTTGGGAATCTCAGAACTCCTCAAAAAGGGCCCCAGCTGATAGGGTGGCCTGATAGTGACTAAAGAGTCATCATTAAAGTATGCCAGTCTCTTGCCCTTACTCAGCTTTTGCAGTCCTTGCTTTGCTAAGGTTAGCTTTGCAGTGAGTGAGAGAACTGTAAAAGGAAGTAGGTGAGGTAGGTATCTAAGTTTAATTAGGTACTATTTCGTTAGGAACTTTATACTGACTCACTGCATACTGTTGTGTAGTTTTGCTTTCAGGTATTTATTTTGCCCTAGTTTATGGATACATGTGAACATATGCTCTATTTCGTGGGACCTGGTCTATATCTAGGTTTTGGGACTTTGTTAGGGAGTGAACTGCCTGGAATGAAATTAGAAAATACTATGAAAGGGTTCCAGCCATGACATCACCTCCCCAGACAATAACTTGGATCCACCTGCATATCAGATTTGAGGCTTAGAGGGAAAAAAAAAAACTAGTAGAGCTACAGGCCCTTTGAAATATAACTAAAATATGCCTACTATCTATCTACAAAATGGAGGACCCCCCCCCAACACTTCATCTGCACTATTCCAGCCTTTAGGTTCATGATTGTTCAACAATTTGTTCAGCTTTGTATGTTAACTCTCTTTTCAGCCACCAGGTTTCAGATGCTACCATGATGCTGACCAGACTTCCCTGGACAGACAACCCCATCAGTGTATCCTGGAGCTCTGATTCCCCAGAGCCCCACCCTACTAGGGAAAGAGAGATGCAGGCTGGGAGTATGGATCGATCAGTCAACGCCCATGTTTTGCAGGGAAGCAATTACAGAAGCCAGACCTTCCACTTTCTGCATCCCACAATGACCTTGGGTCCATACTCCCAGAGGGATAAAGAATAGGAAAGCTGTCAGGGGAGAGGATGGGATATGGAGTTCTGGTGGTGGGAATTGTGTGGAGTTGTACCCCTCTTATCCTATGGTTTTGTTAGTGTCTCCTTTTTTAAATAAATAAAAAAATTAAAAATAAGATGGAGTTATATGTCACAGTGCATGACTTGACCATGATTCTTAGTCTATGACATTGTTGAAGTCACAAGGATATACTCTGATACAGAATTATAGAATTACACTGGTTGTGAAGGGGATTTGCATTTGGCAGGGAGAAAATAACATATTGTGCAGCTTGTCTGATGGAAATCACTTGAAGGTTTAAAGTTACTTAAGCTCAGGAGGTGGTCCATGCATAATTGCTTAACATTTTTTGAGGTACTTAACATTCATAGCCATAAGGTACTTAACATAAGCCATAATAACTAATAATCATGTCATTTTACATTCACACAGTAACTTTATGGCAAGTTCTCTGGTGATTTCTTATTCATGACAACATCCTAAAATCTACAACAGAGAACTTTGCAATTTTGAGACTCTTATTTCTTACCTTATTATCACAAAGTAAGAATGCCAATAAAAACTGCATTTTAAGACAATGTAAATAGGATTGCAATATATGTGTATATTCCTGAAAATAAAATAGACTGGTGAACTTATGAAAAAATAGTCATTATATCACTTCAAGACAAGTCAGATTCATTTGTAGGAAGTTAAGGCAATAAACAGGGATTTGGAGTGAACATAATGTGGTAAATTTGGAACAGCTGGAATTTCCCACAAAGAGAACCATTGCTTTGGTGAATGCTAAGTAATTTGACATTGGATGGTTGAAGCAGGAACAATCACCAGGGGTAGGTGTAGGAGGAGGATATACTCATTGAATTGGAATTTTGGTAGGTTTTAAAAAACAAAAACAGTTTTACAGATTTTAAAATAGCCTCATACTTTGTAAAAATTTAACTAAAATGCTCTATAATTTTAGTTAATAAAATAAATTCTGAAATCACTAGATCTTTTTAGTAAGATTCTTATCCTGATCAGAAATGTTCCCGGCAATTGTTCATTATTTGATCATGATGCTTGAACTATAGAATTGTTGTACAACATAGAAACTTAAAAAAAAAATTATAATAGAGATAGAGAAAAATAGAGAAGGGAGAGAGAGGTAGAGAGAAAGAGAGACAACCTACAGCACTGCTCCACCTCTTGTGAAGTTTCTCTCCTGAAGGCAGGGAAGATGTGGAATCTTAAGGATAAACCCTGTTACAGAATGATGACAGAATTATGCTGATGACCTGCTTAAATGAAAATTACTTTCTGCATCTATTCCTATAATCATAACATTAAGAAAGTCAGAATCTTCTTCCCAGTCAATTTATTTTTATTATAACCCCCATAAATAAGCTACAGTAGTATATTTGTGATTTGGAAATAAGATTCAGTTGACATTTCAAATTATTTTCAAATTATGTTAAAACCTTTGGTATGTGGAACATACTGTTTGGTGAGACAAACCCTGATTTCAGCTAATTTATTTCAGTGAAAAATCACTCGGATGCTCTGAATCAGAAATAAAGTTTGCCATACTTTATTTTTGGTTTTGCATTAATCATATATACATAGGCAATTACTTATAATTAATGCAATTCTATAATAAAACCACTTTTGGCAGCTTCCATGAAATACTTGTTCTTAGACATGCCTCATAAGAAAAGATGAAATATGTGACACATTTTAACATTCACCGTTATGTATATGAGCTAAATAAACTATGAGGCTGGAGGAAACATGGAATGATATGGTGTTAAGAAATGCCACTCTAGGGAGTCGGGCTGTAGTACGGTGGGTTAAGCGCAGGTGGCGCAAAGCACAAGGACAGGCATAAGGATCCCGGTTCGAACCCCGGCTCCCCACCTGCAGGGGAGTCGCTTCACAGGCGGTGAAGCAGGTCTGCAGGTGTCTATCTCTCCTCCTCTCTGTCTTCCCCTCCTCTCTCCATTTCTCTCTGTCCTATCCAACAACGACAACAACAATAATAACTACAACAATAAAACAACAAGGGCAACAAAAGGGAATAAATAAATAAAATAACTATTAAAAAAAAAGAAATGCCACTTTGAGTTATCTACTTAATCCCTAACTTCACATAGAATTGTATTCATAGCATTTTGGGACCATCTTAGCTCACTATATTGTTTGACCTTTAATATAACTTTTTTTTTTTTGGCTTTTCACATAGATGGAGAATGAATAATGGTGATGTTGATCTGACAAATGATCGATACACCATGGTAGGAGGAAACCTTGTTATTAACAACCCTGATAAACAAAAAGATGCTGGAATTTACTACTGCTTGGCATCAAATAACTATGGGATGGTCAGAAGCATTGAAGCAACTCTGAGCTTTGGATGTAAGTAACTGAAACTTTAAAAATGGTCATTGTATCTACCTAGGTAACATAAAAGTTAGATGTCATCATAATTAAGAGTTCAGTAAGAAGATATATTAAGATAATAAAGGAAAATGATGGATCAGGTCTTTAGATGAGCTATGTCTTCTAAGACCAATGGCTTTAACAGTGTAGAAAAAAAAAAGAGCAAAATACCATGACGGACACTGGAAAATAAACGAAGACCATGTTATGAAGGGTTGTGTATAACTTTCTAGAAACTAGCTTTGGGACTGAAGAGATAGATCATTTTGGAGGGTGCCTATTTCTGTGTACCACTTTGGAATGCTTACTATGTTAGTTTGTGGGAGGAAACTTCTGTGGCACCTCTCTCTCTCTTTCTCTCTCTCTCTCTGTGTAATCAAGTCTTTTAAAAAAAAGCTAGTATTGATAGAAACACTACATCATATATTCACAATGGGTTTACTACCACTCATATTTCAGAAACTGAAAATTTATTCTTGGCTCTACCATGCAAAATCATATTCTTCAGTATTTAATTTCACTTATTAAGAAAACTCTAAGGCTAGGGAGATATCATATGGTTATGTAAAAAAAAAATCTTTAGTGTCTGAGGCTCTGAGATCTCACATTTAATCCCAGAACACTATAATAAACCAAAGTTGAGCAGTGCTCTGGTATGGAAAAAAAAAGAGTGAATTAAATTTTAAGTAATTCAATAAATTCTTTAAGGCTTAAGTTAATTTTCCCTTAAAAAGTGATACTGAAATATATTTTAACAAAAAATCTGTTAATCTAAAAGTCAGAGGCTATTCTGGAAATAAACTTACTCACTGGGAGAGGGGTTGAACTGAATGATCTATTATGGTTTTGCATACCAATATTTGACATTTTTGCAGTTGGATTATAAAACAAAATAGTATTTTAAAAGAGCCCATATGATGATATTTTCCAGGAGGCAATAAAAAAGTTATGAAAACTATATTGGTAGAATAGCTATAGAAATGTGAACAATAAGCACAAGTCTTGAAGAAATAACAAATTACATTTCACTGAAGGAAAGACAAATTTAAATATTTTATAAAGAGGTGCAAGAAAAGTATCAGACATCCTGCTTGCTTTAAAAATTACATGGGAACAAGTAAAACCAGATTCAGGGACAAGAGGAAGTTTGAAATGATTGTTTCTAGTATGAAATGATTGTTTCAAGTGCAGGATTATGACAACATTGTTATTTGCATCAAAACATCCATTAAATGTTTGAGGATCAGGATGACTTTCAGGTGATCATCAGGACTAGAAATGTGGATTTGAAATGTTTTCTACAGAAAGCTAACACTTAGAGTGGCAACTTATTAAAATATGTTATTTGTGGAAGGTAGCAGAAATATGAGTATTTTTCATAGGTAAGGAAATGGAGTGAATGAATGGGGGTAGTGATTAAAACAGAATATGCATCAGTAAGTAAAACAAAAGACCAAACATTAGAATACCAGGCAACTAAGCAAAATGTAAGTTCTAAGTACATTTCAAAAATTTAAAGAAATGGTGGGGGTAGATAGCATAATGGTTGTGCAAAGAGACTCTTGAGGCTCCAAAGTCCCAGGTTCAATCCCCTGACCACTGTAAGCCAGAGCTGAGCAGTGCTCTGGTAAAAATAATAAATAAATAAATAATAAAATTTTTAAAATCTTGGAGCTGAGGACAAAAGAAAAATTTGAAAAGGAGTTAGGAACTGGCAATCTTTATGTTCACACCCTGCCTTTTATTTGTCCCTTCCCATCTCTGAAGTCCTCTCTCAGGAAGGGCTCTTCAGTGGCCCCAGTTTCACCAATTCAACTGAGAAGTGTTATTTCCCAAAGAGAATTAAAGATAAGCTTTATGAAACTCTCTCTTTCTATTGACCAGAAAGTGACTGTTTTATTATTACTATTATTTCTTCTTATTTTCATAATTAGATCTTGACCCTTTCCCACCTGAGGAACGCCCTGAGGTCAGAGTGAAAGAAGGGAAAGGAATGGTGCTTCTCTGTGATCCCCCGTACCATTTTCCAGGTAAATGCATTTTGTCTGTGTTCAAGAAATGGAATAATCAAGTCTTCTTTTCATAAAAATAATGGGGTGCTGTGAGTTGGCACACCTGGTTGAGCACACAAGAACCTGGGTTCAAGCTCTTTGTCCCACCTGCAGGAGAGAAGCTTCAGAAGTGGTGCAACAGTGTTGCAGGTGTGTTTCTCCTTCTATACTGCACCCTCCTTTCTCAGTTTCTCTGTCCTATCTAATGAAAAGAAAGGTTAAGAAAAGATGGCCAAGAGGAAAAACAAGGAGGATTTGTTGTGCAGGCACTGAGCCCAAGAAATAACCCTAGTGATAGTAAAAAAAATTTAAAAAATAAATAATTCACTTGCTCTATCATTTGCCTAGCAATACTGGTAGGTTACACAAGATCATAGATCGATGAGAAGGATTCATCAGGCAGGTTAAAGAGGGGAAAGTAAGTTTATTGGCATTTTGTTGAATGAGACTGAATGATAAGTTGAGGAATAGTTAAAGAGGTGAGAAACTAGCTGGCATAGTACTAACTGCCACAGGTTAAGTTGTAGTTCACAACTTATATATGTATAATAGGATATTCCAAGTAAATAGAAATTCATTTAGTTTTCAGGACCATATTTTTAATATATATTATTTATTTTCTCTTTTATTGCCCTTGTTGTTTTTTTATTGTTGTAGTTATTGATGTCATTGTTGTTAAGACAGAGAGGAATGGAGAGAGGAGGGGAAGACACAGAGGGAGAAAGATAGACACCTGCAGACCTGCTTCACAGCTTGTGAAGTAAGGGGGGGCTGAAACCAGGATTCTTAAGCCTGTCCTTGTGCTTTGTGCCACATGTGCTTACCCCTCTGCGCTATATCCCAACTTCTTCGGGACCACATTCTTTGAGATTTCTCAAGTCTGTTCGCATCTGTCATATCTTGACTATCTGCTTGGTGTGGAATTGGAAATTCTTTGTCAAAGTGGTCTACTACTTAGTGTAGAGTTAGGGATTTTATTTAGTAAAGATTTCTATTGGGGGGGCATGGGCAGGCAGTGTTGTACCTGGTTAAGTGCACATAGTACTAAGCACAGGGATCTGCGTTCAAACCCCTGGCTCCCCACCTGAAGGAGAGATACTTCACAAGCAGCGAAGCAAGGAAGCAGGTCTACATGTATCTTATCTTTCTCTCTCCCTCTCAGTGTTTCTCTGTCCTATCCAATAAAAACTATAAAGAAAAAAAGGCTCCAAGAGCAGTGGATTTGTAGTGTTGGCATCAAACCCCAGCAATAACCCTAGAGGCAAATACATGAATAAATAAATAAATAAATAAATAAATAAATAAATAAAACAAATATTTCTATCAGATTAGATCACAGCTAGAATCTCATCTGTAGGAATGGTTTCTGACTCGTAGATGTCCAGTTATGCTACCCTGACATTCTTAGGCTTTGAGCTGGGCAATGACAATGTAATTACTGATTTTATACCACAGAAATTTGTACATAAATTAGACTCAGTATTTGCCTAACCTGTAAATGCCAACTATCACAGTGACAAATGTTTTATATCTTATAGTTTTAGTATTATCATATCTTACTTTAAATTGTGTGTATAGCCACACAAAGCCCTGCATATATTCTTTTTCATATATATATGATACATTTTGTAGGATATTCTGTTTATCAAATAATGGTATTTTCTCTAATCATTGTAGGTAAATGAATATTGATTTGTAAGTATAGGACATATCATTTACAATGCTATTGTAACCTTTTAGTGATAGTTACTTTCCTTGAAGAATTTCCAATTGGTGCTCCCCCTGGTACTGTGGTGTTCTTGTGCTGTGCCAGGGTTCTTACCCAGGCCAGGCACACACTTTACTGAGTTAGCTATCCCTCAGCCCATTTTTCTCATTTATGCATAGGAAAAAGATCCAGGAAGGAAATCTCATATTTCATAATCCATTACATGTTTCTATGGATTTGGGTGCTCCACAGTTTCTTACAAAGGGAAAAATTAAACTCCCATTCACACGAGTTTTTATAATAGTACAGATGTATACCAATTTTATAATAATGTTTGAATCCTAATATACTATAGGGAGTTTATCAAATATTAGATAAATGAGAATATGAATGTAAATTAGTGTGTTCATTGAATTGATAAATGTCTGGTTGTTACTGTTTTAGGAAAAGCTAAAATTACCTATTTTGCATTGTATTAAATTACAATCAGTAGTTCATGAATGCCTAAGGGAAAATTTTTTACCCTTCAGAAATGAGAAAATGGGGCTGGATGGTAGCACAGTGGGTTAAGCACACATTGCGCAAAGTGCAAGGGCCTGAGTAAGGATTCCGGTTCGAGCTGCCAGCTCCCCACCTGCAGGGAGATTGCTTCACAAGTGGTGAAGCAGGTCTGCAGGTGTCTATCTTTCTCTCCTCCTTTCTGTCTTCCTCTCTTGATTTCTCTCTGCCCTATCCAACAACAACAATAGCTATGACAACTATAATAACTACAATAAGGGCAACAAAATGGGAAAGATGGCCTCCAGGAGCAGTGTATTCATAGTGCAAGCACCGAGCCCCAGTGATAACCCTGGATGAAAAAAAAAAAAGATATGAGAAAAAAATTAGTGGTTTGTCCTGGAGGCGATATAGTGGATAAAGTGGATAAAACACTGGACTCTCATGTGTGAGTTCCTGAATTTGACCCTTACCATAATATGCGCCAGAATAATGCTTTGGTTCTCTCCACTCATCTTTCTAATCTATAAATAAACTTTTAAGAAAAAAAGAAAAGAAATATAATACTTTTTTGTCATTATAACCATTAGAATTGATTTGTTGTATTTCACAAAAAGACCATATATTTGTATAATGAAGGAAAGGATACAGAAAAAAGTCCATTATTCAAATGATGGGTACCATTTACAAAATACAGAATCCATAATGAAACATATGTGTACATTTTAATTAAGAATAGAAATATTTTCTATATTTATTTATTTTAGATACAGAGAGAAATTTAGGAGGGAGAGACAGAGAAGAAGGGTTAGAGACACACCTGTGGCATTGCATCACCACTTATGAAGCTTCCTTCTGCATATGAGGACCAGGGCCTTGAACCTTGCATCTTGTGCATGGTAACATGTGCTCAACTAGGTGCGCCACCACCAAGCCCCCAGATAGTAATATTCTTTAAAAAAAAAAAACTAACTTCCTTCTTGTTAATTATTGAGAAGGAATCTCAATAGATTGTAAAGATCAACAAAAATAAACACAAAATGGAAGGACATTCTAAAGAATATATGTGTTCACAGTATAACTTACTATGAATTTCATTCTAAACAGCTTGAAATATCGTTCATGGTGTCAAAGGACTGTAGTGATTCATTTGATAGTTTATTTCTGTTCTGTTGAGGTTAATTAGAAAGGAAGGAACTCTTTTTTACTCTAAAAATTTTTGCAAATTATGGGCTGGGTGGTGATGCTCCTGGTTGAGCACACATGTTATTATGTATAAGGATCTGGGTTCAAAACCATGGTGCCCACCTGCAGGGGGGGAAGTTCCAATAGTAGCGAAGCAGTGCTGCAAGTGTCTCGCTTTATCTTCTCTGTATCTCCTTTCTCAACTTCTTTTTTATTTCTTTTACTATCTTTATTTATTCATTGGATAGAGACAGCCAGAAATTGTGAGGGAAAGGGGAGATAGAGACAGGGAGAGACAGAGAGAATCCTGCAGCACTACTTAACCACTTGCAAAGCTCTCCCCCTGCAGGCGGGAACTGGGGACTCAAACCCAAGTCCTTGCATATTGTAACTAACATGTGTGCCATCACACTACCAAGTCAAAAGAAACGAAGAGAAGAGAAGAGAAGAGAAGAGAAGAGAAGAGAAGAGAAGAGAAGAGAAGAGAAGAGAAGAGAAGAGAAAAGAAAAGAAAAGAAAAGAAAAGAAAAGAAAAGAAAAGAAAAGAAAAGAAAAGAAAAGAAAAGAAAAGTGGTGGAGGGAAGGGAGAGGGGAGATGACTGACGACTGCTAGGAGCAGTGGATTCATTGGCACAGGAACCAAGCTCCAGCAGTAATTCTGCTGGAAGAAAATATTTGCAAATTATTCATCTATGGAATATTTCAAGAGTATATATTATTTAGCAAGGCTGGATAAATAATTTCAAAGTAATATAATAAACCTGACCAAAAACACTGCAGTGGGCCAAAAAAAAAATTTGGCCAATACTTGAGGCAAAGGAAAGAAATCGCAGACATTTGTCAATAAAAGGAGCGTTTCTTAAACAGATACTCTTGTTTCTCCTAAAATATTGATTTACATTAATTCTTAAGTCAGTCAGCACAAAGTAGGTGTTGATGATTTTCAGATTCCAATATTATCTCGGTCCTCCTCATACATCTGTTTTGAGTGAGGCACATAAAATGTTTTAGGTTTAAAATAAACTGAGTAATAGAGTGATAAAATAGCCAGACCAGAGTGTTATGAATTCTTGAATTAAAATATAGGTCCAAATATTCTCATAAATGTGGTGTACTTAGACTATTCTGACTATATTTGTATATGGCTATATTGAAAACATTATGTTGTTAATAAAAAAAAAAGTGACATCGACCAGTCAACGCCCATGTTCAGCGGGGAAGCAATTACAGAAGCCAGACCTTCCACCCTCTGCAACCCACAACGACCCTGGATCCATACTCCCAGAGAGATATAGAATGGGAAGGCTATCAGGGGAGGGGATGGGATATGGAGATCGGGTTATGGGAATTGTGCAGAATTGTACCCCTCTTATTCTATGGTTTTGTTAATGTTTCCTTTCTTAAATTAAAAAAAAGTGGCAAAGAAATTTTTACTTTGATATCATGCTTATTGTAGGTAATAATAGAAATCATTGAGAGATACCGATTTTTAGGTGACAATAGAAAAAAGTGTTTCAAATTAGGCAGTTTCACAGTCTCTTTTAGGATGTACTATAAATATTCTTGTGTATCAAAAGTATATGACATTTTTATTCATTTTAAGAATCCAATCTGGCAATTTAAATATTCTCTTCAAATTTTTCCTATTCTTATTTTTGTCTGGCTTTTATCTGATTCTAAATTAGAATATGAATAAACATAGAATGATAGATGCACTCTTAGAAAGATATATGTTAAAAATTATAACACTGAGGGGAGACTATGATGGTTTAAATTTTTTTAATTTTATTTATTTATTTATTTATTTATTTTTCATTTATAAAAAGGAAACACTGACAAAACCATAGGATAAGAGGGGTACAACTCCACACAATTCCCACCACCAGAACTCCATATCCCATTCCCTCCCTTGATAGCTTTCCTATTCTTTATCCCTCTGGGAGTATGGACCCAAGGTCATTGTGGGATGCAGAAAGTGGAAGGTCTGGCTTCTGTAATTGCTTCCCACTGAACATGGGTGTTGACAGGTTGATCATACTCCCAGCCTGCCTCTCTGTTTCCCTAGTGGGGCAGGGCTCTGGGGAATTGGAGCTCCGGGACACATTGGTGGGGTTGTCTGTCCAGGGAAGTCTGGTCAGCATCATGGTAGCATCTGGAACCTGGTGGTTGAATAAAGAGTTAACATATAAAGCCGAACAAATTGTTAATATATAAACAAATTGAGTTAACATATAAAGCCAAAAAAAAAATCATGAACCTAAAGGCTGGAATAGTGCAGATGAAAAGTTGGGGGGTAGTCTTCATTTTGTAGATAGCTAGTAGGCATGTTTTAGTTATATTCCAAAGGGCCTGTGGCTATACTGGTTTAAATTTTATCTCTCTTTTTACTTTATTTGTATTTTCTATCAACCATTTTAATTGACTACTTTTGTACTAAATTTTTTAAAATTATATAGGAGAATAATAATATTAACTTCATTCTCTGATACTGCATATTGATGGAGAAAATTATATACCCAACCTAAAGGATTCCTTTGTTATTACTCCCTAGGTTTTTCGGATTTTTTAGGAGGGAGTCATCACCATGCCTTCACTGCTCTAGGGATTGGGGGGAATCGTCACCATGTCTGTACCACTCTAGGCATACTGAAAAACAGAGAGAGAGAGAGAGAGAGAGAGAGAGAGAGAGAGAGAGGGAGAGAGAGAGAAGCCACAAGAGGGACTGGATTTCCCTCCAATTCTTTGGGGGTCCAGGCTTGAATCTGGGTCACATGAGGAATAAAGCAAGCTCACTAGCCCAGTGAATTATTTTGCTAACCCTTGAAAATGTGCAAATCTTTTATATTTTTGTAATGACGGTCTCTATAGCACTCTTTTGGCAGTTTTTACAGCCACTGTGATTTCCCTAATGTAAAAATGTGGTGTCATAATTATACAAGTTTTAAAATATATTGACATTCCAATAACTTGCATTTAAAATTTTATCTAACTTAACCCAAGATAGTTATTCTTTTTTTATCATAGTAGCTGAATTTTATTTATTTATTTATTTATTTTAAATGCGTAATATTTTCCAGTCTTCCAGATAACAGTACAACCCCCACTAGGTTCTCCTCTGCTATCATGTACCTAAATTTTAAATTACAACAAATATTAGAGTGTGGTAACAGTATTTCAGAAATCCTGAGTTTGGTCTAAGGTAGAAGAAATAGGAAAAACAAGATCAGTAGGAGAACTCTACTTGGCAATATGATAGAGTTGTAGTGCACAATAAAATTATTAATATTAGGGGGCAGGGCAGTACTGTAGTAGCACACATGGCGCAAAACGCAAGGTCCTTACATATACTGAATATGCAGCACATAGAGCATTTGTAATATATTAGAAATGATATACTGTTAATAATTTTTTTGCCACCAGGGTTATTGCTGGGGCTTGATTCCAGCACTAAGAATCCACTGCTCCTGGGGGCTATTTTTCCCATTTTGTTGCCCTTATTGTGGTTGTTATTATTATTATTGTTATAGCTATTGTTGTTGGATAGGACAGAGAGAAATTGAGAGAGGAGGGGCAGACAGAGAGGGGGAGAGAAAGATAGACACCAGCAGACCTGCTTCACTGCTTGCAAAGTAAACCCCTGCAGTTGGGGAGCTGGGGGCTCGAAACAGGATCCTTACTCCAAAGGTAGTTATTCTTAAGGTGTTCCTAGTGGTAGCTGTCTTAACATATCATGGTGTTTTAGAGGAAACTCATGCTTTTTTAAAATTTTATTTATAAGAGGGAAATATTGGCAAGACTTTATGATAGGAGGGTACAGTTTCCACCCCCAAAACTCCATATCCAATCCCTTTCCATGATAATTTCCCTATTCTTTATCCCTCTGGAAGTATGGACCCAGGATCATTATGGGGTGCAGAAGGGGAACTCATGTTTTTTGAGAAGGAGGTACTGCATAGAATATGCTCATGTATATCATCGCAATGTGTAACTTCTTGAGAGTCATTCCTTCCTAAAAGCAGGAATAGGAGATAGGAAGGGAATAATGGTGGAAGAAAGAATATATTACGAGGTAATTCAGCTTCTGGCTTAAGTAACCTGCATGTGTTTACTCAGCTCAAGAAATTACCTGTGGTTAGAGTTAGCATATGATATACTTTGCAATATCTAAGAAAACTAGTAATATGTCTTTCTGCTTTTGCAGTTTCACGTGTTAATATGGCAGAATAAGTAACATAAACTAATTTCTAAATTTAAATTCTATAATTTAAAATAGAAATACAGATAGAAAAAGATATAAAACCGTAGTGCAGTTAATAACCTTTTTTTCTTTATATTTTCATTAGTGATTTAACTGTGCTTTTCAATATTATAAGACTACAGGGATATAGTTTCACAGTATACCCACCACCAAAGTTCTGCGTTCACCTCTTATAACCACCATAGTTCACACAAATTCTTAGAGAGATAGTCTGGTTACTTTTATTTTCTCAAGCTTATACACTTCAGCTATCTATATTCTACTTAAGAGTAAAAACTATCCAATTTTTTTATTACTTTACTTATTTCTCTAAACATAATCACCTCCCAATCTATCTACATTGTCAAAAATGATATGTTATCTTATTTTACCATTTTACCTGATCTTAGTAATGCAGTAGGAAAGATGGATAATGAGTCTTGGAATTATCAGACCTGGATACAAAATCCTAATTCTGTTTAAAAGTCATAAAATTCTAGCAAGTCACTTGCTATCTCTTAAGTGTCATTTAGACTGTCAATGAAATAAGAGTATTAACTGTCCATAAAATAATTTACAAAGATAGATGTAATTATTTAGCACTATGTTAACATTAGCTCTAAATATGGTAGTTTTAAGAGAAATTATGGTTTGTCTTGACCTAATTCCAAAATTGTCTCTATATCTGCCTAGATTAAATTATGTGCTATCTTATTACTGAAAAACATAATTTTTACTTTTAGAGAAAGTCTTAATATTTAGTAGCCAACTTTTTTGCTTTCTAGATGATCTTAGCTACCGCTGGCTTCTAAATGAATTTCCTGTATTTATCACAATGGACAAACGAAGATTCGTGTCTCAGACAAATGGCAATCTCTACATTGCAAATGTGGAGGCATCCGATAAAGGCAATTATTCTTGTTTTGTATCCAGCCCTTCTATAACAAAGAGTGTATTCAGCAAATTTATCCCACTCATCCCACTACCGGAACGTAAGTATGTTATTTGTTTCTTTCTGTTTCTTTAAGGTGGTCTGCTTACAGTAATGATAATATCTAACTGGCTACTCAGGTACAGTTTGAAATTGTATCTTTCTTAGCTTGTCAAATAAAGAAAATTTATATCATAAAAGTGGTTGATTTTGGACTAAGTTGCTTCTAGTTCAGTGACCAGTAAGTTGTTTCATTATCCAATTATCAGATACAACGGCTATCACCAGCATCTGTTTTTTGTTTGTTTGTTTGTTTTTTGGTTCATGAACATTTCTCCTTTTTAGTAAGCACAGAAGAGAGAACAAATAATTTAATCAGAATAAAACATAGTGATTACATGTCGTTTTCGACGGGTTAGGTTGTTTTCTCCGGGCTGGCTTCACGGGCGGGTAACAGACGACCAGGGACTCATAGTTGAGCTGTAGGCAGTATCTCTTTATTCATGCAGGACGCAGCACAATCTAAGACGAGCTAAGCTAAACTCAAGGTAAAGTACTCTAAAACTCACAATGCTGTCTTTATATATACTTGCCAAGTAGGGTGGAAACAGGGTGTGACATAGAGAGGGTGGAGAGAAAAGTGACTGGTGACAATCAGAGTGTGACAAGGAGAGGATCAGGGTGTGACAAGGAGGGGGGGTGGAGCAAAAACATATCATGAAACAGTGGGGATTGAACCAATGCCCTGGAGGGAGGTACTTGTTAACAGCGGTTATATAAATAGAATGAAGTGGTTATGTAAATAGAATAGTGTTAAGCAGGGGGGATTTAAACCAAATGAAACAGAAAGGGTCTCATGCATACCAACAATTCCCCCTTTCTTTTTAACTAATGGCCATTGTGGAGTGAACAGAAACGTATATCGTACAGGCGTTTTCAAAATAACTGGCATAAGACATGGAAAACAAAATAGGCGAACAGCAATAACCAGTGTGATGCCAAGTGGAGCTTTTCTTGCCTCAAAGGGCAAGGCCTAGCAGGTGAAAGGGCATTTCTTGCCTCTGGGAACGCTTCATGCCTCTGGGGGCATCTCTTGCCTCAAAGGGTGTTTCCTGCCTCTGTGGGCATCTCTTGCCTCTTGGGGCGCTTCATGCCTCTGTGGGAATAACCTAATAAGGAGGGGGAGTTTTCTGCCTCTGGGACAGAGCCTGCAGGCGAGGGGACATGGTCTATAAAGTCTCAAGGCAATTGGCTGAAGTTAGTCTTTGAGAAACACAGCTGTGTGTACCAGTAAGTCCGATGGAGGTGTCAGTCCAAAGTAGCTGACCACAGAAGAAAATGCTGGAGGATGAAACGCTGCACGTCTGTCTCGATGGGGAATGTTGGCCACCAGAATTCTGCTTTTCTGTAGAGAGTGAGCTTTCGAGTCTGTGAATCTGTTTCTTCAGGTCGTGCCAGGTCACATTATTGGTTTCCGGGGGCGATGTCAGAGAACAGGGGTCCAAATGGATTTCCGGGAATTCCATTTGAGTAGATGCTTTTTCATGTGAAGACTTGACAGCTGAAATTCACTTACTTGTCAAACAAAACTTGTAGCAGATTAGAAGTTTACTATCATTGATAACTCCATTATAATTGGAAGTCCTTTCTAGTATCATTTCAAGGTTGTTAAAACACTTTAAACTCAATAAAATGTGGAAAGGTAAACAGAAGAACCACGGTTAAAAGCCTTAGGCATGATAATAATTAACATAATCATTGCACTATCTGCCCCACCCATAACTCATACAGTTTTCAGGATTAAACGTTTCAGATTCATGTCAAGACGTAAAAGAGAAATCATAGGAGGGAAAAAACAATTTTTGAATTGTTTCTGGATGTCTCTAGAAATCATGGCTGCGTCCAGCATTTTTTTTTTTAAGTCAATGTCAAACAAAAATTCAGTCATTCAAATCATTCTCTTATGAAACGCAACTTGAACCAGATTATCAAGATCTCACCATGTAGGATTAAGAATCCCCGGAGGGTGACCTAGTTCAAAAAGCTCCTCGAAATTCCATTTAGGGTGCTTCGGACTGTTCCTGCTGGATTGCTTCAGGCACCCATTTTTAAAAGTGTCTTCCCATCGAAGAAAGAATCCAATCAGGAGAGTAGAACTAACCACGTGTCTCCATACTTGGGAACTGCCAGGGTACTGGAGAATGCTCTTCAAATTAGAGTAGTCCTTCTCCACGGGGAACATTCGAGAAGAAGTCCAGAAAGTCCCAGGGGAAATCCCCATGCATATCCCAAGTTCTATGATCACAGTCATAAAGAACCAAATTGTGGCCCGGAGCAAAATGTAGTCCTTTTCCTCAGGAAACATGGGAGAGGGAATCCAGAAAGTCCAAGGAGAAATCTCCGTGCATCTCCCAGGCTCTATGATCCCGGTCATAAGAAACCAAAGTTCCCAGTCAGGGAACCGAAATGTGGCCCAGAGTAAAATGTTCCAGAGACAGACTAACTGTCTCATGATGAAACAGTAGAGGCTTTGGCAAACCTCTTCGTAAGTAAAAGAGAAGACCATAGTGCATAGGTAGGCAAAGTCTTCACTTATCTGGGAGTTGCGCAGGTCTGGCCCCACGTTGGGCGCCATATGTCGTTTTCGACGGGTTAGTTTGTTTTCTCCGGGCTGGCTTCACGGGCGGGTAACAGACGACCAGGGACTCATAGTTGAGCTGTAGGCAGTATCTCTTTATTCATGCAGGACGCAGCACAATCTAAGACGAGCTAAGCTAAACTCAAGGTAAAGTACTCTAAAACTCACAATGCTGTCTTTATATATACTTGCCAAGTAGGGTGGAAACAGGGTGTGACATAGAGAGGGTGGAGAGAAAAGTGACTGGTGACAATCAGAGTGTGACAAGGAGAGGATCAGGGTGTGACAAGGAGGGGGGGTGGAGCAAAAACATATCATGAAACAGTGGGGATTGAACCAATGCCCTGGAGGGAGGTACTTGTTAACAGCGGTTATATAAATAGAATGAAGTGGTTATGTAAATAGAATAGTGTTAAGCAGGGGGGATTTAAACCAAATGAAACAGAAAGGGTCTCATGCATACCAACAATTACAGGGCTGGGGAAACATTGTAGTGGTTATTCAAAAGACTTTCATGCTTGAGGCTCCAAGGTCTCAGGTTCAAGTTCCAGTACCACTAAAAGCCAGAGCTGAGCACTGTGCTCTGGTCTCTCTGTCTTTTTCTCTGTATCTCTCTCTCTCTCTCTTTCTCTATTAAAATTTTTCTATTAAAATAAAAAAATTAACTTAGTGATTTGCCTGAAATTGCCATATTCTCTATCTACTTTGAACAAGTGGTTTTGTTCCTTCAGACCATTTATTTTTCTTTTAACTTGTATTTCATGATACTTTGTGTCTATTTGTCTTTTTAGCCTCATACATTATAACACATAGTCACATTGTAGCTTCAATTTATTTTGTCATTTTGATACTGTTAATTCAGAAACTAAAAGTCTATTATATCTTTTAGGACTGATGTATGGATATATGATGCTAAGTGTGTATATTGATAAACAAAGTGTTATCTAAAGAGTTGTTTTTCTCTTTTCACATCTATTTCCCTCTTTTTGGTTTGTTTTACTCTTTATTTTTTCTCTTCTTTTTTTTTTTTTAATTTTTTACTTATAAAAAGGAAACATTGACTAAACCATAGGATAAGAGGAGTACAACTCCACACATTTCCCACCACCAGAACTCTGTATCCCATCCCCTCCCCTGATATCTTTCCTATTCTTTAACACTCTGGTAGTATGGATCCAAGGTCATTGTGGGATGCAGAAGGTGAAATGTCTGGCTTCTGTAATTGCTTCCCCGCTGAACATGGGCATTTACAGTTCGATCCATACTCCCAGCCTGCCTGTCTCTTTCCCTAGTGGGGAAGGGATCTGGGGAAGTGGAGTTCCAGGACACACTGGTGCGGTTGTCTGTCTAGGGTAGTCTGATCGGCATCATAGTAGCATCTGGAACCTCGTGGTTGAAAAGAGAGTTAACATACAAAGCCATACAAATTGTTAATCAATTATGGACCTAAAGGCTGGAATAGTGCTGATGAAGAGGTGGAGTGTCCTCCATTTTGTAGATAGCTAGTAGGCATATTTTAGTGATATTCAAAAGGTCCTGTGGCTATACTCGTTTTTTTTTTTTTTTTCTTTTTCTATTTTCCCCTGAGCCTGAAATCTGTTATGCCAGTAGATCCAAGTTTTGGACAGACAGCAGAAAATTGAGAGTAAAGGGGAGATAGAGAGGGAGAAAGATAGATACATGCAGCAGCACTGCTTCACCACTTGTGAAGCTTTCTCCCTACAGGTGGGGACTGAGGACTTGAACCCAAGTCCTTGTACATTGTAACATGTGCACTCAACCAGGTGAGCCACCACCTAGTCCTTCTATTTCCCTAGTTCCTACTTACTTCCTTTTTTTTTTTTTTTGTTTGCCTCCAGGGTTATTGCTGGTGTTTGGTGCCTGCACCACGAAGCCAGTGCTCCTGGAGGCTATTTTTTCCCTTTTGTCGCTCTTGTTGTTTAATCATTGTTGTGGTTATTATTATTGTTGTTGTTGTATAGGACAGAGAGAAATGGAGAAAGGAGAGGAAGACAGAGAGGGGGAGAGAAAGATAGACACCTGCAGACCTGCTTCACTGCTTGTGAAGTGACCCCCCCTACAGGTGGGGAGCCAGGGGCTCGAACTGGAATCCTTAAGCCAGTCCTTGCACTTTGCTCCATTTGCCCTTAACCCACTGCACTACTGCCTGACCCCCTTATTTCCCTCTTGATTTCACCTTCTGTTTTTTTCTTCTTCATTTCTTTTCTGTCTTTGTCTTGCATTCTCTTCTCTTTTTACTTCCCTTCTTACTCCTTTTCTTTCTACTTTTCTTCCCATCCTGAGTTGCATGAGACACAATAGCCTATACATCTTTAAAGACAATGATTTATTTTTATTTTTTATTTCTTTATTGGGAATTAATGTTTTACATTCAACAGTAAATACAATAGTTTGTACATGCATAACTTTCCCCAGTTTCCCATATAATAATACAACCCCCACTAGGTCCTCTATCGTCCTTCATGGACCTGTATTCTCCCCACCCACCCACCCCAGAGTCTTTTACTTTGGTGCGATATGCCAATTCCATTTCAGGTTCTACTTGTGTTTTCTTTTCTGATCTTGTTTTTCAACTTCTGCCTGAGAGTGGGTCTGGCACAGAGCCACAAATACCATAATGAGCCATTATGGATGGGTTGGGTGGGGGACATGACAATGAGCAATAGGACTCTTAGAAGCAAAGCACCAACCTTATATGTGTGAGGCACGGTGTTTGATCCCCAGCACTGGATGGAAATCAAAAATACAACTCTTTGGTTCATAGAGAGGCACTTTGCTTTCTTTATCTCATACTTATCCATGTGTGTGTGTGTGTGTGTGTGTCTGTGTGCATATCTAAATTATATGTAATTATATATATATATGTAAATGAGCCAGTATGACTAAAAAGGTTTGGTAAAATTTATTATATTATACTATATATATATATATATCCCAGTACTTGTATAACAGAAAAGCTCTTCATGTTGAAATACTTATCCTCCAAAAAATACAATGTTAAGTAAATACCATTCTGTTTGAAAATTAGTGAATGTTTGTGTTTTTCTTAACATTAGGAACAACAAAACCATATCCTGCCGATATTGTAGTTCAGTTCAAGGACATATATGCATTGATGGGCCAAAATGTAACTTTAGAGTGTTTTGCCCTTGGCAAGTGAGTATGCCTACATTTTTTATTAACATAATAAAATATATTGTTTGACAATACTTCCTGAAATGCATGATGTAAATGCTTAGCTGCAAACATCAAGTAATTGTCTTTGCTATGAGCCTTTGACTTTTTGTATCTCTTATTTCAGTCCAGTCCCTGATATCCGATGGCGCAAAGTCCTAGAACCAATGCCAAGCACAGCTGAGCTCAGCACTTCTGGAGCTGTTCTTAAGATCTTCAATATTCAGCTAGAAGATGAGGGAACATATGAGTGTGAGGCTGAAAACATCAGAGGGAAGGACAAACATCAAGCAAGAATTTATGTTCAAGGTAGATAGTATTTCATCTTTTTTTTGTAAGTTTTATCATCTTATTTAAATCCATTTATGTACTTGAAAAACTTACAGAACAATTAATAGTTGTAGAAGTCATATGTTTAATATAGAGTTAGCAATGGGTTGATAGTAATGTCATTGATAATTTTCAGAAGTTCAATTAAGATATTATTTTGCCTTATCGTTCTCTTTGTTCAATACCATTTATTTCTTTAAGGACATACGTTTTGCATTACGATTTAGTTCTAGACTATAGTTCTGGGGACCAAGAGGTAATGCAGTCCATATGATGCCCTGGGTTTGATGCCCAATAGGGCACATGAGCACCATAGACAGCATGAAAGGAGACTAGTGAATGACAGAGTGGTACTGTGAAGTTTCTCTCTCTCTCTCTTTTCGCTCACAAGGAAAATAATTTTAAGAAGCATGAAAAAGGTAGCCCATGGAAGCCACTTAATTATTATCACACATGCCAAAGTCCCTGTTTTTGTTTTTTTTTTTTTGTCTCTGGACACACACACACACACACACACACACACACACACACACACACACACACAGGTTAAGAGCACTACTCTGGTGTATGCAGTGCTGGGATCAAACCTGAGGCACTGTATTTGCAAGTCCTGCATTCTACCTGCTGAATCGCTTCCATATCTGCTCTCATACTGATTTTGAAATGCATAATGACCAATATATTTTACAAAAGGTCAACTAAATACACTATTCAACCTCGAGATTTTTAAAAATTTTATTAGTGTGTTAATGGTTTGCAGTATTCTCCTAAATGCATAGGAACAGCTTCTCATCTCCCCTTGATTGGTGTCTAGGAGACATAACAGGACCACAATGACTCCTTATCCTGTTCCTTTTCTTCTTTACCCAGAGACCTTTGCTTTGATGCAATATACCATACCCAGTCCAAGTTTCACCTTATGTCCTCCCTTGTTGTCCTTTATTCTTAAGTTATAGCTTTAAGTGAGACCATTTGGTATTGGTCTTTCTCTTTATGGCTTATTTTATTCAACATTATGTCTTCAAATTCTGACCCTGATATTACAAAGAAGATGACCTCATCATTTTGAACAGCTGTATAATACTTCATTGTGTATATGTACCATACTTCTTTAGCCATTTATCTGTCATTGGGCATTTGGAATGCTTCCAAGTCTGAGCTGTTATAATCTGTATTGTGTTGAACATTGGTTGCCAGGATAGCCTGAGGGTGCTTCTTCCCGAGTAAGTGCTCTCTGGGTTGGAGAGAACTCGACTGAAGCCAACTTAGGCTGCTGTGTGGGAGAGGGATCAGGAACTTGTGCCAGGCTAACGCAGGAAAGAGACTCTGGGACTCTCAGAGCCAGAAGGCAATTCAATGTTTAATCAGAAGAGAAACTGTATTTATACTCGCCAAGAAGGAAATAGTAGGGTGGAAAACAGGATGTGACATAGAGAGGGTGGAACAAAAAAAAGAGTGCAAACTAGTGGTGGAAAACAGGGTGTGAATAGGAGAGGGATCTGAAGGAAAAGAGAGTTTGAACCAGTGGGGATTAAATGCCCTGTAGCCAGGGCGGTTCCCACATAAAACAGTGATTATGTAAATAGACCACAGTGTTAAGCAGGGGGGAGCTGGTGCACTGCCCACCAGTTTTTATGCATAGTTCTTTTGTGATAGGTATTTTTGTTTTCCCTGGGGAAAATCCCTAAGAAAAGAATGGCTCAGTCATAAGGTAGGTGCATTTCTAGAGTTCCAAACTACTTTCCAAAGGATCAGACCAATTTATATTCCCACCAGCAATGTAGGAGACTTCCTTTCTCCCCACAACCTCTCCAACAATTGGTTTTTCTATCCTTTCTAATGTGTGATATTCTAACAAGTGTACTACACTTGGTCTTAGCCAAAATGCCGAGAAGCAATTCTCACAGGTGTAAAGTGGTATCTAACTGTTGTTTTTATTTTCATTTCCATGATCTTCATTGACTTTGAGCATTTTTCATATGTCTGTTGGCCCTTTGGATCTCTTCTTTATAGAAAATTCTGCACATACCTTATCCCTATTTTTCAATGGGGTTGTCTTTTTTTTTTTTCTGAGTTTGGTAAATTATTTGTGTATTTTATTTTTAGCATATCCTGAGTGGGTTGAACATATCAATGACACAGAGGTGGACATTGGCAGTGACCTCTATTGGCCTTGTATTGCCACAGGGAAGCCCATCCCTACAATCCGATGGCTGAAAAATGGTTATGCGGTATGTATGTATATCCAGTAGTTTGGATAGTTCTTCAGTCCACATTCTGGTGACATGTCCAGATGGTTGGGATAAATTTCATAGCAGCATTGATAGGGTTGAAGCTACCTGGGTTCTGAAATAAAATGTTGGCTCAGAAAAGAAAACAAAAAAATGAACAGAACTTACCTTTTTTAAACTTAAAACAATTTTCTGAATTCTTTCTCCCTTGTTATTTTTTCCTTTGTTCCTCTTTTTACCCATATTCCTACACTTCCAACTCCACTACCTGCTTTGTCCTCTGTTTCTTTCCACTGTTTCCCTGACCCCACAGAAACAGGTAAGAGCGGAGTTCCCACCTTTGGCCCTGGGAACAAGTAACAGCAGTGGGGCCCTTCTCTGCCTTCCCACTGCAATCTCCCAGCTGGGCTAAGAGGGAAAAGGTGAACTCAGCTCTGTAGGATGACTAGAACAAGAGCCACTGGGCATGGTAAGTGGGCTTTACTTTCCCTGGCCATGAAAATCTCACACACTCAGCTCAGTTAGCAATTGGGGCAGAAGTAAATGTATCTAGATTAAAAGGGAACCAATTCCAAACCTCAGTCAATGAAAGTGTTGTTGTTGAAAGTATATCACAATAATGCATTTACTTTCTTCTTTTTTCAGTATCACAAAGGGGAATTGAGGCTATATGATGTGACTTTTGACAATGCTGGGATGTACCAGTGCATAGCTGAAAATACACATGGAGCCATTTACGCGAATGCTGAGTTGAAGATTTTGGGTGAGGACCACCTCTCATTTCTATAAACATTCAACAAGAAAGCATATAGGATCTCTATAAGGCATATTTGATTATAAGTTACTGTTCGAATTGCCAAAGTTTAAACTTTGTTTTTTTGCCTATTTCCTCAAGCTGCCTCTCTTTGTAGTTGTTATTTATTCTTTATTTCATCCCTCCTTGTCATTTGTGGGTCTGTACTCTCATATCTCTCAGAACATCAACTGCCTTACTTCCTGCACTCCTCTTTCTCAGCTCAGTGAAAATCTTGCTCACTCTGACAATTCAGTTCTTCTGATTATATGTCATTATTCTCCTCCATTCTTTCATGTATTTATTTCATATTATTACTTACTTATATTATTGTCATTACCATAATAATTACTGACATTATTATGATCATCATTATTTTAGATAGATGTTGAACCCATGGCCTCATACCATTGAACTGCATCCCCAGTCGTTGGAAGTTACTATTTTTTGGCATTGACACAAATTTCTGGATATTTTCTTTTCCATACCCCATTGATTATCAATAATTCTATAATTTATATCTCTGATCCAGATTTTTATTCTCAGTATTGAAAGTTTCCTGGTAGAAGTGTTCATCTGATAACATCATAACTAACCCAAACCTATAATACCTGAAGCTGAATTTCTTTTTTATTTCTTTTTAAGATTTGTATTTATTTATTCATGAAGAAAAGAGGCAGAGAGAGAGAGAGAGAAACAGACATCAGTCTGGTGCACATGATGGTGGGTACTGAACTTGGGGCCTCATGCTTGAAAGTCCAATGCTCTATCTACTAATCCACCTCCCAGATCACTGAAGCTGAATTTTTTTTTCAGCCATGTCCATTATCTTCCAATACAATACCCTGTCTTAGAGAATGATACAGTCCACTTCATTCTTTTTCTTTTATTTCTGTAATTATTTTTGTTGTTATTTATGTCATCATTATTGGATAGGACAGAGAGAAATGGAGAGTGGAGGGGAAGACACCTGCAGACCTGCTTCACCGTTTGTGAACTGATCCCCCTAAAGGTGGGGAGCTGGGCCGGAATCCTTACTCTGGTCCTTGTGCTTTGCACCACCTGTGTTTAACCCGCTGCGCTAATGCCCGACTCCCAAGTCCACTCCATTCTTTTTCCATATTACATTGGGTCAGATTTTCAAATTTTTGTTCTCCTTAATTTCCTTACAACAACTTTATTTAAGGTCGTAGTCAATCACATCCTTTTCATACCATGTGAAGTAACTGCCACCAGGCTTATCATATTGTAAATAATGAATCAAGGTAGTTAGCTGTTGTCTTCTAGAACTGAATATAAAAATACAAAGGGGTGACTCAGTATGGCCTACTGTATTCTTATTATACCTTAAGGAAAATTTTAAAATATTGTTTCCACTAAAATTGAATAACACTAAAACCCAAACTAAAAGAGAGGGGGGGAAGGGAGAGCCAGGTGGTGAGCACCTGGTTAAGTGCACACATTTTAATGTGCAAGGATCCAAGTTTGAGCGCCTGGTCTCCACCTGCAAGGGGAAAGCTTCAGGAGTGGTGAAGCAGGTCTGCAGGTGTCTGTCTCTCTTTTTCCCTCTATCTATCTTCCCCTTACCTCTCGATCTCTGGCTGTCTCTATCAAAAATATTAAGATGATTAAAAAAATCTGATAAGAAAATAGTAAAGAAAACTTCTTAAGAAAAGTTAAAACTTTCTTGATATATTTTTTTACTTATTATTGTGGCAGAAATGTATTTCATTTATTCCTCTGAATATAAAATTATTTAATAGCATAACTTACTTGTATACCAAAGAACCTTCATACCATATTATTTTGGTATGAAGTACAATGAAATAATTTTGATTCAGAGACAATATGAGGTGAATTTGAAATTTTTCTCAAATATAATCTTTCTACTTTGTTAAAATTTCTTTATTATCATATGTTGCAAATTAACATGAAAATATAATAACCTAGACTTGAGGATATATTTATATTCATGCCTAAAATCTCAACTATTTAATGACTTCTAAAGAAAGTTGTAATTTGAAAAGCTATTTAAGCAATGTTCTTGAACATCTCTAAATGTTAGGCTGAACCTATTTTTGTTTACTACCTTTATAAATAGCACTTTTCTTTCATTCATTCCCTAAATTATGTAGCTAACTTACTAATTCATCCATCAAATATCTGAGTATTTACACTATACCAGATAACTATTCATTTAATTAACACTGTAAAGAACAAAAGGCAAGAAATTCTTGTCCTCTTCTTGCTTGGAAGTAAAATGATTATTTTATTTCTTCCTAGTTTCAAAATTTATAGGCAGACTGGTCTAGATTATGTCACTAGGAATCCAGATATTATGTAATTATAAAGTTATCTAAAGGACTATAAAGAATCATTAATTTCACTTAAATTGATCTGCATCTAGAGAAATTATCATTAGGTGAATTTAGACTTTAATATATAATATTGAATTTCTTTGCATATTCTACAAATGACATGCCACCTAAAATATTTATTAAACATATACAAAATGTCCAGTGCTGGGTGTACAACATAAGTTGTTGGTTACTTAGTATTGCCAATCATCAAAGTTCAAACTGAAGGAACAGTGGGATATGGTAGATATTTTCAATAGAAGTGTGTTCCTCAGAGCAGCAGCTGCTAAAAAGATTGGGAGCTTGTTAGAAGTGGCAAGTCTCAGGCCCACCCTTGACCTCTAAACTGTCATTTTTAACTAGATCCTCAGATTATTCTGATGCACAGGCATAATTTGAGAATCAACATACTAGATGATGAAAAGTCAAGACCTGGATGAACATATACTTAGGTCTAGAAAAGGCCCCAGCAAGAATGCAGCTGAGATGATTGGAATGTGTGGAACTAAATGAATGAAATCCTCCATGGAGTCTGCATATAGACGAGGGGATTGAAAAATGAGTCAGAAAGTTGGAGGAAGTGATCCATGGAGGATCTTGCATAAAACCTTAGAACTACTCTCCTACTTGTTTTTATATAATGAGGTGATCATGAATAATAGAAGGTTTATTTACTCCTCTGTTAGCTTACTGGATCCATCCTTCCCATAGCTGTTTGTGAGCAAGTGCTGAAAGTAGGAATCTCTGTTGTTCTTGGTGTCTGCAGGATAGTTTGTGTTCAATTAGTGCTTGTATAATAAAGGATGAATTATATTTAAAGAGAAGAGTATACTTGAGAATCAGAAGGAATTAAACTCAAAGGTGAATCCTGGATCACAAAAGAGCTCACTAAATTGCCATGTATGCAACCTAGGATTGAACAAACCCCTTTCTCATTGGAGGGAGATCTGTTGCTGTGGTTTCTTTCCCTTTCTCTCTGCCTCTTTGTCTTTATTTAAAAATAAAGTGAATCCTACTTGATACACATTACTAATGGCACCTTTGACAAATCATACAATCTCAGTAGATATCAACTCTCTCATTTGTAAAGTGCAAACAGTTTAATCAAAATGTGGTTAATATCATTATGGATTTATAAGCATTTATTTGGTTATGAATGATGTTTGTAATAATAGTATAGCTATAATTAAAGAGTGAATTTTTTAAATGATCAAATTTTATTATGAATAAAACATACCCTGATAAAATTAAGTAAGATTAAAAAGTATTAGGTATGGAATATTTATTGGTCCTAGTTGACAATATATATTTTTAAATATTTATTTATTTCCCTTTGTTGCCCTTGTTGTTTTATTGTTGTAGATGATGTCCTTGTTGTTGGATAGGACAGAGAGAAATGGAGAGAGGAGGGAAAGACAGAGGGGGGAGAGAAAGACAGAAACATGCAGACCTGCTTCACTGCTTATGAAGCGACTCCCCTGCAGTTGGGGAGCCGGGGGCTCGAACCGGGATCCTTCCACCAGTCCTTGCGATTTGCGCCACCTGCACTTAACCTGCTGCACTACCGCCCGACTCCCCAGTTGACAATATTTTTAAAAGTAATCTTTTTCCACTGATGATACATCAAGAGATAATAAAATATTTTATAGCAATAGCCTGTGTTTAGCAAAAGAGAAAAAATTACCATTTATTTCCTTTTAGCTTTGGCTCCGACATTTGAAATGAATCCTATGAAAAAGAAGATCTTGGCTGCTAAAGGAGGAAGGGTTATAATTGAGTGCAAACCAAAAGCTGCACCTAAGCCCAAATTTTCATGGAGTAAAGGCACAGAATGGCTTGTCAATGGCAGTAGGTAAGCTCTGACACTAGGAATTCCAATTGCAGTTCACAACTTGAGAAATTTTGTCTCATAAATTACTTAGTTTTCATATTAGTAATGTAAAAGTTGCTTGCTACTGTAAAAAGTAGCTTTCCTTCATCACAAAAAATACTATAAGATGAAGAGAAATGCTTGGGTATCACCACAAGTGTCAGTTGTGATGAAGGGTTCATTTTTAGGATATATGCAATTTATAAGGAATTTTAGAAAATTGAGACTGAAGACTTTGATAAAATGCTTATGCCCACAGAAATGAATAATTTGGAAATCAGTAAAAGTTTACTCTAACTTATCCTTCCCTTACTAAGGATATCTTTATCCATTAGCATTTAATTTTTATGTAATTAGTATATTAAATATTTCATGAAGAAAGTTTAAAGGTGGTTTCAACATACAAGTCATTGTTCCTCATTTTAGATGTATAAAAACATTATCATTTTCTAAGAAATAAACCATCAACTGATGTTTGTGGCTTGGTTGCAAAACAGTAAGCATGCTCCTTGAACTAGCTAATCATCTATAAAACTCATGGAATAGTTCTGTGAGTTTCCTAGAAGAATTTCAGTTATGTTGAACATTAACATATGTAATAATGCCAGGATAGAAATCAGGATTATGGATGTGAAGGTGGCAAGCAAAAAAGCTCTGTGAAGTGGGTTTCCTGTACAAAGTCCTAGAGGCAAAGATAAATGTGTAAGGGGCTGCACTAATTAATATAATATGGCTTTTCTTCAGAGAAAAGTGGAATGATGATTTAAACCATGTCATCAGTAGCATTGTTCTCTGTCCTAGGAGGCTTGGATGCCAATCATAAGTAATAAAAATATGTTTCAATCTTAAGTAAAGTATTTAAAAATATTCTACAATGAGTGAAGAAAATAGATCTTCACAACCCAATAAAGTAGTTAAGATGGGCATTGTCATCCCTATTTTGATGTCTCCAAAGTCTGGAAAGCATCAAATGTCTTTATGAAAATATGCCAATGATCCACAGGCTACAAATTGAACTTGTGTCATGTTAATGTGAGGTGAATACATGTCAGTGGAATTCTCTGATTAGATGATCACACAGAATGGTTGAATATAGGACAAAAGCAAGGTCAGGGGACAAGAGATGTGGGGTTGAGACCCTGAAAACATTAAGTTCTAACATTTGTATGTTTTCTCTACTAGATGGTGAGACTAATAAATGTAACTAATAAAACTAGAAGAATCAGAGTTGAAATGTCAATTTATCCAATTTGGTTTTAAACACTAATAGTCTTTGAACAATGCAGATATCATGGTCAAAAGGCAGTCTCCTTATTTGGATACTCACTCCTGGAAAAAGCCATGGGATCAAGGACATTTGCAATAAGGGTTTTCTCATACTGTGTCTCATGGATAGTTTTCCCTAAATATTAGCATATGTTCAAAACAGAGAAAGAAATATTTGACTGCTAAAATTTTAATAAAAACCTTACTACTTGAATTTTCTTTAAAAGTTTAAGATTGTTGAATTAAATTATATTACTTGTTAGTACAATAGTCTTTAAGTCAATTTTTATTATTTTGTGCATTGATATCACAGGTATTTAAATAGCATTTTATAATAGACAATATTTCATGTGTAGATAAATTTGAATGTTACAAAATGGTAGGAATAAAGTGAAATGAAACTAATAAATATTTTAGTGAGATATATGTTGATAAATAATATTGAATAATTAAATAAATCAGTCTTTATATATACCTATAATCTCATTCTGATGAATATAATTATAAAAAACTAGTTCTACGCAGTTTTTTCTTTACCTGGCATATTGTTTATAAAATAAGTTGTGAGGCTGGGTGGTGGTGCACCTAGTTAAGTGCACACATTACAGTGTACAAGGACATAGGTTCAAGTCCCCAGTCCCCATCTGCAGGGGGAAGTCATAAGTGGTGAAGCAGGGCTGTCGGTATCTTTCTGTCTCTCTCCACCACCCTCCCCCTTCCCTCTCAATTTTTGACTGTCTCGATCCAATAAATAAAGACAATATAAAATAAAAATAAAATATAATAATTTGTGTGATATTTGCACAGTTGACAGGAGATATGTATCTTGACTACACAGTAATTAAATTCATTATAAGATTTTATTTGAGACTAATACACATTCTCCAAAAGTATTTCTTTGTATTTTATACCCAGTGGACTGTTATCATTGCTGCAATTCTATATTTTGAGTAATTTTTGTGAGATTCTGAATTTGATAATATTTAGTAATAAACAAATAAGATGAATACTATCCTAAATAATTTTGCCAGTAATAACAGATTTACTAAAGGCCAGATTGTCTTAGTTTAGGTGATAGCTTATCTATGTCAAGCTATCTTTAAAAACAGATCTTAAGAGATTATGAACAATTACATATAAAACATTACATGTAATTATTATTTTCATCACCAGCCCAGAAAGCACACAGGTAAGATTTAGACTTTTTAGACTGAATGGTTTTCAATCTTTTCAAAGAATAATTTCCAAAATATTCATTAGTCACAGAAATTATTGCTAAGGGAGATTTTAGTATATTCTTTCAAATTTCTAAAAATAAACTATGCATTTCTCTGTAGTAATAGAAGTGACAGTGTATTAAAATTTTAAAGTCACATTTTTTTGAAGGCTTAAGCTATTTTCTGTCAGGCCTGTGACTAGTTTAAACATAACCCACAGTGGTTTAATATGTGGCATACAGACAAAAACTTGCTTCACTTTAACTATGTCTAGTTCATTCATTCATTAAAGAAATCCGTTGAATGCCTACTTGGGGACTCACATCTCATTCCTTAATGAAATTCTGGCACATTTTCCCCTGATAAATGAGTGAATGATTACAGTACTTGTTGGAGAGATGACTTCAAACAAAGCAGATACAAATTCTTGATATCAAAATACTACCACCTAGTGGAAGGACAAGTTAGTAAGTAAAAATAGTATGCATTACAAATTTGGGAAGAGGGGTAGCATGGGAAATGCCAAGACAGCAGCAATGCTGTGTGTGCGTGCACATGCATACATATGTGTCTAGTTAAAACTAGAATGACCAGAGTCTTACAGAGGTGGAGCTGTGCGAAAACCTGAAAGGTATGAGGAAGACATTGTTAGATTGTCCAAGACTTAAGGGGCAGTTAAACAGATGTGGATTTCACTATACCTGAAATAGAAAGTCACTGGAAAGATTTGAGTTATTGAATGGCATCATGGAGCAATAGAGCGACATGATAGGATTTATGTCTTCTATGTCTAATGGACATGAGGGAAAGAAAGAGAAAAAAAAAAGGTCATAGAAGGAGGCCAGTTAGTGACAGCTATAATGGTCCAGAAAAAGTTGCAAGTAGATTTCTAAAATAACTTGTCAATGCTGAGAAACAAAGAATGTTTCCTGTTAACATCTTACTCTCAAGTAGGTTGGGTAAATGCAGTATATTCATGTTTATATTTTAAATTTTTAAAAATATTTATTTATTTTGTTCTTGTTTTGTTTTGGTGATTGTTTGTTTTAACAAAACAACTGCCCAGCATTAGCTTGTGGTAGTGTGGGGAGTTGAACCTGGGACTTTGGAGCCTTAGGAATGAAAGTCTTTAGCATAACTATTAATGCTGTCTTCCCCACACCTCATGTTTATATTCTGAGACACATAATAACAAAGTAGTATATCAACTTGTGATTTTTTTATTTTTTATTTCAATAGAATACTCATTTGGGAAGATGGCAGCTTAGAAATTAATAATATTACAAGGAGTGATGGAGGTCTCTATACCTGCTTTGCAGAAAATAACAGAGGGAAAGCTAATAGCACTGGAACTCTTGTTATCACAGGTAAGAATCTATGCCATAAATATTATTTGCTTTTATTAGTTTGATGCTACTGAATTTTCAATGTAGCAAATGTAAGACATGCTAAACTTCTTTTTAAAAGTCCATGTTTTGATATAATTTCCATATCAAATCCCTTCTGGGAGTATCTCTTGTTTGATGAAATGGTTCCTAGAATTTGAAAGAATTCCCTCGTACAGAGAAACACAAATGTACTGATTTTTATTCTTCCAGTGTTCCACATAACAGACTGTCTCATATTCTCTTAAATCATGCTTGTCCTTGTATTCAAAACCAACTAGATCCCACACGCATTATACTGGCACCACTTAATGCTGATATCACTGTTGGAGAAAATGCCACCATGCAGTGTGCTGCTGCCTTTGACCGCACCCTGGATCTTACATTCGTTTGGTCCTTCAATGGCTATGTGATTGATTTTACCAAAGAGAATGTTCACTACCAGCGGAATTACATGGTATGTGCTTTAAATAACCTCTTTAAATTTTGTTTTATTTCCTTGTTTTTACTTTATTGGATAAATACAGAGAGAAATTGTGAGGGAAGGAGAAGACAGAGAATGAGAGAGAAAAAGAGACATCTATAGCTCTGCCTCACCACTTGTGAAGATGCCCCCTACAGGTGGGGACTGGGGGCTTGAACCAGGGTCCTTGTGCATGTTTAGTGCACCAATGCCTGGCCCTAAGTTTCCTCTTGTGAACATGAATCTCCATGACTCCTGCACTGAAATTGCTATTACTTAATCATTCTCATAAATCTGAAAAACAGCCTACCTAAAAAAAAAAGTATTTTACGGTTCTCATATTAATTATTGTATTACTGGGGTATCTAAAAACATAGCTAACCTTAAAGATTTTGATAGAGGTACTACTAAATATTCATTAGGCTTTAGTCAGCTTTTTTCCTTAATTATAATGCAATTTATATGATGTGTACTATAACCTTTAATATCTGGCTGTCCTCTTGGTTCAGGTGCTTTTCTTTCACTTTAAGGGTACAGGGTACAACACTTAGAACAACATAGTATTCAACCTTTAGTTGACGAGTCACAAATTTTAAATTTACTATGTAAGGGAAATAGCCAAATTATGTTTGTGGGAACATTTAGGGAATGAGTCCATGTGATCCTAAATAATGTCAATGGCTGTGAGTTATTTTCTTAAAGAATAGAAAGCAAGCTGGAGAGGTAGCTCACTAAGTTTGAATCCCTGCACCACATAGAAGGTGTCATAGCACTGGAGGAAGCTTCTATCCTAAGGCGCCTTGCCTTGTCTTTCTCTCTGAGTGTAAAAAAAAGTGATGGAATTGTTGATGGATACAGCCTTAACACTGAAAAGAAATGAAAATGAAACATGTTATAACGTCTGTGACTAAGCATAGTGATATCATTGTATAGAAATAAATTAAGCAGGGAGAAATTGCAAGAATAATGACTTGCATAGAAGTACCACCAGGGGATTGGCAGATATGTTATTTCCATTATAGTCTATTGAAGAGGACAACTGACCATTGCTTCTTCTGATCTACCATTTGGAAACATAATTAGCAGAGTGCTGAGCTGGTGTAGTTCTGCCCTTGGACTGTGAGGCAGACAGAGCTTTAGGTTCAAAGCCTGTCCTTACCAGCAGCCGGTGTATGACTGCTGGGGGAAAATAATAATAATAATAATAATAATAACTAGCTAGGAATCTGCAGGCCTGTTTTTCATTTTAGGAGTCAATTATTATTACAAAAATATTCATATTAACTCAATAGACTAATGTTTTTAAGAAATGATACATGAAGATTGATATGAGTGATATATGTATATATATACATATATATCTATATCTTCTTTAAAAAATATATTCTAAGATTTTCACTTTAAAAATCCAAAACAAGAGGGCCCAGGTGGTGGTGCACCTGTTGAGAGCACATGTTTCAGTGCTTAAAGATCTGGGTTTAAGTCCCTGCAAAGGGGAAGTATTACAGGTGTCTTCCCCTTTCTATAGCTCCCTTCCCTTTCAGCTTCTGTCTGTCTCTATCCAAAATAAATAAAATATATTTTAAAAGATTTGTGAAATAATAAAATAATGAAAATCAGGTTGAATATAATAAAATAATGCAAATCAGGTTGAGTAAATTTAAATAGGTGGGAATATTTCTTCTTACTTTGTACTAGATAAATTTATAATGCAACTGTAAATATGTTGTCCATGTTTATGACTTCGGTATAGGTTAACTCTAATCCCAGTTCTCTTTCACTGATCGACGATAACTATAACTATTGATATACAGACAACTTACTGATTCCTTTTAATGTTCAGGCTAAAGTCACTTTAATAAAAAACAACTGGACATCAGCAGAAAACTAATTCAACTTTATACAAAGATGTACTTTTTGCTTAAAAGTTTGAGTTTGTTTTGCTGTGCATGATTACAAACACACCCAACATTTGTAGAATCAGCACCAGTATCTTTCACACTTTCTTCAAATTGTGACCACTTAAAGCACAGGAAATGCTCTTTAGGAGGCCAGATGGTGGGTCATCCAGGAGAGTTCAAACATGACCATGCACAAGGACCCAGGTAGAAGCCCCCAGTCTCCATCTGCAAGGAGGAAGCTTCACAAGTGGTAAATAGAGGTACAGGTGCCTCTCTCTCTCCCTCCCCCCATTCCTTCCCTCTCATTTATGTTTCTATCAGAAAAGAAATTAAAATTAAATTTGATTTAAAAAGGGAAAATGCTACTCAGTTTTTGTGCTCTTAGAGGAAAAAGTAAGATAAACTTACTTGAAAAAGCATACTTTGGAATATTCATAGTTCAGTGATGTTATCAGTGAAAAAAGATAAGACCAGCTATACAACTGATTACTTAATGATTGCATTGAAATCAGCATAAATAGATTTGGGGAGCAGTGCTGGTGACACAGTTGAGTGCATGCCTCACTTTGTGCAAGGACCCAGGTTCAAATCCCCACTCTCTACCTGCAGGCAAGATGCTTCACAAGTGGTGAAGCAGGTCTGCAAGTGTATATGTTTCTCCCTCTTACTTTCTCTGTGAAGAAAAAAACGTAAAGAAAAAAGTCACATAGAGCAGTGTATTTGCATTGCTTGCACTGAGCCCCAACAATAACTTTGGTGACAACAAAAAGAAAAGAAAATATTTGGGAATATTTATTTCTCCAAATTAAGTTAACACTTCATATATACAACTGTTTATATTCCTTTCTCCCAACCTCTGAAAATCAAAGTAATAGAAAAATAAGCCTGGGGATATCACTTGTAAGTATTATAGGGAGCAATAGTGGTTTACAGTAAATACAGTTGTTGATAATGTGTAAAATGTCTCAATTTTCTGTAAAACACTCTCAGGCCCAGCCTAGGTATTCCTCCACCATCTTGCACAGGACTTCTAAGTCCCCACCCCCAGAGTTCTTTACTTTGTTACTTTGTTGCAATACTCCAAACCCAGTTCAACTTCTATTTTGTTTCTCCTTTCTATTCTTCTCAACTTCTGTCCA
This sequence comes from Erinaceus europaeus, assembly GCF_950295315.1. Lineage (NCBI taxonomy): Eukaryota > Metazoa > Chordata > Mammalia > Eulipotyphla > Erinaceidae > Erinaceus > Erinaceus europaeus. The sequence goes on from NC_080166.1 coordinate 94,439,369, forward strand.
TGAGTGAGATCATACCATATTCATTCTTCCTTTCTTGTCTATATCACTTAGCATGATTCTATTCCATCCTAGATGAGGTGAAGAAGGTGAATTAATCATCCTTAATAGCTGAGTATTATTCCAGTGTGTCTATATACCACAACTTCCTTAGCCACTCATTTGCTATTGGACACGTAGGTTGCTTTTAGGTTTTGGCTATTACAAATTGTGCTGCTTTAAACATAGGTATACACAATTCTTTTTGGATGGGTGTGTTTTATTCTATTGGATATATTCCCAGAAGTTAGTGAGTTGTAGGGTAGGTCCATTTCTAGCCTTCTGGTAGTTCTCCAGACTGCTCTGGACTGCTCAGGGATTGGACAAATTTACATTCCCACCAGCAGTGCAGGAGGATTCCTTTGCCCCTACAACCTTTTCAGCATTTGTTGTTGGCATCCTTTCTCATATATGACATTCTCACAGGAGTAATGTGATATCTCATCGTTGTCCTTACTTGCATTTCTATGACAATAAATGACCTGGAGCAAAAAATAAAGATCGAGAGGTCAGAGATAGAAAGGGAGGGCCAAAGGAACATGGAAAATTAAAGAAAGAATATAAAATACAAAAGAGATACCTATAATTAAAAATGAAAGGAAAAATATTAGAATACTGATTACAAACTAGTAAATTATATCACAAAAATGTAGAAAGATTTTTCACTTTCCTTCTCCCTTGTTGCAGATGATAGCCACAGAGTTTTGTGTAGTTGCCCTTTGATTATAACTAACAAAGAGCAGAATCAAAACTGTAGGCCCATACTCCTCACTCATCAAGCTGGGTTTCAGCTCATTCCATCAAAAATGATCCATGCATGATAGATAACTTGCTTTCTATAAGTGATATACTCACTGGATAAAGATACAACTTAATTGAGTAAAAATGTCAAGTGTACTTTTCCCCCCAACACATTGTAAGTGAAGAAGTGAATTTTCAGAAAGCTCATTTATTTGTTATGTGAGAGAGTCTAGATCTCTACTCAGCTGTGGCTTCTGGTGGTATAGGGAATTGAACCCAATATCTTTGAATCCTGAAGCTTGTGCATATCAGGTAGGCTACCATTGTTTTGAACAGATAAATTTAACTGTCTAAGGAATTTTTAAAAAATTTTACTTAAAGTAAATTATTAAACTTAATTCTGTCTTTTGAACCAATAAAAATCTATAGCACTTTCTCTTGCATCTTCCTGCTCTTTTAAGGCCAACTTCAAAGACAGATTTCAGATTGCTAAAAGTACAAACAAAATTTGAACAAAAACATCCACCTTGCAGAAGATAGTCCTAATGACTGCCAATTACTTTTGGGCTTGTTAATGGACCACTCTTAGAAGTACTCTCCCTTTTTTACCTAAAGCTTAGACAAAGAAACAATGGGATAGCAAATATCAAGGACAGCAAATTTAGAGGAAAGAACATTGCTTAGAGCACTGCTGTCTCTTCAAATTTCACATGTACAATATCATTATGTAAGTTTTTAGCTTCTTAAGTAACAATTTGATACCTAATTCAGGCAATAAATACGTAATCCAATATTTATTCTTTTCAAAATATTGGACTAATAAGAACATATAACCAATAATAATGATAGGAAGTATACTGAATAAAACACTGAATAAGACCAACACAGGCCTTGAAGATTTTTCAGACATACTCTGTGAAATTTAAATTGAAATCTAAATGGTCTACTAGCTATCACAATGATCAAAACAATTGCCATGAAAAGCTGATATCACCATTTATATATTGTAATTTTAAAATTAATATAGATATTTCTAATTAATGAACAGATATAGAAAACATTTAAACTTTTATTTCAAGAGCCTAAATTTGTATTTTCCAATTTTATTTCAGTAACATTTTAATAATTTTGCTGTTCTTCATCTTGCCCACTGGGTGGAGGTGTTGCATAAGATTTCACTTTTCACAATTGGACAGTAATTGAAGTATGATGAAATAAGACATGCATTTTTTTTTTTTCCTCCAGACCACTAAGGTGTGCAATTATAGGTGATTTTTTTAAGTTGACTACTTATACTCTTTCTAATTATACTCATATAATTATTAAGTAACAGTTAATTAAAAGTAACCATTTTAAAAGGTGGATACTTCTTTTAAGAATGTACAGGAAGCCCCCAAAATAAAAATAATATTGTCATTATATTTCATGATCGCACTTTGTGTAAAAATATTTTGAATGGACTAACTTCTTCACAACATGTAGCTACTAATTTAATGCTTCACAAGTGGTGTCTCCATCTCTTTCCCTCTCTACCTCATCCTCCCCACTCAATTTCTTTCTGTATCTATACAAAAATAAATAAGTAAACATTTTTAAAAATGTAGGAGAAGAAATCTCAAAACCAGTGTTAATGAGCACAAAGGCAGGCAAAAAAGACTTTAACTTGCTCCCAGGGACTGTGGAAAATTGAAAAAAGGCTGGAATCCACCAGTGTTCCATTAGTTAGCTTCTCCTTCATCTTCCTCTTCTCCCCAATCATCATCTTCATCTTCTTTACCTTCATCCTGATGTTCTTCTTCATAAATATCTTCTAATCCTTCTGCTGTGTGATCACCATCATCATCTTATTATTCTTCTTCCCTTCATCTTCTTCACCATCCATATTAGAAACCAAATAGTATTATAGAGGATTTGGTCAAATACCATCTTTGATGACCTCTCCTACCTCATCTGCATCAGAACAGTCAGTGACCATGTAAAGAAGCTCTCTGGTTACTCATGCTGTCTCTTCCTGTTGGCTTTATTCTGTGCTTGACTTGAATGTTTTGTCAAATCCTTTCAAGATTCCCATTCTATTTCAGTGAAATTTAAAATTGGATCACCACTCTCATTCAGATGACATTCTTTGGATAGAACTTTATTTTCAACGTAAGGGTTCTCACCAAAGTAAAAAAAAAAAAAAAAAAAAAAAAAAAAGCTATTCTGTAACATGATTGAATACCTTCAAAGTCACCAGTGGGGCAGGATGGTGGCCCACCTGGTTGAGCACACATGCTACAATGAGTAAAGACCCAAGTTTGAGCCCCGAGTCCTCACTTGCAGGGATGCAGTTCAACAAACTAATCTAATCTAATCACAATCCAATTCTGTCCTGCATCTCTCTCCTCTGCCAGAAGAGTCAGGAACAAAGGAAATACGTTCGATAGGGGGTGGGGAGAAGGAAGAAGCTCAAACCAGCGATGACTAAACCAAATGTCCCAGAGGCGGGGGGGGGGGGGGGGGGGGGAGGAGAGACCAAACCAATATCCCGGAGACAGGGGGGTGTGCCCAGCCAACAGTGGACGTGCAAACAGAACACATAGCAAGCAACACAAGCAAACCCAATGTGATGATAAAAACAGAAGGCTTCACAAGCAGAGTCCAGAAGCATACCAACAGGTAAGTATATAAATATTGTTAATTGTAAACTCCATCAATCTGATCTGGGGCCCATAGTCAACACAGGAACCTATGTAACCTTTACATCCCTATAGATCTGAGCTCGCATTCTATGATTACAACTAGGAACTGTACTAATGTCAGGACCCATCTTCCTTGGGTGGTGGTAGGTAGATTATGTTATCTAATCTCCCTTTGGAGAATGGACCAGTCCCTACCATTGTTGATCTACATTGAGGGCAAGGTCCTACAGGGGCCTATACAGGGGTCCATTATGTTGTTCCTGATGGAGATGACCTGTGACAGTGGCGAGAGTCTATCTTGGCGTTACTCTCGATTGCACTCTGTCATTTCACAAACATCTCATAAAAACTGCAGCAAAGGTGGGCGCGAGGAATAACATCATTGCAAGACTGGCCAGCTCCTCATGGGGCGCGAGTGCTTCCACACTACGATCATCATCTCTGGCATTATGCTATTCCACTGCAGAATACTGTGCCCCAGTATGGTTCCGTAGCCCCCATGTCCACTTGGTCGATTCCAAATTATATTCCTCCATGAGGATAATTTCTGGAACCATCCGTTCCACCCCGGTTCCATGGCTGCCAGTTCTTAGCAACATCGCCCCGCCAGATATTCGTCGGGATGCGGCAGCATCTAAGTTCATTTCCCACGTCTACGCTCGACCGGACCTGCCAATATACGCGGATATCTTCACACACACACACACACACACACCCCCCCCCCCCCCGTCCAATGCTTGATGTCTCATCACCCAATCTGGTCCCCTACGCCTACACTGAACTTCTCTGTTCCAGACTCTTGGAAACAGAGTTGACAGTCAGCTGAGGTAAAGAACAAACACCTCATCACAGACCCCTGCAAGCGTCAACCCGGCTTTGACCTAGCACGTTATGATTGGGCCCTCCTCAATTGCTATCGAACAGGCCATGGCCGGTGCGCTGCTATGTTCCATCTCTGGGGAGCCAGAGACGACCCGAACTGCCCCTGCGGCTACAGACAGACTATGACCCACATAGTCAACGACTGCCACCTCTCCAGATTCAAAGGAGGTCTCGAAACTTTACATCAGGCTCAACCTGACGCTGTTGACTGGCTACGGAAGAAGGGCAAATGCTAGAAGAAGAAGAAGTGGCGAGAGGGATCTATTAGAGGTCTAGGCCTATCATGTCTGTGTGGGGATCCCAGGGCTCCCTACTTAGGGCCCCAGGTGATGGGGTGGCCTGTTAGTGAATAAAGAGCCATCATTAAAGTATGCCAGTCTCTCCCCCTTATTCATCTTTTATAGTCCTTGCTTTGTCTAACAAGGTTAGCTTTGGAGTGATTGAGGGACATGTAATAGGAGGTAGGTGAGGAGGGTATCTAGGTCTAATTAGAAATTATTTCATTAGGTACTTCATGGTGTCTTTTTAGGTGTTTCTACTTTCTTGCTTCATTTATTGATTCACTGCAAACTGTTGTGTGCTTTTGTTTTAATGTATATATTTTCCCCTAACTTATATATACATGTACATATCCCCTATTTCTTGGGCCCTGGTCTATATCTAGGCTTTGAGGTTTTCTTAAGAAGTGCACCGTCTAAAATGGGATGAAGCCTAGTCCTGGAATCTCTAAGGTGGGGCTCACTTTACTAACATGCTTCTTTCAGTTCATACCAACTGATACTGCATCTGCTGAATCCAACCTAATCAATGCAGCCAGTACAACCTCGGCATGCTTCACTGTGTCCATAGACGTCAAGCATGGAATGTCAACCCTTCAGCTTCATTACTCTAGTGAGACCTTTCCTAGCTCATAGGACTCCAAATTCACTTTTTATCCTTCCCTCTCTCAACAAAAGCTTATGAAATCAACACCACCATGCTCTGTCAGGGACAAAAAGAAAAACTTCTATTTCTTCGGCTCTGTTGGAAGCTGTAGTAGTGTATGGAATTTTAGCTTTTATCCTCTTTTCTCTGTATTGGGCTCAGAGATTACACTATGTCTCTGTATCAATATGGACAGTCAGCACTTACCAACATGTATCTGTCTACTGTCTCCTGTTTAAATAAATGAAGAAAAAAGAAAGCTTTTAATAGTAATGAAAATCAGCAAAGGGTGGATTGGAGACATTGGATGGGTTAAGTGGGCATTTTGACTACATGGCGCCTTCTTTGATATGTTTAATTGTGATGTTTAATAAACATCACAGTTTTAAGAGGATACTTTAAAGAATTCTTTCCTAGTGATGACTTGAGCACAGCAACTCAATGGGACAGTCAGCAGGACCTGTATAATCTTATTTGGAATCAACATTTTCTCTTTTTAAAATTATTTATTCCCTTTTGTTGCCCTTGTTTTATTGTTATAGTTGTTGTTGGATAGGACAGAGAGAAATGGAGAGAGGAGGGGAAGACAGAGAGGGGGAGAGAAAGGTAGACACCTTTCTCTCTGGCCTCACCTCCTGTGAAGCGACTCCCCTGCTAGGTGGGAAGCTGGGGGCTCGAACCAGGATCCTTGCAAGGTCCTTGCGCTTTGCACCACCTGCGCTTAATCTGCTGCGCTACTGCCCAACTCCCTGGAATTAATATTTTCTATTGTAATTTTGTTCCTGTTTGTTTTTAAATTTTCTTTTTTATTTTCACTGGAGAGGAAAGATGATGCCATTTTTTAATGTTAAAACTGTTCAAGTAACTTTGTTACAATAAAACTAAATGTATACACAAAAAGACCTATTCCAGGAGACTTTGCCAGATAGTTTTTAATATACAGATATCAGTTATTATAATTTAAGTCGTTCACTGTTTGTTGTAATGGATATCTAATCTGAGACCCAAATTTTATGTGACTTTCTTATTGAGGACAAGAAGAGTTAATAACAATTCTTTATTCAGTTTTTGCTGATTGGGCAACATTGGGTTAAATGATTTTTGTATATTTTTCAGTTGATCTATGCAACAGTGTTCCACAGGGCACATATTTTTGTAGAATTGCAGGTGGTCAAACTATAAGGATCTAGGCAATTCTGAGTTATTGCCTTGCCAGGGTTGGGGGACTTAGCTATCTGTGTTGTTTGAAAATCTATGGGCTTATATTGTGCTGAATAGACAACCCCATTCAAGACAAAAGGAGGCAAATGCCTTACCTTAGACTATTTTCCTTTTTTATAGAAAATATTATACTGAACAAGTGAAAAAATTTAAACTTAAAGTCTATTGCTACCATCTTTATAGATTAGTATATGACTGAAAATGAAGATGATAATAATAGAACATAATTAATTGTATTTATTTCAATTTCATTCTCCCTCTGCTTACTTTTGAACAAGGAAGTGAAGATTGTTCAGAGTTATGGGGAAGCAGAGAAGAAAAGGTTGGGCAATCATCTTGTAAGGCCAAGGGAAAAAATTCAGTGCAGAAGAAACCAGTTTAAGGAATGAAGTAGTTTAAGCCCTAAAGTTCTGGCTCTAACCCAAGAGGGATTTTCTTCCCTTTTGGTCATCCATGGAGACATTTTTCATTATCACAAATAAGTGGAAGTGTGCAGGGAAGGGCTGTGTTTAACATGTATGTTAGTGAACATCAGATATGCCTTACCCCTCTCTACCCCTCTACATCAAGAGAATTTTCTCAATTCATTTATTCTTATCAGTTATTTATGTCATCAATTAACATACACTTCCTCCCGATTTTACTTAAATTTTTACATTTTTGAAAATATTTTGTTTATTTTAATGAGAGACACAGAGACAAAGATACAGAAAGAGCTATAAAGACCAGAGCATTACTCAGCCCTGGTTTATGGTGGTACTTGGACTGAACCTGGGACCTCAGAGTCTCAGAGATGAAAGTCTTTTGCATAACCATTATATAATCTCTGCAGTCCAATTTGTATATTTCTAATGACTTTACTTCAGTTCCAAAGAATTTGTTAAGCCATGTCTTTTAAAATGACTCACATTCAGGCAGTGATAATACTAATGCTACATTTAAAATCATACTAACTTGAATATTAGATAATATATATGTGTGAAAATGTTAAAATGACTAAAAATTTTTGAAGATTCAAGTTGGTATCTTGAGCAGTGAAATATAATGATATTTAAAACATGTATTTATAAATATTTATTTATTCATTTACGTACGAGAAAGAGAGTAAGAGAGGGCACATTCTGGAACATATGATGCCTTGGATGGAACCCAGGACCTCATGCTCTATAGTACTTTGCTGTTCCAACTCCTGATATATTATATATATATATATATATATATATATATATATATGTTTACATATATATACATATATATTATATATATGTATATATATGTTTACATATATATATTTATGAGTTCAACAATAGTATATAGGGAAATGGAAAAACATAGATGGCTAGTTGGAATATTACATGTGGCAAGAAATGTATGATTACTGAATATAGTTGGTTGGCATATAGGAAGACCATTTTTTCTTTCTCTCCATCCACCCACTCACCCACCAGGGTTATCCCTGGGACTCAGTACCTGTACAAGGTATCCACCATTCCTGTTTTTGTTTGTTTGTTTGTTTTGTTTTTTAGTTTGACAAGACAGAGAGAAATTGAAAGGAAAGAAGGAATTAAAGAGGGAGAGAGAGAGAGAGAGAAAGACACCTACAGAAAGATACTGCTTCATTGCTTGAAAATCTTCCTTCCTACAGTCTGGGACTGGGGATTTGAGACATTTGCACTCAGCCTAGTGTGTCACTGCTTGGTCCCCTTGTACTATTTTCTACTTTATGATATTTCAAATTTTAAACAGGGAAAATTGAATAGATGAAATAACTAATTAAATGTAATTTAAATTCTTCTTGCAATGAGAAAGAAATTATTTTCACTTACCAAATTTTGACATGGTAAAACTAGCTTAAAATATGAAATTCCTTATCTTTAAATGGAACTCTGAACAATATTTTATTGAGTATTATAAAATAAAAAAGGAAATGCATTGAAAGAAACAAGCATATTTCCAGATATTGAAAGGAAATTTAGTAAATAAACTTAACTCTTGGTTGGAGTTGTATAGTCATGGTAGCAGTGCCAGTGTCAATGATAGGAAGAAGAAGAGGGGATTTATTACAATATTGTTACTAGCAGCAGTGTTCATATTTCATTAATAGCCATTGCGGTCTAAGTAGTAGTGGTGGTAGTTGCGGTGGTACTGTATCTTCACTTCTCCAGTAAGATTAAGAGTAATGACTATATCACAGAATTGTTCTGAAAAGAGAATGTACATCTGTGAAGCATTTATAATAGCCCTTGGCTCCCATAAAACTCTTACTAAATATTAGCTTCTATTTATGTTGGTGATGGTAGGATAGTTTGCAGTGCATATAGCACATTTGATATAATTATTTCTTTAACCTAAGAAGTCAAAAGTAAAAAATATTATTTTTGGCATTTTGTGGATATATATTATGTGGATGGATTAGCTGTTTTAATACTTTTTGTTTTTTTAAGTTTCTATATTATTTTATTTAAAAGGGATGCTTCCTCCAATCTTATTTGTCTCTTCAGAAAATTTAGTAAAATAAAACAAACATTTTGGTTACTTCATGACCATTTGATAGCATCTACACTTTATCTATGTCTGGTATGTACTGTGGACTGGTATTTACTGTTGTTCACTTAAGTCATTCAATTTTCATTTTTAAAACTTCATTTATTTGGTGGGGGGGGGGTAGAAGGAACATGCATTTGTATTTTGGAAGCCTTCCAATTTAAACTGGGGAAATTTCTGAGTGGTTAACCACATAGACACTTTGGAACATCCCTGAGCTTTGCTATCACAATTTCCAGTATGTGATTCAACTCTCCTCATACGAAGGGAAGCATTTTGTAATTTAGCCAAGCTGTGGTTTTCGGTGAAAATGTCGAGCGCATTCGTATCTAATTTGTGGCTAGAATGTGCTGAGGTTCATGGTCTTCACTTGCTTTGTAAGCATTCTGTGAGCCACTGAGAACCTCAACTTCATCCTGATGTATGGAAAGAGCTTGTACCATTTATAAAAAGTTCAGGAAATTTTTTATACATCCGGAGCTATACTGGAAATGATGCAATATCTTTTCTTCTGTTTTTTTTTTTTTTAGGAGTGTCTGTGCCACACCTTCACCAAATATAGAGCAAATTAGAATAAATGTTGAAGTCACTTATTATTGCTTTATACCAATAGGTGTCATAGCCTACCTAAGAGTAAAGGTTTAGGGAGTCCGGCGGTAGTGCAGCGCCTTAAGCGCACGTGGCTTGAAGCTCAAGAACCCGCTTAAGAATTCCGGTTCAAGCTCCTGGCTTCCCACCTGCAGATGAGTCACTTCACAGGCAGTGAAGCAGGTCTGCAGGTGTCTGTCTTTCTCTCTTCCTCTCTCCATTTCTCTCTGAAATATCCAACAACAACGTCAATAATAACTGCAACAATAAAACAACAAGGGCAACAAAAGGAAATAAATATTTTTTAAAAAAGAGTAAAGGTTTAAAAGATATGACTTCTAAAAATAATATTAATATTTTTAGAATAATTTAATTTAAAAGTATAAAAGTATATTCTGAAGAATTACAAATTTAATGTAATATTTAAAGACAGAAAAATTTTTATATGTAAAATATAAAATCAAGATCATATAACTCTTCTTAAAATGAAATATATTAGCAGCAATATGCTTCAGACTGAGACTGTGTGGGGAACAGAGAGCAATTTCTTTAAAAAAAAAGAGAGAGAGAATATGGTATTCTGACAGGGAGATGTGAAATTGTACACATGTGACAAAAGTTTTAAATAAATATTTCCTCCAACAAAGTGACCTATTAAAGAATAGAAGGATTTAAATACTTTACAAAGGGCAATTAGAAGTCCACAGCCATTTGTTGTATATTACTTTTATGCTTTCATTACTTATATTGTAAGGTTGAAGAAACATTTAAAATTGCTGAAATGCTTGTTTTCAATTCTAGTTTCAAACATGGATCATTGAAATATAGGGAATTTTGCAATAAGATTATTAGATGCATGAAGCACTGAGTATCCAAATTGAAAGAGTATTATAGAACTAAGTGGCTTCTATTTTATGCAAATATTATTCTTTCTAAAATACAGCTATTACCTGTGTCATAATAGTTTGAAAAGATTTTACTTAATACAATTGTATTAATGAATATTTAGTGTTAAAATGCAGTGTTATTAAGAATGTCAAAGCACATTAAACCAATTTGCTTTACAAGTACATGGTTTTTAGAATTATTTTATTTTACTATAATTATATTATGTTGTCTAATTTTTCTTACTGTATAATTTTAAATATATTACAATCAGCTTTTTTCATAGCACCAGAGATGTTTTATTACTTTCCATATATATTATCCTCACCTCAGATATTTTTAATATAATTATAAATAATAAAATAAAATCTTTGCTCTTTTCTTAGACGATTTCTAACTGCAAGCAGCTAGGCCAATTAGAAACTTGGACAAAATCTCTAAGAATATATTCACTTGAAATATCAACCACAAGTCTAGGAGTTGGCAAAATCACCCTCAGTTTTGATACTTATTAGAAGGGACTCTTAAATCTCCCTAAAGCTATTATATTCATGATTTAGTTTATTACAAGAAAAGTATACAGGTTAAAATCGGATACTGGGTAGGGTGCATAGGGCAGAGTCCAGGAAGTACCAACCATGGTTTCCATTATTCCTTCCCTGTAGAGACAAGATGCTTTCATCTATTAGTCTTGGAGTTTTGAACAGTATTGCAAATGATAGAAGCGTAGCCTAGCAATGTTTGACACAGATATTGCTGAGATCTAATTGTGTTGATGTGACTGATTGTACAAATGGTTTCTCTTTTTTTAAAAAAAGGTTAATCTTAGCCTCTAGGTTGATTGATAGCATGTAAGCCTTCCCCAAGTAGCAAAGCTAGACTTTCTGACTTGACCAAAACATTCTTTAATGCTATATATGTGTGACCAGCTCCCACTCTAATTCACATTGTTAGATTATTCACTATATTCAGGCAGAGACAAAGTAGATTACCTTCCAGAAATTGAGAACAAAGACCAGACTTCTTTGAGTTAAGAAGGAATTTATTAAATTTATGTATGAATTGGAAAACTTAGAGACTTTTATATACTTATATATTAACTGCATTCTTATAAATTTAAATTTTATTCCCCAAACTTTCATATTTCCTCATGAAGTTGGTGTATAAATGTAATATATTATTTATAAATAATTTATTTTATTTTATAATCATACTTGTTCTCAATTCATCTATTTCATCTTAATATAAACTTGATTATGATAGCATTTGTTTAAAAAAATCCAATTATCTTTATAGGGGTAATTTTGTTGAATAGTAGATAAAGCATTTTTTTAAATGATATACTATAGATATTTAATTCATATATGAAATGTTTACTTGTTGAGCTCCTTATATATGTCAGATATAACATTAAGTAATTTTTAAGTATTATTTAATATATGTGAAGTATTATTCATTGTTAGAAGGAAAGAGAAAGAAAAACAGAGAGAACTAGGGCATCATATCTTATGTGTTCCCAGGGATGGAACTTGGAACATCAAACATGAAATTTTTAACATGACAGTCCACCACTTAGCCACCGCCAAATTATAACAATAAATAATTTGGGGGTAATGTAAATAAGACTGAGTTCCTCCCTCAAGCAGAAAGAAAAAAATAATAATTCAGTTATAGTAGGAAAGAATAGTTATAATGAAAATATACAAAGGACAACTTTTAACCTAGACTTTGGATTCTAGAATAGAAAGAGGCATGTAAACTACGAGTTGCAGTTGACTATGCCGTAGAAATGGGCAATGTGGGATCCAGACAATGAAAAAGTTATGTACTGAGGTTTGTAGGTGAGAGCGCAGTATAAATTGTCCACAGTTACTCAAGTATGAGGAATGGATGAGGAACTACTGGAAGGAAGGAAGGAAAGAAGGAAGGAAGGAAGGAAGGAAGGAAGGAAGGGAGGAAGGAAGAAAAGGTTATGTGAGGAAAGTGTTTCCTACACTAGCAAGCAGTTCTCAGATGCCCAGTGTCAGGTTTAACGCAATTAGGGGATTATCTATATTCAATTTTCTGAGAAAAATGTGGTGTCATCAGAAAACAAAGCTGAGTGTTTGGGGAAGTAATATCTAGTACAGTTAGGAAGTAAAGTAAAATGAGTTGAAACAGATTAGAACTGACAGAGAAGGAAGAAGTGGAACAAAGGAAAAACTAAAAGGAGAAAGTAATATTTGAAGAAATAATTATTTTCAGAGTCCAAAAAACCATATTATTTATTTACTTTTTTATTAATCCAAAAACTTCATTTCTGGAAAATAAGTGAAAAGAAAAAGGAGTGAAAAGATCAGATTGGGTGCAAGTAAGGCAGCAGGACACAGGGAGACATGAAGGCCACTGGGGAAATCAGTAGTAAAAGTATGGCTAACAGAGCAGACATATATCCTGCCTTGTGAGATACAACTAACAGCTTGCCATCTTGAATTCTTTAATAAACCTATATCGCCGGGTTATATTTCATGTTAGAAGGTTTCATGATAAAAAAGAATTGGTGAAGTTTCTATTTTGTGTCTGTGTATTTAGTATCACAACAAAAAAGCAGATCAAGAGAGCAGAAGAAAAACACTCTTCTTCCTTGGTAGTTTGGAGCAACCTTGGTAACTGGCTTTTTAAACAAGTTAGACCTCAGTGGATAAGAAAAACCCCAATCCACATAAAATTGCCTATCTTTTAGCCACATTCTCCCTAAATTCTGATACCAAGTAACAAGGTATGTGTGTATTGAATAATTGTGTATGTGGAGAATTTAGTGTCCTGTTACAAGGAACTGACCCAATTTTCTCATATTATAATTAGCTATTGTTATTAACCTCATTAATCAAGCAACAACTGCAAGCCTAAGCACTTTCCAACTTCAACAGTCTAATGTGAAGAGGTCACCAGGAAAGCTATAGTAAAACAGAACCAGTCCACATACAGTCATTAAACATTCAACATCTAAAATTCTGCAGACCTAATACATTGCATAATCTGTTATGTCAGATATTAACCTAGCCATTCATTATTTGTTGTTTAATATATCTATGCTCGAGAAGTAAATTAATGTTTTCATTCTTGTGAAAAACCACATGTCTTATAAAAAAATGAGTTTTTCAAATTTTTTCATAAGGGGGTATTTTGGAGTTACTGTCCATGGACTCTGGAAGATTCCCACACCAAACAAGCTGAATCATCTTAGTTAAATTATAGGACTGTTCAATCTTACTTTTTATCTTTGTTAAAATGGGTATAATATGAATTAAATTGATAAAGCTGCAGCCATAGAGAATTGAGTAAGATAATATGCATATTTGAATAATGGAGGACCCAGCTGCAAAATATGGGTCAATAAATATTCATTATATTCCATCCATTTTGTCCTGAAGGACACAGTATCATCTACCTTAACAGTAGTGACCCATTGAGTGTATGCCCCATAACTTCTTTATCCAGTTATCTGTTAATGGGTATTTAGGTTGCTTCCACACTTTGGCTATTGTCAGTAGTCCAGCTATGAACATGGGGATATATATAGATCCCTTCAAATTAATGGTTTCATGTTTTCTGAATAAATGGCCAAGAGTAGTATTGCTGGGTAAAGCTTTTCCATTTTTATTTGTTTAACGATTCTCCGTAAGGTTTTCCATAATGACTGTACGTGTTTGCATTCCCTCCAGTAGTGCAACAGAGTTCCTCTTCATATCCTTATCAACACTTAATGTTTTCTTTTTTATTGATGCAGGCCTTGCATAAATAATAATAATAATAATAATAACCAATATATCTCTAAGGGCTTGGAAGAACTGTGGGGGATTGAAGGCACATACTTTGATGTTTTGATGGTGGGAGTAATATAGAAGTATACCATTGTTATAGTCTTATAAATCATGAGTAAATCACAAATAAAAATAAATAAATAACTTTTAGCTATGTTTAGAGGTTCCATTGAGATGGTGATATCATGTTAAGCAACATTCACTCAGAATTTCTTTTTAAAAGTTTTTTTTTAGTGATGTATCAAAATTTCTTTTTTTAAAGGAGTTTTGTTTGCTTGTTTGAGAGATAGTAGGAGAGTGAGAAAGATTACCCAAAATCACTGTGGTACATGCTCTACCAGGAATTGGACTCAGGATCGTATGCTTAGAAAGTCTAACACTTTATCTAATGTGCCATCTTTCACACCACTCAGAATTTATTCGTTAAGAAATCTCGAGGGAGTCGGGCTGTAGTGCAGCGGGTTAAGCGCAGGTGGCGCTAAGCACAAGGACCCGCATAAGGATCCTGGTTCAAGCCCTGGCTCCCCACCTGCAGGGGAGTCGCTTCACAGGCGGTGAAGCAGGTCTGCAGGTGTCTATCTTTCTCTCCCTCTCTCTGTCTTCCCCCTCCCCTCTCCATTTCTCTCTGTCCTATCCAACAACAATGACAACAATAATAACTACAACAATAAAACAACAAGGGCAACAAAAGGGAATAAATAAATAAATAAAAATAAATATTTAAAAAAGAAATCTCAAACACTCTACTAAGAACAGTGCAGTGATCAAGATATAAATTCTTGTTGACACTGAGTTTGTATTTTGACAAAAGCGAACGCTTAAGATTTATCCACTTAGACAATTCCTGCAAACTCTTAGTATCTTTGTGAAATGAAGTATTGCATCCCTAAATTTGTTTTGAAATACTAATTTGTTTTAGAAATACTAATTTGTTTTGCAAAAACAAATTAGTATTTCTTTCTAGACATACTGCATTTATCTCTCCTCACTGACATTTAGCATCAAGACTTTTATACCTTACCATTCAGTTTAAAATGTATCAATGAAATACCTTATTTTAGCCTTTGCTTGCTCTATGTATGCTCTTTGACAATGTAAACAATCAATGTTAAATAGAAATTATTTAACTTTAAATGTTTTATTTATTTAATCTTAAAGAATATTTTCAAGTTAACTTTAATCTCATTTATTTTGATGTAATATTTTATAAGATTATATGACTACAAGATTATAGTTATTTTTTTCCTTCTTTTTTATAATCCATTTTTAATGAGAGAATGAGACCCATGACCCACACAACTGCTTGTGAAGCTTGCCTCTGCATATTGGAACACAGGTTTGAACCGGTTCCTCCTGCAGGGTAGTGTTTTCTTTACCAGTTGCGTCACATTACCGCCAGCCCCAGAGCACTAGTTTCACATTGAGCCCATCACCAAAGTTCTTTGCCCCCTGCCACCCTCACTACTCCAAAGTTCTCATAAAGTCTGAGAGGCTAGTTTTGAACCTCAGAATTTAAATAGCCTTAGCAAGGTTATATGGCTAACATATCTTAAAGTTTTTATAATTGTTGTCATTTCATATATTCCTTGTCTCCTCAGTGTCATGTAGTCCATGAAAGATGGATATTTGATTGGCTGCTGTTTTTTGTTTACAGCTGGATGCTAACGGGGAACTTCTTATCCGAAATGCCCAGCTGAAGCATGCTGGGAGATACACGTGCACCGCTCAGACAATCGTGGACAATTCCTCAGCTTCTGCTGACCTTGTTGTGCGAGGTAAGAGTTGCAACATTTCAAAACTGCAAAAACCAAAGGTATTTGACTTGCATAAATATGTATCATTTTCTGGTAAATCTAGTTCTAGTTCTTATGCATTTAGAGTCTCGATCCTTAAGGATAACTTCTCACTTACACCTAAGAGTGCTTTATGCTAGACAAGTAGTAAACAATACTGATTTGTTTGTTTTACTAAGTTCATAGAAACTTACACCACATACCTCCTACTAAATTTGTTTTTGAACTTACTGTTTACCAGAAGTTCTCTTTTCCTACTAATACGTTTAGTATGTTGACTACAATGCTATTTACATAGGTTACATAAAAACATACTGGTATCATTTGCTGTAACCTCAAATATTATATCTTAGAATTGAAATTTAATTTATGTATATATTGTGTTTCTGCTATTGTTTGTGTTTATACTAGTGATTTTGTTAATAGACATTATTGAGAATGTGCTGTGATTCATGCTTACTCATGCTTAAAAGGCAACCTTTTCCTGTGGATCTTTGTTGCATAGTTGTGGAGTCAGCTGGGAACATACCACAATCTTGTTTAAAATGATTGGTTGGCTTTTCATTTTCAGACTGAAGATCATTTTTTTAACATGGCCTCTAATAAATTCTATGTGCTGCCCCAGACTGTCTACTTTTAATCTCATACCATCCCTCTGAAATAACTCTACTATTCAACTAAGTATACAAAAATACCCTCATATTTAAATCTCTGTTTTCATGTTTTTCAACCTTCCTCCCATGGTTATTGCCCAAATCTTATCTGTCGCTCACGACTTAGCTCAAGTGTTACCAAATTCATAAACCCTTTACTTACCATTCTTCATTCCCTAATACTGACATTTAGTACATCCTCTAATGTGTTGTATATCTATTAATCTGTGTATGTGACTTAACTCCTCTACCAAGATATACATATGAGCTTTGTATTAATACTTAGTAAGTTGCAGAATTCCAGCTTTGTTTCATTATTAGTTGTTTTTTCTCTGTCTCAGTGCCAGGTTAAAGTTTCTGTTTTTTATCATTTTCACTTACTATAAATACCCTTATGGTATACATTTGATTTTGCCTTTTAGTCAGTTTTTGATAACAAGTACTAGTAAGTCAAATAATATACTCTGTTTGCCTTAATACTCTTTCTAGGTCCAGATCAATATAATTTCACTCAAAGCTACATTTGTTCTTCATTTCCCTGTAAGCCAATGATAGTATGGAGCCCCTAAATCACATCAGGACAGATAAGCACTTTATTCCAGTTGAGTATATTCTACAGCAGAGTAACAAACTGAAGTAGTAAAACTGAAGTTGGTTTATCCAAATGAACTAAGACATTCAATTCACATATTATTTAATAAACCAACAAACTCCCACAAAACTATGAAACATTAAACCAAATCATGTACATTTAGGTTCAGTATTTCCATTTAAAGTATTTCACTTCCTCGTACATTTATTATCTTTGCGAGTAATCAGGGTGAGGACCTACGACACCATTCATCCTAATTAGACTAGTAGCTATGATGCACTTCCAACAACAGCCTATGCATGAATTTACTTGTAATTGTTTACATGTTAAAGGGATCATCATTAATGTTATAACTGAGATTACAATACAATGCTTGCACATTCAGTGTCTTTAAGTGTACATTTTATCACACTTTAAGAACCTCACAGTGTTCAAGGGAAGAACAAGTTCAAGAGATCTAATAGAAGAGTATTATTGATACTGTCCACACAAACTTAGGCAATAATAAGCACAAAAGGCTCAATTTTTGTAGAGGTAAAACCTATATTAAAAAAACTGTGATGTGGAAATCATTTTTTCTAAAGCTTTTAAATACAAGGAAAAATATTTTAACGTAACTTGGAAAGTGTATCTATTAGAAATATGATATAGCAGTTTAGGTCTCTGTACTAAGAGCTGGGTGGTAATAAAATTTACAGGTTGGTGGAAAACATTGCATAGCACTGATAAAGTCTGTATAGCAATAATTATCCTCTAAGCTTTATTGCTTATAACAGAAATGTATTAATTTTATATCAAGAGAAATTTTCAATTAAAATAGTTAAATATATTTCTATGTGGTTCCTACTAAAATATGTAAAGTAGAACTTTATATATTTAAATTATAGGTTATAACATTAAATAGTTTTAGTGTTATAAGTTAGCAATATATAAGAGAAGATGCCATGTTTTAAGCAATATTATCACTTGCCAGTTTATCCGTCTACATTTAGTTTTCATTAAGTTTAAGAAATCATGATCTGTAGTTATTGGAGAGTGTTCTATGAAAAAGTAAATCTCTCAAATTTTCATACAGTTGTTCATATTTACATGCATTTTATTGAAAAGAGAATTTACTATTTTCATCAGATTTTCATAGTCAGCAATAACTCAAATGACATTAAATTGTAACTTAGTAGGGAACTGGGTGATAGCTCATTCAGTATGTAGAGTGGACACTTTGCCATGGACAAGGAGTTAGGGATTAGGGTTACGGTTAAGGACTAGAGGTTATAGACTGGGGTTAGGAGTTAGGTATTAGAGCCAGAGCATAATACACATGAAAACCTTCATGATGAGTAGTAGAGGTGGAGTGGTGTTCTGTTGTTTCTCTTTCTCCTATCCTCAGCTCTGTCACTATCTAAGAAAATAACAATAAATATGGAGTGGAGAAGAGTCAGCCAAGATCTGTGGATTCATTCAAACTCCAAACCCCATTTAAAATCCTTTCAGAATAAAAATGCTCACATCTAAGATTAAGCCCATTTATATCATGAGTCTAGAAGTAAACTAAATCTGACTTATTCTAAATATAAAACTAAAACTAAATATAAAAAATGACCAATGAAATAAGTAAGGTTATTTCTGATTCCACAGATCATTTTATCCAAAGAAAATTAACTTAATTTTTTTCTGTTTAACATACTGTAAAACTGAGAAATAAGAAAGATATTAGCAATTGATTTTAGCTTATTGTGTTTAAAAAATAGAAAATGGCCACAGTAATCAGATATGAGCCATTCTTTTATAGTAAACATAAATGTTTACTTATAAAAATTATACCAAATTTATCAATACTTAAGCATTCATTGAGTCCACAGATCTTCAAGAGAAAAGGATCTTAAAGCATATACACATTGTCTATTTCTCTACTTATGCACACAATTTCAAATCATGATGCTATGTGTCCGTGAAATTTGCACATTGATTTCCAGTCTATCTTTTAATATTAGCTCTATCCTTTCACTTTAGAAATACTTGTGCTAGTGAGCCTACAGTATAAAAATGATTTTTTTCAAAAGAATTCTTACTTCAAACAATATTTTCGTAGGAACTTATGAGAGTAGAGAGTGACACAAAAGGGAAGGAGTCATGGACTTGGAGTAGGAAGAAAGCAGAGGCTGGTTTATTAGAATATCTTGGCAAGCCAGGCAGCAGGCCAGTTTGAGAATAACAAACTGACAGCAGGGAAAAAGGCTTGAGGTTTATGTAGGGAATTCATAGCTGTTTTGTGATGGTATTTCTCATTTTCTAGCCTGTCTTTTCCTATTATTAACCTTTAAAGCCATCAGCCTTTCTGTCCTAGTAAACTGTTCTTCTTTGAAGATATTGGTGTTTGCCCTTGCTGTTATTGCTAGAACAGCTATGCATTCTTGTAAACACAAGAATATATTTATTGGGATGTGCTGGGGATTGTATAGTGATCCTTTAACTTACATGCCTTATGTTGCCCAAAAATACCCTTATTGATTTAAAGTTAGCCCTTGGCAAAAACTCAATATATGGAAATGATATTTACTGCTAAAAATAAGTTAAAAAGCATTTTTTCAAACAATATGTTAGTTTCATCTTCTGGAAAAAGTCATAGCTAAATGATAACTTTGGGTAAATAAATACTGATAGTAGAATGCTCTTGCTGAGACAGTGGGGCTTTAACGCAGTTTCTTCAGGATTCTAATATATTTGGATAGATAGAACATGAAATTATGCAAAAAAAATTGTAAGCCACATAAGAACCAAGAAGGGGGGGGGAACAACTCTTTAGATTTGGAGTCCAGGCTACATTAAATAACCTAATCATCAGAATAATAATAAAAATGCTTTTTTTAAAAAAAAGTATTTACTTATTTATTTCTTTATTTATTCATGAGAAAGATAGGAGGACAGAAAGAACCACACATCACTCAGGTACACGTGCTGCTGGGGATCAAACTCAGGATCTCATGGTTGAAAATCCAATGCTTTAGCCACTGCACCACCTCCCGGACCACTCACTGGATATTCTTTATTTTTATTAGTGATTTAATAGTGGTTTAAAGGTTATAAAATTATTCCCGGTTCGAGCCCCTGGCTCCCCACCTGCAGGGGAGTCGCTTCACGGGCGGTGAAGCAGGTCTGCAGGTGTCTTTCTCTCCCCTCTCTCTCTGTCTTCCCCTCCTCTCTCCATTTCTCTCTGTCCTATCCAACAACAAAGCAACGTCAACAATGGCAATAATAACCACAACAAGGCTGCAACAACTAGGGCAACAAAAAAAATAAAAAATAAAAAATAAAGGTTATAAAATTATAAGGGTATAGTTTCACATCCACCACCAAAGTTCTGTCTTCCCGCTCCCATGTCAATAGCCACTGTAGTTCTCACAAATTCTTAAAGACCATTTGTAGTTTGTCATGCCAACTGTTGAATGTTTGAAGAGAGGAAATGGCAAAAAAAAAAGTTAGAAATAAGATACTATAAAAATTGAACTTATTAAGGTCCTGGATGTGGAACATTCAGTAGAGTGCGCACATTACCATATGCAAGGACTCGGATTCAGTTCTCCCCCCTCCCCCTGTCTATGTCTCTGTCCCTCTTTCTCAACTTCTATTACTTCTATTTTTCTATTTCTTTCTTCTTTTTAAGATTTTTTGCCTTTATTGGGTATTAATGTTTTACAGTCACCAGTAAATACGTTAGTATACATGCAAAACATGTACCTCTACCTCTGTTTTTGTCTCCATAAGAAATAGAAAGAATAAAGAAAAAAAATGACCATCTAGAATAGTGAATTTGTGATATAGGCATTGAACCCAAACAAAAAACCTGGTGGAAAAAAATAGATACATATAATGACTTACAGTCAGATATATAGATACAGGTATCTATCTATATTGATTTGGGGGATAATAATACTTAAATAGAAAGCAAGCAAAATATTGAAAATAATTAATAAGCAGGTTAAACAGTAATTAGAGATTTTAGGATTACTGACTTAAATAAGAAATTACTATATTTCAGCATATGAAAATAAATACAAATTATGAAAAACAGGTTATGGCATGAATGTTATAGTGAAAAAGTGGTATTTTATTATTTATTTTTTTATTTAAGAAAGGATTAATGAACAAAAACATAAGGTAGGAGGGGTACAACTTCACACAATTCCCACCACCCAATCTCCATAACCCACCCCCTCCCATGATAGCTTTCCCATTCTCTAGCCCTCTGGGAGCATGGACCCAGGGTCGTTGAGGGTTGCAGAAGGTAGAAGGTCTGGCTTCTGTAATTGCTTCCCCGCTGAACATGGGCGTTGACTGGTCGGTCCATACTCCCAGTCTGCCTCTCTCTTTCCCTAGTAAGGTGTGTCTCTGGGGAAGCTGAGCTCCAGGACACATTGGTGGGGTCTTCTGTCCAGGGAAGCATAGCCAGCATCCTGGTGGCATCTGGAACCTGGTGATTGAAAAGAGAGTTAACATATGAAGCCAAACAATTTGTTGAGCAATCATGGATCCCAAGCTTGGAATAGTGGAGAGGAAGTGTTAGGGAGGTACTCACTGCAAACTCTAGTGTACTTCGGCTTTCAGGTATATATTTTGCAGTAGTTTATGGATACGTGTGCACATAAGCTCTTCTCACAGAAACTGGTGTATATCTAGGTTATGGGACTTTGTTAGAAAGTGAACTACCTGAGATGAAATTAGAGTGTACTATAAAAGGAAAGGTCTCACCCGAGTAATGAAGTTGAAGGGTTGTCATTCCACACGTGAAGTCTCTGGATACAGCCTGAGGTGAAGCATGTTGAGGTGGCAATCGTTGCTTTGGTTAGGTTGTGATCGGCGGATGCAATATTATTTGGTTTGGACTGGGAGACGCATATGGGAAAGTGGGCCCTATCCAAGGGTTCCAGGACTGGGGGAAGTAGGGACTCTATAGTGAAGATGTGAGGTTCCTGCTGTCTTAGGGTTCAAAAAGACAATCGATAATTAATATTATCATCACATTATTTGTTAATTGGGTTAACTTTGAAAAGTCCCTTTGTTATGGTTTGCTGTACAGTATCCAGTATCTTCTATATAGCTGTGCTATTAGATGCTTCTAATCTACTTGGTCTAGGCTTTTGAGAGAGTCCGCATATCAAATACATAGCCTATATATTAAAAAGACTCAGTTTGTGTTTTGAAAAACTTTGAGACATACAATTGATTTTCCCCCTCTCATATTAATCAACTACGGATTTATATGTCTACATTTTGCTAGGAGTGTACATAAACACCATTCCCACCACCAAAGGACTGTGACCCATCCCTCCTGCCCACTCCCACCCCCCACTGGCCCAGGAAGCTACATGTCTACCCCTCACCACTGGGTTTTTACTTTGGTGCCCTACTTAGAATTTGATCAGGTCCTGCTTTTAGTTTCCCTTTCAGATCTTCTTACTCAACTTCTGTTGATGAGTGGGATCATCCCATACTCATCTTTATCTTTCTGACTTAGCTCACTTAACATAATTCCTTCTAGCTCTGTCCAAGATGGGTCAGAGAAGGTAGGTTCATTGTTCTTGATAGCTGCATAGTATTCCATTGTGTATATATATCACAGCTTTCTCAGCCACTCATCTGTTCTTGGGCACCTGGGTTGCTTCCAGGTTTTAGCTATTATGAATTGTGCTGCTATGAACATAGGAGTACACACCTCTTTTTGGTTGGGTGTTATGGAGTCCTTGGGGTATAACCCCAGGAGAGGAATTACTGGGTCATATGGAAGGTCCATGTCTAGCCTTCTGAGAGTTTTCCAGACTGCTCTCCACAGAATCTGGACCAATTTACATTCCCACCAGCAATGTAAAAGGGTTCCTCTGTCCCCACATCCTCTCCAGCATTTGTTGCTGCTGTCCTTTTTGATGTATGCCATTCTTACAGGAGTGAGGTGGTATCTTAGTGTTGTCTTAATTTGCATTTCTCTGACAATCAGTGACCTAGAGCAGTTTTTCATATGTTTGTTAGCCTTTTGGATCTCCTCTGTGGTGAATGTTTTGTTCATTTCCTCTGCCCATTTTTGGATGGGGTCATTTGCTTTTTTGGTGCTAAGTTTGCTGAGCTCTTTATATATTTTGATGATTAGTTTCTTGTCTGATGTCTGGCATGTGAAGATCTTCTCCCATTCTGTGAGGGGTCTCTCTGTTTGTTTAATAGTTTCTTTGGATGTGCAGAAGCTTTTCAATTTGATGTAGTCCCATTGGTTTGTTTCTGCTTTAGTCTTCCTTGCAATTGGGTTTGATTCATCAAAGATGTCCTTGAGGTGTAGGTGGGAAAGTGTTTTACCAATGTTTTCCTCTAAGTATTTGATTGTTTCTGGTCTGACATCTAGGTCTTTGATCCATTTGGAGTTGATTTTTGTATCTGGTGAGATAAAGTGGTTCAATTTCATTCTTCTGCATGTTTCAACCCAGTTTTCCCAGCACCATTTATTGAAGAGAGCCTCCTTTTTCCATTTAATCCTTTGGGCCCCCTTATCAAAGATTAGATGCCCATAGGTGTTGGGATTTACTTCTGGGCTTTCAATTCTGTTCCACTGGTCTGTGTGCCTATTTTTGTTCCAGTACCATGCTGTTTTGATGATGATGGCTTTATAATATAGTTTGAGATCTGGGAGTGTGATGCCTCCATTTCTGTTTCTTTTCCTTAAGATGGTTTTGGCAATTCTAGGTGTTTTAAAAAAGTGGTATTTGTCAAGTTAAATTAGCCAAAGAAATATTAGAGAAAGTAGAAAAGAGATGACTTTTTAAAAAGCTGACCACAAACTTGCGGATAGTAGTTATAAACATGAATCCTCATTTTCAAGAGATACAATGAAGTAAAAATTATTACAAATAAAACTGCAGAACATTTAAGACATTATAAAAACAGCAAAAGTGACACAGATTTTTCTGAGAAAATTATAACAAAGCACCTACAACATACAGCAGCAGCAATAAAAGTCCTCAGGTAACCAGGAGAACCTGACTTCAAGATGATGCCCCAATGAACCTTACTTTCTCTGTAACCAACTCTTGCATGATTCCTCTCACACTTAGAATTGTTCTATATGTTAGCAAAGGTGACAATGAGGTCACATTGATGTGTTTGCCTTGGGCATAGGACACTTCTCAATTGGGATGAAACCAACTGCCGTATCCTGAGGACAGTATTGTTGAGATGCTTAAAACTAAACAAACACAGACATACAAATGAAGACTAATGAAATTCAAATAAGGCTTATGGATGATACCAATCAATGATCTGGTTGTGATGTTGTCTTTCACTTTCAAATGATGCTGTCTTGGTAGGGATGAGTGTAATATATATATATATATATGTATATCCATCTAAGAAATCAAGTAACCATAAATTGTTTTAAAATTTTAAAAGACCTTTGTTGGTTAAAACTAAATTTAGTTGTAAAATAAACAATGGAGGTTGGGAAGATGGCTTAAGTGATAGAGCACTGGACTTACATGCCTGATTTTCCCTGTACAATCCCAAGCACTGCAAGTATCAGGTGGGTGCTCTGGCAGCCCTCTCTCTCTGTCTCCTCTCTTCTGTCTTCACCTCTCCTCTCTTCTCTTCCTCTCCTGTCATAGATAAAATAAATATTTAAAAATGAATGAATTGAAACAAGTAATGGTTGCTATACTGCAGACATTTTAAGACTCACACAAAGTTCTAAAGAGGCTTGAACAGAGATTTTCCTTTAACTTTATTTTGTTTTTGCAAAT
Organism: Erinaceus europaeus; assembly: GCF_950295315.1. Lineage (NCBI taxonomy): Eukaryota > Metazoa > Chordata > Mammalia > Eulipotyphla > Erinaceidae > Erinaceus > Erinaceus europaeus. The sequence goes on from NC_080166.1 coordinate 94,464,484, forward strand.
GTTTCACTCAATTTAAAGCCCATATGAATATATTTCAGTTTGCCTCATTATGTAAGTTTTGATATATACAAACAGTCCTGTATGTATATATATATATATATATATATTTATATGTATGTATGTATGTATATATTAGCAAAAGTCATTGCTGGAGAACTTAAAACTCTTCAGCCAAAAGTGTATCATTAAAGGGAAAGTTTTTCAGGATTTATTTGGTAGCACTTTGGAAACATTTATGCATTTACCAAAACTAAATTTTCTCTCATGAGATTACTTTTGGGAATTGGCCACATATAAATCATAAAAATAGGCCAGAAAAGCTAGACATTAAGTTTAGATGTTTATATTTTACCTCTTTCCATGGTATTTAATTTATATTTAAGTATTCTTGGCAACACTACTACCTTTTGGGGAAACTTTTGTTATACCTGATTGAACATAATATTGGACACTATAATTGCTAAAAATGAAATATCAATTATAGCTGTAAATTGTGTACTTTTACTTAACAGGGGACACTATATGTATATAATTGTTTATATCTACAAATGAAACTTTCTACTTTATTTCTAATATCATACTGTAGTTGAAGAATGGAGACAGACATAAGGTAGATGTCATCTCCATTTTATGTAATCCATCAAGTTTTAATTACTTGGCTCCTGATGTGGTTATCAGACTTATTCTTAATGATATCATTTTGATTGAAGACTGACTCACCTTTAAGTTCTGTGTTGGAAATCTCAAGGTGTTATAACCAAATAAATGACCTATAGAAGCTGCTAGTATATATATATATATATTTTAGTCTGTATAATATTCTATGTCTAAGCCATCATATTTAAAATTACTTTTAAAAATCAATAAAGATTTATGTTCAATAGTAATAAGTCAAGATATGCTTAAATTAACTCAAGAGGACTTTTGGATTAAATTGCTAAGTCTGTATCAAATTAATTAGCACCAGTAAAAAGGTTTTGTGTAGTATACATGTCAATTTAGACAGATACACAGACATGGCACATATTACTACCCTGCTCTTCCAAACTCACATGTAAAAAGATCCAGGAGGGATAAACATTTAAATAGGAAGAAAGGTGTATCCAGATCATCATAGTCAAATCAAACAAAACAGTTTAGGCACGTTGTGTGCCCCATAGTGATCCTGGGTCCATGCTCTCAGAGAGATAAAGAATAGGAAAACTTTCAAGGAAGGGGATGAGATATGTAACTCTGACAGTGGAATTGTGTGGAATTGTATCCCTCTTATTCTTGTTGACATTTTTTATTTTACAAATAAATTTTTTAAAAATTTAGGTAGTCTTTTGTTTGTTTTAGTAACTGGGTTAGGGAAACACCTACTTACCTCAGATATTTGGATGATTGCTTCTGCTTTCCACTTGCTGTAACCAAAATAGTTTGCTACAGATTCAGGGTAGATATTCTGTCTCCTCAGTTTTTGCGGCATCTAGACAGGAAAATGGCTTCCACTGCCCACATGGCTGGAACAGTGATTGACAGAGCACCATTCTGAGACATCTTGGCCCAGGGTTGCACTAAACCACAGTCATATATCTTCCATTAGTGATGTCTGCCCAGAAATGAAGCAGTCTTCTTTACATTGAGAATTAACATGTCTAGGAACTATTTTTCTGTGTTATTCCAATTCACCCATTAAAGAAGGCTGGTGAAATCCCGTAGTACATGGCTACCTGCCTAGCCAGGCATCCACACTCTCCCTTCAGCCTTGGTCTTTCCTCTTGCAGGTAAAAACAGAAAAGATGGAGAGAAAAACATGGCGGACACTTTTCTCCCCGTCTGTGCCAGCTTGCCTCCAACCTGGTGACTGTTGACACTCACCATTTGTGTGAAAGCTTTTTTTTTTAATGTATTATACTAGATTTCACTAACTTTATCTTGTAGCTTCTGCAGTTTATCCCTTCAACCTAGTTTTTAGAGTATTATCCCCTTTTGAAATGTCTAAACCTATCTTAAACAGAAAAAAAAGAAGTATGACTAACTATGCAGCTTTACTAATACCTAGAAAATGCATAGTGGACTAACTTGTGTTCATATCTAACAGTTAAGTGATTTTTTGTGTTTCCATGTCCTGTTTTTCTTTGAAATTACATATTTCAGTAATTAGATCATTATCAGAACAAAGTAATGAAGAACTGGTGAATTATAATACAGAAGTATTGCCATTGAGTGGACTATTTGGTTTATCCATGAAGGTAATGAACAATTTTACTATCAAATTCGCTAATAAGCCATGTAAGTTAGGGTGTCAGCTCAGGATCTTACTCCACGGACCTTTTGCACCACATTATCATATATGTTCCTTGACAAGAAAGGATGAAAAGCATCAGTAAACAACTGACCAATGACTGTGATTCTCTAGGGATTTTGAGTCAATTCCTGACTGGAATGTGAAATGGACAGCTCATGGAGATATGTCATCTCAGTAGCAAGACTTAAATGAAGAGGATGAGCTAGTTACTAGCATTCATGTTTAATTTTATTAACTCATCATCAGTCTACTGAAGTTCTTATCTTCTAGGATCAAGATTGAGCACTGTATTGGAAAAATTGGGACAGAAGTTGAGGGATTAAATATATATATATTTTCCTTTCTGGGATGGTTAAAAGCTCATCGAGAATATTTAAAATATTTTCATTCCACCCCTCTGGTTAGGAGACTTGTTTCATATTCTTATTTTTTCACAAAAAATAATTTTACTCTTCTTAAGCATATATATGCCTAAATGTGGGCTATTAAAGTCGCATGTTCTGTGACAATGTGTCAATGAATAGTAGCTGCTTGTTTGTGACAGGTAGTCTATATCACATACCAAGGTGTGTGGTAGACCTTACTATACAGGATTTTGTAATTACAATCTAAGACTCTTGCTCAAGGACCAAGTCTCCTAAGGATGCTTGTCTTGAAATATTTTCCTTTTGTTCAGGAAATGTATAATTAATATACAGATTTCTAATGTAGTAACTCTAGCCACCCCATCTTTCAGAAGCTTTGAGGGATATGAATATGATTAAAATAATGTAGAAAATTTTCATATTTTTGGAAGTGTGCATGGAGGGGGTTGGGAACCACACTTATGCATAATTTTACTGCTCCCCAGCTGACTTTTTCTATTAGAGTGATAGGGATGGGGGAAAACAGAGAAAGATAGAGATACAACACAGTCCATGCGGTTATGCTATGCTGGTGCTCAACCCTGCTTGATCTGTGTTCATGACAAAACATCCACCCTCCATGGTAAACTATCACTCTTTCCCTAGTCATCTTTAGTAAATTAGCCATTTTAAAATAATATCTGAATGATTCATGATGTTGTTTATTTCTGTCATTTTTATTTTCTAGTCTCAATTGTCACAGCCGAATAATCTTAGAATTTAAATTCTATATCCAGATTAATTGTTGTTTTAATAAATTATTTAAACTTATTTTGAAGATCTTCATCTGTTAGTGAATATCACTATGAGGAGATATGCAGCATCACAATATTAGAAAGCCCATCATTGAAAGTGTACCACCAAGATTAGATGGGAATGCCACATTGGAAAGAATCAAAATCAGAAAGGAAACCACATGACAACTGACAGAAGCCAGGAGAGAGAGAACATCTTTTTATCGACAAAATGCATCAGTAAAATACACAGAATCATGCATATCCCTTTAGTTTCATTTCCAGTTCAGATCTGAGTCCCCTTTAGTCCATACTAGAAGTTAAAATACTATTGTAACTTATTACACGGTAAAAAAAAAATTAATAGGGGCCTGAGAGACATCCCACCTAGTAGAACACATGCCTTAGCATGTGTGAGGGAGGGTCCAGTTCTAACCCAGACCACAGCGTGGGAATTGCCATGGGAAGAGGAAACTTTATGAGCTGTGAAGTAATGCTGTAGTGTATCTCATTCTCTTTGTATGTTTCTCCCCCTTTCCATCAACTCTGGGAGGACGGGTTACTTCTGGGGTAAGAAAAAATCTTTCAGGGATGATGGAATCTTGCAGACATAGAGTTTCAGCAAATCCCTAGTGTAAACAGACTACATTTACTATTCATTTTCATCATAGCTCAACTCTGAATAGTGTGACAATGCAACAATCAATGTGTTTAACAATGATGTAATAGAACTTTGTCTCAAGAATGAGCCTGTAGTCATAAAGGGATTTTGACATATTTTAGTAAAGAATAAATCACCTGGGAGTCGGGCTGTAGCGCAGCGGGTTAAGCTCAGGTGGCGCAAAGCACAAGGACCGGCATAAGGATCCCGGTTCGAACCCCAGCTCCCCACCTGCAGGGGAGTCGCTTCACAGGTGGTGAAGCAGGTCTGCAGGTGTCTATCTTTCTCTCCTCCTCTCTGTCTTCCCCTCCTCTCTCCATTTCTCTCTGTCCTATCCAACAATGACAACAACAATAATAACTACAACAATAAAACAACAAGGGCAACAAAAGGGAATAAATAAATAAAATAAATATTTTAAAAAAGAATTAAAAAAAACTATTATAAAAAAAAGAATAAATCACCTACTCTAATATAGCTGATATTCTTTCAGCAACAGTAATTTTAAGATCATTTTATTTTAAAAGAGATAGTAATATGCTCCAAGATGTTTCTTGGTTTCCTTATTCAGACATTACTTTAAAACTTGCTATTACTGGTTTTGTTAATTAATCCTTTCTTAAATAAAAAAAAAATTGCTATTACAGTAAAAATAAACAAGAAACCACAGGATATCCTCACATGATGGTTTACTTTTATTTATTGCAAAAGGAAAGATCATTACTCTTGGGCCCAGGAGATAGCACAGCTCTAGCAATCAGATTGGCATGTCTGAAACTCCGGAAGTCCCATGTTCAATTCAGTTCCACCACATGGTAGAGGTGAGCAGTGCTCTTCTCTTCCTATGAAAATAAATCTTAAAGAACAAAAAAGAAGTAAAGAGAGAGAAAAAGGAAGGAAGGGAGGAAGGGTGGAAAGAAGGGAAGAAGAGAGGAAGAAGGAAGGAAGGAAAGAAGAAAGAAAGGATAAGGAAGGAAGGAAGGAAGGAAGGAAGGAAGGAAGGAAGGAAGGAAGGAAGGGAAGGAAGAAAATGATTCTTTTTTTTCAAAGTTAAGTAATATTTATTAAACAATTAATGGTGAGTTATTTCAAATATCTTCATTTTTCAGGGATAATCACATTTATTTTATTTCTCAATTGATGTCATATTGCTTGGTAATATATAAACATCTATAATTAATACCATTCATCATTAAATTCCAACTGAGAAAATGATTTTTAATATCCTGTTTATACCAGTTTGAAAGCACCAAAGTTTGCATTGGCACTGTTTGTGATGTCAAATGGAATCTGAAAATGATTGTGTAGTTTTTTTGTATTCACTTCCTACTATAGTTATTTAGAAAGTCAGTGTTCAGCTGGGTTGTGGCACACTTGCTTGAGTGCAAACATTGCAGTGTTCAAGGACCAGATAAAAGCTCACAGGCAGTGTAGCAGGTGTCTCTCTGTCTACTGTGCTCTCTCAATTTCTGTCATAACAAATAAAAAAATAGTAATTTTTATAAAGAAAGTTAGTGTTCAAGAAGGAGATAATATATTAGGGCTACTGCCTGAGTATTGGCTGTGACCCAAGTGATGGTTATGGTGTTGTCATGGCTACTCAGCATCCTGTTGAATCTTGCACAGTCCCAACTTAGTCTTCTGTGCAACTTGTATTTTCATAAATCGAATCTTCTCCATTAAATACTATTATAGTAATTAATAAAGTTTACTATTAAACTAATAACCAGCTATTTTTCTGCTTACTTTTTCTAATTGCTTTACAATGAAAGAGAATAAAGTAGATTGTGTGTCTGTATTTTCTTCATACTTGACATTATTTCCACCTATAATGATTAAGGAAAGTTTAGCAAATACTTTTATATTAATTGGGAAAGACTGGACATATGAATTTATAAGTGAATGATGAGTTTGTTCTCATTTTCTCTGACACAACAAATCAGACATTTTTTTTTATTTAAGAAAGGATTAATTAACAAAACCATAAGGTAGGAGGGGTACAACTCCACACAATTCTCATCACCCTATCTCAATAACCCACCCCCTCCCCTGACAGCTTTCCCATTCTCTAGCCCTCTGGGAGCATGGACCCAGGGTCATTGAGGGTTGCAGAAGGTAGAAGGTCTGGCTTCTGTAATTGCTTCCCCGATGAACATGGGCGTTGACTGGTCGGTCCATACTCCCAGTCTGCCTCTCTCTTTCCCTAGTAGGGTGTGTCTCTGGGGAAGCTGAGCTCCAGGACACATTGGTGGGGTCTTCAATCCAGGGAAGCCTGGCCAGCATCCTGGTGGCATCTGGAACCTGGTGACTGAAAAGAGGGTTAACATACAAAGCCAAATTGTTGAGCAATCATGGACCCAGAGCTTGGAATAGTGGAGAGGAAGTGTTAGGGGGGTACTCACTGCAAACTCTAGTGTATTTCTGCTTTCAGGTATATATTTTGCAGTAGTTTATGGATACGTGTGCACATAAGCTCTTCTCACAGAAACTGGTGTATATCTAGGTTATGGGACTTTGTTAGAAAGTGAACCAACTGAGATGAAATTAGAGTGTACTATAAAAGGAAAGGTCTCACACGAGTAATGAAGCTGAAGGGTTGTCATTCCACACGTGAAGTCTCTAGACACAGTCTGAGCTGAAGCATGTTGAGGTGGCAATCGTTGCTTTGGTTAGGTTGTGATCGGCGGATGCAATATTATTTGGTATGGATTGGGAGACGCATACGGGAAAGTGGACCCTACCCAAGGGTTCCAGGACTGGGGAAAGTAGGGGCTCTATAGTGGAGATGTGAGGTTCCTGCTGTCCTAGGGTTCAAAAAAGACAATCGATAGTTAATGTTATCATCACATTAATTGGTATTGGGTTAACTTTGAAAAGTTCTTTTGTTATGGTTTCTTGTACAGTATCCAGTATCTTCTATATAGCTGTGCTATTGGATGCTTCTAATCTACTTGGTCTAGGCTTTTGAGAGAGTCCGCATATCAAATATACAGCCTATATATTAAAAAGATTCAGTTTGTGTTTTGAAAAACTTTGAGACATACAATTGATTTTCCCCCTCTCATATTAATCAACTACTGATTTATATGTCTACATTTTGCTAAGAGTGTACATAAACACCATTCCCACCACCAAAAGACTGTGACCCATCCCTCCCACCCACTCCCACCCCCCACTTGCACAGGAAGCTGCATGTCTACCCCTCACCACAGGGTTTTTACTTTGGTGCCCTACTTACAATTTGATCAGGTCCTGCTTTTAGTTTCCCTTTCAGATCTTCTTACTCAACTTCTGTTGATGAGTGGGATCATCCCATACTCATCTTTATCTTTCTGACTTAGCTCACTTAACATAATTCCTTCTAGCTCTGTCCAAGATGGGTCAGAGAAGGTAGGTTCATTGTTCTTGATAGCTGCATAGTATTCCATTGTGTATATATACCACAACTTTCTCAGCCACTCATCTGTTGTTGGGCATCTGGGTTGCTTCCAGGTTTTAGCTATTATGAATTGTGCTGCTATGAACATAGGAGTACATACCTCTTTTTGGTTGGGTGTTATGGAGTCCTTGGGGTATAACCCCAGGAGAGGAATTACTGGGTCATATGGAAGGTCCGTGTCTAGCCTTCTGAGAGTTTTCCAGACTGCTCTCCACAGAGGCTATACCAATTTACATTCCCACCAGCAATGTAAAAGGGTTCCTCTGTCCCCACATCCTCTCCAGCATTTGTTGCTGCTGTCCTTTTTGATGTATGCCATTCTTACAGGAGTGAGGTGGTATCTTAGTTGTCTTAATTTGCATTTCTCTGACAATCAGTGACCTAGAGCAGTTTTTCATATGTTTGTTAGCCTTTTGGATCTCCTCTGTAGTGAATGTTTTGTTCATATCCTCTGCCCATTTTTGGATGGGGTCATTTGCTTTTTTAGTGCTAAGTTTGCTGAGCTCTTTATATATTTTGGTGATTAGTTTCTTGTCTGATGTCTGGCATGTGAAGATCTTCTCCCATTCTGTGAGGGGTCTCTCTGTTTTTTTTAATAGTTTCTTTGGATGTACAGAAGCTTTTCAATTTGATGTAGTCCCATTGGTTTGTTTCTGCTTTAGTCTTCCTTGCAATTGGGTTTGATTCATCAAAGATGTCCTTGAGGTGTAGGTGGGAAAGTGTTTTACCAATGTTTTCCTCTAAGTATTTGATTGTTTATGGTCTGACATCTAGGTCTTTGATCCATTTGGAGTTGATTTTTGTATCTGGTGAGATAAAGTGGTTCAATTTCATTCTTCTGCATGTTTCAACCCAGTTTTCCCAGCACCATTTATTGAAGAGAGCCTCCTTTTTCCATTTAATCCTTTGGGCCCCCTTATCAAAGATTAGATGCCCATAGGTGTTGGGATTTATTTCTGGGCTTTCAATTCTGTTCCACTGGTCTGTGTGCCTATTTTTGTTCCAGTACCATGCTGTTTTAATGATGATGGCTTTATAATATAGTTTAAGGTCTGGGAGTGTGATGCCTCCATTTGTGTTTCTTTTCCTCACGATGGTTTTGGCAATTCTAGGTGTTTTCAGCAGACATTTAAAAAAAAAAAAATCTAGGGTCAGTGCATTGTAGTTTGGGCTACTTTTTCCCCAAAACATATACCTGTGAACAAATTATTCATATTCCTCTCAGTAAGAAAGTTCTCTAGTAGAAAGCAAGCAAAATTAGCTGTAAATTTGCTTACATAAGCCTTTAGAAATGGCAGCTTATGTTATAATTGTTGGAAAGTTGGTTTTATGACAACTTTGCAGTTCATAGTTTTGTTATTTACTTAATGAGTGACCATGGTCACTTTATTTAATCTACTCTTGTCTGTGTTTCTTTGTTTGCAAAATTATGATTCGATAGCTGAGTCAGTGGTAAGAATTATACAAGATTTTTCAGAAATTCTGATGGAAGGCCTCAGAGCAATATGTCATTTGTATTAGATAATACACTGCCTTTTGATCTTATTACATTTTGTGTGATGCAAGTACATAACTAGTTTTGAAAATGCATGCAAATCCAAGAAAAGAGTAATTATGATATATCATTGGCCAGGTAGTTTCGTGAGGTTGTTTGTGGACAGTTACGTTTGCGTTGCATAATCAGACTTTCTTTTTTTTATTTTTTATTTGTAAAAAGGAAACTGATTAAACCATAGGATAAAAGGGATAAAACTTCACACATCCCACCACCAGAACTCTGTATCCTATCTGCTCCCCTGATAACTTTCCTATTCTTTAACCCTCTTGGAGTATGGACCCAAGGTCATTGTGGGATGCAGAAGGTGGAAGGTCTGGCTTGTATAATTGCTTGCCCCCTGAACATGGGTGTTGATAGGTCGATCCATACTCCTAGCCTGTCTTTCTCTTTCCCTAGTGGGTAAGAGCTCTGGGGAATCAGAGCTCCAGGACACATTGGTGGGGTTATCTGTCTACGGACGTTTGGTCTGTATCATGCTAGCATCTGGAACCTGATGGCTTAAAAGAAAGTTAACATACAAAGCCAAACAAATTATTTACCAATCATGGACCTAAAGGCTGGAATAGTGCAGATGAAGAGTGGGGGGGGGGGGGAGCTCCATTTTGTAGATAGCTAGTAGGCATATTTAGTTATATTCCAAAGGGCCTGTGGCTATACTATGGTTTTTTTTTTTTCCTGAACTTGAAATTGATATGCAGGTGGATCCTAAATATTGTCTGGGGAGATGGTGCATGGCTGGAAAAAGGACCAGAAAGCTGGATCAGGGAAGAGAATAGTCCCCAAATATGGGAAAGGTGTATAAATATTGTTGACTGTAAACCCCATCGATTTGATGTGATCTGGGGCCCATATTCACCATAGGAGCCTATGTGACCTCTGCATCCCTGTAGTTCTGAGCTCACATTCTGTGGTCATGAGTAGGAACGTTCCAAGCTGCCCAAATATCAGGACCCATCTTCCTCAGGTGGAACATAGAGTATGTTGTCCAGCCTCCCTTTGGAGGATGGAACATTCCCTACCATTGTTGATCCAAGTTGAGGGCAAGATCCTATGGGAGCCCACAAAGGGATCTATTGTGTTGTTCCTGATAATATTCGAGGTCTAGGTCCATCATGTCTGTTTGAGAATCTCAGGACTCCCTGTGGGCTAGTTCTGGGGTGGGGGTAGGGGTGATCTTCAGAAATAATCAAAAGATTTCTTTTCTTTTACCCCCTGGCCTCCATTTTCTAACCCAAGAGTGGCCTCACCCTTAGGACCCCTTGTTCACCCTCCTGCTGACAGCCCAGTATCCTACCCTATCCAGAGAATCCCTGGTCACAAGCTTCTGCTTATTTGGAGCTCAAGCCAGCAACTGCTCTCAAGTTGCCATCTTGGCTCCGCCCCGTCCCACCCCCACCCCCTCACAATCAGACTTTCAAAGGGACTCTTCTCATTTTAGATAGATTATGCCAGGAAATCCAATCTTTCATTCTTAGTCTGCACTCTGTCTCTGACTAGCTGTGTGATTTTTGACAAGTCTTGTAGACTTTGGTGTCCTTTCTTAAAATGTGTGTGTTTGCTTGTGAGCTCTAAAATCTTTGTGATCTACATTGTATAGGTTGCTCATGGCTGTAGAGTGGTCTAAAAGTTTACTGGCTAGCAGACTCACACGTGTTCAGTTCCCAGGAGAAGTAGCCATGGCACATCTCCTCCAAGAAGCTTCTTACCAGGATAAGAAGCAGCAGCCAAAAAGAGTGACCTGCTCAAAGTCCCATGCTTTTATACATTCCCTTCTCTGAAGCAACTCCTCAGGGTGACTGACTCCATTTGTATGCTAATAGTCCCAAACTCCTGTTGGGGTCACAACACTCCATGAAAGATAATAGTTGAACACTGTAATTCCCACCCCACCCCACCCCACCCCACACACACCCAGGCTTCATTTCTGCTCAATTCTACTACTCTTTGTGGACTCTTGGGGAACTCCTGATGAACAGAGAAAGATAGATAGATATGGGGAAAGATACAAAGAGAAAAGCAGAGAGAGAGAGAGAGAGAGAGAGAGATGGATAAGCCATAGCATCAAATCTTTCTTCAATGCAAGGAATCTGGGCTTGAACTTAGGATGCACACATGGCAAATCAGCACACTATGTAAGTGAGCTTCTTTACTGGCCCTCAGTTGCCTTGTATTCTGCTATAATGATAAAAAAAAATCAGAAAGAAACAAAAAGCACACTAAAATAATGTTGACTATAGCCCAGGAGGTGATATGGTAGGTAGCATAAGCTTTCAAACCTGAGGTTCTGGGCTCGAACCCTACCTCATCCCCCACTCCCACCACCCCTACTACATTTAGAAGAGTGATACTCTAGTATTTCTTCCTCTTTTTAAGCAAGTGAATATTTTGAGCATTAAAATAATTTGCAATCTAATGCGTCTAAGTATTTAAAATCCAGGTCAAATTCCAAAAGTTCTTTCTATCAAATCATTTTCTTTTACTACACAATGAAACCCACTTCCTGTTTGCCCATGAATACTTGTCAGTGATGCTTGTGAGTGTACTTTACCCTGAGACTATGTGTGGATTGCAATACTAACCTTACAATTATTTAATACTGATCACCATACACACTTCTGTTACATTAGTATTAGAAACATGTGCTGTTTAAAAATAAATCCAAGAATAGTTTTTATATTTTATTTTCAAGTGAGAGTGCAGCCACTGGGCTGAGTCACCCACCCATATTTTATTTTCACATTGAAAATCAGATTTTCTTCAGTGTCAAAGAGTGTGTTTATGTAAAATTAAGTGAGTGTTTACAGCAAGCTCCTCTCCTCTCTCTCTCTGTCTGTCTATCTCTATCTCTCTCTTCTCTCTCTCTCTCTCTCTCTCTCATTTCCTTAATAGGAAATGGGTTATACTTGGTATATTGTTCTTAGCAATCATGAACTATCTGCCTGAGACCACCTAGGGGATTAGACATATCAGTAGAGTCATAATGAAATTAAGTTCATATTACCATCTTTATTTACATTTTCCCTGGCTTAAATTATTTGCTTATAGATTTCTTGAGTGTGTCTTCTCAGTGTTAAGATAGAAAGAAAGAGAGAAAGAAAGAAGAGAAAAATAAAGAGGCACAGAGACAGAATGAGAGAAATAGAAAGAATAAACTCTTAGATTTGGAAATAATTACTGCCTTCTTTTTTACTAATCAAAGAACTCAGAAAGTGACCAGTTCCTAAAGTCTTCCTTTGTGTTGAGGACCATGTAGTGGCATTGTTTTATTTCCCACTTCAATATGTCTTCCTCTTCATTTTGAAAATAAATACTGATCAGTTACTATCAGCCAAAGTGTCTCGAAACTCCTTCTATGAGGAAATGAAATTTTGGTCCTGAGTTTAGCTCACAAATGCGCCACAGTTGTCTGTAAATCATCAAACTCTATATTCTGTTATACTCCAATTCCTTGTTTGCACTAATTTTCACATACCCAGTCCTTCTTCTCTTCCATCATATTTGTCAGGAGATATTTTATTATTAAATGAAAACAAGCGCTAAATGGACAGTTTTTAGCCTGTACTAGTAATTACATCTGCAAGGCAGCTCTGAGGTAGAGCAACCTCTTACAGGAGTAAAGGTAATAATACTAACAGTTAATAGCATTATATACCAGCTTTTAAAAAGAGAACAAGTCTTGTATATGGTAGTGCCAGGGATCAAACTTGGATTCTCAGGAATGCAAGTACTATCGTCTAATGTAGTGAGCATCTTCTCGATCCTTTATATGTCAACTTTTACTATGTTTTACTATGCAAAAACATTTTTATGTTTTTGCACATAAAATGCATTTGTTCTTTCTTAAAATTGAATGTGTTCTTTCTTAACATTGAATGTTACAATTTTAGATGATGTATTTTGTTACTTTTAATCAACAACAGAAATATAGGTATAGTATGAATAGTTTACTTCTAAAAGTTTACTTACCTATATTATATTTATATATGACATAGCTTAGTTGACATAACATTTTGAATTGTGCTTAGAAAAAGTATCTGATTGCATGACTTTATTTCTCTTATTTTTTATCCATTTCAGGACTTTAACATTCTGAAATATTTAAATTAGTAATTGACCTGAAATTATGGGTTTTTTTGGTATGTGTGTGAAATAATAAACTTTAATCAAGATAGCAAAATGAAAGCTTAATAAATCTAAGAGATTTGCCCAAGGCACAGAATCTAAAGTAAAGTCTACTTTAACTCTAAAATCCTTGATCATTGGTCATGTGTATGTGTGTGTGTGTGTGTGTATGTGTGTGTGGGGGGGTGGGGGGGTGCATGTGTGTGTGTGCGTGTGCATGTGCCTGTGTGTTTTGTTTCCTTCAGGCATTTCCTGGGATGTATTTGTAGTCAGTAGACAAAAAAAGATTATATTCCCACCAGGTGAAACATAACCAAGTATTATAGTCACACTTGGGTTTTGAGGCTATCAACCTCCCTTGTCATTGGTTCTTACAACTTTGCCTCCTTATGAAAGCAAGTGGGAAAATGGTGATTGCATTGTGTATGGCAGCAATGTTTATGAAACTGTCTTAAGATCAGCTGTGATCAATTCACTTATGTATTTTCCAGCTAAGTGTTTCTTAAGAATCCACTGTGGACCAGCTATCAGAAGAAAGAACAAGGATAATTACACTGTTTTTGTTCAACAATATTGGTCCTCATTGATTTAATGATTGAGTAAAATTTAATGCAGTTAGTGCCCCCAAACTATTAATTAAATGAAAATTAAAGCTGGCATTTCAAAATAGTGCTCACTTTCTACTCCAAGAACTTTGGAGGATAACAGCAGCAAAATGCTTTACACATTAACTGTTAAAGACTAACCTATGGCAATTTTGTCTTAAATATACTCTAACATTTTGAATTGTGCTTAGAAAAAGTATCTGATTGCATGACTTTATTTCTCTTATTTTTTATCCATTTCAGGACTTTAACATTCTGAAATATTTAAATTAGTAATTGACCTGAAATTATGGGTTTTTTTGGTATGTGTGTAAAATAATAAACTTTAATCAAGAATGCCCACTGCATTTCACTGTGGTTTTTGCACATAAAAATGCATTTGTTCTTTCTTAACATTGAATGTGTTCTTTCTTAACATTGAATGTTACAATTTTAGATGATGTATTTTGTTACTTTTAATCAACAACAGAAATATAGGTATAGTATGAATAGTTTACTTCTAAAAGTTTACTTACCTATATTATATTTATATGTGACATAGCTTCAAATAAAAGAAGTTACTGCTTTCAATGGAATGAGTCATGTGTTACATTAGTATCAATAATGTACTTGTGTGAATCTACTCACAAATTTCTTTGCTTGGATCCAACCATGTGGAAACAAATAGCAATGCAAACTAAAAATATGATGGTAAATAAATATAACAAATTTATATTAAGCTAAAAGATGAGTCCAAATATCTCCTATATCTCTGTATTCAATATGAAAGAAAACTAAGCTGCCACTTTACCAAAGTCTTTAACTATTATATCCAATAACTGGAAAGCTACTGTAAAGAAAGCAAATGGGTGGCTGGGTGGTGGTGCACCTGGTTGAGTGAATATATTACAATGTGGAAGGACTCAGGTTCAAGCCCCCAGTTCCCACCTACAGGGGGAAAGCATCACAAGTGGTGAAGCAGGCCTGCAGGTGTCTTTCTATCTCTCTTCCTCTCTCTCTCCCAATTCCCTTTCTATATCTGGGTGTCTCTATTAAATAAATAAAGATAATAAAAAATAACAAAAACAAATAGTGGTGCTTTCTACATGTCTGTTGTAGGTTCTCCCTGCTAACTGGAACCCTCCTCTTTAGTATGATAAGCAACAGATGTCACTCAATATCTTTTGAATCTGACTTCTCATTTATAAAAACAAAAACTGTTTGAAGCAGAAATGTTGTATAAACTATCACTGTTATGTTTACTACTTACAGTTATAGTTTTTTACTAATCCATCTTACCCTCCCCTCAGGACAAACATTTCTAAAGCACAAAAGTTGTGTCTCATTTTGTTTTGATTATTGCCAGCCCAAACAGTATCAATTTAGGGAAGTAAGTACTGTTGGTACTAGGTGAGTCTGAATCCTTGTGAAAATATATTCAAAACAACATTTTAGTGGTCCAGGAGGTGGCACAGTAGGTAAAGCACTGGACTCTCAAGCATGAGGTCCTGAGTTTAATCCCGGCAGGCAGCACATGTACCACAGTGATGCCTGGTTCTTTCTCTCTCTTTTATCTTTCTCACAAATAATTTTTAAAAAATATTTTTTAAATATTTTATATTCTCTTATTCTAAGACTGTGGATATATGTGTGAGAGAAAGATTAAGGACTCTCACATGTTCAACTTCACTGCTCTGGGCAACATTTCTATTCTGTTAAATTGACACAGAAAGAGAAGGAGATAGAGGCAAAGACAAATCAGTTCTGGAACATCCCCTGATAACATAGCAACCCCCATATGGTACTGGGGCTCAAAGCTGGGTCACACGCATGACAATACAGGCACTCAAACCAGTGAGTTATCTCTCTACCCTCAACACTCCTCAATGTATACTTTCATATTTTCAGGACATTCCTAGCATGTCTCTGAGTTGACAGTTATTTCATACATTCTTATAAGCTGAAATACTTATTTTAATATTATTTATTCCAATCAGTGTTGCTGTAATTCATGCCCACTATCTAGACAAAACATTTGAAGATTAGAAATAAAGGTTATTTTAATATAAAAATAATTCTCAGAGACATTTACTCAATGCGGAGTAAATGACCCTTAAGATTTAGGGTTATAGATATGTTTATTTTAGTGTGGCTTGTTGAAATGTTTAACCATTCTGTCGGGCAAACGCTAGAAGAAGAAGAACCATTCTGTCTCAGGACATTCATGCATTCAGCAACAGTCAGCAACATCAACTCTGCTGCTGTCAGCTCATAATGACACCTGCATTTTACCACTTTATACTTCAAAAGTCACACTATGTCCTTACTTTTACAAAACAGTGATATTAGGGGTATCCCAAATAATGCCATTTTAAGTGTTAGCATATATCTCCTTTTTTGAAAAAGGGGGGGTGTCATAAAGTCATTTAGTCAGAACCAAAAACATTACTATTTCCACTCCTTATCTATTATCTCTAAGTGGAATATAGCAAAGGCATATCTGCACCTTCTTTAGATGAAGTGGAACATTATTTTTATATTCAAATGTGCACTTAGCTCTCTAGTTGGGAAGCACTAGCTCATTGTCCAAATTTTCTTGCAGGTCCTCCAGGCCCTCCAGGTGGTCTGCGGATAGAAGACATCAGAGCTACTTCCGTGGCATTGACTTGGAGCCGTGGCTCAGACAATCACAGTCCTATATCTAAGTACACTATCCAGACAAAGACAATTCTTTCAGATGACTGGAAAGATGCAAAAACAGGTAAGTTTTATTTGTCTCATCAGTCTTTTCTCTTTGTGAAATGAACAACTTTGTCAAATGTCTTCATCAAGTAGAAAAATCTGGAGCTCTGTCGAATTTTATCATTTACCCAGTATTTTTTTTTCTAACAAACATCTCTTTCTTAGTTATTTTTGTTCTTTTAGTAACTCAGTGCTTTGGTTTTAAAGAAAACAAAGAACCCCTAAAACAACTTGGGAAGAGAAGTAATAGGGGGAAGAGGATAAGAGGGCTCTGAATTCCAGCACTATCAGATCCCCAAGAGTGGGAACCAAAAAGAGAAATATTTGGATGTAGTAATAGGGTTATGTGTGGCTCAGAGGGGTAGAGAGGACCGGACCTGGAAGATAAAGGAGCAGATATGTACAAATATAGACAGATAGTTGTAGAGATAACAGTTAATCCATATCTGCAACCTCAGGAGAACCATGGTGGTTTGCAATTGAGTGACTTGGGATTCAGAACTGGTGGTGGAAATAGTGTAGAATTATACCCTTATTATCATGTAATTTTGAAGATCAATATCAAATCACTAATTAAAAATTAAAAAAGAAATGCAACTAGGAGACAGTGAAGGGGGCGGGTAATAGGAGAGGGAAGTAGACCCCCATGTCCAATGCTGCACAATACTGAATAAGTAACCATTTTGTCATGCGAACAAATATTGTTGAGAAACTTTTTGTCAATGTCAAATAGCTTTAAGGATTAATTTGCAAATGTATATATTTCCTGCTAGAGAAGCCAGAGTAGAGATAATATTCACATGGGTATAGTGTATGCAAAAAAAGAATACAGACCTGTTCTTGACTTTCAGGTAAGAATTGGCAGTGATTGTGCAGAGTATTCACAGTGTACATTTCATTCTCTGTTCTGTTCATCAGTAAATTGATAAATTGTATAGATCACATTAAAGATGACATTTCACTGTGTTTCTTTGATAATTTATTTACTCAAAATGTTCACATAAAAATGTTCATATGAACAGTAAGCATTTGTTCTTAAAAAGTATTGCTTCTAGTAGGGAGGCAATTACAGAAACCAGACCTTCTACCTTCTGCACCCTATAATGATCTGGGTCCACACTCCCAGAGAGATAAAGAATAGGAAAGCTTTCAAGGAAAGCGATGGGATACAGAGTTCTGGTGGTGGGAATTGTACCCCTCTTGTCCTGTGGTCTTGTCAATATTTCCATTTTATAGATAAAACTTAAAAAAAAACTAAGAACTAAAGCATTTTAAAGATATATAGGAAAGAAGTATGCTTGAATTTATGATTGGAGCTATATTCTATTTTGATTTATCATGAAAAAAATAATGAACAGTATTTTGTTTTCTTTTTGACAAATGACATATATAGCTTACTATTTACAATCTTTCCCTTTTTCTTTTTAAAATCATCTTTATTATTGTTTATTTATTTACTTATTTGATAGAGACCACCAGAAATTGAGAGGAAGGGGGATATAGAAAGGGAGAGAGACAGAGAGATACCTGAAGCCGTGCTTCACTACATGTGAAGCTTCCCCACTGTACGTGGGGACCAGGGGCTTGAACTTGGGTCCTTGTGCATTGTAACATGTACACTCAACCAGGTGCACCACCACCCAGCCTCTCCCTTTTCTTTCTTTCCTTCTTTCTCTTTCTTTTTTCCTCCCTCTTCCTTTCTTCCTTCCTTCGTCCTTTCTCTCCCTTCCTTTGTTCCTTTCTTTTTTTATCCTCTCCAGAACTTTACCACTCCAAGCCAACTATTTCAGATAGAAAAAGACAGACAGAGATGGAAAGAGAAGAACCATAGCTTCTCGCTCCTCCCTCCCCTGCCCCTGTTTGCTTCACCCCAGTGCCCTGGGGTCAAGGGGTTCAAAACACAGATTGAGTGCATGTCAAAGCACATAAGCTAAACCCTTCTGTTCCTAACTGTAGGTACTGTAGTTCTGCACACTAGCAAAGATATGCTGAGACTGAAGAGATAGCTCACAGGGCGGAGAATCTGCCTTGCCACACACACAGCCCAGGATTGAGTCTCAACACCATGTGAGAGATTAGAAGCTTCTGTAATGTGGCGTTTTTTTCCTTTCCACTTCTCTCTGCTTCTATTTGAATGAAAAAGAAACCCAGGAAAAGTAACATCATGCATATATTATAGCCTGACTCCAGTAAAACCTAGCCCGATTGATCTCAAGTATTAATTTAAGCATCCACATCTCATTACCATGATCTGTTAACATATGACAATGGTCTCACCTTACATACCAGATCAACTTTTATAATCTTGGAATGGTGTAACTTGAGTACCTTCATCTACTTTGGGAATGGAAATGGACATTCAACGGTTTTAATGTCTGTTTCCATTCCCAAACAGGGATGCTTTTTGAGAACTTCTGAGAAGCTAGTTCTTCCTGTGGGATTTATAATACGTGGCTTTTACATCAGAATGGAGGATCCTAAAGACTTTGATTGTGTTTAAACCATAAGAAAATACTGTGACTCACCAAAGCAGTTTTCAAGGATCAAAAGCTGAATTGCCTGGAGATACTTTGGGCACAATCTATTTTTAGTCGGAGGTCATTCTGACTGTTTCTGAAGTTGTTCTATAATGGTTAGTGGGCTTTGAAAATAAAGCTCAACAGGCATGACAACTAAAATATTTCAGATTATTGACCTTAGCAGGCATATGAGTTGTTTCTTTTTTTTTTTCTCCAAAGAATTCTCAGAATTTTTTATTCTTGGCTCAGTGGACCTGAGTTATTTGTAAATATGTCTCTGAATTACTATTCATGACTGATTGCTTGTGTAAGACTTTCTCAAGGAAGGCTTCTTTGTTGTTGTTGTTGTACCTATTATTATAGTAAGGAGTATGCCTATTGCTTTATGTTACTTTACTTGAAATTTACATATAGAAGTAAAACAATATATAGTACCTATAAAGTTATTAAGCAATATTTCAAGTTACTTTAGAAAAAGGAGTCTTGTTGAAGGGGAGGGTGAGAGAACAGGAAAGATACACTCCAAGCTTCATTCTGAGGGTCTTAGACTGTCCTTAGCTTAGAAGAATAACAAAAGAGAAAGCCATGTTTCAGTGTGTTGAGTGTTTGTTGAGAGAGAGAATGGGTACTAAATTAGAAAGTA
The DNA here is from genome assembly GCF_950295315.1 of Erinaceus europaeus. Lineage (NCBI taxonomy): Eukaryota > Metazoa > Chordata > Mammalia > Eulipotyphla > Erinaceidae > Erinaceus > Erinaceus europaeus. The sequence continues at coordinate 94,484,180 of NC_080166.1, forward strand.
CATGCCCTAGAGGCATGTAGAACCCCAAAGGGGAGCAAAGAAGGGTAAAGAGGATAATAAACTTCTTTGTTTCTCAGTTTTTATAGTTGTGCAGGACTCTGAAGTGAGGTGCTGAAGTCTTTGTCTCCAGATGCTCACATCTGCATTTTATGTCCTTGGCAATCAAGCAGGGAGGGAATGCTTGTTGTAGGAGGTATCTCTGGTTGCTTTTGGCAGTATCTTCTCCTGGCTAGGGTGCAGGGGGACAGGTTGTCTTCCCTAAGCAGACCCCTGATACTTCAGTTGATATTACACAGTTAAGATCTTATTTTTGAGTATTGAGATAATCTGCAAGAGATAGCTGAATTCAAAACTGACCCAATTAAACAATCGAATCTTAAGTCCTCAGTTATGGTTTCTGGTACTTTCCTGTATGGTATGGTAGAGTTTTCTTTTTATGACGCCAGGAATAACAAATTGTAAGGAATTTTGCAAAAGAGAATGGATTCCCTCTGCTCTTGGACAATCTTTTTCAATTGGCTTGAGGTATGAATCTACCTTCAAAACAAAGCTGACTTCTGCAGAAGTCAACCTATGTACATGTGTAATTTTAGAAAGTACAAAAGATTCACTGATTTCAATCAATGCTAAAGAGGCATGAGAAGATCACATAAGGTCTAACTCTACATCTATTTCTAGGAATTTTAGAGTTCAGAATAAAACAAATAAAATATTCATTAGAGTCTACACAGTAATAACCGAGGAAAGAAAACAGGAATACTTTGCTCATGGTTAAGGAGAGTGAGGACTTAAGTAGATGGAGAAAAGATAAGGCAAGATAAGAACTATTGAATGTTGGACATTTTGTGGTAGTGCAAAGTAAGGGAGAATCTTCTTTCTTCTACACCAGTAGCCTGCTTGATTCATGAATACAAGAGACTACAAAGTGATTGCTTTAGAGCAATTGTGTTTCTTACATTAAGATATTTCCAGTGGCCTGGGAGTTGGTGCAGTGGATAAAGTACTGGATCCTCAAGCAAGATGAGGTCCTTAATTACATCCCCAGAATCATATGTGCCATGGTGATGTTATGGTTTTCTCTCTCCCTACTCTCTCATTAATTCATAAGTAAATAAATACTTTTAAAAAGTCCTAAATAACATGTCCTAAATAAGTGCAACTGTTAAATTTTATTTGTATGTTTACAACATTATTATTTGCAAAATTATTTACATGCTAAACTGAATTAAAACAAAATTATTTTAGAACTTCATGCTAGTTATACAAGGTCCAGAGGAGCTCCAAATATGAATAAAAAGTACACCTATGTGGTAAAGAGAATCAAACAAGGCAGAACTACAGGTAAACTCTGCATGTGAAACTAGTGTGAACACTCAGTCTTGAGGTTCTTCGTGTAAAGAAGTGTAAATTTCTCTCAGGATTGGAGCTGGGAAAAAAAAGAGAGAAGACTTCAAAATCTTGTTTCCATTCCATGGTATATGTCAAAATTCCTGCCCTGATCTAAAGACAGAAAAGCAAGACAGAAAATTTACTTTGAATTTTAGATCACTTTTTTTTCTAAGATGATGGATTTTACTTACTTTTTTTGTGAGTTTTCACAAAGATTTGTTTTTGTAGAGGAGGTATTACAAATTTACACCAAAATATGTTTGTTTTATATATTTCTATTTTACAAATACTGGCACAAATGTATACTAACAAGAATAATTATATTGGCTTTATTCTAAAAATACTGTTTTTCTACCTTTAGTGATACTGTTATAGAAAATTATTAGTTAACAAATATCAAACTCCTTGTTTAATTGCTAGAATATACTCTTTTTAATATTTTATTATCTTTATTTATTTATTGGGTAGAGGGTAGGCAGAAATAGAGAGGGACAGAGACAGAGAGATAGCTGCAACACTGCTTTACCACTCACAAACCTTTCCCCTGGCAGGTGGGGACTGGCAGTTTAAACCCAGGTCCATCTACATTGTAATATGTGTACTTAACCAGGTGTGCCACCACCTGGCCCTTAGAATATACTCTTTTTTATTTATAAAAAGGAAAAATTGACAAAACCATAGGATGAAAGGTGTACAACTCCACATAATTCCCACCACCATATCTCCGTATCCCCTCCCCTGATAGCTTTCCTATTCTTTAACCCTCTGGGAGTATACTCTTTAGAAGTTCATGTTTTTTATATCCACTTCTTGTGACTACTCTTGATATTTGCACCACTGGGTCAAGGTCTTCCTAAAGGATCAGATCCTAATGGTGATCTATTCATGGTAGTGAGTAAAAATTTGTGCTTGTTCTTCATCTCAGTTATTAAAATCAAAGACTCAGCCTTAATCTGAGTTCATAATTTATTGAGAAAGTAAGTTAAGTATGGAAATAAGTTTTTACTTCTCATTTCTCACTATTTTTCCAAATATATTCTATAGTCAAATATAATTTATCTTCTTTGGGAGTATGTTCTAGACCTTCCATTTGATTAGGGTTATTTTTACACTGGATTATCAGTCTATTTACTACAAATATCCACTGCACACATGCGTCTGGTTTTTCCTGATCTAGTCTGCACCATCTCATATTCAGTGGCTGTCTAGATTCTTGGAAAACCCTTTGTACAGACCTGGCTATCATGTGAATAGCATGTTGTACTGGAAGTGGAGGGGAGATAAAGGAGAGAGACGCTTGTAGCACTTCTTCACCATTTCTGAAGCTTCCTCCTTGCAGGTGGGGACTAGGGACTTAAACCCTGGTCTTTGCACAAGATAATATATTTGTTCAACTAAGTGTTCTGCCATTTAACCCCTGCAGAAGAGATCTCCAGGCATTTAGATGGCTCTAGGATCTTTCAGTAGGAGAAGTAGGGATGAGGATGGCACTGCCGCCTTGAGTTAACTTGGCCCTTCAAACTCCTAACATTCGATCAGTTCCAGAGGCTTCCACCTTCAATTCTCTCTAGTTTCCTAGAAATTCTATGTCTTATCATCACAAACTTTGCAACTGAAAACATCATCTAAAAATAGAAACTGGATATTTCGATGGTTAGCATTTATTATTAGAGATGTGAATATCATGCAGTATCTTAAAAAGTTACATTTTTGGGACTAGATGGTGGCACACCTGGTTAAGTACACACATTACAGTGCACAAGGACCCAGGTTCAAGCCCCTGGTCCCCACCTGCAGGGAGAGAGCTTCATGAGTGGTAAAGGTGGGCTGCAAGTGTCTCTCTGTGTCTCTCCTTCTCTATCAACCCCACTTCCCTCTCAATTTCTGGCTGTCTCTAGCCAATAAATAAATCAAGATACTTTTTTTTAAAAAAAAAAAGCTACATTTTCAAGGTTTTCTTTGTCAGGAAAAAGAAAAAAAAAGCCTAAATAATATGAATCATAGACTCATAGCTTAAAGGAGAAAAATGGAAATAATGCTTACAGATATGTACCTGCATATCTATGTGAGATAGTATAAAAACACACCAGCAGTCTTAGATCATATTATACCCAGCATTTACAACTTTCCTATTAGCCTCATAGTATAACTCATTGTAAATATGTAAAACCAACTAAAATGGTACCAAAATAACATACAAGTACACTCTAGCAATATTAACAAGCAGTTCACTAACTATAGGTTATATGGGGACAATCCTTAACATTTCAACTGGCCCCTTTGTGCCCTTTCCTCAGGAGATCTAGATTCTATCATCAGGACACATTTCCTTGCTATTCAAAGAATAGTGCAGAGACCAACAATTTATGCATGAACTAGAAGCTTGTTAGAAATATAGAATATCAGTCCTCCCACCCTAGACTTACTAAAAATATGGTTCATATACATATCACTATTTCTAGATTACTATTTATAGCAATCTCTCCTAAAAAAAAGCCATGTACTTCATATTTTGTCATTCCTAGCCATTTTCCCCCAAACTTAATGGAATATGCATCATTTTATTCAATATTGTAAAATTAATATTTTCTTTCTTTTTTTCTTTCTTTTTTTGCCTCTAAGGAGCTAGGTGCCAGCACTATGAATCCACTGCTCCTGGCTGCCATTTTTTCCTTTTTTATTTTAATTTTTTTTATTTTTGCTTTGTATTCGCTAGGACACAGAGAAATTGAGAGGGGGAGGGGAGATAGAGAGGAAGAGAGAGTGGGTAGGGACTGATAACATAATGTTTATGCAAAGTTGCATAATGTTTATGTATTGTTAAATGGGAAACTGGGGAATGTTATGCATGTACAAACTATTGTATTTACTGTTGAATGTAAAACATTAATTCCCCAATAAAGAAAAAAAAAAAAGCAAAGAGACTCTCATGCCTAAGGCTCCAAAGTCCTAGGTTCAATCCCCCACACCACTATATAAACCAGAGCTGAGCAGTGCTCTGGTAAAAAAAAAAGAGAGAGAGAGAGAGAGAAGGAGAGAAAGAGAAGGGTAAGACACCTGCAGACTTGCTTCACCATTTGTGAAGCTTCCCACTTGCAGGTGGGGGCAGCAACTTGAACCCAGATCCTTGAGTGGGTCCTTCACATAGTACTAAAAGCATTTAACTGGGTGCACCCCTACCTGGCTCCCCTCAGCTAATATTTCCTGTTCATTCTTTCCTTTATTTAGATCCACCAATTATTGAAGGAAATATGGAGGCAGCAAGAGCAGTGGATTTAATACCATGGATGGAGTATGAATTTCGTGTGGTAGCAACCAATACATTGGGTATAGGAGAACCCAGTTTACCGTCAAACAGAATTAAAACAGATGGTGCCGGTATGTAAAATAAAACCCTACAAAGCATGTCAGTTTTACAAAGATAGTGACTGTTGAATGTAATTGGAAATAAATAATGCTCTGAGGTAAGTGATCATCTAAAAATGTGTGTAAATGTTTTACTATGTATTTCACACAAATCTATACATGTATTCTATGTTAAGATAGTGAAAAGCTAAAAAGAAGAAAGGAATACTTGGAATATTTTTACATAATTTACATAGGAAAACTGAAAATTCTCTGTCTTCTCTTAGAGAAAATTTACATGAAATGGGTATTACTGACTGAGAAGTAATCAGGCTGTATTACTAGAAAGCATTTATTTCTGTATAGGAATTATGAATTAAATATATATTTGGGGAAAAGTCCAAAGTGTACCAGTCAGACTTAGTGCATCAGAGTTTTAAAATATCAAGTAGGGAGGAGGTCTGAGTTTTGATCATTTACTGTGATTTTTTTTGTATTGATGTTTTCATCTTTTTTTTTTTCTGTCTACAATTGCTTGGCATTCATCACTTTACGATTTTTCTTAATTTAAAAAAATATTATTTGGGAGTCAAGCGGTAGCACAGCGAGTTAAGCCCAGGCGGTGCAAAGCACAAGGACCGGCATAATGATCCTGGTTCGAGCCTCTGGTGAAGCAGGTCACAGGCGGTGAAGCAGGTCTGCAGGTGTCTGTCTTTCTTTCCCCCTCTCTGTCTTCCCCTCCTCTCTCCATTTCTGTCTGTCCTATCCAACAACAACAATTACTACAGCAATAAAACAACAAGGGAAACAAAAGGGAATAAATAAAATACATATTAAAAATATATAATTTTATTTATTTATTGAATAGAAATGGAGAGAAATCAAGAGAGAAGAGGGAGATAGAAAAAGGGAGAGGGAGCGAGAACTGCTTCTCTACTTGTGAAACTTCTGCCCTGCATATAGGGACCCCTGGCTTAAATCTAGGTCCTTGTACACTGTGTGCACTCAGCCAGTTAGCCACTGCCTCAGTCATCTTACAGTCTTATATAGTTAAGATAAAATGTTTTTCTTGTGATGAGAACTCTGAAAATATACTCCCTAGTAATTTTGAAGTAGGCATTTAAATACTATTAACCATAATTGCCATGCTTTGCATTAAATTCCCAGAACTTACTTATTTTAGAAATTGAAGTTTGGGGCGCCAAGCAATGGCATACACATGCCATGCATGAACCAGAGTTCAAGCCCCTGCCTCACACCTACAGGAGGGAAGCTTCACAAGACATTAAGTAGGTCTGTAGATGTCTCTTTCTCTTCCTCTCAATTTCTATCTGTCCTATCTAGTAAATAAAAGGCGGGGAGGAAAAATTGCTGCTGAGAACCATGAAGAGACACCAAGCCCCAGCAAATAACCCTGGAGGCAAAAAAAAAAAAAAAAAAAAAGGAAAAAGATAAATGGAAGTGTGTAGCCTATTAAAAATTTCCTTCACCTGTTTATCTCCTTTACTTTGGCTGGTCCCTAACACACACCAATCTATTCTGTCTCTATAAGCTTGACTGTTTGTTAACTTATTTTTGATCACACATATGAGAGTGGTCAGATAGCATTTGTCGTTCTCTGACTTATTTCGCATAGTTTAATATCCTAGAGGTGCATCTGTGCTGTTGCACATGGCAGAATTTCGCCCTTCAAATAATGCTCTGATCTCCCTATATACATGAATATATGTATACACACATGTACACACACTTATATCTTGCCACCTTTCTGAAGTTACTTGTTTTTCCAGTCTTTGCATGAAGTCTTTAGGGTTTTCTATATGTAACATTATGTCATTTGCACATAGTGACATTCCAACTTATTTCCAACTTTGGTGTCTTATGATTTCCTTGAATGCAAATTATTATATAAACTATAAATGTTAGCTAGGCCTATTCTGGGTAAAGCAGAAGATTCACAGTTTTGCTTGCTTTTCAAAGATTTTTTAACTGGAAGAAAATATAGTATATGGACAAGGAATGTAGGGTGAACAAGAGGCATTGAGATGAGAAGGACTTCTTAGATTCACTTGGGGAGTCATAATACCTCTAAAGGATAACTACCAAGAAAGAGCACATCTTAATATTATTTAATATTAGACCACATTCTTAGTATGTTCTTTTTTTTTTTTACTGCACAGTTATACCATTCCTGGAGGTCATTTCCTTTTTCTTCTTTAATAAAGTATGAGAGACAGAAAGAGAAAGAGAGGAAGAGAGAGAAAGGCAGAGAAGAAATGGTCTGCAGCAGTGTTATATTTTTCTATAAGCTTTTGTCCTGCAGATGGGGACTAGTGACTTAAACCCAGGACCTTGTGCACGATAACATATACACTCTACTAGGTGCACCATCTAAGCCCCTAAGTATGTTCTTTTTGTCATAATTCAACTTTCTCTATTATTCAAATTTAGGCACACATTTTAAAACTAAATACCAACTGTATTAATTTTATTATTTTGAAAAAAAGATTTATTGTTTTGTTTATTTTACACTGGGTAGGGAGAGAGAGAAAGGGGAAAAAAAACCTGACCATTATTCATGCACTTGTGATGTTGGGGGATTGCATCCTGGGTACCAGACATGTAAATTTTGTTTTCTACCCACTGAAACATCTCTCCAGACAACCAATTCCATTTAAATAACTTTCAATATAAGAAATAATCCTATTAGCCTTCTTCTCTGCTTTATTAGGTAGGAAAGATTTAATTATATCTCACAGGCTTAATCATTTTATTTGGGGGAAATTTTTTTCCCCCTCTAGCGTTATCTCTGGGGTCTGTGTAAGAAATACTAATCCACTGCTCCTGGCAGCCATTTTTTCCCCATTTTATTGGATTGAACAGAGAAACTGAGAAGAGACGGGAAGGCAGAGAGGTAGCGAGAAAGACACCTGCAGACAGGCTTCAGCTGCTAGTGAAGTGGACGCCCTGCAGGTGGGGAGAAGAGACTCGAACCCTAATCCTTGTGCAGGTCCTTGTAACCAAGTGTGCCACTGCCTGATCCCAGGAATGATTTTAAACAGATTGATGTTTACAATTATGCTGTATTTACATCATTTACATTTGTGACTACCTCAATTTATTTGTTTAACTTCTAAATAGAAGTTATCAATTATTATGCCTTTAGTTTTTAAAGGCAAATTATTCATAATACTGTTAATAAACTCTTAGAGTTCCATGAATTTACCAAATAAAAAATGATTCTGTTATAAATGAAGTAAGCGAGGTCTGGGAAGTGGCACACCTGGTTAAGCACACATAGCACTGTGCACAAGGACCCGCGCAAGAATCGGGTTCAAGCTGCAATTCCCAATCTGTAGGGAAGACGCTTTACAAGCAGTGAAGCAGGTATGCAGGTGTCTTTCTCTCCCTCTCTATCTACCATTCCTTTCTTAGTTTCTCTCTGTCTTATAGAATAAGCAGGCAAAAAATAAAAGGAAATAATGGCCACCAGGAGCAGTGGATTCATAATACCTGCACAGAGGAGCCCCAGCATAACTCAGGAGGCATAAATAAATAAATTAAATGACTGAAATATTAATATGTCCTGGTTATTTCACTTTATTTTACTTGTTTTTATTTTTTTGCCATCAGTGTTTCAGCTGGCGCTCAGTGTCAGCATGGCTTTACTATTTGTAGTGGCTTTTTTGTTTGTTCTTTTTCTTGCTTTTTGATAGCTGGTGAGAAGCAGACAGAAATAGAGAGGGAGACAGACACAAAATAGTTTCCCTAAGCTAGTAATAGTTACTTTCATGAGCTAAAATTCAGATCTATGTTTATCTGACACCACTTCTTTTTTAATTTTTTTTATTTATAAAAAGGAAACACTGACAAAGCCATAGGATAAGAGGGGTACAACTCCGCACAATTCCCACCACCAGAACTCTTTATCCCATCCCCTCCCCTGATAGCTTTCCTATTCTGGGAGTATGGACCCAGGGTCATTATGGGGTGCAGAAGATGGGAGGTCTGGCTTCTGTAATTGCTTCCTCACTTAACATGGGTGTTGACAGGTCGATCCATACTCCTAGCCTGTCTCTCTCTTTCCCTTGACACCACTTCTTACAGACTGAGCTTTTTCTTCTAAAGGTAGTTTCTCTGCTGATACCTACCAGGGTGAGATAGGAAAGTACAACAGTCATTTTTTTTTCCTAAAACATTTTTTATTTGTGATTAAGAGTGGTTTGCAAAGCTGTAAGAGGGACTGACTTTGGTGTATTGTACCAAAGTAAAGGAGTCAAAAAAATGTGTGTGAGGGGGGGCAGGACTTTCTTTTTTTTTTTTTTTTTAAGAAAGGATTAATTAACAAAACCATAGGGTAGGAGGGGTACAACTCCACACAATTCCCACCGCCCAATCTCCATATCCCACCCCCTCCCCCGATAGCTTTCCCATTGAGAATGGGGCAGGACTTTCTAATCCTGGTGGAGGAGGACCTGGGCTGGAGGTAATTGCACTTTGCAGAAAATTGTGAAGTAGCTCCAGTGGTGCAATCGGTTGGTGCATGGTACTTATACAGAAAATTGAGAAGTTTTACACATGTATCGAAAACTGTATTTACTGTAAACCATTAACCACCCCCCATGAAAAAAAAGAAGAAAAAAAAAGATTGTAGGATCAGAGTATAGTTTCAAATCACACCCATCAGCACAGCTCTGTGCCCCTTCCATCTTGACAAGGGCCTTATAAATCATCATTTCTCTGATAAAATTATTTAAACAGGACTTTAAAAAAATCTTGGGTCCATACTCCCAGAGAGTTAAAGAGTAGGAAAGCTATCAGGGGAGGGGTTGGTATACGGAGGTCTGGTGGTGGGAATTGTGCGAAGAAGCTGTACCCCTCTTATCCTATGGTTTTGTCAATGTTTCCTTTTTATAAATAAAAAATTTTTAAAAACTTTCTCAAACAGAACTTTATAAACACATCTAATTATATGAAACTTTTTCCTTATTCTGGTGAAAGCTTATAATTCATTCTTAACTATAAAACTAGCAGTGTTCTAAACACCTGTTTTTGCATTTAGTTTATCTATCTGGAAAATGAACATGGATGTTTAGGGATTTTTTTGTTTTCCTACCTCACAGAGATATTCTTAGGATATGAGATAATATAAGTTGAAGCTTTCTAGAACACAAATATCACTCAGGCTTTCATTACTATTCTTTAAAACTACCTACATTTGTCACAGATAGTTCTGTGTGATGGAGTTGCCCTTTTCAAAAAACAAAAAGAAGTGATAGCATAATCTCACTAGTTCTTTTAGCTACATCATTTCATTTTGAAAGATCTATGCACTTGATTTGATTTGACATGTGTTCATTCTCAAAATAAAATCACAAAAAATAAATAACTAAATTGTTCTCAAACTTATTTTAATTAAAATTATCTCATGTTTTCTCAAATATACATTTTTATCTTATTGAATTTGATTAATATTCTGTGATATCTTGACAAAACAATATGAATTTAGTCTTATCAGACCAGCTTTGATAAAGTACAGAGTTATTCAAGGGAAGGGAGTTTATAGCCTTTGGCATTTATGAAATTTTTAGGCCTTTCTCTTCCCTTACCTCAGAAAATGATTGAATATGTGCATAGAAAATGATTATATGAGATAATTTTTATGAGATTTTAGTTTTCTAATCCCAACATAAAGTTAGTTAACTTAAATATATTTTAAAGGACAATAACAAAAACTAGCTCAAGAAAATGGGATTCAAGCAGACTCTGTATAGTTTCGTTCCACAGTTATCATTCACATTTAAGACTGTATTTAGAAGATAGGGATACTTGATACCAGTAGCTCATAACTGAAAACTTTTTAACTTCAATATTCTCTTACCCTTAAAAGTAATGAGAAACTTGTCTCAGGTTAATAGCAAACTTAAAATTATGTCAAGTTTATTACCTTTTAAAAAACACATTTTGGCATAAATATTTTTAACATCATTTCATATGATATATTTGCTCAAATGGTGTTTTGTTAATGACTTGTTTTCCTTTCTGGTGTACTCAAAAATAACTCTCTGTAAATCCCTTTATAATACAACAAACTAATGAACTGATAATCTTATTCATAATGCACTCTACGGCCCTATAGTTGTATAAATGTAAAAATTATTTTTCTCAATTGTGAAAAATTAAATCCATAACTTTGATGACATTTTTAAATTTTTCATTAGGAAACAAGATCATTTTTTGGTCAAATTTTATGGCTTATATCACTACATATTTTGGTATAAATTTTCAAATAGAAGTCTACTTGTTTGCTCTACTTAATTCCAACAGTAACTTAAAGAGATTCATGTAGTTTATAAATATTCCTAATTTTACAGACAAAAAAAGTTTGGATTACTCACAGATAGTATGAAACAGCTGAGTGTCAAATCCAGGCGGTATAATTTTCTTTTTTATATATTTTTGTATATTTCTTTATTCTTGAATAGAAATTGAAAAGAGAAATTGAAAGGGAAAAGGGAATTAGGAAGAGAGAGAGATACCAACAGCACTGCTTCAAAGCTTGTAAGTTCTTCCATTGTAAGTGATGTCCAATGGCTTGAGCCTGGGATCTTGTACACTGTAACATGCTGCTACATGTTACGCTACATGTAGCTAACATGCTGCACTACTGGGTGTGCCACCATCAGGCCCCTGTAATTTTCTTAAAAGTAAAGTGATATAGGTTTTATAATACTGTCAGGGGTCTAACTTTCACATTCTAAAAATGTGCTCTCATACAACTCTCTGCAAGGATAATGTTCAGTACTGAATTCCCAAGACATTCATCTTTCAATAGCATCTTGGTACCTTCATTTAAAACTTCTAAGACTAAGGACACATAATTTAATTTCTGTGAGCTTCAGTTTTAGCCTCTCTAATTTAACATTAGTACCTTTTTATCTTTTTTTTTTTTAATTTATAAAAAGGAAACACTGACAAAACCATAGGATAAGAAGGGTACAACTTCACACAATTCCCACCACCAGAACTCTGTATCCCATCCCCTCCCTTGATAGCTTTCCTGTTCTTTATCCCCCTGGAAGTATGGACCCAAGGTCATTGTGGGATGCAGAAGGTGGAAGGTCTGGCTTCTGTAATTGCTTCCCTGCTAAACATGGTTGTTGACAAGTCGATCCATACTCCCAGCCTGCCTTTCTCTTTCCCTAGTGGGGTGGAGTTCTGGGGAATCTGAGCTCCAGGACACATTGGTGGTGTTGTCTGTCCAGGGACGTCTGGTTGGCATCCTACTAGCATCTGGAACCTGGTGACTGAAAAGAGAGTTAACATATAAAGCCAAACAAAAATTATTATCTTATAAATTGTTATGATTACTTCAGCTTTTAACATAAGCAGTTAGTACTGCTCAGTGCATATATTTGATGGATAAATATATTTACTGTATTATAATGGATCATTTTAAACTTATTAGAAAAGCTTATGCACTCAGTAACATTTGAATTAGCAATAAATTTTTATTTTTATGAATACAGTAAAAAGTCATATTATTACAAGTTATTTTAAATATTTTTGTATTTCTTATAGTAAAATTTAAGTTTATCTTTAAGTTTTGTTTTCCATTTATTCTAATTTTAAAAACTAATATGCATATAATTTGGTATTTTACATACTTATAAAAATCACACTTGCAAAAATGGGAGCATGTTTGACTTTTCATGTATCATTATGACAAATAAGAGACGCCAGCATATGTTATGTGGGATAAAGTTTGGGTCCCACTTGATTGAAAGGCTGCCGCTATGCCTCATTATGCTTACTGAAAGGCACAACATTACTAAATTAGCACATGCCCTTATCTGCCCAGTTACTGAAGGTTTAGATCTCAGTGCACAGTTAGGTATATTCTTTGGATTCAGACAAATGCACTATTAAATGGATTGCCCCAAGTGAAGAATTAGGATATGTGTTTGTAATTCATTATTGTCCATTTAATTTTAACTGTAAGGAAAAGACAACAAAAAAAATCTTTCAAAGCCATGTGTCATTGTAAGACATTTCCCATTAGCTTGTTGCTCTGATGGTGCTGTGGTTGAGTTGATTATCCTGTAGTAGTCCTTTCAGGTTTGTTTTGACAGCTTTAACATTTGTTTGCCAAATCAAGTCAGTCTAAGAAAAAAAAAAAGACGAAAAATACCTGTAACACAAGAATGAATACTTTTCATGTTATATAGAGATTTCTATATTTTCTATCTAGTAAAGGTTTGTGTTAAAGTTACTTGCTGTTAATATAGACAACTGTTATAAAGAGCTACTTTATTTGAATATCCAAATGATGTACAATTTACTTGATTTTTACAGATAGCTCTTCAGTAAGAATACATACTTAAAGATAATAAAATCAGATGTAATATTTCAGTCTTTTTTGGTTCATTAGACTCCAGAGCATTATTTATATGACCACTGGAATCTCTAATAAACTTATTTTAAATTACAGTGAAATGTTGATGCAAAGTAATGTGAAATGTTATATTCATGATATCTTTACATCTGTAAAATTGACTCTATAGGTTGAAGCATTCATTAACAAAAAGTACTCAACATATTATAAATATAATGGTTCTATTTTCATGTACTCCATGATTTTCATAATATGGGATTTATCACAACACATTATATACTTTTAGCTAAAAGCCCAAAGAAGTACTTCTGTACAAATTATTTAAGCATTCAAATCTAAATGAAAAATATGACAGCACTAGTTTCTTTATATAGGAGAAAAATATAATGACATTGGCTTAATTTCAATTTTTACTATTTCTCAGGTCTATGAAATGCTAAAACACATTAGCGCTCTTACAGACATGATTGAAGAATCACTATTAGAACCCATGACAAAAGAAGACAAGTTAGTCCAACAACGACAACAATAACTACAACAATAAAACAATAAGGACAACAAAAGGGAATAAATAAATTTTTTTTTAAAAAAAAGAAGGGGAGTCGGGCGGCATCTCAGTGGGTTAAGAGCACGTGGTGCTAAAGCTCAAGGACCAGCATAAGGATTCTGGTTGGAGCCCTGGCTCCCCACCTGCAGGGGAGTAGCTTCAAAGGCAGTGAAGCAGATCTGCAGGTTTCTATCTTTCTCTCCCCCTCTCTGTCTTCCCTCCTCTTTCCATTTCTCTCTGTCCTATCCATCAATGACGACATCAATAACAACAACAATAATAATTACAACAATAAAACAACAAGGGCAACAAAAGGCAATAAATAAAAGAAAGAAGACAAGTTAGAAAAATCTTACTGTTTTTAACCTTTCACAGTAAACAATTATTGTTTATTCTTATTTAATTCAATCTCTCAGTATTTTCCTGAATATCTCCTTAAATTATGTCAAGTAATTTCTCATTAAAATAAAGTCTAGTTTGTTCTCTGTTAAATACCCTGGAGCCTAAAGTTAAATACGCTTTTTTGGTTTTTTGTTTGTTTGTTTTAATTTATTAATTTTTTTATTTAAGAAAGGAGACATTAACAAAACCATAGAATAAGAGGGGTACAATTCCGCACAATTCCCATAATCTGATCTCCATATCCCATCCCCTCCCCTGATAGCCTTCTTCTTGTTTTTAGGGTGATTTGCTTCCCTGAAAGGAATCACTATTAGCAGCTAAGTGCTACTGTTCCTTCCAGCAGGACTCCATGTAAATATAGAGCATCTAGCCACTCTCTTCTCAGATTCCTGTCAGATATGTAGAGTAGTGTCAGTTCCACCTAAGGGGGAAAATATTCCTTAGATACTAAGGTAACAACTGAACATTGAAAGCTAACTCCAGAAAATTAAATCAACAAGTGACCTAGGATATAAAAACACTCCATACGGAGATGCAATTACTTGTATTTCTATGCTTTCGTTGCCTTCTTTTCAAGACCGTAGGTTCAAGGGAAGAACATATTGTCCTTCATTTGCTTCTTTTAAGTCTGTTTTCAGAATAAACATAAATATTATGAAATGGAAACAGTCAAACATAAACATACTCCATTTTTAGCCCTGTTCTAAACAAAATGTTTAATAGTTATAAAGACATGATGTGGAATGCTTTGACAATTAGCACTTATCTTGATGAAGGCAATATTTTACTCAACAAATTGCACCATAGTAGATTATCCTAGAGTTATTTTTGGAATTATTTGCCTGTGGCCAGTATCCTTATACTTAGAGCTAACCTGACAAAAATTGATTTATTCATTTATTTTGAACAGCATGATTTTTTTTCTTTATAGCATGTCACATTTTAACTTTAGAATATGAGTTATGTGGTTTAAAATATTTTCAGGAGTTATTTTAATATTTCAGTCATCAGTATGATTTTATCTAAAGTGGTGTAAGTGAATTATCTTTTAAAATCCTTTGTACTCAATTTCACTTTTAACATTCATATTTTCACAGCTGAACAATAAAGTAACATCTCTCAAAAATCCTACTAACTTCAGCAATATCATCACTTTATAGATTTAGATGTGTAAAAGAATTAATTTTGCTTATTTCTATGCAATTAATGTACATATATCATCAAATATTTTGTATGGATACATTAGGAGAAATGTTGAATTATCTACCGTTGAATCAACTGTTTATGAATCTACAACTCAGCAAATGGGTGTCTCATTTTCAGTGTGGAAGGTGTGGTTATATTCATTTGGCATAGGATTTAACGACTTAAGAAAAAACTGGCATTCAGTCTTTTCTTTAAATGATAACAAATTCATATTGAGCCATGGCATTAGTGTTGAAACAAATTCTTGTAAAAGTACCACTTCTCCAAGTACCTAGGTAGCTAGTTTTGAAGTGTCTCTAGTACATGTACAAAGTACACCTTATTTTCTGTAGGCCACTTAGGTTAAAACCAAAAAAGATGTAGTATACAATAAGATACAGTGTACAGTTAGATACAGTGTACGATTATATACAGTATACAAATTCAGTAAAACTCAGACTGCCCTGAAGTTCTTTCCAAGGGAGAAACTTGGAGAAAAACAATATACCCTTAGACTTCACAGAGCAGTTTTATGGCTTTTGAGAGTGAGTTCAGTAAGTTAAGTAGAATATAGATTAGCATTTATTAAAAGGTGAGTGTGGAGTTGTGGAGCTAGAATAGCTATGCAAAAGACTTTCATGCCTGAGGCTCTGAGATTCTAGGTTTAATTCCCAGTGATACTATAAACCAGAGCTGAGCAGTTCTCTGGTATCTCTCTTCTTCTATCTTCTCTTATTGAAAATAAACAAATAAAATTTAAGTGATTGTAAAATATTTTTTAAAAAATTGTCATGTGACTGGAAGGGTATAAGGACTTGGAGATTAAGAAGCAGTTGGGAGCTGGGAATATGGCTTTTCAGTAGAACATATAGGTTTGTTACTCATATGGTGCTGGATTCAAATCCCATCATTGCATTAAAAATGACAAAGCAGTGTTCTGATCTCTCTATATCTATGTCTCAATTTTTTTTAAATAAAAGAAAGCAAAATTATAGGGAGTCAGGCGGTAGTGCAGCGGGTTAAGCGCATGTGGTGCAAAGCCCAAGGACCTGCTTAAGGATCCCAGTTCAAGGCCCTGACTCCCCACCACAGGTGGTGAAGCAGGTCTGCAGGTGTCTTTCTTTCTCTCCCTGCTCTCTGTCTTCCCCTCCTCTCTCCATTTCTCTCTGTCCTATCCAACAATGACGACGACAACAATAATAACTACAACAATGAAACAAGGGCAACAAAAGGGAATAAGTAATTTTTTAAAACAAGGAAGCAATATTACAGAATGATTTTTAAGAATGGAGAGTCTGCAATATGGAATCTTTTCAGTAGAGAGCTTGAATACTGAATGATAAGATAAGAGATAGAGGAAGAGCTGATTAAGAAAAGATGTCTGATTTATATGACTACAAATTGATAGTAGTGTACATAAACACCATTCCCACCACCAAAAGACTGCCATTCCTATCACCAAAAGGCTGTGTCTCATCCCATACCCCTCCCTGAAACCCTACCCCATGAAGCTGAACATCCACCCTTACCCTCAACCCAGGGTTTTTACTTTGGTGCCCTACTACATTCAGTCAAATCCTGCTCTGAGTTTCCATTTCTGTTATTCTTTCTCAACTTTTATGAGTTGGATCATCCCATACTTATTGTTATGTTTATGACTTAGCTCACTTAACATAATTCCTTCTAGATCCATCCAAGATGGGTCAGAGAAGGTGGGTTCATTTTTCTTAATAGCTGTGTAGTATTCCATTGTGTATATATACCACAACTTTCTCAGCCACTCATCTGTTGTTGGGCAACTGGATTGCGTCCAGGTTTTAGCTATTGCGAATTGTGTTGCTATGAACATAGGAGTACACATTTTTTATCCTTAGTTGAAACCCTTTTTCATTCAGGGCTCAGTAGATATCTTGCCATTCTCTTCTGGCTTTTAGAGTTTGACTGGAGAAGTCTGCTGTTATCTTATGGGTTTTCCCCTGTATGTGACTTTTTGCTTTTCTCTTTCAGCCTTTAGGATCCTTTCTTTATCCTTACTTCTTTTCATTATAACTATGATGTGTCTTGATGTCTTCAGGTCTGGGTTGATTCTGTTTGGGACTCTATGGGCCTCTTGAATCTTAGTGTCCTTTCTGTTGTTTAGGTCTGGGAAGTTTTATTCTATAATTTCCTCTAAAATGTTTTCTTCCCCTTCCTCTCTTTCTTCCTCTGGCAGGTCAAGTAATTCTTTTGAGATCATCCCATATGTCTCTGTTGTTGTTTTCAGTGTCTCTCAATCTCTTTTTGAGCTCTTTTGCCTCTTTCTTTGTTTTCTCTAGCTCATCCTCTGCCTAATTCTATTTTCTGCTTCTGTTAGCCTACTTTTCCTTCCCTCATCTTCTTTCTTCAGTTCAGTTATAGTATTAGCTTGTTCTGCTAATAGACCTTTTAGTTCAGCTATTTCAGCTTTCAGTTCTCTAATTATCTTGAGGTAGCTAGTAATTTCCTTGAGAGTTTCGTCTATTGTTTCCCTAATTCTGAATGCCCTTTCCTCCATAGTTATATTCATGTCTGTGATTATTAGGTTTACTATTGCTTGCATACTTTTCTTATCTATGATTACTTCTGACTGATTTGGAGTTTCTTCTGGGCTCCTGGCATGATTCATTGTGGTTGCAGTTTTATTTGCTCTTGATTTAACCATTTTTTTATTGATGTGTTTTTTATTTTTCTGTTCTGTCATTCTTCAGCTGTTGTGTTTTGAGTACAAGCCACGCTATACTAAATACCTCTATGACAAATGCAGTCACCAACCTCAGAAATTACAATAATAGTAATTGAAGCAAGGATTGATGCAGTTTAACCAATACCAGTTAGCCAAACAATAGTAACCAAATCCAAATGAAAGAGAAAGAAAAAGGAAAAAAGTGAAAGCAAGAATAGACAATTATGCAAGTCTTCTGTCCACTGTAGAATATAGGGATAGCAAGAGGATAAATGGAAGTAGAAAAGAGGGACACACAGAGAGAGAACACTCTGAGTCAGATTTCTTCCCCAAAATAATTCACAGATGAGTATCAGTGAATTCAGAAAGCAGAAGAAGGAGGAAGGAAGAACAGAAGACAAGAACAAGAAGAAAAAAAAAGAGCAGTGAAAGGAAAGAATTTTTTTTTTGATTAGCTAGGAGGAGGGAAAAAGGGGAGAGTGGATGGAAGCGGTAGAGTGCAACAAGTTCCTCTCAAAATGGATAGGACACCCAGTCACCTAGCAATGGAAAAAACAATAACAGTTAATTTTGGTCAACCTGAAGAAGGAGGTGGGGGAAAGTGACATATATATATTAGTAATAATAAAATAGAATAGAGTAAAAAACCCTAATAGTCAGTCTGCAGCTTGACCGGCTCAGAATTAGCTCAGGCAGCCTGAACACAGACAACCAATTGTAACAATAATAATAATAACCTCCAAGTAGTCTTTCCCAGGCAGGGCTGATACTCTGATTAGTCAGATATTTTTTCACTCAAATAGAGCTCCAGCCACTTAGAAAAAAAAGAGAGAGAGAAGGAAACCAAATAGGAAAAGGATTGGAATGACACCCCTGGTGGGCCAGGAATCTTGGTAAAGAAAAAAATTCAGCTGGGAGCCTGCTAGGAGCAGCTCTCCAGCCCCTGGGGTCTGGTTATGGGGTGGGGGAGGGGTGCGCTTCAGAAATAATCAGAAGTTTTCCTTTCCTTTTCCTCCACTTTCTAGCCCAAGATTGAGGCACAGGACCCCTCCTTAGTGTCACACTTAGGACCCCTTCCCTATTCACCGTCCTGCTGATGGCACAGTATCTTACCCTATTCTGCCGCCTTTGTTGGAGCTCACACCAGCAGTTGCCTCCAAGTTGTCATCTTGACTCTGTCTTCCAGGTGTACACATTTCTTTTTGGTTGGCTATTATGTTGTCCTTAGGGTATATCCCTAGGAGAGGAATTACTGGGTCATATGGAAGGTCTATGTATAGCCTTGTGAGAGTTCTCAAGGCTTCTCTCCACAGAGGCTGGACCAATTTACATTCCCACCAGCAATGCAAAAGGGTTCCTCTGTCCCCACAGCCTCTCCAGCATTTGTTGCTGCTTTTCTTTTGATGTATGTCATTCTTACAGGAGTGAGGTGGTATCTCAATGTTGTCTATATTTGAATTTTTCTGAAAATCAGTGACCTGGAGCAATTTTTCATGTGTTTTTTTTAGCCTTTTGGATCTCCTCTGTAGTGAATGTTCTGTTCATATCCTCTGCATATTTTTGGATGGGGTCATTTGCTTTTTTGTTGCTATGTTTGCTGAGCTCTTTGTATATTTTGGTGATTAGTCTTTTGTCTGATATATTGCATGTGAAGATCTTCTCCCATTCTGTGAGGGGTCTCTTTGTTTGTGTGATGGTTTCTTTGGCTGTGCAGAAGTTTTTCAATTTGATGTAGTCTCATTGGTTTGTTTCTGATTTAGTCTTCCTTGCAATTGGGATTGTTTCACCAAAGAAGTCCTTGAGGTTTAGGTGGGAAAGTATTCCACCAATGTTTTCCTCTAAGTATTTGATAGTTTCTGGTCTAACATCCGGATCCTTGATCCATTTGTAGTTGACTTATAGTCATATGAATCACTATTTAATTAATATAAGAGGGGGAAATTGATTGAATGTCTCAAACTTTTTAAATCACAGACTGAGGTTTTTTTTTTTTTAATACATAGGCTGAGTCTTTGATATTTTGACTCCCTTAAAAGCTTAGACCAGGGAGAACAGAAGCAACCAGTGGAATAGCTATACCCAAATAATGTCAAAGGACATAAATTATGGTGATGTTGTGTATGATACAGCAAATACTAACAAAGTGATATTTCAAAGTTAGTCCAATTACCGAATAATGTGATTATAGTAATAACTATTGTCTTCTTAAACCTAAGATAGCAGGAACCTCCTACTTCCTCTTTAGAGCCTGTATTTCCCCCAGTCCTGGAACCTCTAGGGTGGGGCTCTCTTACCTGAATGCTTTTCTCAGTTCATACTAAATGACATTGCATTTGCCTACCCCAACCTAATCAATGCAAGGAGTACCACCTCAGCATGCTTCAATTCAGACTGTACCCAAAGACATCAGGCATGGAATGTCAACCTTTCACCCTCATTACTCAGGTTCCAGATGCTAGCATGATGTCAAACAGACTTCTCTGAACAGACAAACCCACCAATGTGTCCTGTAGCTCTGCTCCCCCAGAGTCCTTCCCCACTAGGGAAAGAGAAAGGCTGTAAATATGGATTGATCTGTCAACGCCCATGTTCAGCAGAGAAGCAATTACAGAATCCAGATCTTCATCGTTCTGCATCCCACAATGACCTTGCGTCCATAGTTCCAGATGGTTAAAGAATAGGAAAGGTATCAGGGGAGGGGATGGGATACAGAGTTCTGGTGGTGGGAATTGTGTCGCGTTGTACCCCTCTTATCCTATGGTTTAGTCAATGTTTCCTTTTTATAAATAAAAAAATTTAAAAAAAAAGATTTCTGAAAATGTTTAGGAAATGGAAATGAGAGCACAAGGAACAATATCCTATTGATAATATTTTCAGGTATGCAGAGGGAAGTCATTATCCTATGTTAAGGTACACAGCACCATTTTGTAACACAGATTGAAGCATAAAATAACACAACAGTAAGTTGTTAGTGGGCCATATGGTTCAAAGGTAAGATCTGCAAAATGTTTCCCCAACAAAATATATCTGCTCTTTCATATTTGACGGCAAAATGAAAAGACACAGAAGAGGAAAAAAAAAGGGGGGATATTGAATTTGCTTCAATATTCTTTGTTTTAGCAATCAGCACATTTAACTGGCATTGAATCAATTTTCCTGGCAGTGAAAGATTATTATAGCCACTCCAAGACATTGTTATATAATTGAGTGGATCATGTATGTAATTTGCTTTTCCAAATGAAATAAAAAATGCATGGTGTCTGCGGTAAATAAGGACTCTGGTGTCAGAAAACAGAACTTAGTCTTAATGTTTGCTGTTTTGTTTGTTTCAGCACCTAATGTGGCTCCTTCAGATGTCGGAGGTGGGGGTGGAAGCAACAGAGAGCTGACTATAACATGGGCTGTAAGTATTACTAAACTGTACTTATGAATAAATTAACAAAATCTCTATATGCACGCACACATATATACAGTTTGCTTTAACTGGGCTTGATCACACACCCACTTTGTTTCCTGAAATAAAGACAATCTTCAGATTACATGCAAGAATATATTAGTAATGTTTATTTTTAAAAATTTATTTATATTAGTGATTTACAAGATTATAAAGTAATGGGGGTATAGTCCCACACCACTCCCACCACCAAAGTTATGTACTCCCATCTTCCCCACTATTGTATTTTCTTTTTTTTAAACTTTTAAAAAAATGTTTAATATTTATCTTCCCTTTTGTTGCCCTTGTTGTTTTATTGTTGTAGTTATTATTGTTATTGATGTCGTTGTAGTTGGCTAGGACAGAGAGAAATGGAGAGGGGAGAGGAAGACAGAGGGGGGAGAGAAAGAGAGACACCCATTGTGAAGCGACTCCCTGCAGGTAGGTAACCAGGGGGCTCAAACCAGGATCCTTACGCAGGTCCTTGTGCTTTGCGCCACGTGCCCTTAACCCACTGTGCTACCACCCGACTCCCTGTTGTATTTTCTTGACTGTGCATCTGTACATTGTATCTCACTCACTATGACTTAGCATGCAGATCCTATGCAAATGAGATCCCAAATGCTTGCTAAGGAAACTTTGGGCCTTAAAGATAAAACAGCCATCCAAGCTGCAGCTTTCTCTGTAATCAGGTATCTTGAATTCACTGTGGCCTGTTATTACAGTTGTAATTATAAAATAAAAAAATAACTGTATAATTTAAATTGGGCCTGGATATTCAAAACACTAATAATTTAATAAAAAAAAAGTACTTTGTGTCAGATCCTGCTCTTATTTTTCCAATACTGATTTCTTAGTTATTCCTTAGAGGTTCCTGCAATGTAGCCTGCAACCTTGGGCTTGCAAAGCATGTCCTCACTCTACTGAGTCACCTCTCAGGACACATGCACTTGCTACTAAGAGCTTTTTTAAATAACCTGATTTTGACTTTCTAAAGAAAAAGAAATGCATTTTGCATTATTTTAGTAACTAAAAATACTAAATAGTATTTACTATTATTATTATATTTACTATTATTACTATTAATACTATAACTAACTTTAATTTTGTATTTATAAATATCATATTGTTATGAAAGAAGCATACTTCTTTGACAGGTCATATATGTAATAATAATAATCTCTGAGGGGACTTTAAAACAGATGATATGCCTCAGTCCTGAAGTCAGAAAGTGTTCTCAAACTAGTTTCCCACAGATTAGTACACTGTTATCCCCCATTGTTTCAATATAATATAGATATTTTAGTCTTATATAGTTCTTTTATTATTGTTTTTAAACTCTAAAGAAACCCATATACTTGCTTATTGCATAAATATTACCTGAAACCTTCTTCTAGGTCCACAGGATAAGATCAATAAAACTGATAAACACTCTGGCCTCTCAAAACCTATAGTGTAGTCGTTAAGATGATAAAGTACTTCAATGAAAGTATTGCACAGAGTTACATCATGATAATTAAAAAAAAAAAAAGACAAGGTAATAGAATAGGGACTTCTATGGGAAGAATTGTTATACAGCTATTGAAAACATCAAACAAGTGATTTTTATCTCAAGAAATTGAGGAAGTGGATCTTATCACATATGGAAGAGTATCCCAACTAGGAGAAACAGAATGGGAGCTCACCCTGGGGCCCACCTTAGGGTGTGGCTAGAACAGCAAACTTAGTAATGAAGTACCACATGGTTTTGCCCTGGAATATTAAGGTAATGTAAATTGTGAACTAAATATGTATTTTATTCAGGGTATAATCTGCATCAATCATCATTTGCATAGAAATTCTTCCTCCCATTTATTGTATTTAATATTTTGATTTCTATTTAGCCTTTGTCACGAGAATACCATTATGGCAACAATTTTGGTTACATTGTGGCATTTAAACCATTTGATGGGGAAGAATGGAAAAAAGTCACAGTGACGAATCCAGATACTGGCCGATATGTCCATAAGGATGAGAACATGCGCCCATCTACTGCATTTCAAGTTAAAGTGAAGGCCTTCAACAATAAAGGAGATGGACCTTACAGTCTCACGGCAGTCATCAACTCAGCACAAGATGGTGGGTAAAAGAAAGACCTTACTAAACTGATGAGACAACAGGTAACACCTAATACTCTGCAGGCCTTTTGTTTGATGTCTCTTGGATATTACTTATTAAGTTATTTTAATGGTAATAATATGCATTTATCAAATGACTATTATTTTGAGCTGAGTAAAAATGTCAGTGTCTCCCCCTAAATGAGAACATTGTCCTTTTTTTTTTTTTTTAACCCTTTGGTCATATCATGGTAGTTAAAAAATTACCAATAAAATACTTGGCTTAGTTGCCCACCCTCTACTCTGGGCCTCATGATTATAATTTTGCAGCCAGAAATTCTTCATCTTAGTTTGAAATCTCAGTACTAAGGGCATATTCATAAAAATCATCTATAAAGCACACATACTGTTTGTTGTAAAGTTCCTCTTGAAAAGCAAAAATGTGTGTCATTGCAGCACTCAGGTAGCTTTATATTTCCTTGCAATGGAGTGATGGAATTTCATTTGAAGGGACCTAAGCACAATCACGCATTAAAAAAAAAATTAGAAACATGAATTAAATATTTGTTGTTGTTGGAAAGGTAAAGCAAACGGTTCTGGGGAAAGAGCAGATGTGTTGGAGTAGAGAGGTGCTGGGATCTGTGGCATAATGATGAAAAATAACAGGTCGCAGGAGTGTCTTGTAGAGGACACAATAATGGAGGGAAAACAGCAGTGGGGAGGAAGGGAAGTACATAGATACTAATTTTCTGTTGTTTTCTAGAAACATTAATTGAATGGAACATACTCATAGAGCCATTTACATGTTTGTGATAGATAACATGCATTTTATAGTGAGCACAATTGCACTGATTTTTTTAACTTAAGTTACTATACTTTTTATTATATATTTCCTCTACTAAAAAACAAAGTCTTATTATATCTCTTCACCTGCACATTATATAAATAATTAATGGATAGAAAATCAAATAAAGATTTCTACCATTGATCCAGTGCCAAGTTTCTCTTTGCACATGTGTGAGAAGCACAATGGAATAGTTTAAAAAAAAAAAAAAGGAAACTTTACATCAAATAAAGTCAAAGTCTAATTCTGATCTCTTAGAGTTTACTGTACTATATTTTCCAATTTACACTATTTTACTGAAAAAAAAATTTAGAAATGATATATGTTGGGGGCCGGGTGGTAAAGCAGTGGGTTAAGTGAACATGACAGAAAGTGTAAGGACCCATGTAGGGATTCTGGTTCAAGCCCCTGGCTCCCCACCTGCAGGCCCGCGGTCACTTCCCAAGCAGTAAAGCAGGTCTACTGGTGTCTTTCTCTCTCCCTCTTTGTCTCCCCCTCCTCTCTCCATTTCTCTCTGTCCTATCCAACAACAACAATGATAAACAGCAAGGGCAACAAAAAGGCGGGGGTGGGGGGAAAATGGCCTCCAGGAGCAGTGGATTCATAGTACAGGCAATAAGCCCCAGCAAAGACCTTGGAGGCAAAAAATAAAAAATTAAAAAAAAACTAAAAGATATATGTTTTTCAGTCTCAGGATTATTCATTTATATTTGTTAAAAATTTGATATATACTTAAAACATCTTGTGATCTGCATTTATATCATTTAAAATATTTTATTTAAATGCTTTATTTATAATTGGATAGAGAAAGAGAATTTAGAGGGAAAGGGGAGATAGAGAGTGAAAGAGAGAGAGAAACACAGGCAGCCCTGCTTCACCACTCATGAAGATTTTCCCCTACAGGTGGGGGCCAGGGGCTTAAACCTGGGTCCTTAAGTACTGTAGTGTATGTGCTTAACCAGATGCACCTACTGCCTGGTCCCACTCATCTTGTGATCTTTATTTCCAACACAAATATGAAAAATAATCATATATATAAAGATATGCATACTTTAAAAAATAGTTATCTCTATTAAGTGCAGAATAAAATAAAGATCTTGTGTTGAAAGTCAATTTAGGACTTTCCTGAATAAAAAAAAAAGTAACATTCTGTTTTTTCTGATTCAACAGACTGATTCAAGTACATCACATAGATAAATGAAAGGAAAATCATTTTATAAGTTATCTTTATAATCCACTATCAATTCTTACTGTTTTATTTAATGTTATATTAGGCCAAAACAGTCATATTTGTTATCTCTTTAGTATTTAGTTATATTATTTCCTAAAGATTTCACCAGTCTCATAAAACCTACATATGCCAAAACTTGTGTAAGTGTTCATCTTTCCTGTTATGACTAAGAAATCAGTCACAGTACCACAAATTTACCTTCATTTGGAAACAGCATTTATTTGCAAGACAATTTTAATTTAAAAGAGGATTATGGTGTGTTAATGAAAGGCTCAAAGAAAGACTCCTACATAAAGGTTTCTTTAGTCTCTGAGTAAATTTCATAAGGGATGTAAATTACTTTTTTCCCCCCAGTAAACAGAGGCCTTTTGATACATATTTGACTTGATGCCCAGTTGGAGATTAGACACAGAAAAGCTTTCCTGAGCCCATGTAACAGCGGATGTCACAACTTGTTTCAAGGGATCTTACAACATAAAGGGTCATCGCTTCAACATAAAAGACTCATGTATTTTGTTACCTTTAGCTCACATAAGTAGAGAGAAATTGAAGATTAACTGAAATGAACAATTTTCTATATAACCAACACCATCTGTACTGTTTTTTATAATGTGAAGTTGAGGGGCTAAACATAAGAAATCTTTATTTGAATGAAAAGCTTTTTTACACAAATTTGTTTAGATACATATATATATATATATGTAATTATAAATATATATATATTAGTATGATTTTACTCACAGGTATCAGGGAAACCTATGAAGTTTACTGTATTTTGTGAAAGCAAGTGTGTGCACATGCTAATACATGTTTCTGCATGTATCTTTTAACATAAATGTATCATAGATTAGCATAACATGAAATAACATTAAAATTGAAATATCATTTAAAAAGGAAAGAAAGACAGCACCATTTTTTTGGGAAAGATTAAGACAAGTTGAAAATGTTAGTATATTTTATATTCAATCATATAACAAATGACTCCATTTTAATTTTCATATAAAAATTAATATTCTCAATTTTTAGCTCCCATTGAAGCTCCAACAGAAGTAGGAGTAAAAGTTTTATCATCTTCTGAGATATCTGTTCATTGGGAACATGTTGTTGAAAAAATAGTAGAAAGTTATCAGGTAAGTTTAGTATTTTTTATTAAACTGAATACATTTGTTTGTAAATATACCAGCATACATTTTCAAATGTATTGCCTTGTCCAGTGTTTTGTTTCCCACTGCTGTTGTGGCACTAATATATATTCTTTGTGGTTAATATGATGGGAATTTATAGACTAATTGCTGAAATTTAGCAGAGCGTCCTTGTGGATTTACCCAGGAGAAATGTAAATCTTTTATGTAGGCAAACGATTTATTAAAATAAAAATGAAGGTGATAATACTCATGAATAATCAAGATCTTTTGAAACAGCATTCTCATAAAATGCTGGTGAATCTTAAATTTCAAGGGAATCATAAAATGTCTCTTCCATTCAACTAAGCAGTCCGACTTCTAGGAAACAGTAAGTATACTGAATCTGTCTTTTGTAACATTACATAGGAAAGTAGAGAATTGATAACATTCACAATGTCCCCCCAAAAAATATTCTGAGATAAAGAATAGTAGGAGGGAGCCTGGTGATAGCGCAGTGGGTTAAGCACACATGGTGCAAAGCACAAGGATCAGCATAAGGATGCCAGTTCAAGCCCCCGGCTCCCCACCTGCAGGGGAGTCACTTCTCTCCTTCTCTGTCTTCCCCTCTTCTCTCTATTTCTCTGTCCTATCCAATACCAACAACGGCAACAAAAATGGAAAAAATTGCCTCCAGGAGCAGTGGACTCGTACTGCAGACACTGAGCTCCAGTGATAACCCAAGAGGTAATAATAATAATAATAATAATAATAATAATAATAATAGGAATTATACAGGCAGAAAGCAGAAGTCTTGTCTTAGTTGAAAAACAAAACTGGACAAAATCTAAAGAATTAAAGCTAGAATTATAGTTAGGGCCTTTAATATAATACTGATATTAACACGTTAGTCGTTTTCCCCCTCCCATTCTTTTGTCTAGAGCACTGCTTATCTCTGGCTTATGGGGTCTGGGCAATGAACCTAGGATTTCAAAGTCTCAGTCATGAATATCAGTTGTTTAAACCACTATACTATCTCCTCTGTCCCATAAGTTAATCATGTTAGTGAAGTTATACTTTTAAACAAAGAAAGAGTGAAAACTAAGAGGAATTAACATCGCATTCCCTTTGTTTATAAGTTAATGTACAAAAAAGAGATTCAATGACTTGCTTCCATTAGTAATAACTAAAAGTGTGACTACTATGACACAAAGATATTCTGATACAAAGTTTAGGATTTTCAATCAGAGGACAGAGTCCTCTTCAATACATTCAATGAGTATATAGTGACTGCTGATAGGCACTAAGTTGCCACCATCAGCTTTCTGGTTTGTTTTTTTTTTTTCCTTTTTGATTTTTAAATTTGTTACAAGCCATTTTTTACTTGTGACTAATAGTGGTTTATAGGATTATAGGTTACAAGTTCTGCATTGTACCCACCACCAAAGTTCCCTGCCCCCAGTCTGCCAATAACTACCATATTTCTCACCAAGTCTTAAAGACAAGTTTGTTTCTCATGCCTTCTTTCCTCATGTGTTCTTGGAACACAAGTTCCATGAGTACAGAGCTGTGTTTGCTTTGCCCTTAGTGCTGAGAACAACTGCTAGACATATGGCAGGTACTACACAGACATTCCCAGTGCTGATGGAAATACTAAAGCATCATCAGATAAAGCATCTTAATATGGTTTCCTCCATGCCATGTCTCTGAAATGCAACCGGAAGAGCAAGCCAAGGTTATTGATCTATCTAGTTATTTTTTTTTTGAGTGACAGAGCACTATACTTTAATTAGCATTGCCAGGCCCCAGGGTCCAGGGCCTTTTTATTTCATTTATTTATTTTTTATAAAAGGGAAACACTGACAAAACCATAGGATAAGAGGGGTACAACTCCACACAGTCCCCACCACCAGAACTCTGTATCCCACCCCCTCCCTTGATGACTTTCCTATTCTTTAACCCTTTGGGAGTATTGGCCCAAGGTCATTGTGGGATGCAGAAGGAGGAAGGTCTGGCTTCTGTAATTGTTTCCCTGCTGAACATGGGCATTGACAGGCTGATACATACTCCCTTTTTTTTCCCCCCAGAGCACAGCTCAGCTCTGGCTTATGGTGGTGAGGGTGATTGAATCTGGGGCCTGGGACCTGGGACCTAGGACCTGGGAGTCTCAGCATGACAGTCTGTTTTCATAGCCATTATGCTATCTACCCCAACCCTGACCCCAGGCTTTAAATTTTAAACCTGTAAATAAACAACTATTTTTAGTACTATAAGCTCAAAGTGCTTTCAGTCTTTGTCAGGGTTCAGTTGAAGTTACTATAGAGGAGGTGGAATGATAATGAGTGTATTAAAGATACATTTTTTTTGTCTTTCTCTTTTTTATTGTTATTATTGGTGACTTAATATTGATTTACAAAGTTAGGAGCTAACAAGGCTATATAATTCTGCATCAAACCCACCACCAGAGTTCTGTGTCCCCTCATTCTTCCACTGGGAATCGTAGTATTTCACTCAAGGCCATAGAGATGAGTTTACTATTATTTCTATAACTATATATCTATATTTATCTATGTTTTGCCCATTTTTTTTTATAGTCCTGCCTTCTCTTCCTTTCTAAGTCACACCTACACCTATTGCTGTTTCCAAATGTCCTTCCTTTTTTCATCTTCTTACTCCAGGTCCTGATGGAATAATCAGAGTTTAGAGCCCTCTGGTTATCTTCCCCTAACATCCCTTCCCTTCTGGGAGTATGGACCAAATTTCTTTATGAGGTACAGGAGGTAGAAGTTCTGGATTCTGTAATTGCTTCTTCACTAGACATGAATATTGGCAGGTCAATTCATACCCCTAGCCTTTTTCTACCTTTCGCTACTGTGGTAGGGCTCTAGAGAGGTAAGATTCCAGGGCACATTAGTGAGGTCCACTGCCCAGGGAAATCAGGATAAAATCATGATAGCATTGGCAACTCAATGGCTGAAAGGCAGTAATATATGAAGGATAAAGTGATTAATAAACAGGAATCCAAAGTAGGAGTACAGTAGATGATAATAAGGATCTTAGGGTGGAAAGAATCAAGGAAGTCTATTTTAGATATGTTCCTAAGGGTACATAATTTAAGTAGTTTTTGCTTGATTTGATAGCTAACACAAAGGTGGACTAAAAATATTGTCTGGAAAGATGGTTGAGAGTAGGGCTAGAAAGTTAGATTAGGGAAGAGAGTAGCTCCAAAACTTGAAGAAGATCTATAAATAAAATTAATTCTTTACCCCATCAACCTGATTTATATATATTTAGCACAGGAGCCTGTGTAACCTCGGATTCCTTGTCAGTTTGAGTTCACAGTCTATTGTCGTGCTGGGAATATGCTAGGTGATCTTGTTTCAGGACCAGTGTTCCTCAAGTGGCAGGGTAGGATGACCCAGTAATTTTTCAGAGAGTGGGACAGTCCCTGCTATTGCTTCTTTAAAATGTAGACACATTTCTGGAGTGGCCCACAGAGGGCTTATGCTGTTGTTCTTGATGGCAGTGACCAAAAAAGCCATTATTAAGTGAACCAGTCTCTTGCCATTATCTAGCTTTTGTAGTCCTTTCAGTACCTGATGAGCTTGGAATTTCTCCCAGTTGTTACAGTGTTGAGTGCCATCTGTTTTATTCAAACCAATATTAGATTTATGGGGCCTGTCTTCTTTGTCCCTTTCTACTAGATTGTCAAGCTTATTAGGTCAAAGTCTAATCAGAAAATTAATGATATTTTCTTTAGGCCATTTTACTGAAATCCCAGGCATATTAGGTCTAAGTCTAATCACAAAGGGCTATTAAACACTTTTATTTTGAGTTATATAGTTGCCCTTTGCTTATAGATACAGGTACAACTGTACCCAGTATCATAGGCCCTAGTCTGTAACTAGTATCTGTATCTGTGTTAGAAAACGCACCATCAGACCCTACCAGTGTGTCCCGGAGCCCCACTTCCCTAGAGCCCTGCCCCACCAGGGAAAGAGAGACAGGCTGGGAGTATGGATCGACCTATCAATGCCCATGTTTAGCAGGGAAGCGATTACAGAAGCCTCCACCTTCTACACTCCATAATGACCCTGTGTCCATACTCCCAGAGGGTTAAAGACTAGGAAAGCTATCAGGGGAGGGGATGAGACACGGAGTTCTGGTGGTGGGAACTGTGTGAAGTTGTACCCCTCTTATCCTATGGTTCTTGTCAGTGTTTCCTTTTTATAAATAAAACTTATTTAAAAAAAGAAAGAAAAAGAAAACATGCCATCAGAAATGGAATTAGATAGTCCCATGTATTAGAAAAGATCTCACCATATTACAGGAGTTGGGAGGTTGACATCACAGGCTTGGTGTTTCTGGCTACAATCCACAATAACAACTCAGCATAATGTGGCATGGCAGCACTGGTAGCATTGATTTGTGTGAGTTCAAAAGAGGTAGTATGATTGTAAGTGATCAGAGAAGAAACACCAAGAAATATGGACAAAAATCCTAGAGGTTCCAGGACTAGGAGAAATAAGGATCTTAAAGAGAATGGGAAGAGTCCCTTATAGTCTTAGAAGAGGTTAAAATAGCAATAATTATTATTATAACCAAGTTAGTTGGGGACTTGTTTTTCTTTGAAGATCCAATGGTTAGGATCTACTGGAATATACTTGACCTCGCTATGACTTGTATCCTTTAGGGATATCTACTAATCACTGTATCTTAGATACTGACAAATCTAAATGGTTTTGATCTGTGTAGCCTAAGGTTGTAGGTAGCTTTGATATTAAAAAATATACACAGATATTCATATTTATTTTTTATATACAAATATGTATATTTTAGAGCTTCTTAAAAAATATAAGCCCAGTGTCAGAATTTGATCATTTTATAAATCTGAAATAAAACTTAGGCTAAAGAAAATATGTATAATCAGGGATATGGTCTGTTTTTCCCCGTGACATGTTGAATTAATAGTGATTTATGAGATTTTAGTCTAATTAGTTTTTCCCATAGTCTTAAATATAGGTTGACTTTTTGTTTATTTTCATGTTTCTATCATCAATTTTCTATATTCTACATATGAATGAAACCATCCCATAGTTGTCCTTTACCTCCTTAATTAATTCACTAAGCATACATAATCTTCTCCACTTCCATCCTGCACTAAACTTTTAATAAACTCACTGTATTAAATTCATACAATCCTGGGGTTTGCTATTATTCTAACATTAAACAGGAGGAATTTGAGGGCTAGAAATGTTCGTTAGTTAGTTTCTGATTAACAACTGGCATAGCCATATTTGATCCTAGGACTTGCTTTTCCAGCGAATGCTGGATTAAAAGTGCTAAAAATGAACTGTCAGAATTACTTTTTATGTTCATTTTTCTCTTTTTTTCTTTTTTTATTTATAAAATGGAACTATTGACAAGACTAAAGACACCATGCCCAGCCCCAGATCTCCATATTCAACCCCATCCCTTGATATCTTCCCTATTCTTTATCCCTCTGGGAGTATGGACCCAGAATCATTGTGGGGTGCAGAAGGTGCAAGGTCTGGCTTCTGTAATTGCTTCTCCACTGAACATGGGTGTTGACAGGCTGATCCACACTCCCAGCCTGTCTCTCTCTTTACCTAATGGGACAGAGATCTGGGGAGGCAGGGATACAAGACACATGGTGGGGTTTTCTGCCCAAGGAAGTCAGGTTGGCATCATGGTATCTATATTCATCCTATAGATATATTTCCTTTTTGTTGTCCTTGCTGTTTTATTGTTGAGTTATTGATGTCGCTGTTGTTGGGTAGGACAGAGAGAAGTGGAGAGAGGAGGGGAAGACAGAGAGGGGGGAGAGAAAGATACACCTGCAGACCTGTTTCACTGCCTGTGAAGCGACTCCCCTGCAGGTGGGGAGCTAGGGGATCGAACCAGCATCCTTAGCCGGTCCTTGAGCTTTGTGCCACATGTGCTTAACCCACTGCACTACTGCCCGACTCCCAGTATTCATCCTTTCTTTAAAAGCCTTTCAAGCCTTTCACACAGAGCCTTGCATATCAAAGAGACACATGTAAAAGCTTAAGAGCAAAAAGCTATCATACTTATTGTCCTATAAGAAAATGTACTTATATGGAAAAGAAAACCTTGACTGAATATAATGTGGCTATTGTCTCTATTTTTAAAAATATCATAGGAGAAGGCAATTGCTTAACAAGATAGATGATCTAGAAAACTAATACTCCACTGCACTTCCTATGAAAATTTTCTATAGGTCTTAATTATCAATATGAGGAAATCAAAACTAAAATAGAATGAAATCTGGGGAAGCCCTAAATCCTACATGATTAATCCCATTGAAAGTTGACTTCCTATATTATTTCATGTGAGAAATCAGATTTTAAAATAATCTCTTTTCCCTTGTGGTTTTAAAATGGCTCTCAGTAGTATGTCTTAAGATGTACTCATTTTTTTTCTTTTTGCCTAAATAACTTCCTACTTTTAATCTTAATTAGCAGTATGGGTGAACTAGAAAAAATAAAAGAGTTGAAATGATCAAAGGCATATTAGAACTTTGGGCTCCTGCCCAGGAAAACACAAGAGACTTAGTTTACTTACCCAGCAGGTAAGACATTCACTTAAGTTAATGAAAACAGCAAAGTAGCTAAATCAGAGATCAATGCAGAAGACTGATTTCATAATTATCTTAAAAGATTATGAATCCTTATTAGTCTACTGAAATGTTTTGAAGATATAATTACGGGGAACATAAACAACTAGAAACAACTTGACTTAAGTTTCTTATTTAGGAGAAGGAATCTTAGTCTGCATCTCACCCAAGCAGAGTCAGACACACAGGTATAAGAAAAGATAGTGGTGGGTGAGTGGGTGGGATTTACTGGTTGGGATGGATTGTTTGTTTTAAATGTCTTAGATTGTAGATTTGAGGGGAAAACTTGTGAACAACAAAGGTAGACTTCTAGAAAGATGGACAACTGGTACTCCATACTTAGTGTTCTTCAAAGAGCTTTAGAATAGCTCAGAATATTTCTGCCTGGGATAAAGGGATACCATCCATGAATAGTTCCCATTATTTGGGTTTGGGTTTGGTTTTGTCCATTTATTTTGTTTGTTTGTTTGTTTGCTTGTTTTTATTTATTTAATTTTAAATTTTTTCCCTTTTGTTGCCCTTGTTTTTTATTGTTGTTGTAGTTATTTCTGTATTGTTATTGATGCTGTCATTTTTAAATGGATAGAGAGAAATGGAGAGAGGAGGGGAAGACAGAGGGGGGTGAGAAAGATAGACACCTACAGACCTGCTTCACCGCTTGTGAAGCGACTCCCCTGCAGGTGGGGAGCCAGGGGCTCGAACCAGGATCTTTCCGCTGGTCCTTGTGCTTTGCGCCACATGTGCTTAACCCGCTGTGCTACTGCCCGACCCCCTTATTTAATTTTTTTACTGCCAGTGCTTCTCTGGGACTCTGTACTGCTTCTGGCTGAGTTTTCTGTCTCCCAGAGGTAAAAGACAGAATGAAAGATAAGCAAGAGGAGGAGGGGAAACCCTACATCACTGCTTCACTTTACATGAAGCTTTTCCTTTGCATGGCCCTCCCATGTCGTAGTCTAAGTATTAAGCCTGGGTCCTAGTACATGGTAAAATGAGCACTCTATTAGGTGAGCTGTCTTCTGCCTCCAGTTTCCTATTGTTGAAGTGTAGACCATGGCTGTTTTTATATTTAAGGGTTGTTTTAAAAATTTTTTTAAATATCTTTTTGTTTGATTATTTTGAATATCAACATAAAGAAATTGAGAGTGAAGAGGGAGATAGAAGTGAAGTGTGCTGGGGGCGGTGGCGTACCCAGTTAGTACTAAGTGCAAGGACCTACACAAGGATCCTGGTTGGAGCCCCCTGCTCCCTATCAGCAGAGGGGACACTTAATGAATGGTGAAGTAGGTCTGCAGGTGTCTATCTCTCTCTCTCCCTCTGTATCTCCCTCTCCTCTTTCAATTTCTCTCTGTCCTATCCAATAAAAAGGAAAGAAAAAAAAAAAAGGCCACCAGGAGCAGTGGATTTGTAATGCAGGTACTAATTCCCAGCAATAATATTGGAAGCAAACAGAGAGAGAGAGAAAGACCTGCAGCACCATTTTACCATTTTACCACTTATAAAGCTTCACCCCTGCAAGTTGAAACCAGGGGCCTGAACCCTCGTTTTTGTGTACTGTACTGTCAGCACTCAGCTAGGTACACCATCACCTGACCACCATGGCCATATTGCCAATGCCTACTTCCATGAACTATTAGGCAAGACCAATACTAGAGTTTTAAGAGTGATCCAGGGCTGACATGTAGAAGGAAAGAAAGAAAGAAAGAAAGAAAGAAAGAAAGAAAGAAAGAAAGAAAGAAAGAAAGGAGAAAGGAGAAGGAAGGAAGGAAGGAAGGAAGGAAGGAAGGAAGGAAGGAAGGAAAGGAAGAGAAAGAGATAAAAGAAGAAAGAGAAGGAAGGAAGGACGGAAGGAAAGAAAGAAAGAAAGAAAGGAAGAGAAAGAGAGAAAAGAAGAGAAAGAGAGAGGCAAAGAAAGGAAGAAAGAGGGGAAGAAAAAAAGGAATGAAGGAAGAAAGGACCTTTATAGCTCCCAAGATGTGTAAGAATACAGATTTTGAAAGAATCCTTAGTACAGAAAAAGTGTTAATGTTTGATTAAGTCTGGAGCCTGAGCAATGTAACGTTATTACAAAATATTTTCTAAAAGAGTTAGCTTTTTGCATCAGTTACATTTTTTTTTACTTAAGTAGTGACATTGAGGGGTTTTTGTCCTTTTTTTTGGTAAAAGAGATTAATTCCTTTATAAGAGAATATTTTCTGTTACAGGTTATATTTTTCTGAATAGAGAAAATTAGAAATTGAAAGGAAAGAGTTTAGAAATCTGGTTTTAAAAAAAGCTTACTTCAGTAGAAAATAATAAAAGGGATCAAATCTAGCTTTGATAAGCAGTGAATATCTTTAAGAACTTTAACAATTGCAATACCCATTTCTTTATGCTAAAGCTGTTTGGAGGAAATGAATTAGAGAGCTTTTTTTCTTACTGTTTCTTTTCCTGGGAAAAGATGTTATTATTAGGTATGTGCAAAGAGATATTTTGTGTTCCATAATTTTATTGGAGGGTGTAATTACTCTTTATTAATAGCACACCCTCACTGTATAGATAACAATATGCCTGCCACAAAATTCCCAGTTGTTATCCACCTTCAACCAAGTAACCCCCTCTACTTATTCTACCTTACTGCTCCCCCTCTGCTAACCATTATTCTTTTGCCAGAGTATTTTGCTCTTTTGTTTATTTTGTTTGCTTACTTGGTTTCTTAGTATTCCACAAATGAATGAAATCATATGGTATTTTCTCCTTCTGACTTGTGTCACATAACATAAACCATGGAAGTTATGCCTAGGTTGTTGCAAATGGCAAGAGAGAATGAGAACTATGAATCATCCATTGCTCCATTGCATACTTCTTTACACCTTATATATCAAGGGTTATCGCTGGGGCTTGGTACCAGCCCTACAAATCTACAGCTCTTGGCAACCATTTTTTCCCCTTTTTTCCCCTCTCTCTATTTTATTTGATAGGACAGAGAAAAATTAATAGGGGAGGGGTGTGTGAGGGAGAAAGAAATATAGGCACCTGCAAACCTGCCTCACCACTCGTAAAGCATCCTGTTGCAGTGGGGAATGGGCGCTCAACCGCTGGTTTTTGCGCAGGTGTGCCATTCATTGCCCAGCCCCGGAAGATAATGTTCATGGATGATCATATGTCAGCATTTACCAGTTAATTAAATATAAATGCTTATTTTACTTCTTTTAGTCAAGATCAAGTATCTACGACAGTGGATACTATATTTTTTCTTCTTATAAGTGAAATGTAGTCACTTTTTAAAGGCTTCTGAACTAAAAAGACTTCTGGGGTACACTTAGAATCTGTCCTTATACAGTGTTTTCTCTCCATTTGGAGTTAAAAGGTATGGCTCCAGTTGGTTCTGAGATTGCCATTCAGGTCAGATGGCAGAAATGAGAGATTTTATCAAAACTATTAGAAAATATACTATGAGCATAAGAAAAATGAATATTAGTAAACAACATAAAATGTTGCAGAGGAAAGTAAACAATAAGTAACCTTTATACTAAAATGCCCTCATTCTACGTGTATGCCTCGCTTTGCCACCAGGTGAATTTGAACCAGATTGTCCAATTTTGTCATGATTTTTAACATATTTTATACAAATGAAAGTATGGGACTAAATTAATATTACATATTTCATATAGGCACTTTATTTAAAATGAAGCTAAAACCCCATTGTTTTATGGGCAAGACATTTAGGATATGTAAAATATTAGTATATTATATATATTATATGATTTCTCTATGCTTTTGCTATAATTATAGACTTATTATCAATTTTTATTGAAGAATAAAAGCACAATGTATTGCTTCTTTAAGTGACAAGGACTGACAAAGAGTTTAGTCAAAGTAGCAATTTTTTTTCATATTTGGATATAATTTTAAATAATTTTAGTAATAAAAATTTAAATAAATTGATTAAAATATAAGTAGTTTGTTATAATTAGTCGTTATTAGTTATAATACTTCTTTTATATCTGAGTTCCACCTAGGTTCAAAAATAAATAAATTCACATGTATAGTTCTGAAATGAGCAAAGAGAAAGTTATATACTATCATGTTTTGTTAACATAATGACTACTTTTTATCAATGGATCATAATAAATTTAAAATTACATAAATAAATAGTATAGGAAAGAAATGATAAAAGTCCCATGGAGAAATACTTCCATACTATTTTTTTCATTTATTTATTTATTTATTTATTTATTTATTTATTTAAGAAAGGAGATATTAACAAAACCATAGAATAAGAGGGGTACAATTCCATACAATTCCCATAACCCAATCTCCACATCCCACCCCCTCCCCTGATAGCCTTCCCATTCTCTGTCTCTCTGGGAGTATGGATCCAGGGTCGTTGTGGGTTGCAGAGGGTGGAAGGTCTGGCTTCTGTAATTGCTTCCCCACTGAACATGGGTGTTGACTGGTCAATCCATACTCCCAGTCTGCCTCTCTCTTTCCTTAGTAGGGTAGGGCTCTGAGAAAGTGGCGCTCCAGTACACATTGATGGGGTCGTCTGTCCAGGAAAGTCTGGTCAGCATCCGGAACCTGGTGGCTGAAAAGAGACTTAACATACAAAGCCAAACAAATTGTTGAACAATCATGGACCTAAAGACTGTAATAGTGCAGATGAAGTGTTGGGGGTATTCCCTGCATGCTCTTGTGTACTTTTGCTTTCAGGTATATATTTTTATACCATTTTATACTTTGAAAATACTAAATACAGAGCTTTTTTTTCCCCTTGGCTCAATATAAAGTCATTTCAGTCAGTGAAGTAAAGCTTTGATTTGCCATCAGCATCCTTAATCAGATCTGCTTTGTGTACTTTGTCATTCTCTAAGATGGGTAAAAGTGTAAGCAGCACTAAGTAACATTTGAGACCATAGCACTCAGGCAGCATCAGTGGTAACATACCAGTTGAAAATAACGTCTCACAACTGAAGTATCTCAAATCATAACAAGACATTATACGTGAATGCTTGCAGATCCGGTACTGGGCTGCCCATGACAAAGAAGCTGCTGCACACAGAGTTCAAGTCACCAGCCAAGAGTACTCAGCCAGACTGGAGAACCTTCTTCCAGATACCCAGTACTTTGTGGAAGTCAGGGCCTGCAATAGTGCTGGATGTGGACCTCCCAGTGACATGATTGAGACCTTCACTAAAAAAGCACGTAAGTCTCAACATTTTCAGTTTAGATTTGTTAAAAATGACCTACAGATTCAGAGAAGCACACTGTCTAGCAGTACAGGCTCAGTTGGTTTGCATTGCTATCCTCTACTATCATCCATTTTTTGTTGGTGTTTACCTCACCAGGTCAACTTATTTGCAATAGAGAGAAAACACTGGAGGGAGAGAAAGACTGAGAGAGTACGAAAGACACAACAGTGAAGCTCCTCCAGTGAAGTGGGGACTGTGCTCAAACTTGGGTTGGACCCATGGAAAAGCAGGCACACTATTCCCAGTGAACTACCTTGTTAGGTTCAAATAGAAAAGAAGAGAGAGAGAGAGAGAGAGATTGAGAGAGAGAGGACATCTTTGTCCACTAATGTAGGTAATGAAAAATATGGTGGATGCTTTCAAGCTGTAATGTTCTATTTTCTAAATAAAATTCCAGAACCTCCCTTTGTAAAGACTCTCACAAGTTATGAACCACTAAATAATGAATTTGCATTGATTCTATTATATTAATTTATTCATTTATTTACCTTTCTACCATAGTACTTAGTCCTAGCTTATGGTGGTCTTGGGAATTATATCTAGGACCTCAGAGCCTCAGACTTGCAAGTACTTTGTATAGCAATTATGCTATCTCCCTGCCTACTATTTTAAACACTGTTTGCACAAGAGTGTACTGAAAGCATGAAAATAAAACCTGTTTACTTTGATATGCTTTGGTTCATAAAATTTTATCATTACACAGAGCAAATGTTAGTGTGCTACTGTTTTATTCCATCCCATTTGCTATTATCATTGTTCATGTAATAAGACCACTTGCTCTATCAGATTTTCTGTTGAACATTTCTCTGTGTTTGCCTTTGTAATGTCCTTCTTGAACTCAATTTGAGTATGTAAAAGAGAGGAATATTCAGGACTCTGGGAAATTTTAAAAGAATACAAAACTGGGTAATTGTAAGAACTTGGATTCAAGCCCCTGGTCCCCACCTGCAGGAGTAAAGTGAATCAGTGTTGCAGGTGTCTCTCACCCTCTCTATCCCCCCTTCACTTTCAGTTTCTCTTTGTTTCCACAAAAAAGAAATCTTTAAAAAGTCAAAAACACAATTATAACAAATAGAATCTGAGAACTTAAGATATTTGCTTGGGGAAAAGAAACTCTGAGATAACAACATGGTTTTAAGAGTAAAACTTTTTTTTTTTAATTTAATAATGATTGACAAGATTGTGGGACAAGAGGAATACTATTCCATACAATTTCTACTACCAGAATTCCATATAACCTCTCTTTCACTGGAAGGCCCCCTAATCTTTATCCCTCTGGGAGTATGGACCAAAGATATTTGTGAGGTGCAGAAAATGGGAGGTCTGGCTTCTGTAATTGCTTCCCCCCTGGACATGGGCATTGCCAGGTCAATCCATACTCCCAGCCTGTTTCTATCTTTCTCAATTGGGGCAGGGCTCTGGTGGTGTGGGATTCCAGGACACATTGGTGAGGTCATCTGCCCAGGGAAGTCAGGTTGGCATCATGGTAGCATCTGTAACTTGGTGGGTGAAAAGCATTAAGATATAAAGCAAAATAAAGTGTTTAATAATCAGGAACCTAAAGGTAAAAATGTAGCAGATGAGATTTGGGGTCTTTATGTTGGAAGAAGCTAAGAAGTCTATTTTAGGTATTTTCTAAGGGGCCCATGTCTTTACTAATTTTTGCCTGAGCCCCACAGATAACATCCAGGTGGGCTAAGTATTTTCTGGGAAGATAGTATCAAAGTTGAGAATAGGACTAGAAATCTGGAAAAAAGTAGCTCTCAAATATGGGAAAACTATATAAATACCTTTAACTGAAAACTCCATCAGTCTGACCTAGGGTCCATGTCTATTCATATATAGCACAGAAGCCTGTTTAACAAGAGTCAGAATTATTTTAAAGATTTTTAAAATAGTTATTTATTCCCTTTTGTTGCCTTTTATTGTTGTAGTTATTATCGTTGTTGATATTGATAAAGTTGTGTTGGATAGGACAAAGAGAAATGGCAAGAGGAGGAGAAGACATAGAGGGGGAGAGAAAAAAAGACACCTGCAGACCTGCTTCACCGCTTGTGAAGTGACTCCCCTGCAGATGGGGAGCTGGAGATTTGAACCGGGGTCTTTATGCCGGTCCTTGTGCTTTGCCTACGTGTGCTTAACACGCTGTGCTACCATCCGAAGAGTCAGTCTTTTTTTTTTTTTTTTTTTTTTTATCAAACACTGCTCTCATCTGTCTTTGGCTCTGAGTGACATAAGACAAGTTACTTCACAATTTTATGATTCGGTTCTTTAAAGCATAAATTTATCTCATTTATCTATTCATTGAAAGTATGCTATATATATCACATACTTTCCAGAATAGAGAATAGATTAGCAATTCAGCCAGACTTCTGGAAAAAAAATTGTCTTGTAATTAAATATTTGTATCAGGGAAGAACTCTGAGAATATGTTATTTGAACTAAGATATGATGATAAGAAAGATCTACTGTATGTTAATTAGGAATACAGAGGTTTCAGGAAGAGAATATAATTAGCATAGTCTTAATCTGTAAAGAATGTGATATGATTTAATGATAGAAAGAATAGTGGGGACAGGCCTTAGTTTTTTTTTATATATATATATAAAAGAAACACTGACAAAACCACAGTTAAGAGGGGTATAACTCCACACAATTCCCACCACCAGAACTCTGTATCCCATCCTCTCCCCTGATAACTTTCCTATTCTTTAACCTTCTCGGAATATGGACCCAAGGTCATTGTGGGATGCAGAAGGTGGAAGGTCCGGCTTTTATAATTGCTTCCCCACTGAATATGGGCGTTGACAGGTCGATCCAAACTCCCAGCCTGTCTCTCTCTTTCCCTAGTGGGGCAGGGTTCTGGGTAATCAGAGCTCCACATTGGTGGTGTTGTCTGTCCAGGGAAGTCTGGTTGGCATCATGTAGCAGCTGGAATCTGGTGGCTGAAAAGAGAGTTAACATATAAAGCCAAACAAATTGTTGATTAATCATAAACCTAAAGACTGGAATAGTGCAGAAGAAGAGTTGGGGAGGTCTCTGTTTTGTAGATAGCTAGTAGGCATATTTTAGTTATATTCCAAAGGAACTGTGGCTATACTATTTTTTTCCTCTCTTTTTTTTTCCCCTGAGCCTGAAATCTGATATGCAGGTGGATCCTAATTATTGTCTGGGGAGATGATGTCATAGCTGGAAAAAGGACCAGAAAGCTGGATCAGGGAAGACAGTATCTCCCAAATATGGGAAAGGTGTATAAATATTGTTGACTATAAACCCCATCGATTTGATGTGATCTGTGGCCCATATTCAGTTTAGGAGCTTATGTGACCTCTGTATCCCTGTAGATCTGAGTTCACATTCTGTGATCATGAGTAGGACCTTTCCAAGCTGGCCCAATATCAGGACCCATCTTCCTCAGGTGTAGCATAGAGTGTGTTGTACAACTTCCCTTTGGAGGATGGAACATTTTCTACCATTGTTAATCCAAGTTGAGGGAAGGGTCCTATGGGATCCCACAAAGGGTTTGTGTTGTTCTTGATAGAGATGGCCAGTAACAATGGAGAGAGGGATTTATTCGAGGTCTAGGCCCATCATGTCTGTTTGAGAATCTCAGGACTTCCGGAATAGGGCCCCAGCTGATGGGGTGGGCACGCCTTAGTTCTAAAGTGAGGAGGAAGTGTACTGGTGTCTAAATATGAAGTGCCTTGTAGTCATAAGTCATTGTAAGGAGTTCTTTCTAATCGTATGATAGTATTAGAAGATTGTAAGGCAGACAGTGATATCTAATTTAGTTTTTTTTTTTTTTTTTTTTTTTTTTAACCAGAGCACTGTTTACCTCTGGCTTATGGTGGTACGGGGGATTGAACCTGGGACTTTGGAACCTCAGGCATGAGAATCTGTTTGCATAACCATTATGCTATCTACCCTCTGCCCTTCTAATTTAGTTTTAAAAAACTGTTTTGACTTTGGGAGCCTGACAATAGCACAGCGGGTTAAGTGCACAAGGCTCAAAACGCAAGGACACAAGGATCATAGTTCAATCCCTGGGCTCCTCATCTGCAGAGGGGTCACTTCATAGGCAGTGAAGCTGGTCTGCAGGCATCTTTCTCTCTTCCCTCTGTCTTCCCCTCCTCTCTCGATTTCTCTCTGTCCTATCCAGCAATATTGACAGCAATAACAATGGACAACAAAAAGAAAAAAAATAGCCTCCGGGAGCAGTGGATTGGTAATGCAGGCACTGAGCCCCAGCATTAACCTTGGAGGCAAAAAAACAAAACAAAACAAAAAAAAACCTTCTGACTTCTGGATGGATGGAGGGAGTGGTGGAATATGAATGAAGGCAAATTAATCAGTTAGGAAAACTACTTGTTTAGCAGAGACCAGTCCACACAGAGTGATGATAGGGATAGAGAGAAAGTGAACTTATTCAAACAGAATTAACAGCTTGCTGCTAATTCAGATGCTTTTAATGAATGAAATGAAAGACTTATTATTTTTTTTTCTTGAGAAACTAGGAGTTTGTATCATTTTCTAAGGATGGGAAACAGAGGAAGATTTGAGGTAGAGAGTAAATACTCTATCT
The DNA here is from genome assembly GCF_950295315.1 of Erinaceus europaeus. Classification (NCBI taxonomy): domain Eukaryota; kingdom Metazoa; phylum Chordata; class Mammalia; order Eulipotyphla; family Erinaceidae; genus Erinaceus; species Erinaceus europaeus. The sequence goes on from NC_080166.1 coordinate 94,527,337, forward strand.
TGAATGTGTTACATTTGAGAAACCTTTAGGCAGCCAAGTAAACCCTTGCACTTAGAAATCAGAAAGATCTATACCTTCAGGTAGAATGTGAATAATTAACATCACTGTACCAGGTGTTGTATTTAAGGAAATTTCATGGATGGAAGACTGAAAGGTGCTTAGGAGAAATTGTTAGGAAGGCCAGGTGGTGGAGCACAAGATTAAACACATATATTATGAAGCATCAAGGACCCTTGTAAGGATCCTGGTTTAAGCCCTCCACTCCCCACCTGCAGGGAGTGGGGGGATCACTTCATAAGCAGTGAAGCAAGTCTGCAGATGTCTATCTTTCCCTCTCTTTCTCCCCTTCCCTATCAATTTCTCTCTGCCCTATCCAAAATAAATAAATAAATAAACAAAAAAACCCCAAGAGTAGTGGGTTCATAGTGCAAGCACTAAGCCCCAGCAGTAACCCTGGAGGCAAATAAATATAAAAAGAGAAAATGTTAAATTATTCCAATGTGTAAGATTTGGGGAGAGGATCTGTACAAAAATGGAGCAACTTGAGAGGTAGAGGGAAGCCCAGATGTTAAGTAGTGTGAATTTAAGAAGAGAATTCCTATGGTTTTGTCAATGTCTCCTTTTTTAAATAAACAAAAAAATTATGAAAATAAAAAAACAAAGATAACACATGTAAAATTTGATGATCTAGAAATTGATTTTGTTAAAATTTAAGTTTACAGGAATTACTGGGGCACATTGATTTAACATTTGAACATCACTTCTTACAATAAATTGAGTCTAAAATTAAAAAAAAGAACAGAATTCAAGACAGAAGTAGGTCAACTTAGTGAAATTTTTCATAGTATAAGGTTAAACAGAATGAAAAATTGGCGTTATACTTGACTAAGTAGAGGTGATTAATGATCTTAACAAAAGTAATTTTTAAAGATTAGTGGAGAAGAAGAATCCAAATTAAGGGTTATGGGAAGAGAATAAAATAGAGTTATATTGGCTACCTTCCCATGCTAGAAGGTGACTAAGTGAACCATGGATGCAATGCTGAACACTGTGCCTGGCATATGGTAAGTATCTATTAATATCAAATGGTGGTGATGTTACATCTTTGTCACCATTACTGTAATCCCTGATGCAATGCAGTTTGCAGAACTGAAGTAGGACATGGTGTCTGTCAGTTGCCTATTATTACTTTTCACAGCTCCCAGCCAGCCACCCAGGATCATCAGTTCCATAAGGTCTGGTTCACGTTACATAATCACCTGGGACCATGTGGTGGCACTGTCAAATGAATCTACAGTGACAGGATATAAGGTATATAAAAGATGAGTAGATTGTTCTCCTGTATATGCTTTAGTGTTTAGTGTTTAGTGTTTGGACATCTTGCTGTTAAAAAATCATTCAGAGGGGAGTCAGGTGGTAGTGCAATGGTTTAAGCGCAGGTGACGCAAAGCGCAGGTGGTGCAAAGCACAAAGACTGGCTTAAGGATCCCGGTTTGAGCCCCTGCTCCCCACCTGCAGGGGAGTCACTTCACAAGCAGTGAAGTAGGTCTGCAGGTGTCTATCTCTCCCCCTCTCTGTCTTCCCTCCTCTCTCCATTTCTCTCTGTCCTATCCAACAACAACATCAATAATAACTACAACAATAAAACAACAAGGGCAACAAAAGGAAATAAATAAATAAATATTTTTTATGATTTGGGATAGTGTTACCTAGCACACAATGAACTTGTTCATGCACTGAGTTACCTTCTGTACTGAACAAAGAAAAGAAAAATGATTGTTTCCATATGTTTTCTGTGTCACAGACTATCTATCATATTTTTCATTGGATACCAAATTTTAGGAATATAGGCATACCTCATTTATTGTGTTTTACTCTGTTGTGCTTCACAGACATTATCGTCCTTAAAAATTGAAGTTTTATGGCAATCTTGTATCAAGCAAATACATTTGTGCCAGTTTTTCAATGACATACATTCATATGATGGCTGATGGCTCTGTGTCACATTGTCACACTTTGATCATTCATGCAATATTCAAGCCTTTTTTGTTAGTATTCTCTCTGCTATGGTGACCCCCTAGCAATTGGCTAGGGGAACTATAGACTGCACACATATTATACAGTAGACTGAGTAAATGTTGTATGTGTTCTGAATGCGCCACCAACTAGCTGTTCCACCATATCTTTGTCTCTACTTAAGCTTCCTTATTACTTCAAACACAGCAATACTGAAATTAGACCAACTTACAACCCTACAATGACCTTGAAGTTTCAAGTGAAAAGAAAGATTGCTTCCAAATTGGCTAATTCAGAATCTTGAAATGATGAGGTCTAGTCACAAAGGCATATTGAAATTTGAGATAAACAAAAACAAGCAAACAAACAAGAAAAATCCTCAGCTTCCTGTGCCAGTTAGCCAACTTATGAATGCAATGAATGCTAATAAAATTTTCTTGAGGGAAAAATACTACTCTTTGAACGTATGAATTACAGGAAAAAAAAGAAAGAAAGAAAGAAACTTTCTGTTGAGATGGACAAAGTTCAAATCCTCTGGATAGAAGATCAGATCAGCCACAATATCCCCATTTAGCCACTAATCCAGAAGAAGGCCCTGGCCCTTTTTAATTTTACTAAGGTTGACAAAAATGCTGAAGATGTTGAAGAAAGTTTGAAATTAGTAGAAGCTGGTTGATGAGATCCCTCGAAGATCAAGGTGATGCAGTAAATGCTTATGGAAAAGTGACAGTGAGATCCAGAAGATCCAGCTGAGGTCCTTGATAAAGGTGACTTTATGAAACACCAAATTTTCATAGTAGACTAAGTAACCTCCTCCTATTAAAAGACAATACACTCTAGGAATTTCATAGCTAGGAGGAAATGTTAACATCTCATTTCTAAGTGTCAAAAGACAGACTGACTTGCTTCTTTATTTTTTCCAAAATCACTTTACAGGACTGGTGGGAATGGGGGTGGTGTATATTAATCGTTTACAGTACAGTTGTTGAGACTGGGTACAATTTCTCATCTCCCTATGATAACTGTCTGCAAAACACTCTCAACCCAACTTAGGTCCTGCAACACAATTTATAATAGCCCAAACTTGGAAGTAACCCAGATACCCAGCAACAGATGAATAGCTAAGAAAAATGTAATACACAAATATACATACACACAGTGGAATACTACTTAGCTGTTTAAAATGACACAGTCAAATCCTTTAGCTCATTTGATTCAATTATTAATATTGAGTACAGCTCCTGGCTGTAAATTGAAGCAAATGTTTATCTTTCAGTCCCCAAATGCCGGTGCCTTTAAGGATATTGTTAAATCTATCTGCCTGTGTGCTATAAATAGAATAGGAAAGCCTGGGTGACACTGTATCTGCTTTCAGCATAGTATATTAAATATTTCACATCAGCAGTTTTCACAAGAATTATTTATTTGTTGGAAAGAGAAAAAGCAAGAGAGAAACTGAGAGAGCCAGAGCATCATATATGGTGCTGGGGATTAGATTTGGGACTCAGGCATGTAAGTCCTGCACTCTACAGTGGAACTACCTCCTACCCTGCTAAATCCATTGTTAAATTCTCTCTCTCAGGAAAGAATTTTTTGGAGTCCAGCAGTGGTGCACTGGGTTGAGTGTATACATTACCATGTGTAAGCACTGCACAGGCTTCATGTTTCTGGTTCCCACCTGCAGGGGGAAAAGCTTCATGAGCAGTGAAGCATTGTTTTAGCTGTCTTTGTCTCACTTTTCCTTGACCTTCCTTCCCCATTTTCTCAATTTCTCTATGTCTTATCAAATAAACAGGGAAAATTAATAAAACTGACTGCCAGGACCAGTGGGTACACCATGTAGATGCTGAGTACCATCAATAACTCTGATAACAATAGATTTAAAAAATAAGAAGAAACAAATAAAGAAAAGAGGATTCCTTTAAAACTACTGTCTAGTGGCAATATGCCTTGCCACTCAAGAGCTCTGTTCATTCATATGCATTCTGCAGCCCATGGATTAAGGAGTTATATTTTACTTTTAAGTCTTATTAAGTAAGTGATAGTGATTCCTGTGATATATATATATATATATATATATATATATATATATAGGTTTTTTTTTTAAAAAAAACTGTCAAAAGGATTCATCATTCAACTTATCTTTAAGAGCATGTATGATTCACTGGAAGGGAATTGACCCATCAACATTAACAAGACTTTAGAAGAAAGTGATTGAAGTCTTCATGGATGAAGAGTGTTCAGGATTATAGTAGAGGAGATATCTGCAGATACAGTAGACATATAAAGAGAAGCAGAATTAGAAGTGGAAACTGCAGATTTGACTTAATTGCTGCAATCTCCAGACTAAAAACCTTAATAGGTTAGGAGTTGATAGGAATTGAGTCGTTTCTTACCATGAAATCATTCCCAGTGAAGATACTGTGAAGATTGGTGAAATGACAACAAAAGATATAGACTGATCCATAAACCCAATCAAGAAAACAGTGGCAGTCTGATAGGCTTGACTCCTGAAAGGTCTACAGTGGCTAAAATGCTATCAAAGAGCATCAGTGAGACATGAAAGGAATCAGTGCATACAGCAGAATTCATTGCTGTCTCATTTGGAAATCTCCGCAGCCATCCTAACATTTGGCCACCACTGTTTTGATTAGTCAGTAGTTAGCCACACCAACGCAAGCCCTCCAGCAGCAAAACGGGACTCACTGAAGGCTCAAATGATGGGCAGCAATGTTAACAAAAAAGTAAAATTTAGTTAAGGTATGTTCACTGTTCTCAAGAGTATTGCACACTCCATAGACTATAGAACAAAGAAACATTTATGCAGGATAAACATTTATGCAGGAACAGGATAGGGTGCACCCAGTAGAGCACACACAGTAACACGCATGAGAACCTGGGTTTATGTCCCTTGTCCCCATGTACAGGAAGAAGCTTCATATATGGTGAAGCAGTGCTGCAAGTGTCTCTGTTTTTCTTTCCTTCTTTCTCTTATCTTCTATCCAATAATAATAATAAGGAAAAAAAGGCCACTGGATGCAGTGGAGCTCTATAGGCACCAAACCTCAATGATAACCCTGGTAGCTAGTAATAATAACAATAACAACAAAACAATAATAATATACAGCACTGAAAAGCAAAACAAAAAAATTTCTTAACTCACTTTATTGCAATATTTGCCCTATTGTGATGGTTTGGAAATAAAGTTCTATCCCTGAAGTGTGCCAGTAATGTGAAAAACTTTTAAGTTGTAAGTCATTGTGGTAGAGTGGGGGTACACTTGTCTATCACACTCATCACCATGTACAAGGTCCAGGATTCAAACCCTTCCATCTGCAGGGAGGAAGTTTCAGCAGTGGTAAAGCAGTGTTGAATGCATCATGCTCTCTCTCTCTCTCTCTCTCTCTCTCTCCCTCTATCGCCACCTTCCCTCTGTTTCTCTCTGTCCCTATATAATTTATTTTTAAGTTTTGACATTTTCAATTACTTCAGTGAAGAAATCCTTGTTTTATATGTTTATTACAAATAGACATATTCTCCGTGTTGTGGGTTATTCTTTCTTCCTCAAATTCAAGTGCTTAAGGTACATCCTCTTGGATCACTACAAATAAATTATTGCTTTAATTGCCAAGGAGCTATCACTGGGGCTCAACTAATTCACTCATTTTTGGATAGGAGCGAGAGAAATTAAGAGAGGAGGGGGAGATAGAGAAAGAAAGAAAGAGAGAGAAAGAGAGAGATATCTACAGCCCTGTCTCACAATTCATGGAGCTGCCCCTTGCAGGTGAGGGCCAGGAGCTTGAGCCCAGATCCTTGCAAATGGTGATTTGAGTATTTTCAACTAGGTGTGACCCTGCTGAACTCCAGGAGAAACTTATTTTTATGATTTAAGAATAATATAAATTTATCATAGGCTTAAATAAAGTTTCCTAATATCTTTATAAATAACTATAAACATATTAATTCAGTTTTAGTGTTAGGACATTGGATAATTATATGACTTTATTAAGGATACATACTTGGGACTTTTTAAGGTACTTTATAGACCTGATGGCCAGCATGATGGCAAGCTGTATTCAACTCACAAACACTCCATAGAAGTCCCAATCCCCAGAGATGGAGAATATGTCGTAGAGATCCGTGCACACAGTGATGGAGGAGATGGAGTAGTGTCTCAAGTTAAAATTTCAGGTAAGCCAGTCATTTAAGACACATCTCAACTAAATGAAATTGTCCAGAAGCAAACCCAGGGACTCATGCATGCACTTCATTGCTGAGCTATTCAGTTTATAAGGGAAATCATGATTTATAGGATAGTTGTTGTCCCATGAACATGGTTTCTTGTCTCCCCATGATAAATGTCTGTGACCTAGGCAATTATTTATTTGATGTTCTTATGAGAGACAGAGACCAAAGCATCACTCCACCATCCATGGGCTCCACATGTGGAACATATGTGCCCTGTATAAAATCAAATTCAGGGTTTTTTTTTTCTGTAGTTTTAATTTAGATAATGATGGTGCTTTTTATTTTTATGTTGCTAAAAGTATTTAAAAAATTTTATTTACCATTGCACCACTCCAGTACTGGTGTCTTTCTTTTTAGTCATGAATAATCTGTGAGGGTAAAAAAAGACATCTTTATACTTTTGAAATATTTCCTAAATTCTGAAAGGTAATAACATACACTTTCAAAAGGTTTTACACTTAACAAGGTTGATTAACAGGAATATATCAATGACCCCTGGAGGCTGCACAGCAGACATGAGATTCTGAGTTTTATCTCTAGTATAATATATATGCATACACTATTTATATATGACATATATAAGTTATCATACATGATAATATATGCCAGACTGACCCTATGGTTCTCTCTCTTAAAAATTAATAAATATTTTTTAAAAAAGATCAAAGAAACCATGGATGTTATTTTAAGGGTGGTGAAGTGCAAACAAACCGGGGAGATGGATTTGAGCACTCTGGAAGTCAGTCAGCACATGTTTGCTCTCATCAATTGCTTGCCTTCATTCCTCTCAGATGTGAAGCAGTTTCTGGGGCTTACACACAGAACTCTGTAGCTAAAGATATTCTAGTCCTAGCAGTAGCAATAGTATATTTGTAACTTGTAATGTACTGGTAAATGTTAAACAGTTGACTCAATCTCTGGGGATAGGAGAAAGTCCTGGTTTAGAACATCTGTCGATTTCTCTGGTGTAAGTATTTTTTTGTCATGTGTCATTTTACACTTCCTACAGGATTCCACTAGGTATAGATCTGGGAAGAGAGGCTCAATAGTGTACCATTCACTAGAACTACCACTATACAGATATAATGGGCATGGCCTCACGGACATTGATGGTATTAAAATGTAGTAAGATGGGAGTTGGGAGGTAGCGCAGTGGGTTAAGTGGATGTGGCGCAAAGCGCAAGGACCCACAGAAGGATCCCGGTTCGAGCCCCTGGCTCCCCACCTTCAGGGGAGTCGCTTCATAAGTGGTGAAGCAAGTCTGTAGGTGTCTATCTTTCTCTCCCCCTCTCTGTCTTCCCCTCCTCTCTCCATTTCTCTCTGTCCTGTCAATGACATCAATAATAACTACAACAATAAAACAACAAGGGCAACAAAAGGAAATAAATATTTTTTAAAAATATAAGAAAAATTAGGAAGCGACAAGTTTTGATTATTTACTACTAATGTTCTAAACTTTGAACTGTAACTTGCTTACATGGTTCTCTCTGTAATGTTTTAACAACTTAATCGTAAAGTTTCTGAAAATGTAACAGCAAACACCTGGGAGGCGGTAAAGTTGCGCTACAGCATACCACAGTTATGAACTGATACCCCGTGGAAATAGCCTCGTGTACAAAAGGCACAGTATGCCCCTTAGATACCTTAAACATATTCATGATAGTTTTTTTTTCTTTTTGGTTAACTGATATAAAACATTATTAGGGAGTCGCGCGGTACCGCACTGCGGGGTAAGCACGCATGGTGCAAAATTCAAGGACCAGCGTAATGATCCTGATTCAAGCCCCTGGCTCCCCACTTTCAGGGGGTCGCTTCACAAGCTGTGAAGCAGGACTGCAGATGTCTGTCTTTCTCTCCCCCTCTCTGTCTTCCCCTCCTCTCTCCATTTCTCTCTGTCATATCCAACAACAATGACATCAATAATAACTACAACAATAAAAAAGGGCAACAAAAAGCAATAAATAAACCTTTTAAAAAACATTACTAATGCAAAATTGCTGCTATTTATTCTCAACCTAGTAACTGGGCAAATAAACTATGGAGTTAATATTAGGAACCACCAGATATTTGATGAATGTCATCATTCTGAAATTCTGTTACTAAGTTTGGATTTACTTGGAAACTAAGTTGTGATGAACAAAGTTGATGGACGCAAATGGAAATTTCAAAATAACTTTATTTGTATCATTAAAATTATCTTCTCATTTACTTTTAAAAATTAATATAAGACATTACATATATTATATATCTACATTTATCTGCATGTCTCTATATAGAGATAGAGACATATACAGAACCAAAACATCACTTTGGTGCATGCCATATTGTGGATTGAATTTAGAACCTCTTGCGTGCCAGCCTGGAACTCTCCATGTCACAAGCTCCTGATGAGAGATCAGAGCACTTCTTTTGGTTATATGGCAGTGCCAGGAATTGAACTTGGGGCCCCAGGCATGCAAGTCATATGCTCTAATATGGGAATTTTAGAATTCTTTGTAAATTCAAAAATCTTATACTGTCCTAGGTTTCAGTTTTTGTGCTTAAAATATGAGAAACTTCATATGGTTTTAAATGTTATTATGCATTACATTATTTGCTTATTCATCTATTTGAAGATTACATGTAAATTTTTATATCAGACATAGTTTGCATGTTTAAATGTGCTAGCATTTATATATTTCCACATGCCTTTAATTCTGCATTACCATTGTCTCTCACTGAATCTATTGCAATTTTTTTTTTTGCCTCCAGGGTTATTGCTGGAGCTCGGTGCCTGCACCATGAATCCACTGCTCCTAGAGGCCATTTCCCCCCCCCCCTTTTTTGTCCTTGTTGTTGTAGCTTTGTTGTGGTTATTATTGTTGTTGTTGATGTTGTTCATTTTTGGATGGAGAGAGGAGGGGAAGACAGAGAGGGGGAGAGAGACAGACAACTGCAGACCTGCTTCACCACCTGTGAAGCAACTCCCCTGCAGGTGGGGAGCCTGGGGCTCCAACCAGGATCCTTACTTACACTGGTCCATGTGTTTTGCTCCACGTGCACTTAACATGTTGCGCTACTGCCTGACCCCCTGTATTGCAATTTTTTTTTAAAGAAAGGATAAATTAACAAAACCATATGGTAGGAGGGGTACAACTCCACACAATTCCCACCATCCAATCTCCATATCCCACCCCCTCCCCTGATAGCTTTCCCATTCTCTATCCCTCTGGGAGCATGGACCCAGGGACATTATGGGTTGCAGAAGGTGGAAGGTCTGGCTTCTGTAATTGCTTCCCCGCTGAACATGGGCGTTGACTGGTCGGTCCATACTCCCAGTCTGCCTCTCTCTTTCCCTAGTAGGGTGGGTCTCTGGGGAAGCGGAGCTCCAGGACACATTGGTGGGGTCTTCAGTCCGGGGAAGCCTGGCCGGCATCCTGATGGCATCTGGAACCTGGTGACTGAAAAGAGAGTTAACATGCAAAGCCAAACAAATTATTGAGCAATCATGGACCCAAAGCTTGGAATAGTGGAGAGGAAGTGTTAGGGAGGTACTCACTGCAAACTCTAATGTACTTCTGCTATCAGGTACATATTTTGCAGTAGTTTATGGATACGTGTGAACATAGGCTCTCTCTCACCGAAACTGGTGTATATCTAGGTTTTGGGACTTTGTTAGAAAGTGAACCACCTGGGATGGAATTAGAGAATACTATGAAAAGAAAGGTCTCACCCGAGTAATGAAGCTGAAGGGTTGTCATTCCACACGTGAAGTCTCTGGACACAGTCTGAGCTGAAGCATGTTGAGGTGGCAGTCGTTGAGTTGATTAGGTTGTGATCGGCAGATGCAATATTATTTGATATGGATTGGGAAAGGCATGCAGGAAAGTGGGCCCTATCCTAAGGTTCCAGGACTGGGGGAAATATAGGCTCTATAGTGGAGATGTGAGGTTCCTGCTGTCTTAGGGTTCAAAAAGACAATGGATAGTTAATGTTATCATCACATTATTTGGTAATTGGGTTAACTTTGAAAAGTCCTTTTGTTAGGGTTTGCTGTACAGTACCCAGTATCTTGTATATAGCTGTGCTATTGGATGCTTCTGAGCTACTTGGTCTAGGCTTTTGAGAGAGTCCACATATCAAATACATAGACTATATATTAAAAAGACTGTGTTTTAAAAAACTTTGAGACATACAATTGATTTTCCCCCTCTCATATTAATTAACTAGTGATTTATATGACAACACTTTACTAGGAGTGTACATAAACACCATTCCCACCACCAAAAGACTGTGACCCATCCCTCCCACCCACTCCCACCCCCCACTGGCCCAGGAAGCTGCATGTCTACCCCTCACCACAGGGCTTTTACTTTGATGCCCTACTTACAATTTGATCAGGTGCTGCTCTTAGTTTCCCTTTCAGATCTTCTTACGCAACTTCTGTTGATGAGTGGGATCATCCCATACTCATCTTTATCTTTCTGACTTAGCTCACTTAATGTAATTCCTTCTAGCTCTGTCCAAGATGGGTCAGAGAAGGTGGGTTCATTGTTCTTGATAGCTGCATAGTATTCCATTGTGTATATATACCACAGCTTCCTCAGCCACTCATCTGTTGTTGGGCACCTGGGTTGCTTCCAGGTTTTAGCTATTATGAATTGTGCTGCTATGAACATAGGAGTACACACCTCTTTTTGGTTGTGTGTTATGGAGTCCTTGGGATATAACCCCAGGAGAGGAATTACTGGATCATATGGAAGGTCCATGTCTAGCCTTGTGAGAGTTTTCCAGACTGCTCTCCACAGAGGCTGTACCAATTTACATTCCCACCAGCAATGCAAAAGGGTTCCTGTGTCCCCACATCCTCTCCAGCATTTGTTGCTGCTGTCCTTTTTGATGTATGCCATTCTTACAGGAGTGAGGTGGTATCTTAGTGTTGTCTTAGTATTGCAATTTTAATGATTATCTTGGCTTCTCATTTTGGGTTTCTGTAGTCCATTATCTATGCAGCAGCCATAGAAATCTTTTCAAATATGTTAAGTCATGCAACTATCCTCTTAAGAAATATTTCAAAGAATAAAATCTAAATTTCTTACACTGATCTTCAGTGTCCTGTGTAATCTGACCCTGCCAAACTAATCTCAAGTGATTTCTCTGTTACTTTCATGGATCTTTCTCTTTAATATACCAATGTTGATACATTTCTACTGCTTCTGGACTTTAGCTTGGTGGGATCATGCTTTTTTTTTTTTTTATTTATTTGATAGAGACAACCAAAAACAGAGAGGGAAAGGGTAGTAAAAAGGGAGAGACAGACACTTGCAACACTGCTTAACCACTCATGAAGCTCCTCCCTATAGGTGGGGACTGAGGGCTCAAATCCAAGTCATTGTGCACTATAATGTGCGCTCAACCAGGTGTGTCACCACTCAGCCCCCATGCTTGTTATTTTAATCTTTGCTTAAATGTCATTTTACCAAAGAAGACATATATGCCCACCGGAATGTAGACCTCTACTTTAATTCTTTATCAGAGCACATCACTGTATTATTTAAGAAAATAGTACTTGTAAGTAATTAAGCTTTTCTTATTCATCTATTTAGACAACCTATTGTCTAAGTTCACTTGAATGTGAGCTTCAAAAAAGGATGATCTTATCTGTCTTCTTCTACTTTTGAGTCCCCTATATCTAGGTGAAATATTTGATGTAAAATAAGGTTTTAACTAATTACTGTATCAAAAATTTCTAGATAGACTAACATAGGTAGCAGCAACAATTTGGACAATTTAATAGTTTATATATCCAGAATGTTGATATACTTCACCATTTAGCACTTCACTTTTATTATATTACAAGTTAATCAACACAGTTAATTATTTCAAAAATAAAGGGTTCATATTAGAGATTCTAAAATAATGTATTCAACATGGTAATCTGTAATTTCTCTTTTTTATGATCTGAGCACTGTTATCTGATGCTTTGATTCCTTATCAGATATTGACAATTCACATATAGGTAAAAAAAAAAAAAACTCCCTGTTTTATCAAAAAGATACTGATCTAAAAACTTCTTAAAATATTTTATTTATGTATTATTGGATAGATACAGAGAGAAAGTGATTGGGGTGGGGGAGATAGAGAGTGAAAGAGATAGAGAAATACCTGCAGCCCTGCTTCACCACTTGTAAAACTTTCTCCCAGCAGTTGGGGACCAGGGAGTTGAACCTGAGTCCTTGTGCTTAACCAGATGCACCACCACCTGGCCTCTACCTAAAAACATTTAAAATTGTATTTTAAGAATATTTTGTCTAGGACTGACAAGATAGCTCAACTGAAAAGGTACCTGTTATGTACATTTGTCCCTATCCCCTCTTTTGAGGAGGCAGCTAGGTATAGTCTCTTTCTTCTGTTTTCTGTCTATCTGTCTCTGTTCTTCTTAATCTGAAAAAGTCAGTCTAGTATAGTGAAATTCTGGAAATGATGACTGTAGAGTCCAACTTTATGGTATCTGAAGGAGAAACATTCAAGCAAGGAACCTTGGAACCACTCAAGCCATAGAACACTGGGGTGTTTTGTTGTTGTTTTTCGTAAAATGGGAGTATTGCCAATACCATAGGATAAAAGGGGTACAATTCCATATAATTCCCATCACCAAAACTCTGTACCAATCACCCTCCCTTGAAAGCTTTCCTATTCTTTGTCCCTCTGGGAGTATGGACCCAGGATCATTATGGGGTGCAGTAAGTGGGACGTCTGGTTTCTGTAATTTCTTCCCCACTGAACATGGGCATTGGCAGGTTGATTTATACTCTACTGGGGTGTTTTTATATAGCAATTTTTGGCCCACTTCCCCATGAATCTGGATTGTTACCTAATTATGTAATTATTTCTTTTTGGTTTGAGTTATTCTCCTCCTCTGACCCTGACTGGGAGAAGGTCAGGAGCTGCTAGTGGCAACCCCACAGCACAAGCACATACACACTGATACTGTCCTCAGAGAGCTGCTTCACAGCACATATTCAACATGGAGGTTTGCCTCTGAAAGCTGATTCTTAGCACATGGCAAAACAGAGGTCTGCCTCTGAAAGTTGTACAGCACTTACTATTATGAGGTTTTTCTCAAATGCTGTTTTAAGTGATTTCCCACCATTTCTCTCCTTAGATTGGCATGACCTGGTCTCTGACAGATGACAAAAAAAAAAAATCCTGTTTTTATAAGACATTGTAAGCTAAGCTGGCAAGGGTATGCAGATACCTAAAATGCTTTGAATGTAAATTTCCATCAGCTATTTTGGTGTACTACATATTCACTGTACATTTTTAGATGTAGATTAACAAGTATCTTTAGTCACAAAAAACTTTAAAGAGGCCAGCATTTCACTGTGTGTGATAGTTCATATTTTGAGTTTTCCTTTCCTTTTAGTTTTGAGCAGACTACAGCTAATTCAATCAAAGCAAAGAAGACTGTTTCAGAGCATTTTAGAATCTGGAGTTTTTCCGAAGGGCAAGAAACTGTTAAGATGGACAGATGTTTGCACTTGAAAAGTCACTTTGTGACTATGGAAAATATATCTAGTGGATCATAGGATATAAAGAGACAAATTACAACATTATTACCATTGAATGATTAAAGGATGCTGGTGGTCTGGACTGGAAAGAGGGCAGTGGTGAAGTCTAGGGTATGTTCTAAAAAAGGACATATTTCTGATTGATTTAAAGTTACTGTATAATTTATCAGACTTTGTGTCTTCTAATAAATCTGTAATTCATCCTGATGTTACCACAGATGATGTAATATAAGCATTTATCCTATTTTTGGTAACTCCAAGTGATTAAAGTATATCACCAAGCCACTGGCTTAAACACAGATAAAAAAACACTTTTTTTTTTTTTGGTTCGTTTCTTTACTTTGTACTCTTCTGCTCAGAAGCAGAAGAAAAGGAACTAGGAAGCCATTTTTAGGTGAAAACTCTAGACATTTAACTTCATGACTCACACCCTCCCTTCTCCAGTGGCTAAGGCAGTAGTCCAGTATAAAAGGAACAAGAAAGTAATTGTCATACATAGATTCTATTCATACATTGATAAATAAAATGCATTTTACATCATCGCTCTTGCAAATGTTTCCTGTGTAATACTTTTAAAAAGCCAAATGATTTTACCTATTAATCTCATTTGTACATATAAGAAAATGATCATACAGATCATGGTTGATTTTATTTCCCCTTTTTAATGACAAGATGGAATGATATCTTAATGTGTAGGCAGTCTTATTCTCCTCATTTTATCATGTTTTTTTCATCTGTATGTGTTTAAGTCCTTCTACTTATAAAGCCCCAGTCACAAGGCAGCAAAATAGCTCACTTGGATAGCTCACTGCTTTGGCATGTGTGCAACCCAGGTTTGAGTCCAGCCCCCACTACACTGGAGGAAGCTTCAGTGCTCTGGTGCCTTGCTTTCCCTGTGCATCTTTGTCTCTGTCTCCCTCCATTTGAAACAAATAAACAACAAAAAAAGTCATCTGGGAGGAGTGAAGCCCTGATAATGACTAACTAAAGGAAGAAGGAAGGAAGGAAGGAAGGAAGGAAGGAAGGAAGGAAGGAAGGAAGGAAGGAAGGAAGGAAGGAAGGAGTGGGGATGAAGGGAAGGAAAGAAAGAAGGGGGAAGAAATACTAGTCCTGGAACTAGAACTCAATCTAATAAAGTCATTTTACTTATTTAGTTCTTTAAAAACTAGTCTCAGGACTGGTTAGTGGTGCTCCTAGTTAGGCACACTTACTACAGTGTGCAAGGACCTGGGTTCTAGCCCTACCTGCGGGGGGCGGGGGGAACTCACTAGTGGTGAAGCAGGGCTGCAGAAATCTCTCTGTCATTCTTCCTTTCTATCTCTCCATTTCTTCTGATTTCTGAATGTCCCATCCAATAAGTAAATAAATATAATAATTAAAAAAAAATAAATTAAAGCTAGCCTTTAAATTCAGTCCCATTTTGAGTTACAGAGATGAATTTTTCAATCTATTCTAAAAGAATAAAATTCAGCCTATGGCACAGACATTTGTGATTCAATAAATCAGCTTCTATATAATCATGTAGGTGAAAGTCTTAGTTCTCTAAGCAAGGTTAATAAAGTTTATATTCCAAAGGGAGAAAATTAAGTAAATTGAGATACATCTAGCATTGTATAACATACAGTTAGGTAATGATACTGCCTGAAATTACTAAAGTAGAGGAAAGTGAGGGTGGGGCGGTGGCGCACCTGATAGAGCGCACTTGTTACAAAGCTCAAGGACTCAGGTTCAAGTCCCCCATTCCCACCTGCAGGGGGAAAGCTTCACAAGTGGTGAAGCAATGTTGCAGTTGTCTCTCTATCTCCCCCTTCCCTCTCAATTTTTTTTCTATACCTATCAAATAAATAAATAAAAGGGAGAAACAAGCAAAGGAAGTTATATAAAAAGTGATGAAAAAGGACTATGACCCATGCTTTCAGTGACAGTGTCAAGAAAAGTCTGCTGTTACTACATTGTAAACAAAGTTAAATGAAGTGAGGAACTGGATCCTACAGTCATGTGGTAGGAAAAGTACTTCTACAAGAACAGATTTCATAAACTGGGACTCTGTTTGGATGTTCAAGGAGTAGCAAGAATAGTGCGGCTGAGGCTTAGCATTCTATGTAATGTGTGAAACTAAGAAGACAAGACGGATGAAATATTAGGGGTTTTAATATGATGAGGTTTACAATTCCTAGTTATGGACTTTGAATTTTATCCTTAATGCAATGAGAAGTCTTTAAAAAACATTTCAAGGTGGGAGAGACATGTTCAAGTTTATATTGTGTAAATGTTATTTTCATCCTTTGGAAATCAAAATCTCTATAATGGCAGGAAAATAAGATCTTTGTGTATCTCTGAAAACAGGAAAAGCAGTTATAGGCTAAATAGTTTAAGAGATAAAGTCAGTTTGACTATTGTGATCACAGCAGAATTGAGAAGTACTTGTAATCAGGATTTATTTGAAAGATGACCTTGGGATATATTCTGATGGTTTAAGAAATGTGAAAAATTTGGCATAACTAAAAATTTAGTTTGACTAATAGAAACACCTATTTTAACAGAACCACCTACTGAAAACAGATCATTAGAGAAAATAAATAGGAGTTCAAAATGTGATGGTAAATCAACTAATTATCCAAGTGGAGATAGATTTAAAAAAAAAAAAGATTAATCTAGAAAACTTGAAAAAACAACTGAAGTTGGGTAATAAACTTTTTAAAATTTATTTATTATTAAACATTTTTATTATCTGTATTTATTTATTGGATAGAGACAGTCAGGAATCAAGAGTGTAAGGAGAGAATGAGAGGGATAGAGACAGGAGATTCCTACAGACCTGCTTCAGCACTCTCAAAGCTTTCTTCTCCCTGCAGGAGAGGCCGGGGACTCTAACCCAGGTCCTTGCACATTGGAATATGTGGGCTCAATTAGGTGTGCCACCACCTGGCCCCGGTAATAAACTTTTCAGAGAACCAAGTGACAAGTCATACCAACCAGGGCACAGACATGGAGATAAACAGATGGTTACTGGCATTGCTAAAAGTTGGAAACTTTCAAGGTTAATTAAGTGGATCAATGAAAACAAGATTTCATTATTTCCCATTAGGGGATGATTTAAATAGCTGAACCGAATGTATATATACAAATATATTCAGCTCTCCAGCAAATTTTCAGTACAGCATTCCTTGAGAGATGAGTAGCCTGTAGGTTTAGTAGAATTGGTGTCCAAAAAAATCAAGCATCAGTTGCACACTCTCCTTTATCCACTTGTAAGGTTTGTCATCTCTATGGTAGCAATATGGAGGCAACAATACTAGGAATATTGCACACAGACCAAATCAAGTCCAGGCTAGAAAGGGGGTGTTTCTTTGAAAGCTGTCTTGAAATAAAGGTCTTTACTAGCCAATGCTAAGTAAAGCTTATCATGTTATCCATAACTGAGTCACTAAACTAGTAAAATGGAACTTCTGTGGGTAATCAAAGTGATCGATGTTCATCTCTGATGAGAAAACTTTGAAGACTAAGCATCTAGATTTAAAACTAACAAGAGGGGTGTGCAGGCAAATAGGCAAATATTTGGCAGTGAAACAAAGTGAAAAAGACTTCTGTTTAATATTCAAAGACATAGGAAGTAGAAAGTAGGTCAATGAACAGCTTCATAAGAATGCATCAGAGTGAAATGAGCAGTTAAAGGAAGGCTACACAGTTAGCTTTAAAACCAGGTCGACTAACTTTGATCAGTGCATGCACCAACCATTGGAATACAATTTCAAAATTAATTTCCCTTTAAAATATTTCAGACATGTTGAAATCTGTAAGACTAATTTTAAAAGCATTTTGAAAATAAAGTGAGTTTGCTGTTGTTAAAAATAAAATCCTGGAAATTTCTCACAAATGGACCTGGGAACCTTTAATGTTTTAGTAGTAGACATAGAAAACATTTTAACTAGAAAAATTGACATATTAAAATGTTCCAGTGACACTGCATTCAGAACTATCTTGAGTTATTTATAATGGGACATGTAGATCTTAAAGTCCTTCTCATAGTTAGATAAGGCTAGAATCCTGAGCTGACAGAATGAAGGCAAGGGAATGGAGCAAGTGGTATTCCACTTGTACTTTTAACAAGCATCTTCTACAAAATAGCCAGACCAAAAGAACATAAATGATTTAGAATATATTCCAAGAAGCTAAATTTCTACTACCAGTTGTTTTTCTTCAGTAACCAGGCCTTGTACAATGGAGTTATCTCTCATGCAATGCAAATGCTTCTCTCATTTTGGTCACAGACTTATAAGCATGAAGAAGAGTTAGGACTATTGTCAGATAATTCAGGAAAACAGAAGGATGTTCTAGCTTTAGGAAGACTTAAGGCTATTGCAGATTATAGAGGATTAATTCAACAAGACTTAAAGATGTCTTAAAGTTCAGATATGGCTGAGAATTGGGGATTTGTAGGCTATCAGCATCTGAGTTGATAATCCTCCCAATTCCCTGGTGTATTCATTTATTTAACTCTTTCCCCCTCTTGTTCTGCTCTGCCTCTGCCAGCCACTGTGGTCACAGTCTAGTCAGAGGTTCACAGACTTGAAATAAATTATATATTTTTAATTTTAACTTAATTTTTTAAATTTTTATTTACTAGGTGTCAGGTGGTAGCACACCTAGTTAAATGCACATAATACTAAGCTCAAAGACACTCGCAAATATCCAGGTTCAAACCCCTGTCTCCCCACCTGCAGGGGAGACACTTCACATGTGGAGAAACAGGTCTGCTGGTGTCTGTCTTTCTTTCTCCCTCTCTCTCTCTCCCTCCCCTCACAGTTTATCTCTGTCATATTTAATAAAAATGGATACAAATGGCTGCCAGGAACAGTGAATTCATAGTGCTGGCACTGAGCCCCAGCAATAACACTGGGAACAAAACAACAAAAAATACTTTATTTTATTTTATTTTAGTATTTAACCAGAGCACTGCTCAATCTTGGTTTCTGTTAGTGGCAGAGACTGACCCTTAGAGCTTTAAGCATTGGAGTTGTTTTTTGCATAACCATTGTGCTATCTCAACTTTAAATTAGAATTTAAAGGTGCCCTGAAATATAAATGGGAACAAAATTACATTATGTGTCTAATGTCTAACACTGGTTTCACCTCACTGCCCATGGCTCTTTTCACCAATGTGAAAATCCATATTGATTAAGTTATCAGAAAAGTTCTGATCCTCTTCTTTTGTCTTGAATGGTATAATGTACTGTCCATCTTGGATGTCATCTTGAAAATGTTTAGATTAAGTCTAATCTGACAACATTTTCTTCCTGAGTCCCTTGGAATATAGCCTAAATAGAGGAATAGGTCTCATTTCTTTGACTATTGGGGTATATCTGGAAAGAATGGCTTTATCATAACAAGAAGAGTCACCAAGTATGAAAAACTATAGTAGCAAAGAACTCTGAATTTTATTATAACAATGCAACTGGAAAAATGCTACTATACCCATTTTACTAATGAGGTAATTTAGAGTCAGAGAATATAATTCTCCTCAAATCATATAGCTAGTGAAATCATATGGCAAGGGTTCACATGACTTAGTTATAATTCTGAAGCATGTACTCTTAACTTCTGTACTACAAAGTTCTGAAGAAAATTTAATAAAAACCTGATATTAGCATATGGCATGGTAGAAGAGAAAATGCCAGCAGCATCCAAATCATTCCCAAGGAGCCCTGGAATTATAGGAAAATAAAACAGGATACAATGGAGTTGTAATATAATGTATTGTAGAAACAATCACTGAGGAAATAATAATTAAACCCATGCACAATTGTTTCAAAAATGATAGTTTTACTAAGTCTTATTGATATTAGTAAGAATTTTTTAGGCATCAAAATAAGTAGAACATATGTGTCTAAAGACACAGATGTATATAAAAGTGAGTTCTTATTTAGTGAATTTGGGAGGAGAGTACAATACAAACTGTGAGAATGACAGCGTAGTTTTTGGTTTGTTTGTTTTAGATAGAGATAGAGAGACAGAAGGAGTGAAGGGGGGGGGGGGGGGGGAACCACAGCACCAAAGCTTCCCTCAATGTGATGGGAACTGGACTCAGACCTGGGTAGTTCTGTGGCAAAACAGCACACAATACAAGAGAGGTATTTCACTAACACTACATAATATACTTCATATTCAGGCTAAAATGTTGACTGAATTGTAGTCTTGTTCTCATTTTTTTAATTTGGTGTTTAAATAAAACAGTAAGATCCTGAATTACTTAAGAGATGATAAAGTGAAAAAAGGAATAGACAACTCAAGAGCTATATTGTAGTTGAAATTAACTGTGCTTGGTAATTGAGTTGGTTTATTGCAATGAGGGAGAAAATGCATTTTGAAAATGATTCTACATTATCTAAGATAAGTACTTAAGTAATTAGTACAAATTCACATCATTAATTGAGCTAAGTAATTCAGCAGCTTGGGCAATGTTTTTGTTTTGCTTTGCTTTGTTTTCTGCCACTGGGATTATGGGTGAGGCTCAGTGCCTGCACCACTCCCAATGTTTCCAGTGGAGGGAGGGAGTGGGAGGGGGGAGAGAGAGAGAGAGAGAGAGAGAGAGAGGTTTGCAACACTGTTCAACCATTAGAGTAACTTCCACATGGGCAAGTTTTGTAAGAATATTATGGAAACTGAGAATGTAGGGGGTCTGGCAATAGAGCACCAGGTTAAGTGCACATAGCACAAAGTGCAAGGCCCAACACAAAGATCTTGGTTTGAGCCCCTGGCTCCCCACCTATAGGGAGCTTGTTTCAGAAGCAGTGAAGCAGGTCTGCAGGTTTCTTATCTTTCTCTTCCCCTCTCTATCTTACCCTCCCCTCTCAATTTCTCTGTCCTATCCTATGAAAAAATAACCTCTGGGAGCAGTGGTTTCTAGTGCAGGCACAGAGACCCAGAAATAACCCTGGAGGAAAAAAAGAAAGCAAGAAAGAAAGAAACTGAGAAAGGAAGAAAGAGGGAGGGGAGAGAAAAAGACAGAAAGAGAGAGAGAGAGGCTGAGAATGCAGAGGAAGAGAGAAGTGGTTTTATGCCAAACTACATTTTTAATACTTTCTTTTATTTCTTTTATTTTATTTATTTATCTTGCCTTTTGTTGCCCTTGTTGTCTTTTTTTGTTGTAGTTACTATTGTTGTTACTGATGTTGTCATTGTTAGATAGGACAGAGAGAAATGGAGAGAGGAGGGAAAGACAAAGAAGGTAAGAGAAAGACACCTGCAGACCTGCTTCACCAACTGTGGAGCAACTCCCCTACAGGTGGGAAGCCAGGGACTCAAACCAGGATCCTTCCGCTGGTCCTTGCACTTTGCGCCACGTGTGTGCGCTTCTTCTTCTAGCGTTTGCCCTTCTTCCGTAGCCAGTCAACAGCGTCAGGTTGAGCCTTGATGTCTGCTTGTTGCTGGCTTTGAAAGTGACTGGGATCCATGTGGATTCAGTCCGCTAGGAAGGATCGTCAGTTTCCCCAATAAATGGTTACTCACGGGATGCACCACGAGAAGGTCGATCCAACCCGCTTGACTCCCACCAAACTGCATTTTTTTAAGGCAAACAAGAGGTAGGCAGTTTAGAAAAGACACACTATGCTTAATGAGTCGTTTATCTCCAACTCCCTAGTGTTCCTCTCAATGCTGATGTTATTTCAAACACATTAGTACATCATCACATCTAGAAGTATTTCTGCATTAATATACTGTCTGGACACATCAAGACGCAAGCTTTGAGATAAAAGTCAATAGTGAATAGTGAGTGACTCAACAAAGTATAACCAAATGTCTAGGAAAATAACATTAGTGGTAGAAATACAGATGTTGAAGGGATTTGTTTTCTATTATTGTGTGGGGATTTAACATCTTCAGTACAAACACCAGGGCAAACGCTAGAAGAAGAAGAAGTACAAACACCATGGTTTCTTAAAGAATTTCCTCTAATTCCTGATGATTAGCAAGATGTAACTATTTTATTGGTTTTTAAAATAAACTCCTTGCAGAAGTGGTAAAAAGTTAGTATTCTTTCCTCTCACTTTTTAAAACTTGAAAATAAAAATTGAGTTGAGTACCCTGAAAATATGACTAAGAATGAACTTTCTGGAGAGAGAAGGATTTCTGATAAGTATATAGAGAGAACTGATGAAATTCCATTTCATACTCTTCCCCAATGACTGAATTGTTTTGTATCTTCTGTATGAAAACCTCAAAGACACACACTCTTAGAAATCTGTTAGGGTAATTAATGATTTTGGGCCAGTAACTCCTCACCCATTTCAGACAGTTGTTAAAACAGCTGCGAAAGTGTTCTCCTGTGGAAGGACAAAGAGAAGATTCAGATGATTATGGTCATTTTAATAGTTTAATAGTTTCAGAAATTAAGTGAGTTTGAACAGTGTCTTGTAAGAACTTCAGTTTCATAGGGAAAAAAATCTAGATAGTTGGATGGCACTGCATCCTGCAATAAGGGCCTAAGACCTGATAACAAATAAGCTTAGAGTCATAATAGGAAGAAAAGCCTTAATAAAATACGGCCTCAAGTAGGTGACTCACTTATTTGTCATAGCCCCCAAGCAAAGATGAATCAGAAATGATCAAAAGGGACTTTTGCCCTGCTTTACCCTGGGAAATCTTACTTAAGATACTGAGTTGTGTCTCTGAATCACCACCAGTAGGAGCCTAGGACCTTTGGTCACTGTGACTGTGGAAGTGCTTAGGGTAATGGGTGATAATTTCTGAAACTCAGCTCAATATACAACAGAATGTCTTGATGTATTCCTTCAGGATCACTGCTTTTACTAGTCATATTAAGATACATATATGACTCTGCTGTGGAGGGTAGAGGAAATAGCATTGGCCATAGAGTCAGGGTTGAACTCAATACTCAGTTTTGTCTTGTGCTCAGCAGGCAGATCTGAGTCTCAACCTTTCTCCTCCATCTGTAAAAGTGATCATGATATATACTTTTGCAACTACCTAGTGTAAAAGTTAAGCAATATAACCTGTTGCAAAATCCCCTGGGTAGAGTAGGAGGAGGATGTGTACAGGGAACAGTCTTCCTCTGTCTCTCAGTAAAACCATAGAGATGTATGGTTTTGAAAATGTCCAGGAAGCCTTAATAACAGGTGTGTCGACCTGACCCATCAAGGCTGACAGTGAAGATGAACCATTAGCCTTGGCATGGGAAATACAAAAGATTGTCAAGTCTCACTCAGATTCCTTTGCCTTTGTCTCAAACACTGATTGTGGAGAGGCTAATTTGGAGCAACAGAAGCGATAACATTTGTTTCTGCCCTCTTAATGCTGCAAGTCTATTATGTTTATTTTTATTCCAGTACCAGGCAGTTTTAATGTTAACAGCCTTGTAGTATAATTGAAGGTAGGAAACATAATGTCTCCATTTTTTTCTCTTTTCTCAAGATTGCTTTGGTGTTTCTGGGTGTTTTATGGTTCCAGACAAAATTTTGTTATTTATGTTCTATTCCCTTGAAAAAATTCAATGGGACTTTGATAAGGACTTTGCATTGAATCTGATTTGGTTCTAGGTAGGATAGTCGTTGAGTTAGGTAAAACAGTATGCATATCAGAAGTCTTTAGTTTCTTTTTAATCAAGTTTGAGAAATTCCACAAGGCTGAAGCTATCTTTGTTAGAATGTTCTGTCAGACAGCTATTTCCAAACTAAAAAGCAAAGGTGATCTCATGATCTGACTCTGATCACTTATGAGTTAATCACAAAGGATATGATTGTTGTTTGTTTTTTTAAAAAAGTGTATAAATTGGTGATACAATGAAATCCCTCCTTATGTATGTAGTACAGTCTATAAGATGGACCAGACACTGAGTGCAGAGTCTCTTCTCTCAGACTCAGTGTATTTTCACCAAATACTTACTGAATGAAAACTGTAAAATATGAATTCAATAAACTTAAGATATAGTTAGGAATTACTGGATTACCTTCAGTATGTATTTTCTTAAAGATTTTATTTATTTATTTATTTATTTATTTATTTATTTATGAGATAGGAAGAGAAAGAAAGAACCAGACATTACTCTGATACATGTGGTGCTGGGGACTGAACTTGGGACCTCAGCCTTGAAAGTCCAATGCTTTATCCACATTTATAATACTTTTATCTTAATAAAAATTCTCATAAGTATACTGCTGTTTATTACAATTCCTATGGCACAGATGAGAAAATGAAGGCATTGGAAGGCTAGGCTGTGAGAAGTTACATGTTTAGGTAAAGCAACAGTATTCAAATAAAATTCTACCTCATCCTAAATATCATTCTCTGGTGAAAAACAAGCATGAGAATAGGATTAAATCTGTCTAGAGAAGTCCTCAGGCCAGTTTTTTAAAAGTCCTTGGTTATAAAGGACCAGGAGAGAGGGAATAATTAACTATGTGAGGTTCTGTGTTTGAGCCCCCAACCATTGCATGGGAGTACCACATAGAAAAGAAGCTTCACAAGTGGTGAAGTAGACTTGTAGTGTTTTTTCTCCTCTCTCTCTCTGTCTCCCCCTCTGCCTTATACCCTCTATCTAGAAAAATGATTCTCCACCTGGAGTAATGGAATCATGTAGAAACGAAGCTCCAAGGAAGTCCTAGCAGGAGGAGTGGTAAACGCTGTCAATTATAGTCCCATAGTATTCAAAACTAATAGTAAAACTCAGCTAGCTGTACACATTGGCCAATAGGTGGTTAGCCATTACCTTTACATTTGCAGATAATTAGTCCTCAATCTACTGGAAATGTGTGTTCCTTTCTCAAAGAGGATATGTGTCCTGGCCCTCTAGCACATTTTGATGAGTAAAGAGCCAGAGTCAACAGTAAAGAAAGAATAAAACTTCTAGGTTACACTGCCAGCAAGCCACCATATACCATACACTGCCAAAAAAAGAATCTGTTTTGCTTGGCATGTGGGTTCCTAATTGCCAAACAAGTCAGAGTAGGAAGATTAGTAGGTTTAGTCAGACTGAAGTAAACCTCAAAGCCACTAACACTTACATGATCAGGCTTTTACTGTATGTGTATAAGCTAATATCAACTTTAATTAACATAAATAAGGGGAAATATAACAAATGTGTTTACAAATTTTATGGTTCAAAGCCTGATATTCTTAACTACAGTATGGTTTGCTTGTAATAGCAGATTCATATTCATGGTGAACCTTAGGACTTAAAGCATCAAACTCTATCATTTTCCAGAAGGAAAATTCACATCCTTGACAAGTAAAAAAGCCAAATATCACACCAGTCTGACTTGAGTCCAAATACTCTCCTTTGTTTAAAGTTATCTAACTTTGGTTGAAATAGAAGTTCAACCAACTGTCTTTTTTCTTTTCCAGATTAACATTTTGTTTCCTCAAAGAGAAGATAATATTATCAAAGGCAAAATAAACAAACTGATACAATATAAGAAATATCCTGGAAGTGTGGAATTAGCATAATGGCTATGTAAAAAGTATTCAAACCTGAGGCTTCAGGGTCTTCTGGTACTACCAAAAGCCATATCTGGGGGTTAGCTGGGGATGGGGTGGGAAGAAAAAGAGAAAAAAAAAAACCCAAAGCTTTCAAAATACTAGCCAAAAACTATAAAAATCTTACTGTACCTCAGAGATCCAATCTATTTTATTTATCTTTTTTATCTAGTTTTCATTGCTAGAAATTCTTAGAGTTAATTGGGATAAATATACATTACTACATTTCTTCAAAGGCAGGTAATTTAATTATAATTGATTAAATATTGAAAACTATTTCAGCATTTCTCTAGAAGACCTGTTTAAAGCAAACTCACTAGCTTTATAAAAATTCACCTCTTGTAATTTTTAAGTAAACATTAGGCAATTTATAAAAGTCACAATTTTGTTCTGTATCCTGAAGCTTCACTGAGTAATACGAGTACTCACTAAATTTTATGCTAGTCTTCAGGCAAGAAGATTTTTCTAATTTAAAAGGTTATTTTGCATTTTATGGTGCAGGGCAATCAAGAGAAAATATGCAAGGAAGAAGACATAAAGAAAAGATAGACGCTGTAGAATTAAATTAACAATAATTCTAAGATTTTCATAGTCTTAGATATTGGGTAAAATTCCATTGATTAGGATAATTTTTTAAAATGTTATTGTCTCTGTTTGTTCATGTTGATTTACTGTTAATTCCTGCTATATAATAGGGTGCATGGATATTAAAAATGTGTCTTTGTCATAAAGTTTACCCATATGTAATGTATGCTTCATATTACAAAGTGAAAAACAGAGCTTTGTCCTTTAACCTTTGTTTTTACCCATTTTGGCCACATAATTTAGGAAAATATGTACCATTTCTTCACCCAATTCTCACAAGAACCCACTGGGGGAAAATTATAGATCAAGAATGTCCAAATAGATAGGCTCAAAGACAGGACTCCTAACCATTACATCTTTTTTTACCCACACTGAATTTATATGATTTATTAGATTTCAAAAATGGCATATTTCCAACACACCCTCCTGTACAAATAAATAAGTTCAAATTCTGACACTATATAGAACCAGCCACAAAAGTTTATTAAATTTCTTTATTTTTTCATGATATAGTCATTATTGCTGCTGAAATTTCATATTATAGCCATACACATTTATGTATTCCACCAGAAGAAATCACCTTCAGTCTGATATCCCCATGCTGCACCTATGCTGAGTGACTTTCCATGATTACTTTTAAAAAGACTCCTGTGAGGATTGAGTGGTAGTGCAGTGCCCAAAGCTTTGAACTTAAAAGCATGAGGTCCTGAGTTTGATCTCAGGCATTGTGTGTGCCAAAGTAATGCTCTCTTTCTCCCTTACTCTGGCAGGTTAATGAATAAATACATTAAAAATTTAAATCAATTAGTTAATTTAAAAGATTCCTATAGTGATTAGTTTATAAAAATATTAAATCTTCAGTAATTAAATAGCTTCTTGTTTTTCTTTTTAAAAAGTATTTATTTAGGTGCCAAGTGGTGGTGCACCTAGTTGACTGCACATATTATAAGGCTCAAGGATGTTGCTTCAAGCTTCTAGTCCCCACCTGCAAGGGGAAAGCTTTTCAATTGGTAAAATAGGGCTGCAGGTGTCTCTCTTTCTCTCTCCCTCTGTATCTCCCCCTTCCTTCTTGATTTCGGGCTGTCTCAATAAAATAAATAAACATAGTACAATTTTTTTAAAGTATTTATCACTCTGGTACATGAGGTACCACAAGGTAGGAACCAGAAATATCAGGGAAACAAGTTTGATCTTGCTACTTGTTTCCAAGTGATCAGAAAAATAATCTAAGTTGAGAAAAGAAAGTTAGGTAGATTTAGAATAGCTCAGTTTAGCAATTAATTTCCTAATTACCAGAAAATACATTTTTCCAAACTTAGGCACAGAGCATTATTTTTTTTAATTTTTTTTAAATTTTTTATTTAAGAAAGGATTAATGAACAAAAACATAAGGTAAGAGGGGTACAACTCCACACAATTCCCACCACCCAATCCCCATAACCCACCCCCTCCCATGATAGCTTTCCCATTCTCTAGCCCTCTGGGAGCATGGACCCAGGGTCGTTGAGGGTTGCAGAAGGTAGAAGGTCTGGCTTCTGTAATTGCTTCCCCGCTGAACATGGGCGTTGACTGGTCGACTGGTCGGTCCATACTACCAGTCTGCCTCTCTCTTTCCCTAGTAAGGTGTGTCTCTGGGGAAGCTGAGCTCCAGGACATATTGGTGGGGTCTTCAATCCAGGGAAGCCTAGCATTATTTTTATAGTAATATTCTTTAACAAAAAGTTTCTGTGGTCAACACACTGTAAAGATAAGGCTTATTTGATAGTGCTTTTGATGACTCCCATGTGAATTTACACTCTTTAGTTGAAGTATTTTCTCTGTTTTGTTTTGTTTCTCAACAAATCTGGTTTGGGGTTTAAGTAGCCCTATCAGTTAGGAAAGTGCTGCCTGCCTGAGATCAGAATAAAAGTTAAAACCTTAAGCTAACCCTCCTCCTTGGCCAACATGATTGATTAGGGCATTTTTGTTCTTTTCCAGGCTATTTCAGTCTAAGAAATCAATTTATTTTTACACAGTAATTGTTCTATGGCATGGATGGGTATAGGACTTGGACTCTGCATTGAGAAGCTTTTCATGAAACTTTTCTCAGTGTAATTGTGATAAAACAGTGCTGTCTCTTTGCTCTTGAAAGTATGTGATTAGGAATTAGTAGATCTTGTCTATGTAATCTGAGAATGTGATACAAATATAAAGAATAAAGGTGAAAGTCAGGAACATGGAAAGTAGAGGTGCTTAATTCTCTGACTCATTTTCTCAAAATAGTGCACATTTGACTCTCTAGTTGGGTTCCTGTTATTTAAAACCATAAACTTAACTGTCATGTCACAGAGACAATGACACTTGAGTTGTGCTGGGACAAAAAAAAAAAAAGTTCAAAACAATTATTGTTCCATAGGCAAAAGAATACTTTATTAGTGAATTAATCTTGATTTATAAAATTATGAGATAACAGGGGTATAATTCCACACCATTCCCACCACCAGAGTTCTCTGTCCCTATCCCCTCAACTGGAAGCTGCAGTAGTTCTCCCAAGGTCACAGATATGGGTTTACTATGATATTTATTTATTTATTTATTTATTTATATGTTAGCATGTAATACACACACACACATATATATATATATACATACATATATATATATATATATATATATATATATATATATATATATATATATATATATGTTAGCCCATTTTTCCTATCGTCCTGGCTTTTATTACTTTCAAAGCCATACCTGTACCTATTACCACTTCCAAATGTCCTTCCTTTTTTTCCTTACTCACTCTGGTCTTGATGGAATTGGACTTCAGAGCCTTCTGGTCATCTTTCCCTAACATTTCTCTCCCACTGGGGTTATGGACCAAAATTTCAAAAGAATACTTCAAGGTTGTTTATACTCTGGCAGTAGTCAACCTATAATTGGTAAGCCATAAGTAGACAACTAGTTTTCCAATATTTATTATGTGTGGGAACACCTACTGTATTTGCTTTGCTTTTGCTTTACTCCAGTACCTTACAAAAATGCAATGTGTGTCCACAGCATGAAATAAACTTCATCATCACCCAGGAGTGGTGTAGTGCATAAAGCACTGGACTCACGAGCATGAGATCCTTATCCCTTTTTTAAAAAGAAATTTATATTTATGTATTTATTCTCCCTTTTGTTGTCCTTGTTTTTCTATTATTGTTTTAGTTATTATTGTTGTTCTTATTGATGTCATCGTTGTTGGATGGGACAGAGAGAAATGGAGAGGAGGGGAAGACAGAGAGGGGGAGAAAAAGATAGACACCTGCAGACCTGCTTCATCACCTGTGAAGCGACTCTCCTGCAGTTGGGGAGCCAGCAGCTCGAACTGGGATACTTACACTCATCCTTGTGCTTCACACCACATGCACTTAACCTGCTGCACTACCACCGGACTCCCCCTTATCGCTTTTATTTTATTCCTTGTATCACATGTGCTAGAATGATGCTCTGGTTCTTTCTCTGTTTCTCTTCCTCCATCTACCAATAATTACTAAATTGATCGATAAAAAGAAAATGAGATGCTGGGCAGTGGTGCACCTAGTTAACATGTTATCGTGCACAAGGACCAGGATTCAAGCCCCCAGTCCCCATTAACAGGGGAAAAGCTTCACAAACAATGAAGCAGTGTTGCAGGTATCTCTCTGTCTCACCTTCTCTATCCCTTCTCTCTCTCAATTTCTCTCTGTCCTATCAACTTAAATAAATAAAGCCTAAAAAACCCTTATAAGATCCAAAAGAATTGTAAAAATATATATATTGAATATCAAATATACTATGATTGCTACCTTTTTATAGAAATTTTCAGATTGATCTGAGACACATTCCTTAGAGGAATACAGGTACAAGTATACATATAGGAAATAAATAACTGGCTGTCTCCTGCTTTTTTTTTAAAATAAGATCTAGTTTTTAATGAAAGAGAGAAATCTATCTGTTCATACATAGTAGTGGGGATTGAACACCAGGCCTCATTATGAGCCACTTTCAGAATCTCTCTTCTAATGATGCATCCTCTCTCTCTCCTCATTCAGTAATAGGCATATGATTACTTCTGAAGGAAAGTTATATGTTGTTAAATACATATAGGAGCCATTGTCAGGCACATATTTCTGATAAAGCCATGAGGTTGTTCTGTAGTTGAATTTTAGTATTTGAAAAGATTTACTGATGTATTCAACATTTCCTAACGAGTGAAGCACACAGTCAGGTTTCACTCTTTGCTAGCTTTGCCTGGCTCAGGGGTTACTACTCTTAGCTGCCACTTGATTCTTTGTGCAATGTGCTTTACAACTTCTACTCAAATGGTCTCCTGTTTACTGAAGACATAATTTGTATTCATTCCCTCCACAGAAGTTATCCACAATCAAGACATAAAACAGAAAGTGACTTCATGAGAATTTTTTAAAATCTTTTTATTGCATCATCAGCAGTAACAATGAAAAGTAGCAATTTGGATTAAACCAGTGTCCAATTTAAACATCAGAAAAGAGATTTGACTAGAGGGGTTCTCTGATTTATAAATCCTGCAGAGATTAATAAATTCTGCTTAGTTTTTAATTGAAATTTCTTTTCTCAAAATATGACTCTATAGAAGGAATTCTTACCATAATAAAGAATGTCTGCAAGTTTATGTAAAAAATAATGTAGAAAATTCAGTGGATAAAACAGACTATTCTCAAATGATTTTACATTTATTTTGATTGGGAAAAATGATTCACCAGCTCTGTGACTATTCATGTTTGATATTCAGTAGATAGGTAAAAAGCAAAATATATGTTTACCTCATACCATGTAAATATTGAAATTATGCTTGATAACAATATAATATTCTGTTAGATATAAACCAATATATTTTGAAACTCCCTGCAGAATATAGAATCTCACATTCAAAATGACTTTAAATAGCAGTTGTCAACTCTCTAATTTATGCTTGGAATTTGGAAGAGAATGGAAGATGAAGACCACAATTACATAAGCTTGAGCCATTAGAGAAATCAAACATAACACACATAAACACAAAGAGTTTATTTAAAATAAATCAAATATCCTGAGTCAAAACCACAAATTATGAAATTGCACTGGTTTTTCTTCTAACACCAAAACTTCAAAATGGCATCCACAATCAACAAAATTTCTTTCTGTAGCCACAGTTTTTAGTGAGCCAACCCACATACCCAGGCAAATACATGAACATGTCCCTATTGCTGATGCAGTTTGTGGTCAAAGATGGAACAGTACAGAGACTCTGCAATCACACTCATACAAATGTCTTCGGGACAGGTTATTTAAATTAGGTCACATTGAAAACTAATATTTTTGGTGTGTTCAAAAGGTTTATGTTTGATCACCATCATAAATAATCAGAGTAAAATATGTACACCAGCATATTAAAAGACTGTAAAACAGGTTAGGCTTGGGGTTTTTCAGTGTGTCATTTATTTCCTTCTGTACCCTTTCTACCAGTGCAGGATATAGAAGCCATAGAATTTCTAGAAGTTCTCCCTTCCCATGACTGTTTTACAGAAAATGGAAGAGTTAAGAAGAGTAATAGGCTTTAGAGCAGAACACATCTTAAATCTAACTTGGCTCTGCCTCTACATGCTATTAACCATGAGCAAGCCATTTTTCCTGAATCTGAATCATAAATCAAGAAAGCTATGATAACAAGACCTACCATCATAAGCTATTTTTAATGCTAAATAGTACATACATAGAAATCCAAAGAAATAACACTTGTAGCTTTAGAACACTAAGTAGCAGTTATTATGGCGATTGCTATTTATTATTGCTATTAGTAAAATAATCTTGCAGCTTCATGAATGCTACTAGCAGCTACTTGAAGGTGTTCTGTGTGTCCCTTGCTGTTCTACCCTCACTTTTCTGCTCATTTCTAAGAACTACTTCTGCTTTCTTTGTCTGATAATTTATTCTCTCTTTTATTTCTTATGCAGCACCAAGTGGATGATGCTACTACCAAGTCAATAGTAGAATACAGTCATGCAGATAGAGATAACCTGTTTTTACCAGACAGGGAAAATGGATAGGCTTTTACAGGCCACAGGTTCAACAATAAATTTCCTGAATGTCTCTGAATATAAGTAGGATATTCTAAAGAAATAACAGTATTGGGAGTCGGAGGAAGACTCCCAATCAGAGAGGGAGTCTGGCGGTTGTATAGCAGGTTAAACACATATGGCACAAAGCGCAAGGACTGGCAGAAGGATCCCGGTTCAAGCCTCCAGCTCCCCAATTGCAGGGGAGTCGCTTCACAGGCAGTGAAGCAGATCTGCAGGTGTCTGTCTTTCTCTCCCCCTCTCTGTCTTCCCCTCCTCTCTCCATTTCTCTCTGTCCTGTCCAACAACAACGACATCAGTAACAACCACAATAATAACTACAACAATAAAACAACAAGGGCAACAAAAGAGAATAAATAAATAAATATTAATTTAAAAAAATTAAAAAAAGAAATGACAGTATTGCGCCACTTTTGGTATTATAGGTAATACTGATTTTAAGGTTATAGATTTAGAGAATAAGCTTCCAAAAATGGGCATTAACCAGTTACAGTTACACATAACGGACTTGTAATTTAGCTGCTCACTCATTTCAGTCACATGTTTAAGAGAGGTGGGCCCAAAAAGTAGAAAGTGGAAAGGAGGGGTACACTTTCTAAGTCCAGCCCTTTTGCAAAAATTCCAGTGTGGATAAAATCTGCACTTGTACACTTACTTGACCACAGAAAGAGTCTTTCAGATGCAATTATTAGTGTAAGGTGCAACACACACACATAGGCTAGTATAATTTTATTTTTAATTCAAAGCATAATTTCTCTTTTGAGATACTGGTCTATGAAAATTCTCTTTTATCAGTAATTTAATATTGATTTACAAAATTACAAGATACCAGGGGTATAATTCCACACCACCAGAGTTCTGTGTCCCCATTCCCTCCACTGGAAACTGCAGTAGTTCTCCCAAGGTCACAGAAAAAAAAAAAAAAACATAACACAGAAACAACAAACAAATAAACATAACAGACATTTTTTAACACTAATCTACAAAAGCAGAGCATACACTTTTTAAGTGCACATGAAACATTCTGGGCAACAGAATATATATTATTAAATATAGAAATGAATTGAAACCACACAGATTATATTCTGTAGCCATAAAAACAGTAAGTTAAAAACCAATCACAGAATGGCACTTACTAAGTCCCAATGTGGATTCAGAATGCCTAGAATTGTCACTGACTCTTGGCGAAAGTGCACAATGATAGACTATTCTAGAAAGTAGTTTAACCATCTCTTATTGAATTAAATATACCCTTACTGAAAGACACAGCAACTTCATCCTTATGTGGTTATTTACCCAAGAGAAATAAAAGTGTATGCCACATAAGAACTAAAAAAATAAGCCTGAAAAAAATTGATAGCAATAGTATCCCCAAAACATAATTTCTTAGAGCAATTGTTTCTTAGATAAAATTTGAACATATAATTTGCTGACATAAAAAAATACATTCCCCTCATCATTCTGTATTAGTAACCAAAATGCCATAAATCAGTTGGGGTTCTGAAATTATACAAGATCTATTCAGCATATCTATACTACTAGGTACTGTTATTAGTGTTTTTACTGCATCTCTTTATGCAGTTTATTTATGATTAATTAATTACTGAAAATGTCTCTTGACCTATTTCCTTCTAGTCAAATTTAGGATTGCTGGATCAAAGGAACACATAAACTTTTGTGATCTTTTTCATAGGATTTAAAAAAAAACATACCTCATAGCACATGTGTATGCTCACATTCCCCCTTCCCCTCCACCCCGACCCCCCACATCTTTCGTAGTTAAAAGAGACATTTTCTTCAATGGAGCTACTTGGCTTTCAGAGCTACGTAATCTGGTCTTCCCCACAGAAGGCTAAATTAGTAATAGTAAAAAAAGTTGTCATTGAAATGATATGTATGTTTTTGATATATTTTGTAGGTGCATCCACCTTTTCACCAAATCTTCTCGGCTTACTGCTGCCTGCCCTTGGCATCCTTGTCTACTTGGAATTCTGAATGTGGTGTAACAGCTACTGTCCTCAACTCAGCTCAGAGGACACCCTTCATCCCAATGACAACCACACTTCCTTCCAATTCCTATGGCTCCATCCTAAGCCAAATAAATTATACTTTACAAGCTATCCAGATGATTCACAACACATATTATGACTGAGGCATTCAGGAACCCCTTCATTCAAAAGAATAACACTTACAATGGATAGAAAATGGTTTTTAACTCGTTCCAATATGCCTTATAAACCACTTAACCTGATTCTGTGACAGTTGCATGATTTAATTCAATGGAACAAGTTACAGTGTTCAATTCTATAGGCTGTAGAGTGAAAGTAAAATCACCATACACAGGTGCTTTAAATTTAATAACAAGTTGTGAAATATAATAGAGGTTGAAATGTTGATTGTATGTGGTACATGTAAGAATAATACAGTCTCTTGTACTATCTTCTCTGTTTAGGGTCTTGAATATTTTGAATGGCCTGGGCCTATCATCCATGGTATTTTGAGTTTTCTTGAGAAAAGAGAATAATTGCAACCTTATGAAAAATTTCATTACCTAAATTATGTCACTGACTGAGTTGAGAGATTTTGAATATTAGTTACCAAAATTCAAAACTTACTATCAGTATTATTATTTTTGAAGTAATTTTCCAAATATTTGAATAAAACTTTCATTTAGCTTTTTCATAGTAAAGTTAGCATACCATGTTTTTTTTAATTTTTGCATTCTCTGCTGTTATTTTGTTTTTCTTATCAATTTCATGCCTCAAAAATTATAGCTCTTATCTTGAGTATCATTATATCACTGTACTTATTCATATGTGGAATGATGAATTTTGAAAGGTAGAGTGCTTCCATTTTTTAAATCAAGATGTGACAGTCTTTATACAGCTAGTAATAAATGAATATCAATTATCTAATAATAGTCTAGTATGTTTGCTTTTATCCATAGTTTCAAAGTATAGCATTTCTTTATTGGAGGTGTGGGATCAAGAAATTACCTGCAGTATTTCTTATATATATATGTATATATATACATATATATAATTTAGTTTAAACTCATTCCCAATTCAATGCAATAATGAAAACTGGCTAAAAATACCAAATCATGACAATGGTACTTAGAAGTGTATACAAAACTGGAAGACCAGGAGGAGACAAGTAATGTGTCTGTTCAATGGTGTCTCCCAGGTGCTGGTGCTTTAGGATTTTATAACTTATGAAAAGAAAGACACATTTCTTCATTCTTCATGGTGTGTACGGAAATGTGTTTGAGTGTGGATGTGAAATGAATCAAATAATGAAGGGTTAGCTGGCTCATGAAATAGTGCAATGTCTGATGATTTAAGAGGTATAATCCTATTTTATTAGCACAACCTTGCTAGCTAATTAGAGTTTATCTTTTTAGAAAGGATACCTTATAGGTTCATAAAAAATATTTACAGGGAGCAAAATATATCTATTAAGACTTTACCCCTTTTCTTTAATTTGTATAATTTTGTACTATATATCTATGTGTAAATGTTTAGAGCTTTCATTATGAAAATATCAACGTATTTTATTAGTTAAATTTAACTCTTTGTTATAAAATGAAACTTTCTAAAAGCAAGTAAAAAGTATGATTTCCCAGTGGAAGTAATGTCAAAATCTTAAAACCCCTACCGTATTTCATAAAATATTTAATTATTTGAAAAAGAAACAAAATAGCTTCATACTTATGGGAAATATATACTCTGTAAGCCTTCTCTGTATAACTGTTTATGTTGTCATTGCTATACTTTGATTTTTCCTTTTGCAATGTGACCTATGTAGGTCATTTTTATATAATTGACAATAACTCAATCTTTTGCCAAATGCATGCTTGCCTTTTTTTTTTTCCCCTATCGTATGGTAATAAAGAGCAAAACTGGCTAGATTTTGCATGAAATGGTTCTGAAAGATAAGGAGAAAACAGACTTGGGGGTTTTTTTGCTTAATTATTAATTTGTGGCAGATAAGGTGGATTAAAATCTCTCATACACTGTTAACTCCAGCTTTTTATTTCCTCATGTTAGTGTACAAATTTGACTAGAACCATCAGTTTTAAATGGTTGTCACACTAACTAATGCGTCATCTGCTTTAAGATACAGAATTATGAATTAAAATTTATATAGACATAGACACATCTAGTTTTTCTTTGTATTTCAGGAAAGGTGATTGTAGTTTTATTTGATACTGATAAATACTGAATTGTTTTTTTTTTAATTTTTTATCATTTTTTTCAATGGACTAGTATAGGACCGTGCTTTGTCCTTTTTATGAATGAAAACAAGTTATAAAGAAATAAATGTCTTACTGTTACCCAAGAAAGAGCAGTTGTTGTTTTTTTCCTCAATTTACTTAAAATTAAAACTTCATTTTCAGTAAGTTATCATAAATTCAATAACATGGGATGGGTTACCAAGATATGGGCTTATAGCAGCCATGAATATTCATAGCAAAAATAAAGAAATGTCTAGGATAAATATTATTTGTTAAGAAACAGATCAGTGGTTGTAGGGTACTACAGAAAGTATATGTCACAAACACAGAGACATGAACACACAGATAATCCTGAGATTGTGTGCAATTAGTTACTAGTACAATAAGTAAGATCACCTGGTAATTTCAGTTTAAGGGAACATCCACGAGAATCATTCAGTCTAAGTCTAAATGCCAAAGCAAGCTGCTACATATGTACAAAATAAGAGACTAATTTACCCCTAAAAGAAGTCATCCTTTATATGAAGCTATCAGATTCTCTACTGGAGAAATTTTGCATTAAAGCATAGCTCTACAGAGAGCAACTTGGAACACGTAAATCCTCTTATGAGTCCTGAGCTCAAGCTTCTGATTCCAAGGGGTTCATGAATTCTACTTACAATCTTCTGCCTGCTCACCGTGATTCCTTGTTGGTCTTCTGACCTTGCTTCCTGTTTCATGAGGTGTTTTCCCATTCTGGATTCAAATTTCTCACAGACACTCTGCCTCCACGTCTTGACTGTAAGTATCATCTTGTTTGTCTGTTTTGAATTGATGGATATACTGATTGTCTTAGATTTGGATGAATAATTCAAAATGTGTAACTATACTTGGCCATTAAGCTGAAGGTATTAGATATAACATCACATTGTTTTTATTCTAATATGTTATTTATGGTACTTGACCTAGGATTGACCCCAGTTCACGTCCTACAAACATTAAGAGATCAAAGCTTATTTCTCTGCCTGTGTCTACTATGCTGCTGGTTCTCAAACCTGTTTGCCTATCCTATCCTTCAGAATTGGAAAAAATAAATCAAAACATAACAAAACAATATATTCAAGGAATCCACTCCAGACTTTCCAGATCAGAATTTTGTTGAGTGAGGCACAGGAATGAATCTGATACTTTTTAGTTTATTCAGCAGTCAAGCTGAAATTCAGCCCAGAATGTAGGCTTTGGGGAAGCTTCACCAGTGGTAAACAGTGCTGCAGGTGTCTGTTTCTCCTTATCTTCTCAATCTCTCTGTCTCTATCAGAAAAAAATAATAATAATACGAAAAAATAATGGTGACCTGAAGCCATATATTCACATAGGCACCAAATCCCAGTGACAGTCCTGGTGGCAAATAAAAAAAGAAATATCTTAAAATTCCATTATTTTAGTTTGTCTAAAAATGCTAATTTATTCATGACATATTTGCTTATTTTTATATTTTAGTTGCATATCTTAAATATTAAAATACTATACACATTTTGTCTGATAAAAATACAATTGTATCTAAAATCCAAGCAACAGATATGGAAAAGTATAATAAAAGGGTAAGTTTTCCATACAGGCTGTACCAGTTTATATTCCCAAAATAGCACTTTGTCCATTTTTGGCATTTTTAAAGTAAGATGTTCTCATAGATATGATGTGGTATCTTACTGTCCTGACTTGAACTTTTCTCATATTATGTGACATTTTTATATTATTGTAGGCTGTCTTAATGTCTTCTTTGGTTAAGATTCTGGGGTTTTCAGTAGGGTTATTTTTCGTTGGTAAATTTTCTGAGCACATTATATATTTTGATTATTTGCCTTTTGATGTGTGCCATGTAACACTTTTCCTCTTTGTGTTTTATCTTGGTTCCTTTTGCTGTGAAGAAGCTTTTCATCTTGATGTAATCCCATTGTATTACTTTGCTTTTGTTTTCTTTGCTGTTGGTCTCACGTCTCCAAAGACATTTCCAAAGCAAAAAAATGTGGAGTGTTCTGCTTACATTTTCTTAAAGATATTTTATAGTTTCCAGTCTAACATCCAACCCATTAGATATATTTTGAATTAGTTGTGAATGATGAGATGCATGATCCTGTTTTATTCTACTCTATGTCTCAGCTGAATTTTCCCATGCCAGTTATTGAAGAAAAAAGAAAGACTCTTGGGGGAGTAGGGCTGTAGTGCAGCGGGCTAAGCGCAGGTGGCGCAAAGCACAAAGACCGGCATAAGGATCCCGGTTCGAACCCCGGCTCCCCACCTGCAGGGGAGTCGCTTCACAGGTGGTGAAGCAGGTCTGCAGGTGTCTATCTTTGTACCTCCTCTCTGTCTTCCCCTCCCTCTCTCCATTTCTCTCTGTCCTATCCAACAATGACAACATCAATAATAACTACAACAATAAAACAACAAGGGCAACAAAAGGGAATAAAATTAAAAAAAAATTTTAAAAAAAAGACTCTTTTCTCCACTTACTTTTCTGGTCCACTATGACACACACACACACACACACATATATATGTATATTCATGATGAGTTTTTGCATAGAAAAATACATCATGACTTTCAAACAACCCAAAATATCTATAGGCTTATATCTGGGATCTCAATTCTGTTTAATTGATGTATGTGTCTGTTTTGTTCCAGTATTATGATTTATTAAAAAATTTTCCATTATAAACCTATGTTCATAGCAGCACAATTTCTAATAGCTAAAACCTGGAAGCAACCCAGGTGCTCAACAACAAATGAGTAGCTGAGAAAGCTATGATATATATACACAATGGAATGCTACACGGCTATTAACAACAATGGCCCCACCTTCTCTGACCCATCATAGATGGAGCTAGAAGGAATTATGTTAAGTGAGCTAAGTCAGAAAGATGAAGATGAATATGGAATGATCCCACTCAAAAACAGAAGTTGAGAAAGAATAACAGAAAGGAAAACTAAAAGCAGGATTTGACTGAATTTGGAGTAGGGCACCAAAGTAAAAACCCTCACCTTGAGGGTGAGGGTGGATGTTCGGCTTCACGGGGGGGGGGGGGGGGGGGAGGAAGAAATGGAATGGAATGGGACACAGTCTCTTGGTGGTGGGAATGGTGTTTATGTACACTTCTGTTATTTTTTAGTCATATAAATCACTATTTAATTAATATGAGAGGGGTAAAATTGATTATTGAATGTCTCAAACTTTTTAAAGCACAGACTGAATCTCTTTAATACATAGGCTGAGTCTTTATTTTGTTGACTCTCTTAAAAACTTAGACCAGGGAAAACAAAAGCAACCGGTGGCACAGCTATATACAAATAATGTCAAAGGACATAAACTATGGTGATGTTGTGCATGATACAGTAAATCCTACCAAAGGGATATTTCAAAGTTAAACCAATTGCCAAATAATGTGATTATAGCAATAACTATCGTCATCTTAAACCCCAAGACAGCAGGAACCCCCCACTTCCTCTATAGAGCCTTTATCTCCCCAGTCCTGGAACCTCTAGGGTAGGGCTCACTTTCCTGCATGCTTCTCTCAATTCATACCAAATGATATTGCATCCACTGATCCCAACCTAATCAACACAAGGAGTACCACCTCAGCATGCTTCACTTCAGACTGTGTCCAGATATTTCAGATGTGGAATGTCAACTCTTCACCCTCATTACTCAGGTGAGACCTTTCCTTTCATAGGATTCTCTAATCCCATTCCAGGAGATTCACTTCCTATCAAAGTCCCAAAAACCTAGATATAGACCAGGTCCCATGAGATAGAGCATATGTTCACATTTATCCATAAATTTGGGCGAAATGTATACCTGAAAGTAAAACTACATCATAGTCTGTAGTGAGTCAGTATAAAGTTCATAATGAAATAGTGTTTACTTAGACTTAGATACCCTCCTCACCTACTTCCTATTACAATTCTCTCACTCACTCCAAAGCTAACCTTAGCAAAGCAAGGACTGAAAAAGCTGAATAAGGGCAAGAGACTGGTATACTTTAATGATGACTCTTTAGGGGGAGTCTTGAGATTCCCAAACAGACATGGGCCTAGATCTCAAATAAATCCCTCTCTCCATTGTTACTGGTCATTTCTATCAGGAACACCACAATAGATCTTTTTGTGGGCCCCCATATGACTTTGCCCTCAACTTGGATCAACAATAGTAGAGAATGTTCCATTCTCTGAAGGGAAGCTGAACATACTCTATGCTACTCCTGAGGAAAGGGGGTCATTATTGGGGCAGCTTGGAATGTTCCTACTCATGACCACAAAATGTGAGCTCAGATCTACAGGGATGCAGATGTAAGCTTCTAAGCTGAACATGGGCCCCAGATCACATCAAATCGATGGGGTTTACAGTCAATAATATTTATACCCCTTTCCCATATTAGGGCACTACTCTCTACCCTGATCCAGTTTTCTGGTCCTTTTTCCAGCCATGACATCATCTCCGCAGACAATAACATGGATCCTCCTGCATATAAGATTTCAGGCTCAGGGGAAAAAAAAAAAAAGCACTAGTATAGGCACAGACCCATTGGAATATAACTAAAATATGCCTACTAAACTATCTATCTACAAAATGGAGGAAAATCCCCCCAACTCTTCATCTGCACTATTCCAGCCTTTAGGTCCATGATTGGTTAAGAGTTTGTTTGGCTCTGTATGTTAACTCTCTTTTCAATCACCAGGTTCCAGATGCTAGCATGATGCCAACCAGACTTCCCTGGAGAGACAACCCCAACAATGTATCCTAGAGCCGCTTCCCCAGAGCCCTTCCACACTAGAGAAAGAGAGAGACAGGCTGGGAGTATGGATTGACCTGTCAATGCCTACGGCAGGAAGCAATTACAGAAGCCAGTCCTTAAACCTTCTGCATCCTACAATGACCTTGGGTCCATACTCCCAGAGGGTTAAAGAATAGGAAAGCTATCAGGGGATGGGATGGGATAGAGTTCTGGTGGTGGGAATTGTGTGGAGTTGTACCCCTCTTATCCTATGGTTTAATCAGTGTTTCCTTTTTATAAATAAAAAATCAAAAAAATTTTTTTTCATTAGTGAGAGTTGGGAGGTAGCACTACAGGTTAAACGCATGCGGTATGAAGCACAAGGACCAGGATAAGGATCCTGTTTACAGCCCCAGGCTCCCCACCTGCAGGGGAGTCGCTGCAGGGAGTGAAGCAGGTCTGCAGGTGTCTAGCTTTCTCTCTCCCTCTCTGTAGTCCCCTCCTCTCTCCATTTCTCTCTATCCTGTCTAACAATGATGACATCAATAACAGCAATAACTACAACAACAATAAAAAAGAAGGGTAACAAAAAGGAAAATAAAAAAAGTTTTTTCTTTAGTGATTTAATAGTGATTAACAAAACAATGTAACAAGGGTATAATTCCATACATTTCCCACTGCCAAAGTTCATGTCCCATCCTCTCCATTGGAAACTTCCCTATTCTTTATCCTTCTGGGAGTATGGATCAAAATTCTTTGTGGTATGCAAAAAGTGAGAGTTCTGGCTTCTCTAATTGCCTCTTCAATGGACATTGGCAGGTTGACACCAGCCTGCTTCTATATTTCCCTAGTGGAGGAGGGCTCTAGAGAGGTGAGTTTCTGGGATATGACTACTAGTAGTAGTAATAGTAGGAGTAGTAGTATTCCCTTATAGTATAGTTTGAAGCCAAGAACTATTTTTGTTCTTTTTTCATCAGAATTGTTTTGGAGGTTCTTAGTCTTTTCCGCCTCCAGAAAACTTCTTTATCATTTTTTCTATCCCCTTAAATAAATTCAGTAGGACTGTGGTGTGGCTGGATTGCATTGACTCTGTATATTGCTCTGGGTAGGATGGTAATCTTAATGATGTTAATTCTTCTGGTTCATGAAAGAATGATGTGTACATCCAGACACAGTGCTAAACTTCATTGGAAAAGTCTATCCAAACATTTGAACTAGTCAAGGGGAAATGACATGCCACATTAAAATGTTGGAAACATACACATTTGTGGAAAGTTCAACACTCTAATTTGATAATTTACTACAATAATATGGTGGGAACACAATGAGAAATCCTGAATATTGTAGAATAAGCATAGATTGTTCACGAGTCTGGGTCAGCAATGGATCTGATGTGAGTTTGTTAAATAAACTGGGCTTTCTCATTTGCTTGAAAGCTGGCTGACTGTCAGCTGTGGAGGCTGCCTTCAGTTGGGGCCTCTAGGGAAACTTGGCTCTATTCCATTTTTCTCTCATCTTTCAGTAGGCTAGTTCTGGTATGTTCTCATTACAATGATAGAGGTGCAAGAAAGCAAGTGGAAACATGCAAGCACTCCTTCAAGCTTTTGCTTGCCTTCCATCTGCTGATATCCTATTGACCAAATCAAGTCACATTATAAAGCCAGAGCCAAGGGGAAGGGTAGGTCACCCACATATACAAAGGGTGTGGATATATAAGGAGTGTGGAAGAATTAAAGCCAAATGAATCTACCACAGATACTTGCCAAATTCCACTGAATCGAAGAGGCCATTGATTTTTGCCAAAAAAAAAAAGAGAGAGAGAGGAAATGCTCCTGACTAAACAATAATATGTTTACCATGTAGCACTCTATGTTTATTAAAGTTTATTCTTTGCACTATGATTTTTATGATTGTTCTGTTTATGCATAGACCTAAAGGAAACTATATCCAGAATAAATTGTATAAGACAGTCCTAAAAGTTCTCCACATTCAGAATATGACTCTTCCGAATCATTTAAAAACTTTGGATAGTTGATGTTTCCTTTTTTTTATTAGTGATTTAATAATTATCAACAAAACTATGGTCTAAGCAGAGTACAATTCCATATAATTCCCACCACCAGAGTTCTGTATCCCATCCCCTCCATCGGAAGTTTCACTATTATTTATCCCTCTGGGAGTATAGACAAAAGATCTTTATGAGGAGCAGGTGGGAGGTCTGGCTTCTGTAATTGCTTCTCCACTGGACATGGGCGTGACAGGTCAATCTACACCTCCCGCCTGTTTCTATCTTTCCCTAGTGGGGCAGAGCTCTTTGGAGGTGGGTTTCAGGACACACTGGTGAGGTCATCTGCCCAGGAAAGTCAGGTTGGTGTCATGGTAGTATCTGCAACTTGGTGAGGTTTGCTTTTTATTTGTCCTATTCAGCTCTCTTTT
This sequence comes from Erinaceus europaeus, assembly GCF_950295315.1. Classification (NCBI taxonomy): domain Eukaryota; kingdom Metazoa; phylum Chordata; class Mammalia; order Eulipotyphla; family Erinaceidae; genus Erinaceus; species Erinaceus europaeus. The sequence continues at coordinate 94,570,754 of NC_080166.1, forward strand.
GGGGATTTATAGATGCATTATACTATTTCACCTGGTTCCTCTTTGTCTCCTCCTTATAGTTTATCTCCTACTGGCTTGAAAACCCTGCTCCCACTTGGAATTGGCAGGATTTTAATCATTTTTTTGTGTGGAGAATCTTCTAGTTGCTGCCTTCAAGCCACCATCTTGACTCCATCCCCTAATGTTTACTATCTTTAGTAGTATTAGTCTATGTGTCATTTCTTAAAAGATGTTACAATATGTTTCCCAGCTAAAGATACCCATTCTGCCAGTGCCCTCTCAGTTTAATCAGGTATTAACACAAAGTTATCATGGACATTTAAAAAGTATTGCAGATATTTCTATTCTTATTTTACTTGTTATTCATAGTATGTTACAAGATTATAATATATAGTCCCACACCACACCCACCACCAAAATCCTTATCTCCACCCTCCCACCTCCCAAAGATAACCACCATAGTTCTCACAAGTCTTACAGTTTGCTTTTTTCTGTTTTATTTATATTTTATTTTTTTAGCAAGTTCATATAAATCAGGTCTCTAGATTCCACATATGAGTGAAACTACCTGGTTATTGTCTTTCATCTCTTTATTTATATTGATAAGCCAAATCACCTCCAATCCCATCTATTTTGTTCAAAAAGATACAATATCATCTTTTTTATTGTAGAGTAATATTCCATGTAATGTATATCTCATAGTTTCTTTAGCCAGTCACCTGATAAATGGGCATTTAGGCTGCTTCCACTCGTTGGCTATTGTTAATAATACAGTTATGAAGGGGTGTGTATGTCCCTTATAATCAATGTTTTAGTGTCTACTGGATAAATGCCTAAGAGTGGTATTAATAGATTATAAGTACTTCCATTTTTGTTTATTTAAGGACTGCCTATACAGTCTTCCAAAGGGGCTGTACCAATTTTCATTTCCACCAGCAGAGGAAGAGAGTTCACTTTTCTCCACAACTTCTCCAACACTTGTCATTTCCTGGTGTGTTGATGTAAGCCATTCTTTCAGGTATGAAATGGTATCTCAGTATAGTTTTAACTTGCATTTCTCTAATGATAAGTGAAGTGGACCATTTCTGCATTTGTCTGTGGGCCATGTATATCTCTTCTTTAAAACACTTTTTAGTTCATTGGGATATTTTTATTGGGTTATTTAAATTTTTTATTATCTTAATTTTTTTTTTGTATAGAGACAGAAATCAAGAGGTAAGGGTGAGGTAGAGAGGAAGAGAGATAGAGAGACACCTGCAGCACTTTTGCACTGTTTCACCACTCATGAAGCTTTCCCCCTGCAAGTGGGGACCAGGGGCTCAAACCTGAGTCATTGTGCATTATAGCATGTAAGCTCAAGCAGGTATGCTACTACCTGGCCTATTGGGTTATTTTTGCTTCTTTTGATGATCTGTATCAATTCTGTATAGATGTGTGATATTAGTTGCTTGTCTGATGTATGATGTGCAAATACCTCCTCCCATTCACTAGGCTGTCTGGTTATCCTCCACAAACTCTATGATAGTTCTGCCTTCAAGAGGTGTAATCTAACTCTTCTTCTCTTGACCTCATGTTGGGTTTTGTGACTCATTTCTAATGAATAGAATAAAGAAAAGCTACAGTTCCAATGCCCCAGAGACCTTTGGGAACTAGGCTACAAAAAAGTCAATTTTGTTTATATCTTATTTTCTCTTTCCTGACCCCTCCCTTTTATCAGTGCTCTGAAAGAAGACATAGAGCTTGCCATGAGTGTTTTCTTGTCATAGCAGTTGACTTCTCTATAATAATTAAGCCAAAACAGAGAGAATGACCAACATGGAAAACATATTGGTTTGCGTTGGCCTGGTTTCTGAAGCCCCTCCACCCATTGTCACTTCTGCTTTGTTTTATTCACAAGAATAGGGCTGTAGTCACTGACAGTTTGACTGAAGCTAGTAGCTATAATTGCAATGTGATCCAATTACATGGCTGAAAGCTTAATTACAATATTCTGTAAGATCTTGGGCCAAAATCACACAAATTGTTCTTAGATTCATAGCTCTGAGGAAGGGTATGAAAAAAATATGTTCTGTTTGAGCCACTACATTTTGGGGGAGGGAGATTTGCTATGTATTATTAATAGTTAACAATACAGTTAACATATAACAAAGATTTGAATAATTTTATGACAAAATTTTTAATCATGGACCAGGTGGTGGTGCACCTGCTTGAGCACAAATGTTACAATGCACAAGGACCCAAATTCAAGCCTCCCACTCCCGAGTTATAGGGGGAAAGCTTTACGAGTGGTGAAGAAGTGCTGCAGATGTCTCTCTGTTTCTCTCCCTCTCTACCTCCCCCTTCATTCTCCAGTTCTGGCTGTTTCTATCCAATCTATAAATATCATTTTAAAAATTTTAAAAAGAAGAAAGAATTTTAAGCAAATGAAGCTGTCTTGTCTGGCCAGCAGGTGCAGCATACGTATTTCTTTAAGTCCATAAATTCCTGTCTTGATAACTTTTTATCTTAATGATTAATCGTAAGATATACAGACTCAACAGGTACAATTAGACTCAGCATGTACAATCCAAACAAATATTTGTATTTCACATGAAGAGTGACAGTAACAGTTTTAACTAAGCTCATGTATGTGCAAGCAGTGGCAACTCTATCATAGTATTTTCTCCTGGCTGGCAACGTTTGAAAGATGCCTTCGATAGTAAGATGTATTTTATTCACAGACATGTAACTTGCAAAAACAAAGTATACTTTTTTATGATATAGCATTTTAACAGCTTTATGGAAAATCATGGGTTCTACAACTGAATTTGGGTTAAAGGTGAGAGCTATGATGAGTTCAAATGCTAAATGGTTTTTATTTGGGTTCATTGGGGAAACAAGATTCTCAGTAGCCTCAGCGCCCCAGTAGTGAATGCAGCTGCCAAGAAAGTAGTTTCGTCTTTTACATTTGTCATAAACTAACAGATCAAAGTGTTCAGTCAGATGGAATACTGTTTCTTCTCATCTTCAGAAATAGGCCTAGGACTTCTTAGTAGAAGCGACCCAATGCATACATAGTGAAGAAATCAACTAAAAGATTATTTTATTTTATTTTAAATACTTTAATGAGAGAGTTACAGAGACGAGAAAAGGTAGAGGGACTGTGAGAGGGAGAAAGAAGGGGGAGAGAGAGAGGGACTAGAGCACTGTTCAGGTCTGGTTTTTGATGGCGCTAGGGATTAAACCTGGCGCCTCAGGAGCCTCTGGCATGGAAGTTTTTTGCATACATATTATGTTTTCTCCCCAGCTCTAAAAGATAAACTTTAATTTTTTCAGTGTTTCAACATAGATTCTCCAGAAAATAAATTTCATGTTGACATTGTGCTTGTTTGACATATTCTATAGCTATGAAATTTTTTAAGTTAAAAGTAATACCAATATTTAGATGTATAATGCTTACCAGTTTGAGTTTGTCAAAATATCTTAGTAGGAAGTAGATTCAACAAATGATCATCCCTGAAGGAGAAGAAGTTACTCTCCCTCCGTGTCTTCAGGTGATAGGTAATTTTTGTCCCCTTTCAGTATTTCCATCATAACATTTTATTCCTAAATGTTTGTCCTCAGTATCATAAGACCAGATTTTTTCAAGTATTTCTTTTAATATTTTTTTGGGGTATTAATGGTTTACAGTTGACAATAAGGTAGTTTGTACACATGTAACATTTCTCAGTTTTCCACACAGCAATCTAACCCCCTCTAGGTTCTCTTCTGCCCTCATGTTCTAGCACCTGAACCCTCTCCCAGAGTCTTTTACTTTGTTGCAATACACCAACTCCAAGGACTAGATTTTTAAAATTAATAATAAGCTATAGGATCTGCAAAACTCTGCTGCATAACCCAAGTCTGAATCCAACTCCTACCACTAGAGAAAGCTTTGGTGCTGTAATATCATTCCCTCTCCTTCCCCCTCCCCTCCCCTCCCCTCCCTCTCCCCTCCCCTCCCTCTCCCCTCCCTCCCCTCCCTCTTCCCTCCCCTCCCCCTCCCCTCCCCCTCCCCTCCCCTTCCCCCTCCCTCCCCCTTTCCTCCCTCCCCCTCCCCCCTCCTCTCCCTAAAAAATCAGTTTACCAGTAAAAGATCTATGATGATCAAAGAAAACACTAAAAGTTATGGTATGTACTAACTTGCCATTTAGGCACATTATCTCTGATACTGAGGCCTTTTTACCAAAATTATGTTGCATGTTACAAGAAATAGGCCATACTGATGCATAAATGAATGATAAGGTTTGCCATTAGGCCTAATTCAGTCTATGGTATAGATGATGACTTGGAATCGGCAGTACAGCATGAAAGTAATCATAGAGGACAGCTGCAGTGATGCAAGAGAGAAAGGATGATGACATGAAATTTTCCTGTGGTGGGGGAAATTTTAATGCTGATAAACGTTAGGAATATTTAACAGAGCGGCAGGTGGTAGCGCACCTGGTTGAGCACACATGTTATAGTGTGCAAGGACCCAGGTTCAAGCCAACAGTCCCCACCTTCAGGGGAAGCTTTGCCAGTGGTGAAGTAGTGCTGCAGGTGTCTCTCTGTCTCTCTCCCTATCACCCCCTTCCTTCTCAATTTCTGGGTATCTCAATCCAATAAAGATAATAGAATCAATCAATCAATCAATGGACAATTAAAATAGAAAGAAATATTTAACAGGTCAGCTTTGGAGAATTCATAAATTGATTGCCTATGTAGGTTAGAATAAATTTTTATAATTGAATCTCATTTACTGACTTCACTTAGTGCATGATGGTCTGTGGGAGTAATGTAAAAGTTAGAAACATCTTCATGAGATTAAAATCCCTTTCTCAGTGAAGCAGAAACTAATCAAATTCTTCTGAAAGTTTTCTAATTTTTACTAGCTGATCGATTAGGTGACTACAGACCCCCTTTTAAAAATGTGATCATGCAAATATTCTAAAGGATAAGAAATTAGAATATCCCCTCCACCCCCACCCCCCCAGCCAGTTGTGCTCAGGCTAATTGACTGATAATATTATCTCCTCATATCCACAGGCCAGTATTGGAAAGACAACTGCTGGTACTATATAAGTTGGGAAGAGTCTGTGTTCCCTAAGTTAGATAAAAATCCTGTTGCCTAAGCTAGAGGAAAATCCAGCTACATCCAAACAAATCAACCAAACAATCAAAAGTTATATATGTTGACTCAAATTATTATGGTCAAACATTATTAAAATACACATAACCTAAAACTAGTTATGAAATTCTTATAATCATAAATATAACTCACTAGATATAAAAGCTAGAAAAAGCTACTAGTAATACTGAAATTACTAATATGGGGCAAAGGATACAGCATAATGATTATGTAAAAAGATTTTCATGCCTAAGGCTCCAACATCCCAGATTCAACCTTCTGCACCACCATATAGCAGAGATGATCAGTGTTATTCTTGGTCCCTCTCTAATTCAAATTAAAAACAAAATAAAGTTTATTTTTTAAAATTATTAATATTGTTCTTGCTGATTTACTGAAATGAACTGTGCTTTCAGTCCTGTACCAGAGGACAGAACTCTCTTACTCTCAGTTCTAATTGCTACAGAACATTCTGGCAGGCAGGGCTGACAGCTGGACATTACTTTGTGCAAACCAATCATTTACCATTAAGTTCGTGTCTGTATAATTCTCATTAAAGATAATAAAGTAGTGTTACCTGGCACCAATATAAACTCAAAGTCTAGGATTAAAGTTGTGGGAAACACTGAACTCTCCAGTAGTCCTTCCTAAGACTCAAAAAGTGCCTGCATTTATTTATTTATTTATTCATACCAGTTTTATCACTGGAGTTAAGTAATTGCAAGGCTCCACTGCTCCTGGCATCATTTTTTTCCCTTTTTCTTTTTGACAAAGGGTGAGAGGTGCACAGAGAGTACTGCTCCAACATTTGTGGAGTTTACTCTATGCACATGAGGACTATGAACTTGAACCTAGGTACTGTCACATGGTATCGTGTGTGCTCTACCTGGTGCACCATCATTGGTCCCATCACCTGAAAAAGGTAGCTTTTTCAGGCATCATCTAGAGCCAGGGGCAATGCCCAGCTGAAGTGAACCAGACTTTTATGAACAATGCCTTAAGGGCTCAGCTACAATCGTGGGCATCGTAATAAACCAGATCTGAGTACTTCTCTGATTCTTCTCTCTCTTTCTTTGTCTTCTTTTCTCACTAATATAAAATAAATCTTTAAAACAAATCATTTAAAGACTATTTGTCAAATGGTCAAAAACTTTATATCTTCCTTGAGAACTCTTAATGTGTGGGTAGCAGATTTTTTTGATCAAACCCAACTTGAGAGGCACAGGGATGAAAGGTAAGCATTGAAATGAAAATATAACTAGTGGAGAATAACTTGCCAAATCTTTGTACTTTCTAATATTAATTTTAGTACAAAATGGAAGACGCATAAATAAATTCTTCTTGGCTAGAGTTTAAGGCTTATAAAAGGGTCGAAATTTAAAGCATTTGTAGTGAATGCTATAATGCTTTTGGAAGATACTGGAAAGTACTTAGGTAACAGAACCCAAAGTGATGTCATATAGGAGGAAAAATGTTCTAAAAATGTTTAGGAGATTAAAATGTTCTGAGGGAGAATTTACATGCTGTACATTAAAGCATTTTTGTTTGTGACATCAGTGAATATTATAAATACAGTTATATCATTTTGTTCAATTCAGGTACCATCAGGCAGTATTAAATACTCAAAAAAGTGAATATTTCTAAAATAAATAGTTTTAATCTCTAGAAAGAGATTTTACAGTGAAAACCAAGAAAAACAAGCTTTCAGAAAAGATTTATTGATTGACGTTTTGACATCTGCGATAGTAGTGATTCTATATATTCATGATATTTTTTTCTAAGTTGACTACAGACTGTTTGAAGTCATTTTCTAGTAGAAACTGAGAGGCTTAAACTTCAGATTGCCAATCTGTAAATGAAATCATTTTAGTTTGGGGAGGATTTTAGAATTTGGATAATCTTGCAATTTGCAGCAAGTTTTTGGAAAAAAAAAAAAAACCTTTGGTATCTTAAACCATAACGTTCCAGAGCTAGTGATACTAAACATGACTACTAGGGGGTTCAAAATTTTTTTATAAATGAAATGTTTTTTAAAATTTTATTTATTTATTAATGAGAAATATAGGAGGACAGAGAGAAAGAACCAGATATCACTCTGGTACATGTGCTGCCAGGGACTGAACTCAGAACCTCATGCTTGAGAGTCCAGTGCCTTATCCACTGCACCACCTCCCAGACCACTAGGGGTTCAAATTTTATTCACTATAGTAAGAGGAAACTGGCCAAGTACTGGTTCAACTTTGTATTATCAAGAGATTTATTTGAAGAAATGTTCACTAATCAGTATCTTAAAGATATGAAATACTATTGTCAAATAAAATGAAAAGTTAAGTATATAGTACAGATATATAGAAAGAGCCATCGTGGGTATGGGCTTGATCTTGTGAGTTTATGTGTTACATCCTATCTGAAAACTTAACTCTTAAAAAAGATTTATTTATTTGTGTGTGTGTGAGAGAGAGAGAGAGAGAGAGAGAGAGAGGAGAGAATGAAAATTAAAGCATCACTTTAGCATATGCAATACAGAGGATTGAACTCAAAACCTTATCCTCACTACTTCAACATTTTATCCACTGCACCACACCCAAGATGCCCTGGCAACCTAGTTCCATGCTTTAATTGCAAAATGGAAGAAAATGGCATCCTATTTTAATAATGATGCCTTCATTATCTCAGTATTTGGGGAAAAAATCATTCCAGTCTTTCTTACTATGACCCCTGGGAAGAGATCTTTATCTATCCCTGAGCTCTTAAGAGTGATTTCATCTGTGTGTGTATGTTTTCAGCATAGTCAAGCATACTTTAGGTAAGAAATACTGCCTTGAAGCTGCTATAGAAGTACTCAAAATCTTGGTACATTAATAATCAGAAAAGATGTGACCTTCCCAAATTCCTAAAATATTTCCTTAGTAAGATGTTTTAAATGTTGCTTTTATCTATTTTTATTTCTTTCTCATGACCCCATTCCTTTAAAAATAATAATAACTTGTAATGAATGTCCATGCTTTTCTCATTGATGACTCTTCAAAGTAACAAAACCAACTGGTTAGCTCTTCTTCCTTCCATGAAAAACTGTTGTCTGGCACTTGGGAAAATTCAGCTTGGGAGGCCCTTCTAAAGAAGTGCAAAATTCCATGTGGGCTGAGAAGCCTAAAATGAAATGCTTCAGATTTCTATCCCCAGAATAGCTGCAAGAAGCTTTTTGGTCTCCCCAGCTTATTCCATCTGTCTCCACCTCCTTCTAGCTGGGTTCTGCAGCAGTGAATCCTTTCCTTCTTGTTCTCTAGAACATACTATGGAAATGTGGCAACTTATCATTCTATTAGCTCCCTTTTATTTATCTGAGTCTTGGAAGAACATGCGTTTTTAAAACCTCAAGGTTAAAAAAAAGGGGGAGGGAGGGATTTCTACCACTTAAAATATTATATTGAAATATGTAGCCATTTATGAAAACTAAACCACAGACAAGCTGGCAATTGCTGTTTAGAAAAGGAATTTTTAGAGGTGAGAAGTTGGGCTATTCTGGCTTTGAAGAGGAAGTCCCATTAAATCAGAGGTATTTGGGAACTGAAGAGTGGAAAACATCTGTTTCTCATGAGGGTACCTGTGAAGATACTTGAAGGCTATAAAGTAGACCCTTTCAGAGTTGTGATTTTTTTTATTATTATTAATTGTTTAACAGATCTACCAGATTTGGTGGAATTTGTAGCTATTATGTCAGGAGAGTTTATTGTGATGTTTAAAAACAGATGTGGGGAGTCGGGCGGTAGTGCAGCGGGTTAAGCGCATGTGGCGCGAAGCCCAAGGACCAGCTTAAGGATCCTGGTTCGAGCCCCCGGCTCCCCACCTGCAGGGGAGTTGCTTCACAGGCGGTGAAGCAGGTCTGCAGGTGTCTGTCTTTCTCTCCCCTTCTCTGTCTTCCCCTCCTCTCTCCATTTCTCTCTGTCCTATCCAACAACGATGACATCAATAATAACTACAACAATAAAACAACAAGGGCAACAAAAGGGAATAAATAAATAAATAAATATTTTTTTAAAAAAAACAGATGTGAAGATCAGTATAGACTTATTAGATTTTCATAGTAACTTCTCTCTTTTCCCTAATCAGTGACACCCAAGAAATAAACAAGTGTAGACCACCTATAATGAGACAGTGGATTCGATGGTTTCTAATACATAACCTCTGAGGTGCCTGCATCACTATTGGTTTTTAGAAAAGATTGCCATCCCTTTTATAACAGCGCTAGCTTCCTGGGACTGATGTTGCCAATGACCACAAATGTGATGGCTTAAAATAACAGACATATCTTTATTCTCTCACCACTCCAGAGGCTAAAAGTGCTAAATCAATGAGTATCACTGAACTGAAATCAATGTTCTCTTGGTATATTACTCCTTCTGGCAACTCTAGGAGCAACTCTGTTCTTTACCCTCTTCACTTATTAACCTTGCAAAGTGCATTCCACAATGAAGATACAAGAATTAGGAATATTTATGAACTAAGAAAGCACCAGTAGATGCCAGAAACTGTGAAAGTAAATTCAAAGTAGATACCTTATATAATTAAGGAACGTTACTGTGTAATTTTTGAATTATACATAGCTTTAAAGACTGAAGCTGATTATAATTTAATTATTTTATTTCTATTTTTACTTTTTTATTTATTTTTGCCATTAGGGTTGTCATCGGAATTCGGAACCTGGTTGACTCCACTGTTCGCAATTAGCCTTTTTTTATACATATAGAAAGGATAAGAAACAGAGAGAGGAGAGACAGAGAAAGGCAGAGGCGCTTACAACACTGCTCCACCACTTATCAAGCTTCCTCTCCACAGGTGAGGACCAGAGGCCTGAATCCAAGTTCTGACACATGTGACATGTGCACTTTGCCAAGTGTGCCTCCAGCTGCTCCCAATTTATTTTTTAATATAACAACTATTTCCTAATCTTAATTTTATTAAAAGATGGATCGCTTTAAATTTTTATTACATATAGTGATACACATAATTTTATATAGTTCATATATTCATAATGTTTTATATGTGCTGTGATACACACAAACACCCAGTCCCTCCTTCAAACGATGCGCTATTAAAGCCAAGAAGATAACCCATGTACAGTTCATAGGATAAAGTCTGAAACCAATCACAAAGTGCTAGATAAAGTACATTCTGAAACAATGACCTCAGAACACTTTCTTGAGTCTCGCTGTAGTGATCCCACAGAGACTGTCTAAAAGTAGATGACCTTATCTGAGCACGCGAGAACTTGTCATGGTGTCAACATTGTCTCACTACAGTTAAGTAATGGGCATTGTTGGCACCACACATGTTTATTTTGGTTACACTTAAAATATCTTAATTATGCTGTGAACTGGTATTTATTTAAAAATCACTGTGTTGTTTAATTTATATCTTATTTTAAAAGATGTGAAAGCAGCAACTGTACATAAATTTTACATTAGTGAAGTTAAAATTCATTGTTAAGAAAAAATACTGTTCACAACAACTGTTGCCCAGTGGGTGTTAGATGCTTGGAAGAAAGTATCTGAGACTAAAATGCATTCCATCAGTTACCTTTTTCATAAATCAGAAGTTGAGAACACAGGGATCTCTGAGTCAAGAAGTGATTTTTTTTTTTGGAGTATAAAAAATTATTTACAAAATAAAGAGGAATTATGTAGTCCTTGATCAACTTATTTTTAGTTTTTTTGCCAATAGTGGTATTATTTATTTATTTAGCCTTCAGGATTATATCTGGGGCTCCATGCCAGCATTATAAATCTACTGTTTGGGGCCAGGCAGTGGCAAACCTGGTTGAATGCACACACTACAGTGTGAAAGGACCCGGGCTCAAGCCTCTGGTCCTGACCTGCAGGGGGAGAGCTTTACAAGTGGTGAAGCAAGGCTGCAGGTATCTCGCTGTCTCTCCCCCTTTTCGTCTCCCCCTCCCCTCTCAATTTCTGGCAGTCTCTACCTGCATACCAACATCTATCCAACAAATAAATAAAGATTAAAAAAATAAAAATAAATAAATCCACTGCTCCTCCTGGCCATTTTTTTCCATTTTATTGAATAGGACAGAGAGAAATTAAGAGAGGGAGGAGGGGGACATATAGAGGGTTCAAGAAAGACACCTACAGACCTGCTTCACTGCTTATGAAGCATCCCCCACTACAGGTGGGGTGCTAGGGGCTCAAACCCAGATCCTTGTGTGGGTCCTTGTGCTCAGTACTATGTGTGCTTAACTGATTGCACCACTGCCCAGCCCCCAACAAGTGTTTTTACTGAAACTAGGGGGTGATGGAGGGAAAGGGAGAGAGAAAGAGGGAGAGAGAGAGAGAGAGAGAGAGAGAGAGAGAGGAGTATAGAAAACTAAAGAACTGCTTCACTGTTCATGAATCTTCCTCCCTGCAAGTGGGGACCAGAAACTTGAGCCTAGGTCTTCTCACCTGGCTACACATTACACTCTACTGGGTGTGCCACCACCCACTGCTTCTTCTTCTTCTAGCGTTTGCCACCCACTGCTTGATTTTTGTTTAATAAGGAAATTATTATTATTAAATTCTTGGTGTCTTTTGCCATAGATTATATCATTTCTGTTTATAACAACTTTTCAATCAACATTAAGCTATTGCTTCTAATCCTTGTACTGTTTATTGTGGGTTGCTTCATCCCCCGATTAAATTTTATCTTAATTTTCTACTGCTGTGTAACAAATTACCGCGAACTCAGTTGCTTACCTTGAGGTTCCTTTTTGTTTTTAAAAGTCACTGGGTCTTTACCACTAAAAACCAACTATTTTTTTCCAGATTGAAAGATAGGGAGAGTGTATGAGAGAGGAAAAAAAAAAAGAAAGAAAGAAAGAGAGAGGTGGGGGCCAGGCTGGCACCTGGGTTGTGTCCATAGCCAAGTATGAACCTTTCCAACTGAGCAGCCTCACCTGCCTAGCATGTATTTATTGATCTGAGTGTCTGCCATTTCGAAAACTGGTGTTACATGACTGGGTTCTGGGCCCAAAATATCACCAGATGAAATGATGATATCAAACCGGTACATTTCTCATTAGGCTGCTTTGAAGAAAAAGAAAAAAATAATAATAAAATAAATATCTCTAATTGCTGGTTAGATAGCCATGTTAAAAGTCTATCGATGAAGTAAAGACTAGAAGTTTCAGCCTTTGAAATTGTTCCAGTTACTCCTGACCATCTTCAGTTTTACAGTTTAACTTGATCTATTTTAAGTGTCCATGTAAGAAGTCAGACTAAAAAGACTCATTTGTGCAACCGAAATATTGCAAGCCTTATGCCTCCTGGCACTGCTGGCTAGGATTCATAGTCCAGAGTATTGAGAGATGAAATAAAAATATTGAATATGTTGAGTTTTTATCTGGCTGCTCAGAAATAACAAAATAAAATTAAAAAAAAAAACAATTGCTTCCAAGCAAGGAATTGTTGGCTGGATTTTTACATATAGCATTGGAGGTTAAGACTCTGTTTGTTTGCTTAATGTTGGCCAGGCCCTTGCATAGCTGGAGGCAATTAGCCTTCTGCCCACGTGGCTCCTCCATCTTTACACCTGCAAATTCCTCTGGTCAGCACAGGTGAGTGAACTTCTAATATGCTATCAGTTTAATTAAAATTAATGTATTAAGGGAATGACAGTACACTTCAGAGACTTAGGTGCAGGCCTGGTCATAGCAACTGGAGCTCCCAGGAGGGATTTAACAATGTCTTTTATATGTTTAGTTTGGGCCTCTCTCTTGTCCAGGTTCTTTGGTTCCCCTCCCCTTTTGCCCAAGGGTCTGAGAGACACAGAAGGATTGGAATGTGCCAACTTCACAAAAAAATTCAGCACTTGTGAGAACAGTCCACTTACAAGGTGGTTTTATTTTCAAAGGCGATGGTTAAAGTTGTTACTCCTGCAAAGAGGAGTACCTCTAGGTGGGGGGGAGATAGCATAATGGTTATGCAAAAAGACTTTTATGCCTGAGGCTACAAAGTCCCATTTTTCAACTGCTTACATCAACATAAGCTAGAGTTGAGCATTGCTCTGGTTGCAGTCTCTCTGCATCTATCTTCTGTGTCTCTCTCATTAACATAAAACAAATAAAATATATTTTTTAAAATGTAGAAAGTTCAGAGGTGTCTGGGTATGTGCAGTCCAAGCTGTCTCTAGGTGTTAATAGTCAGCAGCAGTAATTTAGCTTTTGCACTGTAGGCCTAGCCTGAAATTAGCCCTTTCAACTCAGAGAACTCCAGAACCCTCAATTTCTTTTTCTTTACTGATGTTTGTTTATTTTCTCTTCAGAAAAGTGTACTTTTTTGTAAATGTATAAACATGGTTTGATGTGATTTTTATTACATGTAGTAAACAGAAGCTTTTCAACTACAACTGCTCGAAACACATTTCAAACTACATTTTCATACAAATACCAATTTCATTGCTTCATGTAAGTGAAAAATTAGGAATATACTAAATCTAAGCACCCAAACAATGCTTCAATCCATTTTTTAAATAAATTCATTATTATTTTAATTTATCTTATTTTAATGAGGGATAGAGAGAGAGACAAGAAAAAGAAGAGAAAGAAAGAAAGAAAGAAAGAAAGAAAGAAAGAAAGAAAGAAAGAAAGAAAGAAGGAAGGAAGGGAGGGAGGGAGGGAGGGAGGGAGGGAGGGAGGGGACCAGAGCACTGTTTAGCTCTGGTTTATGGTGGTGCTAAGGATTGAACCAGGGACTCTCGAGCCTCAAGCATGGGAGTCTTTTTGCATAACCATTATGCTGTCTCCTTAGTCCTCAATTCAATTTTTGTCTGCAGGTTACTCTCTGTAACAGAAAAGAAATAGAAAATGTTCCATGCTCCGAAGGGAGGATGGACAACATACTCTATGCTACACCTGAGGAAGATGGGTCCTGAAATTGGGGCAGCTTGGAATGTTCCTACTCATGACCACAGAATGTGAGCTCAGATCTATAGGGATGCAGAGGTCACATAGGCTCCTAAGGTGAATATGGGCCCCAGATCATCAGGTTAATTTGTTTTTGTCTGAGTAATGACCTGCTTCAGCTGTGGCACCAGCGCACCTGCACTGGTCAATCTAAGGAGAGGCCAGGATAGTCCTGTGGGAGTTTTGCTAGCGCTTTGCTGGTGTTTTGGGATTGCTTGGCTGCTTCATAGATTCTTCACAAAATGGCAGCTGTTGGCAAGTTTTGTGGAAAATTCTAACTCTCCACAAAAAATACTTATAGATTTGCTCTGAATCATTGAAATCTCATCTCAGCACCAAAAATAAGATGCTATATTTAGCTTGTTGAAATACAGGAAACACAAAATAAAACAACAAAGGGTTAATGACCTCAACAGGTATCAGCTTAACTTGGCAGGAAAGAGTTGCTTCCCTTCTCCTTCATGGTGTGCTTTCTGTGTCCCAGTTAATGCCGAACATTTTCCTGCTACAGGTCCTATAGCAGACAGTGTTCCTTCACACTATGTGCTCACCATCTGTGCTCTCAGCCAACCATCAGAAATGTACTTGTCACATGACCCTTGTCACTGCACTTTGTTCAAATGTCATTTATCCAGATATTCATTTCTGAACCGTTAATCTCTACCATGCCTGACTCTGTAAAGATACTGTACACTTCTCTTTCGTCATATTTAGCACATTAGTAAGAAAAGGAGAAGAAGAGGAGGAGGAGGAGAAGAGAGGAAGTGGAAAGATGGGTTGTGATTATTCACAATGATCTCTACTGGAATGTAAGATTTATGAAGACAGGTCATAATTTTATGTATTTGTTACTACAGAAATATGCCCTTACCTAACAGTTTCTGTCACATAAACATTATATTTATTCAATAAGAAACAAAAAAATATGGAGAGCTACTGGAGAAAGTGAATCACTGACCCTCAATTTCCTACTTCCTAATTATTGAATATTATATTTCCCTCACCCTGTAAAATGTTCCTTATACTGCTCTATCTAGCACGACAATTCAAGACCCAAATGTTTTGATGTAAAGTTTGAGGTGTGTTGGGATTGAAGAGACAGATCTGGTTATTCAGTGGAGGAAAGCAATGATACTGAAGATAGGTAGTACAAGATATTGATGAGAGCCCATTGAAAGCAGAGTCTTGGAAGCCAGCTGGTTTCACACCTGGTTAAGTGCACATATTATCAAGTCCAAGGACCTAGGTGAGGACCTGCAAGGTGGGGTGGGGGTTTGTGCTTCACTAGTGGTCAGGTCTGCAGGTGTCTCTGTTTCTCTTCCCCTTTCTATCTCTTTTCAAATTTCTCTGTCCTATCTAATAAAACTTAGGAGGGGATTACAGACAGAGAAGAAAGGGTTAGGGTAAAATTTTAATGAAGACTTACTTAAAATTTATTTCCTTGGTTTTCTTTTTTTATTTATTTTTTCATAAAACAAAATGTATCAACAAGACAACAGGATAAGAGGAGTACAATTCCACACAATTTCCACTATTAGAATTCTGGATTCCATCCCCTCCCTTGAAAGCTTTCCTATTCTTTATTTCTCTGGGAACATGGACCCAGGATCATTATGGGGTGCAGAAGGTGGAAAGTCTGGCTTCTGTAATTGTTTCTCCACTGAACATGGGCATTGGCAGGTTGATCCATACTCCCAGCCTGTCCCTATCTTTCCCTAGTAGGGCAGGGCTCTGGAGAGGTGGACTTCCAGGAGACATTGATCGTCTGCCCAGAGAAGTCAGGTTGGCATCTAAAACGCAGTGTCTGAAAAGGAATTAAGGTATAAAGCAGAACAATTTGTTTAAATAATCAGGAACCTAAAGGCCAAAGTATAGCAGTTGAGATTTGGTGTTTTAATTTTGGAAGAAGCTAGTAGGTCTATTTAAGGTATATTCCAAGGGGGCCATGATTTTACTAATTTTTGCCTGAGCCCAACAGCTAACATGCAAATAGGCTAAAGGTGTTGTCTAGGGAGATGATGTCAGAGTTGGAAATAGGACTAGAAAGCTGGATCAGAGAAGAGAGTAGCTTCCAAATATGGGGAAAGTATATAAATATGGTTATCTGAAAAATCTCATTGATTTGATCTGGGGCCCATATTCAGCACAGGATCCTATTCTGTGGTCATAGCTAGAAACAGTTTAGGTGGCACTCATTCAGTAATCTTCACTCATCTTCCACAAGTGGTAGAGTATTTTGGTCCAACCTCCCTTCCAAGAATGGGGCAGTCCCTACTATTATTGATTCACATTGAGGGCAAGTTCCTATAGGGGCCCACAAAGGGATCCATGATGTTGTTCCTGATGGAGACAACCAGTGACAGTGAAGAAAGGGATCTATTAGAGGTCTAGGCACATCCATCATGTCTCTGTGGGAAACCCATGATTCATTGACTAGAGCTCCAAGTAATGGGGTCAGGTAGCCTGGGAGTAACCAAAGGAGCCATCATTAAAGTATGCCAGTCTCTTGCCCTTACTCAACTTTTATAGTCCTTACTTTGTCTGACAAGGTTAGCTTTGGAGTGACTGAGGGAAGTGAAATGGAAATAGGTAGGGAGAGTATCTAGGTCTAAGTAGAAACAATTTGACTAAGTACTTTATGGTGTCTTTTTTTTTAGGTCTTTCTACTTGATTGCTGCACTTACTGGGTCACTGCACAGATAAAGGAATTATGTTACCATGTCTGTCTTTCCGATATGAATTCCACACAAATTGGGGGGGGGTGGGGTGGTTTGCAGTTGTAGACATCAAAAAATCATTTATCTAGGTAACACAGTCCACATCAATCAAATGAAAAAAGAAAAATCACCAATACTAGTTGCTTGCCAGTATCATGTTCTCTAATATCTGCAGTGCCAAGAATAAATTAAATACATACTGACTGTACAAAAATATGTAGAAGTAAAAAAGATCCAGAGTTCTAATGACCTAGAGAAATACCAGGGTTTACTAAGCCAGATGAAAATAATAGGGAATTGTCATCCTCGTTTCAAAAAAGAGAGCCTGATTTAAGAGCAGAAAACTTTGATTTTTTAATTTAATTTTATCTGATATTACAGAGAGAAATTGAAAGGGGAGGGGGAGACAGAGAGTGGGGGAGAAAAAGAGAAAGTTGTAGCACTGCTTCATTGTTCACTAAGCTTCCCCCCAGCAGGTGGGGCTTGGGGACTTAAAGCTGCATCTTTGTGCATGGTAACATGTCCATGCAACACATCTCATCCAGGTGCACCACCACCTGCCCCCAATTTTTTTTTTCACCACAGCACTGCTCAGCTCTGGCTTATGGTGGTGCTGGGGACTGAACCTGGGACCTTTGCTGCTTCAGAAAAGAAAGATTTTTTTTTTCTTACATAGTCATTATTCTGTCTCTCTAGACCATAGCAGAAACTATGCTGTAGAGCAGCGGGTTAAGTGCACATGGCAGGAAGGACAAAGATCGGAGGTAGGATCAAGGTTGAGGCCACAGCTCCCCACCTGCGTGGGGGGGGGGTCACTTTACAAGTGGTGAAGCAGTTCTGAAGGTGTTTATCTCTGCCTCCTGTCTTCCTCTCCTCTCTCAATTTCTCTTTGTTCTATCCAACAACAACAAAAACAGCAATGGTAACAATAACAACAACAGAGGCAACAAGGGCAACAAAATGGGAAAATGGCTTCCAGGAGCAGTGGATTCGTAATGCATACGCGGAGCCCCAGTGACAACCTTGGAGGCCATAACACCTTATGTGTTACATAAACTGCCCCCTCTTCCCAGGCTTACCTGTCAGGCTTACCTTTGAGTAGAGACATACAACTCCAGGGATTCAATCACAGGCCTCTAGCTTCACATCCACAGACTTAACCTCTCAACCACAGCCATCAGCCATGCCTAGAGAAGGTTTCTATAATAGTAAGGTTTCTATCTATAATCATGAAAACCTGCAACGACCCACTTGCTGCTGCCAATCACACCTTTCAGGTTTTTTCCATTCTGCATCTCACTCTGACCCTTTTTCTTCCCTTTCCATGACATATCTCCACAAAGATCAAACCATCCCTATGTTCCCCACTTTTTCAGACCATCCCTATGTACCTCATCATTTCTCCTCTTTTTCTGTATTAGTACTTTTGCTATTTTTGCATTTTTATTATTTTTTTTTATTTAAGAAAGGATAAATTAACAAAACCATAGGGCGGGAGGGGTACAACTCCACACAATTCCCACCACCCAATCTCCATATCCCATCCCCTCCCCTGATAGCTTTCCCATTCTCTATCCCTCTGGGAGCATGGACCCAGGGTCATTGTGGGATGCAGAAGGTGGAAGGTCTGGCTTCTGTAATTGCTTCCCCACTGAACATGGATGTTGACTGGTCGGTCCATACACCCAGTCTGCCTCTCTCTTTCTCTAGTAGGGTGGGTCTCTGGGGAAGCGGAACTCCAGGACACATTGATGGGGTCTTCAGTCCAGGGAAGCATGGCCGGCATCCTGATGGCATCTGGAACCTGGTGGCTGAAAAGAGAGTTAACATACAAAGCCAAACAAATTGTTGAGCAATCATGGACCCAGAGGTTGGAATAGTGGAGAGGAAGTGTTGGGGGGGATACTCAATGCAAACTCTAGTATACTTCTGCTTTCAGGTATATATTTTGCAGTAGTTTATGGATAGGTGTGAACATAAGCTCTCTCTCACAGAATCTGGTGTATATTTAGGTTTTGGGACTTTGTTAGAAAGTGAACCACCTGGGATGGAAAGGTCTCACCTGAGTAATGAAGCTGAAGGGTTGTCATTCCATACGTGCAGTCTCTGGACACAGTCTGAGCTGAAGCATGTTGAGGTGGCAATCGTTGCGTTGATTAGGTTTCGAACGGCAAATGCAATATTATTTGATATAGATTGGGAGAGGCATGCAGGAAAGTGGGCCCTATCCTGAGGTTCCAGGACTGGGGGAAATATAGGCTCTATAGTGGAGATGTGAGGTTCCTGCTGTCTCAGGGTACAAAAAGACAATGAATGGATAGTTAATGTTATCATCACATTATTTGGTAATTGGGTTAACTTTGAAAAGTCCTTTTGTTAGGGTTTGCTGTATAGTACTTAGTTTCTTATATAGATGTGCCACTGGTTACTTCTGATCTACTTGGACTAGGTTTTTGAGAGAGTCCGCATATAAAATACACAGCCTATATATTAAAAAGACTCAGTCTATGTTTTAAAAACTTCGAGACATACAATTAATTTTCCCCCTCTCATATTAATTAACTAGTGATTTATATGACTACACTTTACTAGGAGTGTACATAAACACCATTCCCACCACCAAAAGACTGTGTCCCATCCCACACACCCATCCCCAACCCCCACCAGCCAAGGAAGCTGCATGTCCACCCTCCCCCTCACCACAGGGTTTTTACTTTGGTGCCCTACTTTCAATTGAGTCAGATCCTGCTTTTAGTTTCCCTTTCAGATCTTCTTAGTCAACTTCTGTTGATGAGTGGGACCATCCCATACTCATCTTTATCTTTCTGACTTAGCTCACTTAACATAATTCCTTCTAGCTCTGTCCAAGATGGGTCTGAGAAGGTGGGTTCATTGTTCTTGATAGCTGCATAGTATTCCATTGTGTATATATACCACAGCTTTCTCAGCCACTCATCTGTTGTTGGGCACCTGGGTTGCTTCCAGGTTTTAGCTATTATGAATTGTGCTGCTATGAACATAGGAGTACACACCTCTTTTTGGTTGGGTGTTATGGAGTCCTTGGGGTATAACCCCAGGAGAGGAATTACTGGATCATATGGAAGGTCCATGTCTAGCCTTGTGAGAGTTTTCCAGACTGCTCTCCACAGAGGCTGTACCAATTTACATTCCCACCAGCAATGCAAAAGGGTTCCTGTGTCCCCACAGCCTCTGCAGCATTTGCTGCTGCTGTCCTTTTTGATGTATGCCATTCTTACAGGAGTGAGATGGTATCTCACTATTGTCTTAATTTGCATTTCTCTGACAACCAGTGGCCTGGAACAGTTTTTCATATGTTTGTTAGCCTTTTGGATCTCCTCTGAGGTGAATGTTTTGTTCATATCCTCTGCCCATTTTTGGATGGGGTCATTTGCTTTTTTGGTTCTAAGTTTGCTGAGCTCTTTATATATTTTGATGATTAGTTTCTTGTCTGATATATGGTATGTGAAGATCTTCTCCCAGTCTGTGAGGGGTCTCTTTGTTTGTGTAATAGTTTCTTTGGCTGTGCAGAAGCTTTTCAATTTGATGTAGTCCCATTGGTTTGTTTCTGCTTTAGTCTTTCTTGCAATTGGGTTTATTTCATCAAAGATGTCCTTGAGGTTTAGGTGGGAAAGTGTTTTACCAATGTTTTCCTCTAAGTATTTGATGGTTTCTGGTCTAACATCCATGTCTTTGATCCATTTGGAGTTGATTTTTGTTTCTGGCGAGATAAAGTGGTTCAATTTCATTCTAATGCATGTTTCAACCCAGTTTTCCCAGCACTATTTATTGAAGAGAGCCTCCTTCTTCCATTTAATGCTTTGGTTCCCCTTATCAAATATTAGATGTCCATAGGAGTGGGGATTTATTTCTGGGCTTTCAATTCTTTTCCACTGGTCTGTGTGCCTATTTTTGTTCCAGTACCATGCTGTTTTGATGATGATGGCTTTATAATATAGTTTGAGATCTGGGAGTGTGATGCCTCCATTTCTGTTTCTTTTCCTCAAGATGGTTTTGGCAATTCTAGGTGTTTTCTGATTCCATATAAATGACTGTAGTGTTTGTTCTATTCTCTTAAAGAAGCTTGGTGGAACTTTGAGGGGTATTGCATTAAATTTGTATATTGCTCTGGGGAGAATATTCATTTTGATGGTATTTATTCTTCTAATCCATGAGCATGGGATGTCTTTCCATTTCTTGGTATCATTTTCTATTTCCTTGAGTAGCGACTCATAGTTTTCAGTATATAAGTCTTTCACTTCTTTGGTCAACTGTATTCCTAGGTATTTTATTAATTTTGCTGAAACAGTAAATGGGAGTGATTTCTGGATGTCTTCTTCTTCAGATTTAGTGTTTGCATCAAGAAATGGCACTGATTTTTGTACATTGATTTTGTAGCCTGACACCTTGCTGTATTGCCTAATAACTTCCAGTAGTTTTCTGCTGGACTCTTTAGGTTTTTCTATGTATACTATCATATCATCTGCAAATAGTGAGAGCTTGACTTCTTCCCTTCCGACCTGTATTCCTTTTATTTCTTTCTCTTGCCTGATTGCTATGGCAAGAACTTCCAATACTTTGTTGAAGAGTAATGGTGACAGTGGACAGCCCTGTCTAGTCCCCGATCTGAGGGGGGAAGCTTTCAGCTTCTGTCCATTGAGTATGATGTTGGCTGTAGGTTTGCTATATATGGATTCCACTATCTTTAGGAATTTCCCATCTATTCCCATTTTTTGTAGAGTTTTGAGCATGAATGGGTGTTGAGTTTTGTCAAAGGCTTTCTCTGCATCTGTTGAGATAATCATGTGGTTTTTGGATTTGCTTTTATTAATGTGGCGAATGACATTCATTGACTTACAGATGTTGAACCAGCCTTGCATTCCTGGGATGAATACCACTTGGTCATCATGAACAAATTTTTTATATGCTGCTCTATCTGGCGGCCAAGATCTTGCTTAATATTTTGGCATCTATGTTCATCAGAGATATTGGTCTGTAGTTTTCCTTTTTTGTTCTGTCCCTATCTGATTTTGGTATCAGGATGATGTTGACTTCATAGAAGGTGGGAGGGAGTATTCCTGTTTCTTCAATCTTAAGGAAAAGCTTAAGAAGTATGGGTACTAACTTTCCTGAAAGTTTTGTAGAATTCGTTTGTGAAGCCATCTGGTCCAGGATTTTTGTTGTTGGGGAGATTCTTAATAACAGATTCGATTTCTTCGTCTGTGATTGGTGCATTTAGTTCTTCTTGGTTTAGTTTTAGAAGGGCATGTGTTCCTAGGAATTCTTCCACTTCTTCCAGATTCTCTAGCTTGGTGGCGTATAGTTCTCTGTAGAAGTTTCGCATGATTTTCTGGATTTCTGTGGTGTCAGTTGTGATATTTCCTCCATCGTTCACAATTCTATTAATTTGAGTCTTCTCTCTTTGTTGTTTTGTGAGTCTGGCTAGACGTTTGTCAAGTTTATTTAATCTTTCAAAGAACCAACATTTGGCTTCATTGATCTTTTGTATGGTTCTCTTATTTTCGATGTTGTTTATTTCTGCTCTAATCTTAGTGATTTCTGTCCTTCTGGTTGCTTTAGGGTTCCTTTGCTTCTCTTCCTCTAAGTCCTTGAGGTGTGCAGTAGGGTCGTTCATTTGAGCTTTTTCTTGTTGTTTAATATGTGATTGTATGGCTATAAGTTTCCCTCTCAATACTGCTTTAGCTGAGTCCCAAATATTTTGATTGTGTCTTCATTTTCATTTGTTTCCAGGAACATTTGAATTTCTTGCTTGAGTGACTCTCTGACCCAGTGGTTCTTAAGGAGTACGTTGTTTAGTTTCCAAATTCTGTGACTTTTAATAGTTTTCTGTTTGTTGTTAAATGTCAGTTTTACTCCACTGTAGTCTGAGAAGATACTTGGGATGATTTCAGTGCTCTTGAATTTATTGATCCTGTCTTTGTGCCCTAACATGTGGTCTACCCTTGAGTATGTGTTATGTGGATTTGAAAAGAATGTGTATTCCAGTTTTTTGGGGTGAAGGACTCTGAAAATGTCCAAGAGGTCTAGTCTGTCAATCTCTTCATTTAATTCTCTTGTATCTTGTATCTCTTGTATCTTGAATCTTGTTGATGCTCTGCTTTGTTGATCTGTCCAAGTGTGAGAGTGGGGTGTTTAAGTCTCCCACTATTATTGTATTACTATTGATGTATTTTTGAAGTTCTTTCAGTAGGTGCTTGAAGTATTTAGATGGCCCCTCATTGGGTGCATAAATGTTAATAATTGTTAAGTCTTCTTGGCTGATTGATCCTCTAATAATTATGTAATGTCCTTGCCTATCTTTTATTACTTTATTTAATTTAAAATCTATTATGTATGAGATGAGAATGGTTGTTCCTGCCTTTTTTTTTTTTTGTGGTCTGTTAGCCTGTATGATAGTTTTCCATCCTTTCACTTTAAGTCTGTGTTTATCTTGTTGTGACAGATGGGATTCTTGCAAGCAGCATATGGTTGGGCTATGTTTTCTGATACACCCCCCCCCCACTCTGTGCCTTTTGATGGGTGAGTTTAAACCATTGACATTTATTGATATTATGGATTTGATGTATTGTAGTGCCATTGTTCAACAAATTTTTGTTTGCTCTGATATATTGCAAGTGTTATAGTTATGTTCTTGTTTATAAGAGGTCTTTTAGAACCTCTTTCAGGGCTGGTTTGGTGATGGTTGCCTCCTTTAACTGTTGTTTGTCTAAGAAGGTTTTGATGACTCCATCTAATTTGAATGAAAGTCTAGCAGGATATATTATCCTTGGTTGAAACCCTTTTTTCATTCAGGGCTCGATAGATATCTTGCCATTCTCTTCTGGATTTTAGAGTTTGAGTTGAGAAGTCTGCTTATAGTCTTATGGGTTTTCCCCTGTATGTGACTTTTTTGTTTTTCTCTTGCAGAAAAATATGGAACGCTTCACGAATTTCCATGTCATCCTTGCGCAGGGGCCGTGCTAATCTTCTCTGTATCGTTCCAATTTTAGTATATGTGCTGCCTTAGCGAGCACCTATTTTTGCTTTTTTAAAGGGATGCTATTTTTGCTTTTTTGGGGGGGACGTGGAACTATGGTGATGGAAATTCTATGAAATTGTACCCCTCTTGTCCTATTGTCTAGTAGATCATTATTAAATCAATAAAAGATTTAAAAAAAGAAAGAGAGCTAATAGGATAGCTAATATGGATTGCATCATATGCTCCCCACTAAATATGATGAAATCTTATTTTCTGATGTGTCTATACTTGAAAAAAGGGCTCTTAGAGGGTGGTTATAATCAAATACTTTGACAAAACTGGAATCTTAATATGCTAGGGTCAGTGACCTATTAAGAAGAAGAGACACCTTTCTCTCCTCTGTCTTTTCTCTCAGAAAGAAGGTGACCTCTGTAAGCAAAGAAAAGTCTCATCAGAACCCAGTCAGGCAGACATTCACATCTCAGGTTTTCTAGGCTTCAGAGATGTGTGTATGTGATGTGTGTGTGTAGTTGGTAGAAGAAAGGAAAAGTATTAGGAGTGATATTAAAAGTACTGCTAATTTTTCTGAACACAATCAATAATTGATGATTTTGTGTGGCACTGAGACTCTGTAGATGTTTAATTCCACTGATTTTTTTTATCTTTATTTTTAACTTTCTGATAGAGAAGTCAACAGACAAAGATGGAAAAGAGAAAGAGAGAGAGAAAAAGAGAGAGAGAGGAGACATCACAGCAAGGTTCGCCATCTGTTGATCTTCCCCACAGCCATCCATGATAATCTCATGTGATGCTGAGGCTCAAACTCAGACACTTTTTCAGGTAAGACATTGCCAGGCATTCAATTTATATTTAATGTTTATAAATATAAATGCATTATAAATTATAAATACATCTTAAAGGTGTAATTGGAAGCAGGAAGTGGGTCTTTGCAAGTTTTTATGATTATGGATAGAAGCTAAGATTATTAGAAACCTTTCCCTGGCATGGCTGACAGCTGTGGTCAAGAGGATAAGGCACTAGATGTGAAGCTAGAGGTCTGTGATCGAATCCCTGGAGACTGATGTCTCTACTAAAAGGTAAGCTTGAAGGAAGGTAAACCCGAATGTGAAGGGGAGGAAGGGGCATTCAATATCCAGTTGTTAAGAGTATTCTTACCACAGACTGAGTCACTAGTACCTAGGTTATCAAAGGGAAGTACATAATCAAAGAACTGAATCAGAAAACATCTTAGTCTTTAAAGTTTAATATATCTAATTAGAATCTAATATTTTAAAATGTACTAAAAAGAGAGAAAGAAGGCCAAGCTCAGCGAAATTATTATGTTGCAAGCATTAGCTGCATTCTACTTATAAGTGACTCTTTTTTTTCTCCTCTAATTCTAGAATAGGGAGCATGTCTATAACACTTAGATATTGGGCCCTGTACTAGCACTGGCTGCATCAAGATCCTGCCTATGTCAATCATTAACTGTTCACAAAAAATTCCAGACCAAATGATATATTTGTAATGGCAGGGCAAGGGTACAAACATCTGCTGACCACAGATTCCGAGCTAAGAGATTTAAATTAAAAGCAATTATATTGAGAAAACAAAAATAATTAGCTTATAATATTGCAGATAGTAAAACTAAAGATAAACCATGACTATTTCTAGGTAGTTAATTGATGCTTCCCAAAGAGGTATTACTTGAATAGTTCAAAACAGAACCTACAACTTCTTTTTGTTCTAGATACTATTTTAATGTAACCTGTTAATTGCTAACAAAAGTAATTTATTTTTAAAATGTACAGATACTCATTTCAGAGAATAAAAGTTAGAACTTTGATCATGTTTTATATGTACATTATATACAAACTAATTCATGCTAATATGAACAATGCTCAAGTTAGAGTACTTGTACAAGTCCATGCTCATAGTCTTGTGTATATCCTTTTTTTTAGAATTTATTTATTTATTCATGAGAAAGATAGAAGGACAGAAAGCACCAGACATCACTCTGATACATGTGCTGCTGGGGATCTAACTCAGGAGCTCACAGTTGATAATTGAATGTTTTTATCCACTGCACCACCTCCCAGACCACTTATGTATATCCTTTAGAATGGATTTTCTAAATTTATTAGGATCATCTGGAGGTGGAACATACTCTAATATTCTTAAAATTAAAATTGAAGCTCCTAGCAGACTGTTATGGGAAGAGTTAGAGACTCAGGAAGGTTCCTTTTTTTAAAAATATTGATTTATTTATTCTGTTTTGTTGCCCTTGTTGTATTTATTGTTGTAGCTAGTATTGATGTCGTTATTGTTGGATAGGACAGAGAGAAATAGAAAGATGAAGGGGAAGACAGAGAGGGGGAGAGAAAGATAGACACCTGCAGACCTGCTTCATTGCTTGTGAAGTGACTCCCCTACAGGTGGGGAGCCCTGGGCTCAAACTGGGATCCTTATGGCAGTCCCTGCGCTTTGCGCCACATGCGCTTAACCCTCTGCGCTACCTCCCGACTCACCCCCACCTTTTTTTTTTAATCATTTGATTGGGAAAGTTTAATGGTTTACTTTATGGTTGATGATTTCTGTCTCTGTTTTTATATTTCTGCAAGTAGTCCCCTTACGGTATAATTTAGGAAGCATATAAATTTTGACTTACCTTTGACTATTGACATTTATCTTATGTGCAGCTACTTCTCTTTGCTCTGGCACATAGCAAAAACTTCAAGAACAGATTTTCCACTTTAGTCTTTCTAAATCAGGATCTTATCTTTTAAAATTAATATATTTCATTATTTGAGGTCCCGGTGTACTCCTAAGCAGGCTAGAAATGAGGAAGTGATTATCTTCCTTCACTTCCAGTGAATACTGGTGAATGCTAAACTAACAAATGTCTAAAAATGTCCAATACCTAGTTAGGCGAATAATATATTCATCTGAAGGTTCTATACATTTTGTAACATATGATATTCACAGCACACCTTCTGTCTACCAAACGTAGTACTATGCTCAAGAAAGCCAGTGCTGGGATCTGGGTGGTAGTGTAACTGGTTAAGCGCACATGGCACAAAGCGCAAGGGCTGGCGTAGGGATGCTGGTTTGAGCTCTGGCTCTCCAACAAAAAATCAAGTTCAAACTTGGTTTCCGTGAGTCAGCAGGTAGCACAGCGGGTTAAGTGCACGTGGCACAAAGAGCAAGGACCAGCAAAAGGAACCCACTTTGAGCTCCCGGTTCCCCACCTGCAGGGGAGTCATTTCACAGGTGGTGAAGCAGGTCTGCAGGTGTCTTTCTCTTCCTCTCTCTGTCTTCCCCTCCTCTCTCCATTTCTCTCTGTCCTATCAACAACAACGACATCAATAACAACAATAACTACAACAACAATAAAACAACAATGGCAACAAAAGGGAAAATAAATAAATAAATAAGAATCCCGGTTCGAGCCCCTGGCTGCCCACCTGCAGGGGTGTCACTTCACAAGCGGTGAAACAGGTCTGTAGGTGTCTATCTTTCTCTCCCCCTCTCTGTCTTCACCTCCTCTCTCCATTTTTCTCCGTCCTATCCAACAATAACAGTAATAACAACAAGGGCAACAAAAATGTGAAAAAATGGTCTCTAGGAGCAGTGGACTCGTAGTACAGGCACAGAGCCCCAGCAATAACCCTGGAGGCAAAAAAAAAAAAAATCCAGTGCTAAGCATAAACTTGGTCTTTCTTAAAGTTGTCATTGTAGTGAAAGATGATATAAAAATGTAATGTTACCAGGGAGTTACTTAGGGAGACTTCAGTGAGGGAGAAGAATAAATAAATGATTAACACTATTGGAGCCATAATGTGATAGACTAGATATTTTCTTCACTTTCAAATTTCAAATGAAAGTGAAGTTTTAGACAAAAATGTCAAGTGAGATCTAAGCAGGTAAACAAATTTAAACTATTATTTTCGGTTATGATTGAGGAAGACATGCTAGTCTTTAAGGGAAATATGTATTTAGGAACAGGAGTATATCTGCTTTGTGGTAGGAACCTGCTTCTTTATAAGAATTCAAAATTAAAACAAGTTTATACCTTTTAAAAATTGTAAAATAACAATTAGAACTTTTATTAAAACAGAAGAGAATAGACCTGTGTATTGGATATCTCAAGACTGTGTAGAAAAACAAAAGACCATGAACATAACTAAACTTAGGTAACAGGATCCCAAGCCAGGGGAATTTACTAACATCTATGTTTCAAACATGTTTTTATCTGGTATCTGTAAACTTTATATCAACAGTCTCCCACACCACTCATAAAAGCCATTTTTATGAGCATGCTATAAAAAGAGATTTTAAACATCAGATACAGTTGGGTAGAATTAATGAACTGGGAACCGGGAGCACACACCATAAAATTTTAAAAAATAATAGAAAAATATAAAAGTTTCTAATAGAAAGTTGCAGCATCACTGTGGGATATTTGTGTGTATCTCTACATAAAAAAATATATTCTGAAAATCTTCAGATGAGCTTTGCTAAGAATTAATTATATGCATCTCTCTTTAAAAATAATCACTGGCAGATTGTGTAAAGAATTTAAGTAAAAGGAGTCAGGCGGTTGTGCATCAGGTTAAGCACACGTGGCAAGAAGTACAAGGACCAGCATAAGGATCCCAGTTCGAGCCCCTGGCTCCCCACCTGCAGGGAAATACTTTCAAAGGCGGTGAAGCAGGACTGCAGGTGTCTGTCTTTCTCTCCTCCTCTGTGTCTTCCCCTCCTCTCTCCATTTCTCTCTGTCCTAACAAGTATGACATCAATAACAATAGCAATAGTAACTACAACAGCAATAAAAAATAAGGGCAACAAAAGGGAAAATAAATAAATATAAAAAATAAATTAATTAAATCTTAAAAAGAATTTAAGTAAATAAATTGTAGAATATAGTAAACTACTAAAAGATGAAAAAACTGTTTCAAAAGTAACATAAAATCTTAGACAAATCGAATAGCATGTCTCTTCTAATTTTACTCACTAGGATATAGAGTTCTGCTTCTTTTAAACTACTTAATATTACAGTCTCACTTTTTATATTGTAAATGTAATTCATGTCAGTTGGTAGACTATAAATCTTTAGGCATTTTTTCTGTAATAATTTGAAACTTTAGAACAACATAGTCTTGCCATTCAGCAGAACAACAATCATTGTGCTATTTAATCCCATCCAATGTATTTTTTCATATATTCTTGCTTCCAATCATTGTGCAATGTAATTTTATATCCTTCCATTTCACACTGAACTAGTGTTTTTCATGTTGCAACATAGTCTTCATATATAGTTTTGTGATTACATAATATTCTATTCATCCTTTCCCTTTATTTGAATATTCAGGTCATTACCTATTTTTAGCAACTACATGCAGCAAACCATGCACATTGATTTTATTTCATTTATAATTACTTAATATGGTTTTCATCAATGTCAATGTAAAAATATATCATGTATTTTGACCTATATTTTCTAAGAGTATGGTTTTTCAATATACGTGTATGAGATTACTAGCCTTGCTCTATTTTCATGATCACTTATCACTGCATTTTTAATTGATCTAATTTAAAACATGTTTTATTATCTTAATAGTATCTGTGCAAATTAACAAAATTGAAATTTTACATATATTTATTTTTTGTACAAATCACCAAAAATTGATAACTAGGAGTAGAATGCAACAGATAACAAACCTGTGATGTAGCAACATTGAGTAAGTGGATAGAGGAGTCAGATATTGGAGTTTTTTTTTAATATGATTATTCTTGTTAAGAAATGACAAAGGGAGTTGGGCAGTAGTGCAGCGGGTTAAGCGCACATGGAGCAAAGTGCAAGGACTGGAATAAGGATCTCGGTTCGAGCCCCAGGCTCCCCACTTGTAGGGGGGTTGTTTCACAATGATGAAGTAGGTCTGCAGGTGTCTATCTTTCTCTCCCTCTCTCTGTTTTCCTCTTCTCTCTCCATTTCTCTCTGTCCTATCTAACAACAACAATAATAGCTACAACAACAATGAAAAACAACAAGGGCAACAAAAGGGAAAATAAAGACATATAAAAATAAAAACTAAAAAAGCAATGACAAAATTTGGGGATGGAGGTTGGGATATCAGCATTTAATGCAACAGACTTTCATGTCTGCAATTCTGAGGTTATAGGTTCAATCTCACATCACTATAAGCCAGAGCTAAGCAGTGCTCTGGAGAAAGGAAAGAGAGAGAGAGAGAGAGAGAGAGAGAGAGAGAGAGAGAGAGAGAGAAAGAGAGAGAGAGAGGGAGGGAGGGAGGAAGGAAGGAAGGAAGGAAGGAAGGAAGGAAGGAAGGAAGGAAGGAAGGAAGGAATACTGCTTACTCTTCTCTCTTCTTTGGGAAAAGAGATCAAGAATCTCCCAAGTGTGTAACCTTTAGTAAATAATTGTGGATTAGGGCAGGGAGGAGTCAGAATGCTCTTATGTATTGGCTACTTTTGACATTTCCAGTAAATAATTTTATAAAAATGTTTCTGTAGTGTATTCAGGTTTGGGTGAACTAATGCAGACAAACAGAATAAAAAAATAATAGAAATTTGTTAAAGTTTCTTTAACTTTCTTAAAGACACTAGATTTGTCCTTGGGTCTAAATTGAATGAGAATCTTATTTGAAATTTTGTTTGTGCAAGCCAATGATACCAAACCAAGCCTCTTAAAACTAATACCTCATACTATGAATGTTGATACTGTCAATAAACAAAAATGAGAGGCTGCATATACTACCTCTGATTAGGCTAACATTGGTTAGCCTCATTTTAGTCAGTTGTGGATCCCATTACAAAGTCCTGTATACGTAAACAGTTTATAACACTTGAGTTGAAACAAATGGTCAGAGAAATGTATAACTTTTTGGCGATCTGTAAAGAGAGCACTGTAGCATAAGTCTAAAGACTGCTTCATGATATTTCCCATTTATATCCAATCCTGGAAAGACTGAAGGGAAAGCTTTGGTATCTCTCTCTCTCTCTCTCTCTCTCTCTCTCAAACACACACATACACTCACAAATACACACGTGCACACACACATAGACACAAACACACACCCACACATACTTTATATTCATACTTCCATAAAACATAGTAGTTGAATATAAACCAC
Organism: Erinaceus europaeus; assembly: GCF_950295315.1. Taxonomy (NCBI): domain Eukaryota; kingdom Metazoa; phylum Chordata; class Mammalia; order Eulipotyphla; family Erinaceidae; genus Erinaceus; species Erinaceus europaeus. The sequence continues at coordinate 94,601,697 of NC_080166.1, forward strand.
ATATTCCACACTCTATTGCTGACAAATTACTGAAAAATCATTATAACTAAATGCTAGTAAAATAGCTGTTGATGTTTTACTTTCCCTGTTCCTACAACTCTTCTTACTTTTATTTTCAAAAATATATACAAATATATATATAGTATTGGATAAAATGGAGAAAAATTGAGAGGGAAGGGGGAGGTTGAGGGAAGAGAGAGATATACTTGTAGCAGTACTTCATAACTTGTGAAGCTTCCCCACCCAGGTGGGGACTGGGGGCTAGAACAGTAATGTAAGTGCTCTACTGGGTGTGTTACCAACTGGCCCTTTTACTTTTCTGATATTCCAATGTACTTTGAAGAGAACATATATAAATATAAGCTTTAGAAACCCCCCTAAAGATAACCCCTCAATAGGAAGGGATTTTGGGGTTTTTTTTTTGCCACCAGAAATATTGCTGGGTCTTGGTGCCTATACAGCTACACCACTCCAAGCAACCATTTTTTTCCAAACAGAAAGTGAGAAACATAGCAAGATAGGGAGAAAGTATATACCACACTACCAGCCCACCACTCTTGAAGCTTATTCCTACAGCAAGTGAGTAGTATAGCATAAAGGGCTCAGAATTCCAAAATGTTTCTCATAGCAGACAGAAATCTGTTTCTTCCCTTAAAATGACATTGTGCCATTTACAGACTAACAAGAATCCAGATGTGATCATGTTCACAAAGCATCAGGTTCAAGAGCATATGAAATGGTAAGCAAATAATAAACACATATGTCAGTGAGACTGGGCATTCTGCCTGGAGAACAGAAACTATGTGCAAACAATACATTCTTTGCCAAAGTGTGGACTCCTCCAGAGATCTTTTAACTATGTTTCTCTCTAATCAAAGAGCCCAAGAGTAACTAGTTGAATTTCCCACCAACACACAGTATGAACTATAAGTTATAAGGGGTAAAAATCATAAATAAACTCTGGAAAATATTGAACAGAATGCTAAAGATACAACTGATCTTCATGCCTGAATAGAAAGGATGATATGTCAACACAGATACCTTAGCCCAATCACAAGTTCAAAGCACTTTCTTATTCCTGAATTCCCTATTTTGTGGCTTCATTTTTTAAAATAAAATACATTTTGTGAACCTTATACTTTTTTATTAGGGGGATTAATGATTTATAGTCAAAAGCTGTTGGCTACATATGTATAATTTCTTAGTTTTCTATAAAACACAATTTCTATAGGTATGTGAGACCACTGAAGCTTGACTGGTATTAAATGGCTTGTATCCTAATTCAGATTATGTTATTGAACAGAAAGCTATCTTCTGGTTCAATCTTGAAAACAAAGAAAATTATTTTACAATGTCATAAGTACGAATGACTCTAGAATGACCAGATATTATTTTTTAAATATTTTATTTATTTTAGTGAGACACACATACACACACACACACACACACACACACACACACATCAGATGCCATAATTGTTTTTTAAATTATATATTTATTATTGGATAGAGATATAGAAAAATTGAGAGACTGAGAAGGAAGTATAGCGGGAAAGAGCTAGATATCTGTAGCCCTGCTTCACCACTTATGAAGCTTCCCCCCCCACCCCAACTCTCAGGTGGGGCCCAGGGACTTGAACCTTGAACCTATGCACTTTAATGTGTGGGCTTAACCAGGGGCGCCCCTGCCTGGCCCTGATCTCATAATATTAATGAGGAAAGTCAAAGGATTCACTAGTCTGTAACTATTAGGTCATCAGAAATATCTTTCTTCTTTTTAGATTTGTTTATTTCATATGAGGTAGAAAATATATATATAAATACATATATTTATGTAATATGTGTGCTAGAGGGAGAGATACAAGGAGTGTGGGGGGTGCGAGGGCAGTGCTACAATGCATTTGGTGTCAGGAACTGAACCAGGAACCTTAGACATGCAAACCCTGCAGGCAACCATTTGAGTGATTTCCCTGGCCACTCTTCCTTCTATTTTTGATGGCTTCTGTAACACAGACAACCTATATTTATTTTTCACAGAATTCTGGTTCAGTATGGTTCTTAATTTCTGAAGATCATGCTCAGCCAGGTACATCTCTCCTCCAAGACTCAGTTTTCTCTTGAAATCTCTGTCTTTCTTCTTGACTCTGTATTCTTTGCTCACCTAGTAAGGGTAGGTGGTCAGAACATCTCTCTCTGCCAATTCTGCAGTTTCTTTACTGCTGTCAATTTATGTAGCCATTACAAATGATATGTTACAGTTTAGCATAGTTTGGCTCTATTTTTATCATTCACATTTATATTTCAAAAATTCACTTATATAGCTCCTGGACACAAGGAATTCTGCTCTTCCCAGACACAGCAGATGCTTTAAAATCCAAATTGATTGATGTATACTAGTCAGCTATAAAGTAAATCTGGCAAATGACTGAGAATCTGAATTTGCAACTAGATAGTTCTTTCTCATTCAAATTTACACTCTTGCTCACTATCTCCTTTAGTAAAGCCAACTAGGCTTGAGACCCTATTTTAGAAAATATATAAAAAGCTCAGCAAACTTAGCACCAGAAAAGCAAATGACCCCATCCAAAAATGGGAAGAGGATATGAACAAAACATTCACTACAGAGGAGATCCAAAAGGCTAACAAACATATGAAAAACTGCTCTAGGTCACTGATTGTCAGAGAAATGCAAATTAAGACAATACTAAGATACCACCTCACTCCTGTAAGAATGGCATACATCCAAAAGGACAGCAGCAACAAATGCTGGAGAGGATGTGGGGACAGAGGAACCCTTTTACATTGCTGGTGGGAATGTAAATTGGTCCAGCCTCTGTGGAGAGCAGCCTTGAGAACTCTCACAAGGCTAGACATGGACCTTCCATATGATTCAGTAATTCCTCTCCTGGGGTTATACCCCAAGGACTCCATAACACACAACCAAAAAGAGGTTTGTACTCCTATGTTCATAGCAGCACAATTCATAATAGCTAAAACCTGGAAGCATCCCAGGTGCCCAACAACAAATGAGTGGCTGAGAAAGCTGTGGTATATATACACAATGGAATACTATGCAGCTATCAAGAACAATGAACCCACCTTCTCTGACCCATCTTGGACAGAGCTAGAAGGAATTATGTTAAGTGAGCTAAGTCAGAAAGATAAAGATGAGTATGGGATGATCCCAGTCATCAACAGAAGTTGAGTAAGAAGATCTGAAAGGGAAACTAAAAGCAGGACCTGATCAAATAAGTAGGGCACCAAAGTAAAAACCCTGTGGTGAGGGGTAGACATGCAGCTTCCTGGGCCAGTGGGTGGTGGGAGTGGGTGGGAGGAATGGGTCACATTCTTTTGGTGGTGGGAATGGTGTTTATGTACACCCTAGCAAAATGTAGACATATAAATCAGTAGTTAATTAATATGAGAGGGGGAAAATCAATTGTATGTCTCAAAGTTTTTCAAAACACAAACTGAATCTTTTTAATATATAGGCTGTGTATTTGATAAGCAGACTCTCTCAAAAGCCTAGACCAAGTAGATTAGAAGCATCCAATAGCACAGCTACATACAAGATACTGGATACTGTACAGCAAACCATAACAAAGGGACTTTTCAAAGTTAACCCAATTACCAAATAATGTGATGATAACATTAACTATCGATTGTCTTTTTGAACCCTAAGACAGCAGGAACCTCACATCTCCACTATAGAGCCCCTACTTCCCCCAGTCCTGGAACCCTTGGATAGGGCCCACTTTCCCGTATGCGTCGCCCAATCCATACCAAATAATATTGCATCCGCCGATCACAACCTAACCAATGCAACGATTGCCACCTCAACATGCTTCACCTCAGACTGTGTCCAGAGACTTCACGTGTGGAATGACAACCCTTCAGCTTCATTACTCAGGTGAGACCTTTCCTTTTATAGTACACTCTAATTTCATCTCAGGTAGTTCACTTTCTAACAAAGTCCCAAAACCTAGATATACACCAGTTTCTGTGAGAGAGAGCTTATGTGCACACGTATCCATAAACTACTGCAAAATATATACCTGAAAGCAGAAGTACACTAGAGTTTGCAGTGAGTACCCCCCTAACATTTCCTCTCCACTATTCCAACCTTTGGGTCCATGATTGCTCAACAATTTGTTTGGCTTCGTATGTTAACTCTCTTTTCAATCACCAGGTTCCAGATGCCATCAGGATGCTGGCCAGGCTTCCCTGGATTGAAGACCCCACCAATGTGTCCTGGAGCTCAGCTTTCCCAGAGACACACCCTACTAGAGAAAGAGAGAGGCAACTGGGAGTATGGACCAACCAGTCAATGCCCATGTTCAGCGGGGAAGCAATTACAGAAGCCAGACTTTCTGCCTTCTGCAACCCTCAACGACCCTGGGTCCATGCTCCCAGAGGGATAGAGAATGGGAAAGCTATCAGGGAAGTGGGTGGGTTATGGAGATTGGGTGATGGGAATTGTGAGGAGTTGTACCCCTCCTACCCTATGGTTTTGTTAATTAATCCTTTCTTAAATAAAAAAAATTAAAAAAAAAGAAATTAGAATGAGTGGGGCTGAGTGGTGGTGACCTGGTAGAGCACACATGTTACAATATGCCAGGACACAGGTTCAAGCCACCAGTTCCCACCTGTAGGTAGGATGTTTCAGGAGTAATGAAGCAGTACTGCAGTTCGCTCGCCCTCCCCCCTTTTTCCCTCCCTCACCCTTTCCTATTGATTTCTGTCTCTAGCCAATAAATACATAATTTTTAAAATAAAGTAATAATAATTAGAAAAAATAATTACAGTGAACAACAGTGAAGATAAATACACTTTAAAATTGTATCCTAGAAGAGAAACAAAACTTTATCTCTGGAGTGGACTAAAAACCAGTAGCATGCATGATTACTATTGGCCAAGATTTTCTGTGAAATATTAAAAAACTGAATGCTGGGAAGACATCCCCACTCTGGGAAGCTTCAATTACCTGTGCATCTGCTGGAAGTGTAATTTATCTGAGACCCAATGATCTGATATGTTTTTGATGTGCCTCACCGACAATTTCTTCATCCAGAAAGTAAGGAAAACAATGAGCAAAATGACTGTCTGGAACTTAATTCTAGCCAAGAAGAAAGAATAAGAAGATGAAAAGGAAACTTGGAGAAAATGGCTGCAACCTATTAAAATGCTATGATTACCAATGGGAAGAATAAGACTGTAGTTAGACAAGAAAGCGACTTCAAAGCAGGAAAAATGAAATTAAAAAATGGAAGGGGTGAAATAAAAAAGCAATAAAATGGGGAAAATTATATCCTGTAAAGGAAGAAATATTCATTTCAAATCACAAAATGTCTCTTCTGAGTTTTGTTGACAGGTAGGGCAAACATTTCCTGTGAGGATAATTCAACTGCAGTCAGTAGAAGCTGCTCTAAAATCAGAAATAGAAGTTTGTGGAGTATGAAATCCCTACTCCCCATCTATTTCCATCTAAACTACATGGCATATTCATGGTCAGCACTATTTATATTTAGTACATGAGCTTTAAAGAGAGTATTTAAAGAGTCACACATACATCTAGCGAGGGTGTGAACGTTTAGCAAAACATTTATGGAAGTATCTGAAAGGTCTTAACAATATACATTTTTAAATTTTTATTTATAAAAAGGAAACACTAACAAAAACCATAGGATAAGAGGGGTACAACTCCACACAATTCCCACCCCAAACCTCCATATCCCTGATAGCTTTCCTATTCTTTATCCCTCTGGGAGTATGGACTCAGGATTATTATGGGATGCAGAAGGTGGAATGTCTGGCTTCTGTAATTGCTTCCCCACTGATATCAGAAGTTGTTTCTGTAGTAACAGTATTATTACCCTTGGAGGCCGGGCAGTGGTATACTCCCTTGTGTGTACACATTAGCACACAAAAGGACCTGGGTTCAAACCACTACTCCCCACCTGCAGAGGGGAAGCTTCACAAGCAAAAGCAGGTCTGCAGATGTCTCTCTCCTTATTTTCCCCTTTCCTGTCCATTTCCCTTTGTTCTATCACATAAAAATAAAAATAAAGAAAAAAAATGGAAAAAAGTGGAGTTTTGGATTCATTGTGCAGATCAGTAATAATGTTGATGACAATACAGCGAAAAAAGATTATCCTTACATTTGTGGAAAGATAAGGCATGATCTTTTTTTAACATTTATATATTTTGGATAGAGGCACACAGAAATTAAGAGGGGTAAGGGAGATAAAGGGGTAGAGGAGGAGAAACAGAGACACATGCAGCACTGCTTCACCGGTTATGAAGCTTCCCCCCTGCAGGTGGGGAAACAGGGCACCATCCTGGGCCCTTCAGCACTGAGATGTGTGTACTCTGCCAAGTGTGCCACCACCTCACCCCCAGGTTGTGATTTTATAAAATGTTACTTGATCACCGAACTGTGAAATTTATGCAAAACCAAATAATCTTTTAAAATGTGTATTGAATATGTATATATATATTTGATATCTTTTAAAATTATCTTTATTTATTTATCGGATAGAGACAGTCAGAAATCAAGAGGGAAGGGAGAGAGAGAGAGTGAGAGAGACACTTGCAGCCCTGCTTCACCACTTATTTTTCTAATAATGTAACTTTGGGTTCTCTACTGAATTTGAGTTTTCTCACTTTTCTCCTTCTACAGAGAAACATTGTTATCAACAGAGAAACAAAAGCTCATTTATATCCATCCATTTCTATGCCTCAACCTTCCAAGGATTTTTAGCTATTGCCTCCTATGGAGTCACAGGTCAGATATGATTGGTGTGGATATCAGTAATGGCAATGAAGTGTAATAAATAACAGCGGTGGAGTAATATAAGTTAACACTAACTTGATCTGACCCACCTGACTATGCCAAGAATAACAGAGTAATTACCATTTTACAATCCCTTCACCTGGGTGGTGTATCAAATTTCAGGTGGTCTTTTATATAAATTTCACCTTCACTGAACACCAAACCCATGAAATGTAGTTGCCAAAAAATGCACTATATGGATGCAGACAAGTTAGATGCTTTGATATGTTAGCTCTACTTATAGATTATAAAAAGTAGTTTGGAACAATTATATTTCCATGTTTATTCTCCAGCTAGTCGTATAAAATTTTAATGTTCACATAATTTTCACAAAAGGAAATTTTGATTTCTCTGCATGGCATTATGATAGTCATTGCACCATTTAAAAATAATGACAGTTGTTATATTTGATTTATGAATTTGTGTGAGCTATATAATATATATGACATTAACTGAGTTGGCTGAAATCCAGAATCAGTCAAAATATTCATCTTCTCATCTCTCCATAAAAATTCTCACTTCTAATCTACTATGAACATTATTTATTAACACATTAAGCGCTTCAGGCTCTGACATACTCAAAAGTCTGTCAGCACTTTCTGCTTAAACCTTTGTATACTCCTACCTAATTTTTCCCTTTTACTGTGTTTTTTGTTTGCTTCTCTTCCTCAAACACACACATAGACACATCCATGCCTTATAATTCTTGTCTTTTTTAATATTATATTTATTTAATGGCTAGAGACAGCTAGAAATCAAGAGGGTAGGTGGTGAAAGAAAGTAAGAGAGACAGAAAGACAGCTGCAGCACTGCTTCACCACTTGCAAAGCTTTCCCCCTGCAGGTGGGAACCAGGGGCTCAAAACCTTGTCCGTGCACATTATATCATGTGCACTCAACCAGGTGTACCACCACCCGGCCCCAATTCTTGTCTTAATTTATAATGCACTTGGAGAGTAAAATTAAGTGTTCAAGGAAATTTAGGGACTTTTGATCACATTTTTATTGTATAATTAAAAAAAAAATCCCATCCATACATTTTCTTTTCATGGGGCTCAATTTTTCTCTCTTTTTTTTAAATTTATTTTTTACTCTAAGTCCCCACCTGCACGCAGGAAGCTTCAAGCTCAGTGGTGCAGTTCTGCAGGTATCTCTCCTTTCTGTCTCCCACTCTCCAGTTTTGCCTGTCTCTCACCTTCTATAAAAAATTTTTTTCCTTTGGGAGTTGAAGCCCCAAAATAACCCTAGTGGGGAAAAATAGAGAAGCAAAATACCCTTGACCAGTTAGAGATTTAAGAAAAGGGAAAATGCTTTCCTATTCTTTAACTCTCTGGGAGTATGGACCCAAGGTCATTGTGGGATGCAGAAGGTGAAAGGTCTGGCTTCTGTAATTGCTTCCCTGCTGAACATGAGCATTGACAGGTCAATCCATACTCCCAGCCTGTCTTTCTCTTTCCCTAGTGGGGAAGGGCTCTGGGGAAGTGGAGCTCCAGGACATATTGGTGTGGTCGTCTGTCCAGGGAAGTCTGGTTGGCATCATGCTAGCATCTGGAACCTAGTGGTTGAAAATAGTTAACATACGAAGCCAAACAAACTGTTGACCAATCATGAACCTAAAGACTGGAATAGTGCAGATGAAGAGCTGGGGAGCCCTCCATTTTGTAGATAGCTAGTAGGCATATTTTAGTTATATTCCAAAGGGTCTGCGGCTATACTAGTGATTGTTTGTTTGTTTGTTTGTTTTTTCCTAAGCCTGAAATCTGATATGCAGGTGGATCCTAATTATTGTCTGGGGAGATGACATCATGGCTGGCAGAAGGACCAGAAAGCTGGGTCAGGGAAGAGAGTAGCTCCCAAATATGGGAAAGGTGTACAAATATTGTTGACTGTAAACTCCATAGATTTGATGTGATCTGGGACTCATATTCAGCTTAGGAGCCTATGTGAGCTAGGGGAGCGGATGGTATACAAAGTTCTGGTGGTGCGAATTGTGTGAAGTTGTACCCCTCTTATCCTATTGTTTAGTAAATGATTACCTATTATAAATAAAAAATTAAATTAAAAAGAATAGGAAAGCTATCAGGGGAGGGGATGGGATACGGAGTTCTGGTGGTGGGAACTGTGTGGAGTTCTTATCCTATGGTTTTTTCAGTGTTTCCTTTTATAAATAAATAATAAAAAAGGATAAAAAAAGAAAAGGGAAAATGTCAGCAAGGAGAACAAAATGTAATAGTATGGGAAAGAAAAATGCTAGAATTTACAATTTCTAAACCTAAAAGAAGAAATATTTTTAAGGAGGAAGGAATATTGAATAAGACTAACTAGTTTTGGAAACAGAGTAAGATAGCCTAAGTATAACCACCAGTTTGAAAATGTTGATTACTTGGATTCTTGAGTCTTTGACAGTGTTGGTGTCAGAATAATGGTAAAGATTGAAAATTAATGGAGCGAGCAGAGAGTCAGAGATGATTGGGGAATTAAATTGCCATAATGCTTCAAGATTTGATTGTTTTGGAAACAGCAATAGGATGGAGAGACTAAAGAAGTCAAGTCTAGCAATCTGACTATCCCCTGATGAGAATAAAGCAGAACTGTAGAGATGGTGTATCTGATGATGGAGAAGAGTAAAGTGGTATCTGTAGGAGTGAGATTCTTGTTGGGAGATGGGACTTGGAGTGGAGAGAATCACATACTACAACCTGTGCTGGCACTGATGCCAGAAGGATAGTGCATTTGGGGATATGAAAGTGAGAGTTCAGGTCTGATCCTAACTTCTCCTTTAAGACAATGGCTAATAATAAGGAATGTTCAAGTTTTAGAAATGGGAGGTTGCTTGAAATCAATTAGAGAATAGTAAAGCAGACATTCTACAGTGGTATTTCCTTAAGACTCCTGAGCAGAGACTGGGCAGTTAAACAAGGACGTGGGTTCAAGACCCTAGTCCATATCTGAAGTAAAGTAGTGCTACAGTTGTCTCTTTTTTCTCTCCCTATCTTCCCTTTCCCTCCCGATTCTCTATGTATCAAATAAGTAAATGAATTTACACTGGAAAACCAAATGTTTAAAACAAAAATAAAAGGCCACCAGAAGCACTGAATTTGTCATACAGTTACTGGACCCTAGTGATAACCCTGGAAGCAATAAATAATAATTTTTTAAAGTCCTGACCAAACTTGTGATCATGAAAATAGATGCGATCAGTTTTACTTTCTTCCAGAAACATGTACTTATTCAAGTATTGATGGAGATATAGGATTTTCCAGAACTGCTGTTTTCTGCTTTGTTTTGTTTTGTTTTGGTTTGGTTTTGGTTTTGGTATTTTTCAGGTAGTTCACTTATTGAAAGAAGGAGCTTGATGTTCGCTCTTAAGGGATTTTTTTCAAGAACATGATCTTAATCAAAGTTATATAACCATAGCAGTAAGAATTAGATAAATTAAAAAAAACAATGAATAATTAAAAGATTCAATGATGGCAAGCAGTACAAGAATAGGAGAAGTAGAAGTAATTTAAAAACATAGGACATAGTGGCTCAATTTTAAAGCTTGAAATAGAAATCCTGGCTGCATTCTACATTTTTGGTGATTAGAGAGCTAAAGGCAAGACCACAGGTAGCTGAGGTGAGCTTGAAAGAAAAAAATGCAAGTGAGGTCAAGGAATTAAGAAACCAAGACATAACTGGACCTCTCTGGACAGACAATCCCTCCATGTGTCCTAGAGCCCTGCTTCCCCAGAGCTCTGCCCCACTAGGGAAAGAGAGAGACAGGCTGGGAGTATGGATCCACCTGCCAATGCCCATGTTCAGCAGAGAAGCAATTACAGAAGCCAGACCTTCCACCTTCTGCACCCCATAATGACCCTGGGTCCATGCTTCTAGAGGGATAAAGAATAGGAAAGCTATCAGAGGAAGGATGGGATACGAAGTTCTGATGGTGGGAATTGTGTGGAGTTGTACCCCTTTTATCCTACGGTTTTTGTCACTGTTTCCTTTTTATAAATAAAAATTTAAAAAGAAGAAGGAGGAGGAGAAGAAGGGTAAAGAGAAGGAAAAGGAGGGGGAGAAGGAGAAGAAGCCGCCAAGGCATTAGATAGATCATCCAAGCAGACACCGAGTCAGCAAGAACTGCCCCTGGTAAATGTGGTGTGAAGGAAAGGAGCAATTACTAAACTCATGTTGAATGAAAGGGAGAATAGGAAGGAAAGGTGGCATTAATTAAGTTTTCTTTTTCCTCAGTTGTATCAGAGAGATTTACCTGTGGTTTTCTTTGATGATTTTCTTCTTACCTTGTTTCTTTGCTTTGTGAAACTTTCAACCTGCAATCTTCTTGCTTATCTATCTAGTTATTAGTGTCTACATCCTCTCCAAAGTGGAAATTTTGGGGGACTAGGACTTTGTCTTTTTAGGCCAAACTATCAACCTAGTATCACAAATCATTCAAAGTAGTGGGGGCTAGGTGGTGCATATGTTACAATGTGCAAAGACCCAGGTTCAAGCCCCTATTCCCTACCTACTCCCATTCCCTCTCAGCTTCTGCCTCTGTCCAATAAATAAACTTAAAAAAAAAAAGCAGTGAAGGAGTGCAAACCTCTAAGTTGTCTCTAGACAACTCAGTAACAGAAGGAAATGTCTTCCAGAATGACCCTAAGAAGTTTTTCTGTATCTGTTTGTTTGATCTGCATGTTAAATGACAAAGTGGAGTAAATCTTCCTATTGACTTGACTATCCATTCATCCGTATTCATCTTATTCCCCTTCTCTTCTGTGTTGAGATTCTTTTGTCAACTGCATGGTTCTCTGACTTCCCACGAGGTCTGCTCAATATAGGCACCAACAAGAAATTCAAGAGTAGCAGAAGGGGAAGGTCAGATATTCATTTTCCGTATACTCTTGGTCCACACGTACCAAGGTCATGGCTGTGATCTTTCTAGAATCAGTCTTGGGCCTCTGTGATGGCTCTTTCTCTTTAAATTATGAGAGAGTGAGGTAAAAGCAGCCTGCCTCATGCCATAATCCTTTGTTTCCTTCACTCTGCCCACATCTTTCTAAATACTTTATTCACTAAACTCTGCCCAGTGACCTCATTCAAGTGTATCATTGGTTTCCTGCATGGACCCTGATTGAAACAGAAATATTTTCTTATTCAAAATAGCACTGTACAACCTTGGTGCCGCTGGGTTGAAAAGTCATGCCAAGGGCATTTCTGAACAAGTCAATAGATGCCTGAGATGATACACTCTCCATTCCCCACCTCTAAACTCACAATGTCAGAGGCTGTTTAGTAGCTACAGGCAAAAATTCCGTTATCACCATGCCAATATCATGCCTGCAAGTGGGAAACATTTACCAATCACCTACTGTGTGCAAGATTATGCCTGCTATCAAGATTCAGTATGTTCTTATGACACCCTAAATTACACATGGAGGGCAGCACTATGAAGCATAAAGATATTCAATGTGAAAAATCAGGAAAGAATAATTTATCAGTAATACAAGTCTTGGTTTGAGAGCTCAAATGCATTCAGGTTTTTTGTTTGTTTGTTTTACAAATAAGTAAAATGAATCATTTTGAAGCATTGGCTAGGCTTTTATCTTAAAGAATGTAAAAATAGAGAAAATTATTTTAATGAAAGATACAGAAAGCAAGATATGCATTCAGACTCAGACACAGAGATAGAAATAGAGAGAGATAGGAACATTGTTCAATTCTGGCTTATTGGTGGTGCTGGGATAGAACCAGGGACCTCAGAACTTTAGGTATGGGAGTCTTTTTCATTACCACTAGGCTGTCTTCCTGACCCTAAATAAGAAATTTTAAGAAATAAGAATATATGAGGGACTGGGTTGTGGTAACTTGGTTGACCATATATGCTAAAATGTTTAAGAACCCAGTTTCAATACTCTAGTCCCCACCTGCAAAGGGAAAGCTTCAGAAGTGGTAAAGCAGTGTTGCAAGTCTTTCTCTCCCTTTTTATCTCTGCCTTCCCTCTCAACTTCTTTCTGTCTCTACCCCATGAATAATAACTATTTTTTAAAAAGAAAATAGAGTACATACACACACACACACACAGAGAGAGAATTGTTTTTCTTTTGAGAAATTGAAGTAAGCAAGGGTTAAGCTTTAAAGAGAAAAACAGTGTTAATTTCTTAGTTAAAGAAAATTGCAGTTGGCTGTTATCTTCCTTCTTCTCTCAGCATGACCAGGGCTTTCTAGTGCTGTAATCAGAGTGGCCTTGGTCAGTGGCCTTAGGATCGGCTACTTATGTGGAAGAGTTTGCTGATAGCCTAAACAAGTTGTACTCTCTGTATATACAAAAGAAAAATTAACCTGTTAAGCTTCTTGTTATGAGTTACCCAAGTTGATAAATGTATGAAAGGGAAAATGCCATTTTGCTCTGGGCCCAGTCTCCTTCCTATAGACATGAGTTCAACTGGGTCTGCCATTATAATAAACACTGCTTCCTACATTTAAGTCTCAGTGTGCACCATTTCTCTATATGAGAATCTGATAACAGAATTAGTAAAACACAGGTAAACTTATATTAAGTGAAGTTAAGTCAGAAAGAGAAGGGTGAATATGCAATGACTTCCCTCATAGACTGAAGTTGAAAAGCAAGAACAGAAGGCAAAACACAAAGCAGAACTTGGACTGGAGTTGGTGTATTGCACCAAAGTAAAAGACTTGGGTTGGGGGGGGGAGCTTATGTCCTAGAACATGATGGCAGTGGAAGACCTATAGGGGGTTGAACTGTTATGTGGAAAACTGAGAAATGTTAACATGTACAAACTATAGTATTTTACTGTTGACTGTAAATCATTAACCCCCCAATATAGAAATTTAAAATGTTATAAAGCAGAAAGTAGTTAAGATTGTCTGAGATGAAATAGTTTTGGAGTAGATAAAGTGTCTTTAGTGTATATTTGAATATGAAATATTTGCACCTTTAAGGCTTTTTTCATTTTTAATGTTTATATTTATTTGAGTGTGTGAGAAAGAGTGAAGTGATTATATATATATATATATATATATATATATAGAGAGAGAGAGAGAGAGAGAGAGAGAGAAGTACTCTGGAATACATGGTGCTAGTGTCAAATCCAATGCTTCCTACACCAAGTCCTGCGCTCTAGGACTGAGCATCTCCAACCCCACAAAGAGGATTTTTTTAATAATTAAAATAATAAATTTATGTCAATGCCCATATTCAGCAGAGAAGCAATTACGGAAGCCAGACCTTCCACCTTCTGCACCCCATAATGACCTTGGGTCCATACTCCCAGAAAGATAAAGACTAGGGACACTATCATAGGAGGGGATAGGATATGGAGTTTTGATGATGGGAATTGTACCCATCTTATTCTATGGTTTTGTCAGTGTTTCCTTTTTATAAATAAAAAAATAATAAATAAATAATAAATTTATTCTGTGGTGTACCAAACATTTTCTACTAAACCTATAAATTTTTCATCCTACTAGCCTCAAGGGGATACTGAGTGTGACTCACAAGTTAGGCATGAAAATACTAAAATATTATTGGAAATTTACAAAGTAAACCTTAGATTGAGACCTTAGCAACCAACTTAATTATTATTATTATTGTTGTTGTTGTTATTGCCACCAGGGTTATTGCTGGGGCTTGGTGCCTGCATGATGAATTTTATAGTTCCTGATTGCAAGTCTTTCCATCTCTCTCTTATTTGATAAGACAGAGAGAAATTGAGAGGGGGTAGGGAGATAGAGAGGCAGAGAAACACCTATAGCACTTCTTTAATGCTTGTGAATTTTCTGTCTGTATGTGGAAACCAGGGGCTTGAACCTGGTAGTATGTGAGCTCAGACAGCTGCACTAACACCCAGTTCACCCAACTTAATTATTTTTTACTGAAGCAATATTAGTTTACAACACTACGTAGATTTCTCACCTTAGCAACTGTACGTTTAACCTCACCCGTCACTATTGGTTAGTGTCCATTCATCAACCACCAGCACCTAATTGATTCTCTCTACTAGGATCCCTTGCTGTCTTTTAAAAATTTTTTTTATATTTATTTTATTTATTTATTCCCTTTTGTTGCCCTTGTTGTTTTATTGTTGTAGTTATTATTGTTGTTGTCGTTGTTGGATAGGACAGAGAGAAATGGAGAGAGGAGGGGAAGACAGAGAGGAGGAGAGAAAGATAGACACCTGCAGATCTGCTTCACCACCTGTGAAGCGACTCCCCTGCAGGTGGGGAGCCGGGGTTCGAACCGGGATCCTTATGCCGGTCCTTGTGCTTTGCGCCACCTGCGTTTAACCTGCTGCGCTACAGCCCGACTCCCGCTGTCTTTTTTTTTAATATTTATTTATTCCTTTTTGTTGCCCTTGTTTATTGTTGTTATTACTGCTGTCATTGTTGTTGGATAGGACAAAGAGAAATCAAGAGAGGAGGAGAAGACAGAGAAGGGAGAGAGAACGATAGACACCTGCAGACCTGCTTCACAGCCTGTGAAGCGACTCACCTGCAGGTGGGGAGCCAGGGGCTCGAACCAGATTCTTTACTCTGGTCCTTGCACTTTGTCCAATGTGCGCTTAACCCACTGTGCTACCGCCTGACTCCCTCCTTGCTTTCTTATATGGTGCTAAGGAATGATTCTAGGTCTAGCAACCTCCCTACTAAAGTTTCTTTCTACTTGTTTTTGATATTTAGAGAGAAAGAAAGGAAGAGCTAGAGGATGGACTGAGGGTCTGGGGTGGGGAGTAAGGGTAAGGAGAGAGAAATCAAAGTTTAACTTTACCAAACACAGAGCTGCTCCTAGTACAAGGAATTGTGTATGGATAAGGCATGTGTTCCACCCATCAAGCAATCTCCCAGACCTTGCCTTTCTATTATTATTATTTTTTATATATAAAAAGGAAACACTGACAAAACCATAGGATAAGAGGGGTACAACTCTACACAGTTCCCACCACCAGAACTCCCTGTCCCATACCCTCCCCTGAGAGCTTTCCTATTCTCTAACCCCTTGGGAGTGTGCACCCAGGGTGATTACAGGGTGTAGAAGGTGGAAGGTCTGGCTTCTGTAATTGCTTCTCCCCTGAACATGGGCATTGGCAGGTCGAGCCATACTCCCACAACCTTGCCTTTTTTATTTTAACAGTATTTAGTTTTGCTATGCAAAAACATTTTCTGTTTGATAGTTTTTTAAATATTTATTTATTTATTCCCTTTTGTTGCCCTTGTTTTATTGCTGTAGTTATTGTTGTCATCGTTGTTGGATAGGACAGAGAGTAATGGAGAGAAGAGGGAAAGACTGAGAGGGGGAGAGAAAGATAGACACCTGCAGACCTGCTTCACAGCTTGTGAAGTGATGCCTCTACAGTTGGGGATCTGGGGGGCTCGAACCCGGATCTTTACTCGGGTCCTTGCGCTTTACACCACATGCGTTTAACCCGCTACGCTACCACCTGACTCCCTGTTTGATAGTTTTATTTGCTTATATTCTCTCTTTTAAGTTTTGTTTTATTATTTTTAAGTAACATTTTATTCATTTATTTTTAATGAGACAGAGACCAGAGCACTGTTTAGCTCAGGTTTATGGTGGTTCTGGGGATTAAATCTATGACATCAAAGTCTCAGGCATGAAAGTCTTTTTGCAAAGCCATTATGCTATCTCCCCAGCCCGCTAAAAAATGTCCCCAATATTTTACGCAAATCTACAAGATGTCAAGAGCTTGATGCCCTAGTTTCCTTCTGTGGTTTCAAATATTATTTTCAAATCTTTCATCCTTTTTGAATAACTGCAGTATATGTATAATACTATATATCAGCATATGGTATAAAATGGTCTGGAGACCACTCTTTTTCCACTGCATGTCCTTGGCTTCTTTGTCACAATTTACTATTCTCTGTATGGGTGGGTTTATTTTCAGACTCTTATTCTTTTTTTTTTTTGCCTCCAGGTTTATCACTGGGGTGGTGCCTACACTGCAAACCCACTGCTTCTGGAGGCCATTTATTCCTATTTTTGTTGCCCTTGTTGTTATTATTATTTTTTTTATGGACAGGACAGAGAGAAATTGAGAGAGAAGGGGAAGACAGAGAGGGGGAGAGAAAGACACCTGCAGACCTGCTTCACCACATGTGAAGTGACCCCCTGCAGGTATGGAGCCAGCATCCTTAAGCCAGTCCTTGTTCTTTGTGCCATGTGCACTTAACCCACTGTGCTACCACCTGGGCCCCTTTAGACTCTCAATTCTATGTCACTAATTTGTGTGTCAGCTTTTTTAAAAAAATTTTTGTTTGCTTTAAATTTTTTATATTTATTTATTTATTTATTCCCTTTTGTTGTCCTTGTTGAACTTTAAATTTTTTTTATTTATTTCAATGAGAGAGAACGAGAGAGAGGCACATAAAATCAGAACATCTTTCATCTCTGGCTTATGGTAGTTTTGGGAATTAAACCTGAGGCCTCAGAGCGTTAACCATAAGAAAACTTTTGCATAACTTTTTGCATAAACTTTTTGTTTCCATAGACCTTGTGTGCCTGCTTCTATCCCAATACTATGCTATTTTGATTATTGTAGCTTTCCAGAATAGTATGAACTCCTATATTTTTATAAAATCAGAAGTCAATGTTAAAGTAATAAAAACAAAGTAAAGGAACATCTTGTCTTTTTCACTTTCTTTGCTGACTTTTCAAGCTAGCATATTTGAGTTAATGGTAAATTCCAATGAACATGATGAACACAGGTTAGCAGGCAGCATGAGTAATGTTTGGCTGCTTTCAGAAATGTTAAATCAAAACAAATTCTTGATATCCTAAGCCCTTTTTGACCTTGATGAGGTGCTCTGTTCTGACAAATTGGATTAGTCTTTCATCACACTATCTCATGATGTGAAAAGGCACCACTGGAATCTGCATTAATAGCCTACAGAATAGTGAATGACCGACCGACTTACTGTGCTTAAGTTTTGTGCTCAGCTTTATATTTTAGTAGGAAAAAAATCTTGGTTTTTGAAGTTGTTTTCATCTATTACAATATAACACGATAGCCATCAAAATAATGTTATTTCCAATAGTCATTTTTGGTTTTGAAATAACAAGATCACCACTGTGAAAAGTTTCTAGAATGTTACAGATAATGTATAACATCCTTTTTTCCTTTTTCACTATCTAAATTTCAGAAAGATTGCTAATGCTTTTTATCCTTCAAGTCCCCTCATCCTGGTCTTTATTTCCTTTTCTAAAACACTAACAGTGATTTTGGACCTGCTAGTCTACTATTATGTACTGCATCTCTCAGACTGCTTTGCTACATAATCAGTTACTGTATTTTATACATGACTCTGTCCTGCATTCTTTGTTTCTTGTCCAGTTGCTCATGATTGTACATGTTCATAATTTCAGTCTCATTTGGGTGCTAAAGTCTTCAAAATCTATTACTACAAATACAAGATTTTATTAAATTAGACTTTGTGTCATGAAGAATTAGCAGAGTCCTCTCTAAGTCTCTATTTGTTAACTGTATGAAATGGACTTGCAGGGACTAGATAGGGTAAGGAACTCTCTTTCATTCACACAGCCCCTTGGAATTTATTTTCTTCACAGAGTTATATCCTGATTATTTTGATCCACAGAGTTCACCTTATTCTTAAATTTCCTACAGCATTTCATTTTTAGCCTTCGGGCTTTTGTTTGTCTGTTTCAAATATGCTCATTTTCTTGTCCCAATCATAAATTCATGGAGAACAGAGACTCTCTCCCCTACCATTATATTTCTTCAAGTCTCCTTCCCTGGGCACTAGTTAAGTACTCATTAAATACTCATTGCAAGCTTTTTAATCATATTGGTGGGAGTCTCCCCATACCTTGGATTCAGCTCAAACATCATTTAATACATATCCTTTCTTAGTTAAAAAAAATTACAAACTAAGGCTTTTTAATCTGGTTACTGGCCTTTAATTATACTAACTGCCACTATTAAGTTGCATGACTGATCCAAAGAAAATATTGATGGTTAGTTATTTTCTGACTTGTGATTGATGAAATGTTACTGAGTAACATTAGGTCATAGTCTTTGTCAGAATGTGACTTGCTACTTGGCATCTACACCATCAATTAACAATACTGCTGATAACCTCTATTTTATATAACAAATAATTTGTTTTTCCATGTGAACTGGGAGGAGATCAAGAAATGACAGTTTCTTATTGCCACAAGGAAGCTGTAGAAAGAACAGCAGTTTAAATGTATTATTTATGCTTTGAAAAAAAAAATGTCTCAAAACCTTTATGTGGTGTGTGTATACTTAAACACATATAGCCATCTTGGTAGGATTTCTGATTTACCATTAACTATTAATTTATCTTATTGTTCACTTTTAATATAGGAATTTGATTCTTTACTTCATTCTTAAACTGTTGGATAAGAGTCAGCTGTCCATGGACCCATACCAAGATTCTGGAAATGTTCACATTTCTAAGCACACCAGTTGCAAACTGAGCTTATTTATTTTCCTTTTCTGAAGTGCATTTTACAGAAGCAAACCCAGTCCATAGTGCTTTTACTTTACCTGCCATAAAAGCAAAACAATTAGTTTTTTTGTCTACTAAATTCAGGTAACTTGGTGGGCTGTGCTCATAAATGTTTTTTAATCAGTAATTTATATTTTTAAAGAAATGTTGCTTTATAAACTGGTATAACAAGATAGAATTTTTTTTCGTTTTAGATAGAGGCAGAGAGAGAGAGAAAGAGAGAAGAAGAAGAAGAAGAAAAAGAAGAAGAGGAGGAGGAGGAAGATGATGAGGAGGAGAGACATCACAATACCAATGCTTCTTTCAATGTGGTGAGGGCCAGGCTCAAATCTGGGTCTGAACAAAGCAGCACACTATGCAAGTGAGCTATTTTTCAGGGCAGATCTCATTACTTCTTTTATTTATTTATTTTCCCTTTTGTTGCCCTTGCTGTTTTATTGTTGTAGTTATTATTATTTTCGTTGTTAGGACAGAGAGAAATGGAGAGAGGAGGAGAAGACAGAGAGGGGGAGAGAAAGATAGACACCTGCAGACCTGTTTCGCCGCTTTTTAAGTGACTCCCCTGCAGGTGGGGAGCCGGGGGCTCAAACCAGGATCCTTACTCTGGTCCTTGCATTTTGTGCCAAGTGTACTTAACCTGCTGAGCTACAGCCCAACTCCCAGATCGCATTACTTCTTACAGCTAAGTATTCCATCGTATATATAAACCATAATTCCTTATCCATGCATCTGTCAGTAGACACTTAGGTTGTTTCCCCCAAAAAAGTAAGAAATATGAAATGAACAAGTCAAAAATTTTAAGAAAAACTACATTTATTATCTGAATTTTAAAATTAATAAGTCAAAAATAGCTTCATTACATAATGCTCAATAATATAGGTTAGAAACAAAAGATGATTTTTATAATTCTAATTGGACTTGAATGTTTACAAAAAATAATTGTTTATCAATTATGTCTTAGATCTTTTCTCACATCAGCTCTAAAAGGAGAGACAATTTTCATAGCTAAGAACTCATGCATGGATACTTATTCCACTTCTGGACTACTTTCATTCTTTTTGTTTCAGTTAGAGAGACTGATGGAAAGGGAGAGACACCACAGTACTGGAGGGAGCCTCCTCTGCGAGCACTGTGCCACTTCCAGGTGGTCCTGGTGCACAGACCTGGTCAAGCCATTTGCCCAACCCAGTGATCAAGCTTTCAGTCCCCATATTTCGTATTTCAAATGTGACTCTAGAGGCAGAAGAGGGAAAAAATAATCCCAAAATGAAATTGACTGAATGCATGTCTTTTGAGTTTCCTTTTTGTTTTGATTTTAAGAAAACAGGTTGTCATTTCCTGACTTTTCAAAGGCACATCAGGCAGTAACACTTACTATGATCCTCCTCACAGATTCTTTAGGATGCTGGAATTAGCTTTGAGATAAGCCACTTGCATGCTAATGGTATGACATTTAGACTTTATTTCAAAATCCTAATTCCGAGAACTAAAGTAAACACTCTGGCAACCCTCCAGTGTCCTCTCTGTCCTCTCTCTCTCTCTCTCTCTCTCTCTCTCTCTGTCTCTCTCTCCTCCTTCATTTTTCTCCCTCTATGTCTATAGCTGGCTTCCTCTTCATACTTTACACTCTGCTCTCCCTCTTGTTAAGTATGTGAGAAGAACATTGAAGGTCTGTTATGCTTATAAACACAGGTTTTCAAAATAAGTCATTTAAATAGGTTTTCTGGACACTCTGAGAACTAGTTATTTTTTACAATAGGTCACAAAACAAAAATCCCAGTATACTGAAAAGTTTGTTTCTGAACACTTGAGGAATTGCTAGTAATCCACAATTAAAATGGTAATTCTCCTGATTTTTATGCTAGTGCAATTTAGGTTAGTGTTAATAACAGAAATTTCAGTATTCAAATGCTAAGAACATCGTATATTTTTAATTGGGTTTAGATTTTTTAGTGATTGTTGTTGTTGTTACTATTTTGTCACTGGGATTATCATTAGGACTTGGTTCCAGTATGACTTCACTGTTCTCCATGGCCATTCTTTTCTTTCTCCTCCCCTCTTTTATTTTTCTGAGATGTGGTATTAACTCAACAAAATTTTGAGGTAGGTAGGTAGTCAGTCTTCGAAATGCAAAGTCTCCTTAGGAAACTCAGCCCCTCCTTGTTGTGGTGGCTCTAACTTAATCAGAAATCCTAACTTGATAGCCCAGCCCTCTTGAGTTTCAGTCTTGAGTCCCTGCCAACCAAGTGAGTAATTTTGTACATCTGTGGGATGGGATTAGCAAGCCGACTGCCTACCTATTACCATTTCCACAAGATTAAATGATTTAGTAAGTATAAAGCTTGTAAGAAAAATCTGACACAGAGGAAGTACCATTATCATAGTGGTTTTGATTCAAGCTTGTCAACCAGAACTTGCTCTTGGGGCTCTGATTCCCTTCACAGAAGCATACACTGTCCATTCTCATGAGTTCCTTGTCCTCTGTTTATTTTTTGGAATTTCAGTCGGACATAATTAAAATGTTAAAATGATTAACTAGAGAATTATTCTATTTTTTAATTTCTTTATTGGAGGATTAATGGTTTACAGTCGACAGTAAAATACTATAGTTTGTACATGCATAACATTTCCCAGTTTTCTACATAACAATACAATCCCCAATAGGTCCTCCTTTGCCATCATGTTCCAGAACCTGAACCCTTCTGTGGAGTCTGAACAAACTGGATTCAAATCCCAGATGGCTACTTGGAACCTAGAAGACTTGACGCCTACTGTTTAGCCTTTTTTTTTTTTTAGCTAAGACAACTTCATCAAAAAAATGAAGATGTTAACAGAGTTGTTGAGAATCTTGTGGTTTCTGTCACAGAAGCTGAACCCCTCTAAGGGATTTGAATCTTTTTTTTTTTATACAGAGACTAGACTTGTGTAGTTGCTAGAGATGGTTAGTCATGTTACACCTGTACCTAAGTTTGTATCTTAAATAAGCAAGATAGCAGTGAAGATAGAGGGATAGGTGAAACATGGACCAACTGGAATTTGTAGAGATAGGCTGACATCTGTGAAGACAAGTGGACATTTGTCCTGACACTTGTTTCCATGCCTCACTGCCTTTAAGTCTGCAATTTGAAAGATGGTGGTGACTGGTGGGAGAAACAGGACCAGAATTCAGGGGAGCTGAAGAGACTCCAGGGTGTAGCTGAGGAAGCTGATAATTCATGCCAACAGGGTAGGACAGAAGGTGCAGGATCCCAGGAGAACCACGCCTCCTTCCTAGCATAAATATAGCTATTGTGTTCCTTCTGCCTTCCCACATTTGTAGAAATTACACTTGTGGCCAATTCCAATCCAGTTCTATGCAAAGAAGGGATGTCTCCTCACCTTGGTGTACCTGAGTGAAGCTGTTGCACTACAAAGCCCCCAAACATGTGGCAATGTGAAAACCTTCTCATTGACATCTTAGATGTGCCTAAAATTATAGCTGCTTTGTGCTGTTGTAGCATCTCTTGCAGTTGAATTTTGAGTCTGGATCGACAGGACTGAAAGGTGGAAGGACATACACTTATCCAAAAAAAAAAAATCTTGCTTTCCTCTGAGCTGCCATTTGGGGGTTGGAAGTTAAGTCAGGAAAATGTTTCATTGTTTTTCACTGACCTGCTATCCTCCCAGTATGTGTTCCTTCTGCCCTCCCAGCTACAGTGATATCTCCATATGGGATTGAGTTTATGGAAGCATAGAGTAGAATCTAGCTAGGCCTCATTTCCACAGATACCCACAGGGTATATTCTCTTTGTACCTGCCACTGCAGCCTGAGTCTATGGAGTGTAATGCCTAGCACCAGCATAGTCAGGACCTGTTTGGTAATTAGTGTATTCTGATTTTCCTGAAGCTGTCCATGTTTTTAAACCTCAGTTCCAGGCAAACCTGACCAACTGGTCACCCCAGAGTTTGATGTCCCACTCCCTTCTCACTCTGCTCTTACTCAACTTTTTTGGTTAGTGATTCATATATTCAGAACTATTCCTTCTTGATCTAACTAAGTTAACCAAAATTGAGCTGTCTTCCCTGAACTCTCTATTTCTAAAGAGTATAGTAACAACTATTCTGTCTCTATGCATTTAATTTTCAGTCACCTCCTCCTTAGAACAGCCAACAGCTTCTAAATTCATTTAATTCTACATAGAAGCAGAGGAAAATAAAGAGGACAGGTTACTCTCTCCAGTCCTGAGAATTCCAAGGAATTGAAAGTGTCCCCAAACTGTGAGAAGAAAGGTAAGCAATACACTTTTCTAACGATCTTCTCTCTTTGGTTTTAGCTTCAGCTGGGAAACAAGAGGGCAATAGGGAAAGGATCATTTGACCACTTCATTCTTTTTTATTTATTTATTTACTTATTTATTTATTTTTAAATTTTATTTATTTATTTTTCTTTTTTATTTAAGAAAGTATTAATTAACAAAACCATAGGGTAGGAGGGGTACAACACACAATTCCCACCGCCCAATCTCCATTTCCCACCCCCTCCCCTGATAGCTTTCCCATTCTCTATCCCTCTGGGAGCATGGACCCAGGGTCATTGTGGGCTGCAGAAGGTGGAAGGTCTGGCTTCTGTAATTGCTTCCCTGCTGAACATGGGCGTTGACTGGTCAGTCCATACTCCCAGTCTGCCTCTCTCTTTCCCTAGTAGGGTGGGTCTCTGGGGAAGCGGAACTCCAGGACACATTGGTGGGGTCTTCTGTCCAGGGAAGCCTGGCTGGCATCCTGATGACATCTGGAACCTGGTGACTGAAAAGAGAGTTAACATACAAAGCAAAACAAATTGTTGAGCAATCATGGACCCAAAGCTTGGAATAGTGGAGAGGAAATGTTAGGGGAGTACTCGCTGCAAACTCTAGTGTACTTCTGCTTTCAGGTATATATTTTGCAGTAGTTTATGGATACGTGTGAACATAAGCTCTCTCTCACAGAAACTGGTGTATATCTAGGTTGTGGGACTTTGTTAGAAAGTGAACCACCTGAGATGAAATTAGAGTGTACTATAAAAGGAAAGGTCTCACCCGAGTAATGAAGCTGAAGGGTTGTCATTCCACAAGTGAAGTCTCTGGACATAGTCTGAGCTAAAGCATGTTGAGGTGGCCATCGTTGCATTGATTAGGTTGTGATCGGTAGATGCAATATTATTTTATATGGATTGGGAGAGGCATACAGGAAAGTGTGCCCTATCCAAGGGTTCCAGGACTGGGGGAAGTAGAGGCTCTATAGTGGAGATGTGAGGTTCCTGAGGTCTTAGGGTTCAAAAAGACAATCGATAGTTAATTTTATCATCACATTAATTGGTAATTGGGTTAACTTTGAAAGGTCCTTTTGTTATGGTTTGCTGTACAGTACCCAGTATCTTGTATATAGCTGTGCTATTGGTTGCTTCTGAACTGCTTGGTCTAGGCTTTTGAGAGAATCCGCCTATCAAATACACAGCCTATATATTAAAAAGATTCAGTCTGTGTTTTAAAAAACTTCGAGACATACAATTAATTTTCCCCCTCTCATATTAATTAACTAGTGATTTATATGACTACATTTTACTAGGAGTGTACATAAACACCATTCCCACCACCAAAAGACTGTGACCCATCCCTCCCACCCACTCCCACCCCCCACTGGCCCAGAAAGCTGCATGTCTACCCCTCACCACAGGGCTTTTATTTTGGTGCCCTACTTACAATTTGGTCAGGTCCTGCTTTAGTTTCCCTTTCAGATCTTCTTACTCAACTTCTGTTGATGACTGGGATCATCCCATACTCATCTTTATCTTTCTGACTTAGCTCACTTAACATAATTCCTTCTAGCTCTGTCCAAGATGGGTCAGAGAAGGTGGGTTCATTGTTCTTGATAGCTGCATAGTATTCCATTGTGTATATATACCACAGCTTCCTCAGCCACTCATCTGTTGTTGGGCTTCCAGGTTTTAGCTATTACAAATTGAAAAGCTTCTTCACATCCAAAGAAACTATTAAACAAACAAAGAGACCCCTCACAGAATGGGAGAAGATCTTCACATGCCATACATCAGACAAGAAACTAATCATCAAAATATATAAAGAGCTCAGCAAACTTAGCACCAAAAAAGCAAATGACCCCATCCAAAAATGGGCAGAGGATATGAACAAAACATTCAACTCAGAGGAGATCCAAAAGGATAACAAACATATGAAAAACTGCTCTAGGTCACTGATTGTCAGAAAAATGCAAATTAAGACAACATTGATATACCACCTCACTCCTGTAAAAATGGCATATATCTAAAAGGACAGCAGCAACAAATGCTGCAGAGGTTGTGGGGACAGAGGAACCCTTTTACATTGCTAGTCGGAATGTAAATTGGTCCAGCCTTTGTGGAGAGCAGTCTGGAAAACTCTCACAAGACTAAACATGGACTTTCCATATGATCCTAATTCCTCTCCTGGGCTTATACCCCAAGGACTCCAAAACACCCAACCAAAAAGAGGTGTGTACTCCTATGTTCATAGCAGCACAATTCATAATAGCTAAGACCACTTCATTCTTTTCAATCTCTCTTTATCAACTACTTCTTACAATTGTGTTGTATCCCGAGTTTTCCCTACCTGTGGCTTCTGGTAAACCTTTGCTAAATCCTTCAGTCACTTTTGATATGAAATTGGAGAATTAGACAAAAGAATTTTTCTAAGTATTGAAAGAATATCACCTCAGGGGTACAGGAATGTCAGTTTTGAATCTGCTTTCTTTGTCTTAGATGATAAACTATGTCATCTAAAATAAGGCTCAAGCTAATATGGCCTGTAATCATATAGGACCCCTTTCCTTTTTCTTCTTCCAAATTCATGACATGTATCACACCATATTTTAAAATTTTCCCTCTAACATTAGCTGAAGTGCTTTCTTCTATGTCCAAACACACTTGGTCCTCTCATTTGCCTTCCAGAACTCAATTATTTTGTGTTACTTTACTATTGCTATTATTAAATCACCCCCACACTTTGTCACTTAAAATAACAAACATGTATTATCTCATAGTTTCTGTGATTGAATAACTGGGTGTGATCCAGCTGGGTCCTCTTTTTCAAGTTCCTGTACAAGGATGTCATTGAGGTGCTTGTGAGGGCTGGGTCTCATCTGGAGACTCTGATGGGGAAGGATATTTTTCTGGGACACTGAGAGCTGGTTGCCAGAGTCAGTTTCCCTACAGCTCTTAGAGAAAGATATTCAGTTCATTGCTGACTATTGGGAAGAATTTCTTCTCAGATCCTTGGAATTTGAGTATTTCAAAAATGGCAACTTGCTTTAAGAAGGCAAGGGACAGGGAGACAGAGAATCTACTGGCAAAATCTATGTAACCTTTTTTTGTAAGTGACAACTCATCACATTTGCCACATGCTATTGCTTAGAAGCAATTCAATAGGACACTCAACACTTAAGAGAACATTATCAGTACATGATCCTTCTTTCTACCATATTATCACATTATCCAGGTTTATTATACCACGTTAGTCAACAAGCAGGCATATTTCAGATGACCTCATTTTAAAACAGAATTTATGGTTTTATAAATCCTCCAGTTATCAACCAATTATCATGTGCAGTTTGTAGTTTGCATCTTTTTTTATATCTTGTCTAAGAAATTTTAGCCTATGGTGTCAGGAAGTGGTACACCCAGAAAAACACATATGTTACTAAGCCCAGGGGTCAAATTCAATCCCTGTTCCCAACTGTAGAGGGGAAGCTTCTTCAGTGGTGAAGCAGTGTTGCAGCTATCTCTTTTCCTTTCCCTCTCCATCTTTCTGTCTCTCTCAGTAAAGGATCAGCCCCCCAAAAAAAGAAAGAAAGAAAGAAAGAAAGAAAGAAAGAAAGAAAGGAAAAATGAGGAGGAGGAGAAGGAGGAGAAGAAAGGGAGGCGGTAGAAGAGGAGGAGAAAAAAATGCCTAACAGGATTGGTGGAATTAGTGTGCAGGCATTGAACCTCACCAACCCCCCCCACAAAAATAATTGATAAATGAATTAAATTTTAGCCTACATCAAAATGAGATGATGTTCTTATATTATTTTTCTAGAGTTTTATTATATTTTATGTTAAAAGATATATCTTTGACATTTAGAATACCATGTATACCTGTCATAT
Source organism: Erinaceus europaeus (assembly GCF_950295315.1). Lineage (NCBI taxonomy): Eukaryota > Metazoa > Chordata > Mammalia > Eulipotyphla > Erinaceidae > Erinaceus > Erinaceus europaeus. Next base: position 94,629,189 of record NC_080166.1, read on the forward strand.
TTTTTCATACTGTTATCAAACTTCCTGCATGCCCTAGTAAAAATACCACCTTTCTACTTTACTCTAATGCAAAGACTGCTGTGAAAAAGTCTACTATGTTTATGTCATAAGTCATGCCACTGTATATGTGTAGGTTAATTCTTTTTTATTGTATTGGCAACATAAAACTATGGATAAAAGATAAATATACAAAAGTTATTTATTTTTTCCCTCTAAGCAAACTTAAAAAAAAACTTATCTACTTGAGAGAAAGCATAGAAATCTCCAGGTTATACACTGGGTCTTGGAAACTTAGTATATACCCATGCCCAGAGGAATGATTTGCGTTTTATCTTTCCCTCTCCCTCTGAGCATCTCTTAGGGCTTAATCTAAGTCTTTTATTTACATATACAAACTTATAGTAAACAATTTACCACTGAAAGAAATATAATGGATGTAATCTTTGTGCATATATATTAATAGATTAATATATCCTACCCTTGTATTATTTAGGATTTCTCTTGAGGGTACGAAAAAGTAGAATAAAAAAAACTATAGAAACTGTCTCATTAGAGCAAATATTTAGCAGATTGAGTAGAGAACAAAACCACAGAAGAAACAAATTGATTTTTCTGTTTTTAAGTATGGCTTGTCCGATCAATTTCTTATCAAGGATTGACTTCCAGAGACATGGCTATGGAGTAGCAAGCAGCAGCTGAGTTTTGCTTTCCCCTATCAACTAGGAAAAGCATCAATAATCACCAAAAAATTCAACAATTTATGACTGAGATCTGTTCAAAAAACTCACCAAGCCACAGGTGAGTACAAATAAATGTGGTTCATTGACCAAAGGGGCTGAGGAAGAGATTCCTTGGACTAAAAGACTGTACTCAGGAATAGCTAGCACCAGTCTGAGAGTTTGCCAGCTGAGAAACACTGCTTCCAGGTCTGAGTTTTAGCAACAAAAATACTATTTAAAAAAATGAAAAAAATCACCTAAAATTGACCAATTTACAACAGTGGGTTCTGAAGTCTCCATTGCTATTGCTCCTCAGAGGCTGGAACAGCAGCTGGGAATCCCTATATTGATATCATGGGCACAGCACTGACCTGGTGACTCAGGATTAAATCTACCCTCCTGGTGATCCAGAGGTGTGGCCGTGAGTAGGAGCCTTTTCACATTGCTCTCTTGATAGACTGGGAAGAACAGTGAAGAATCATTTGAAAACTCAACAGAGTGCAAATGGGGATTCTTTGGGGACTCAATAGGCCATGGGGCATTTCTTGGCTCTGGCCCCCTATAGAGAGGTGGATTGGGCCTGGGATTTGGATCCTCAGACTTGGGAGTCTCTTTGCATACCATTGTGCTATCTATCCTCCCTTTTTTATCTCTTGGTCACCAGTGAGTTATTAAGCTAAAAAAAAAAAAATCTACTTATTGTTAAAAACCCTCTGGTTGGCTCAGGCTAACATAGCCAGCAAGGAAGATAAATCACAGACAAATCACTGTCAAAAATAACAAGGGTTTAATAGCCACTATGCTTCTCCTCAGAGGTTGATATAAAACAAAAACAACTTAATTTTTTTTCTTTATTTATAAAAAGGAAACATTGACTAAATGATACGATAAGAGGGGTATAACTTCACACAATTCCCACTACCAGAGCTCTGTATCCCATCCCCTCCCCTGATAGCTTTCTTATTCTTTAACCCTCTCTGAATATGGACCCAACGTCCTTGTGGGATGCAGAAGGTTGAAGGTCTGGCTTGTGGAACTGCTTCCCTGCTGAACATGGGCGTTGACAGGTCGATCCATGCTCCCAGCCTGTCTCTCTCTTTCCCTAGTGGGGAAGGGTTCTGGGGAATCAAAGCTCCAGGACACATTGTTGGTGTTGTCTGTCCAGGGACCTCTGGTCAGCATCCTGGAACATCTGGAACCTGGTGGCTGAAAAGAGAGTTAACATACAAAGCCAAACAAATTGTTGACTAATCATGGACCTAAAGGCTGGAATAGTACAGGTAAAGAGTGGGGTGGGGGGGGGTGTCCCTCTGTTTTGTAGATAGCTAGTAGGCATATTTTAATTATATTCCAAAAGGCCTGTTGCTATACTAGTGTTATTTTGTTTTGTTTTGTTTTGTTTTGCCTGAGCCTGAAATCTGATATGCAGGTGGATCCTAATTATTATCTGGGGAGATGATGCCATGACTGGCAGAAGGACCAGAAGGCTGGATCAGGGAAGAGAGTAGCTCCCAAATATGGGAATACTGTATAAATATTGTTGATTGTAAACCCCATTGATTTGATGTGATCTGGGGCCCATATACAGCTTAGGAGCCTATGTGGCCTCTGCATCCCTGTAGATCTGAACTCACATTCTGTGGTCATTAAGTAGCAACATTCCAAGCTGCCCCAATATCAGGACCCATCTTCTTCAGGAGTAGCATAGAGTATATTGTCCAGCCTCCCTTCGGAGGATGGAACATTCTCTACCATTGTTGATCAAAGTTGAGGGCAAAGTCCTATGGGGGCCCACAAAGGGGTTTATTGTGTTGTTCCTGATACAGATGACCAGTAACAATGGAGAGAGGGGTTTATTCAAGGTCTAGGCCCATCATGTCTGTTTGGGAATCTCAGGACTCCCCGAATAGGGCCCCAGCTGATGGGGTGGCCTGATAGTGACTAAAGAGTCATTGTTAAAGTATGCCAGTCTCTTGTCCTTATTCAGCTTTTGCAGCAAAAACAACTTTTAGCATTTGCAACAGAGAACTCTTAAATACCTTACTTAGACAAAGTCAATCCAAGCAAGTGATCAGTGGATTGAAAAGATGGTTGAAGCTGTACTCAGCATAAGAAGGTACTGTCTTCCTGTTCTGAAAATCCATTTCTGTCTTCAATTAGATCATGAGACCCTACCTCCCATCTTCCAAAAGCAGCTGTGTCAATATTAGACTAACAGCTCCACCTATTCCTGAATCACACCAAAGGCCAAAGGTAACCAGCTTCAGGGGTCCAGGAAACAATCAACCAGAAATCATCTCACACTATATATAAATAGCAACACCCAGGAAATTTGTGTAAATATCATAACACACCAAATATAATGGTCAAACCATTTTATTATCAAAGTGACACATAGTCAATGTATGAACTCAAAACTAGATATAATTAATCCAGTCATTTTTAAGAAATAATATTTGATAATTTCAGGTATGCAAACTGAATTAAAGCTACTTTCTATAAAAGGACTAAAATGAAAAGTTGTTCAGTAGCATTAAGCATTAAGTAGAGTCTATCTTTCAATTTCCCCTTTATTTCTTCTTTAATTTCTTCTTTTTTTTTTACTCTTTTGCAAAGTATCTTAGAAACATATATCTGAAGAAAGATAACTAAGTTAAGTATAACCCTCAGATCTTGATATACTATCATCATGAGTCTAAGAAAGTCATTTTCTTGCTTTATTTTGCTATTATTTCACTCTCCACTCTACAATTTGATGTTACTTTTGTCTCCCTGCTAACGTTCTACAATTTCTTTGCTTCCATAGCCACCTATTGAACTCTTTTTTTTTAATTAATTAATTAATTAATTTGCTCCAGCATTATAGCTGTAACTCAGTGCCCACAGGTAAAATCCACCACTCCTGGCAACAGATTTTACCATTTTATTTTTTCCTTTGTTTGATAAGACTGAGAGGGAAGGAGGAAATAGACACCATCAGCATTGCTTCAACATTTGTGAAGCTTCCCCCCACACACAGGTGATGACTGGAGACTTAAACCAGGGTCCTTGTACATGGTAATATATGTATTCAACAGGTACACCACAACCTTGCTCCTGTAGTCACCTATTTTAATGTATTTTACATATATTCTTGAAGTGCGCATTATTATTTCATCAATATACTCATTTTTAATTTATGGAAATAGCATTATGCCTAAGGTTTGCTTCTTACTACTTAATAAATATGGATTTCCATTCATTACATATAAGAGAGTTTCACCTGAGAGAGAAAGCGATGAAAAGCCAGAGCATCACTAGTAGTAACAGTACTGGTGACAGCCATCTTCCCAGTCACAACTTTTTATTTTAAATATAGCTTTATGGTTCTTGATTTAGCTGTGTATGCTCATGTAAACATGCTTTCGATCAATGGCCATTTCTATCATACTTTTAATTTTTCCCCCTAGGGTTGGACACTTAGGTCTCCCACAATTCTTTGGCCCCCATAACAGATCTAAACAGAGCTTCTTGCATTAGCCTGTGGGAAAGACTACCAAAGAGCACTGCTGGATCAGACATGTTCGTTACCCTTGATGAATTGCTGCTAGATAACTGGATTTATTGGTGGGCTGGAGAAATAGCACATAATGCTTATGTGAAAGACTTTCATGCCATGGTCCATGAGGTTCCAAGAATGAGGTTCCTCAAGAATGAACCCTCAAGAGTGAGGTTCCAAGTTCTATGTCTGACAACAGATATACCAGATTGAAGTCTAGTTCTCTTTCTCTCTTTTCCTATCTCTCTCATTAACAAACAAAGCCTTACTGAATAAGAAAAAAAAAAGAGACCTTCATGCCTGAGGCTTGGGGTCCTAAATTCAATCCCCCAAAGCACCATTAGCTAGAGCCAAACATGTGCTTTGATTAAAATAATAATAATAATAATTTACATTTTGACTTTATTTTTTTTCTTTTGTCAAAGTTCTCATTATGTTGGAAATCTGGCTCTGTGCCAACACTTAGTAGTACACTGAACTTTATAATTATGTGAAACATGAAAATTAATCCCATGGTTGGGGTGATTTTATGTGAAATGTTTTTAGGTTATTATATTGAAAAATAATTTTTCAGAAATGATGATGTTTGTAGTATTAGCTTCATTCATATTACTGATACAGATAGGATTTTAGGGAAATATTTTGAATGAATTATAGTTTATATCATTTAATCAAGGTATTATATGTTGTATAGTGACTTATGGAATTATAAAATATTATTATGTACATTTGCATTACAGATGCCCTGACATAAATTGACTTTCCCAGAGAAAATAGTGAAATGTGTCATTTATTATATATAGTCAAGTATAAGATAAATACTTCTTAATTATTTTAGTATAATTCCTGTATAGCAGTTATTATTTATCTCATTTTATATGAAAGAAATTTAAACTCAAAAAGGTTCAGTCATTTCCCTCTGGTTAAGGTTAAGACAGAACATCTGATACTTGAAGGAGCTAGGATTCAATTCAAGGTATTCTTTACAGGTTCAGTGTCTTTACTGTAGAATAAAATGAGGGCAAGGAGGATAACATGAAGATAGTTTGTTGTAGTCATTAAGAATAGTGCCTTTGAAAATATGTGTCTAAGTATGAATCACAGTTTGGCCACCTAATAAATCCTAAATTGAGAGAATAACTCAAAAGCTATTAGCAACATGTAAATATACTATACAATATTATTAACTGTAGTCAACAAACTATACACTACATCTATTATATTTATTTCTTGCCACCAGATTTATTGCTAGGGCTCTATGCTTGCAAGTTTCCTCCAATCCAGGAGGTCTCTCATTCTCTCTTTAAATAAAGGAAGAGTGGGAAATAAAAGTACAGAGGAAGAGAAAGAGACAGAGAGAAAAGGATAGCTACCACAGCACTGTTCCATTGCTCATGAAACATTGTTCCTGTAGGTACAGGCGCTTCAGTGTGATGATGGGGTTGGAATTGGTCCTTAGTGCATCATAAAGTGTGCCTTGTACTGGGTGAACTACCATGGGTTTATTTGTTCTGTTTATTGTATCTTGATCCCTTTCGCCTACTACTCAGATTGAACCCCAAACCTCCATGTCTGGGAAAAATCAACCTACTTTTTTTTATCCATGAGATGTTTTTATTTGTTTTTGATTTTAGATTCTATAGATTGATGAGATCATAGGCTGCTTGCCTTTGCCTTCTCAGATTCTTAGTCAACAAAGCAAGTTTGTTGATTATAAACACAAATAACTAGTGCCAGTGAAATAGCTCATTTGGATAGTGTGCTTCTTTGTCATGTGCATGACCCTTTGAACCTGACTCTCACTACAATGAAGGAAGCTTCAATATTGTGGCCACATTCTCTCTGCTTCTCTCTCTCTCTCCATATATATATATATATATATATATATATATATTTATATATATATATAAATAAACATATATATAAACATATATATATGTTTCAAATAATTATCTACAGTGGTATAGAGAATATTACATAAGATCAATAAACACTAAAATTTTCAGTTTCATTGATGAAAAAAATAAGTACCAGTTAAAATAACATGAAGAGATGTTCTTCTCTTTGGGAGTTTATTTAGTATCATGGGACACATATGCACTTCTCTCTATATATAATTGGATAAAATATTTTTGAGAGTGCAGTGAGGAAAACAGTTATAATAAAAACCATGTATCCATTTCAAAGCTATATTTTAAAACACATTCAATCCGACAACACCCAGTGAGTGAGGTGTGATCATTATTACCAGTTTATAGAAGACAAAAAAATAAATCAGGAATAGATTAACCTGGTCAAGACTATAGATGTAGTTGGTGATACTGGGATCTGCTTTCCAATAATAACAATGTAAACTAATTACAATTTGATGTCCTCAACTAAATCAGTGCAACCAGTGCCACTATGTTGCATGTTGATACCACTAGCTTTTTGCTTCAGACTGTATCCAGAGATGTCACGCCTGAGATATCAGCCTTCAAGCTCCAATACCTGGTGAGACCCTTTCTAACACATGGCACTACCTAGTTCCATTTCAAACTCTCCAACAAAGTTAAAGGCCATAGATATAGACTAGGGCCTAGGGGACTGGGTAAGTGTATATATGCATCTATAAGTTAGGAGCAACAATATTCCTCACAAAGTGCCTAATAGTCTTCTGTGGTAAGTTATGCTTGGTGATCAAGTAGAAAGGCCTAAAGAAAGCGCTATTCTCAACTGTTTTACTCCTACTTTATGGTTCCTGTTTATTTAAACATTTTGGCCTGCTTTTTTTTTTTTTTCTTTTTTGGTACTGCCTTTCAGTCACCAAGTTGCAAATGCTACTTTGATTCCATCCTGACTTCCATAGGCAGAAGACTAATGTGCCCACTAATGTGCCCTGAGATCCCACCTCTCTCCAGAACTCTATCCAACTAGGGAAAGATAGAAACAGGCTGAAGGTATGAATCAATCTGCCAATGTCCATGTCCAGTGGAGAAGCAATCACAGAAGCCAGACCTTCCACCTTCTGCAACCCATAAATAATTTTGGTCTATATTTCCAGAGGAAGGAAAATGTTAGGGGAAGATGAGCAAAGGTCTTTGAACTCTAGTTCCATCAAAGAAAAGCAAAAAAAAAAAAAAAAAAAAGGAAGGATATTCTGAAGTAGTAACAGGTGGAAGTGTGATTAGAAAGTAAGAGAAGACCATGAGGGGGGAATATATATATTGAATATATATATTCAACAGATATCTTTGACTTTGGGAGCTCTGGTGGTGGTGATGGTGTGTAATTTGTAATTATACCCCTGTCATATCACAATTTTGTTTTGTTTTGTTTTTATCATTATTTTACTTTTTCCTCCAGGGTAATCACTGGGGGCTAAGTGCCAGCACTACAAGTACACTGCTCCTGGTGGTCATTTTCCTCCATTTTATTTGATAGGACAGAGAGAGGGGAAGACAGAGAGGGTGAGAGAAAAGTAGACACCTGCAGACCTGTTTCACTGCTTGTGAAGCATACCCCCTGCAGGTAGGGAGCCTGGGGCTTGAAGCCAGATTCTTGTGCAGGTCCTTGCACTTAGTACTATGTGTGATTAACCAGGTGTACCACTGCCTGACCCCCCTCATTTCATACTTTTCTAAAACAATATTAAAATATTAAATCATTAATTAAAATATAATTGGGTACTTAGAATGTAAACTGGATTCAAATATTCTACTGTAGAATATGATCATTTTGTACTACAAATATAAATGACCATTATGGGAGGGGGTGGGTTATGGGGATTGGGTGGTGGGAATTGTGTGGAGTTGTACCCCTCCTACCTTATGCTTTTGTTCACTAATCCTTTCTTAAATAAAAAATTAAAAAAAAACATTTAAAATATACTATGGTCATTTAATGTTAATTGCTATTTATTTTAGGTAATATTTATTATATTCCTGGAATTAGGAGGATAATGATGCCAATTATTTCATGTTACTATTGAGATTATGCTGAGATTAAATTATTCATACCCAGCAGTCTAGGTTACTGTGCATTGGCAGTGTTCTGAACTTGCATGCCTTAAGTGCCATGTCTGATCTCTGGCAGCACATATGACAGAGTGACAACTCTCTATATCTACCTCATAAAATAAAGTAAGTCAAAATAAAACAAAAAACCCTATACCCAAGCATTTGGTATGGTAGAACAGAGAATAGCAGAAATGATATTCATAAGAAAACTGAAACTCTTCTTGTTTGCAATTTATATTATAAGCATCTAGTGCATTATTAGTAAATCAGATTAACTACTTATGAGGGAGTTTTTTTTTTTTTTTCATTTTTATGGGTGAAAAAACGGCAATCAAGTGGTTTTAAAGACCCAAAAGAATGTTACTAATGATAAATATGAGTAGAGATATTGCTCCAATTTTTTAAAATTATAATAGTAATTTTAGGTTCTTGATTCCACACCGTATAAATAGCACACTGAAAAAATGATGTTTGACAACCCTGGTTTGAATCTAGTGAAGGGCAAACTTCAGTGTTGTGTTGTCTTTCCCTTTCACCCTCTGTCTGATTTCTCTTTCTACCTGAAAAAGATGGCAAAGAGTCATGAAGGCCTGGTGTTGACAGAATAAAAAAGAAGATTAATTTTGAAAATACAGATAAATGTATTCCACAGGAACAGTTTTTGCCTGAAGTAACTGGATGACTTTGCTTCAGCTGCCAGAGTAATCTTATATAGTTACAGTTTACATTTACAGCACTCTGGAAAAAACATATATGATTATAGACCATAATTCTAATTCATAAGAAAATATGAATGAGACTTCAAGTTTTTATAACACTAGATTGAATAACATTATATTTAAAGCACAAGATCACACTACATGAACACATGTGAAATAAAATTATTTCTTTATTTTTCTTTATTTTTCCCAAGGTTTCTAGCATTACAATTTTTTTTACTTAAAACCACTCATTAAAGAAAAATTTTAAAAAATCACCATTGAATATGTTTAAAGTATTATCTAAGCACAGGGTGGGAAAAATGATCTTGTTCTCCTTTTCACTGCTGCAGTCATCATGTCTGAGTCTCCAGCTATAGTATTTCAGTATTAGGTCTGCTAGTATTTGACTTAACAATCAGTAACTCTCAGATTCCCTATTCATCCTTAGAAGTAGGTATGACTCAGAGCTGGGTTGGAACTCTGCCTCTTCTCACTGGAAACACCCAAAGGTATACCCCAGTTTTCATTACTGCTCTAGGGATTGGCTTAAAGAAAATAACAAGTCAGTTGTTATCTGTCTTCATAAACATATGACCCTTGAAAGTAGGTTGAAGCGAGCAGTAGTTTCTAAACTGAAAAAATCCAGCCATATTAAATACTTGGAGATATTTGCTATATAATATTTAGAGTATGGTTATTGGCTTAGAAATGAACTAAATGTACTCACTGTCATTCGTTTCTCAACTGCTAGGGGTATTCTGGAGACCAATCTGAATGAAGGCTGGCAGGCATGACCTTGGTATAGCAGGGCCAATAGAAGTTGGCCCTGCCCCCCAAAAGGCAGATGATAGCTAGTCTATTAGGTCTTCCATCAGTGTTGCTATTCAGTATTCAACTGTTACTAACTGGAGTTTCTTAAAATATAGAAAATGATGGCCCCTGAGAAGACAAGCTTTTGTCCAAGCTAATGATGCAAAGGGCTAGTCTGTCTTTGCCAAAGACATTTAAATGTATTTCCACCTATTTTGCCGATTGTGGTTATTTGAGGCTTACTTAAGTGCTTTCTTTGCTTACTTGAGTTAATTACCTCAGCCTAATTAAGTACTATGGTCCTACCTCACCTAAACTTTCCAAATATAGTGTAATTTTCCTTTTTTTTTTTTTCCAAGAGGCCCATGTCTTTATTTATTCTTGCTTGAGCCTGACAGCTAACATGTAGGTGGGCTAAAGGTATTGTGTGAGAAGATGGTGTCAGAGTTGGGAATGAGTCTAGAAAGCTGGATCAGGGAAGAGTATAGCTCCCCAAAATGGGAAAAGTATATAAATGCCAGTAATTGTAAACTCCATTGATCTGATCTGGGGCACATAATCAGCACAGGATCTTGTATAACCTCTGTATTCCTATAGGTCTGAGCTCACAGTCTATGGTCGTAGCTAGGAATATTCTAGGCTCCATTCATTACAGGACCCATCTTGCTTGAGTGGCAGAGTATGTTAACCCAGTCTCCCTTTAGAGAGTGGGGCAGTCCCTACCATTGTTGTTCCACACTGAGGGCAAGGTCCTGTAGACCCACAGGAGTGTCTACTATGTTGTTCCTGATGGAGATGACCAGAGGTGGGATGCCATCAGTTTTTTATGTCACTGTTTTCTGATAGAAAGAGTGAATGAGGTTCACTTAGGTATATCTGTTTCTTTAGTGTTCAATTGTGATGCTTTGAGCCTGCTCCTTAACTCTTTTGAAAATGCTCAAGGTTGTGCTTTCTCCTGTAAATGACTTTTCTAAGCTCCCTTCTGGCCTACTTTTGTACTTGGTGTCACTTTACATGTTCTCAGTTTTGAATGTGTCATTCTTTGCCGAGAAAGTTTTTCATTTCTTTCTTATTTTTAACAATCAAAACCTTATATCTCCTGGATTTACTCATACTATCACCTGCTCACATACTTCTAGTGTGGGGGGAAAAAATCTAGGTGGAACAAGGACAAACTATGATCATTGTTTTTTTAATTATTTATTTTAAATTTTTAATATTTATTTATTTATTTTCCCTTTTGCTGCCCTTGTTTTTCATTGTTGTAGTTATTATTGTTGTCATCGCTGTTGGATAGGACAGAGAAAATGGAGAGAGGAGGGGAAGACAGAGAAGGCAAGAGAAAGGTAGACATCTGCAGACCTGCTTCACCACCTGTGAAGGGACTCCCCTGCAGGTGGGGAGCTAGGGCTCAAACCAGGATCCTTATGCCGGTCCTTGTGCTTTGCGCCATGTGCGCTTAATCCTCTGCGCTAAAGCCCGACTCCCTGTATTATTTATTTAATTTTCCTCTTTACGTAAACTCCAAGTCTCATTTTTCCTAACCCATCATTAGAACAGGTTTCTCCTTATCTATTTTCAATGTTCTTACTGCCACTATGTTTATTATGAAACAATAAATATCAACTTACAAAGTTTTAAGCCATAAGTCTTTTTTTAAATAGTTAATTATAGTCAGAACAAATTTCTCTCAGCCAGAATTGTTAGGATAAGTACTATAAAATGCCAGATCTATGCAGTTCACAAGAATGTGTTCACACTGTTAATTTTAAATGATTTCTCACATGGGGACACATTGTTGTTTTATTATTCACCCAGAGGAAGCTCCAAATGGGAGGACAAAATATGAAGCATTTGGAGCAAAAAATTACTCTAGCATACATTTACATGTACAAAATGTGAACTATGAAACACAACAGCTTATTTTAAAACAGGTTTACAAAGCCTATCAAATATCTGCCAGCCATTTCAGGATCTTCATTTGTCATTGTCCTACTGTAACACAATCTCATTTTTCAAACAGATAGATGGCTCAGAAGGTTTTATTGGCCTGTTATTAATTTTTACTAATCAGTGATCTTCAAGGATTTAATATACAGTACTTGGAGCCTTTTCATTTGTCTCAACTGATAGCTGTGGGCACTATACAGAAACGCACAGCTTTCTGGAACTAGCCTTCTTCTGCAGTAAGTTTTGGAAGCCCTACCTAAGCACATGGAAGAACCTTCCAGATAAGGGCAGTAAGTAGTGAGAGGCCTGCTTTGCCTTCTGAGAGTGGGGAGACAGTGAAGGAAGCAGAGGAGAAAGGGCTTCTTGCCTGTTTGCAGGGCCTAGCTTCCTACACATTTTGCAGTCTCAAGGACCGGAGGTGGTTTGCCTCTAAACTGTATGCTCAAAGTAGCAGGAAGGAGCCAATGAGATTAATTAATTTCATTTTGCCGCCAAGGTTATCAGTGGGGCTTGGTACCTTCATGATTCCGCTGCTCCTGGTGGCTTTCACTTTTTTGTTTGTTTCTTTGCTTGTTTATTTATTTAACAGATGAAAAGGGAGCTGGAGAAAGAGAGGAGAGAGACACCTTCAACCTCTGGTGAAGCTTCTTCCTATAGGTATGTACCTGAGGCTTGAACCCTGGTCCTTTTGCATGGTAATGTGTGCTCTCCACCTATTGGCTCCGCAGTCTGTTATTTCAGAACTTAAAAATATTAACGAACAAGTGAGCGAACAAGAGAGAAATCTAAAGCACCAAGCTGGCACATGTGATGCCAAGATTGGTCCCTGTACCCATCACCTCATTCATGCTCATAGATCTGAAGCTCTAACTATTGGGCTACCTTCCTGGCCACTTCACAACTTGCTTTCATAACCGTTCCCTTTAATTCTTTTCAGGCCTAGAATGATGATTTTCCCATTCCCGATGGAGAAATGCCTATGGACACAGATGGATGCTGTATAGTCCTGTAGTCTGGCTATTGGTAACAAAAGCCCAGCTTCTGCACTGGGAAGGAGGCCCACCCTAGAGGGAGACACCCTAAAGCTGACTTTGTCTTTATCTTTGCCTAACCTGTTCACAGCCCCCTGGTTTCTGAATTGTGCTTTGAGAAGGAGCTAAAAGTGTGTGTGTGTGTGTGTGTGTGTGTGTGTGTGTGTGTGTGCGCGCGCGCGCGTGTGTGTGTGTGTTTAGCATCCACGCTCTGCCCATTTCCAGCTCTGCCCGTGGAAAACGTGACGTTTCCGGAGGAGCAAAGGAGCGCAGTGGCCCCAGAGGGGGAGACTCCTGAATCTTACGGAGTAGTCAAAGGGGGTGGTGTCTATTAGCGTCAATACGGCGGAGCGGAGCAAAAACTTCCAGCCAAACAAACTCGGAGACCGCATGCCCCCACCCTCCTTCTTGGCGCGGAGAAGCTGCTGCCTCGGCAGGAGCGCTCACCCCGGGGTTTCGGGGGAGACCGAGGGTCTGGAGGGGACTGACTGTGGCAGCCGGCGGCCCCGCCCTGCTATGGGCTTTGCCCTGGAGCGCTTTGCCGAGGCCGTGGACCCGGAGCTGGAGTGCGGGCTGTGCGGCCAGGTGCTGGAGGAGCCGCTGTGCACGCCGTGCGGGCACGTCTTCTGCGCCGGCTGCTTGCTGCCCTGGGCGTCGCGGCGACGCCGGTGCCCCTTGCGGTGCCAGCCGCTGGCTCCGGCCGAGCTGTACCGGGTGCTGCCGCTGCGCAGCCTGGTGCACAAATTGCGCGTCCGCTGCGACCATAGCGCCCGCGGCTGCGCCCGGGCACTGCGGCTGCACGAGCTGGCGGCGCACGTCGAGCGCTGCGCCTTCGGCCCTGCGGGCGGCCGGAGCGGCATCCCGGGGCCGGACGAGCACAGAGCCGGCGGCAGCAGCGGGCCGGCACGAGGGGCCTGCGGAGCTGACCCGGGCGGGGACGTGCGAGGCTCGGGCGGGCGGGGGCCCGGGCCTGGGGGCCTCGCCTGGAGGCGGCGCGAGCGGGCGCTGCTGGCCCGGCTCTGGCTGCTTCGGGCCGAGGTGCAGCTGGCGGCGCGTAGGTACCGGGACCAGTTCACCCAGTACATGGCTCACGTCCGCTCCTTCGCTGCCGGCGACCCGGGCGGCGAAGGCCAGGTAAGCACTGAACTTGGGCCCCCGGGGATGACCGTGGTGAGGGAGGGGAGATTCGGTCTGGCACCGTTGGAGTCCTTGAAGGTGACCCCTTCCCGCACACGCACACCCCCACTCGCCTCACCTTTAGCATCGCAGGTAACCAGACTCACCCCTCCTTGTGTGGTAGGATGCGAAACAGTTAAAGAGGCTGAAGTTTAACTTTTCCTTGGAGGGGGTAAAAATGGAATTAAGAAAGCTTTTTTTTTTCTTGTCACTCAGACCTTTGCCTCGCATTTTTACACACTCCTACCCAAACCTTTATGCTAATTTCAGTGCCATTTGTCCTGTGCCCAAAATCAGCCCGACAGTGCCCTGAGCCTGGACCCCAGGACTTCTGTGACCCTGGCTCCTCTTTCTCATGGAGAACTGATGCCCGAATCCCCTCAGCTTTACAAACCATTAGAGCCCAAGGGCGTCTTTTATTTGCTTCCTTGTTCACATCAACCACCTTCCACAGGGACTTCAGGCATTTGGTGTGTGTGTGTGGGGGGGGGGGGGTTAGGAAAGCCTTGAGACATTAAGAGATGAGGCTTTTAGATCTAGGGCTCTTTACATAACACTGCTGCCTTATTTCTGAATCTCATTTATTGGTGGCAGTGCTGCTGGTGGGGTTAGAGAGACACACACACTTGGGGACCCACTTCTGAGATCAGTCATATCCATATGAGGTCTCAGACTGTGCCTGGGGCCCCAAAGAAGGAGGTGTTTCCCTTCTTTGTCGAAGCTGCTGGCCCGTAACTGTGCTCCCAGTGCTGCCTGCTTCCAGGCCTAATAAACAAGCCTCTTTGCAGCACCCCTTGCTTGGAGGCTTGTTTATAAAGCTGTTCCTTCTCTTCTGGAGGACTTTCTGCAGTGTTTGACATTGTTGCTCGCTGCTATGGTGAGTGGGGATTTAGTAGAATTTGCACTCCTTTCAAGGATCTGTTTGCATTCTTAGCCCTCCTGGGGAGGAACACCCAGGACTGCTGACACTCCTAGTGGGATGCTTTTGCCCCTCAACTTAAAAAAAAGAAACCTAGATTGTGAAGTGCTAAAGCCTTCTATTCTGTTATATTCAAAGACTGAATTTTGTCTCTGATTACCTTATTTATATACAATTGCATTTAAGAAAATGGGACGTCTCAGAGAGAACAGAATTGTTCCCTATAGTACCAGTTTAGAATTTAAGGTCTTAGGGAAGTGGTGGCTGATGGATAGGAGCTACAAGTAAAATTATATTTCTGTAACTCAAGTAAAGTTGTTGTTCTGAAATGTTAATAAACACTGCCCAGGAGTTGCAAACTCACAGAAAGATTTCCCAGAATTCCTCCACAAAGTTTTCTCACTGCCAGTAGGGGTTGCTGTATGCACTGCCCAGGGAAACTCCTGGGTAAGGGGGTGAAGATGGAAGTAGTGATGATGCTTGTGGAAATTTATCATTTACAAATAATTCCCAAACATTCTCAGGTAGTTAATACAGTCAACCACCACAACTGACACTGAGCTGGTCTTCATTTCATCTTAAATAGAAATTCACGAGTAAACAAATTATATATATATATTTCTTATTTAGCTGTTATTTGGCCACCAGGAAAGTAATATATTCTACTTTACTTGGCATAAATTCTCTTTTTAAAATTCTGCAGGAATTATGCAAACCAAATGAGAACACTACTTAAAGTTAAGACTGCTGTAACCTAGTAGCTCCCACATTACGATTGCAATTGAATATTACAGTGGAAAGAGACATGTAGTTTACTGTTATTTAAATGCCTTAAGACTTTCCACAGTGAAATTACTGCATAAAACAAGTCTCATTTTCTTCAGTGATCTATGTTACTCTTCTGTAATGGAGGTGAAAAATAAAGATATTCCTAGGATTAAACCACAAATATCTTAAATTATAGTGAATTCATAATTAGATGTTGCTAACGCAAAGTTAGCATGTGTAAAAAAATGCAAAGCCATTTGACTATTTTTGAAAATGGTTATTTTTCTCACCTGCACATTTACTCTCTTCAAATACTTTAGCTTCAGATTATCTCTTAAGTCATCCATCTTCAGTTTTAAGCTTTTCCTCATTTAAATGCTGATTTGTTTACAGTAGAAAAAATTTTACTGTAGCACCCCCCCAACACACACTTTTCCCGAGTTATGTCATCTTCTTTTTTTTTTTTTTAATCTAGGATGAAGAACATATACCATTCACCATTGTGCTAGAAAGAGAAAATGACAAACTGGGATTCAATATTATAGGAGGCCAACCAAGTCAGGTAACCCACATTGTTAATGCTGCTCACTCATTTCTTATAAGTAAATAATAGCAGACAGCTTTCTTTTGTGAGAAAAACAAGCAGTTTAATCTATAAAGTCATGCTTGTGATCTAACACTAGATTTTTTAATGCAAATATTTCTATATGTGCATATATATATAGTTTAGAGAAAAGCAAAGCAAACAAAAACAAATAATAATCTTGTTTCTTTCTGCTGCTTAAAAGAGTACTTTACATGCCATCTCTTTGCAAATGTCTTAAATAAGCTTATTTTAAAATTAGGTGTATAGAAATTTCTACTTGGTAATATTAGGTAGTTGTATTGCTGTCTATATTACTATGTAAGTCTACCGGGACATTTTTCAGATGAAACATACCAGGTGTTAAAAATATGTGTTGAAAAATTAAATGAGCATTTGAAGTCAGAGATAATCTATATCACAGTAACACAGGAGATAGTATGTTGAAAAAGGAGAGTTGATTTGAAATACACTTAGGTTTTACAAGTTAAATCTTTCAGTTAAATAAAGGATACTTATCACATTGATGCAAGTTGTTTCAAAAACACATACGTTGCAAATAAATACTGTTGTGAAGTTCTTTTAGATCCTTAAATACTACAACTCAACTTTCACAGTAAATAGAAAAAGGTTTTGAATTTCTCCATGTTCTTTAGTTTTCTCAGTAGACTACCACACCATTTTTGTATCCTGCATTGCAGATGTTGTCTAAGGAAGCTATCTTAGAGGTGCTGGCCATATGCTGTGTTTAGGTTGGGATGCCAGTGACATATTTCTTCTTGGTTTAATGTTTTAGAAACCTAGCAACCAGTGGCTAGTATGTTTATTTTTCTTAAACAGCCCCCTTTTTATTATGAGCAGATAGAATCATAACATTTTTGTTTTTGTTATTTTCTTTCCTCAAGAAATTGTTTTATAAATGCTAGTTTAGGATCTGACATTTAAATGACATTGGATATTTTCAAGAACTTTATGGGATTCACATTAGGGAAGGGCAATTAAAGAGAAGTGACTCTGTTTAGCCTTCCACAGGGTAACATGACATTTAAAGTTTCACAATATATTATTTAGGGTATTCTGCATTTCTCCTAACTGTTTTGGGAATCTAAATGGTGTATTGAAACTAACTAAATGTCCTGTTTGTACCTATTGACCCTATGTCTGTGCTTTAAGTAATCATTGGGCATATTCCTCCTAAAATGGCATAAAGATTAGCCTTGACTGAGTCCTCTTGCAGGTTAGAGTTGATCTTTTGGGACTTAGCACTTGAACAGTCTTTCAGCCTCTCTTTTGAAGGATGAACCTATACTGTAAATTAGTCACATCATAAAGTTCAATTACATTTTTCACAATATGACTAAAATCTCAAACCAATTATAAGATGATACATGGTATAATTTCCCCTTTAATTTATAATTCTTTTTTATTTGTTACATCTCTTTAAAAGTGAGAGATTTATAAATAATCTGGTTGAGATTACCTTGGGCATGACCTTTTCCCCAGAGCTTTTATGTCTAATAAAAAAAATGTGACGTAAATAGATAATCTTGTCACAGATGCTGGACTCATTCATTAGAGCTGCCATCTTGATTAATGAGTATTTAGTGTAAAGTAAGTTAAAAGTCAGTGCCATATCTGCAGCTAAGAAAGAATGGTACATATTTAAGGAGGATTGACAATGTTGTATTTAGCATTTGCTCTTATCCACCCTAAAGTTTTATTTATATGTGTCTCTGCTAATGACTGCATTCTTTATAGACTAACCAGAAAGAAACAACAATGGAAGGAATTTTTGTCTCAAAAATTTTGGAAAATGGACCTTCTGACAGAGCAGATGGCCTGGAGATTCATGACAAAATCATTGAGGTAAGAATTTAAAACATGAAAAATATCCGTAAAAGAAATATTTGGACATTAATGACTAAGATTACTGCTTTACCTTGATTTAGAAGCTATTTGGAGTATATATTTAACTAGAGAATGCATCTTATCCATCAACTATAAAATACTGAGACAGCAGAATAAATTACCTGAAGTTTCCTACTATGCTAATGATACCACTGATTAGAACAGACTATCTCTCTCCATGAACTATGAAGATAGGGAAATTTTGATTACCTTGCCAAAAACAAGTGTCTTGTGAAGAATAGTTTGGATGAGAAATTATTATCTTTTAAACTTACATTTAGTATTTTCTATATAGAGTTTGGAATAGTTATGGAATATCTTTTTATAATTTTCTAGCTTAATCCAGTAATTTTTTCTGGTCTTAATATTTACATAAGAAGTATGCAGGGTTTTTTGTTTGTTTGTTTTTTGATTTTTTCTTTTCCTGTTGCCTAGAGCTGGGAGAGTTCTTTCTCTTACCTAGTGTATCTTGTAACTGTTCTATTGCATTTGGTGGTTACAAAGTAATACGTGTAGGTTTGTGACATTGTGCCGTGAAAAGAGAACTTTGGGCTAACACCATTTGCCGTCTCTGTCTTTAACATTTTATTACCTGCTTGGGATAATATTACTGAAAAATGATTAGGTTGCTGCTGCTGTCAGTAGAGGTATTTTTCATGTATTAGTATAAGCATAAATAGAAATTTGGGTGTTTGATTTGACTCCACTATTGTTTTGACTCCACTATTGTTTGGGGGGAAAAAAAAGAAACCTGATTGTTTTCAGTTGTGTAACAACCAGTTCTTCCCTTTCTGGTTGTGTAAACTGAGTGGTGGTTGGTTTTCTCTATTACACTTTTGATCCTCATTAATCACTCTTGCATTTGGAATTATTTCAGGTAGAATAAGAGTTAAAAGTAGAAGACAGGCATTAGCTTTAGAGTTTTGGGGAAACATAGTTTATAGCATTTAAAAGCTAGGTGACTAAGCAATTTAGAAAGGGGGAGTTGCCTTCAGTGAACAACTTGTTTTTATCTAGATTAGTTTCTTGTCTCAGACTTTTCATTTTTTGGTGGTATAGCCAAGAAAGTGCAGACCTACTTTTACTGATGCTTTCCAGCTTGACAATTTGCCTAGTGGAAAGATTTTACCAGCTACATTTTCTAAAGTTAGAATTTTTCTATTTTTACTCATGTTTGTGCAGCATGATTTAAAGGGCAATGTGATTTAAACAAAAACTTGTTCTTACTATTTTCTGCTTTGCCTCTAAACCATTTTGGTTTTTCTCCTCTGGGTAAATAGGGACATGAATACCTATATTTGATACTATTAAAGGAGCTGATGGAACTGAATGTTCAGTCGTTGTGCGTATACACACATAGTGATAACTTAAAGATAATTTATTATAACTAGGTAGTGATGCTTTGCATGCCTCATTAATATTATATTTAGTAGGGAAAAGATGAATTCATCTTTTATATTATGATATAGCACTTTTGTTAAAAACCCATTGGTTTTGTTAAAGAGGTAATTTCATAAAGAAAGATGGTTAATAAATCAAGTATATCTACACACACACACACATATATATATATTTGTTACTAATGTAAATTTATTTAAATCATAGAAGATGCTGAGCAAAGAGAGCATGGAAATCTGTATTATAATTTATGGCTAACTAAAATACTAATTTTTCTTCTATTTAGTATGTATATATTAGTAGCTAATGGCAAGACCTTGGAATTCTTTGCCTCAGTGATTAAAATATATTGATGGATCTTTTACATCAGGGTAGAATGATTACATGCATTTTGATGTAGTTCTATAATGGATATATGTGTCCACATTTAGGAAGAAAAAGAATTGAATAATGTGAATATTTATGGAATACTTGTTAAGTAGCATAGATACTTTGGGAGGTTAGATTATTAGAAGTAAATCTCATATTTAGCTATATTGTTATGTCATCAGTATTTGGGAGAGAATAGATATTTGTATTGCAGTATAAGACATTTTTTATTTACAGTCAATATTAAGAAAACACCTTTGTTGGCACGTTCATTATACAGAACACACATTGCAGAATATTTATTAATTCTTATATTTTTTCTTGAATCATTTATTTGAATGAAAAGTAGGTATGTTACAGGCTTGATTATACTTATGGCAAAAAGAGACATTACTAGTTCTAATAAAAAAATATCAGCTATGTTACCTTTGCTAAAGTTCTACACAGGTGACTAACACCAAACTGTGATTTTTTTTTTTTCCTCCAGGGTTATTGCTGGGCTCGGTGCCTGCACCATGAATCCACGGCTCCTGGAGGCCATTTTTCCCCCTTTTTGTTGCCCTAGTTGTTGCAGCCTCATTGCGGTTATTATTGCCATTGTTGACGTTGCTTTGTTATTGGATAGGACAGAGAGAAATGGAGAGAGGAGGGGAAGACAGAGAGAGAGGGGAGAGAAAGATAGACACCTGCAGACCTTCACCGCCCGTGAAGCAACTTCCCTGCAGGTGGGGAGCCGGGGGCTCGAACTGGGATCCTCACGCCGGTCCCTGCGCTTTGCGCCACGTGCGCTTAACCCACTGCGCCACCGCCCGACTCCCCAAACTGTGATTTTTAATACTTTGCATTCAATAGAAGCTTGTCAAATTAAAAAAAAAAATCATAAAATGGCGACAGGTCAGTTGCACTGTGAATCTAAATTATATTTCACAAACCATAAGACAAATTAATATTTGGAGACAGTATTCATGGACAACCATGCCCCCTTTTTACATGTAACATATAGTAATTTCTTAACTATATTTAAGTGAGTAGATTCAGAAGAGAAATCAGTTGTGATATTTGAGTGGCAGCATAAAGTGTGATTGTATCACTTGACACCAGTGTTACCTCTGCCTGCAAATGCAGTAAATACTGCTTAAATGCATTTTGAAACATCACAGAAATTCATATAGGGACTCACCAGAGGAAAAGTTTCTTTTGCACCCAAGCAAAAATATCTTTTGCCTGTCTTTCCTCTTTTCACTCTTTCAGGCCTCAAAGGAACTGCAGAAGACCCTTGATACTTTCAGGCTTAGGCAGAGTTCTAAGAGGGCACTGTCATCATCTAAGGGATGTGTGGGAGGGAGTTGAAAATCAAAATTCACTGCTGCTCTCAAGCATTTACTTCTCTATTATTATTGTTGTGATTTCTGATAACAGAGGACACAACCATGACCCCAGTATGGACAAGTGAATAGAAGGGTGGATAGTCATCCACTGGATTCTTTGTTCACTTTCCTCTGCCTACTGCCTAATTCTCCACCCTAGCTCCTAACCACTGCAATGTGACAGGGAAGCCCAAAATCTCTCAAATTCTGGAATCCAGAATGGGTGTTAGTGGGAGAGGGGGAGGAAGTATATGAAGTCTGTGAGAAGTTTAGAGCAGAAAGCAGAGTCCCTTTAGTATTTAGGTAGATAAAAACTCTTCTGTTTATTTAGCTTGAAATTCATAATGTAAGACAGTACAACAGGCATTTTTAGTTTCCACATTCACTATATCATTGTTACAATTTCTATAAAGTATGGAGGTCAGTGCTAGCAGAAAGAACTGTACATCTTAACTGTTCTAGTCTGCCAACTGCTTTTTGAGTTTTGGTTCTACAGTGCATAGCGTGTATATGCTTTGATATTGTGCTCTGTACCACTAAGTAAAAAACTCTCAGCAGTGAAGTTACAGATATTACTGCAGGAAATTAAAACTAGATCACAGCTCAACACATACCTACTTACATATATGGGAGAGAGAGAGCTGTATACTGTTCAACACTGTCAGGTGGTTTTACTGGGATTGAACTTGTGACCTCTGGGGCCTAAGACATGCAAATTTATGCCCTAACAGACTAAACTATCAGCTAGACTCCACAGTTAAGTCATTTAAGAATGCTGTTGAATCTTATCTGCAGTATTCTGCTTTTGTCTTTGCCTCAGGTTACAGTGCACTTTTCTCACCTCATAAAGTTACTCTATCTCATTTGTAAATCTCAAGGACCATTTTGGTAAATTACTGCTTAATTCAAACACAGCATGGAGTTCTTTAATACAATAATACAATTGCACATTGTGAAAGTCTGTTTAAAGATTCTAACAGCACTGACATTCTGAAAGAAATAGGAAATAGATGAGGCCTATGGGTGAGGGTACTTCCTCAGTTAAGAGCACAAATGGGATCCCTGCAGCCCAGGAGGCAGTGTAGCAAATAAAGCCTCAGACTCTGAAGCAAAAGTCCTGACTTTGATCCCAGGCATAGCACCTGCCGGAATGATGTGCTGTTTCTCTCTCATTAATAAGTAAATAATTAATGTTTAAAAGACAGTGAATATTACAGTCTTGACTTAGTTGAATGACACTGTGTGTTTATTCTGATTTTTCTACTGTCCCATTATTCCAGTTCATTCTTAGAAATCAGGAAGCTAGGTGTGAAATAGACTTTGTGTCTGCAAGATAACAACATGTTTTCATAAAGGAGTACAGGCTTTAAATTTAGTCCTGGGTCTTGAATTTGTGTGGGTAATCTCATGAAGATCTCAGTTTTTTCCCCTCCTCTCTTAATTTGTTGTCTGTGAAGCAACATGTGGCTGTTGTGACAATAATTGGTCTTTCATCTAGATGATAATGTTTTGCCTTTTCATGAGTAATTAGGTCCTCTTCTGCCATGTGTTCCAGGATCTGAACTCTGTTCCCCCCACCCCCTCAGCCCCTGCCTGAATCCTTTACTTTGGTGCAATACACTAGACTTTTTTTTTTTTTTAAATGAGATCCAGAATTGACTTCAGACCAAATTTCAGAACAAAACGGGTGCTATTTTACTTACCTTGTGTTCTCCTTTTCCCCTTCAATCCCCTTAAATGTCTACACCTGTGTGCATCATTTGTCTTTAGGAATGAATGACTTCACCTTCATCTCCCACCATAGATATGGGGGTTAAAAAAAAAAAAACAATTGCTCCCCTCAGGGCCTCCGAAGTTTTACTGGAAGAAAATTGTCTTGATTGGCAAGCTTTCAGCATTTTCTTTTTGTCATTTTTGTCTTGACTAGCACAGCGGCCTCTTGAGTCAACTTCCCAAATTCACCTAGTCTCTAGCAGTCATTTGTGATTCAACTTGCCTATTACTATCAGGTTGTTACTTTTTCCTACTCTTTCACTTAAGGTTTTTTATTCATATTTTACAGTTAATAGTATAAAATCCGAAATTATTAGTGGAGCAAAGATGGACTTAGAACAACTTAATTTTTTTCCTGCAACTTTCATTTTTATATGCTCTACTTACTGTATTCAGATGAAAACTCTCCCTTTTCTCATTTTTAGGCCTCTTTGCTTGCCTTCCTCTTTCTATACTTCTTCCTTCCATAACATTTTTCCTATGCCATATTGCCCATTTATTCTTGAATATTTTTCCTGGTAGTGTGTGGACTTCTTAAAATTATTAGTATCTTTTAAACTTGTTCTCTCCAACTCTCAGCATTCATTGGCTTGGCAAATTCTAGACATTCTTTTTATTTTTGTTGAAGAGCGAATAAGAGAATAATCAAGGAATTTGGGGATGTTATATAGACAGTCCCTAAACACTATCCCTGTCACATCTGAAGTTGAAAGACTTTGATGTTTCTTAAGTTTCAGGATCTCTTAAGATCTAATGACATTGGGTTAAAATAATTGTATTTCGTTAGACTGTTTCTTCTGTGCTCTAAGAAGCCATATCTACATTGAAATCTGTCTACTGAAATGCTTAAATTGGATATGAAAGTATGTATGTTTGCCTTCACCCTAATGCAGACCTTTTATTATTGAACTTGAGGAACTCTGGTAAAGCTGACTGAATTCACATGCTTGTCTGCAAAGCAGATTTGCAGAAATGGCACTGGACCGAACGTGGACTTGAGCAAAAACATGAGAAACCACAGAGGAACTGAAAAGATGAAAGATGATTTGAATGTTTCCAAGCCTTTTGAATGGTTTGGTGAAAAGGCAGAGTCAGAAACTTCCTAGAGCACTGGGGAGGGACTGGGGAGGCTCTTTGAAGTTCTCATGATGAGAGCTGCTTGAAATAATTAACAGTAGCCACAGCTGTGAGGAGTAAGACAGCTTAAGAAACAACTTTCTAAACCTTTTCTTGGAACTTTTAAAGAGGTGCTTTCATAGAGTACATGTTGTTTTCTTCTTCATAGATTCTAGTGTCTTTACAGAGATTAATTTATTTCTTTATGTTATTATTATTAGGTAGAGGAGAGAGAGAGAGAGAGAGAGAGAGAGAGCGAGAGAGAGAGAGAGAAGGGAAGCTATGACACTGAAACTTCCTCCAGTACATTGGGGCTGGGCCGAAATCTGGCTTAGGCATATGGCAAAGCAACACACAATCCAAGTGAACTGTTTGCCAGCCTTTTCTAAAAGGTTGCTGTTCTCAGTTCACTAGGAAATCATTGCAAAGAAGAGAGCAAATTAACATGAACTGGGAGGATTCGATCCCTGATGCTCTAAACCCAGGGTTAAGGAACCTTTTATTTTGCCAAAGGCCATTTAGATATTTATAACATAATTCACAGACCATACAGAATTATCAACTTAAACACTAACACTTCATGTTGCCATGAAGAAAAGCCCCTGGTTGCCTTGGCAGGGCGAGACCAAATGATGCTTTGGGCTCTACAAGGTCCTTGGGCCAGGCATTCCCCACAGCTGCAAGCCTAAACTATCTGGTCACAACACAGGTGAAGAACTTTGTGGGCATTACCTTAGACTAGCCCTCCTTCTTTTAATTAGTTAACAGTGTTCTTAAGAAGCTTGTCGCTGCTTTTGTAATCAGCCACTCGGAGATTTTTGTTTATTTGTTTTTTTTAAAGAAAAATGCCCCAGAAAGAATATATGATTCATTATATGGCTGAAAATAATTCAAACAATTTTATTTCTCTACAAGGTATTAGAATAATGCTTCAACTCTTAAGATTAGGTGCAACTCACTTTATAGGGGATGACCATTTTACAAAATTTAGTTTAGCATTGAATTTAACACTGAATATATGGAAGATATATAACTTACAAAAAACTTAATGTGTTTGTCACAAAGTTAGACAAATCTATATTTTACTTTTAATCATTCACATAATAACACTGGAACAAAAGCATTACTTTTCCTACTAACATATCCAACAACAACAAAAATAATCTGTCTTATTCAGCACTTTCTCTGAATTTGACTTTCTTTTGAATTACAAATGTAAGTGATTTGTATTTATCTAGCTTTTTCATTTAGCCCTAGAGAAAAGTTCATCCATATTGTTTCAAATGGTAAAATTTCTTCTGTTGGCGAAGTAATATTCTCATGTGTGTTCATGCATGAGTGAGTGTGTGTGTGTGTGTGTGTGTGTGTGTGAATGGTATCTTTATCCACTCATTGGCAGCTTTCTCTATTTTGACAATTATGACTGATGCTGCAGTGATCATTCATAAGGATGTGCAAATAGCTCCTTAATACCCTCATTTCGTTTCCTTTGGATAAACCCAGATGTGGCACAGCTGGATCAAATGGTAATTATATTTTTGCTTCTTTGAGGAATATCCATATTCTTTTCTGTAGTTACTGCATCAGTTTACATTCACAGCAGTATGGCACAAGGACTTCCTTTTCTCCATATTCTAGACCACAAGTTTTGTCTCTTTTTTTCTAGTAACCTTTCTAACAGGTAGAAGTGAAATCTTACTGGAGCTTTGAATTATATTCCTTATGATTCATGATGCTGAGAACTTTTTAAAGTACCTGTTGACCACTTGCCTGTTTTTTTTTTCTGATAAAAATACCCATTCACTTCTTCCACCTGTTTTTCCCCAAGCTTTTTTTTTTTTTTTTTTTTAATTTTATTAGTGATTTAATAATGATTGACAACATTGTGGGACAAGAGGGGCACAATTCTATATAATTTCTACCACCAGAGTTCCATATCCCTTCCCCTCCATTGGAAGCTTCCCTATTCCTCATTCCTCTGGGAGTATAGACCAAAGATCTTTATGGCATGCAGAAGGTGGGTTAGGGCACTGGGGAGGTAAGGTTCTAGGACATTTTGGTGAGTTCATCTGCCCAGGGAAGTCAGGTTGGCATCATGGTAGCATCTGAGACTTGATGACTGAAACACATTAAGATATAAAGCAGAACAAATAGTTTATTAATCAGGAATCTAAAGGTAAGAGTATAACAAATGAAACTTAGGGTCTTCATGTTGGAAGAAGCTAGAAAGTCTATTTTAGGTATATTCTTTTATTTATTTATTTATTGATGTATTTATTTATTTTGCCTTTAGTTGCTGAGGCTCAGTACAGGCACAATGAATCCACTGCTCCATTTTTTTAATGATCACTTTTACCCTTTTTTAAAAAAATTTTTTATTTAAGAAAGGATTAATGAACAAAAACATAAGGTAGGAGGGGTACAACTCCACACAATTCCCACCACCCAATCTCCATAACCCACCCCCTCCCATGATAGCTTTCCCATTCTCTAGCCCTCTGGGAGCATGGACCCAGGGTCATTGAGGGTTGCAGAAGGTAGAAGGTCTGGCTTCTGTAATTGCTTCCCCGCTGAACATGGGCATTGACTGGTCGGTCCATACTCCCAGTCTGCCTCTCTCTTTCCCTCGTAAGGTGTGTCTCTGGGGAAGCAGAGCTCCAGGACACATTGGTGGGGTCTTCAATCCAGGGAAGCCTGGCCAGCATCCTGGTGGCATCTGGAACCTGGTGATTGAAAAGAGAGTTAACATATGAAGCCAAACAATTTGTTGAGCAATAGGTATATTCTAAGGGACCCATGGCTTTACTAATTTTTGCCTGAGCCTGACAGCTAACATGCAGGTGGGCTAAGAGTATTATCTGGGAAGATAGTGTCAGAGTTAGGAAAAGGACTAGAAAGCTGGATCAGGGCATAGAAAAGCTTCTAAATATGGGAAAGGTACATAAATGCCTTTAACTGTAAACCTTGTTTATCTGACCTAGGGCCCATATCTATTCATATTTAGAGCTTGTGTAACCTCTGCATCCCTGTCGATCTGAGCTCACCACCCATTTTCTTTCATCATATTTTTCTGCTGTTCACATCTTGTTATGTATTTGAATATTAACCCCCCTTCAGGTATATGATTTATGAACATCTTCCACAGGCTAGTATACATTTATTCCATAGGTTATTATTAAGATGGAGAGAGGAGAGAGCTATCTTATAAATGCTCTGCTCCAGCATTTGCAGTGCCAGGGATAAAACCCAGGCAAGTCCTGCACTCAGCCTATTGAGCCATCTCCCTGGCTGCTGGAATTGTCATATTAATTTCTCTTTCTTTTTAATTAATTTTGCATAGAACCAGAGAGATATTGAGGGGCAAAGGGGTGGTAGGGAGAGGAAAAGAGATACACAAGCACCACTGAACGTGGGGACCAGGGACTTGAACCCTGGACCTTATATATTATAATACGTACCCTGAACCAGGTGTGCCACTAATTTCTCTTTATACAATCGTTTGTGGAATGTAATGCATCTCCATAGTAGTATCTCCATTTTACAGTTGAGAAAGCCGAGACACAGAGATCAAGTATTTCCCTAGATCTGAGCTCTTAACCTGATGCAATCTATTATATAGTTAAATCAAGCCAGACAATGTGTGAAAAGTTATTTTCATCAAAGAAATTTTATTTTTGGTTAAGTAGTTAAATTTTCATGGTATAAGTGATGAGGGAAGATAATGGCCATCTTTGGCCAGAGGAAATACATATTATTAGTACATACAAGACATCAAAGATAAAGCAAATCTAGCATTTCTATTTATTTCATGCTTGACATAATACACATGTATTAATTGAGTAAGGACATTTTCTTAAGAAAAATATGTATTAATTATGAGTTAACTCTGTTCTCAGTTTTCTCTAGAGAAAGTAATGATTTTGTATTCCTTTTGACATTATCACATTTAATCATTTTAACATGCTCAGTTGGCATACTTTTTGTAGTGTCACTCTCATACTGTTTATATGCCTTCACAATTCATTGTTACAGTGTCATAGTGATTAGTAGGATCCCTAAACAAATACTTTGGCCTAGATATCTTGTGTTACAAGCCCTTTCACCTTTCTGACTGTGTGGGTGTTAGTTTTTGAGAAAGAATTCTTTCCAACAGATAAGGATGATCAAAGAAGTGTTGCTTTTTCCCTCCCTTGCCCACATTTCCCTCAGAGACTTCTTTTGTAAACCAGTACTTTATAATGAATATTTCTCCTTATAGAAGTATAGCTTTTCTTTGGATTAAACTAGAACTCTGGCAATGTCAGATTCTGTGGATTCAGCCTTGGGCCGTTGAAGTAGATTCCAAAGTGAACACAGTATAAAATAGAATATTAAGAGCTTAAAAAAAACTTAAACTATTTAATTGTGTAAAGTATTACTAGAGCATTTAGAATTTTTAACTAAATATATTTACATGCATGTAAATCATTTTCTTTTTATTTCTGTATTGGGGGATTAATGGTTCACAGTTGATAGTAAAATAGTAGTTTGTACATGTGTGACATGTACACAATTCAACCTCCACTAGGTCTTCCTCTGCCATCATGTTGCAGGACCTGAACCCTTTCCTCCACCCCAGAGTCCTTTACTTTGGTGCAATACACGAACTCCAGTCCAAGTTCTGTTTTGTATTTTCCATTCTGTTCTAATTTTTCAACTTCTATGAGTGAGATCATCCCATATTCATCCTTCTCTTTCTGATTTATCTCACTTGACAAGATTCCTTCAAGCTCCATCCAAGATGGAGTGAAGGTAAATTCATCCTTTTTAATAGCTGAATAATATTTCATTATGCATATATGCCACAACTTTCTCAGCCACCCATCTGTTGTTGGACTCCTGGGTTGCTTGCAGGGTTTGACTATTACAAGACAAGTCTTTTTGGATGGGTGTGTTCAGTTCCTTAGGATATATCCCCAGGAGAGGAATTGCAGACTTACAGGGTAGGGTCACTTCTAGGCTTCTGAGAGTTCTCCAGACTGCTCTCCATAGGTGTTGGACCAATTTAGGGTTCCATTGTCCCCACAACATTGTCCCCAGCATTTGTTGCTGCTATCTTTTCTGATGTATGACATTCTCACAGGAGTGAAGTGGTATCTCATTGTTGTCTTTATTTGCATTTCTCTGACTATCAATGACTTGGAGCATTTTTTCATATGTTTATTGGCCTTTTGGGTGTCTTCTTTGGTGAATATTCTATTCATATCCTCTCCCTGTTTGGGGATGGTTTTTTTGTTACTGAGTTTGGTGAGCTCATATATTTTTTGGCCTCTTGTCTGATGTACAGTATGTAAAGATCTCCCAATATGTAAGGGGTAGGTTTTTTTTTTTTTCTGTGCAGAAGCTTTTCTGTTTTTTTAAATATTTATTTTTCCCTTTTACTGCCCTTGTTGTTTTTTTGTTGTAGTTATTATTGTTGTTGTCGTTTTTGAATCAGATAGAGCGAAATGGAGAGAGGAGGGGAAGATAGGGAGAGAGAAAGATAGACACCTGCAGACCTGCTTCACCACTTGTGAAGCAACTCCCCTGCAGGTGAGGAGCCAGATCCTTACTCTGGTCCTTGTGCTTTGTGCCACCTGCCCTTAACCCGCTGCGTGAACACCTGACTCCCGCAGAAACCTTTTAATTTAATATAGTCTCATTGGTTTATTTATTTATTTTTTTACTTTTTTTTTGTAATTGAATTCTTTTTGTTGCTGCTGTTGTTGTTGTTGTTGTTGTCTCCAGGGTTATTGCTGGGGCTCTGTGCCTGCATTACCTATCCACTGCTTCTGGAGGCCATTTTTTCTCTTTTGTTGCCCTTGTTGTATATCATTGTTGTTATTATTATTGTTGTTATTGCTGTCATTGTTGTTGGATAGAACAGAGAGAAATGGAGAGAGGAGGGGAAGACAGAGGGGGAAGAGAAAGATAGACACCTGCTTCACCACTTGTGAGGCGACCCCCCTGCAAGTGGGGAACCGAGAGCTTGAACCAGGATCCTTATGCTGGTCCTTGCGCTTTGCTCCATGTGCGTTTAACCTGTTGTGCTACTGCCTACCCCCACCCCCAATGTAATTGAATTATTATCATTGAAGATGCCTTTAAAATTTAAATGGTAAAGAGTTCTGCCAATATTTTCCTCTAAGTATTTGCTAGTTTCGGGTCTAACATCCAAGTCCTTGATCCACTTGGAATTTACCTTTTATTTGGTGAAAAATAGTGGTTCAGTTTCATTCTTCTGCACATTTCAACCCAATTTTTCCAACACCATTTGTTGAAGAGACTTTCCTTTCCCCAATTAATAGTCTGGGCACTTTTATCAAAGATTAGATGTTCATAGGTGTGGGGGACTGACTTACTTCTGGGCTCTCAATTCTTATTCCACTGGTAAGTTGTCTAGGATTCTTATCAGGAGATAATTTGATAATTTGATAATTTCATATTCTATTACTTAATTTCTTTCAGGTAAAAATATGGGCAAACGCTAGAAGAAGAAGGTAAAAATATAAGGAAGGCTCATTCTTTTGTGTGTGTTTGTGTGTGTGTTTACTTGTTATTTAAATTTTTTTTCTGTGCTATGTGTGGAAAGTCTTTGACTAGCTAGCTGTGTTTTTTTTTTTTCTAATTCTGCATGATGTTGAGAAGTTTTTTCCTGTGAGGTGTTTATGCAATACCTTTAGCATGAGAAGTGCTTATGTGATCAGAAACTCCTTGTGTTGAAACTGCAACCCTAAAAAAATAAATCAAAAACATAGGCAGAAGATCATCTGTAGAATCTTTCCACAGACTTCATAATTGGGCAGTTTAGAAAGCAGACCCAGAAACCGGTATTCCTGAAAATGCTCTGAAATGAGATGAAACTCCTGGAGATCAACTTGGGCAAGGAAAAGATATTTGTTACAGGTAAAATCAAAATGTGGAACAGTGCCAGGACTGTGATTTCTAATGAGACCAGAAGTTCATTACAGTGGCATTATTTATTCATTCGCTTATAGATGTTTTTCTCTCAGGACCTCTCTTTTTAATGGTTCTATTCTATACCAGCTACCTTTGTACACCACTAATAATACTGGTCTAATGTTACACTTCAGCAAGCTGGGAGGTGGCACAGTGGGTAGAAGTCCCATCTTGCAGCTATGAAGTCTGAGTTAAGCCCCTCAGTGTCAGCTTGCATGTGCCAGGGTAATGTTCTGATTCTTCTCCTTTCCTCCATTGCTCCCTTCTCCCCTCCCTCTCTCCTCCCCTCTCTCTTTCCTTCTCTCCTTCCTCTCCTCCCACCCTTTCCTCTCCTCCCTCTCACTGTCACTCTCCCTCCCATAAATAAATAAATGATTAAAAAAATAAAAGGAATCCAGTCTATTTTCTGTTTTATTTGCATTACTGCATCCTAGGACAGAATAAACCCTTTGCCAGGCATTGTGCTGTTGAGTTGTTGGAAAAGTCAGGACGCATTTTTGCAAAGAAAAGCATAGAAAAAAATGTATTGTGGCTTCTCCAACAACCCAGTAGACAGACTAGCAGTAACTGAAGTCCAATCTGATAATTCTATCTTTCCTCCTATAATTACATATTCCAAAATCTCCATGAAGTTTTTAAACTAAATTATACAACTATTATGTGAGTTAAATATCTACATAATCATTTGAACACTTTTTCTTCCCAACTTATCACTAGCTTATAAACTTACTATATTAATGCAGAGCTATATTTTCACCTATTTTTACATCATTTCTGCTTGTTTAATTTTGTTTATAGACTATTAGCTGCAAAAGAGGTTTCTTGTTTAGGTAGGTGGATTTTTTCCCCTCAACCAGTCTCATGAATTTCATATCCCTCCAAATTGAGTTCCTATTCATTTTAAATGTGGAAAATTATTTTTGATGTGTTTATAATAAGAATAGTTGTCTGAAGCTATAGCAGTGATTTCTATGAGAGAATACTATTCTCACATTCTCCTTTGTCAAGTATTAGTTTTCAAAGCTAGGGAGGTAGCTCAAGTTATATACCTTCCATGTGAACCCTAGGTTCAGAACCACATGGAAACACCATGGTTAGAAACACGTAATTCTAAGGATGGCAGACCATTGCTCTCTTTCCTTCCCTCTCCCTTTCTCACTCATAAAGTTGTGCAATAGAAAATTTGTGACACAGAGCTCATTTACAAAGCCTTGGGTCTGTCTCCCAGCACGACATAAAATATAAATACAATACTGATTTCTCAAATTCATTCAATAAACATTTACCTTGCTTCTCTGAGTCAGGTACTGTGCTGGGTACTATAATTATGGAAAATGTTAGGTAGAAGTTAAATACATAGTAAATTATAGTAAATTCTGGTAGGTTTAACGGTTTAAAGAATAGTGGGGATGAGGATGACATGAAGACCTTTTTTCTTTGGTTACCAAGGAAGTCTTCCCTGAGCAGTGATAGTTACAGCATAACTTGAAACTTGATAGATATGAACAAGGATTTGGGGGCAATCTTTTAAATCAACAAATAGATTTGTGTGAATGAAAGCCCTCAAGTAGGAAAAAGTGAAATGAATTATAGTAATTGAAAGAAAGTTGGCTGGAAAAATGAGTATTTTGAAGAGGTAATTTATGTCATATTTCTCCATCAAGATAATTCCGTCCTTGAACAGTTAATAAAATTGAACAAAACATTAAAGTAAATGTTTAAGGAAATATTTTATCACTAGTAAAATTTAATGCACCCCCTAGACTATTCTTAGTACTTTAAAAAGGGTGAGGCTTTGGAAACTATTGTGATTAAAAGAAACTAATTAGAGAAATATGTATTTTTCTAAGATGGAAAAAGTGCTTTTGAACAAATAGGAAGCACAGGCTGCTTTTCTGTGTTATGGAGAAAAATGGTTCTACTTCCCTTACCAAAATGTTTCCCTTATCACCTACTACATGACTTGAATCTCCACTACTAGGAATGCATTTCAAATCTTGAGGATTTCTTGATGTTAATGAAGCTTTTAATAAAATGAAATATTGTTTATTTTGAGAGGGAGAAACAGTGTAAAGTTTATGAAAAAAACTTTCATGAAAGCCTGAGGCTCAGAGGTTGAAGGTTCAATTCCCTACATAAGCCAGAATTGAAATAAACCAGAAAGAGAAGGGTGAATATGGAATGATCTCACTCATAGAAGTTGAGAAATAAGAACAGAAAGGGTAAACACAAAGCAGACCTTGGACTGGGTTTGGTGTATTGCACCAAAGTAAGGAACTCTGGGAGTCAGGGGGACTTTTAGGTCCTGCTGCTTGATGCTGGAGCAGGACCTAGGCAGGGGGTGAGAGTGTTTTGCAGAAAACTGAGAAATTTTACACATATATCAACAACTGTATTTACTGTAAACCATTTTATCTCTACTTAAAAAGAAATCCAAAATAAAGTTACAAAAAGACAAAGAGGAGGGAGAGAGAATGAGAATATAAAGTGCTGAGTGGAAGGAGTACTTTAAAGGAAAAAGTGAAGTTTACATGACTCACCAAGGATCCCATGTGTACTTACAGACATGGATTTCAGAGGTT
Source organism: Erinaceus europaeus (assembly GCF_950295315.1). Classification (NCBI taxonomy): domain Eukaryota; kingdom Metazoa; phylum Chordata; class Mammalia; order Eulipotyphla; family Erinaceidae; genus Erinaceus; species Erinaceus europaeus. Next base: position 94,662,873 of record NC_080166.1, read on the forward strand.
TGGATTGGAAAGCTTGACATATAATGCACAAGCCATTTCTAAAGTTTTATTTCAGTTGCGAAAACTTGAGGTGTGAAACCAGGAAAAGCTGTGAATTTATTGTAATCATTTTATTAACAAACTGCTTCACTAGATCTGAAAGCCCTTATTTAAGATATTCATTTATTTGTGAGGGAGATAGAGAAAGAGAGACTGGAATATCACTCTGGCGCACGTGGTACCAGTGATCAGACTCAGGACTTACTGCTGTCCTTTACTGCCGCACTGCCTCCTGGGCTATGTGGCTAGAGTTTTGTTTTGTTTTCTTAATTTTTTTTAATTTCTTAATTTCTTTTTTAATTAATGATTTACATTTGACAGTAAATACAATAGTTTGTACAAGCATAAATTTCCCAGTTTTCCATATAACAATACAACCCCCACTAGGTCTTCTGTCCTTTTTGGACCTGTATTCTCCCCCCCACCCACCCCAGAATCTTTTACTTTGGTGCAATACACCAGTTCCAGTTCAGGTTCTACTTGTGTTTTCTCTTCTGATCTTGTTTTTCAACTTCTGCCTGAGAGTGAGATCATCCCATATTCATCTGTTTGTTTCTGACTTATTTCACTTAACATGAATTTTTCAAGGTCCATCCAAGATGGGCTGAAAACAGTGAAGTTACCCCGTTTAATAGTTGAGTAGTATTCCATTGTGTATATATACCACAACTTGCTCAGCCACTCATCTGTTGTTGGACACCTGGGTTGCTTCCAGGTTTTGGCTATTACAAATTGTGCTGCTAAGAACATATGTGTACACAGATCTTTTTGGATGAGTATGTTGGGTTCCTTAGGCTATATCCCCAGGAGAGGAATTACAGGGTCATAGGATAGGTCCATTTCTAGTGGCTAGAGTTATGTGTGCTGTGTGATCATCCACTCTTCCTCAGTGGATTCGATTTACACTTCACTTGGCGCCTTGCTCCTCAGCTGCGGGGTGGGTAGGATAGAGGAGATGGAACACAGAAGGGAGATAAGTTCTAAAGGTGATGAAAACAGAAATACTGCTCCCAGGCAGACCTGCTCACTGCGTTTGGGTATGTTAAAAGATGAAGGAGTTAACTCTGCAGTATAGATCTGCAATAGTCACAGGTGTGACACCCGATTCATTCTTGATAGGTCTCACATTCAGACCCATGACTTTCAAGGCATGGAAAACTGTCTAAGATATAAGACTTTGATAACAGGCTGGGAGAAGCTGACACACCCTCTGCACACAGTGCTATGTTTCTCCTGAGATGGCAGTGGAGGAAGGAGGTGATTCTCAAGGACTCACAGGTAAAGCTTGTTTGTATCTGCTGAAGTAGGAAGATAGGAAGTAAATGTACTCTGAGCATGATTTACAGATCATTTCCAGGAAATAAATAAATACTTAACAAAGGTCTATGTATTTTCCAGTATTCCAATTCGCCTTTTCTTACACATTTTAAATTAAAATTTCAACCCATTTATGGCAATTTAACTCTTTGTCTCAAAGTAAATAAACCTTAATTTTAGCTTTACTGTAGAGATTTCTCTAGTACATGAACTGATGGTGGGGGAGTTGACTTCATTTAGCAAAAATTTACAGACTTTAAAAAAATTGTTAGTGATTTAATAATGATTAACAAGACTAAGGTAATGGGTATAATCCCATATAGTTCCCAACATCAGAGTTCTGTGTCCCATCCCTTCTGTTGGAAGCTCCCCTGTTCTTTATCCTTCTCTAGGAGTATGGACCAAAATTCTTTATGGGGTGCAGAAGGTGGATGGTCTGGCTTCTTTAATTGCTTCTCCAGTGGACATTGCATTGGCAGGTCAATCCATACCCTCAGCCTGTTTCTGTCTTTCCATAGTGGGGTCGGGCTCTTGGAGATATGTTCTAGAAGTTGCAACCTGGCATTCATAAAAGTGAGAGTAAAAGGGGCCAGGCAGTGGTGCATCTGGTTAAGTGCACACATTACAGTGTGCAAGGACCCAGGTTCAAGCCCCTGGTCCCCACCTGCAGGGGGAAAGCTTGACAAGTGGTGAGGCAGGACTGTGGGTGTCTCTTGTCTCTTCCCCCCTCTATTTCTCCCTCCCCTCTCAATTTCTCTCTGTCTCTATCCAATAATAAATAAATAAGAATACTTTTTTTGAAAAGTGAGAGTAAGCAGAACTTTGCTAATTAATTATTGCAATGTCCTTGGTTATCTGAATTTTAATTGGTGCAAATTCTTAAAAGAAATTGGATTATGTATTAGGTGAGGTGTTAATCTCCTGACAAATCTGAACTTGCCTTGAGGAGAGACAAAGTTTACTGTTAGATAAGACCTACAGTAATGTGTTATAAGAATACTAGAAAAGAACTGACCTTAAGTGACATTAAGAAAGAGGCTGCTGTTATTATAGTAAAAAAAATGGAATAGTTCCTTTTAAATAAATATTTTAAATTTATATATTCCAGGTATTTGATTAGACACTTTTTTTCTTTCAGCACAGTTGTAGGTACAGTAGTTTACTACCAACATGATCTATACAATTAACTGGGAAATTTTCAGAAGTATGTCTGTGTCCATTTGACCTATAGTCCTGTCTGACTCAAAAGGAAGGAGGTGTAGGTGTTTCCATAAAAATTTTCTAAAGGATGGGTCTTCCGAGACAGAATTATCTGAGTGTATTAGTGATAAAGAGAGCCTGAAGCCACGTCCCATGAGTATACTTGCATGCTTTCTCCCTTTGTGAACTCTGTGCAAGTTTGCTAGAGCAGCTTTAAGAGTGTGCCATGGGCTGGGTGGCTTAACCAAAAGACCCTCAGCTTCTCACAGTGTTGGAGGCTAGAAGTACAAGGTCAAGATGTTTACATTAGTGTTTTCTTAGGAAGGAGGATCTCTTTTGATTATTCTCTGACCAGAAATCTTTCAGAGTTTCCCCATGGGCTTCCTTCAGTGAATGTCTATCTTAAGACTTTTTTTTTTTTTAAATTAAAGTAGCAGCCATTCTGAAAATCTTTCTGCATAACCACTATACTGTCTCCCCAGTCTAGATACCAGCCACTTTTTATGACTTCATTTAACCTCAGAAACAACTTTTATGACCATGTCTCCAAATACATTCACTTCTGAAGTACCGTGAGAGCTCCAGTTTATGAAAGTAAGTGTATATGTGTGTACATAATTCAACCCATCACAGCATCCTCAATTCTTAGAGCAAGCTCATGACACATAGTAACAGCCAGTGATGTTTTGAGGAAATACTTGAAAGAATAAACAAATATCAAGACTGTGGTACAAGTAGAATGTAGCACTTCGTTTTGTAGTCCCAAAGGGCAGGAGAAAGATTTAATAAGATTATAGAGTAGAGAGGGCAGTTCAGAAAGATGTTGGACAGAAGCAAGAATGTGGATTTGTTATAATGATGTCTCAGCCTTGATACTAGTTAGTTGGAATAATTTTGACTACTAAATGCTAATTTGGAAGGAAAATAAGCTATGATAGATAAAAAATATCAGTTTATTCTGAGGGACTGTCTTTTTTTTTTTTTTTTTTTTTTGTCTCTAGGGTTATTGCTGGGTTTTGGTGCCTGCATTATGAATCCACTGCTCCTGAAGTCGATTTTCTCCCCTTTTGTTACCCTCATTGTTTATCATTGTTATTATTATTATTGTTATTGCTGTCATTGTTCCTGGATAGGACAGAGAGAAATCGAGAGAGGAGGGGAAGACAGAGAGGAGGAGAGAAAGATAGAAACCTTCAGACCTTCACCACCTGTGAAGCAACCTCTGCCTGCAAAATGGGGAGCCGGAAGTTTGAACCAGGATCCTTATGCCAGTCAGTGTGCTTTGTGCCATGTGCGCTTAACCCGCTGCACTATTGCCCAGACCCTGGGACTGTCTTCTTATCTGATCTGTTTAGAACCTAATTCTGGCTGAGGTTGTGTTGTTCATTTCCACTGTATTTTCCTTGTGGACATAAAAGAGGACTACTCATTTCTCTAGTCCCGGGAAAATGAACAGAACACCACTTCTAAACTGGCTTTTAAGATATCCGTATAATTTCTCTCTGTGTCTCTTCTGACCCATGAGTTTAACATTAAACTAGTCACTCAGGAAAAAAAAAATGATGGACAGCATCCACATATCAAATGCTAGCTCAGATTTCTTTTTGCTGTTGTTATAATAACTATTAAGGCTAAAATAACAATATTGGTGCTGGGCATTGGTGAGCAATTAAGTATAGAAGTGATCATTTAGTTACCAAAGTAATAGTTAAGTCTTTATTCACTAACTATAGCAGTGCAAATAGTAGCTATTTAATCAATGTTCTTGAAGTAGCATGAATTACAGAGGCCCATGGCTTTTGTTAGATTCTGAAAGTGACCCATAATCTTAGAAAAATAAAGGTAAAAAATTAGACCTGAGTATCAATTCATAGAGTAAAGCATTTGGCTTAATTAATTAATTAATTAATTAATTTTTATTGGGAGGATTAATGGCTTACAATAAATGCAGTTGTGCAAACTTTCTCAAATTACAGGTAGTCATATTGCCACTAGGGCTTCACTGCCGTCACTGTTATTTTTTCCAGATAAACAATGAAAGACAGGGAGGGAATGAACAACAGAATAAAGGAGAGCCACCACAGCATCCCTTCATTGTTCATGAAGCGCTTTCCCTTTGCATGGTGTTTCCATGTGGTGACTGGGTTTCAAACCCAGGTCCTCTCATGCGGAGTAAAGTGTGTGTTCTACCCAGTGAGCTGTCTCCCAGTCACCAGTCATGTGCATCTCTATTCGGATTGGTTAAATTATTCAAAACCTATAGACCACTCACATACTTAAATGTATAGATATCACTTATAATGGCACATTCTCCTTACAGATAGCAAATGAATAAGCAAAATAATGTTAAAAGGATACTTCTAATAAGTTATTATTGAGGGCCCTTTTTTTATTTAAGAAAGGATTAATTAACAAAACCATAGGGTAGGAGGGGTATAATTCCATACAATTCCCACCACCCAATCTCCATTTCTCACCCCCTCCCCTGATAGCTTTCCCATTCTCTATCCCTCTGGGAGCATGGACCCAGGGTCATTGTGGGTTGCAGAAGGTGGAAGGTCTGGCTTCTGTAATTGCTTCCCCGCTGAACATGGGCGTTGACTGGTCGGTCCATACTCCCAGTCTGCCTCTCTCTTTCCCTTCTTCTTCTTCTAGCGTTTGCCCTTCTTCCGTAGCCAGTCAACAGCGTCAGGTTGAGCCTGATGTCTGCTTGTTGCTGGCTTTGAAAGTGACTGGGATCCATGTGGATTCAGTCGGCTAGGAAGGATCGTCAGTTTCCCCAATAAATGGGTACTCACGGGATGCACCACGAGAAGGTTGATCCAGTGCATCCCTCTTTCCCTAGTAGGGTGTGTCTCTGGGGAAGCTGAGCTCCAGGACACATTGGTGGGGTCTTCAGTCTAGGGAAGCCTGGCCGGCATCCTGATGACATCTGGAACCTGGTGACTGAAAAGAGAGTTAACATACGAAACCAAACAAATTGTTGAACAATCATGGACCCAAAGCTTGGAATAGTGGAGAGGAAATGTTAGGGGGGTACTCACTGCAAACTCTAGTGAAGGCCTTTGTTTTGTTAGTGATGGTCACAAGTAATTCTCATATAGTCTGAGGTTTACTTTGTTTCTCTTGAATCAGAGGACTAGGAGCCCTGGTGATGTTATTAGCCCTGTTATATCTCCTTGTTTTCCAAGACTAATAGGGATTACATGACGTATGCATCTGAAAATTTATTCATCTATCATCATCTGTGGTATGCATATATATATATATACATGAGGCATAAGCTGTGTTGCATTAATTGTAATTGCTTCCTTTCTGTGCAAAATATGATAGAAGAAACAAGATGGTCAAAAGTAGAAATAGAAGGAAAAAGCGAAATAGTGTCCTAAGCAAACAAAAATCTCTAGACATATACAGATATACATTTATATGTCATATATATCACAAGGGTTGATTCTGTGTGCTGTCTTATATTGAGAGTATGATAACCTACGATAACCTCTAGAGAAGTTGTTTACTTTACCATTTAGCTGACACATCAAACTATGAAAGGAAAGATCTTTGGTGCTATCCATAATATAAATAAATTTTTTGAGGAAAAGCAGCCACTTAGGTAGAGTTAATGGAAAGCTGGAAAGACTGAATTCTCTATCTGCACATTACCAAAATGTATGAATAGACCTCTTCAGAACCTGCCAGAGCTCAGTGAAGATCCTTGTAAGTGTTTCTTCAGTTACTTGAACAGTGGTAGTCATTCATCTGTACATCACCATTGATGTCACCATAATTATCTTAAAGCACAGAAGGAAAGTTCATCAGTGTTTCTTTAGGCAAAGGTTAATTTTAATAAAGTCCTGGGGGCATAGACCAGGCTCCCTGACTACAAAATCATTATTGTACTACTCTTGAGAATTTGTGAGTATTCAGGAAAATCACAACAGCTTTTGTATTAAATGAGAAGCCTGTTTAACTTGGATATAATAGGTGAAAAAAAAAAAAAGCAGCAACAAAAATCTGGCTCTCGTCTAGGATTTTGAAAAGCCTTTTGCCAGAAAAGAATGGGCAGTAGAATCATTGGGGGAAAATCCCAGGAGCATTTTATCATCTGGCCAAATAGTAAAAAAAAAAAGGCTACCTTTGTTCAGAATATGTCACTCTAGCCAATTTGTGACCCTCTGTTTAACTGTCAGGTCATTAACAAACATAAGCATGAATGTCCGCAGTGAGAAAAATGAAGTTCCACCAAGATCTCTTTGAAAAACCAAAGGAAATGTCACTGAGCTACTTCTAGGAAAGCCAGTAATAAATATATCAAATGAAAAGAAATGATTATCATATTATCTTTGTGTTTATGTATAAAGCAAATTATTTTCTTAGAAATGATTTTCTGGAGTGACAGTCTTGATCAGCATGTGCTTGTATGTACTATCCTTTTGAATGGAATTTAATATCCTGATTCTTAAGAGAATTTTAAACAATTCAGTATGATATTTCTTTTTTTCCCCCAATAATATAATGCTCCCTCCAAACTGAGAGTAAATCTGTGATCTCAGTCAAATCCTGCATCATCTAGTGTCTGTCTTGTATGACAAAGGCAGACTGGCAGACTATATCTGTTGCATCCATTCAACTCATTGAAAACTTGTGTGTCCAGAAAATTGTGGAGAGAATGAACCAGTTCGCTACTGCAAATCATGCAAACAGAATTCTGTGAAAGTTTCACCACCAAAAATGACCTACTGAAAATTAGGATCAGAATTCTTTTTTTTTATGTTTATTCCCTTTTGTTACCCTTGTTGTTTTATTGTTGTAGTTATTATTATTGTTGATATTGATGTCGATGTTGTTGGATAGGACAGAAAGAAATGGAGAGAGGAAGAGAGGACAGAGGGGGAGAGACAAGATAGACACCTGCAGACCTGCTTCACTGCCTATGAAGCGACTCCCCTGCAGGTGGGGAGCCAGCGCCTAGAACCAGGATTCTTACGCCGGTCCTTGCGCTTTGTGCCACGTGCGCCTAACTTAGCACTGTGCTACCACCCGACTCCCAGGATCAGAAATTTTGATACCATGTTATTTCTATTTTTATTATTATTATTTTTAACTAGAGCACTGCTCAATTCTGGCTTATAGTCGTGCAGGGGATTGAACCTGGAACCTCAGGCATGGGAGTCTCTTTGCCTAACTATTAATGCTATCTACCTCTGTCCCCATGTTATTTCTATCATATCTGCTTTCTTATTTCAAAGCAGGTGAACTTTTCAAGGAGCTGTGAGAACCCTGTAGTCATGCTGCTTGTGCCTGTGACCTTTACTGAGGTTTATTGCCTAACTATATCAAAACGTAGTTCAGATTCTGGTATCTTCTTTTGCCTATTTTAACATTGTTATTTAAAAGAAACCCATAACCACTATGATCATTGTTGTCTTGGACTTTTTATGATTTTATAAAAAATCATAAAAAGTTAATGGCTTACAGTGCAATTGTTGGCACATGGGTAAAAGGTCTCACCTGACCGTGATTGGTGTCTGCAAAAGATTCACATCAACAACCTAGGTCTTTTCCCACCATTACACACCAGAGTCTTAAAGTGCCCCCCCACCTCCACTTTCCTTCCCAGAGTCCTTTGCTTTGGTGCTTCACACTAAATCCAGTCCAAGTTTTACTTTGTGTTTTCCCTTTGTCTTTGTTTCTTAAGTAAGTTCTACTTATGTACTATGAGTGAGTTCATCTGGTATTTATCCTTCTGTTTTCGTCTTATCTCACTTAACATGATTCCTTCAAGTTCCATCCAAGATGATGCAAAGGAGATGATGTCATCATTCTTAACAGCTGAGTCATATTACATTCTGTATATATGCCACAACTAATCATCCTGTGCATGGTTTCATAAGCCTTGCAATTCTCAAAGCTTAAAAGACTTCCCATTTTTATTTTATTTTTGAAGCCTTTCTTTAAAAAAAATTAAAAACATTGTTAACTTGTTTTATAGAAGCAGAAAGAAGTTGAGAAGGAGGGGAGGGGCAAATAAAGAGGGAGAGAGAAAGCAACAGCAACTCCTGCAGAACTGCTTCAGTGCTCAAGAAGCTTACCCCCTTCAGGCAGTAACTGGGAGCTTGTACCTGGGCCCTTGCTCATGAGGAGATGAGATGCACTCTACCGGGTGCCCCACTACTTGACTCCTTAGTAGTCTCTCTTTGCCTACTGTCCTAGGTCAGAGACATTCTCTACATTTAGTCTTATTCGATAACCTTTATTGTTTTCATACAGAAGCCACAGATGAAATACTTTATATTTTAAGGAAATTAATTTATGGTTATACCTTGATTGGTGAGTTAAGTGATTTAAAAAATTCTACAAGTGATTCTTTGCAGAGATGGATTTTGAGTAAGCATCATTCTATATTTTGTTACTATGAATCTGGCTTTTTTAGATTTCACATACAATTGATCTCTCTGTGTCTGGCTCATTTCAGTTAGTTTAATTAATGTTTCCATGTTGTTATCAGCGACTGGACTTCCTTTTTAAAGGAGGATATTACATTGTGTGAGTATTCTTTTAATGGGGGAATAATATTCCATTGTGAGAATGCATGTATGTATATGTGATAGTACTTATTTATTTATTTATTTATTTTTACCTTTTGTTGCCCTTGGTTTTTTTTTGTTTTGTTGTTGTTGTAGTTATAATTGTTGTTGTTATTGATGTTTGTCATTGTTAGATAGGACAGAGAGAAATGGAGAGAGAAGGGGATGACAGAGAGGGGGAGAGAAAGATAAACCTGCTTCACCACCTGTGAAGTGACTCCCCTGTAGGTGGGGACCGTGGAGCTCGAACCAGGATCCTTAAGCCAGTCCTTGCACTTCACGCCACATGCACTTAACCCGTTGTGCTACCACCTGACTCCCTTTGATAGTACTTTTAAAGAGAAGAGACATGTCTTCTGTAGATAGTCTTGGTTCAGGTGGATTAAAATGGGAATCTCTCTGCTATTAGGTAGACAACAGGCTATTCCAGTTCTAAATAATACACATTGTGTTCTACATGTCACCGTGCTTATGAGTAATAACATATATAATCAATTGTGATTTGGCTACAGTTTAATCAATTTCAATTTTCTCTTTTTCTCAGTTTTGGGATTTCATTGTTCTGATACGACTTTTTCAGATAGTGAGAGAGACAGTCACCACCAAAGCAAATATTCCCTCATGCTGTAGTACTTTCATGTGGTATACTAGGGTCATGAACCTAGATTATACACATGACAAAGCAGGTACTTTCTCAAGTGAGCTATTTTGCTGACCTTTTGACTATTTTTTTTTTTTTTGCTTCTAGGGTTATCACTGGGGCTTAGTGCCAGCACTATGAATCCACTGCTCCTGGTGGCTATTCTTTCCACTTTTAATGGAAAGAACAGAGAGAAAAAGTGATAGGAGGGTAAGATAGAAAGGGAGAGAGAAAGATAGACACCTGAAGACCTGCTTCATAGCTTGTGAAGCATGCCTCCTGCAAGTGGGGATCTGGGGCTTGAACCTAGATACTCAAGCAGGTTCTTGTGCTTAGTTCTATATGTGTTTAGTCAGGTGCACCACTGCCTGACTCCCTTTGACTTCTTTTTCAAAAACTATTTTACTCATTTGGCATTGGTTTGCAGTATTATATGTGTATATACAGTTTAGTGCACCTACTACCAATGTGCCTGTGCCATCAGCCCAAATAGAAGACTCCACCAGAAGGAGTCCTTCTCCTCTTTCCCACTGACAACCAGCATTGATTTTAGAGTCTCAGAATCAGCTTGGTTATAACTTTTAGCAAGTTCAGTTGTTTCAGTTACATATGTAATTTTAATTTCCACATGTGTGAAACCATACAATTGTTGTTTTTCTTTTTTATATATTTATTATTATTTTTTATCTATAAAAAGGAAACATTGACAAAGCCATAGGATAAGAGGGGTACAATTCCACACAATTCCCACCACCAGAACTCTGCATCCCCTCCCCTCCCCTGATAGCTTCCCTATTATTTAACCCTTTGGAAATATGGACCCAAGATCATGGTGGGATGCAGAAGGTGGAAGGTCTGGCTTCTGTAATTGCTTCCCCGCTGAATATGAGTGTTGACAGGTCGATCCATACTCCCAGCCTGTTTCTCTCCTTCCCTCGTAGGGTGGGTCTCTGAGGAAGCAGAGCTCCAGGACACATTGGTGGGGTTGTCTGTTTAAGGAAGTCTGGTCAGCATCCTGCTAGCATCTGGAAACTGGTGGCTGAAAAGAGAGTTAACATACAAAGCCAAATTGTTGTTCAATCATGGACCTAAAGACTGGAATAATACAGATGAAAAGTTGGGGGGGGGCTCCATTTTGTAGATAGCTAGTAGGCATATTTTAGTTATATTCCAAAGGGCCTGTAGCTATACTAGTTTTTGTTTGTTTGCTTGTTTGTTTGTTTGTTTGTGTGTATGCAGGTGGATCCAAGTTATTGTCTGGAGAGATGATTTCATGGCTGGAAAAAGACCCAGAAAGCTGGATCAGGGAAGAGAGTAGCTCTCTAATATGGGAAAGGTGTATAAATATTGTTGACTGTGAACCCCATCAATTTGATATGATCTGGGGACCATATTCAGCTTAGGAGCCTATGTGACATCTGCATCCCTGTACATCTGAGCTCATATTCTGTGGTCATGAGTAGGAACATTCCAAGCTGCCTCAATTTCAGGACCCATCTTCCTTAGGTGTAGCATAGAGTATATTGTCCATCCTCCCTTTGGAGGATGGAACATTCTCTACTGTTGTTGATCCAAGTTGAGGGAAAGGTCCTATGAGGGCCCCACATAGGGGTATGTTTTGTTGTTTCCAATTGTCTTTTAGCTCTTACTTTATTTAGTCTGTCCACCTCCATTTTGACTCAGATGACACAAAACCACTGCTATCCATATGTCCTCTTTGTACAGGTGTCTGTTTCACTCACTTGCTTGTTTTATTGTTGCTGATGGGCTGTGTGATTAATATATTTCCTACTTTTTTCCTTTATGTAAATATCTTTTTAAACTTTTGTTCATTTACTGTATGATGACTGAGGGAAACTGAGATAGAAGAGAAGGAGAGAGTAAGAACAAGAGTGAGAGTGAGAAGATACATCTACAGTGTGCTTCACTCCATGTGAAGCTTCTGCTCTGTAGGTAGGGAACAGAGGCTTGAACCTGAATCTTTTTCCACTGTAAGAAGTGTGAACAATCAAGTGTGCTACCACCTGGCCCCAGGACTAATGTATTTTCTGTGTCAATCCCTTGTCAGATGTGTGGTGTTCAAACATTTTTTTAGCATCACTTAATCATTTTTTTCTTTTTATTCATGTCTTATAATTATTATGTTGATTGATTTTTATATGTTGAGCAGCCTCTGGGATGAATCCCAGTTCTTCTTGATGGATTCTCCTTGACATGTATTGTAAGATATAATATGTCAATATTTTATTTTTATTATAATTTTTTAGTATTTTTTTATCTTCACTTTTATTGTCCTTGTTGTTTTTCACTGTTGTTGTAGTTATTATTGTTGTTATCATTGTTAGATAGGACAGAGAGAATTGGTGAGAGGAGGGGAAGGCAGAAAGGGGGAGAGAAAGATAGACACCTGCAGACCTGCTTCACCACTTGTGAATTGACTCCCCTGTAGGTGAGGAGCCAGGGGCTCCAGCCAGGATCCTTATGCCAGTCCTTGCACTTCATGCCTTGAGAGCTTAGCCCGACTCCCTATTTTTCTTTTTTTAATTATAATTTTACTATGTCAATATTTTGTTAAGACTTTTTACATCTATGTTCATCAAAGATATTGATCTGTAGTTCTCCTCTTTTCTCTATCTTATTTATTTATTTATTTATTTGTATTACCCTTTCCTGCTTAGGGAGGAGCAACATTGGCTTCCTAAAATGTGTTCCTCCACTTCTTTTATTTTTCAGACACTAAGTATAATAGGTTGTTGTTAAAATTCGGAGGCTCCAGCTGGCCAGGCTAGCATCGCAGCGGTAGACAGAGACTCGTGGACACACGGCTGGGCAGGGAAGCTGTATTTCTTTATTCAGGAACAACGATTCATAAACTAACCCAAACTAATCACCAAACAGAACTCTGCTGTCTCTTTGTGGCGGTGCAAGCACTCTCTCTAACTCTGCCCCTCTGGAACTCTGTCAGGGTTCCTTGGGGCGGGGACAAGCGGGCCCTCGAAACTAGCAGGACTGAACCAATTTTCTTGGCAGGGGGAGAGCTAGAACAAACCAATGTAAAGCATACAACAATTCCCCCTTTTCTTTTTTAACTAAATGACCACAGTATCAGGGGTGTGGGGTGAGCAGAAACCTATATCGTACAGGCATTTTTTTAAAAAGAAACTGGCACAAACATGGAGAAACATGTAAGCGAGTAACAAGAACCAGTGTGCTGAGGGGGCTATTTTTTGCCTCTGTGGGCAAAACTTTATCAGTTTAAAAAAAACATTTCTTGCCTCTGGGGGGCATACTTGTCTCAGCGGACATTTGTATGGGGGCGGGGAACGGCCTAGAGTCCCAAAGGCAGCTGGCTGCAATTTACTTACTACGAAACAAAACTTGTTATTAGCATAACCATAGCGCAATCTAAAGTTCTAATAGAGAAGGAAGGAATTTGTTGTTAAAATTCGGAGGCTCCAGCTGGCTGGGCTAGCGTCGCGGCGGTAGACAGAGACTCGAGGACACACGGCTGGGCAGGGAAGCTGTATTTCTTTATTCAGGAACAATGATTCATTAACTAACCCAAACTAATCACCAAACATAACTCTGTTGCCTCTTTCCCCCGCAGCGGTGCCAAGAACTCTCGAACTCTGGAACTCTTGAACTCTCTTGGGGTTCCTTGGGGTGGGGACAAGCGGGCCCGTGAAAACTAGCAGGACTGAACCAATTTTCTTGGCAGGGGAGAGCTAGAACAAACCAATGTAAAGCATACAACAATAGGTGTTAGTTCCTCATTGAAAGACTTGTAGCATTACTTGTGAAGCATCTGGATCTGGGATTTCGTCCTTGGGAAGACTTTGACTAATGATTCAATTTTAAAACTTGTGATTGGCCTGTTCAGGCTATTTATCTCCTCTGGTTAAGTCATGGGAGCTTATATCATTCTAGAAATATGTCCGATTGCAACTGTTTTTAAACCCCTGTCTGCATTCCCAGTCCTCTCCTCATCATTAGGATTGTATCCAGGCTGTACACTATAATGAATATTAGCTTGAAGAAAGCATAATTAGGAAGATAAATCTTCTCTGAAAATTTAAAGCAATACAGAGCATTCCAGTGAAATTATTTGTGATTTTCAGGTTACTACTGTACTAGATTTCATTTACTTCTGCTTCTCTCCATTGGCATATAGCTAAAAAGTGCTTCATTTCTGATAAAGTATAAATGTAGACTGTTATGGATAAGGGATTTATCTTGTTATACTAAAACAGAATAAATAACATCCTCTCTTGTCATTCTTGGAAATGATAGTTTCCATTTAAAGGCTATTTCATCTCTATCAGTGGACTTGGAAAACATTTCATATTTTTAAAGTTATTTTGTTATTTTTCAGTAGCTCTTACTGCTTTAGACATTTTCAGGAAAGTAGATTTGTCTTTCCATTTCCAACTCTTGTACCCTGTTTATTCAGAATAGTTGCGTACATGGTAGGGTGATTCTTCTATTTTTGCACATGGCTCATCCTTTTCACTCAGGAAACAAAGAATGTATTTTAGATACCTTAACAGATCACAATACAGTTTTGTGTTTTGGGAAGTTAATGTAAAATGATTTTTTAAATTCACTTTCCATGTGGTTTAGTTAAGTATGTAGGTGTGTGAGTGCAAGCACATAAGTCCATTATGTGTTTTCAATGGGAGCACTGAGATATAGAAGAGAAATCCATTTATGAGTTTACATTGCCTCTATTTGTAGCACATTTATCTTAAATGAAAAAACACTGATTAGGAATGAGCAGATACAGGAGTTAGGAGCTGATTAGAGCTTGATAAGCCCTTGAGCAATGAGCCTGTTCTATTATCACTAATGGTTTTATAAATGTCACAATTGCTTTCTTTCCCCCCAAGGTTTTTATTTTTTTTTTTATTAGGGAGAGATATATATGCCGAAATTGCCTTTGTGTCATCAGCTTTAAAAACTCATTTCCTGGCATTTACATTGTCTAATTTCCCAGTGACATCATTTACTGCAGAAACGATTGAACTTGCTCTCTGTGGCATAATAGCAAAATAAACCTGCATGATAAGATAGCCAGCTCCCTTATCTATTTAGTTTATCTTCTCTGATATCAGAGTAATGCTGGTGATCAAGCGGGTTTCCCTGTAGATATAACTGTTCCATGATGATCCCTCATAAATGGATGCTTTGAGGGTGACTTTTAAAGAATTTACTTTGGGGGCCTAGTGGTGGCGCACCTGGTTGAGCACATATATTACAATGCGCAAGGACCCAGGTTCGAACCCCCAGTCCCCACCTGCAGGGGGAAAGCTTTACAAGTGGTGAAGCAGGGCTGCAGGTGTCTCTCTGTCTCTCTCCCTCTCTGTTACCCCCACTCTTGATTTCTGGCTGTCTCTAGCCAATAAAAAATAAAGATAGTAATAAATAAATAATAAAAAAAGAATTTACTTTGGAGGGGGCTGGGTGGTGGCGAACCTGATTGAGCGCACTTGTTACAATGTGCAAGCACCCATGTTCAAGCCTCTGGTCCCCAGCTGCAAGGGAAAGCTTCACTAGAGCTGGAGCAGGTGTCTCTTTTCCTCTCTATCTCTTCTTCTCCTCTGTTTCTCTCTGCCCTACTAAATAAATAGTAAAACCTTTTGTTTTACTTCGTCCTTTCTGCTGTTTGGAAACTGTATCAATTTGCTTTTCACATAATAGTGAGTTATAGAACAGTTTAAGTCTGTTATTTGGCTACAAAATGACAATAAAGAATCCTCACACTTTCTGAGCTAAGAGGTCTTATTTGTCAATTGCATTGATTGTTTCTAAACTGATGTTGAGTTCTGGTCTGCCAAATATTTGTGACTTCATGAAAACAAACTGAAAAATCTTAGTGTAGAAACATCCCACCAAAGGCAGCATAGATGATACTGCTGAAAATTGAGTTAAAATAAATTAAATTTTATATCAGTTATCATTGTTTTAGTAAGTGAATTATTTGAAGCCATACTTATAGTATTTCTTTCTTTTTTTTTCTTTACCTTTTTATTCAGAGATTAATGGTTTACAGTAACGTTGCTTGGATAAAATTTTTCACCTCACCAAAATAGGTGTGTGAACAACACTCTCACTCTCAAATTAAGCCCATCATCATGTGCCAGGACCAGAAAGCTCTCACTTCCACTACTCCTCTCTCTGTCCTCCTTTCCCAGAGTCCTTTGCTTTGGTGCAATACACCAATCCTTTCCAAATTTTACTTTACATTTTCACTTTCTGTCCTTGTTTCTTAAGTTTGCTCATGAGTGAGACCATCCCATACTCATCCTTCTCTTTCTGGTTTACCTAACTTAACATGATTCTTTTAAACTCCATCCAATGTGAGATAAAGAAGGTGACTTCGCCATTCATAATAATTGAGTAGTAAGTATCCCACTGTGTATATATGCCACAGCTTCCTTAGCCACTCATCTGCTGTTGGACACCTAGCTTGCTTTCAACTTTGTGCTATTACAAATTGTGCTGCTATGAATATAGATATACACAGATCTCTTTGGATAGGTATGTTTGTTTCCTTAGACCATATCCCAAGGAAGAGAAATTTCCAGGTCATAAAGTAGGTCCATTTATAACCATCTCCAGACTACTCTCCATAGAGGTTGGACCAGCTTATATTCTAACCAACAGTGTAAAAATGTTCCTTTATCCAGCAACCTCTGCAACATTTGTTGTTATTGTCCTTTCTGATGTATGACATTCTCACTCTGTTGAACAAGAAAGCATTTTGACTGTTCCTAAGAGATCATTTATGGACAAGTGCAAATGGTGGTTGAACTGTCAGTAGTAGCAAGCCCACACAGATTTTTAAGTATGAAAGGGAACTTCATGCTAAGGTACACATTTTCAGATTTAAATTTCTAGGTTTTGATGGAGCATCCTGTTTTCATATACTACTAATAAGCATTTACTTCATAGTAAAGAAGGTACTAATTGATGTGGCCTCATTTTCTCCCCCCCCCCATGCATAGGGAGATAAAGAGATAACGTGTATGCTTGCATACTCTTTGGTTCACTATGTCCTGAATGTACAATGTGAAAAAGAACCCTGTGCTATTTTTCCGTATTTTTTTTCCTGACTTCTCAGGGGCTCTTTATCAGCTATATAAATCAGGCCAAGACTTTAAAGGTGCACTGAGAAATTTATGTTCAGACAATGTTACCTCTCTCCTTACATGTTTGACACAACAGGAGGTGGATAGCAAAGGAAAATACTTCAAGATCTAACAGAATACTAGGCTTTGAATGTATGCCACTACAGTGCATGGTGGCCTTATGATCAAGAATATCCACCTCAGTAGGCTTTTTGATTTCCTTATCGATAAAATCAGCAAGAAGCCACATTTGGAAAGTAGAGGAAAGAATTTTCCTTGATAGAATAACTTGATTTTTTTTATAGAAAACTCCTTAGGGCATTGTCTTTATTGTCATAATATAAACACATATTTAAAAAATATGTATACATAAAAATGTTTGAAAATACTCATTACATTATTACTTTGCATTAGTTTAATTATTACAGTGTTTAATTATTACTTTGCACAGTTTATTTATTATAATTAATTATTACAATGGCAATAATTCTATTTACTATAATCATACTTATGTGATGACATCTATTAAATTATTCTATATGTTATATGATGGTTAATTGTGTTATTACATATTATGAATATAATTATTATATATTGTGTATGTTATTATGTTTATGCTTAACATGTGTCATGTAAATTAATGTGAAAACATACTAAATATGTGCTATGTTGTCATTTCATTAATTGTATGCAATTAATGTTATAGTTTTATAATTGAGATTAATGTTGTTACCATATATTACACATCTACTTTAACAAGTGTTGAAACCTATAATTTATTTTTATAGACTTTTAAAAATATTTTTATTTATTATTGGATAGAGACAGAGAGAAATTGAGAGGAGGAGGAAGTGATAGAGAAACACCAGCAGCTCTACTTTACCACTTGTGAAGCTATTCCCGGCAGGTGGGGACCAGGGGATTGAACCTATGCCCTTGTGCACTGTAGTGTGAGCAGTTAACCAGGTGTGCCACCACCTGGCCCTGAAACCTATAATTTCTTTACCTTCAAAAATTATAAAAAGAGCTTTGTCTGAATTCATCTACTTAGGATTCTCATGTAACTTGTGAATATATTATTGGAATAGAAACTCAAAAAAACTTTTGTCAGTAAAACTGTCATAGGAAAGTTCAAGTATACTTTTAAGTATTAACACATAGAATTCTAGACCCTATGCATAGGGTATGGAAGGAAGGTACTTATGGAGAAGGATTTTCAAAATCACAGTGTGGAAAACCTCTTGTAGTATATTTTGAAATTCCTTATTATCTGACACACATAGGCATCTTATTAGGAAGAATATTTCTTTAGTGATGTTTTCCATGTTTCTGGGATGAGAAGTGGTAATAACATGTAAGGACATGGGAAATCTGAGTTTCAACTCTTTGTGAGTCTACCTACATCTGCCATATGGAATAATCACATTCGCAAACACTTGGGAAGACAAGGTTTTCTTTTCTTGGTTGCTCTTTAAGTATTATACAAAAGTGTCCTGTATTTTCTAGCTCACTGAATCATTTGAAACTGGAGATGGTTATTTAACTTCTGACAGACGGAGACAGCCTGTCTCCCTTGTCATAGATGAAATGTGATTGAGCACAAATGAGTAGATATTAGATTGAAGTAGACCAACAGGAAGACTAAGGAGAGATGCATTCCTGGCACTCGTCAGACCCCAGCTTTGAAGTCAGTCATCATTTTGTGCACATGACCCCATCAACCCACGCTGGAAGAGGTTAAAAGGTTACCTACACATATTCCTTTATTAGTCTGCTAGAAATACCTTTCAAGGAATCAGCATTCCTAAATATGTCTGGTCTATCCTGTGAGCTATAAAGAATGAAGGAATGCTGATTTGAAGGTGATCACTGCAGTTTCTCATCTGGCTATATAGTCTTGTCTGTTGTCCAGTCAAAGAGAAACATTTTGACTTGGTATCTGTGGTTATATCCCCAGCACTTCCATCCTCTGTTTTACTATGCCTTCTTGTTCCTTTGGCAAAAATACCCCCTCCCCCTGTAAGAGAAAGCTTATATAATGAAACAAGGCTGAAAACAATGCGGATTTGCATTTCATTGAAATACTTGAAACATAAAAGAAACTAATCCACAAACTCTGAAGGCCTAGAAAGGCCAGTAAATTCCTGGGGAGTGGTGAATTCCATTTTCACATAGGGTACATTGATGCATATGAATGGTGAGGAGGGTGGGGGAATTAGAATTATTGCTTTAAATGAATGTTGTCCCTGAAGTGCTAGACTATGTTTATTTTCAAGAAAAACATTGATATCTAAATTTGTGCATAAAGCATTTTAATTTTGAAAATTTCTCTGTGATCAAACCATATATTTATATGGTTTGAAAACTGTTTAAGCCAGGAGCAGGGTGATAGCATTAAAATTATACATAAGTCTTTCATGCCTGAGGCACCAGAGTCCTAGGTTCAATCCTTAACATCAAAAACCAGAAGTGAGCACTTCTCTAGTTAAAATTAAAAAACAAAAAAATGTGGTCAAACCATATATGTATATGGTTTGAAAACTGTTTAAACCAGGAGCAGGGTGATAGCATAAAATTATACATAAGTCTTTCATGCCTGAGGTACCAGAGTCCTAGGTTCAATCCTTAACATCAAAAACCAGAAGTGAGCACTTCTCTGGTTAAAATTAAAAAACAAAAAAATCTTATTTCACTCACAGCCCACCAGTCTGCATTTTCTGATAAAACATTTAGATAGGCTTCATGTATATATTACTTTGCTAAAAATTTTTTAAATTGTTTTGCTAATTGCTCAGACATCAGAGCTGCAGCGTTTTAGTTTCAAATAAAATACTTATGTTTTCATTATTGAATTTTCAAAAGTCAAATAAAAACTGGTTTAGATATTTTCAGCTATGTAAATTAGTAGCATAGTTATTACAGGAAATGATAAGTCCTAGGGAAAATGAGCTCTCCATTCATTTGAAATAGTATTTCATAACCAATTAACCCACATTTATTGAGTTCCCAGATTAAAACACACAGCAGGGATGACTGAAATATAGTTCCTTGTCAGAGTAGCTTGCAGTCTGGGTGAGAATGACTGGCTTTAATATAATGAGATAAAAACAAATGTACAAATGTCACAAGGAAAAAAAATTATCTTTTTTTTTTTTTTTTTGTGCCTGCATAGTACAAAGAAAGGAAAGATTGATTCTTTCCAGAGATCAGAGGTCAAGGAAAGCTTTCCCATCCTGAAGAAAGTGACATCTCAGATGTGTCAGAGTGTGAGACTCTGCAGAATGGGGAGGGTGAGTGAGGGGTTGTCTACATTCCTAGACTGAGTAATGGTTATTGGTTTGGGCCTGAGCATGAGGCTCTGGAGTAGAAGTGAGGTAGGAGACTACAGGGTTTCAGAATATTTGATGATTATATTCTAGTGGAAGAAGAGATCCTTTTAATTACAGCCTTCATTTTAGAAGCTAGTGATGGTTCCTTGTAAAACATATTGGAAATGAAAGAAGTTTCAGTCTGGAGATCTGCTGGTGCAGGGCAGTGTGGTGCTAGAGAGATGATGGACTGGGATATACTACTACCTGGCAATTTAGACACTGCTTGTTTTCCCCCCCTTCATTTATTTATTTATTTATTTATTTATTTACTTATAAAAAAGAAACATTGACAAAACCATAGGATAAGAGAGGTACAGCTCCACACAATCCCCACCACCAGAACTCCACATTCCATCCCCTCCCCTGATAGCTTTCCTATTCTTTAACCCTCTGGGAGTATGGACCCAAGATCATTGTGGGATGCAGAAGGTGGAAACTCTGGCTTCTGTAATTGCTTCCCCGATGAACATGGGCATTCACAGGTTGATCCATACTCTCAGTCTGCCTCTCTCTTTCCCTAGTAGGGTGGGACTCTGGGGAAGCAGAGCTCCAGGACACATTGGTGGGGTTGTCTATCCAAGGAAGTCTGGTGGGCATCCTGCTAGTATCTGGAACCTGGTGGCTGAAAAGAGAGTTAACATTAAGGCCAAACAAACTGTTGATCAATCATGGACCTAAAGGCTGGAATAATGTAGATGAAGAGTTGGAGGGTCCATTTTGTAGATAGCTAGTAGGCATATTTTAGTTATATTCCAAAGGTCCTCTGCGTATACTAGTTTTTTTTTTTCCCTGAGCCTGAAATCTGATATGCAGGTGGATCCAAGTTATTGTCTGGGGAGATAATGTCATGGCTGGAAAAGGAACAGAAAGCTGGATCAGGGAAGAGAGTAGCTCCTTAATATGGGAAAAAGAGGTATATTGTTGACTGTAAATCCTATCTATCTGATTTGGTCTGGGGCCCATATTCAGCTTAGGAGCCTATATGACCTCTGCATCCCAGTATATCTGAGCTCACATTCTGTGGTCATGAGTTGGAACATTCCAAGCTGCCCCAATATCAGGACCCATTTTCCTGAGGTGTAGCATAGAGTATGTTGTCCATCCTCCCTTCGGAGGATGGAACATTCTCTACCATTGTTGATCCAAGTTGAGGGCAAGGTTCTATGGGGAGCCCACAAAGGGCTATTATCTATTTTTTTGTTCCTGATAGAGGTGACTGGTAACAAGGCTAGAGGGATTTATTTGAGGTCTAGGCCCATTATGTCTGTTCGGGAATCTCGGGACTCTCTGAATAGGGACCCAGCTGACGGGGTGGCTTGATAGTGACTAAAGAGTCATCATTAAAGTATGCCAGTCTCTTGCCTTTATTCAGCTTTTGCAGTCCTTGCTTTGATAAGGTTAGCTTTGGAGTGAGTGAGAGAACTTTAATAGGAAGTATGTGAGGTGGGTGGCTTTCTAAGTCTAAATAGATAGTATTTCATTAGGAACTTTATACTGACTCAATGCAGACTATTGTGTACTTTTGCTTTCAGCTATATTTTTTGCCCTCATTTATGTGTACATGTGGACATATGCTCTATCTCACGGGACCTGGTCTATATCTAGGTTTTGGGACTTTGTTAGGAAGTGAACCACTTGGAATGGAATTAGAGAATCCTATGAAAGGAAAGGTCTCACCTGAGTAATGAGGCTGAAGGGTTGACATTCCATCCCTGACGTCTCTGGACACAGTCTAAAGTGAAGCATGCTGAGGGGTACTCATTGCATTGATTAAGTTGGAATCAGTGGATGCAATATTGTTTGGTATGAATTGAGAGAAGCATTCTGGAAAGTGAGCCCCACCCTGGAAGTTCCAGGACTAGGGAGATATAGGCTTTATTGAGAAAGTGGGAGGTTCCTTCTGTCTTAGGCTTAAGAAGGCAATAGTTATTGCTATAATCACATTTTTTGGCAATTGGGTTAACTTTGAAAAATATGTTTGTTAGGATTTGCTGTATCATACACCACATCACCGTAATTTATGTCCTTTGACATTATTTGTATATAGCTGTGCCACAGGTTGCTTCTGTTCTCCCTGGTCTAGGCTTTTGAGAGAGTCATCATATCAAAGACTCAGCCTATGTATTAAAAAGACTCAGTATGTGCTTTAAAAAGTTTGAGACATACAATCAATTTTCCCTTCTCATATTAATTCAATAGTGGTTTATATGACTACAAATTAACAGGAGTGTACATAAACACCATTTCCACCACCAAGACTGTGTCCCATCACATCCACCCCCCACCCCCGCCATGGGAAGCCAAACATCCACTCCCCCCCCCAGGGTTTTTATTGGTGCCTTACTCCAAATTCAGTTAAATCCTGCTTTTTGTTTTCCTTTCTGTTATTCTTTCTCAACTTCTGTTTATGAGTGGGATCATCCCATATTCATTTTTATCTTTCTGACTTAGCTCACTTAACATAATTTCTTCTAGCTCCATCCAAGATGGGTCAGAGAAAGTGAGTTCATTGTTCTTAATAGTATTCCATTGTGTATATATACCACAGTTTTCCTTCCAGGTTAGCTATTCCAAATTGTGTTGTTATGAACATAGGTGTACGTTTCCCCCTTCTTAAGCAACACTGTGAGTAAAATAATAGGGCTTAGGGTTTTTTCCCTTCTCTGTCAAATCATCATTATCATTGGGTCTGAGTATAACTAGCAGAATAAGGGGAAAGAAGAGTATGTGAATTTTCCTGAATAGCCAACAAATAATACTCTGTTTTCAACATCTGGATCTACTTTCTTCTGGAAATGTGATTTATTGAGGAGAGGTACAGAAGAGATAAATAATATTTTGTCTTAACTTTATGTTCTGAAGGTGAAGACTTGATCTCAAATGCTTATACATTTATACATTTAAAAATGATAACATGGATTACAAAAAGAAAGATATTAGAACTTAAGGAATATTAGAACTGGAAAAAGAAACTGACTTCACTACTGGAAAAATGAAACAAAAGTTAAAACACAGTTAGGCTTTTTTAGAAAGTATACATTAGGGACCAGCAAAACAGCTCACCTGGATAGTGTGCTTGCTTTGTCTGTGCTGGACCCAGACTCAAGCCTAGTCCTCATCACAGTGGAGACATTTAGTGCTGTGGAGTCTTACCCTCTCCTCTGTCTTCTATTTCTACTCCAAAAGCTCTGGTGAAACAAATAGGCAAATCTTAAAAAACAAAAACCAACCAAACAAAAAAGCCTTAATGTAAACTGTCTCAAAAGCCAGTGCTTAATATGACCATGGGCTGTTCTGAGGTTGACTTGATTTATTCTTGGTTCTACAGTATTCTAGAGTGGCAGCTAGGGTTAACTTACTTCTGAATTTTTCTCCTCATGCATAGAATAGAAATGCTAGTAAATATATTGCAGTGTTGTTATGAGTAATAGAGTAACAAAAAAATCAGTATGCAGTGTATAAATCCAAAAACACGTTTTTTTCTACTGTTCCCTTATAAACTTTTGGTGGCGTGATGTTGTCATTTTAAAGATGAATGATAGATGTTTGAATGGTACATTTTTTTTTTATTTATGGAGACAGAAATTGAGAGAGGGGTGGAAGTAGAGAGGGAGAGTGGAAAAGAAACCTACAGAGTACTATTTCACTGCTTGTAGCAGTTCTCCCTAGCAGTTGGGTTTGAACCTGGAACCTTAAGCATGGTAATGTGTACATGTTCAACCCAGGTACACCACCACCTGGCCCCAGTGACACTCCTTTAAAAAAAAAAAAAAAAATATATATATATGGTCTGAGCAATTATTGACACCATTCTGGATCAGTAATAGTCTCAATCACTCTTAAAATAATCTTAGTCACTCTTTAAGATATCACTGGCTACCTAAACTGAGCTAGATCTATGCCTGTCAGAATTCCTTTCCTTAACAGTTTTGGGCTAAAATGAGCGAGATGGTGGTGGTGCGGGGTTGATAGATAAAGTGCACACCTTCCCTTGTTTGACCCCTGAATTCAGTGACAGTGCAGTAATGTCTCTGTTTCCCTTTCCTCCTTTCGCTTTTCATTCCTCTTAGGGAACATAGAAGTAAAACACAAAACTGGGCCAGGAAGGCTGATCATCAGTATTGTGCCTCTGAGAAGCCCTCCACTCATCCCCGGTGCTGCATGGACTTCATTCACTAAAGTTAATAAGCAGCAGGAGAAAGCTCTGTACAGACTGGACAGTCAGAAGCGAAGTAGCATCTGTGTCATTATCTTGCAAGTCCAGCCTAACTTTGGTCACAAATGCAGCTCACATATATATAGTCTTGGTGGTCCTCCTTGTCAGCAGGAGGCAGCAGCTGGGCCCAAGTTCCTACACCCCCCCCCCCTTGGCTTGGCCTGTCATGCAGAATTTAAGCCTAGAGTACTTGCCATATCTTTTGGCAGTTCCTAGTTCTCCAGTGCCTAGTTCAAGAGAGTGTTTATCTACATTACAAAGTTTTAAAGTTTTCAGGCAATGAGCAAGCAGTGCAATTCTAGTCTTTTTCTATGAGTCTTAGTTCATCCTGGCAGGTTCCATATTGTCCTGTCCTTCCCCTATTTCAAGTTCATGTTTGTTTCTCAGCTGCCTGTTTTGTTGCCAGCAGGTCCAGCATTAGGCATAAGGGCCAAATACACATGTTTGACCAGTGTGAACCAATTACCCAATATCTAAGCTATAAACTCCAATTATTTTAAAAATAAATATCTTATTATTAGATAGAGAAAGATAAATTGAGAGAGGAGGGGAATATAGAGAGGAAAGAGACAGATACCTATAGGCCTGCTTTACCACTCATGAAGTTTTTTTCCCTCCAGGCAGGGACCAGAGTCTTGGACCTGGGCCCTTGTACACTGTAATGTGTGAGCTTAACCAGATGCATCACAGCCTTGCTCTACTAATTCTTTATTATTCTTGACTTTCCTATTTTATGTATAGCCCATTGATATACTTATTGAATATGCATCTCTATTTATGATGAAAATAACATATGTCTATATTTAAAATAAATCCTTTTTTGAGAGTTGTATCTAAACATAAAGTAAATATTCTACTAAAAGTTAACATGCACACACTACTCATTCACAAGAAAGTAACTTGTATCTCTAGTAATCTTTCTGAATGGATCTCATGCATAGCATTCGGAGACATGCCAACATGTGCCCATTAAACTCTATTATTACTTTCATGCTTACCTCAAAAGAATATGGAAGAAAACCTGAGTATTATTTGGAGAGGGTTGAAATTTCTTGGTCTTTCCATCTTTTTCACTCATTCAGTTAACATTTGTGGACTGACCTGAGGAGCCCAGCAGACCTGCATGTTAGCCCCGGCAATATGGTTACTGCGTTAGGTACTGTTGTGTCCATTCTTACTGAACAGACCCAGGTTGACTGGAACCACAGAGACTGCTCTTCTGAGCTCTGTCTGTCCCATAGCCAGCATAACCTCACCCTTACCGGTTTTATCTACTTATTTGCAAACTATTGATGGTCTGCTGAGTTAGAAGACAAAAGTTGGCCATTGCCATTTCAGATTTGAAATCTTTGAAAAGATTTATCAGCATCTACTACAATATACTGAAAAAATACTTTAAATAGGAATAAAAAGATAAATAAATGGAATAACTTGTACTCACTCTATTAGTATAAAGGCTCAGTACTAATAGGCATGTCCAGTAAACTTTAAATTTAGCATCAGAATTGTATTGCTCATTCTAGCTTTTGTGTATAAGTGTAAAAATTGCATAATTTATTAAGATGAAAAGCATAACTTGCACACACTTGGTTCAACTATAGATGGTTCCAACATCTTTGTAAGATCATATAAAAGTATACATAGATGTACTTGTAAATCTAAATATTGTATCATATAAATATTATAACATATTTTATCCCTCTAATGAACAACGTGTTATAAAGTGAAAGAACTAAATTCACATGTATGCGTACATCTGCATATATAGGGTATGTGATCATTTTCTCTTTTATTTCATTTATTTTAATGAGAGATACAGAGAAACAGATACTGGGGGAGAGTTAAAGGGGAGAGAGAGGGAGAGAGAGAGAAGGAGAAAACAGAAGAATAAGAGAGACCAGAACACTGTTCAGCTCTGGCTTACAGTGGTGCTGAGCATTGAACCTGGCATCTCAGAGCCTCAGGCATGAAAGTCCTTTGCAGAGCCATTAAGTTCTCTCCCCAGCCCAATAGCTTTCTCTCTAAAACTGATATTCAGCCAGATAGATAATGAGTACATCGAGTAAACACATCCTTCTGCACAGGCCTTCTGTAGAGTGAGTGAATTTGGAAAGTTGTGTGAAACTTTTGGAACAGAGGAAACAACTTCTGGACAACTGACAGTGTTCTCCCAGTTGCAGGTGATGAAAAGCAATTTGTCTTGTCAATTCCTGTTGCAAACATACTTGAAGTGTAAATAGATTCTGATTTACTGCTTTGACAGAGTAATTGAACCTCTTATCTAAATAAATTATGCAGCTATCATAAGTCCAAGTCATATTTTGTCAGTATATACTTTGAGATGAGAATGATTTATGGTGTCACAAGGTCATGTTTTGTGGGCACTGGCAGTATAGCCTTGGAGTTGAGAAGAATGGACTAAGCAGTTTATGTCAAACTTGTCTTTATTAATGTTCAACTGTGTGTTCCCATAAGAAAAATAACTTAAGTGTCATTAATGTGTAGCCTTCTCATTGATTTCTCTCCTTGTCTCCCCTGCCCACTTCAGCCTCAGTTCTGCAGTAGCGTAATCCCCTTAAGTCAGAAGATAAGACTCCTCTGATCAAGGCATTTCTATCAATAAAATTTTAAGTTCCACCCATAGCAATAGAATGTAAAGATCTATGATCTGCCCCTATCCTCTCTCCCTTTTGCTTACTCTGCTTTTATCAATCCACAATCATCTCACTGCTCTGCTGGTTCCTGTTCTGCATGACCTTTTCTCCAGATGTACCCTTGACTTGACCGATATTTGTCTCTGATTGAGTGCTTCCTTATCAGAGAAGCCTTCCCTGTCATCTTATATCAAATAACATCCTTAACTCTCCCCACCTGAGCACTCCTTAGCCTACTGACTGTGCTGTTATAATTTTCTGTCAAAGAATGTTGTGTTTTATGTGAAATAATGGCCTCTAAATTGCTTGCTTAAGAAAATAATAATATTGCATTATATGGAGGACCCGTGCAATTTTATTCCTTTTTTTTTTCTCTGAAAAGTAATAGATAAATCTTCAGCCAGGATATTTTACTTGACTTTACTTTCAGCCCATCAGGAATTTTAATGTCCTCCAACTCATCATTCAGCAAACATATTGAAATCAAATGCATCCAGTTTTTTTTTTGTTTTTTGTTTTGTTTTTGCCAGAACCCTGCCCAGCTCTGGCTTGTGGTGGTATAGGTGGTTGAACCTAGGACTTTGGAGCCACAGGCATAAGCATCCAGTATTCTCTGCAAATTGTGATAAGAGTATAATCTGAAAAATAAATAAATAAATAAATAAAATAGTATAATCTGGTGAAACTCTAGACTCTAAGACTTAAAAATGTGTAAAGCAACTAACTGATTCATAGTTCTGGCCCAAGGTAGAATGTGTTAAGTAGCTGTTTGGAGAAGAGTGCAGAGGAATGATGTATCTTGTCTGACTGAGAGAGACCTCCAGAAAGAAGATGCTAGTCATATCACCTTCTCTTCTATGTGTGGTATGTGATCTATGAGAACTTTCTAGGTGAACAAATCTCAGCTCCTAACTGGATTCACCAGTCTTTAGAAATTTGGTATGAAAGCCTGGTTTTTAACAAATGATTCTTACAAGTGCAACTAATATCACTGACCTTTGCAGTTACTCAGTATGCATTGATGGTTGATACTTTTTTTTCTCTTCCTGGGAGAAGGTATTTTTTAAAAACTGTGCATGATGAGCAAACATTCTTACTATACGGTAAAGATATAGCCTCTGCACTCAGGGTAACCAATTTGCAACACTGGTTTTTAGAAGTAAAAATGATTTAGGCTCAAGATTGTGGCGGATTTAGGTTTCTGAATTAAGATGATTAGAACATTTGTACAGTTACCAGGCATTTCACTCCAAAAACCTCTGGCTTTAGGCCATGTGCGGGGAGGGTTTATAGACATGAAATTTTATCAGGCTGTTGTTTTAGGCATTCAGAGTGAAACAGGAAATGACCTGCACACAGCAGGCTGGGTGGAATTGCAATGATGGCCTTGCTGGCAGTTGCATTTTACTAAGTCGTCATGATATTTAAACAGATGTGGCCCAGAGGGTTATAAATTGTATTGGTTTTCTTTATATGCTTGTTTTGCCTCAACAAATAAGTTTGTGAAACTTATAAATATAGCTCAAGAGGCACTTTTTTTTTTTGGAATGCTTTAGAATCACAATAAAAAGGTGCTAGGTAATATTAATAAACCCCAGCTATGCTTCACCTGGACTATCTCTAATGGACGATGTTTTTTTTTGCTAAGTTAGATTTCATCATTATGTATCAAAACTTTGTAAATTATGTGTATTATGCTGAAAATAGGAACCTAATACAAATGGCAAGAAAGGTAACACTTAGGGGCAAGCTGGACAGCTCACTTGGTATGGCCCAGGTTCAAGCCTCAAATACTACAAGCTTCAGAGGAGACTTCACAGATAGGTTCTCTCTTCCCCCACCCCTCTGTCTGTCCCTCCCTCTCTCAGGGGAGAGTATTTTCCTGACTGAAATTATCATCCTTGGGCAGCGAATCATGTATGCACAAGGCCCCAGTGACACGGGGGAAAGTAGCATTTAAATTGCTTGAGAGAAAAATGTTTACTTAGCATTCAATAGCTAAATTCAGTAAGTTAGTGTGTAATAGCTAGTAATAACTGAGGCTTATCCTCTTACTTTAGGAAGCCAGTATGAAATTTGTGAGTTTAGTATGCCAGTAATTAATCATTTATTCTCGACTGTCAAGAAGGAGCTCAGTCCATTTATGTTAATGATTACAGAATGCAGTCTTTGACATTTACTCTGAGCCTGATCATATTTCATATATGACAATTAGCCAAAAACTGCAAACATCTGGAAAGCAGTCTGCCTATATTCTTAGAAGAAGTAGTCTATATAACATGTAAGTATAGGGATATAGACATATACACACACACACATATGCACCACTGGAAGATAAGTTAGTGTAAAAATTCCATTATACAACCACATTTTAAAAATAAATAAAAACATAGGTGGTTTCCTAAGCATAAGGGAATGCTCCCCAGGGCAACTTGTAGGATGTTGTCTGAAACCACAGCCCAGGCTCCACTTGTTTGGTAATAACCAGAAAGCATTTGGATGTCATGGTTATTATGTGAAGCATATATACACTGCACTTAGGGAAATTAGTGGGCATTTCCTACTTAAAAATAGATGTTTCAAATGGCTTTTCAGTGACAGCTTCTTATTCTGAAATCAGAAATTACTTAACAATCCAGGTTAGAAATACCCTCATACTTTCACAGGCATACACTCAGTTCCCCAAAGGAGGAATTAGATAATAGTGTGACTTGTGATCTAATGTAAGTGTTACAGTTGTGGTGTTGATGTGGTGGATATTGGACAGATGACAGGAGGAAGGACTTTATCACCAGTTAGGAAATGAGTTGAAGGTAACTTGTAAAGTTCACCTGTAGTGTGTTAAATAATTTTTTTGGGGGGGAGCAGAGCTTTTATTCTTTCTTTCTTTATTTATTTTTTCTTTGCCTCCAGGTTTATCTCTCATTGCGATAACCTTAGTGCCATCACTAGGAATCCACTGGTCTTGCAGTCATTTTATTTTTTCCATTTTATTTGATAGGGCAAAGAGAATTTGGGAGAAGAGGGAGGGGGAAGTAGGGAGAGGGAAAGAGAGACACCTGCAGACCTGCTTCACCGCTTGTGAAGCAGAGATCCCTCTTGCAAGTGAGGAGCCAGGGCCTCAAATCCAGATTCTTGAGCAGGTCCTTGCACTTAGTACTGTATGCCACTGCATGGCTCCCTGGGAAAGCAGATTTGTATGTAGAAGTTTTTGTGATGCGTATCTCCACACTGCCATAAAACCTATGGTCTAGCTTTGCTCCCTGATTGTAGGGACTTAGGGCAGGAAGTGAGTTGAAGGGATAGATTTGATACTTGAGAGGAGGCAGTAGTAGGGTGATAGAAACATGGTTTGATGCTTTGAACACATTGTCTTGCAAGTTTGGAACATTTTCAGCCTTGGTTGCATAAGAAGCATAGCATGGCCTTGTCAACATCTCTAAGTGCTGTGCAGATAATGTGCTGGGGTGTCATATAAGTTCAGCCAGCCCTGGCTTCTTTAAGAGTCTCACTTTTAACATCCTCAGCTGACTTACTATACACAAGAGAGTGGGAAGGGAAGGAGAAAAGAAAGATCACTCATAGGTATGGCATTTGGATTTGGAAACTGAAGACTTTTATTCAATTATTGGGTTATTTTCCCCCAAAAAATGTTTTTCCCTCTGTTTCTGAGAGCCAGAGAGAAGACCACAGTACCACCGCTGGTGAAACTTCTCTACTTTAGGGCTCCCATGTGGTGGCCTAGTGCTTGAAGCCTGGTCATTGTGCAAGGTGTGTGTGTGTGTGTGTGTTTTCCCACAGTGTTTTGTGAGGAATGAATCAAATACCTCTACAGTTTATTCCAGTAAGTACTGTAAGGTCTAAGTCTTACTTTAAGAATGATTAATTTTAGACATGATTATTGTAGGTAATACAGATAACAGTGAAGAAAATTAGTATTTATTTATTTATTTATTTTTAGTGTGGCACCATGAAATTATACCAGGTTCTTGCACATAAGCTATGGACTCCTGAGCGTTGCCCTCCCTATTTTTAATTCTGTATACTTCGAAAGGAAAGGAAGTAGAGAAGCAGAAAAGGAGAGGCAAATAGTGAGAGAGTGGAGAGGGAGGGACAGCTATCACTCATGGAGTTCATCTTAGCAAGCATTGTCTGTGCTGCCCCATGTGGTGTCAGATCAAACCCAGGGCCCCACATGTGGTGAAACTTGTGCTCTATCCACTAAGCTCACACCTCGCCCCCTTACTTCCTCTTGACAGGTGTTCAGACAGACTATTATAGGTGCATTACAAAATAGCCTTCTAACCGATAAGAACCAATCATCATCATCATCATCATAATGTTTTTTTGTAACTAGCCTTTGGTTCTGGTTTAGACTATGTTTTAACAAAGACAAATGACTGATTTTTCAGCAAAGTAATTGTGTGAGATGGGCAAGTATAATGTTTTATGTATAGCTTAGGCCATCTGCTCCCCTTCAAAAACATTTTCAGAAATACTGGCAGTGGGTTTTAAAAGGGAAAACTTTAGAGACTAAGTAAAGTACTCATAATGGTATAGCTAATGGTTTTGGGATAAGGACTTGGATCAGACTCATTCAAAATCATAAATGCTTAGATCATAGTTTCTGACATTATAGAGATATGATGGATGTTTGGGGTTGTCCAAATAAGATATATAGGGAAAGCATGTTACAAAATAGATAATAGGGCCAGCACAATAGCTCAGGTGGGTAGTGTGCTATTTTGCCATGAGGTGACACAAGTTTGAACCCAGCCCCCACTGTATTTAAGGAAGCTTTGGTGCTGTGGTCTCTTTCTCTCTCTGTCTTTCTCCAAAACAAACAAGCAAGCGAACAAATAAACAGAGAGTCATTGCACTCATGTTCATTTATGTAATGAATATTTAATTATCTATATGGCCCAAAATTACACCAAGTACTGGGAATATGACAGATCTTCTACCCTTATGAATTTAAAGTTGTAGACAGGAAAATAAACAAGTTGACATCTTGTGCAAAGCGGGGGAACCCCATGCTGTGGGGTCTTAATGTGTAACTCTTAATCCCTTTGGAAGTGGTGGCTTCTTGAGTGTGAACTGGTAAGTTAATCAGAGTTTGGCCTCAATGTGTGAGGTGGTGGTGGTGATTGTCCTTTAAAAATTTTGCAGTCCCTTCTTCCCTCCCTCCCTCCCTCCCTTCCTTCCTTCTTTCCTCCCTCCCTCCCTTCCTCCCTTCCTTCTTTCTTTTTGCCTCTAGGGATATCATTGGGGCTAGGTGCCTGAGCTACAAATCCACTGCTCCTGGAGGCCATTTTTTTCCATTTTGTTGCCCTTGTTGTTGTTGTTGTTGCTGGTGGTGGTGGATGGGACAGAGAGAAATATCGAGAGAGGAGGGGAAGACAGAGGGGGAGATAAAGATAGACACCTGCAGACCTGCTTCGCTGCTTGTAAAGCAACACCCCTGCAGGTGGGGAGCTGGGAGCTTGAACTGGGAGCTCATGCTTTACACCTTCTTCTTGCGTTTGCCTCGGCTAGGGAGGATCGTCAGTTTCCCCAATGAATGGGTACTCAGGGGATGCACCACGGGAAGGTCGATCCAATGCATCCCACGCTTTACACCATGTATGCTTCACCTTGTGTGCTACCACCCGACCTCCAGATCTGCAATTTCTAAGGGTCTTAAGATTAGATTATACCTTACCTTACATTATACACCCGGTCGATTATTATGCTTTGTGCAGGGGTTGATAGGACTGCTTCAGTACATTTCAGTTTTCTGAAAAATAGATATGATGCCTTTTAAAACTCCACATTCTCAATGAAAATTACTGTCATTCAAGATATAACATATATAAAGTACTAACTGTTTTAACACTCTATGACCACAAATGTAAAGATAATTTTGAAAATAAAAGTATTCTTATCTTACTTTTTTCCTTTCCTTTGATAAGAGAGAGAAAAATTGAGAAGGGAGGGCAAGATAAAGAGAAAAAGAGAAACAGAGACATCTGCAGCACTGTATAACCACTTCCCCCCCTCCACTAGTGGGAGCAGAAGCTAGGACCCCAGTCCTTGTGCATGGTGATGAATGTAAAATGATTTTAGACAAATAATATAAATAAAAGGACCTGGAAAGTAAAATAGAAGATGATTTTTCCAAAATACTTTAAAATGGTTAAAGATATATTTACTATAACTTTTCTAAGACCCTGCTTGTCAAAAATAATATATTTTTGGTTACCTTTATAACTCTTATAATGGTTTTGGACATTTCAGATTTGTTCTGAAGTTTTGCCTGTTAGTTTTGGAGTATATTGTTTTTTTAAATCTGTTTATTGGATGAAATGATGATCTACAGGACAATTGTGATAGGAGTGCAGTTTCTTGTTTCCTTGTCATACATGTCTGGGCACCACTTGTGCCACCATCTAAAGTCCTCCTCCACCATCATGCACTTTGTCCCCCACACCTTCTCCCGTCCCTCCTGTCTCCCTTCTTTAATGTCCTTGGATCTGCTGCAATAGATCACAGTCCTTTAACAGTCAACATAAAGATATGGAATGCCTAACATGTATTAAAAGAACCTATAGTAACAGTCTGCTCTCAACAAGCAAATGCATTTATATTCCTTTATATTTTCCTATAGTAAGTAAATAAATAAATGAATGGATAAATACTGAATTCCAGTGGGCTCTGTGTGCCATTTTAAGTATTTATACTTTCATCCCAAGCACAGAATCATTGATGGGGGCTCTGGGAACACATTTAGATCTACATTTGGAAAATATATCACTTTAGTTATAATACTGTAAGTCAGATAGCTGGGGTGGGGGAGAGAAGTGAATATAAGTGAAAATTAGGGTATCCTAGGCAGTATAGAAGATTATGATGGGCAGAGAATAGCTTGAAAACTATTTAAGGCCAGATAGATCTCACCAACAGAGCACTGGGCTTGCCTGCATGAAATTCTAGCTTCAATCTAGGTTTTGGTCTCCCTCCTTTCCCATCTTTGTTTCCCTTTCCCACTACCCCTTCCTCTTCCTCCCCCCCTTGTAAAATATTAATACACAAATCTTAATAGAAGGAAAGAGAAGCTTTTGGTCTGAAGGGAGAGGGTGGTAGTCCAGTTATGCAATGATGGAGGAAGATGACAAGTTGGTGGAGCGTGTCATGGGGAGATGTGAAACTATATCTGTGACAAAAGTCATGCAAATGAACATACCCGAATAAAGTGATCATAAAAAAATATTGAGAAGTCAGGAGTCAGGCAGTAGCACAACAGGTTAAGCGCAGGTGGCGCAAAGTGCAAGGACTGGTATAAGGATCCCGGTTCGAACCCCGGCTCCCCACCTGCAGGGGAGTCGCTTCACAGGCGGTGAAGCAGGTCTGCAGGTGTCTGTCTTTCTCTCCTCCTCTCTGTCTTCCCCTCCTCTCTCCATTTCTCTCTGTCCTATCCAACAACGACGACAACAACAATAATAACTACAACAATAAAACAACAAGGGCAACAAAAGGGAATAAATAAATAAAATAAAATATTTTTTTAAAAAAACTTAAAAAAAAATAAAAAAATCCCAATACTAATACTGGAAAATTATTGTTTGAACTGGATGCTTTTAGTCTGAGGATTGAATTTCCTCTGCATTGTAGAATTAAACCAATAAATTAAACCTGGGCAAGACTCCTGCAATGGAGAAAATTTACTTAGGTTAAGAGTTATAAATAAAAATAAAACCTTAAAATATGTATAATTCATCAGACTGATGACCTTATGCCATATCATTATTTCACAAATGAATTTAGTCTGCAAGTATCATTTATTTTTAACTAATCAGCTTAGTCTTCATTCTCCCCGTTGCCTTTATCAACAACTTTTTCTCTTATCAGGATTATAAATTCTATTTATTTTCAAGAAAATATACAGAAATCGAAGTGTCATCTATGTTTCTGATAAGGTTCAGAGCACACTGACCTTGAAGGAATGGCTTAGACTCACACACAAGGGCATGGTCTACTTCATTTCTGAATGCTATTGTTGAGGTGGTTTTTTTCAGCAAACCTGAGTATAAATCTTTAGAATTACTTATGTATCTGATTAGTGAAAAAGTACAAAAGAACTTTCAAAACTACTGAAAACAATCGAGTTCACACTTTAAAAGTGAAATTTTTCAACTGCCTTTTTTTTTTTTCTTCCCCACCATCTATTTTGCTCATGTATTTAGAAAGATTTGCTGGTCTTGTTTTGAATTGTGTGTCAAAATAAAAGAATAATACTGTGTGTATTCTGCTTTTTGAGCAAACTTTGGTATAATTTCCAAGAAGACAGCAGAGATGAAGAAGTGTGTCTATTTTGGTGCAATTTACATGGAAAATTGGGGTTTGATTCCCTTGTAAACAAAGACTGTACAAAATGTCATGTTCTGGGTGGTCTTAGATCAAATACTCCAGTGTTGCTGAGTAGGAGTGTCATAGTTTATTTTGCAACTATGATAGATTTAAGTTTTCAAGGAATTCAGAATGTTACAGATCAAAGTTCTGACCAGTTTTACATGTTTTTTATATTATGTTTACTTTATTTAAAATAAAGCAGTGTTTTGTAACTGGTGTTAAGTAATTATTAGTTATCAACACAGTATTTAAAAATGATTTTAAATAAACCTGGACCTCATGCATTCGTTATTTCATTGTTCCTAGGTTGCTTTCAGAGAAGGGGGTTGGGGGAGACACAAAAGTCCTGTATGGGTTGAATCTGGGCTGCATTCATAGCAAGGCAGATCCCCTACCCAGTCAATACAATTTTTGATATTAAAATCACTGTGCATTAACTGCTAGTAGGAATAAAACGTAAAATGTTTTAGTTCCATTTAAAATGTCTCCTATAAGGCTAGGCACAGTGATGACTACGTTTTTTAAAAATTTAGCATGAAAAGCTTTACATACACTTCTGTACAACTGAAAGCACAACTTGAGTCTTCTATAATCTGATTTTTTTGTTTTACTCACAGAGAAATATTAGTTTTTTCCTTACACTTCTCCACTTGTAAAATATCTAATGATAAAAATTAGTGAGTTTCTGACTACAGGGCTCTGCTAATTTACTAAAATTAACTATAGCCTAGATATATTTTTAAAATTTATAGCTTCTTTTATTAAGATGCATAAGTGGAGTCGGGTGATAGTGCAGCGGGTTAAACACAAGTGGTGCAAAGCTCAAGGACTGGCATAAGGATCCTAGTTCAAGCCCCTGGCTCCCCACCAGCAGGGGAGTCGCTTTACAAGTGGTGAAGCAGGTCTGCAGGTGTCTATCTTTCTTTCTCCCTGTCTTCCCCTTCTCTCTCCATTTCTTTCTGTCCTATCCAACAACGACAACATCAGTAACAACAATAATAACTACAACAATAAAAAATCGTTTAAAAGATACTTAAGTATCTCATTTTTAATTGCAAAGGCACAGTGCCTCCTTTAATTGAGTATAATTGATGATCAACAAAGATACACTCTGACTTCCAAGGAATTTCCTAGTTTGAAAAGAGAATGAATCTCTCTATCCTATAGACTCTTTTGATGTATACAGTATTATTATCTAAGGCTTCTCACTAGTAGTGACTTATTTATGTAGATTTTTATCATTATAATTTAGCTTTTCCTAGATTATGAAAAAATGTGTGGGGCATTCTTATGAGGAATAGTTAACAACTTTCTTAAGCTAATACCTAAGTGCATGTGGATGAATCTCATTCTACGTGGATTGTTTGATGGAAATATAATAAATGTGCTAAATAAATCATGTGACATCAGAAGTAACTGGCTTAACAAACATTTAGAAATCAAAGATTTCATTTTCTCCAGAAGCAAAGATGCTATAAACTTTTATTGTGTTGGAATCTTTTTCTTCTGACCCCAGACAAAGCTACAGTGTAGTGTAGTTAGGACAAGAAATAGCTCACTCTTACTCTAGCATCTCCACAGCAGAGACTGTAGGAATGGAGAGGGCCCTTTGGTGGTGAGCAAGGGTCATAGGGCACAGTGATAAGGAAGGGGCTGACTTCAATGTCCAAGATTTGCTCTAGGTGAAAGTAATAGAAGGCACAAGTAGCTCACCAAAGCAAAGGCAGATATCTGGAGTTTTAGAATTAAATTGAAGGCAAATTATAAAGCTTAACACATAGGACTGGGCTGTGGCATGCCGGGTTAGGCACACATAGTACAAAGTACAAGGATCCACAGAAGGATTTGGGTTTGAGCCCCTGGTTCCCCATCTGCAGGGGTATTGATTCATAAGCCCTAACACAGGTCTGCAGGTGTCTGTCTTTCTCTCCCCCTATCTTTCCCTCCTCTCTCAATTTCTCTGTCCTATCCAGTAAAATGGGAAAAAAATGGTTTCCAGGAGCAGTGGAATCCCTGGGGGCAATAAGATAAAATAAAATAAAATAAAATAAAGCTTAACACGTAAGTTGAGTTTCCGCTTTGGGGATAAAAAAAAATCAATATTTAGGGCTGACAAAATGTGTCAGGTTTGAGCCTTACCCCCACCTCACTGAAGGAAGCTTTGTTACTCTGGTATCTTTCTCTCTTTGCCCGTCTTGCTATTTCTATCTGAAAAATAAATTTTTGGCTTGGAGTAGTGAAGCCCTTGAGAAGATATATATATAAATATTTGGTAAGTAGATATAGATATATGAATGTTGGTATGCTTTTAAAAACCCCTTCTGTTTCATTTGGTTTAAATCCCCCTGATTAACACTATTCTATTTACATAACCAGTTCATTCTATTTATATAACCGCTGTTAACAAGCACCACCCTCCCTCCAGGGCATTGGTTCAATCCCCACTGGTTCATGATATGTTTTTGCTCTGCCCCCTCTCCTTGTCACACTCTGATTTTCACCAGTCACTTTTCTCTCCACCCTCTCTATGTCACATCCTGTTCACGCCCTACTTGGGAAGTATATATAAAGACAACATTGTTCGTTTTAGTTTAGTTTAGCTTAGCTTGGTATGGATTGCGCTGCGTCCTGCATGAATAAAGAGATACTGCCTACAGCTCAACCATGAGTCCCTGGTCGTCTGTTACCCGCCCGTGAAGCCAGCCCGGCGAAAACAACATATGAATATATATCTTCATTTATTCTAGCCCACATAGTGTATGGCATTTTTGTTTGATGTATTTAAAAATATTTTTTCTATTATCTTTACTTATTTATTGGTTAGAGACAGTAAAAAATTGACAGGAAAGGTAATGATAGATAATAAAAGGGACAGGGACCGGGCGGTAGAGCCCCAGGTTAAGTGCAAATGGCACAAAAAGGACCGGC
Organism: Erinaceus europaeus; assembly: GCF_950295315.1. Lineage (NCBI taxonomy): Eukaryota > Metazoa > Chordata > Mammalia > Eulipotyphla > Erinaceidae > Erinaceus > Erinaceus europaeus. The sequence goes on from NC_080166.1 coordinate 94,701,340, forward strand.
TTAAGTATCGCAGTTCAAGCCCCCGGGTCCTCACCTCCAGGGGGTTTGCGTCGCAAGTGGTGAAGCAGGTCTGCAGGTGTCCATCTTTCTCTCCCCCTCTCTGTCTTTCCCTCCTCTCTCTATTTCTCTCCATCTGCTCCAACAACAACAAAAATAAAATAAAATAAATAAACAGCAATAAAAACAATAAGAAAGTAACAAGGGCAACAAAAATGGGATAAAATACCCCCCAGGATTCGTAGTGCAGGCACCAAGCATCAGCCATAATCCTGGAGGGAAAAAAAAATTAAAGGGACAGAAAGACACCTGCAGCACTGCCTCACCATTCATGAAACTTTCTGCCCTACAGGTGGGGACCAGGAGCTTGAACCTGGGTCCTGGTGCATTAGTAACATGTGCGCTCAACCAGGTGTCCCACCACCCGGTCCCATGTATGGTATTTGTTTAAGTACAAATAACATTACAAGGTTTCTCATTAATTCTGAAAACACCAGAGTATAGGGTAGCTTACTTTGTGTAGGGGGAATCTGGAATGGCATAATATATGCATTTTAATGATTTTCAAACAATTATTACAAATTCTTATAATGGCAGCTAAAAAGAATGAATGTGTAATCCTACACATACTTATATCAGTAAGTTATAAAATGATTGAGGCGTGCTGATATTTTGAGTGTTTTAATGTAGTATGGACATCTTTAAGGAATTGTATCTATGCTCATTTAAAGAGAATGAAAATAGAGTATCAACTAGTTAAAACATGTGTGGAAAAATAATTTGCAGTGACAGTAAGTTTTGTACTAATATTAAGTTCTAAAATCAACTATTGGTTCACATCATGCTATAAAATTATTTATTGTATACAACTCCACATGTAAAATATGCAAGAGCCCCATTTATTCCCCTTGTATTGGTAATAGTCTGCATACATCCATAAACATGTTTGTATGCAAGTAAACAAGTATTACTGCTTACAGCAAGTCAAACTGACTGAGGAGGGGACTACATCTCAAATAAGTAAGACACACACTTTTAAACATCATAATCCTTTGAATTTTCATAATGCTTTCAAAATATAAACTGTATATACTTAACAAATATTTCAGTTTGGGAGAAGGGAAACACATTTAAATTCTTTTATTTTCTTACTACATCACTACTCAAGGTTATAGATACAGTGACTATATTGAGTTACTTCTTTTTTTTAATATTTATTTTATTTATTCCCTTTTGTTGCCCTTGTTGTTTTATTGTTGTAGTTATTATTGTTGTTGTCGTTGTTGGATAGGACAGAGAGAAATGGAGAGAGGAGGGGAAGACAGAGAGGAGGAGAGAAAGATAGACACCTGCAGACCTGCTTCACCGCCTGTGAAGCGACTCCCCTGCAGGTGGGGAGCTGGGGTTCGAACCGGGATCCTTATGCCGGTCCTTGTGCTTTGCGCCGCCTGCGCTTAACCCGCTGCGCTACAGCCCGACTCCCTATTGAGTTACTTCTATGGTAAATACAATGAAAGTATTTTACTGACAGAACTAACAGTGGTATCTGTTTTGCAAAGAAGATCATGTAGTATGGTATACAAAAAGAACCTCAGAGTGTGTTTACAAATTGCAGTATTACTCTTTTAATTGAATAAAAATCACTATAAATAAAATGTAATCACAGTAGGGATTAAAACCAACCTTACATTAGTTGACGCCCTTGGAAATTTTGCTTGTTGCTACTAGGACAGGTTTCTTTGCCCTTTTCTTATTACCTCCATAGAGGTTTGTAGTGGTTCAAAATATCCATTAGAGGGCAACATAATATTGCTGTGGTGGTGAGAAAATGTATTAAGGACTCAAAATTACTATTCTCTGTGTGAGAATTTTGAAAATGGGCTTCTTAATTAGTATTGCTTTATTAATTTTTATTTTTCTGAAGCACAGGACCTCAGGTGAATCTTATTAAACTTTATTTTTTAAATTCAGAGTTACGAAAGAAATTAGTTTGGTTTTCTGTCTTGCATATGCTTTTAGTTAGGTAGACAAAGATAGATAGCGTAGTAACTGTCTTCCATTTTTCTTTTCTTTTTTAAAATATTTATTCCCTTTTGTTGCCCTTGTTATTTTATTGTTGTAGTTATTATTGTTGTTGTTATTGATGTCGTTGCTGCATAGGACAGAGAGAAATGGAGAGAGGAGGGGAAGACAGAAAGGGGGAGAGAAAGATAGACACAAGCAGACCTGCTTCACCACTTGTGAAGCAACTCCCCTGCAGGTGGAGAGCCGGGGCCTTGAACCGGGATCTTTAAGCAGGTCCTTGGGCTTTGTGTCACTTGTGCTTCACCCGCTGCGCTTCTGCCCCACTCCCCGTTTTTTTTTTCAACAACACTTTCCCCACAAGATCATGTAAAAAACTATTTAGAATTTTTTTGATATAAGGGAACACACACATGAGGAAATTACAGAACTTTTTTTTATAAATGTAGTTATTTTAAAAGACATGCATTTTACATATATGATTTATAAGTAGAGACGACTTGTATTCCCTCATCAACCCAATCTGTAGTTGTCATTTTGACAATGTCACTTAACTCATCTCACCAACTTCTGTAATTTGATATATCCTTAAGTTTTAGATAATTAACTTAATTTTTTAAAATTATCTTTATTTACTGGATAGAGACAGCCAGAAGTTGAGAGGTAGGGGGAGATAGAGAGGGAGAGAGACACCTGCAGCCCTGCTTCACCACTTACAAAGCTTTCCCCCTGAAGGTGAGGAATGGGGACTTGAACTCGGGACCTTGCACATTGTAATGTGTGCTTTACCAGGTGCGTCACCACACATCCCCAGATAATTACTTTTTAATTTAGAATGAAAATAGCATGGATATAATCTTAAAGTCATCGTATTTGCATATTGTAAAAACTGCTTAAGGCATTACAAATATAATGAAACAAAAATGTAGGAACCGGCATGACAGATACTTGGCACACTTAGTTTATTTGCTCCTGCTCTACCGTTAGCCAACATTGCCAAGGGAGCATTTCTCATGAATCTAGTGGGAATTCATCTCAAGACAGCCAGCCAAGGGGAACAGCCAGCCAGCCAAGGGGAACCTCGAGGCCATTGTGTTTTGAGGAAGAAGAAGGCGATAGTAAAGATACGGGGTAGAAACAAGCACACACACAACAGGAGGAACAAAAGGATTTCTGGGTGAATGAGATATTAAAACTGCTGCTGCTGAAAGGAAAGGAAATGGATAAGAAGAAAGTTACCTCCTTTCATCTATAAAAATACCCTACACCTTTTAGTCAGCCATTAAGGCTTCCATGGCTGTTTTGGTGATGGGGCGGGGGCGGGGGGGCTGTGGGGGGACTCTGCTCTGGATCCCTTCAACTATATTAAATCCTACAAAAATTTGTGAAGTGATACTGTGCATATTATGCATTGATTCTTACTTCAGTAGGCTCCATGGTACACACAAAAAAGGGATTAAAATTGCTATTATGTGCAAAGCACAATATCATGTCATTAGCATGCTGTTTTCCTTAATACCTCAAACCTTGGACTCCAGAGGTGGTGTGTTAATTTATTTTATATAGACATAATAACATAACAAGTTAAGACACTTGGGACAAGTTAAGCTAAAAATCAAAGGGCTGTGAAGTGAAGACAAATATTCACAGAAGTTGATCGTTTTACATTGTGTTGGTTCACATGGCTAATAAGACAGTTGTACTTAAGTTTTCAACTATCTTTGAATTCAGTGAAGCAACAAAAGAAGCAGAGGAGAGGAGATGGTGTGATCTTACCCCTTGTTTACAAGTTATTGGTTCAATCATACAGACTCCAAAGAATAAGGTAGAGAAAATTTCATCAGTATCTCATCACTTGTACTGTTTGTTTTCCAAGTATAAAACCTATGACCTTTTCACCGGGAAGTAGTTTTAAATTTAATTTTACTATAGTAACCCTAGGAGGTGGCTTGGAGGATAGCATGTGTGGGTCTTTCAGTAGTAAGCCCAGGATTTGAGCCACTTCACTGATATGCTGGCATGGCAGAGCAGTTTCTGCTAGCTCCCTCTCCCTCTCCCTCTCCCTCGCCCTCGCCCTCGCCCTCGCCCTCGCCCTCGCCCTCGCCCTTTCCTCTCTATTTCTGGTTTTCTCTCTTTCTCTCTCTCAGTATATTATTAAAAGCTTATTGTGTGATGGGTTGGGGTGATAGCATAATGGTTATGCAAAGAGACACTAATGCCTGAGACACTGAGGTCCCAGGTTCAGTCCCCAGCACCACCTTAAGCCAGAGATGAGCAATATTCTAGTCTATCTCTGTCTTTTTCACTCTGTCGCTCTCATTAAAGAAATAAAATAATAAAACAACTTATTATGAATATAATTTTAGAAATATAATCATAGTAAACAATGCTGTTGTAATTTCCATTTAAACACATCACTTCCCCAACACAATGTAAAGAATTTAAGTGTAAAAAAGTAAAATCTCCATTTTTAAGCAGCATTAGTAATATTTTAGTGAAGCCTGTCTTCTTTTGATATTTTCAAAAGTTAAATTCAGTTGGAGGAAATTTAAGATGAATATGATAAATAACTCACTGAAGGCTAAAAACTTGAAAAAGTGCCTGATTGAAACTAAAGCAATTCTCTTTTCACCCTATCTTATAAATTACCAACTGGATAATACTAGTCTGTATAGTAACTGCCAGTCATTACTTTTTCACTTGAAATGTATTGCCTGCTTCATTTAGCTATTTGCCTTGAGCTTGGAGAGAGCAAACAAGGGTATTTGGGTTTAGCCTAGAGCAAAATGAAAAGAAATGGAATAAAATTGTCTCCAGATCTCTGTGTTGCTAGTGGCCTACAGCAAAGTTGGAGTTATAATGGCTAGAAAACTGAGAACAATATTGCTAGTGTCCATAAAAATGGAGTGCCACTCTAAAGATGATTGACACCTTCCATAAAGGAGACTTTCACTGTCTATCATCTAAATATGATTCATTAATCATACTATAAGCATCTGACAGCTGACTGACAGTAACAAATTCTCCCCAGAGAACTGCTGTGTGGAAACTTAAGAGCAGCTTATTAATGTTGATACTATTTAAGCCGGATGTTATGCATCGTACAGGAAGCAGATAGCTTCTTGCAGCCCAGCATAATTGATTCCAGCACAACTTTTATTACCAGCCTGTGCATTCCAGGGTTTCTGAAGCATTCCCAATTATCAAGGACCGATTGGCTTTTATGAAAAATCTTTTTTTCTTAACAAGAGAAGGAATCAAAGAACAGAGAAAACACTTCTGATAAAAGTCAAATTATTTAGAGTAGACATTTTTTTCTTGAAAACGTGTTTTTGATTTATTGCAGCAATTTTAAAACCTTAATACTTGAAAATAAGCATGATGTTGGGCCAGTATCAGTTCCTCCACATTGTATAACAATATGTCAGAGTTCAGGGCCTCATAGGCTATATTTTGAAAATTTCCACATACCGGTTATAGTCTGCATCAGACTGATTTTTTTTTTAAAGGACTTTAGAGAAAAAAAATGCAATGGCAAGTTTTAAATGGGGATAGGGAGATTAGCTGTGTATTAAGGAAGAGTTTTTGTGCACAGAGACATCCATCAACTGTCCTTCATGAAGACATCAGTCAACACTGGGTTTTAAACTGTGATGAATATTTTGATATATACAGACACCGAATTTGCTCTAAAATTTCTAGAGAGTTCAGTAATCATGCCACACTATAGAAGGTGAAAAGCTTCTTTTACTCTCCTTCTTTTACTCTCCTTTCCCTTCTCTCTGGCATCTTTGTTTGCTTTTGTTTTTACCACCATCATTTTCACTGGAGCTTGTGCCTGCACAACGCCACCATTTCTGGCAGTGTATTTTTCCTTTTTCTAGAGAGACTGTGAGACAGAGATAGGGAGAAAGAGAAAGAAAGAGAAAGTAAACACACCTAGAACACAGCTCTGATGCTTGTGAAACTTTCCCTCTGCCACTGGGGGTTGGGGTCTTGAAACCAGGTCATCAAGCATGATAACATATGTGCTCTATCAGGTGAGCCACCACTTCCCTCCGTGTGTGTGTGCATATATGTGTTGAACAACATGTAGCTGCTAGGGTCTTCATTGTAGAGTGAAAAGAGCTAGATATCACACAGATCTGAACTTGAATTCAAGTTTTAGGAGTTGGTCATTTAAGGGCTATGGAGCTCAAATTTTCATTACAAAGCGGTGATGATTGTTTTCTCATTTCCAAAATTGTTATAAATTAGATAAGAACATACATGTAGCAGTGTCTACTTCTTACATACTATTGGTATTGACCAGGTTGCTTTCTGTATTGTAACTACTGTTTGTATGTATGTGCGTGTTAAGAATTAGACTTTTGAGACTGAATGGTGGTTACCATGCACAATCCCTGGGTTCAAGCCCCTGTCCCCATCCACTGGGGGGAAACTTCAGAAGTAGTGGAGGAGTGCTGTAGATTTCTCTACTATATTCCTCTCTTTCACCCTCTAATAAAGAGAATGAGGTTTTCAAAGCATATAAATTAGATATGCATTTAGCAATTTATGGAACAATTTACCTGATAAATTTTACAGCTGGAAAGTATTGTTAGAGATATAAGTAATGTTAGAGATAGAAGTAGTTCTTTGGTTTAATGGTAAAGAGAATAAGATATACAGACCTTTGCATATTGCTTAGTCTTTTAGTGAGTGAGATCATCTGGCATTGGTCTTTTTTCTTCTTGCTTAGAAAAGTAGAGTTTTTATAGAGTCACAGGAGGTTTTCCAAAACTTCAGATAGTTTCATTTTATTTAAAGAATTTGCTTCTATGGGAGTCAGGTGGTAGCGCAGTGGGTAAAGCACAGGTGGCGCAAAGCGCAAGGACCAGCATAAGGGTCCCAGTTCGAGCCCCTGGCTCCCCAACTGCAGGGAGTCGCTTCACAGGCAGTGAAGCAGGTCTGCAGGTGTCTTTCTTTCTCTCCCCCTCTGTCTTCCCCTCCTGTCTCCATTTCTCTCTGTCCTATCCAACAACGACATCAATCATAATGACAACAATAAAACAAGAAGGGCAACAAAAGGGAATAAATAATAAATATTTAAAAAAGAATTTGCTTTTATAGCATGATTTCTCTGTGTTTTGTGTTGTTTATGTCTTACAGTATATAATGTATTATTATCCCATCAGATTAAAAAATGTAGTTATTTATGATTATCTATAAATACTATAAACAATTTAACAAACTCACCCCCCCGTAAGCAGAAGAAGTGGCAGAATACATTAAATGTCCTCCAAGTTATTTTTAGGAATGTTTAGTTTTTCTCATTGTACTTGACTTCTTTTTTTCTTTTTTATTTATAAAAAGGGAACATTGACAAAACCATAGGATAAGAGGGGTACAGCTTTGCACAATTCCCACCACCAGACCTCCGTATACCAACCCCTCCACTGATAGCTTTCCTATTCTTTAACCCTCTGGGAGTATGGACCCAAGATCATTGTGGGATGCAGAAGGTCGAAGGTCTGGCTTCTGTAATTGCTTCCCCGCTGAACATGGGCGTTGAGAGGTTGACCCATACTCCCATCCTGTCTCTCTCTTTCCCTAGTGGGGAAGGGCTCTGGGGAATCCTAATTCTTGTCTGGGAGATGATGTCATGACTGGAAAAGGAACAGAAAGCTGGATCAGGGAAGAGAGTAGCTCCCTAATATGGGAAAGGGCTATAAATATTACTGTAAAACCCATCAATTTGATGTGATCTGGGGCCCATAATTAGCTTAGGAGCCTGTGTGACCTCTACATCCCTCTAGATCTGAGCTCACATTCTGTGGTCATGAGTAGGAACATTCCATGCTGCCCCAATATCAGGACCCATCTTCCTCAGGTGTATCATAGATTATATTGTCCATACTCCCTTCGGAGGATGGAACATTCTCTACCATTGTTGATCCAAGTTGAGGGCAATGTCCTATGGGGGCCCACTAAGGGGTCTATTTTGTTGTTCCTGATAGAAATGACCGGAAACAATGGAGAGAGGGATTTATTTGAGGTCTAGGCCCACCAAGTCTGTTTGGGAGACTCAGAACTCCCTGATTAGGGCCCCAGCTGGTGGAATGGCCTGATAGTGACTAAAGAGTCATCATTAAAGTATGCCAGTCTCTTGCCCTTATTCAGCTTTTGCAGCCCTTGCTTTGCTAAGGTTAGCTTTGGAGTGAGTGAGAGAACTGTAATAGGACATGGGTAAGGAGGGTATCTAAGTCTAAGTGGACACTATTTCATTATGAACTTGATACTGACTCAGTAAAGACTATTGTGTATTTTTGCTTTCAGGTATATATTTTGCCCTAATTTATAGATACATGTGAACATATGCTCTATCTTATGGGACATTTTTAGGAAGTGAACCTCCTGGAATGGAATTAGAGACTACCATGAAAGGAAAAGTCTCACCCAAGTTGGAAATCCATGCCTGATGTTTCTGTACACAGTCTGAGGTGAAGCATGCTGAGATGGTACTTGTTGTGTTGATTGGGCTGGAATCAGCGGATGCAATATCATTTGGCCTGACTTGAGAGAAGCATGCAGGAAAGTGAGCCCCATCCAGAGATTCCAGTATTGGAAGAAACATAGGCTCTATAGATGAAGTGGGAGATTCCTGTGGTCTTAGGGTTTAAGAAGACAATAGATAGTTATTGCAATTATCACATTGTTTGGCAGTTGGGTTAACTTTGAAGAATCCCTTTGTTAGGATTTTCTGTATCATATACACCCTCACCATATTTCTGTTCTTTGACGTTGTTTGCATATAGCTATGCCACCAGTTGCTTTTGTTCTTCCTGGACTAACCTTTTAGGAGAGTCAACATATCAAAGACTCAACCTATGTTTTAAAAAGACTCAGTCTGTGCTTTAAAAGTTAGACATATTCTATCAATTTTCCCCTCTCATATTAATTAAATAGTGATTTATATGACTGCAAATTGATAGGAGTGTACATAAACACCATTCCCACCACCAAAAGACTGTGTCCCATCCCACCCCCCCACCCCATGAGGTTTTTTTTTTTTTTGGTGCCCTACTCCAAATTCAGTCAACTCCTGCTTTGAATTTCCCTTTCTGTTTCTTCTTTCTCAACATCTCATCCCATACTCGTCTTTATCTTTCTGAATTAGCTCACTTAACATAATTTCTTCTAGCTCAATTCACGATGGGTCAGAGAAGGTGGGTTCATTGTTCTTAATAGCTGCCTAGTATTCCATTGTGTATATATACACCACAGCTCTCTCAGCCACTTATCTGTTGTTGGGTACCTGGGTTGCTTCCAGGTTTTAGCTATTATGAATTGTGCTGCTATGAACATAAGTGTGCACGTATCTTTTTGGTTGGGCATTAGAGAGCCCTTGGGGTATATCCCCAGGAGAGGAATTACTGGGTCATATTGTAGGCACATGTGACCCAGACTTGTGAGAGTTCTCCAGACTGCTCCCCACAGAGGTTGGACCAATTTACATTCCCACCAGCAGTGCAGAAGGGTTCCTCTGTCCCCACAGCCTCTCCAGCATTTGTTGCTGCTGTCCTTTTTGATGTATGCCATTCTCACAGGGGTGAGGTGGTATCTCAGTGTTGTCTTAATTTGCATTTCTCTGACAATCAGTGACCTGGAGCAATTTTTCATGTGTTTGTTAGCCTTTTGGATGTCCTCTGTAGTTAATGTTTTGTTCATATCCTCTGCCCATTTTTTGAATGGGGTCATTTGCTTTTTTGGTGCTAAGTTGTCTGAGCTCTTTGTATATTTTGGGCATTAGTCTCTTGTCTGATGTATGGGATGTGAAGATCTTCTCCCATTCTGTGAGGGGTCTTTTGTTTGTGTGAGTTTCTTTGGCTATTGCAGAAGCTTTTCAATTTGATGTAGTCCAACTAGTTTATTTCAGCTTTAGTCTTCCTTGTAGTTGGGTTTGTTTCATCAAAGATGTCCTTGAAGTTTAGGTGGTAAATGTTCCAGCAATGTTTTCCTCTAATTAGATAGCTTCTGGTCTCACATCCAGGTTCTTGATCCATTTGGAGTTGCTTTTGTTTCTGGTGAGATAAGGTGGTTCACTTTCATTCTTCTGCATGTTTCAACCCAGTTTTCCCAGCACCATTTATTGAAGAGAGCCTTCTTCCTCCATTTAATACTTTGGGCCCTCTTATCAAAGATTGGATGTACATAGGTGAGGGGGTTTAGTTCTGGGCTTTCAATTCTGTTCCACTGGTCTGTGTGCCTATTTTTGTTCCAGTACCAGGCTATTTTGATGATGATGGCCTTATAATATAGGTTCAGATCTGGGAGTGTGTTGCCTACATCTGTTTCTTTTCCTCAAGATTGTTTTGGCAATTCTAGGTGTTTTCTGGTTCCAGATAAATGATTGTAGTTTTTGTTCTATTCTTTTAAAGAAGCTTGGTGGACCTTTGATGGGTATTGCGTTAAATTTGTATATGGCTCTGTGGAGAATATTCATTTTGATGATATTTATTCTTCCAATCCATGAACATGGGATGTCTTTCCATTTCTTGGTATCAGTTTCTATTTCCTTGAATAGTGACTCATAGTTTTCAGTATACAAGTCTTTCACTTCTTTGGTCAGCCTACTCCTAGATATTTTATTGATTTTGCTGCAACAGTGAATGGGAGTGATTTGTGGAAGTCTTCTTCAGATTTAGTGTTTGCATAAAGAAATGCCACTGATTTTTGTACATTGATTTTGTAGCCTGACACCTTGCTGTATTGCCTAATAACTTCCAGAAGTTTTCTGCTGGATTCTTTAGGTTTTTCTATGTATACTATCATATCATCTGCAAATAATGAGAGCTTGACTTCTTCCCTTCCAATCTGTATTCCTTTGATTTCTTTTTCTTGCATGATTGTTATGGCAAGAATTTCCAGTACTATATTGAAGAGTAATGCTGATAGTGGACAGCCCTGTCTAGTCCCTGATCTGAGGGGGAATGCTTTCAGCTTCTGTCCATTGAGTATGATGTTGGCTTTAGGTTTGCTGTATATAGACTCCACTATCTTGAGGAATTTCCCATCTATTCCCAGTATTTTTGGTGTTTTGAGCATGAATGGGTGTTGGATTTTGTCAAAGGCTTTCTCTGCATCTATTGAGATAATCATGTGGTTTTTGGTTTTGCTTTTATTGATATGGTGAATGACATGGATTGACTTTCATAGTTAAACTATCCTTGCATTCCTGGGATAAATCCCACTTGGTCACGATGAACAATCTTTTTTGATATACTGCTGTATCTGGTTTGCCAGGATCTTGTGTAATATTTTGGCATCTACGTTCATCAGAGATATTGGTCTGTAGTTTTCCTTTTTTGTTATGTTCCAATCTCTTTTGGTATCAGGGTGATGTTGGCTTCATAGAAGGTGGAAGGTAGTATTCCTGTTTCTTCGATATTGTGAAAGAGCTTTAGAAGTATAGGTATTAACTGTTTTGTAGAATGATTTGAATGTTTTGTAGAATTCGTTTGTGAAGCCATCTGGTCCAGGACTTTTGTTGTTGGGGAGATTCTTAATAACAGTTTCGATTGTTTCGTCTGTGATTGGTGCATTTAGGTTTTGTAGTTCTTCTTGGTTCAGTTTTGGAAGGGCATATTCTCCTAGGAATTCTACCAATTCTTCCAGATTCTCTAGCTTGGTGGCGTATAGTTCTTCATAGAAGTTTCGCATGATTTTCTGGATTTCTGTGGTGTCAGTTGTGATATCTCCTTTATAATTTACAATTCTATTAATTTGAGTCTACTCCCTTTTTTTTTTTTTTTTAGTGAGTCTGGATAGAGATTTGTCAGTCTTGTTTAATTTTTAAAAGAACTAACATTTGGCTTCATTGATCTTTTGTATGGTTCTCTTATTTTCAACGTTGTTTATTTCTACTCTAATTTTAGTGATTTCTGTCCTTCTGGTTGCTTTAGGGTTCCTTTGTTCCCCTTTCTCTAAGTTCTTAAGGTGTGCAGTAAGGTAGTTTATTTGGGATTTTTCTTGTTTTTTAATATGTGACTCTATGGCTATGAGTTTCCCTCTCAGTACTGCTTTAGCTATTTCCCAAATATTCTGATAGCTTGTGTCTTCATTTTCCTTTGTTTCCAGGAACGTTTGAATTCCTTGCTTGAGTGTCTCTCTGACCTAGTGGCTCCTAAGCAGTATGTCGTTTAGTTTCCAAATTCTGTATCTTTAGTAATTTTCTGTTTGTTGTTAAATGTTAGCTTTACTCCACTGTGGTCTGAGGAGGTACTTGGGATGATTTTAATGCTCTTGAATTTGTTGATGCTGTCTTTGTGGCCTAACATGTGACACATCTCTTCTTGAGTATGTGTTGTGTGGCTTTGAAAGGAATATGTATTCGAGTTTTGGGGGGTGAAGAACTCTGAAAATGTCCAGGAGGTCTAGTCTGTCCATCTCTTCATTTAATCCTCTTGTTTCTTTGTTGATTCTCTGCTTCGTTGATCTGTCTAAGTGTGAGAGTGGGATTTTAAAGTCTCCCACTATTATTGTATTACTATGGATGTATTTTTGTAGTTCTTTCAGTAGGTGTTTGATGTATTTAGATGGTCCTTCATTGGGTACATAGATGTTAATAGTTGTTAAATCCTCTTGGTTGATTGATCCTCTAAGCATTAGGTAATGGCCTTGCCTATCTTTTATTACTTTATTTTATTTAAAGTCTGTTGTGTCAGAGATGAGAATGGTTGTTCCTGCCTTTGTTTGTGGTCCATTAGCCTGTATGATAGTTTTCCATCCTTTCACTTTTAGTCTGTGTTTGTCTTGTTGGGTCAGGTGGGATTCTTACAAACAGCATATGGTTGGGTTGTGTTTTCTGATCCATCCTCCCACTCTGTGCCTTTTAATGGGTGAGTTTAGGCCATCAAAATTTGTTCATATTATAGTTTTAATGTATTGTAGTGTCATTATTCAACAATTTTTTAATTTGTTCTTATATATGCTAAGTATTATGGTAATGTTCTTGTTTATAAGAGGTCTTTTAGAACCTCTTTCAGGGCAAGTTTGGTGATGGTTGCCTCCTTTAACTGTTGTTTGTCCGAGAAGTTTTTGATGACTTTATCTAGTTTGAATGAAAGTCTGGCAGGATATATTATCCTTGATTGAAACCCTTTTGTATTGGTCTTCTTTCTTTTAGGTAGAGGGAAGTGAGAGGCTCAGGTAATATATTCTTGCTAGTATTGCACAAAAATTTTGGGTATTATTTTTAGGCATCCGTGGCATTTTTGAATTATCTTTCATTTGGATGTGCTTTTAAAAAGTCACTTCTTTTTGGCTTTTAAATAATTGTTTGTTCTCTTCTAACACTCAGATTTTTGTGCCTTTTCTATTTTAAACATATTGCATCTTGCCAATTAAAATGCTAGCCTTTTGGCCCTTATTTCCTTTCCTTGTTCCCTGAAAGCATCTGTTTCTTTCTACATTTTTGTGTAGTTTTAACTGCAAATGCCAATCAGTGATGATTGATCACAGTTTCAGACAATTGCTTGGACTCTAATTCTGCACTCCACATGCATTTGCTGTTTTGATTAATGAACATAAATAAGAAGTAACAAATCACATTTGCAAGTGGATGGAAAGAATTATTAGAGAAGCATCATGATTGTAAGCTAGCTTTCTAACTTCCCTTAGAGTTGTTACAGTTGCACTGAAAAAAATGCATGACCCTCTGATAAACCTGTAGCTATCATTTGCAGATGTCTGAAATGTAGAAATAAAACAAGAGTTTCCCACACCTATTCTCCTTTTTTACTCTCCTGAAAAATCTTTACACTTCAGTACAAAATAACCACATGACCTTAAATATCATTTTTGTGTGTCTACATAAGCCTCTATGATACAATTTGCAAAAGACAGTTTTCTCTTTCTACCAAATAATGATTTCTTGTTTTTGGCATTAAAAAGAGTCATAAGCAGATATTTAAATTGGTTTCCTTAACTAATGTAATGGATAATCAAATGTTTAAAATTAGCTGTTCATTTAATGATTTGCATTTTCTCTCTACCAACTTTTAGAAACACACAATTCATAAATAAGTATCATCTTCTACAGCCCAAGTGCCAAAGAGGTAATAGGCCTAAATTTAGCTGAGAAAAATATAATCTTTATTTTGAGGATAAAAACTTTAGATCTGATTGGAACTTGCAGATATATATATTTCCACATAAAATATTCCTAAGTGACATACATATAAAATGTAATTCATAGGCCATATACATTGGCTTTAAAAGTGACTTGCTTGACATATTAATTTTAAAGCATCGTAACTGTAATGGCTCATTCATTGTAGTAAATGAGTATTAAATCTTTACAACTACTTATAACTGTTTTAAACGGTCGGGCACCTAATTGACTCACCAAATATATGCCAGAAATTTTTTTTTATTGAAAGCACCATGATGTTCAGTAAGTTCAACCCACTCATTTGGTAAAAAATGAACACGCTTTTAAAGCATGTGTATCTGCATGACTGAAATTTGTTTATAAACTTTATAAACACTGTGAAAGTTATAAAATGTGTCTCTCACATGAATACATCTGCCTTTATTATAGCTTAGCATATTTACCTAGGACATAAATTTTGCTTTCATTTTCATTTTGTGGCTGTCAGTTTGTTCCTTGAAGGAGATCTGGGCAGAATTGGTTGAATTAACTGTGCCTGGGACAGAACAGCAAGACTGGTGCTGTTAAGTGTTAATCAGAATTTCTAAAAATTATATTAACAGTATAGTATTTACTAATTGATTATTAGAGGAAATTCACTTATTCACTTAAATGAACTCTATAGTCCTGGGAGCTCCTAAAACCACACTCTCCTGTTGTCTTGAATAAGCTTTCCTAACCATTATTTAGTCTCTTCATGTCAAATTTAAGGATAATAAGGATGGAAAGTGAAGTGCCGAAAATTGCCCATTGAATTAATTATATTCACACAAAAATACTTAATGAAGTTATTCATTAAATAATATGGATAGAAATTTCAAAGAAACTCAGTTTCTGCTTTTAAAATATTTGTAGTGTAGAAAGGGAAGTATGCATGCAAGGAAAAGAAGTTATAATCTAATTTGATAATTTTATTATTATTATTTTTTAACTTTCTGACTTTTTCTATCATCACTAGAAATTCACCTCTCCTAGTTAAGTTTTTCAGATAGAGAGCAGCCGAGGGAGAGCAAAAAAGGCACCAGAGCCTCCTACAGTGTGATGTGAGCTGGGCTCAAACCTAGGCCATGCCCGTAGCAAAGCAGACACCTTCCCAGATGTGCTATCTTACTGGTCCCAGTTTGGTAAGTTTAATGGAATTATGTCCAAGACACAGTGCTTAAAAGAGGAAGACTGATCAAACCTGAGGTACTGTATCAAGAAAGGCATTAAAACTAAGTCCTGAAAATGTAATTAGTTCCATTACCTGTGAAGAAGAGGCCATTCTGAGTATAGTGAATTCAAAATAAAGAGTACCGAAGTGGCATGTCATAGTAAAAAAATAACAACTAAAAAGCTTGAACTTAAACAGAGGGCATAAAGCAGAGATGGGGTAAACAAAAGAGAATGAAGCTTATAAGTAACTGGAGAGTTTAGACACTATTTTGAAAGTGATGCAAACATGCATCCATGAAAAACTGGCTTTGGCTTACTTAGTGGAGACTGAACATAAAATTATATTTTAATTAATAAAGTATTTTCAGCCTCACCTACAGAATATATGGTTGATTTCAAGATATATCTAATTATAGTAGAACACCACCAAACACATGCAATTTATCATTAAATTTACCTTCACTGCAACATATGCCAAAGAACCAACTCAGCAGTTATGCCTTAGTGTCATCCCATTATCATTTATCATTTTTCTTAATGCACTACGACCTGCAGTGTAAGTTCATGAATGTAAGTAAGTTTGGTCAGCAGCCCTAGAAATATGGGGTTCACTTTGCCTTGTCTTGCCTTTGTCATAAAAGGGGTCTTGCTTTTTTATATGAAAGACAGGGCATTTAAGTTAAGTTCCTATGACCTTTTAGAGAGCACATTCTTTTTCTGTTTCATTTTGAACTGGAATAAGTATATGGCCAGTAAGTGGTAGAATAAATTGTAACCACATGTCAAAATGTAGGTCGTCCTAGTAATGAGTGTGGGGAAAGCCATTATTTTCCTTTAGGAAATCTGTTTTTCTGTGGAACTGAATCTATTAAATAAATAACTGTATTGTATAGTTAAAATTATTGACTTTATAAATTCTTTAATAACCCATTGTTATTTGAAATGCTTTAAAATTAAAATGACTTGGTGTTGAGGTACAATTTCAGTAGAGAAGTGTAGAACTGATATTTGTAATTGGAGAACATGCTAAGTGCAGAGCTTGTTTCTGTGCTTAGTGAAAACTACTTTCTAGTGGGAACTGGAAACATAGCTTTTCCTGAGTTAGCATGGTATAAAGAATATTTCAGATATAAGTACAGTATCATTTATTCTTATGGACATTAGAAGTTGTCTTTCAACCATTACTTGGAGGCTAGATGCATCCACATCCTCTCTGCTGTGGGCTACCTAGAGCTGGTTGAATTAGCTGTGTGGTGGAATACAGATATCTCAAGACTGTGAGGCTATGTCAGGTAGCTCCTTTAGAAAATGCTTCCTTTCTGTGGTCCGGGGGGTGGCACAATGGATTGGACTCTCAAGCACGAGGTCCTGAATTTAATCCCTGGCAGCACATGTACCAGAGTGTTGTCTGGTTCCTTCTCTCTCTCCTCCTGTCTTTCTCATTAGTAAATAAATAAAATCTTTTTAAAAAATTAAAAAAAAGAAAATGCTTCCTTTCAAAGAACAAGTCATTATTAGAAATGTATTAACAATTTGAGCTCACTGTTAATTTAAATCCAATTACCAATTTGAAGTCTTAAGCGCCTTTAGATTGAAGGAACATATACTCAGAGCTATAAATTTGAGACATTTGTTCCATTTTTTTCTCTCTCATATAAATTGAATAGTGATTTGTGAGACTAAGTTAGTAGGAGTGTATAATGACCCTGGGTCCACACTCCCAGAGGGTTAAAGAATAGGAAAGCTATCAGGGGAGGGGATGGGATACAGAGTTCTGGTGGTGGGAACTGTGTGGAGTTGTACCCCTCTTATCTTATGTTCCTGTCAGTGTTTCCATTTTATAGATAAAATAAAAAGAGAAAAGAAAAGAAAAGAAAAAAAGAAAAGAAAATGCTTCCTTGGGAAGATCAGGCAGCTGCACACCCAATAGAGCATACACATCACCTCTCGGGAGGAACTGGTTCAAACTCCTGGTCTCTAACTGCAATGGGGAAGACGCTTCAGGAGTAGAGTAGTGCTGCTTCTGTCTTTCCCTCTTTGTCCCTGTCTCACTCTTAATCAGATGAGATAGGGCATGTTCAGGGTGTTATGGACATAGACCATAGATGACTCACTCTTTATCAGGAAAAAAAAAGTCACTGAGAATGGTGGAGCCATGTAGGCACTGAGCCCCAGTGATAACCCTGTTGGCAAAATGCTTCTTTATATTATACCAAATCTGTTCCCCTACAACCCACATTCCCTTGCATGAGTTTTGAGATATTTATTAGAGCACTAAATTCTCTTCGGGGGACATATAGTAAACCAGTATACTCTTGAGTTTACCCAAATATTTCCAAATTCACTTGTGACTTATAGTAGATAGAAAATATGCCAATTAACTATTAAGTAAATTCATGAGCGGAGGTTAACTAATGAATCAGTATCAATTTAGAAAACTAAAATATCCATGTGGCTTTATAACTCTGTGAAACTATGTGTTGCATTACCATGTTCAACATTTGAATTCATGACTGAGCCACGGGCATAGGATCATATTGACTCTAGAGGCAATGCTGAGAGGAAGAATTAATATGCTTAATCTCAGTTATCTCAGAAACCTGTTGAATCATTCTCTTATACTATCAAGTCTCTGATTAACTCATAGGGACCAGGAGAGAGAAGCACCAAAATCATTTTGGGAACCTAAGTCCCTGTGGTGGGATAAGATAATGGTTGACAGTGAACTCTACTAACGTCTATCTTGGGCAAATGTGGAAATGTACCCCTATGACAACAACAATCCTGTAAAACAACATTTCTTCAATAAAGCAGTATTGGAGTTGAAAGAATAATGGTCACATTAAATATCAACCCTGTCTGATCAGCTTGTATACATGAGCATCCTCCTTCCATCAGATGTCTCTGCCTGCTTCACAATATTATCATCCCTTGATTTTATCTGCATTTATTAGTTTATTAGAAATATCCCTCCAGGGGGCCAGGTGGTAGTGCAGTGGGTTAAGTGCACATGGCACAAAGCACAAGGACTGGCATAAGGATCCAGTTTGAGCCCCCAGCTCCCCACCTACAGGGGAGTCGCTTCACAAGTGGTGAAGCAGGTCTGCAGGCATCTGTCTTTCTCTCCACCTCTCAGTCTTCTCCTCTCTCGATTTCTCTCTGTCCTATCCAACAACAATAGCAATAACAGCAACAACAAGGGCAACAAAGTGGGGAAAAAATGAAAATGTCCTCCAGGAGCAGTGGATTGGTAGTGCAGGCACCAAGCACCAGCTATAACCCTGGAGGCAAAATAAAATAAAATATAAAATAAAAAGAAAGAAATATCCCTCCAGTAGAATGTAAGTTCTAATGCTTCAAGTACTCATTGAGAAGAATCCAGATGCTCAGTTCTTTTATGGTATGTTGGCCAAGCCTCGTGAACTGTGCAGATCATGGAGTGACAGTGTAGGAAAGCAGGAAATGATTCCTTCTGCTGTTACACATCCTAACCCACTGCATGCAAGTGTCTGTACTAGATACTTTCATGTTATTGATCTAACTTTTCTAAGAATTTATGAGGGTTTGTAGTAGATATAAAAATGAATCTGAGGGATTATTTTGTTATATATGGGGTCACAAACACACAGTGAGTCCAAGAAGTAATATTAAAGGCAGATTATCACAGAGCACAATATAAAGACAGAGTTTTTGGCATCTGACTATAAGGTGATATATGTAAAGAGGGTTTTGTCAAAGGAAAAATGGGGCATAATTGTGTCTGTGGAAATGATTTAGAGCAAACTCAAGGCCTACCTTGAGAAGTGAGGTAATTTAGAAGGATGTGAGAATACAGAGGCCATGAGAGTGGTTGTGAATGTTTGGGTTGGGTAAAGGTCTCAGGTACAGGTAGCTTATGGTTCACTAGCTTCAGCTGCATAAGCTGTGAAGAGGAATTATAAGCCTAGGCTATTCTCATTGGCATGGTTTTCAGTCCCAAAGGGGGAAATATTTGGTTCTTGGAGGGTAAAATAGCTGAGATACTATGGTGGTGTATAGTCCTCCAAATAACCTTAGTATTTAAACAGATGTACAGTATTCTTCTAGTATTAAAATTTCACGAGGAGGTAGGGGACAATAATGAAAAATAGGAAGACACAAGAGTAGAAACCATAATAGAAAATAATTTATTCGGAATAAAAGCCAAGTAGGCTGTTCTGTGGTATTCTGAAACCTCTTCAGTATATTATAGTGACCTAAGTAGTTGACTCTGCTGTCCTCACATAGACCTGGGAGTTACTTTAAGCTTACTCTGTGCCATAGATGCTTGTAAATGTGTCCCATGTACTCATTGATTATGAGCTGGAAATAAACATGTGAGCAGTTCTTTTAATGAAATTGTTCAAGGTCACAAGCTCTTAAAATTAAAGCTGGGATTACAGTGAACTTGATTTGCTTGATTGGATAAATGGATATAACAAGAGGTTAGTATACTGATATTGTGTAGGATTATATGAGAACTACATAAGCTGTTGTAGGTAACACAGTTAATACTGTGCCAGGCCAACATTTTAGCTATTTACCCACCTGAAGTTGATATCACACGTGTCTGAATAAACAGAGTGGCGGAATTTCTTCACTTATTTATTTATTTAAACATTTTACTTTGTTTTTATTTATTAGACAGAGACAGGAATTTAAAGGGGAGGGAAAGAGGGAAAGAGACAGGGAGACACCTGCAGCATTGCTTTACCACTTATGAAGTGTTCCTCCTGCAGGTGGGGACCAGGGGCTTGAACCTGGGTCCTCATGCACTGTAATGTGTGTGCTTAACCAGATGTGTCACCGCCTGACCCCTTAACTATTTATTTAAGAAATGTAATTCGGGGGGGCGGTTCGGGCGGTGGAGCAATGGGTTAAGTGCACATAGTACAAAATACAAGGATCTGCTCAAGTATCCCGGTTCAAGCCCCCGGATCCCCACCTTCAGGGGGGTTGCTTCACAAGTGGTGAAGTAGGTCTGCAGGTGTCTGTCTTTCTCTCTCCCTCTTTATCTTCCCTTCCATCTCAATTTCTCTCTGTCCTATCCAAAAAAAAAAAAAGAAAAATAAATTTTAAAGAAAGCTAATATATAATTGTGGGCCTATGTATATGCATGATTTTTCTGCCCCTAGGCTTTAGGTAGAGTGAGAGAGGGAAGGAGAAACCCTGTAGCATCAGAGCTTCTGTTAATTTGTTACTCTTATAGATCCTTTTCCACTTTAGTTAGTAAAAAATATGTTGATATTGTTGGGGTGACTAATATATCTACCACTGTTGTAAGGCATTAGCGATAGGGCAAGTGGTGTGTGGACAAGAGAACTCATTCGATTACAATTACACATTCTCACCAAAATTATTAAAATTAAATAGTTATTTAAAAATATTTTACAGCAATTGATTTAAACCTACAATTGAAAATTAAACTTTTACAAATTCAGCTAAACAGTGAAAATAACAGAACTTTGGGAAACTACACAGGGAATTGTAAACAATCTCTCTGCCTGCCAGCAGATGGCAGAGTACCCAAACATCTGAACTAAGATTGGACATTCCCAGTTTCCCATCATATGAAGCCTTTTCATCTTTCATGGAGTATTCGTTAATTTGTAATGCTCCCAAATAAAACATCTTCTCGCCTCAGAATACAGGGCTGCTGCTGCAGCTGCTTCAGATAAAGCAGGCATGAGTGCAAGGTGGCTACTGGAGTTCAGAGGCAATGTGGTGGTCAGTTCCCTGCCCAGGGAAGAGGCAGTTTTGCTTTGATCCTTCTGGATGAAGGTGCTGTATACCAGTGCAGTGTAGTGTCCACAAACAGATGGCGAGCCTTCTTATCCCAGTCTCTTCTTACCTTATGCTCACCATGGCAATTTTATCCGCCCAGGTGGGTGGATAATTGACTCAATGGACTAAAATCTTCTGCCTAATCTCTGACCCCCAGCTGTGACAGCACTAATCTAGAATCACTGCTGGAGGAACAGAAGTATAACCTCCAGCTGAAATAAGGTTGGGCACCAGTTCCTGTTGCAGTGACTGAAGAGATTCTGCGGCTCTTCACTGTGTAGGAAAAGCAGTGTTTGTTAGAAGAAATCAATTTCTGCTTGGTAGATTCATAGCCACAGAGAGAACTCATACAGATAGGATCCATATGGATAAAGATGATTTTCCCCCCTTATGTTGGGGGAAAGGGAAATAATTTATGTGGACAAGTGAAAGGTAATGTGGAATAAAAGGGATATTAGTTAGACATTTCATTCCTCAGTAAAGAATTTAAGGCTAATGGCATCCATCTGATCCAGAAGCCAATTATGCTAATGGCTCTCTTTTAGCTGTGAAAGCTGTGGCCATAAGTCAGCACAGACCTTTGATGCTCAATATGTTTGGGGGACACTTGGGTGATTCTTTTCCTCCTGCACAATGGCTGTACACAGTGTTAAAATCATTTTTACCTTTTGATATATGCATGACCCATAAGGCAGTACAGTTGAACAGACTGGAGGCTCTTTTTTTTTTTTTAAAGACATGATTAGATATGCCATTCCTAGCCTAGTCTTGTATCATATTCAAAAGTTATGGAAGAAAGACAGACACACGATGCAGTGAACAGTTGCCATCAGAATGATGCTTTACATCAAATGCAAAGATGACTTTGTAATTTCTTTTCTGCAGAGGGTTAATCGTTGAGATGGGTTAACATGCAGGCATTAGTTAATCTTAGCAGTCTGTTAAATGAACAGGCTTATTGACTTTACAAAAGGTTACTTTGTGTAACGATTACAGTCAAAGAGCAGAAGTCAATAGAGAGCCTTAGAAAGCAGTTATTTTCCTTCCTACCCCACCTACAGCTCCGTGAGCTGGGCCAGTTATTGCTATGCCTCTGATGAAATGTCAAAGCTGTCCCTATAGCTTCAGCTGCATCTAATTACAAAAATGGTCTCTTACTAATCAAAATCCTCCCACCTCACTGAAAGCTAAATCTTCCCCTGGAGTTCCCTCTTAAACTCCTTGCTCAGCTAGAAGTAAAGGAGCAGCGGGAAAATGCTACAGCACCCCAGCTACTCTCATCCAGGAAATTCTATCTCAAACCATCTCATGTCTCGACTCCTCTCATTTCTAAATAGCCTCTAAGTACTGATTAAGGGTGCTGCATGTGGTTTGTGGCTCTTCTCTCTCATCTTTACACCTTCAGTCAAAAAGGGTTGAGAATAATAGTGCCATCTAAATATCCTGTCTTATCATGCACTCTGGAGGAGTTTCTGGCACATTAAGAATAAGGAATTGCCATGTGAAAATAGCAGTGTGCTATGATTCTTGTGTAGTACATCTCAGAGGGCAATGAGAAGTCAGTGCAGTGCAGGCCCTAGGCATGCACCATATCTCAAGTAGTAGGGCTAATAAAGGTAAAGAAATACTGCTCTTGTCATATTCTTATCAAGTTAAACATTCCTGACAGAAGTCCTCTTCTCTGTACAATAACATTGAACTGACAGAATCATTATGATTCCCTTTAACTCAAAATAATTAAGAAAGACAAATCAAAGGATGGAGAAGAGGGAGCAAATTGTCAAAATATGCCAAGCTATCTTAGCTTTGATTGTAGTCATACAAAAATAGACAGTTAATAAAATGCAAGAAACTATCTTGGAGGGATGTGGAACTGCTCTATCCTGTCAGTTGACATTTCCTCAACAAAATGGTAAAAGATCAAGCCTAAAAGTTTACACTACCTAGGCACAATTTAAGATCCTAAATGAGAAGCAGAAAATCTTCATTTTATTGAAACAGTGATAATCATGTTGGTTAAAGATAAGGGCTAATTGTCAGCTAGAGATAGGGCAACTACAATTGGATTAATTAGTTTCTATGTGTGTTTCTCCAGAGAAGTTTTATTTATTTTTACTTAAGTATTTATGCCCTCAAATGAGAATATTAGCTAAACTAGTGTCCAGTGTTTCCAAAATGTGAATTATTTAAGTGTGAAAATAAAGCATACTACTATTTACATGTGGAGCTAATTTACATCCTTTTGATTGAGGGATTTATTTTTTAAAACAAAGAAATAAAGTTGAAAATAATTATAATGGAGATGGGATAGAGTATAAGCAAATATAATTATTAAAAGTGTAGTGATTAGTGAGCATCTGCAGGAGACATATAAAGATTTTTTTTTCCTTTAATTTTGAACACTTCTTTACCCCACCATTGTACTGAGTTAGCATCCTATTTGGTTGAAAGCAGCAAAATTAAAGTAAATCTGGGTTTCAAAAAATTTTAATTTACTGGATAGAGATGGAAATTGAGACAGAAGGGAAGATAGAGAGGAAGAGATAGACATATACCTGCAGCACTACTTCACCACTTGGGAAGTTTTCTTTCTGCAGGTAGGAATAGGGGCTTGAACCCAGATCCTTGCACATGTTGACATGTACACTCTACTGGGTGCACCACGACCTGCCCCCTGGTAAATGCTAAATTAGGATATTGAGAGCTCAGTACATCTGATTTCCCCTCTTTCTTCTCCTCTTCCTCATCCTCCTTGCCCTACTTCTTTTTTTATTTACCATGAGTGCTACACAAGACCATTTTTTTCCCTCTCTATTTTGTTTGATAGAAATTAAGAGGGGAGGGGGATATTGAAAGGGAAAGGAAAGAGAGACACCTGCAGACCTGCTACAGGGCTTGTGGGCTTGTGAAATTTCCCCCCACCCCCTGTAAGGGCCAGAAACAGGGACCTTGTGTATAACAGTGTGCACTCAATCAAGTGTGCAATGGTCTGGCTCCTGGTCCTACTTATTTACAGGAATTTGTTTTCATTTGGTTCTGTGGTTGAGAACTTCAGCAGCCTTGGTGGAAATCTCCCAAGCCCATTTTCAGACTACCTCTTCTTCATCTCATCTATGACTTGGTTGGCATGATAAACTGGCTTACATTGAAAGGTCTGTGGGTTGTTAATGGGTGAGACCATTGTATAATCCTGTTTCATTGAAGGCAGATGTTGTCTAAGTAAGGTTATTGGTTGTCTCATTGTCTGTGGAGGCAAATGTGACTGACTGGATGTGTAAGGATATCACTGTTGTTTTTGGAAGACCCACAGAGCAGTGTGAACACTAAGCGAACTGAATTCTTATCAACAATTTAGATCTCATGATGGTAATTGAATCTGGAAACCTAAGACAGGTTACATGCATAAGATGATGGCTATTTTCATTTTAAATTTATGGGATATTATTCTGTACTAATCATGCAGTATGTTGTACGTTCTTTTTATAGTCTGTATGTTTAGGTTTGTAAATGCCTTATGTTTTTTAATTTTTTAATCAGTTAATTTTCCTTTTTAGGTAAAAACCACATCTGAGCTAGTTTGTAGTCTCATTTTAGCTAGCTTCTGCTAAATGAGGACTTCAGACCTCTTGATGCTATAATATGCCGAAACAGATAATTCTGTTTAAACATATAACTTATTTAATATCTGTGAAATTTTGTACATATGATGATATGCATAAAATATATATAAAACTCCAAAAAGGCCAGGTGGAATAATAAAAAGACTACTAAAAGGAGGCCGACCTGCATTCAGATCATCGCTGTGCTTGAAGTAGAGGCTAAAACTAATTGCTTGACTCATGAACTCAAGATATCTGATTTTTAAAATGAAATAGTTCAGCAGATGAGCTCTAAGAAGTATCTTAGCTCAAAATTATATCAGTTGAATTTCTGATGTCTAACGGAACTTGCTCTTATTAAAAGTATCAGTTACCTCAAATTAGTTTCTATTCATCACATTTCAAGCCATTGCCTCACACATGGATTTTAAAGGGAAATTAGTAAACTTGTTTGCAAAGACCTAAATGCCATTTGCCTGTTCAGTCTAACTACTTCAGTGTGAAAATACTATTTAAAAGAAAAGGAAAGCTGTGAAGAAAGTCTGTGTTAATGGATATTCTTTCATCCTCTTCAAGGACCTTTTTCTCAGAATGTCTTTTAAAATTAGGCGCTTCACCATCTAAGGCAAGAAAGGAAAAAAAAAAAAAAAAGAAAAAGTGAATGCATGAAAATCATGGTAAACTCTGACAGGAAGTCTTTCTCCTAAATTAGATTTCCCATCCTTCACTTGAGGGCCTGTTTTTCTTATAGAAGCCTACACCATAGAAGACAATCCTGGGTGAATCTAGGTAGACGTTGGCAGATCTCTCTGAGGGCCTTGACCAGATTTCTCACTGATGCAGCTCCTAAGCCCCACAAACCCCCTCTCACTACTATGAGAGACAGTCTTTCTTTTTTTTCCATCTGGAGTGCTAGTTGTGACTTTGTAATGAATATTATTGGTGAAGCCCCATTGTTTGGGTTTTATTGAAGTATGCCAACAGCTGTCAGCAGTAACACTTGCTCCGCCTGCCATGCCATGATATATTGATATGTATACAACAATATGTTATAAATTGAAATAAAATATGCATTTTTTCATAATTTATCAGCATTATGATGGCATCAAGAAGGCGGTGTTATGAATAATACAGAGCTCTTGAGCGGGCATTATGTACGGTAGGTAATAAACACAGCCTCTCCCCTGGACTGCCAGGAGAGTTGTAAAGCGGAATGCATTAGTTCAGCCCTGTGATAATAAATCATTTTAGTATGTCAGGAGGCTCTGGCTAACTTTTACTCCTGAGGTCTGAAAGAATAGTGTGCCATACGGCTCTGGAAGGTTTCTGAAGTGTTTAGACTGGCTCCAATTCCCCTGGGTAATGTTTTAAGCGAGTGATATGGATAGGTAACAAGTGGCAGTGTTTCTCAGGTATCCGTACTGTGAAGCCTCCTGTTGTTTTATGACTCAGAGAGGCTGATTTTCCCTAATTGGAACGGTACTTCTTCTTTGTGTCTCCATTTGCAATATGGTGTAGTGTTTCTTTAAAATAAATAAATAAATAAATAAATAAAAGCTCTGTGGTGCTATGTCACTGCTCTAACTGATATCTCCAGCATTCCAGTTATCTTTGCATGAATGAGAAGTCAATAAGTCCTTACTGCTCTTATTTATCCTCTTAAAAATATTGATGCCTTTAAAGGAACTGTTTTTCCTGTACCTACAGTGGGATTAGTTCATCATTCCTTCGTGTGCTTTGAAGGATGGCAGCCCAGTCTAGTTGGTAGCAAATATCAATTGATTGTGTCTGAATTTAAAATCATGTTTCAAGGGACCAGGTGGTAGTGTACCTACTTGAGTGCATATGTTATAATGTGTAGGATCCAGGTTCAAGTCCCTTGTCCCCACATGCAGGGGTAAAGCTTCACCAATGGTGAAGCAATGCTGTCGGCCTCTCTCTCTGTGTTTCTTTCTCTCTCTGTCTCTGTGTGTGTGTGTAGGTGTGTGTCTTCCTCCCTCTCAATTTCTGGCTATCTCTGTCTAATAAATAAATAAAGAGAGTAAGAAGATTTAAAGAAAATATGATGTTTCAATAAACTCTGTTGGCAGATCAAGGATTTCCATATGAACTACTTTTTCTTAGAATAATAGGAGGTGTAATTGTTGATGTGTACGTGGACTAAGCCCAATTTAAAATTATTTTTCAAGAGTTTGCAAAATAGTTCGCTTGGATAGACTGTTGCTTTGCTATGAGCACTTCGCAGGTTTGAGCCCTGCTTCCACTTCATTGATGAAACTTCTTTGCTATGATTTCTTTCCCTTTCTCTTCCTCTCTGCTTCACTGTATCTGAAAAACCTTGGAAAAGTCAGGCTGTGGAATATTTATATGACAGATGATATAAACTTTTAAAAAGCATTTTATAATGAAGAGGTTTAAAAAAGAGTATAGAATTATCACATGAAAGTTAGCAACTGAGGGATCAGGTGGTGGCACGCTTGTTAAGCCCATATAGTATGAAGCACAAGGACCTGCAGAAGAATTCGAGTTTGAACTCCCACTCCCCACCTGCAGGGGGCAGTTTCATAAGCGGTAAAACAGGTCTGCAGGTGTCTGTTTTTCTCCCTCCCTCTCTATACCCCCCTCCTCTCTCAATTTCTCTGTTTTATCCAATAAAATGGAAAAAATGGCTACCAGGAGCAGTGGATTCGTAGTGTCGGCACCGAGCCCCAGTGATAACCCTAGGTTTTTAAAAATAATAATAATAATAACAACTGTTATGAAGGAAGTGCATCACACATTTTATTTTGTCATTATTTTGCATAGTTGTTTAATTTGAAAAAATACTTTGTGCCGTTTTACTATGCACATGACTTAGGTTCAAGCCTGGCCCCCACTGCATTGAAGAAACCTTTAGTTCTCACACTGTCTCTGCATCTATATAAGAAAAACTAGTACTTTCAGCCATTTTTAAAATGAAAAAATTATAATGTGGGTACACATTACCAACATTGAAGGACCTGAGATCAAGTTCTCAGTTACCCACCTGCAGGGTAGGGAGGAAGGAGAAGCATCTTCATTTGGTAGAACAGTGCTGCATCTTTCTATCTCTATCTGTCTATCTATCTATCTATCTATCTATCTATCTATCTATCTATCTATCTATCTATCTGTCTAACATAAAAATGGCCACTGGGACCAGTGGAGTTATTGTGTAGGCAAAAACAAAACAACAACAACAACAAAAAAAAACACATAGTATCTGCCATCAGTGTTCTATGCCTTACAACCCCTCCCCCCACACACAGTAACCATCATAGTTCTCACAAAGTATTAATGACAGTTCATGTGCTTTAATTCTTTATATTCCACATATAAGCAAAGCCATCTGGTAGTTGTCTTTTACCTCCTTATTTCCCCAAGCATAATTACCTCCAGTACCATTCATTTTGATGCAATATCATTTTTAATACCTAGTGTTGTTTACCTAGGCTCTCATATTTGATCTGAGTAGCAGTATATTAAGTGCATGCTTATCTCTATGCAGGTAAGAAAACAGTGATCTCATGTATCCACTCAGCAACCATTGATTGCAGTGGGATCACATGGCTTATATCTTAAGGACGCTCTTTAAGTCTGTTTACACATTCAAATTAGTTGGAGTCATAAAGTTAAAATAATACTGTATTTTAATCCAAAGATTTATTAAGAAGCTGTAGGATGGGGATTATTTTTCACACAAAAGGTCCTGAATTAGTTCTGAAGACAATTTTGATTGCAATGGGTGGGAATGAACGGTTCAGAGTCATGATCCTTCACGTCCCTGAAATAGAAATGCAGGGGCTATTAGTAGCCGCACACCAGCTGAGCTGCATCAAGATGGCCAATTTCTAAGGAAATAAGAATTTATGTCATACAGGGCCTTTAGAACATATCAACTACAGTTCATTTGGAAGCAAATGTGTGTCTGGTGCAGTTGGCATGGCACGGTGTGGCCCAGCTCTCTCACATTTCAGATGGCTTGTGTGGCCTCTGTTCTGCATCAGCAGATCCTCAAAGCTGACTCCCACAGAAGAGATTGCTGCAGTCCAATATAGGGATTAGGCAAGCAGGGAACACTGGTGACAGCAATTTTGAAGACAGATGCCTCCTCTCTGTCTCCAGATTGGGAGAGTGAAGAAAATAGATTTTTTTTTTTCTAACGTATTCCTTCTCTTGGCTTTTGAGTGTCCTGTAGAAAAGAAAGCAATATTTTGATAACATGATGGAAGTTGGATATCAGTGATTGTTGTGAAAAGGTTGAACAAATTTACAATAAATAGGGCATGCCTTCAAATATTTTACACTTAAGAGTTTCAACTTATTTGTGAAAAGCCACTGCAGCAGTGCATAGGAAATGCTGATGATGGACCTTTCCTGATGATTCTTGTGTAGCTGGGGATTTATTTGATTTTGGAGATGCATTGTGCTTTGGAATAGAATCCTCTTAGCATCCCAATCAGAAAACCAGATGAAAGATATGTAAGTGGCTGATACACACTCCTATTTAGGGGAGATAGTTTTTTTAGTGAAAAAATTTCAAAGTGAAATATCAAATATGCATTCATAGCTCATAGGAAATCATATAAATCACTGAATGGAGGCTATAAAAATATATTTATTCAAAGACATCCTTTTGTTTGGGAAATAGAAATCCTAAAGCTGGTTGCTCTATGGTATAACAGTTCAAAAGTAAACAGGTCACTGATTTCTCACAATTTATGGGAAATGCCTTTCTATTTAGAAAAATAAATAATTTCAGAGGAAAGTCATAACCTTGCTTTTTATTTGTTAAGGTGAAGAACTTGATGAACATTACAGTTTCTCTTCAATGTGGATTATACTGAGCTGAGAGGGTCATCTGAATAGATGTTCTTATTTGGTAACGATGGAGATTTGGGCAAATTACGTAAACTTTGAATCTCAGTTTTATCATCAGTGAATTATTCTGAGTTTTATAATATTTGAAAGTGCTCCATAAGCATTATATTATTTTGGTCTTTATATAATTTAAAATATAATTCATTTTGGTTGGGCCAACATCAAAAATAAACCCTAAATACAATAGAGTCTCAATACATTGCATATATACAATTATAGTTATTAAGATTAGAAATACATAAGCCTTGGTTTGTTTGAGAAGTGGTTCTGAATGAATAAGGAGATAGACAACAAGCATAATGAATGTCTATAGCAAATAGTGCGATTTCTCCTTCCTTATGGAGACCCATGTTATGTCTAGTCTGGTGTATTAAATCAGCTTCTTTAAGAGTCTAATCACAGGAGTCCCAAATTTCTCTTCATACTGATATTTACTATGACTTTTCTCATACTTCCCTAGTACTTTTTCTGATGTTATTGACATTTTCTCCCATTTGAATTTCTCATTTCTGTGAGCGTCCTTAAGACCACACACAATTTTGGTGTCCTTTAGAGAGTTCCCTAGCTCTATTGACTCCAAGTCCATTATTATTTTTCATAGGCTGCCTTGGTTCAAAAGTGCACGTAAAATATCCTTTATTTTCTCATGTTTGATGTTTTTGAAGAGAACTGGGAGGTAAAGTCTGCTACTGACCAGAAGCTCAGTATTCTGAGTCCTTAATAGTCACTAGGATGCCATGAACAGGGTTTCAGGTCTAATATGTGGCTGAAGCTTTCCTCTGGGTATTGAATATGCTGCATACCCTCTAGATTTGGAAGGCCACAAGTTCTGGCAGGCTGTGAGCTAGTAATTGTCTCCAGGGTTTGTTACTGTGGAAATTGAATTCCAATATTAGACCTGAAACTATGAAAGATACATAGAAGAATACATTGGTGAAACATTTCAGGACCTTAACATTAAAGATGTATTTGGAGTCTCTACACCTTGGGCAAGGGAAACTAAAACAAGAATGAACAGATGGGACTATATCAAACTGAAAAGTTTCTATACATCAAAAGAAAATTCCATATGGATAAACAGGAAACTCAACAAATGGGAAAATATACTTGCACACTACACTTCAGACAAGCGGTTGATATCAAACATCTATAAAGAACTCATACAGCTCAACAAAAAGAAAAAGAACAGCCCAATAAAAATGTATAGAAGATACAAGTAGACAGTTCTCTAAAGCAGAGATACACATGGTCCACAGATAAATGCAGAAATTGACTCATCAATATATAAATACAAATTTAAACCATGTTGAGATTCTAGTTTACACTTGTGAGAATTGGCTCCATCAATAAAACAAGAGAAGGTAAGTGTTGCAGAAGATGTGGAGAGAGAGGAACTCTGCTACACTGCTGGCGGGAGTGTAAATTGGTACAGCCATTATGGAGAACAGTATAGAGAATCCTTCAACAAATACAAATGGAAATGCAAGCCCACTCCTAGGCATTAACCCAAAAGAAATAATGACACTGACTCAAAGGGATCTATTCAACCCCATGTTTTGAATGGCTTAATTAACAGCAAAAACTTAGAAACAACCAAATGAATAAAAATGTTATGGGAAATATACTCAATGGAGTATTACTCAGCAATGAAACAATATATTGTGTCCTTTGGGATGTAGTGGGTAGAATTGGAGAAGATTATGCTTAGTGAAGAAAGTAAGGAGGTAAAGGACAACTATAGTATAGAATGATTTCACTCATATGCAGAATATATAAACTAAACACACACATTTGAAAAAGAAATGTCAATTTATATCTAAGACTAGGATAACTATAGTGGTTATCTATAGGGGTGGGGTTGGGGACACAGACCTTTGGTGATGGGAGTAGTGAGGGGGGAAAAAAGGAGATATAGTGATATTATCTATAATATTTTCCAGTATCAATTGTGTTTTAACAATGATTTTTGAAACAAAAACCATAAGTAAAGATACACTTGAAATAATGAAGAAAAAAGAAAGAAAGGAAGAAAGAAAGATAGAGAAACTGAATTCCAGTATGGTATCCACCAGAGCTCCAGCAAGCTTTCACACAGTCAGGAACTTTTAATTTTCCATTTCTTATGGTTGTAGAATTTTCGGCATAAGGGTTATTCGTTTATGATACAGTTAAGGAGTATGTCTTTCTTGTATCCTGCCCCAGGGTCTGCTATTGTGAAAATAATTCCTTTAGGTATCACATAGAGCTCTTGTGAGCTACAACTTTTGACTGGGAATGATTAACACAGTATCTCCCTGCTCTTTCTTTATCAATTTTAATTTTAATTTTGTACTGTTACAGTGTTGTAGGAATAAGATTGCGGAGTTAGAATCTTGACATATCCTGCCCCTTGTAGTCTAAATTGAGTCTTGTAACTCAGAGATCTCTGTCAGTTCTATATTATATGTTGGGACTTTAATAATCTTTATTTATTTATTTTAATTTCTTTATTGTGGAATTTAATGTTTTATATTTGATAGTAAATACAATAGTTTATGCATAACATTTCCCAGTTTTCCACATAACAATTCAACCCCCACTAGGTCTTATGTCATCTTTTTTGGACTTGCATTTTCCCCTACCCCAGAGCCTTTTACTTTGGTGTAATACACCAACTCCAGTTCAAGTTCTACTTGTGTTTTCTCTTCTGATCTTATGGGACTTTTATATTCTTTGGAGGATGTATCATTCTGTCTCTAACACCTGGATGTTGATCTGTATGTATCTTTCAGTGGAAAGTCTGTTTTTTGTTTTTCACACATTGTGACTCTGTTGTTGATGTCATGGGAAAGGTACACAGTCCTTCTCTTTTATTCTTACTTTATTTTATTTGATAGGACAGAGAAATTTAGAGGGGACAGGGAGGTAGAGAGAGAGAAACACACCTGCTTCACTCCTTATGAACCCCCCCCCCACAAGTGGGGACCCAGGGCTTAAACCTAGGTCCTTGCACACTGTAATGTGTGCACTTAACCAGGTGCACCCCCCCCACCCCAGTCCTTCTCTAGTGGACCCTGTCTGATGCACCTCTCTGATGCCTTTATTTCCACCAGAGTTATCAATGGGGCTTAATGCCAACTGCTCCTGGTGACCACTTTCCCCCTTGTTTTTCTTTTCTGTTTTATTTGAAGAATAGAGAGAGATTGAGAGGGGAGAGGGAGACATAAAGGGAATGAGAAAGATAGACATCTGCATACCTG
This sequence comes from Erinaceus europaeus, assembly GCF_950295315.1. NCBI lineage: Eukaryota > Metazoa > Chordata > Mammalia > Eulipotyphla > Erinaceidae > Erinaceus > Erinaceus europaeus. The sequence continues at coordinate 94,734,246 of NC_080166.1, forward strand.
CTTCACCAATCATCAAGTGTCCCCCCTGCAGGTGAGGAGTGGCAACCCAAATGGTGATGTGTGTGCTCAACAGGTGTGCCACAGCCTGCTCACCTCCCCCTATTACCTTTATTCTTAAGAAGTTTGAAGGACAAAGTGGCATATTAAGTGTGTACTATAATAGAATTCAGTGTGTGTGTGTGTCTTTATCTATATCTGACTATCCCAGAGTATTATTGTCAGGGCATTATGAATATGTTTTAGGTTTTGTCTTCGAGAACATAAGCAAATGGTCCTAATAAATGGTCTACAGATCTCTGTGACTTAACTCAGAAATATTTATCTTTCTTATGAAAAGTCCTTTGCTAGTGCTGCTGGTGAGGCATTGCCGCTGACTGACGCTTTTCTGAGGAAGAGCTCAGAACTATTAGCCATGTGAAATTGCCTGCCATCCTGGAGACCCTTGGGTCTAGCTGTTGAATCTGTGTGAGGTGGAAGTGAAAAAGAGGTGGGACAACTGGTGGAAAATGGACACAAACCCATTTCATGACCAAGCCTGAAAAAAATGTTCATAGTTTTCATCTGCACTCTGCCAACAAGAAGTTAGTCATAAGATAGAAGAACACCTTGGGAAGTACTGTCTTCCTTGTGCCATCCAAGGAATTTTAGCTGCTTGGGCCATAAGAAGTTCTTGTCTCCCACAGCCACTGTCAATTTTAACCTTTTCCCCTCAAAGGGCTGACTGGTCTATTGTTCTTTTACCATCCCCCTCTTCTCCAGTTTCTGCTCTACCACCTGTGATTCTGGTCTGCAGAAGTCAAGAGCAAAGTCCCTGGATAGCATTATAACAAGAACCTCCCCACTCAAGATCCTACTGTGTAGATTAAATGTCATAGCAGGGGGCCAGATTTGGAGAGAAAGGTGGGCCTTTCCTTAGAGTCAATTACTGCTCTCCTCTGTTCTGAAAGAGAAAACTCACCAGTAATGCATATCCTTAGTATGTTGTACTTCAAGTAGTGACAGAAATAACTCATCTTGGCAAACAGAAATCACCCAGCAAATTATGAGAAGATGTGACATGGATTATTTAGTGTAATGGCTGAAGGTGTTTTCAGTAAAATGCAGTATATGCTGTGTTCCCTGATCCCATTTGTCCTCTTAAAATTAATTTCTGTAGTGTTTCACAGTTCCCTGTTTAATTATTCATTCTGGGTGTCATAGAGAATGATACAGTACTGCAAAATAAAGCCAATAAAACAAGTTTCTAATACTAAATATCAAAGCTGGAAAATATGACCATTACAAATAAGCAAGAATCTGTCTCCCCTTTTCAGAAGTATTATACAAAGACATGCCATGTAATAAACAATAGAGTTGCTGGGATTAATTTGAAGAGTTTGCATAAATATGCTCAGAGTTTTATGTCCCCTTCCCCACTATTTTTTGTTGTATAAGAAAAGAACAGGTTTTCTGGGCAAAATACTCACATTGGTCATTCATGCTATTGAAACTTCTCTTTCTCTTTGTGAAATAATCAAAGAGTTTTCGATTCACACAGATATAGGTGCCTGTCCTGGCTTCTCATCTGTCACTTCTGAACCGTGGCTTACGTCCCATCTCAGGTAGTTCATTTATGAACAACACTTCATGAAGATGTTGAATGAATTAAACTACACAATATGAAATAAAACTCAAGTTTAGCAGCTGACCTGCCTCACTCTTAAAAAATGATTAAATTTCTCTTAATAGTTTCATATGAATTAGAAATAGCAAGATTAATTTTAAAGGATAAACTATTAGTAAGAATAGTGTGAGAGGTGCAGTAAAATATTTCCCCGGAGAGTGTATTATTTTGCCATGTATGCAACCCCATATTTAAGCTGGACCCCCTACTATATTCAAGGGGTGCCAGTGCTGTGGTTTCTTTCTCTCTCTACCTCTCTGTCTCTATTTAAAAAAAAAGTATGCAAATCATTAGGACTTAAAAGATTACTAAATGATATCATAGGATAGATTGATTTTTATATACTTAGCATTCAATTTGCTTTATTTTATTTAAGATGTAGCATCTGTTACTTGGCTTTAATTTTATGTACATTGTGAATAGTAGTAAAATACCATTCCCTTCCATACTGTTCAGTGAAGAGGCTTTCCTTTCTCTATTGTAATTCTATTCCATTGACCTACTCCAATATTCTGCATTCATTGGTTATGTCAACTGTGTGGTAGAGTTTTAGATAAGCAAGCATGACTCTTCCATTTTTGCCTGTTTTTTTTGTGGTTCCATTTAAGTTTTATTATTGTTTCTCCTAATTTTGTGAAATATACTTTTGGAATTTTAGTGGTGACTGCACTGCACTGAATTTGTATACTGCCTTAGGTAAATAAAAAGAATATTTCAAAAAATTAAGTTTTCTAATCCATGATCTTGGACTATAATATTTTCTTTGTAATATTTATCATTTTTACAATGTTTGATAGTTTTCAGCATACATATCACTTCCTTTGCTTAGTTGCTCCTAGATATTTCATTGTTTTTGATGTGATTGTAAATGGGACTCCCTCCCTTCCTCCCCCTCTCCCTCCCTCCCTCCCTCCCTCCCTCCCTCCCTCCCTCCCTTCCTTCCTTCCTTCATCGCCTTTCTTTCTCTCTTTCCTTTCTTTCTTTCTCTCTTTCTCTTTCTTTCTTTCTTTTTTTCTTTCTTTTCACAAAGCTAGGACCTCAGACTTACATCATTTCACCTCTCCCAGGCTGCTTTTACATTCAGGTAGAGAGAAAAAGAGAGGGAGACACAGAAACAGAGGGAGAGACACTACAGCACCAGAGCTGCATTCTGTTGCCATAGCACTTTTCACAGTATATTCAGAGACTCAGAAAGGGGAAGGAAGGAGCTCTAAAGGGAGCTTGGGGATTTAAGTCCCTGTGGTGGAATATGATGATGATTTTGTGGAAGGAACCATATCCTTGTGCCAACAACAGCCCTATAAATCAATTTCCTCAATAAAATGTTACTGAATTTTAAGAAATTTGTTTCATTCTATGTGCATACAATTAACTAGAAGAGAAAAATATCAGGAAAGCAATCCCACTTAGAGTTGCTTCAGAAATAATAAAGCACCACAATGGCAGGATGTTTCATCTGTACTAGTTAGCTTTTACATGCACAACTCAGGTTTGAGCCTAGCGCACACCACACTGTATGAAATACCATTCCTGTAGTCTCTTTCTGTTTCTTTCTCAGTATCTCAGTTTCTATTTTAAAAAGTCAGTTTGGAATGGTAAAGCCCGGACAACAAGAAAAGGGCGATGGGGGAGGGGTTAGGTATCTGTCAATAAATTTAATGAAAGAGGTAGAGAAAAAAGTCTGTGCATCAAAAACCATAAGTTACTAAAGACATTAAAGAATACACAAAGAGATGGAAAGATTCCATGCTCTTGAGATGGAAGAAACAACATCATTAAAATGACCATCAAACCCAAAGCATCATACAGGTTCATTGCAATCTGTTAAAATCTCAATGATTTATTTAAGGAAATATGAAAAAATGTTACTGAAATTTGTATGCAACCACAGAAGGCCATAAATTAACAAAGATATCTTGAGGGGGAAAAAGAACAAGAGTGGAAGCCTCATGCCCCCTGACTTGAAATTGTACCACTAACTACAGTAATCAAAGCACTGCAATGCTGGGCTTGAGATAGACACATGGACAAGTGGAATAGAACTGACAGATGGGCAGAAAAAATTCCTCATATATAGATAGTTAATTTATGACAAAGGGACCACTGACGTAAAATGAAGAAATCTCTTCGTTAAATGTGACTGATGCACGTGGCCCCATTTTCTGTCCCAGCAGCTTGTGGGGCACTGGAGGGTGCTTTCTTTCCTTTTTCTTTTAAAAAAATTTTTTTTATTTGTAAAAAGGAAACATTGACAAAACCATAGGATAAGAAGGGTATAACTTTGCAGAATTCCCACCACCAGACCTCCCATCCCCATCCCCTGGTAGCTTTCCTGTTCTTTACCCCTCTGGGAGTATGAACCCAAGGTCATTGTGGGATGCAGAAGGTTGAATGTCTGGCTTCTGTAGTTGCTTCCCCACTGAACATGGGCATTGACAGGTCAATCCATACTCCCAGCCTGTCTCTCTATTTCCCTAGTGGGGAAGGGCTCTGGGGAATCGGAGCTCCAAGGTACATTGGTGGGGTTGTCTGTCCAGGGAAGTCTAGTCGCATCCTGCTGGCATCTGGAACCTGGTGGCTGAAAAGAGAATTAACATACAAAGCCAAACAAATAGCTGAACAATCATGGACCTAAAGGCTTCTTTCCCTTTTCTTATCTCTTTCTGTATCTGAATGAAAAGAGTAAGTCACCTAGAGCTGTGAAATTGTGCATATACAAGGTCTCTCTGCAAGAGCAAACAAAAAACATAAGTAAAGGGATGATGTTAGGAAAATGGAACAACTGCATACAGAAGAATATAGCTGGATCGCTGTCTTAAGCAATACAATAGCATTAAATTAAAATGTGTGAAAAACTTGGCAGTTATGCAGTAAACTGTAAAATGCATTGGAGGAAACATGAACAAAACACTTGATGATTTTGGCTTCAGTGATGCATTCTGGATTTCAGCACCAAAGACAACAGAAACAAAAGCAAAAGCTAACAAATGGGATTATGTCAAGCTAAAAGGTTTGTGTACTGTGAGAGAAATATCACTGAAGTAGAAGAATATTTTATTGAATGGGAGAAAGCATTTGTATACCATACATCTGACAAAGAGCTAACATCCAAGATATATAAATAATTCACAACATCAATAAAAAACAAATAATTCCATCAAAATTTGAAAGAAAAGCTGAACAGATTCTTCACCACAAGACATACACATCACCCAACAAACACATGAAATATAAGCCCATTTCATTATTATTAGGGGAATGCAAATAAAAATGACAAGGAGATGTCAACTCATACCTGTGAGAATGGCCTAAATCCAAAAATGCATTAACAAGTGATGGCCAGTCTATGGAGAAAAAGAAACATTCTATGTTGGTGGCATAAAAGTAAACTGGTTTAACCTCTGTGTAAAACAATACAGAGATTTATTGAAATAATAAAAATAAATCAAGCAGGCCACTGTTAAATTAGTTTCTTTCTAAAGGACATGAAGACATCAAGTCTAAAAAAAGATGTATACAAGTTCAAGATCTCTGTAGCACTATTTACAACAGGCTTTATATTGATATGGTTCAAGTGCCCAACATTAGATGAGCAGGTAGGGAAACTGTATATATATATGAGACTACCCCTCAGCTATAAAAAATAAAACAAAATCTGCCATTTACTACAATATAAATGGAACTGAAAAGGAACACTATAAGCAAAGTGAGTCAAAAGGAAAAAACACATACTGGATGGTCTTATGGAATGTGTATTTATCTAAGGAAATAAGTCAAAAGAACAAAAAAAAGTTTTTTTTAAAAAAAATACCATTATACTGTAACAACAGATCTGAAGTCATCAAAAGGGGAAGGTGTAATGAATTGATAGGGTGCAGAATGGTCCAGTGGATGTTAGTAGTATTATTGTGGTAGGTGATGTGGTGACATAGGTTTTAAAAGATATGAAATCATATCCTTAAATCAATAAAGTCTTGTAAGCCAGTATTTTCTGAGTAGAATCTAAATCTATTCTGAGTCCTACAGATAAAGTTGAAGAGATTTCCCTGAACAAAAATACAGAGAAACATTGTCATATCAGTATGTCAAATACTCATATTATAAATAGATTCTAAAAGAAAGATGAAAACATGGAAGGAAAGAAATCAAGGAAATGAATGATTGAAAAGAATAGCAGTATTGAGAGCAGTTTTCAAAGAGTCTGAAGTTTTCCATAGAAGATAAAGAAGTCATCAAAAAGGTATAAAACACATTACAGTTTTCTCATTAGTAATATAGAAAACTCGTTGGAGTAAGTCTTTCTAATTATGAGAAGCAACAATTTTCAGAGTAAAATGTATACCAAAGCAAGTTACCATAAACTGTGAAGTAAAAGAAAATGTAATAATTCAAAAAGTTTGCCTTCCACTCACTTCCTGAGGAAATTACTTCAAGGTATACTTTAGCCAAAAATTCATGAAAACTAACAAATAGGAACATTTCAGATAGTGGAAACAATTCATAAAGTTGTATTTTTAAAATCCCATATTGTCATCAGTAAATTAAAAAATAACCCTTACCTTGAACAGAGGAGGGGAAATTGATTCTACTGACTTATTTAAAGATGAGAAGACTGGAGTTAAAAGCACTAATTTCAAGTTAGAACCATATTTTTTTTTTTTTCTAATCTAATCACATCCACAGAAAATAATAACAACATATGTAAAATTAAAATACTATTTTTAAAATTGAATTTACGGTTTTGGGAGGTGGCATATCCAATGGATCACATATCATGATTCACAGGCACCCAGCTTCAAGACCCTAGCCATTACCTTTAGTATGGAGGATCCCTGTGTGGTGAAGCAGTGCTGTTCTTTCTGTCTTATCAGATAATTGTTTTGGAAAAAAAAGGAAAAAATTGCCACCAGGAGCAGTAGCTTCATTGTGCAGGCACTACTTTCCAGCTATAACCCTGGTGGGAAAATGAATTTCATAATAAATCACAGTGGAAAGTTAAAGTTTGAAAGTTCAGTTTGTATATTCATAAACTTTATTTTCTTTGTGTTATACAATTTCTTTTTTTTTCTAGCTAAGATTGCATTATTCTGATTGAATAATGATTTTCCAAACAATACTAGTCCATAAATTTGAAGATTAAATGTTTTTATAGCTGTGCTGTCATTTGAGGTTTGCTTTCTATTTTTATTTGATATTTCATTGAAATATCACTGTGAAACTATGATGTACATTATAACATGTATGGTTCCTTGTTTTTTTAATGAACTTTTAAAAAAATTCTTTATTGGGATAGTATAGTCAGTTTTTATGAACTTTTAAAGACTTTGTTTTTAGCTAGAATTGAGACTAGAACTTTATTTTGCTCTTATATATTATTATTAAAGTAATATATATTTATTTATTTGGATAAGAAATACATGGATAGACAAAAGGACTACCCAGTCACATGCAGCGCTGGGGATCAAATTGAGGACCCTGTATACACAAAACATGTGTTCTATCTATTGACCCACCAAATCAGCTGCAATTTTCAGAGCAGTTTACATTTACAAAAACAATTGAGAATGTGATGCAGTGATTTCCACAAAGCTTTACCTCCTCACTATCACTGAGCAGTGCATTTTTTTTCAACTAGTAGTGAATATTACGTTCATAGTTTATTTAGTGGTTGTAATTACCTTTTAAATTATACTTTGCATTTTCAGCCACTTAACAAATTTCCAACTGCTCACAAAGAGGTTGAACTCACTGTAACGGTACAGAACAGAAAAGTTTCTGTAATCAGTCTGACCTTGCAGCAATCACTTTAGGTCCCTCAGGGTCAGAGAATTTACATTATCTTTCTGATACCCTTATATTCCAATGCAATGTCTGTAATGCAGAAAATGCACAGCAAACACTGGCCAAATGAATCTGTGACTGAGTTGAATGTATGAATGCTTAATGAATTCATGAAACTGTTAAATTGTTTGTTTGAAATAAATTTGTGTACTTTACAAAAAGAACCTATGCTTTATCATCTTAGTACTGTGGCCACCCTTGAATGACTAAACATTCCTAAGGGCAAGTATTTCTCTCCACTCACCTTCTTCTATTTGATGTCCCTTCTAACTCAGTCAGTATTAGTTTTAGAGTCAAGGACTGTTTCAATCTCATCATCAGCTATGGGACTCCCTCATTGTTATATCATTTTAGTTATTAGGTGTTTCTTTTGGGAGTCACACAAAAAGCCTCCTGTATTGCCATTTTGGTGGTGACATCCAGATTAATTTTTTTTTGTTTAATGATGTTATGATTTTTGTGGTAGGCTTCTTTTAAAACAAAACAAACAAAAACAGCCCTTTAGGTAGCCAGTTCTCCTTGAATCCAGTTATTCTTTCATTAACCTCTTTTCCTTCTGCGTTTTTCCTTCTCATATTATTCTGTAACAGTTTGCTTTTCTGCATCCAAATATTAAGTGCTCTTTGGGATGATAATACCAGGTATTCCAGGCATCCTTTAGCAAGAGTAATAAGCAATAAGTGATGCTGGTTTCTTAAAGTATTTCTTTATTTCATAACATATGACAAATTACTACTAAAATAGATCATGCAGAGCTAAGCATCTTTCCTAGCCTCCTTAAACTCTGAATACAATTAATCAAAAAATTTCCTCTGAAGTGTACTTGGTTTCACATTGAAGCATTAAAAAAAGAAAGGAGACTGAAGGTCTAATCTAGAACACAGACTATTTTTTTATTTTCTTGTGTCTTCTATTTTCTTTAGTAGTGACTTGACAGTTTTTGATATACAAGTTTTTCACCTTTTAACTCTAGGTATCTATTTTTTGTTGTTGTTTATATGAGTAGTTGGGATATCTTTCCTTTTCTTCTATTTCACTGCTTGTATAAAGGAATGCTGTCAACCATTATGTATATATATATATATATAATATATATATTATATATATATATGACTTTTAACCTGCTACTTTATTATACTGACTCACGTTTCTAAGACTTTTGTATTGAACCTTTAGTGTTTTCTGTGTATATTATCACTTATGTATATGTCATCTGCTGATAGTGATAGTTTATTTCTTCTTTCCTCGCTAGGATCCCCTTTATTTATCTTCCTTACCTAGTTGCTGTATCCAGCAAAAGTGAATATATATATTTGTGTTGTTTCAGATCTTAGAGGAAAAGCTTTCAATTTCTCTTTGTTAAGTATGTTATTGGGTGATTTTATTGTACATAGTCATTGAGGAATGCTTTTTCTATTCCATATTTTTTAAAAGATTGTGTTAACATTGTCTCTGGATATGTTTATATGATCATGTTGTTGTCCTCCTGTCTTGTGTTAATATGAGTTTTATTAATTTACTTCCCTATGTTAAACCATCCACTTCCATATGTTGAACTATCCTTGTGTTCCCTCCCCCTCCACACACACAAGACACTTGGAGGGGCCAGATGGTGGTGTATCTGGTTGAGCACACATGTTACAATGTACAAGGACCTGGGTTTGAGCCCCCAATCCCCACCTGCAGGGGGAAAGCTCTACAAGTGATGAAGCAGTGCTGTAGGTGTCTTTCTTGCTCCCTCTCTATCTTCCTCTTCTCTCTAGCTTTCTGGCTGTCCAATAAATAAAGATAATAAAAAAATTCAGAATACCACTTGGTTGACCTCATGGAAAATATTTGGGAGCATTCTTCTATTTTTAGTTTTCGTGAATGAGCTTGAAAAGGATAGGTAAGAGCTTTTCATTCATTGGGGAAACTGACAGTCCTTCCTAGCCGACTGAATCCACATGGATCCCAGTCACTTTCAAAGCCAGCAACAAGCAGCTCCTGACAGCTTTCAACCTGACGCTGTTGACTGGCTACGGAAGAAGGGCAAACGCTAGAAGAAGAAGAAGAAGGAGAAGGAGAAGGAGAAGGAGAAGGAGAAGGAGAAGGATGCTATGTCAAAGTCATAAAATTTGGTATGTCCAGTAATCAGATTAGCATACAGTGTTCCTGAATCACAGTCCATTAATGCCTAGTTCAAATTATCAATGGTAAGGGTTAATTAACTGTTTTCACAGTTACATCTGAACATATGTATATGTGTGTCTAAAATGTATATTTATGATATGTATGAAACATTATATAACATTTTAATGGGAAGTTGTTCAATAACTGGCCTGCACCTACAGAGATGCGTCCAATTAAAATTATACACATATTATTAGCAATAATTCATAATAAGTGGGTTTTATATTTTCTCTTGTGATCATTATCTCTTCCTTGAGAAATGGCCTCTAATAAAGATGCTCATTGGCCCCAGGATATGTGTACATTAAATAAATAAAACCTCAAGTGTCCCTCCTCCCTATTATATCTATAAGCTGTTTATCAGATATCCTTGGGGCCTATCACATGTTCATCAGTTGGACACAGATTCCATTCTGAAAACTTCAAGCAGTTTTTCAGTATAACTTTGTGATCCTTCAAAGTCATTATGTCTTTTAAGATTTCCCTGTGCTTTATTGAAAGCTTCAGGGAAAATAAATATGTCTTTCTAGACCCCAAACTTGAAATGACAGTGGACTCTAAGAGATGAAGGTTATCACAACACAAGTGCCTTGTTATGGCTTCTGTTTATCAGCAGAAAGCTGCCAAGGTGAAAGGGGTTGCCGTAATTTTTAAAGTATTGCATTATCTGGAAGAGGAATTTCTTATCAGCTCAGATTATTTTTTTTTGTTTCCAATTCTAAATGTTGACCTTCTTTTTGATATTATCTCTGTCCTTTGACAGTTATTAACTCATAGACGATGGCTAGAAAATAACTTCAGATTTGTACGCCAATGAGGTTTTTGGTGATATTTGACTGTCTGCTATCAAAGCATCTGGGGGAAAGTGAGGTAGAATGTGAGAAAGGAAATATGAATAAACATCACACCCATCAGAATAAAATTTCTTGCTTTCCAGGTACCCCGTTTCAGAATTTCTTTTTTTATTTTAGTGTAGTCACCTTTCTACCCCACCCCACCCCCAATCTTAGCTGTTTATGAAACTTCCTTGTATTCTTCTCTGTAACAGTGGAACTCTATAACTGTCATCGCCATGATAAAGTTTGGCATTTCTATTTTAGATATGAAAAAAGATATAACTATTACAGATTTCACGATCATTACATTATACTTATAGGAATGTGAAATTGTTGGCTGTTTCTTGCTCAGCATAGTTCAGGAATTTCTGATATCACACTTAACCTAAGGGATTATTGTGGCTATTCATACCACATTCAGAGTCTAAGTAAGAGTTATTTTTACAACCCTAACTGGAGCATCTATGCTCTAAGTGAGTTAGCAGAATTACCATTATCTTTCTTTGTCATTGCAGCATAGCAAGAGATAATGACATTAGAAAATGCTTATCAAAATATAGCTATTAAATGGCCTGATACCAAAGGTGCATTAAATCTAAGGGCTTATTTTAGAACCTTATATCCTAGGTTTGAATTCTAGCCTACATAATTGTCAACCAGTTGGCCTTGGGCAAGTGATTTTACCTCCTTGAGCCTTATTTTTCAAGTCTTTCAATATTATTATTATTATTACATTTTATTTATAAAAAGGAAACATTGACAAAACCATAGGATAAGAGGGGTACAACTCCACACAATTCCTACCATCAGAACTCTGCATCTCATTCCCTCCCCTGATAGCTTTCCTATTTTTTTTTTAAATTTTATTTATAAAAAGGAAACATTGAAAAAAACCCATAGGATAAGAGGGGTACAACTCCACACAATACCACCACCAGAACTCCATATCCCATCCTCTCCCCTGATAGCTTTCCTATTCTTTATCCCTCTGGGAGTATGGGCCCAAGGTCCTTGTGGGATGCAGAAAGTGGAAGGTCTGGCTTCTGTAATTGCTCCCCCACTGAACATGGGCATTGACAGGTCGATCCATACTCCCAGCCTGCCTCTCTTTTTCATATGACCCAGTAATTCCTCTCCTAGGGATTTACCCCAAGGACTCTATAACACCCTAACAAAAAGATATGTATACACCTATGTTCATAGCAGCACAATTTGTAATAACTAAAACCTGGAAGCAACCCAGGTGCCCAACAACAGATGAGTAAGGTTGAGAAAGCTGTGGCATATATACACAATGGAATACTCTGCCACTATAAAGAACAATGAACCTGCTTTCTCGGACCCATCTTGGATGTAGCTAGAAGTTTTCCTATTCTTTATGGACCCCGGGTCATTATGGAGTGCAGAAGGTGGAAGGTCTAGCTTCTATAATTGCTTCCCCACTGAACATGGGGTTTGACAGGTAGATCCATACTCCCAGCCGGTCTCTCTCTTTCCCTAGTGGGGCAGGGATCTGGGGAAGTGGAGCTCCAGGACACATTAGTGGGGTCATCTGTCCAGGGAAGTCTGGTTGGCATCATGGTAGCGTCTGGAACCTGGTGGATGAAAAGATTTAACATATAAAGCCTAACAAATTGTTGACTAATCATGAACCTAAAGGCTGGAATAATGCAGATGAAGAGTTAGGGCATCTCCTTTTTGTAGATAGCTACTAGGCTTATTTTAGTTATATTCCAAAGGGCTGTGACTATACTAATTTGTTGTTGCTGTTGTTGTTGCTGTTGTTTTCCCTTGAGCCTGAAATCTTATATGCAGGTGGATCCAAGTTATTGTCTGAGGAGATGGTGTCATAGATGGAAAAAGGACCAGAAAGCTGGATCAAACCCCACTGATTTGATCTGATCTGGGGCCTATATTCAGCTTAAGAGCCTATGTAACCTCTGTATCCCTGTAGATCTGAGCTCACATTCTGTGGTCATGAGTAGGAACGTTCCAAGCTGCCCCAATTTCAGGACGCATCTTCTTTGGGTGGAGCATAGAGTATATTGTCCAGCCTTCCTTTGGAGGATGGAACATTCTCTACCATTGTTGACCCAAGTTGAGGGCAAGGTCCTATGGGGCCCGGCCCACAAAGGGGTCTATTGGGTTGGTCCTGATAGAGATGACAGGTAATATTGGTGAGAGGGATTTATTTGAGGTCTAGGCCCATCATGTCTGTTTGGGAATCTCAGGACTCCCCAACTAGGGCCCCAGCTGATGGGGTGGCCTGATAGTGACTAAAGAGTCATCATTAAAGTATGCCAGTCTCTTGCACTTATTTAGCTTTTTCAGTCCTTGCTTTGATAAGGTTAGCTTTTGAGTGAGTGAGGGAAGTATAATAGGAAGAAAGTGAGGAGGGTATCTAAGTCTAAGTGGACACTATTTCATTATGAACTTTATACTGACTCACTGCAGACTGTTGTGTACTTTAACTTTCAGGTATATATTTTGCCCTAATTTATGGATACATGTAAACATATGTTCTATCTCACAGGACGTGGTCTCTATTTAGGTTTTGAGACTTTGTTAGGAAGTGAACCACCAGGAATGGAATTATAGAATCCTATGAAAGGAAATGTCTCACCCGAGTAATGAGGCTGAAGGGTTGGCAATCCATGCCTGATGTTTCTGGACACAGTCTGAAGTGAAGCATACTGAGATGGTACTGGTTGCATTGATTAGGTTGGGATCGGAGGATGCAATATCATTTGGTATGAAATGAGAGAAGCATGCAGGAAAGTGAGTCACATGCTAGATGTTTCAGGACTGGGGGAAATATAGGCACTCTAGAGGAAGTGGGAGGTTCCTTCTGTCTTAGGGTTTAAGAAGGCAATAGATATTGCTTTAAATATATTATTTGTCAATTGGATTAACTTTGAAAAATTCCTGTGTTAGGATTTGCTTATCATACATAACATTACCATAATTTATGTGCTTTGGCATTATTTGTATATAGTTGTGCCACTGGTTACTTCTGTTCTACCTGGTCTAAGCTTTTAAGAGAGTCAAAATATCGAAGATTCAGCCTATGGTCTGTGTATTAAGAAGATTGAGACATTCAACCAATTTTTCTTCTCTCATATTAATTAAGTAGTAATTTATATGACTATAAATTAATAGGAGTGTACATAAACACCATTCCCACCACCAAAAGACTGTGTCTCATCCCATCCTCCTCCCTCCTACCCTCCCCAGTGAAGCCAAACTTCAGCCCTCACCCTCAACCCAGAGATTTTTACTTTGGTGGCCTGCTTTGAGTTTACCTTTCTGTTCTTCTTTCTCAACTTCTTTTTATGAGTAGGAATATCCCATACTCGTCTTTTGTCTTTCTGACTTTGCTCACTTTACATAATTCCTTCTAGCTCCATCTAAGATGGGTCATTGTTCTTAATAGCTGTGTAGTATTCATATATATATATATATATTATAATCAGCTTTCTCAGCCACTCATCTGTTGTTGGGCACCTGGGTTGCTTCCTGGTTTTAGCTATTACAAATTGTGCTGCTATGAACGTATGTGTACACATATCTTTTTGGTCGGGTGTTATGTAGTCCTTGAGGCATATTACTAGGAGAGGAATTACTAGGTCATATGGAAGGTCCATCTATAGCCTTGTGAGAATTCTCCAGACTGCTTTCCACAGAGGTTGGACCAGTTTACATTCCCACCAGCAGTGCAAAAGACTTCCTTTCTCCCCACAGCCTCTCCAGCATTTGTTGCTGCTGTCCCTTTTGATGTATGCTTCTTCTTCTTCTAGCATTTGCCCTTCTTCCGTAGCCAGTCAACAGCGTCAGGTTGAGCCTGATGTAAAGTTTCTAGACCTCCTTTGAATCTGGAGAGGTGGCAGTCGTTGACTATGTGGGTCATAGTCTGTCTGTAGCCGCAGGGGCAGTTCGGGTCGTCTCTGGCTCCCCAGCCATGGAACATAGCGGCGCACCGGCCATGGCCTGTTCGATAGCGATTGAGGAGGGCCCAATCATAACGTGCCAGGTCAAAGCCGGGTTGACGCTTGCAAGGGTCTGTGATGAGGTGTTTGTTCTTTACCTCAGCTGACTGCCAACTCTGTTTCCAAGAGACTGGAACAGAGAAGTTCAGTGTAGGCGTAGGGGACTAGATTGGGTGACGAGACGTCAAGCGTTGGACAGGGTGGGCGAAGATATCCGCGTATATTGGCAGGTCCGGTCGAGCGTAGACGTGGGAAATGAACTTAGATGATGCCGCATCCCGATGAATATCTGGCGGGGCGATGTTGCTAAGAACTGGCAGCCATGGAACCGGGGTGGAACAGATGGTTCCAGAAATTATCCTCATGGAGGAATATAATTTGGAATCGACCAAGTGGACATGGGGGCTACGGAACCATCCTGGGGCACAGTATTCTGCAGTGGAATAGCATAATGCCAGAGATGATGATCGTAGTGTGGAAGCGCTCGCGCCCCATGAGGAGCTGGCCAGTCTTGCAATGATGTTATTCCTCGCGCCCACCTTTGCTGCAGTTTTTATGAGATGTTCGTGAAATGACAGAGTGCGATCGAGAGTAACGCCAAGATAGACTGGCTGAGCTTCATGCCGGATTCTCGTATCGCCAAGCTGCACATTAAGCTCACGCGAGGCCGAGGCATGGTGTAGATGGAAAACAGATGATACCGTTTTTGCAGTGCTAGGGATTAGTCGCTATTCTCACAGGAGTGAGGTGGTATCTCAATGTTGTCTTTATTTGCATTTCTCTGACAATCAGTGACCTGGAGCAATTTTTCATGTGTTTGTTAGCCTTTTGAATCTCTTCTGTAGTGAATGTTCTGTTCATTTCCTCTGCCTATTTTTGGATGGGGTCATTTGCTTTTTTTGTTGCTAAGTTTGCTGAGCTCTTTGTATATTTTAGTGACTAGTCTCTTGTCTGATGTGTGGCATGTGAAGATCTTCTCCCATTCTGTGAGGGGTCTCTTTGTTTGTGTGATGGTTTCTTTGGCTATGCATAAGCTTTTCAATTTGATGTAGTCCCATTGACTTGTTTTTGTTTCAGACTTCCTTGAAATTGGTTTGTATCATCAAATATGTCCTTGAGATTTAGGTGGGAAAGTGTTTCACCAGTGTTTTCCTCTAAGTATTTGATAGTTTCTGGTCTAACAATCAGGTTCATCTGGAGTTGACTTTTGTTTCTGGTGAGATAAAGTGGTTCAATTTCATTCTTCTTTATGTTTTAATCCAGCTTTCCTAGCACCATTTATTGAAGAGAGCCTCCTCCCTCCATTTAATACTTTGGGCCCCTTATCAAAGATTAGATGTCCATAGGTGTAGGGGCTTAGTTCTGGGCTTTCAATTTTGTTCCACTGGTCTTTGTGCCTATTTTTGTCCCAGTACCAGGCTGTTTTAATGATGATGGCCTTATAATATAGTTTGAGATCTGGGAATACGATGCCACCATTTCTGTTTCTTTTCTTTAAGATAGTTTTGGCGATTCTAGGTGTTTTCCTCCTTGAGCCTTTTATGGTTCATCTCTGAATGTGGCCTAAAACATAGTTTGACTTCTCAACATCATCACTGTGATAATGTATTTTAAATGTCCAGAGTCAATATCTCAACAGTCACACAAAATCTTATTAATAATTTATTTCTATGTTTCTTTTAATCTATTTTCTGTATGTTCATAGTTATACATATGCATATACACATATATGTTTATGCTTACACATGTTTGCATTTATATGTGTGTGTTTGTATATAGATATACATATATAGGTCTTATAACATTCTGACTCAGGTAAGATGTTTTCTGTGATACATTTTAAATATTCCATGCATTATTGTTTCAATATTAAAATAACATCACCACACATTCTAATGTTGAATTACCCATACCAAAATATACTTAATGTTTGAGTTTGTGAGCTTTAAGCTTTTTGTTTGCTAGTATCTATGTAAGAAAATGGAAAGATAAGGCCCTTTTTAAAGTGAAATTGTAAATGTGGGATTGCATACGAAAATACTCCTGTTTTAAAAAGATTAATTTATTTGTTAATATCTTTTATTATTTCTTAATTTAAAAAAGGAGGCAGAAACCAGAACACTGCTCTAATTTTGGTTTATAGCAGTTCTGGGGATTGAACCTGGGACTTCAGAGATTCAGGCATGAAGACTTTTTGCATAACCATCACACTGTCTTCCCAAGCCCAGAAATTATTCTTAAAGAGATAAAGGATGCTATTGAAAACTATTTATTTTTTAAGTATTTTATTTGTTTTTTATTTCATTTTTGAGAGAGATGGAGAAAGAAAGACACAGAGAGAAATACCAGAGCACTACACAGCTCTGGCTTTTGGCGGTGCGGGGGATTGAACCTGGGACTTCAGAGCCTCAGGCATGAGAGTCTCTTTGCATAATCATTATGCTGTCTACCCCACCCACTATTGAAAGCTATATGATTAAATTGCCAAATTTTGTCTTCCTACCCCTATCCTCCATGGATGACATGTTTCCATCCAATCTGATTCAACTTATATGTCCTAAAGCATAGGTCATATGTTTAGAATATGCAAGACATTTTTCTGTTCAGAATACTGTCATTATTTGGGATTCATTTTATTTATATGGATTAGCACTGTATATGTGTGTATTATTGTGTTTACTGAAAATGTAAAAGCTATCCTTATGGGTCCAGGAAACTGACCTCACTATACAGAGTTAGTGAGTTGTGACACACTTGAACCCCCTGGATGCACATGAACTCATGCACAGCAAGGGTGGTCTTCAGGGAGATGTGCATGGCCTGGAAATTATTGCTCCAAGTCTTTTTTTTTTTCATAATGTTATCAGTGTGGCCAATAAACTAGCAAAGCCATCAGTCAGATCATGCCCTTGGCAATATATGCAGCATAATTACAAAAGGGAATTTTAGAGAATTTAGGATTTAGAATTGTGTGCTCAGTGCCACAGGGAGAGTTGTTCCTGACCTGTGATTTGATCATCACAACCTTGCATCTTCCTACCAATTTTTTTTATATTTATTTGTTTATTCTCTTTTGTTGCCCTTGTTGTTTTATTGTTGTTGTCATTGTTGGATAGAACAGAGAGAAATGGAAAGAGGAGGGGAAGACAGAGAGGGGGATAGAAAGACAGATACCTGCAGACCTGCTTCACCGCTTGTCAAGTGACTCCCCTGCAGGTGGGGAGCAGGGGGCTCGAACCAGGATCCTTACACCGGTCCTTGTGCTTTGCGCCACATGCGCTTAACCCGCTGCACTACCTCCCGACTCCCCCTACCAATTTTCTATAGGTTCTTTTCCTCTACTAACTGTATTCTGAGATGTTTACAGCTTTACTTAAAACAAAAAGTACATGCATAGGAATTGTGTGGAGTTGTACTCCTCTTATCCTATAGTATTGTCAGTGTTTCCTTTTTTATAAATAAAAAAATATAAATAAATAAAAATTTAAAAGAGATGAAAAAAGAATTACTCTTTTGTGGAGCTGGGTGGTGGTGCAGCTTGTTGATGGCACGTATGACAATGCGCAAGGACCCAGGTTTGAGCCCCTGGTCCCCATCTGCAGGGGGAAAGCTTTGCAAGTGGTGAAGCAGTGCCGCAGGTGTCTCTCTGTTTCTATTCCTCTCTATCAGCCTCCTGATTTCTGGCTGTCTCTATACAGTAAATAAAGATAATAAAAAAAGTAAATAAATAAAATATCTCTTTGTGAATAAAAACAGTGGAGAACCCACCAGCTTTCTGGCAGATCTCATGTCCATTTAGGTTATAGTGAGATTGGTTTAGTTGAGGTCAGCAGAGGTAGTATCACAGAGTGAGGGATCAAAAGGAGAACTATGAAGAAATACAAAGTCCCAGAGGTTCTAGGACTGGGAGAAATGCGGATTTTAAAGAGAATGAGGAAGGTTTCTTGCTGTTTTAGAGTTTAAGAATGCAATCATGCGCAATCGATAATAATTACTATAACCAAATTACTTAGGAACTTGGTTTACTTTGAAAATCCTATGGTTAGGATTTACTGTACCATACATGACCTAACCATGATTTATGTCATTTAATGCTATTTTCAAATAATTATATTTTAGATAGTAACAGGATTTGTGCTTCTGATCTACCTGCTCTAAGATTTTAGGTAACTTATTATGTAAGAAAAGTTATGTGAGGAATGCTTTTATATCCTTTTGAAAGTCTTCAAGTCTCTGCTTGCTGTCCATCAAGTCCATTCCTTGTCCCTTTGTAAATTACTTCATTGTTTTCAGGTTAGATTTCCATCACTGAGGTCCATTTACTTATTTATTTTTATAAGTGTCCATTTCCAGGCCTGCACTTCCTTTTTTCTTTCCTGTAAGTATTCATTTCCCAGGTGATGTGGGACAGGCTCCTGTCATGTGAATCATTTGTTGTTTTCTTAGGTGCCCAGGTGGGACTGCAAAACCCAGCCACCAGGCCCACAGGCTGGCTCACCTCATATGAATCCCCTTCCATCATTTTTTCAGATGTAGGAAGTAGGAAAACCAGTTTTCAGGCCAGCAGACTGATCATCTTGGTTATAGATACGCTTTTGCATTTCCAAAATGGCTCCCAGTCATCTAGAAACTGGGAAAGTTAGGTGTAGGTTCCTTATTGACACTTTGTGTGCCAGTTGCCTGAGGTCTGGGGAAAACATACTATCACAGGCTTGCAAGTACATGATTACACACTCTCTTACCACCTCTTAGAATGTGTTTGCTTTTCACCCTGGTACCTAATATGAATATGATACAAACTAAACTCAGAAGCCCATGTATGCTAGGTGAAAACCACAAACACTTAAATTACTGGGCAAGAGGGAAAGTGTATCACACACACACACACACACACACACACACACACACACACACACACACACACACACACACACACACGTTTTGCGAGGTAAATGAGAACTTGGTGAGGAGAGATGAAGATGTTTCAGTTGCACTGAAACATGAAAGAGTATGCTTTTCACAAGATGTTGCGTTCACAAGGTGTTTTCTTCACCAACTCTGTGTATCATGTCAAAAGAAATCACCAAGTAAGTCAGAGCTAGAGTTTGAATTAATTCATTCTTCTGTTTGAAAAAAAATATACTGACAATTCATAAACAAAACAAAATCACCTGTGGCTAAATACTTCTTCCAAAGGAGTATTACTCAGACATATTTTTAATTATTATTCCACCCCAGGAGCTTTTTTTTTAAATATATTTTTTTCCTGCTTGGCCTCTTTCTATGACATTTTAATACCTTAGAAACATTATGTATCTCTTTTGTACTTTGCTCTTTGAGAAGAGACATTTAAAATGTGACATTTGAATGTCATTGAGACATTTAAAAATGTATTTATTTATTACATGATATGAAGAGAGATAGGGAGGTAGGGAGGGAGGAGGAAAGAGAGAGAGAGATTGGGACCAGAACACTGTATTATCATGTATGATAGTGGAATCAAACCCAGGGCTTCATGCATGACAGTCATACATTTTACCTGCTCAGTCCTAATACACTGTACATGAAATTATTGTTTTCACCCCTTTTCCAAGAACCAGGATTTTCACTGGGAGGTGATACCCATGCCATTGCAAATATATGCTTTGAAGAGGTTCTGTTTTAGTGCTAGTAACATAAAAATGAGGTCACGTCAGGATGCTAGACATCAGATGAGATGAGAAACCTCAAGTGAGATTTGAATATTTGTAATTCTTGTTATTGTGTTTCACAGCAGTTATATGTATAAAGGAAAGGTATTTACCTTTATCATCCACAGATCAACAACAACAAAATTACAGCAAACAATTATCAAAGTTGAAATTCAAGGCAAGTAAACAATTCCAAACTAAGGAATATAATTCCATAATGTCAACTTGAATGTCTTTATAAATGGAAGAGATCAGAAGTTTAGATAATGTCAACACAAAGAATCCAATTCAATCCAATCTATTCTTGTGTGATTTTTTTTTTTATTTGCCACCAGATTGATCACTTGGACTCAGAGCTCAATGTCTGCATGATTTATCCACCACACTCCCTACAGCCATTTTTTTTTTCTTTTTTTTCTCTTTCCTTTCCTCCCTCCTTCATTTCCTCCCTCTTTCTCTCCTCCCTCCCCTCTTTTCCACTTATCCTCTCCTTCCCACTGCTCTGTCCTTCCTTCCTCATTCTCTTTCCTTCCTTCCTTCCTTCCTTCCTTCCTTCCTTCCTTCCTTCCTTCCTTTCTTTCCTCTCTTTCTTTCTGTCTGTCTTCATTTCTTATTAGATAAAACAGATGGAAATTGAGAGAGTAAGAGAGTATAGAATGGGAGAGAGAAAAGACAGAAACCTGCAGATCTGTTTCACTGCTCTTAAAACCTCCCCCTTTGCTGGTGGGGAGCTAGAGCTTGAACTAGATTTTTGCTCACTGCAGTGTGTGCTCAAGGAAGTGCACTACCATCTGGCCCAATGCCCAGTTCTCCTGTGATGTTAATAGCTTTGTGAGTAGCTGCTTGTGCTCTAAAATGTGCCTGTGTTTATATTTGAATATTTAAGTAACATTTATTCTATAAATTATTTTCAAAGAAGACAATTAACCTAGGGAAGTTAGATTCATATTACTTTTATAACTTCACACAATAGTCTGGTAATAAATAATACTATTCATTATTACCTACTAAAAATACTATTACATATAATATGACTTATAACACCCAGAGTTATTTTTATAATGAAATATGTCAAGTTATTTTATGTTCACATTTCAGTTTGGAAAAAAATATTGCCATCCTTATTTTAAATTATGTTTAGAAGGAAGTTCCAGATGGATTAAAGACCCAAATTAAAAACAAAAACTATTATAAAAATACCAGGCAAGAATACAGGTCATTATATTGCATATACTTTTAGTGGGATCACATGCATATTAGTTTCGGAAGAACACTGCTCATTTCTGACTTTTGGTGGTGCCAGGGGTTGGACATGGGGCCGTAAGAGTCTCAGGCATGAAAGTCTCTTGCATAACCACTATTTTTTCTTTTTGCTATTTTCCTAGTCCTTGTCTTCTTAAGCATCATGAAAAAACTCAACTGAAACTTGAAAATGAAAGAATTATAAACAGAATGGACATTAAAATATGACTGAAAGGTGATATTTGCACAAGAAGCAATAGATAAGGTTCATGTTCCTAATATACAAACAGCTGATACAAAAATAAGGAAAAATAATTTCATAGGAAAATGAATGACAACTCAAGTAATACTGAACAATAGTAGAGATCTTTCAAAAACTATTTCATTATAATTATCAAGGAAATTTAAATTATCAAATTATCACCTGTCAAACTGATGAAAATGAAAAATTATAATCTAACAATGTAGATGGAAAGAAAATTAAACTCTCCCATTTTGCTATGAGAGACTATAAGGAACATGAATGTGTACATTTGCAAGTTATTAAGATCTGAATATCCTATATCTGCATGAGGATGAAAATTATGAAGTGATGGCCTTTACATGTGAGCAGAATTTTTTAAGAATTTTTTTTCATGCTTTTAACCTCATCTTCCTTTACCTCACCTGTGACTTGCTGAATTAAAGAGCTTTGTTCAGTTCCTCTTAACCTTTCCAGACTTGCAAAGATTTAGCTTGGATCATAGTAACATTTGCAACCACCATCCTCAGGACCTAAGCACATTATAACTGCATTGATGGTTCCATTATCACAGCTGGACCAAGCCAGTCTTTACCAGGTTGCTAAGTAATCAGTGTCAATTGTTGCTCTTAGGATGGAGGACAAAATATTTCTTAAGCTAAAAAGGAAGCTTTATGCAAAAGAAAAGGTTACTTTTCCCACACTGCTCTATTTCTGAAACATTTCTACATTGTAATATTTTATTCAGGAGACAAATTCTTACAAATATTATTCACTTTCTTTAGTAACTTACCTTAAAAGCCATTTACATTTGGGGCAAGATATTCTAACGGACATAAAAGGATTTTTGTATGTTCACAAAGTTAAAAATAGGATGAAAGAAAATATCCATATTTTAATGTGGAATCTCAGGAGCATATGAATATTCTACATCCATCTTTCTCTGACCTGGAAAGTAAATTAAGTTTCTTGCTATTAATATATTTATTGTAACACACATAAAGATTATTAAAATATTGTTCACATTTTATGTGAGCTTCATAAATTTTCTTATATTACCAGATCACCAAAAATCATTAAAAGAAAAACCCAGACAGATTGAATATAGTTGTCAACTAATTAGTATGCTATGTAAATTTGTTACAAAACCAATATGGTAGTTTATATAGTTTTATTTAATTTATATAGTTTAATTTGGAATCAGTATACCTTTTGTAAAAAGTCACTATATCCAACTGTTTATGAGCATCATGTGCTATGCTATAACAAAAGATTAAGCTAGAAAAAAATTCAAAATCATTGTTATTTGGAGAAGTCACATATTTACTTATAAAAGTAATACAGTGTGGCAGACATTATAGCAATTCATATTGGGGGTCAAGGTATTATTATGTATAAGAGTTTTGGGAATAAGAGAACACATGTTTAACTTTAGGATTCTGAGTTGGATCTGAGGATCTTTAATATTAACAAGTCCACAGGATAATTTTGATATGCATCTAGGGTTGATTACAACTTCATTCATAAAAAAAAGTCCTAAAGATGTCAAAATCTGGTGATCCAGTGCATATTAGGAAAGTCTGAAAAACCAACATTTTATTTAACTATATCAATAAATCATTGCGTGATTTATTTCACTTGCTACATATAATTTTAATGTCCTACTGAAACAGGAATACTTTATTTTAGGTACAAAAATCTACTCATTTGACGAACAGTCAGGTGGTGTAAAGTGAATTTTAAATAAAAATATAGGAATAGACTAAATACATCTCACAAGCTTAGGGCGCCTGCCTTACTATGTCCACGGCACAGAATTGAGCCTTGGCGCCACAGGGGAGTAATAATCAGACTGTGGCAAGCTGCCATGTAGTAGTTTCTCTTCTTCTCCCAACACCCTCACTACATCAATGAGAACGTCAGCCCTGGAGTGTTGAAAATGTAACTGACTAAACTCCCACGGACCTTAGAAAACTACTATGAACATACTTACATTTGGGACCTAAGAAACAGATAGAGAAAGCATAGGGTGCACTTTAACTGTAGCCTGTTGCCAAAGAGCCAAGGACTCTGAATAGTGGAGGCTGGATGAGGGTTGAAAGAAAAGACCCAGTGCATAGTTGTAGAGGAAGTTGTTGGGTGGTGGGTGTGATATGCAGGGAAATAAGAAACTGTACACACGTGATAAAAATTGTCTTGTAATTTCTTATTTCCATCTAAAAGAGTTGGAAAAAACATTGATTCTAATTTTCATCACTGCCAAATCACTGTGCTCTTTGGTCTTAGACCCAGATATTGTGACTACCCATGAGGTATCTTCTGTGGGATATCCTGTGGGGATCAAAGGTTTGGTTCAGAGTATTAAAAATAAGACATTTCAAGCACTTTTCTTATCAAGATGGATCAGATCACTACTCCTTTGGATCTGAAAATCATGCTAATCTTAGTCTTTAAAGTACTTGTTAGATCTCTTATTCCATGTTCAATACTAATTCCTAAGGCCTGTCCTTTCCATCTCATTTCTACTAGATCCATACCATCAAAAGATTCAACTCTCCTTCAGAATTCCTGGTTTCCACTCCCTTTTTCCATCATGATTATTATAAAATGAAAATGTGCTATTGTTGCCTTAGGAAATGTGCAAATTTGTAAGTTGGTCTTGCTAATGGTCTTGTCTCTGATTGAGTTTCACTCTTTTTGAAAAATGTATTAGTGATTTAATAATGATTTACAAGATCGTAAGATCCTTACAGTCCCACCACTAGAGTTCTGTGACCCATCTCCTCCATTGGAACCTTCCCTATTCTTTATTCCTCTAAGAGTATGGATCAAAATTCCTTTTGGGTTACAGAAAGTGGGAGTCCTGGCTTCTGTAACTGCTTCTCTGCTGGACATGAAGGTTGAAGGGTTGATTAATACCCCCAGCCTGTTTCTATCTTTATGTAGTGGGATAGGGCTCTGGAGAGGTGAGGCTTCGGGGCACATTGGTGAGGTTGTCTGCCTGGGGAAGTCAGGATGGAATCATAGTAGCATCTGTAACTTGGTGGCTGAAAGGCAGTAAAGATATAAAGCAGGACAAATTGTTTAATAAACAGGAACCAAAAAGGAGAGATAGAGCAGATGAGGTTAGAGACATTGAGGTGGAAAGAAGCTAGAAAATATGTTTTAGGTATGTTCCAAGAGGCTCATGACTTTTTTGCATGACCCCGATATCTAACATGCAAATGGACTAAAATACTGTCTGAGAAGACGGTTGAAAATAGAGTTGAAAATAGAGCTAGAAAGGTAGATTCGGGCAGATAGTAGCTCTCAAACATGAGGAAAGTATATAAATAACAGTAATTGTTTATCCCATTAATCTGACTTAGGACTCATATATTTTCATATTTAGCACAGAAGCCTATGTAACCTCCAAGTCCCTGTCAGTCTGAGATTATAGTCTATGGTCACAGCTGGGAACATTCTAGGCTACACTCATTTCAGTACCAGACTTCCTTAAGTGGCAGGGTAGTCGTAAGACCAACATGTATTACTGATTCTAACTATATCTCTCTGTCCTCTCTACCAAAAGGGGGCCTTTTCCTTTGCTGGCCAATTCATCTTTATTTTTAAGAAAATGAATCCTTTGGGGCCACTCCTTACAACTTACTTATCCTAGAAATTTCTACCTATTCACATTCATTTGAAGGTTTTTGCACGTGGCGTGAAGTGCAAGGCTGGCGTAAGGATCCAGGTTCAAGCCCCCAGCTCCCCACCTGCAGGAGAGTCACTTCACATGTGGTGAAGCAGGTCTGCAGGCGTCTATATTTCCCCCTGTCTTCCCCTCCTCTCTTGATTTCTCTCTGTCCTATCCAATGACAGCAACAACAACAACAAAATAATAACCACAACAATGATGGAACAACAAGGGCAACAAAAGGGGGAAAAAATGGTCCCCAGGAGCAGTGGATTTGTGGTGCAGGCACTGAACCCCAGCAATAACTCTGTGGGCAAAAAAAAAAAAAAAGATGACCATCTGTGTTTTGACCATCTCCCTGTTCTGACCTTCTGTATGAATAAACATTTTTCCCTGGAGCTAAATTTAATAGCTTTTCTTTTTATTTTTTTCCTCCAGAGTTATTGCTGGGCTCGTTGCCTGCACCATGAATCCACCGCTCCTGGAGGCCATTTCCCCCCCCCCTTTTGTTGTAGCCTCATTGTGGTTATTATTATTATTGCCATTGTTGATGTTGTTCGTTGTTGGATAGGACAGAGAGAAATGGAGAGAGGAGGGGAAGACAGAGAGGGGCAGAGAAAGATAGGCACCTGCAGACCTGCTTCACCACCTGTGAAGTGATTCCCCTGCAGGTGGGGAGCCGGGGGCTCAAACCGGGATCCTTACGCCGGTTCCTGCGCTTTGCGCCACATGCGCTTAACTCACCGCGCCACCACCGGACCCCCATAGCTTTTCTTCTTAACCCATTCTTGGATGGGTCTAAAACCGCGCCACCACCGGACCCCCATAGCTTTTCTTCTTAACCCATTCTTGGATGGGTCTAAAACCAAAGTCTTTTGTAATATCTAGTAAACTGTCTACCTAAAGAAATCTTCTGCTTATAAAGTAAGCACACGCCACGGGGGCTCTCTTCTGGTTAACCTTTGCATATATGAAAGTTTACTAACTTCTACCCATATACTTTAACATTAGGTATTTAACTACACAACCTTTATACTCATCCTGGAAGCCTATAAGTGGAAGCAGGGGGTTGGTGGATGAGGGTAAACAATGGAGCCTTTTTATAACTAGGTGAAGACTACAGTCTGTCACTCAAACTATAAGCCACCTGTAATTCTGGCTTTTGGTCTGAGTCCAGATGACTGAGGAACTGTAGCGGTGATAAGTAGCTCCTTTTCTGAAAGCCTTTCAGTGATTACAGCAGCTTCTGCTCTTAGGCCATGTTTAGTCTTGTCACACTCACTGCCATAATTGCTATCACTATGTACTTCCCCTGGGGAAGTACTTCCTCTTTCTATTGTCCCCAGATATTATTTGTGTATTTGTAATATAGCCAATTAGTCCTCAAATTATCAATATAATTAAAAACAAATAGCTTTGGTTTAGTCTAGAACTTCCCGCTCTGCAGTAGGTTCCAGTCTGTTCAGACTTTGTCTAGTAACAGACGTGATGTCACCTCTGCCATTACACAAAGGATGAATAGTTTCAGTTCAGACTTTGTCTGATGTAGCTGTGGCATCGCCTCCATCAGGTTCTAAAATCAGGAACATTACAATCTAAGCAGTATAGCTTAAGGAGGGGAATGTATTGTACAATTAGGGACTTTATCATTTTTTTTGAGCAGTGAAATCTTCTCACCAAAGAGATAACATTTTGGCTGAGTTTTGAATGCTGAACAGTAATATCTCAAGTAGAAAGAGAGCATTCCATGTATGAATGAAGATGGAAAGACTGGGAAGTGGCTATAAAGCTAACTGTGCTTTGTAAAGGTTTATTTGTGAATCAGTCTGTCTGCCATTTTTTGTTATATTGGTTCTCAAAATGTCATGATTCATTTAAGTCATGACTTTTCCAACAACCCAGTATTTGTTGATGTTTGTGATAATCAAATTTCTCCAAGTATTGCAACAAACTTTCCAGTATTTCCCCCCCCCAGATTTTGTCTTCCTATGGTACTGGTCCAGTTCGAGTCTTCTGAAAAGAAATTATGCACTTCTTTGCAGATTTTAGATCTCCATGAAAACTCACTGAGAAGAATGTTAGCTCATCCAGACAGACGCAAGGGAGAAATTGTGACGCTCAGGGACTTCTTTGGTACCATGCAGTCATGTACATACTCCAAGCCAAATCTATATTCATAAACATTCAAGGGAATGCATCTGGTTATTTCTGAACTCCATTCTCTTATATTGCCCATATTTTCAGTCTGAAAGCTTATGAAGCCAAAAATACAGGAAGCAAGTGAGTATATATTTCAACGTGAAGTGACATTTTATGAATTCCATGTATCCTTGTTCTCATGTATGCCTACTTCTTAACAATGAAAACCTCTTCTGCTGGCCAATTTTATAAAACCCAATATTTGTTTTCTCTAATGTCATGATCATAGTAGTGAAAAAGCCAGATGATGCCTGAGTTTTTCCATTCTTCTGTATTAAATTTGATCCACATCACTGACATTTGTCCTTTGAATTAAATGAAGAAGTACATGAAAGATCAGACAACAAATGAGCATTATAACCCCTTTGTTTGAAGTAAAATAAACATAAGAAAATAAAAATAGAAGCAATAAGAAAATAAAGCAGGCATGGATAGAAGGATTTTAATATCATTATTTTAATCACCATCATTTAATTTTTTTTGGTTTTCAAAAGAACTCTTATTTCTGTGCTTTCCTTCATTGAATAAATTGAAAATGAAGTTTTGAGGTGCATGAGTTTATAATAGTGGAACAATGAGGCATCATCTGCAGATAGTATTTATAACAGTGCTATGCAGTGGTTGTAAAGTATGGCAATTATCTTGGCTCCACAGAAAGTGCTATTTAGGCAGATCGCCCTTCTTCTATGTTATTGTGCTCAATTATATTGCCTTGCAAGTTCCTTTTCTTTTGTTGTTTTCCTTGCCTCTCATATTGAAAAGGTATGAAAGTCCTGGTCAGAACTAAAATTTGCAACCCAACATAAATCAAATCTCCATTCTCCAGTCTGAAGGCCCCCACCTTCACTCCCAGTGACCCTGTGAATGTAATCTTTTCAGTGTGAACCTTGAATCTGGTCTAGACAGCATGTGACTTATGAAGTGAAGTTGGGCAAGGTGTCCAGCGGGAGAGGCAAATCCTTCAGAAATGAATTTCGAAATAATCTATTTTCTTCCTCAGAACCCTAAAATAGGCAGGACTGTAACCCATTTTCCTTTTTCATGGGGAGCCTGTTTACTCAGCTTTCACTCCTCTCTTTCCTTGTGATATTCTTGCAATAGCACTCCATTCATGCATTGATTCAGCTTTCTGTTTGTCAGCCCACAATTCAATATAATTAATAGTTTGGAGTAGGATTTAAGTGTATATTAAAAGTAAACTAGCAATGCTTTCATTTTTTATGCATGGTACTCACTTTGAGGAAAAAATCCAAGAAACATTTCTAATGAGAAGTTCTCAGATTTGAATGAATATATACATACCTGTATGTGTACACACACACACACACACACACACACACACACACACACTTACAGTAGCGGAGCATGTTGATTTCCCTGCCCAAATAGACTATTCTTAGATAAAATTTACTTTAGCTCATGGTAGTAATGCACATGCTATATCAAAAGGATTCCAAGGCATCAAGGAAAGTGACTGACTCTAAAGGCCACTTATGTGTTCAACTCATAATGTCTCTAGTACTCTGTCTTCATTTAGGTTATTATTATTTTTGTATATGTGTGCTTAAAGCTTAACCCAGTGCGCCACTGCCCATCCCCTACTGCTGTTATTATTTGTGAACCATTTAATACAGCTGTGTCCAGTGAAAGAGTGAAATCTCATTGCATTCCGGAATCCAGGTTTGGTGCTATCATTTAAAATACTGATATCATCACTGATTTAGAAAGGTTTGCTTATTTAACTGTTGCCAGAAACATTGAGTTTTACCTTCTGCAGGTTTTCAATTAACTGTGTGTTCTCTTAGCTCCAGCATGTAAGGGTCAAAGCAGATATGGTGAATGTAACTTCAGTCATCTGATACCCCAAATCATTAGTTGAGTGTTTGTTTGGATACTGGGGGTAGAATAGTAGGAGTGTGATATTTTCTTCAAAAAACAAAAACAGAGATTGAGGTCTTGGCATAGTGAGTAAAGTGTAAGTTTTGCAAATCTAGAGACCAAAGTTCCATCTCTGCCATATGTCAGAACAGTACTCTAACCTGTCTACCCGTCTTTCTGTCTCTTGTTAAATAATTAAAAACAAAATAAAACAAAACTTCATTAAAAAGAGATTAGAAAAAACAGAGCGGGGTGGTGGGCAGTGGTGCACATGGTTAAGCACACGTTACAGTGTGCAGGGACCCGGGTTTGAGCCCCCGGTCCCCACCTGCAGGGGGAAAGCTTTGTAGGCGGTGAAGCAGGGCTGCAGGTGTCTCTCTCCCTCTCTCAATTCCCCTTTCTTCTCGATTTCAGGCTGTCTCTATACAATAAATAAATAAAGATAATTAAAAAGAAAAAAACATATCTGGAAATTATGAATATCCGTAACACTTGGGAATATAAATTATCATCCCCTAACTGGCCAATAAAATCTTCCTGTGATGTTTCATGTTTGACACAGAGTTGGCCAGCATTCTCCAGTTCTAGACACTAGGGGACTCAACCCAATAGTATCAATAGTAGT
This sequence comes from Erinaceus europaeus, assembly GCF_950295315.1. Lineage (NCBI taxonomy): Eukaryota > Metazoa > Chordata > Mammalia > Eulipotyphla > Erinaceidae > Erinaceus > Erinaceus europaeus. The sequence goes on from NC_080166.1 coordinate 94,764,295, forward strand.
GACTCATGGCCAGTGATCTTTCAAACATTTGCTGTTTGCAACCACTGGTTTACTGAAATTGGTAAGATAGTAGTGGCTAGTACAAGATATCCATTCAAGCTATGTATTGAAAAATCTCCAAGGGTCATTATGGTGACCTTTCCTATAGAAGTCATCCAATACAATGCATAAAGACCAGGCTGGGGTGCAAGTCCCGTGGCCCTTGCCTACTAGGATTGGATGTGGAAGGGGAAAATTTCATGCTCAGTGAAACAGTGCTACAGTTGTCTCTCCTCCCTTTGTTTCTCTGTCCCTTCACCCTCTTTCTCTCTGCCTCTCACACTCTATCAAAAACAGAAAAAATGTAAACAACACTCCCAGTAAAATGATATTAAAAAAGAAAGAATGAATGAAAAAGAAAAGATAAAAGGAAAAGAAAGTGGAGTCGGGCGGTAGCGCAGCAGGTTAAGCGCAGGTGGTGCAAAGCACAAGGACAGGAGTAAGGATCCCAGTTCAAGCCCCGGCTCCCCACCTGCAGGGGAGTCGCTTCACAGGTGGTGAAGCAGGTCTGTAGGTGTCTATTTTTCTCTGCCCCTCTCTGTCTTCCCCGCCTCTCTCCATTTCTCTGTGTCCTTCCAACAACAACAATAATAACTACAATAAAACAAGGGCAACAAAAGGGAAAAAATAAATAAATATTTTTTAAAAAAAGGAAAAGAAAGACTGCACAGAGCAATGAATTTGTGAAGGCTCTGGGCCCCAGTAATCATCTTGGTGGCTGAAATAAATAAAGTTATAATAATTTCTCTTATAAGAAAGGTATGAAATTTAAAAGTTGAATTGACATTTGACAACATTTTATTCTAACAAGGTCCTGAATTTGTTGCAGAAGGTTGGGAAAATGGAGAAAAACATGAAAATTTCCATGAGCCCTGCACCAAAAGAGAAATAATAATTAGCATTTCTGCGTGTTCATTGAGGTGCTCTGTGTGCATAGTTCTTTGTTATATCAGTGTGGTGAGCTGCAGGGTTTCCTTACTTCAAGGCTACAATGTTTCTCAAGCTATCACACCTCAAATGTATTTATATCAATTTTTACTTGCTTTACTTTTTAAAATTTTAAATTTTTTAAATTATTTTTTATTGATTTGATAGAGACAGCCAGTTGAGAAGACGGGAGAGATAGGGAGAGGGAGGGAGGGAGGGAGGGAGGGAGGGAGGGAGGGAGGGAGGGAGAGAGGGAGAGAGAAAGAGAGAGAGAGAGAGCAACTGACCTGTAACACTGCTTTACCACTTGCAAAGTCTTTCTCCTGAAGGTGGGGACTGGGGGCTTGAACCTTAGTCCTTGTGCATTATAACATGTGTGCTCAACCAGGTGTTCCACCTCCCAGCCCCCTTGCTGTAATTTTTATAACCAAAACAAAATATTGCTTAGCCTCTCAAAACTATACTTACTTAGATTCTGTTTTCTTGTTTGCTTATTTTTACCAGAGACAGGCCAATAGAGAGAGTGTGTCAAAGAGACAGTAGCATTGATGCTTCCTATAGTGTTGACCTCATTCTTCAAGGTGAGTCATGTGCATGCAAAGCTGTGCATGAGAGGGCTAGGGAGATAGCATAGTTGTTGTGCAAAAAGAATTTTGTGCTTAAGGCTTTGAGGCCCCCCCCCATTCAATCTCCAGTACCTACACAAACCAGAGCTGAACTTGCTCTGGCCTCTCTCTCTCTCTCTCTCTCTCTCTCTCTCTCTCTCTCTGTATCTCTCTCTCTCTTGCATTGAAATAAAATGAATAAGGTATTTAAAAAGCAGCACACCATTTAAGTAAAGTTTTTTGTCATTCCCACACCAAGTTTCTGAAGTGTACTTCCATCACCTTTATTCTCACTTCCTTTTGCAAATTACAAATATAACCAGAAAAAAAGAAAAAGGGAAATAGGAACCCTCTGAATGGGCATTTTTATTGTGCTGTATCCATCACTTATAACGGTGCTGTGCTGGGTAGCTTATTACCTCTCTGAAAGTAATTTATCTTGGTGACTTTTTGGACAGTGACTTGTCAGAAATCAAAGGGCAAATGTGTGTCAAGTGCATCTTAAAGAACATTAGGGGAGTCCATCATGCCATGACCTGGGTTGAGCTCTGTAATTTGTTGTGTAATTAATTTTTCATTAATTACATTAATTATGCTATTAATTTTTCAGAACTGTGGCTGAAAATGAGTATATGAATTTGACTCAAATGTCCCAGATCTGAGGAGTACAAATGAGATCATTAACACATTACTGACTGATTTGTGACACTTCTTCAGGCCTCCTTCCAAAATCTCCTCTTGCTTTTTTAGCAGACTGAAGAGGCATGCCAGGTTTCTTTGTGCTTTGTTAATGCCATCTGTGGAAATCTACAGACCTCTCTAGTGGAAGCTAGAACAATGAGCAGTCCCAAGTGTATAAGGCTGCTGGATGAGCTGACTTGAAGAGAAAAGGGAGAAGGGATTCCCTCAACTACTCTCACTCTGAGGTGAACTCAGTCACCTAGATAAGGATTCTCAGTGTTCATGGGCGAAGCCTCAGAGACACTCAAAAATATATTCCTTCCTAATTATCATTCCACACAAAATCTTCGCTCTAGTACTCTTCCCACTTCTCAAGTCTCATAGCTTCTGCCATTCCCCAATACATTTGGGCACACATTCCTTTCCTTTCTCAACCAGAAGCAAGAATCCACAGACATAGAGTCCTTCCATAAATAGCCAGCCTGTTCAAGTTCTGTGCATGCAGACTCCTAAACATAACCACTATAGTTACTACAAACTCTTAGAGACCGTTTGTTACTAATTGTGTGTGTGTGTGTGTGTGTGTGTGTGTGTGTGTGTGTGAAACTATACCTTGTAACCCTGCAATCTTATAACCCACTGTTAGTCACCAAAAAAACAAAACTAATTAAATAAAAAAATATCCATTATGTCAATTCCACAGTCCCTAGTTTAAATTCTGATTTTTTTTTCTCCTTGGTTTACTCAGAGATGAAAACTGAGGCCTGGAGTGATTGTTAAACATGCAAAGAGAGACACAGGAACTCATCACTCTCCTCTGCAGCCATGAAGTTTCTTTGCTAGAGTATCTGCTTTGCCCCTGACTTTGTAATCTCAAGGTTGCTGGCCTTTTCTGCATCTCCAAGGATTGTCTCAGGCTGCCTGTCCTGTTGCTTCACAGCAGCCAGCAGCTGTGCAGTGTGGCTTTCCCAGCACTTCTGTATGTCTTCAGGCATCCCTTCTGCCTCCTGGGCTTGCGGCCACCCTGCCTGCCCTGGCTTGCTATGCAGCTGTCTTCTTGGCGCCTGCTGTTGGCCTGTTCAGCACAGTCCCATTTGGGAACTGATGTATAGAGAACATACTTTGAGCACGGAGTCTGTGCCTTGTCCCATTTACTCACTGGCCACACTGCTCCACACTAACTAGGCATTCAAAGGAGAGTCAGAGGAGCCTGCCTGACTCCCAAACCCCTGTAAAGACTACCAATTTTCTTTCCTTTCTTTTTTTTTTTAATTTCCTTATTGGGGAATTAATGTTTTACATTTGCCCGTAAATACAATAGTTTGTACATGCATAACATTTCCCAGTTTTCTATATAACAATACAACCCCCACTAAGTCCTCTGTCATCCTTTTTGGACCCCTTTTTGGACCCCCCCCCCCCCGCCACTCCACCCCAGAGTCTTTTACTTTGGTGCAATACCCAATTCCAGTTCCTTTCTTTTTTTATAGAGACAGAGAGGCTAGCCTCAAACTTGGGTTGCTCATATGGCAAAGCAGCACACTGTTCAAGTGAGCTATTTCATTGGCCCAAGACTACCAATTTTCCTAGATGTAACACTGGAGAAAAATCAAATACTGTATAGGCACTGTACATTGTCATTTCATTTCCCATGCCTGCTATGTCCTGATAGCTTCCAGTTTTTCATTCTATCTAGTGTAAATATTTATTTTTCTCTTGAAAACTTAGTTATTGTTTTCTGTTTTATAGTTCAATTATCCAGCATAAGACTTTGTTTTCAAGGATGATGTTGGAATGAAGGCTGTCAGGCAAAACTGCCATTTATATCCCCTTAAGGTACCTGCTGACCACTCCTTGCTTTCTCAGCAATGACCAGTGACTGGGTACCTGGTCAGCAAGGTGAGTGCTGCTTACCAGCTGACCCCAGGCTGAGGTGCACTCAGAGAAAAGCAGATGCCTACAGGGAGAGTCTTAAAGAACTAAACATGTAAAAATGTCAGTGAGGAAAGTAGGAAGTGTCCATGCCAAGGAGAAATCTCCCCTCACCCCTTTTAATGGCATTCTGTGAGTTAAAACTCATTGGGTTATAGGAGCAAAGCTCATTAAGATAAATAACATTTATAACTATTAAAAGGTCAAGAAGATATCATACCAAAAGTTAACAATGATCTCTCAGCACCACTATTGTATGTAGTGTTTCACTTTCTTCTTATTAATTTATATTTCTATAATGAGTATGTCACTTCTGTAGCAGAAATAATGACATATTGAAATTTTTATGAGGCTAAGTAATCATATCCACTCCAGAAAGTGGAGTATAAAAAGATCCTCTTCATTTTTTGAGATGTGTTCTGAAATGCTTTTCCTCTACTATTAAAATATAAAAATGAACTCCACAAAGAATCCTCAGATGTACCTTTTAGAAGCAGAGTGTCTGCTGTTTGTGTTACAAATGCTGGACTATGCAGATAAACAAGAAATTGCCCTCAAGTGTTTGCGTTTTCCATCTGCTGTCTTCCTAAATTAGGTCAGTCATCAAAAAAAAAAAAAAAAAACGCTGAGCCTGACCACACTGCTCCATAGAACAAGCTCAGCTTCAAGACTTTCCATTGAGTGGTCTAGTCTCTGCATCTGTCCTGTGAACCATGTTAACGTTTATCTTTGGGTTCATTTTAAAATAATACCATACTGTAAAATGCTACCCAGACTCAATGTTCCTTTATCCAGAAATCTTATGTGGTACTGTTATCAGAAATCAGATTACTTGCTGTTTTTTATATTATTATTATTATTATTGAGATAACAGAGAACTACTCAGTAATGGCTTATGATGGGGCCAGGACTGAACCTGGACTTCAGAGCGTCATTCCTGAAAGTCTTTTGCATGAACATTATTCTGTCTCTTCACCCCCTAGATTTGCTACTATAGCCAGATTTTGTGTAACCTATTATAACTAAATTACGGTTATCTAATGCAAATACTTTGCCTTATATCTCACAAATCAAACTAAGATTGATTCCTCAAATATACAATCTATTTACTCAGCTGACTAGTAGCTTCTACTGTTTAGCTTTATTTGCTTCTCTATTTTGGCTTTATTTATTTACTGGAGGAAATCTAATGGCTCAGTCAATATTGTTTAAATAAGTACACTTTTTCTTAGAAAATAAATACATAACAAGACAATGTACAAATGTGACTTGAATTCCCTTGAACGGAGATGGTTTCATCATCAAGCATGTTCTCACTTTGCCATAAGCAGCGAATTTGAATAATTATATTGGTATTTCCGGCTGAGAAGTTTGCCTTTTAATTTCCATGTATGTGGACATGATTATATAGTAATGAAAGGTCCTCTTCACCCTGCAAGTGTAGCAGAATCAGTCTGTCTAAAACTGGGTCTTCATAACATATTTGCAAAACTGCTTCATCAGTGCTGACAGTTACCAATAATCTTTGTAACTAGACTTTGAGGACTGCCTATTAGGCAATTTCTAACTTGTACTAGAAATATACTTCAACATACATAGGTGAAGCTTAGTCCAAGTAATAGATTTATGAAAAGTTGTCTGATTGTAAAAGTTTTTCACTGTCTTAAAGATCATTAGAAACATCCTTATTAAAGTAATCCTGAGTCTGAGAATTTCTTGCTCCTTTATTGTAAGTCCAGAAAATAATTTAAAAGTCTTAAGCATATTTACCTACTGCATTTTTTGGAGAGTGGGAAGCATAGTAGAGTTGGTAAGTAAGACCAGCTTAGTAGGAAAAAAAGTGTTTTTCACCATTTTGCTTTGTCTCATTGGTGATGAAAGTAGCTAGATTTGTAGTTGTGTTACTTTTGTTTAGGCATTTATCTCATACAAAATGTATTTTAAGCCCTGTGGGGATAGAACATTTTCCATTTTCACCAAGGTTTTGCATCTTAATTTCAGTTTCAAATTGGCAGGTGGAGTATGCTGGGACAATATTCTGTATATAGATATGTCTTGAAGGAAGCATCTAGATACAATCATTCCTTATTGTTATTTGGATGCAAGATCAAAGTCAATTTTAAAAGTACAAATATTTTATCTTCTTAGTATTTTATGAAAGGATGACCCCATCCATAAAATTTACATAAGACCTTTAGCTGAGCTTGATAGACATCTAAAAAAGCACATGATAAAAGAACAATAAAATAGAATAAAGTCTAAAAGTAATGAAACTATGGAAATTCAGTGTTTCTTAGGTAAACAGAAGATGAAAAAGTAATATTTTCTGCTAGATGAAGAGATAGGTCTTCCTGTTGTGTTGTTCAGGGAAATAAAAGGAAGAAACAATCATAACCAAACTGTAGAATAAAAAGAATAATATCAATTTTCATACAAATTGAAATATTATAATTTAAATCAGTCATAAAATTATGTGGTATCCAAAACAGTTCATTAATGTAGTAAATGCTATAGTTTAATGCCATATGTAGTTTAATTTTCATATTATTTCTGCTAAGCTCATTTGATACTCATTTATAGTGTGTGTCATTTGTATATGAAACTATAGTAGAGCCTAGTATCTTTATTTAAGAAATAATTCTCTTTTCTAGTAATGAGGTATAGCATATCTAAACACCAACTTATTTACTATGATGCAAATGGTTTCACTTCATTAATAAGTCCAGTTAAAAAAGTATCTCATTGATATGATTTACATGATTTTTCTAAATGTTTTATTATATTTTAAAGAACAGAGACTCCCAGGAGTAGTGGGATCACTTGGGCACAAAACCTCTGCATGCTAAAAGAATTATACTTACTAATTAAATAAAATATAGTATCAGATTCAACTCTGCTTGTTTACAATTTAACATTTGAGATTTCCTAAGTGGTCCTCTATGTTTGTGTTATTTCTATTGAGTTCCTTTGTCTAGATACTCACTTCTAGTATGTCGATTGTATATGAGACTATAGTAGAGCCCAGTATCTTTAAGAAAGTGAGGATCAGGGCTCCTCTAGGAGGGTACCTGTGCCACCAGGCACTCAATCTCAATTCCAGAACTGCCCCCACCACTTTGGGGAAGCTTTGATGCAGAGGTATCTTTCTTTTCTCTGATGCCCTATGTCTCTCTTTTTATCTGGAAATAACTAAACAACTAAATATACATTCAGCCCATAGCATTGAAGCCCTGGAATCAGGGGAAGGGGGAATAAAGACTGAGTAATTTGGGAGCTGGGTGGTAGCACACGGGGTTAAGTGCACATAGTATGAAGCTTAAGGACAGGCTCAAGGGTCCCGGTTCTAGCCCCCACCTCCAGGGGGGTTGCTTCACAGGTGGTAAGACAGATCTGCAGGTGTCTGTCTTTCTTTCCCCCTCTCTATCTCCCCCCTCCCCTCTCAACTTCTCTCTGTGCTATCTAAATAAATAAATACATAAATACATGAATAAAATAGCCACAGGAGCAGTAGATTCATAGTGCAGGCACCAATCTCCAGCGATAACCCTGAAGGTAACAACAACAACAACAACAACAACAACAAAAAAAGACTGAGTAATTTAAGTGTGCTTTACTAGTGTTTGTAAAGTAACACTTCAAGTATTAACAGCATGATATTTTTTTAACTATATATTAATCTTAAAATATGCCAAAGCCGGTGTTTTATTTATATGACATTTCATTATGAGCTGATTCAGTGGCATTTTAATCTTAAAAAAAAATTAGAAAACCTTACATTAGAAATGAACATTTCTATGAGAGCTATTCGTATCAATGCATTTTCATGGTGGAGCTTTGGAACTTTCTGAAAACTGAATGAACCAAAATGAGTTTGTGCGCATCAGTGATTACAGTATCTTCATGCATATTATTTTCTTTATGGAATATTCACAAAAAGCATAGAAATGGATTTAAAAAAACATATAATGATGAGTCTCTGAGGAAATAAGATGAGGCAGGCTGTAATAAAGATAAGGAGATCAGGACTTGGAAACTCATCTGAACAAAGTCACAGCACAAGGGAGAAGGTTGACTGCTGCGATAAAGCCGGGAAAAGAGAGGCTTGCAGGAGAAACGAGTGGAAGTGAGTTGAAGAACAATTTTCAGGACTCAGAATTATCATTTGCTATAGTCTTTATTATTTTTTTTCTTTATTTTTATTTTTATTGTCACCAGAATAATCACTGAGGTTCAGGGCCCCTGCAGAATGAATCCACTACTCCCGACCGCCATTTTCCCTCCCTCCCTCTCTCCCTCCCTCCCTCCCTCCCTCTCTTCCTTCTTTCCTTCCTTCTTGTTTTCTTTTTGATAGAAGAAAGTACTGGGGGTCCAGACGCAAAGGAAGAGACAGAGAGACATGTATCTCCAAGAGCCAAGACAGGCTTATTGAGATAAAACCCGAGAGGAGCCAACAGACAAAGGAGTCAGACTTGTATTCAGTCCCTTCCCCATTTTTACCCAGGCATAAAGTTTCCTAGTCCCTAAGAGAATACAAGTCTGACTCCTTTGTCTGTTGGCTCCTCTCGGGTTTTATCTCAATGTCCATGTTCAGCGGGGAAGCAATTACAGAAGCCAGACCTTCTACCTTCTGCGACCCTCAATGACCCTGGGTCCATGCTCCCAGAGGGATAGAGAATGGGAAAGCTATCAGGGGAGGGGGTGGGATATGGAGAGTGGGTGGTGGGAATTGTGTGGAGTTGTACCCCTCCTACCTTATGGTTTTGTTCATTAATCCTTTCTTAAATAAAAAATGTAAAAAAAAACGGGGAAGGTACTAAGAGAGTGGGGGTCATATGTGGAAGGATGGGTGATCAGGTGTTTTAACTTTAGTTAGAGGGGAGGTATGCCTGAAGTGGCGCCATTACATTTTTTCTCTGGGATACTAGGTGTGATAAGGCCACTTAGCCCCTAGCTCCAACCATTTTTGTTTTGAGACCTCAGAGTCACAGTGGATATCTCGCCCTGGTTACATCTAGTGTTGATGGCAGTCAGTTCCTCATTCTGAGAAAGTCTCTCCTTTTGTTTCCTTTTATAGGACAGAGAGAAGTTGAGAGGGAAGAGAGATAGTAAGGAAGAAAGAGAGATACCTGCAGCACTACTTCACTACTTGTGATGTTTCCTTTCTATAGGTGGGGACCAGGGCCTTGAACCCAGGTACTTACTTGCTCGAGTATGCTCAACAGTGTGAGCCACCACCTACCCCTCATTTGCTATATCAGCCATTGCTGTATCAGTTGATATCATTATTGAAGTTTAGTTGTTATACATAAAAAATGTCATAATACAGCCACTTAATTTGTTAGGCTATAGAGTATGATAAATAAAAAGATTTAAAGTATGTGCAATAATAATAATAAGTATGCTATCAGATAATTGATAAAACATTCTAGAATAATTCAAATTAGAATATTTTTCTTTAGTTTCACAAATAGTTCTTTTACTAGTAGTAACTTTCAGCATTCTGACCATGGCTAACAGTAATATGTTTACATCAGGACGTATACACAGTATGAATAACCATCCTTGACATTGCTGCAGATGGTAGAATTTGATAAATTCTTTCTGATCTGTTTAACTTAATTTTCTGGTTATGGTCCACTAAATGGTTATGGTCCTTACAAAGGTAACTCAAACATTGATCTAAAACATCCTCCAATTACAAAAAAAAAAAAAAAAAAATGTCCTGTGTAGATATCAGGTATCAGGATTGGGCTGAAAAGCAAGAGGGTGGCTTAGGGTCTTAGGATTTGAAGACTGAGAACCAAACACCTATGATTAGGTTCAAGTGTAATTCTCATGCACTTGCCTTCTACCCTAACTTCATACATAATCAGATAAGCTAATATCCTGTCCCAGCTTAAAAGATGCAAAGAACTCACAAAACCAGACTATAGTTTAATTTTAAAGAAATATGATAAGCTATCATATGCCAAAATAAATGACATTATATAATACACATATTAGAGTCCTCAGGTGCTAACTAAATACATGGACAAGTAGCTTTTATTAAATGCTGAATATAAGCAGGAAAGAGAAAATAAGCAAGACTGTATGGTGTATGTTTTCAACCTAAATGTCTGCATTGAAGTATTTCTCTCCCACCTTTTCAATCAGTTTCTCTCCAAGGAAATATGGTCATTTAGAATTTCTATTTCTTTCAAAGGTGCCATCCCATCTTACTTTTACTTTCCTTGTTTTCCTCCCACTCAGGATAACTTTTTTCTCCCTATTCAATCTCAGTACATATGCTACCTTGCAAAATTGGGGTGGTAGGTGCAGCATTCCTCTTGTATTGCAGGAAATATTTTCTAAGTGTCTCTGTAATCTCCCCAAAGCCATTTTATTTCTTCAGCTGGCAGTGATTGGGATGCGTTTCTTTAGGGACTTCCCTTTTGTAGTTAGTTCTTCCTGCACTAGGTCCTTTCTGCATTTGTAGTGTCCCTTTTTTGCTAAATGCATCCCATCTCTTCTGAAGGGATGGAAACTGTTGCACGTTTATTACAGTTCAAGGGACAACTTTGAACACTGTGCTCCTTAATTTGGATGTTTTAATTTTGGGAAAGTGGTTATCAGTGAACATTTCTTAAACTGAAAGACCTGTTCAGTTGGAATATAACCTCCCTGTGGTTTGGGAAGGAGGAGGGAAAACATATGAAAAAGCTTATGAGTTTTCAGCATGTCACTGAGCAGTGGATAAGGGCAAGGGCTTAAGGTTGAAATAGTCCTATGCCCCAATATAGAGGGAAAAAGACAAAATATTTTAATTGCTACTATTACTTATGTGACTATATTTATATGCACATATATGTGTATATGCATACATAATCCCTTTCATATCAGCTTCTCTACATAGTTAGGAATTAAGATTATTTATTTTTGCTTACTAAAGCAATTAAAATGTTTTGTCTTTTCCCCTCTATATTGGGGCATGGCTGATAGTAACAGAACTACATGAGTCAAATTTGAACATTTGTTAAATGTTACTTGATGTCCCAACTATGAAGAATCTGAGTCAGAGGACAGAAAGTGAATTTTTCCAACTGTATTAACAATGCATTATAAAGCACCATGAAAAAAATCTAAAGCAAAATTGAATTTTCAATTACAAATATTGCATTTTTTAACCTTTTATCAGAACTTTTTGTATTGTACATAATTCTGCATAATATTGTTTTGGCTTCTTTGGCATGTGGTAGTTTTGTACTAGCTGAAATGTGTCAGACAAATATACTCGAGACACAGCATTAAAAATATAGTATGATAGGTTTGAGTATCTGAGATTTGCTTAAAAGGCTACTTGATATATATCTTCTTGAGTAAAAGATGTGCCCATATGACTTTTCAGTGTATGGATTACAGTATTGTTTCAACTGATAGATATATTCCTTCTGTATGTTAATATTCCATCCAGGCCAGGCTAAAATGTAGCTGGGATGCTAAACAGAAAGATCTTGTAAGTCTAGGAGGCTTATAAAGACAGGAAAACTAGTTTAGGAGATAGCACAGCCCTGTACTTGTAAGCATGGGTGTCGTATGCTTTACATTGGTTTGTTCTAACCCTCCCCCGCCAAGAGAATTGGATTAGTCCAGTTAATTTGGCGGGCCTGCTTGGCCCCGCCCCAAGGAACCCCGGGAGAGGGTTCCTGAGTTCGAGAGTGCCAGAGTTCCTGAGTTCCTGAGTTCGAGAGTTTCAGGGTTTCAGAGTAAGAGAGAGTGCCAGAGAGAGAGAGTTCCTGAGTTCCAGAGTTCGGGAGTTCGAGAGTAAGAGAGTTCCTGAGTTCGAGAGTTTCAGAGTTACAGAGAGTTCCACAGTGGAAGAGTTTCAGAGGGTTCCCCAGTAAGAGAGTTCCAGAGTTCCAGAGTTGGAGAGTTCCCGAGTTACAGAGTAAGAGAGAGTGCTTGTGCCGCCGCCGCAAAGAGACAGCAGAGTTCTGTTTGGTGATTAGTTTGTCTTAGTTTATGAATCGTTGTTCCTGAATAAAGAAATACAGCTTCCCTGCCCAGTCGTTGTCTCCACGTCTCTGTTACCCGCCATGAAGCTAACCCGCCCGGCAAGAGCCTCCGAAATTTTAACAACACATGGGTGGGTCCAGGCTTGATCGCTGACAATGATTATGCCAGAATTCTGTTCTGCCTACCTGTTTCTCTCCATCCTCCACCTTCCCTTTTCCTTCTTTATTTTTCTCACTCCTTCTCTAACACAAGAAAAATCAATAAAGTAAATATTTTTAAAAAATAAGATCTTCATGGGGTGCATCTAGGAAGAATCAAGTGAATTCTATTCTGTGACTAAAAATGAGACTTGTCTTACTTGCTTCATTATTTAGCTAGGAGTTGAAGACATAAAAAACGATAGTCCTCCATGGAACTCTTCTTCAGACTCACTATTGGGTTTTGTCTTGAGTGAATTTGGACAGAGTTAAACAGAATGAAATCAACTTGATACACCTAGGAGTTATTATTTCCCTTTTAGATATGAGACTTCCTCAACTCCACTTCAGCCTTTAATATGCATATGTCTACACGCTTTCTATAAATATACTGTATAATCTAGATAGTATCACTCAGTAGTTAATCAGCAGTAAAGCTTGGCACTCATTCATTGTGGATCATTGAATATGGAAAACTTCCCTGAATTTTAGTTGTCTATATTTCACTTTCTATTTTTCCCCCAAGTAGATGAAACTGATTTTATATAGGAATGTGTTTTTAATGTGCTTTTCCATGTTTAACCCAACTTTAATATTTACATATTAGATGTTAGTACTTTATATATGCTATCACACTCTTGCTTTTAAAAAGAAAAGTGCATCAGGGGCTGGGTGGTAGTGCACCTTGTTAAGCACACATAACATCATGTGCAAGGACCAGATATCAAGCCCCAGTTCCCCACCTGCAGAGTGGAAGTTTCAGGAGTGGTGTAGCAGGTCTTCAGGTGTCTATCTTTCTCTCTCCCTGTCTCCCTCAATTTCCCTCTGTCCTATCAAATGTTATAAAAAGGAAAAGGGAAAAAAATGGCCACTGGGAGTGGTGGATTCCTAGTGCTGGCATGGAGCCTCAGAAATAATCCTGGTGGTAATAAAGATGAGAGAGAGGGAAAGGGAGAGTGAGAGTGAGAGTGAGGAAGAGGGAGAGGGAGAGAGAGAGAGAGGAAGGAGAGAGAGATAAGAAGAAGGAGGAGGAGGAGGAGGAGGAGGAGGAAGAGAAGGAGAAGAAAGAGGAAGGAGAGAGAAAGGGAGAAGGCAGGAAGGAAGAAAAGTGCATCTAAGGGCTTTTTTTGCGAGCATGTGTTTACAGATCCCATGGTAGTTTATGGAATATTCTTCTGCTCAGTGAATTCAGCCATGTTAGTCACTTTTAATCAGATCCCTAATCATGTCTTTAAGAGTCAGTTCAGGATATTACTTTTGACAATAAATGTGTCTGTTGTCATTTCTGGTGTATGTGAGTGTAGTAATGTAGTGTTAATGTGCATTTGTTTTCTTTAATATAATTATGGAATAATGCTAAAATAATGACTGTTAAGAACTGGCAAAATGAGATTCTTAATTGCTGATTGAATTTCTTTTCTACATTCAAGTAAATGTTGTTTCATCTGGCTGGGCCTATTCCAAATTCTATTTCATTAAGCTTAGAGGAAAATATAATATTTAAACTCATGTGAAGAAAATACTGTGTTGAGCTACTTCTTAAGCCAAACATTGTTTTTTTTCCCCTTAAATCTAAGAAAAAGAGCTAGCTGCTAAGATGAACTCTAAATACTCTGTAAAATCACTCACACTCGACTCTTTCCTTATAACAACTGTCAGTACTTGCCTGAAGGTCAGAACTCTGCTTAGTTTTAGAATTATAACATACTGAAATATAATATAATTTTTAAGTTTCCTTAGAAAATAGGATAGACCATTTAAAAATCCTTTATTATGTGATTTTTACACAGCAACAAGTAATCCAATGCTCTTACATATTATTTAAAGAACTATTGCTTTATTTATTTATTTATTTATTTATTTATTTATTTATTATTGGATAGAGACAGAGAGAAATTGAGAGGGGAAGGGGGATAGAGGAGAGAGACAAAGAGATACCTGTAGCCCTGCTTCACCACTTGTGAAGCTTTCCCCCTGCAGGTGGGGACCAGGGGCTTTAACCTGGGTCCTTGCACACTGTAATGCATGCATTCAACCAGGTGTGCCACCACCTGGCTCCCTGAACTATTGCTTTTTCCAGCTTCTAAATTAGGGTAGTGAATGTTACTCTGGATGAGAAAGTGCCAAGAATTTTCTGATAAAATCTGAAGGAGTCCATTGACAATTCAGTGCCACAGAACTCAAGAGCTACCATTTATCACATTTTCCCACTAGAAGAAAGTCATCATAGGGGGGAAAGGGGATAGCTCGCTTGACAGAGTCCATACTTTGCTGTTCTTGAGCCCCAAGCAACCATATGGGAACATTTTCACAGTGGAAGCTTCAAGAGTAGTGGAACAGTGCTCTGGTGTCTTTCCTCTCCTCCTTCCTTTTCCTTCTCCCTCCCTCTCAGCCTGTCTATCCATTTATCTGAAAAGAGAAATAAGGGTCCCCTGGGAGATCTCAGAGCTTGTAGATAATAAGGAAATTAACACCTGGTAAAATATGAGGTGGGGCCTTAAGCTGAGACTGAACTGTAAAATTGGGGTAGGAAAGGCAAGATGATAATTTATGGACAGATATTGGACATTTAAATGAGGAACGCAAAAGAAGTCCTGAGTAGTGTTTAGAGCCCATTTGAGATGCAACGTCATGCAGCTAAAGTGAATACAGTATGCTAGTTCATATCATTTACTCCAGCTACATACACCTGTTCAGCAAAGAGGGCTGTGAATGCAACTGCTTCAAATCCTAGTGGTCTGACTTCAAAACCTGTGACCCTGTCTGCATCACTACATGGCTGCCTTGGTCTTTGATAGGGGATTGAGAGAATTGACATTTGTATAGAGGTGCTCATCTGATTTCACTTTGCTCTGAAAAGATTTGGATACTAGTGGGCTAATGGTTTACAGCAGGAAAGTGTGTCTTTTTGAAATTGATGCTGCAGGTGTGGAGAGGCAGCACAATTCCTTTGTCAGCTCTGCTTCTAGCAGCAAGCACAGTAGTTTCTCACTGTCCCTTGCCCACCTTGAACCCAGCTAGAAGCCATTCTGAACCTCTGTTTTGCCAGGTGGTAGATAGGCCTGTTGTTCTAAGACCAGAAAGTGCTCTGCTCCCTGGTTCTCAGACCTTTGATGATTAAATGCTGGACTGCACATCCATGTCTCCAACTCTACCTCATGAACAGTTCTCTGCTGGCCCAGACCTTTGGCGTTTTCATTCTGCTTTTACTTTATGGCAAACCCTCAGTATGGCTTGTGATTTCACAAGAGAAAACAAAGGGCCTCTTGTTCTTTGGTCTGCTTGAAGGGTTCCTTTAGAATGATCTGGGGGCTGAATGTTGATGCACCCAATCGAGTGCACATTTTAACATGTGAAAGGACCCAGGTTCAAGCTCCCTGTCCTCCCTATATCCTGCCCTGCAGGGGAGAAGCTTCATGAGTGAAGAAGCACTGCACATGTCTTTCTTGCTCTGTCGCTCCTTTCCTCTCTATCTTTGCTCTTTCAAGATAAACAAACATGTAACAAATACATTTTAAAAAAAGAATCAAGCCACTACCAAGTGCTATGAGAGTTTTTTTTTTTTTATAAAGGATATGAGAAAAGTATATCATGATTTTCAAGTAAAAAATGAAACAGAAAGCCAAACATTGTCACACCACTTTATGTAAACAGGGAGAATGCTTGTTTATTGCCTGTAAAACCTGCAGTGAAGGCTGAAAGGGTTCTTACATCAACCACCCCATCTATTTATTTTAGTGAGCATTTATATAGGCAAGGAGAAGGAGGAGAAGGAGGAGAAGGAGGGCAAGGAGGAAGAGGAAGAGGATAAAGAGGAAGAGGAAAAAGAGGAAGGGGTAAGCTGGGAAACCAGAAGATGGGTTACAAGCAAACAGGAATGGTCAGGGGGGCTACAAATCTTTTTTCCTCCTGAATAGATTGCCTTGGGTACTCAGGAAACTTCCTGAACTTTGTCCTGGAACAAAGGCTACAAGAAACCTTGTCTTGCTCTTCATTATACTAGTGGAGATGGGAAACGGAATGGGTAGGAAAAATGTCCATTGCCTTTTTGTTTTCCCAAATCAGTTTTAGCATATTAACTTCTGGCAGGCCATTAACAGTTGCCATATTTGTGCAACCCAATTTCTCAGTTTTATTTCACTCCTCCCACCAAAGGTCACATCAATCTATCCTTTGTTTTGGGGAACCACAGCTTCAATCTGTATGGTTGATCCTGTTTTGATCTGAGTATTAAGGTTCCCAAAGATGATTGGCTTAATAGAATCTCTGCTTTTCACACCTTGACATCTTTTGGGAGGCATAAGCAGACCTAGAATCTGGACAATTAACATTCCAGAATCCTTGTCCAAGTGACATTTCCCATTCTTTCTAGTCCCACTGGGAGAAATTTCCCACTTGCTCATAGGGGTCCCTATTACTTGCTTCCTATCTGTCACTCTGTTGGTAGCTTTTATGCTGTTGTTTTCACTTTTCTGTACCTTTCACACTTTACAGGCAAAGACCATCTTTTTCTCTTTAAGACTCTGGTAAACCTTTGCCTCTCAATTAGCATTTGAATCCCTTTGAGCCTCTAACACCATCTTTGCTGGCATCTCAGCAGTCTGAGTCCATCAGAGCACAATCTTTCACAAGCCCTCTCACTGCTGCCTTTTCATTATTCCCAGGTCTTTTCTGTGATTTTGTTTTGTTTGGCTTTGTTTGTTCTTGAATACCAAGAGTCTGTCACTGAGAGCAGACTAAATGTGATGAAGCTTTGGAAATATTCAGTGAAAAGGTAAAAAAGAAAAGAAATGGGAAGCAAAGTGAGAAGCCAGATTGATGACTCTTGTTCTAAATGCAGATGGCACTGATTAGTTTGCAGAGATGCTTCTCTGAAAAAAGCTCAGTACCATCACCTTCTTATCTCAGAATCAGCATCCCTGCCAAAAGTGATGGCTAGGACAATACAGATGGCTCTCTAGTAGGAGCTTCTCTCAGAACCCAGTCCTTATCATGGCTCTGACTGGTAAAGGCTGTCATTCACTCTGTCATTCACAGTGGGTACACAATAGATCATGGCTGTCTTGCACATCACAGATAACTGCACTAACTGGGGCTGGATTTAATTCTTGGTTAAGGAAGAGTGGAAAAAAAAAGAGATAAGTCATTGATTATAGAATATGTGTGTCTTTTCTCCTTTAATTCACTTGTCGCTGAAACTATAACCTTGTGTTCTAGATCAGTGAAATTCTGTCAGCATCCTTAATAGAACCTGCCATTTTAATAAGAATTTTTTTCCAGCTCCAATAAATTTTAAAGTCCATGTATGTGACTCTTTGAACCCTGTGCCTGTGTGACTATCATTTAGTTGAGACAGAAAAAAACAAGCAATGATGTAAATTTGCTGTGCTTTGGAATTCATATGCTGACATTTAAAAATAAAATGAGCATTAATGACCTTAAGTAGAGCATTTCTGAAAGGAAATGGCTAAGTGAAAAATGAAAATATGAAGGTATTTCACGTAGAAATCTTTGTATACGATACTCTGAATGGTGGCAGTACAGTGTGTGTTTACACATCTAAGGCAATCTTGTATATTGACAATGAAGGGGATTGAATGAGAACCATTAGAATAATCTCTATGCTTAGTCACCATCATTTCATGTTATTGTATGTTGCAAATGGGTGCTCTTTATAAATTACGGTATCTGATAAAGGAAGCAATGGTTCTTAGCTAGGTTAATTATTGAGTTCTTGAAAAGCTGATTAATGGTGTCTGACCTAATTTATTTCGTTGCTGAAAAAAAGTATTGAAAGATTTTAAGATATGCAAGCACGCCTTAATATAAAATAAAATGTATTTATAATGTTTACCCAGGATATTACTTTTTTTTCCCGAGGTAAAACTGAGAAGAAAGGCTAATATTACATATGATTCTTTCTTTGCTGAGAAGAAGAAAAATAGCCAGTGTTCACTAAAACACAAATATTTAAGATTTTAGTATGCTTGCTTGTGAATTTTGTTGGAGCAGGGAACTATAACTTTTTATATACAAACCTATGTGAAGCTTCACCTAGGCATCTGATTTCTAGTCCTCATTTTGTTTTCTTCTTCTTACATACACATACTCCCAGAGGGATAAAGAATAGGAAAGCTTCCAATGGAAAGGATAGTATATGGAACACTGATGGTTGGAATTATGTGGAATTATACCCTTCTTATCCAACAGACTTGTTGATCATAATTACATCAATAAAAAAGAAAGTATTTTTTGAAACCACATTAAAGAAATCTGGCTATTTTTATAGTTTTTTTCATATTTATTTATTTATTCCCTTCTGTTGCCCTTGTTGTTTTATTGTTGTAGTTATTGATGTCATCCTTGTTGGATAGGACAGAGAGAAATGGAGAGAGGAGGAGAAGACAGAGAGGGGGAGAGAAAGATAGACACCTGCAGACCTGCTTCACAACTTGTGAAGCGACTCCCCTGCAGGTGGGGAGCCAGGGCCTCCAACTGGGATCCTTAAGCTGGTCCTTGCATTTTGTGCCATGTGCACTTAACCCACTGTTTTACTGCCTGACTCCCCAAAGAAAGTATTTTAAAAGGCATTGTGTAGTTTATTCAAATATTAGATGAAATAAAGGAGCTCCTTTCTGAAATAGCATTCAGTTCTTCATGTCTCTATAATAGCTACTTTTAGGATAGGGCTTATGAAAGAAGTTTAGCTGTATGCATGCAAATTAAAAAGATATTCCTTTTCATTTAATAATTCTCATTCAAAAATATTTACACAGACTCTCTCCAGAGATGCATACTCTTACATATACAAATACAGCCAATAATATGTCAAATATTACCAAGTCTTTGTTGGAGTCCAGGAGGAAATGCCTCCACCCTCTGTGTTCTCTTGGGCTAGATAAGTAACTAAAATAGTCTCAGACATGTTGGCAAAGAAAATTTGGTTTGGTGCCATAGGTAGGAGAATTTACACACAAAATAGAGTAAAGCTACTTTAAGAAACCTGGGTCATCAAGGGGAGAGAAGACAGGGAGACTTCACATGACAAAGAGGGAATGACCCTACCTTTCACTCTGAAAGTGAAAAGATAAGTTGTTGGAGGCTGGGTGGTGGTTCACCCAGTTAAGTGCACATATTACCAAGGGCAAGGACCTGGATTCAAGACCCTGCTCCCCACTTGCAGGGGGTCTGCTTCACTAGCGGTGAAACAGGTCAGTAGGTGTCTAGCTTTCTTTCTCCATCGCTATTTCCCCATCCTCTCTTAATTTCTCTCTGCCCTATGAATTAGAAAATAAATAAATAAATAAATAAATAAATAGGCAAAAAAGACGTGATAATATGCTCAGATGGGGACAGTGTGTTAGCAGATAAATCTACACCCTCACAAAGTGCACAAGTAGAACCTGAACTGAAATTGGTGTATTGCACTAAAGTGAAAGACTCTGGGTTGAGTAGGTGGGGAGAATACAGATCCAAGAAGGATGACAGAGGACCTAGTCATGGTTGTATTGTTCTATGGAAAACTGGGAAATGTTATGCATGTACAAACTATTGTGTTTACTATAGAATGTAAAACATTAATTCCTCAATAAAGAAATTTTTTTTTTTAAAGACTCTGGGGTGTGGGAGGGGGGAGAATACAGGTCCAAAAAGGATGACAGAGGACCTAGTGGAGGTTGTATTGTTATATGAAAAACTGGGAAATGTTATGGTTGTACAAACTATTGTATTTACTGTCGAATGTAAAACATTAATTCCCCAATAAAGAAAATTGAAAAAAAAAAGAAAGACAGAAAAGTTGATAAGGAAAGACTTTGGGAAAGGATAAGAATGCACTGGTTTTTGATTAGTCACTGTAGGTCATGGCCACCTCAGGTACTGAGTCTGATACTGATGAGGGCCATGTTCCTCATGGACAGTTTTGCTAGAAAAGTCTAGTTCAGGAGGTTGTAAACAAAGTGTAGGTTAAAGTCTTTCTAGCAGCCCTGTGTCATATAGATCTGAAATAAATCTGAAGCAATGTTCTCATATACTTTAATTATCAATATTTTAAGTCACAACAAACATTACAAATATAAACTAGTGTATTGCTAGTCATCATTACACAGGCATTTTGTATTTAATTTCTTCAGCTAAGGCTGCTTCTCTGAGTTTGAATCAGTTCCAGAGATCATGGATGGAGCCTTTACTCTGATATAGAGCTGCAGGCAGAGTTCAAGAGGGTTTTCTATCTCAAATCATATTTTCAACCTGCTCTCATTAAATTATTTTCCTTCTGTTTACCATTGTTGGCAATACTTTGTTTTAGATTTCATATTAGCCCCTACAACATTTAAAAATTATCTTGCAGAAATAGCTCTGGCCTGGAAAGTTTGCTACTTCTATTAGAGACAGCATATTGGAGGTCTCAATATACTGATTTCATTGTGTCTGAGGACCGACATTTAGAAAAATGTGTGTGGATTTCATAGTTGTTGGTTGTTTTTTTAATCAAATCATCTAATATTAAAAGCTTTTTTATTCTGGTTTACCCATACTTATTTTCAAATTTACTTTTCAGTTGTGCTTAGAAGAGAATTTGTTCTAACATATCAAATAAAAAATCCATTCAACAAATTGACTTACATTTTGTTGTTTAGAGTAGAAGTCAGTAGAATTGAGGAGACTTCATCCCTCTAAGATATGATCTTGATTTGCATTGTGATTTTTTTTTTAGTTGTATGCCTGGCTCTGTGAATTTTTGCTGTATCATTAAAAAAAAAAAAACTTGTGTGTGCACAATATTGATTTAAATGTACACTTTAAATATCACACCAAGACATCAATGTGAATAAACTTTTGATTGGAAAATAAAATTAAACTATTCTGAACAAAGTCCAGCCTTTGCAAAGGGTAGATGAAACTTGACTGAAATGTAATCAGATAAGCCAATGTTATTCAACACAGCCACTGGAAAGACTAGAGAAAGTCATAATGAATTAAAAGAAAAGGGCCATTAAACTAGAGAATCCCAGCAATCAGAGTGGAGACATTTCAGGCTCTTTAGACATCACTGCTGGAATAAATACCTTATCACACTAAGCTTTTATGAAGGGCTATTACATTTTTACCAACTTTAATATGTTTTTTTTAAAATGTGTAAAGGATAGGAGTTACATTAAAATGAAAAAATCCATTTGGGTTATTATCTCCCCAGCTGTCTGTGCAGACCATGGGGCTGGCCAGAGAATATTCTCATTATGTGTGTGAGCAGTTAATCAGTGATTGATGCTGCATTAATGCACAGCACAGACGAGCCTTTTGTTACTGAATATTAGACAAATTAGTTCTTACAAATTCATGACCCACCCACATCCTCCCCCTCCCTTGGTCCTCCTCACCTCCTGCTCTGCTCCCTAGTGGAGCACATGACTTATGCTGGCCACCGGACTATACTACCACGAATAGTTATATTGCTGCTAACCTTCAGCAAAAAGTGAACAGAAGGGGGTTGGGCATGATCCCAGTTTGAGCCCCTGGCTACCCACTTGCAGGGGAGTCGCTTCACAGGCAGTGAAGCAGGTCTACAGCTGTCTACCTTTCTTTCCTCCTGTTTTCCCCTCCTCTCTCCACTTCTCTCTGTCCTGTCCAACAATGACGACATCAGTAATAACAACAATAATAACTACAACAACAATAAAAAGGGGCAACAAAAGAGAAATAAAAGCAAAATTTAAAAAATTTAAAATGAAAAAAAGTGAACAGAGACACAAGAAACAGTTTGACAAAGGGGCAGTGGGTGGTGGGGGGGGGGGGCAGACAGACATTGGTCCTGGTTATCAAGCAACATATAATGAGGTTCTAAGACATTTTCCAGGATACTTCAGTGTAACACTGATGAATGTCTTGTTGGCACAGCCTGAAATTAGTTCTTCCTTCTCCAACTTACGTGACTGACAATCTTCTCAACTGCTTTAAATTTACTTCTGTGAGGATAGGGAGAAGAAAAGTCTTAACAAAATTTTATTTGTGTACTTCTTTTTCTTTTCTTTTCTGCTTTTTCTTTAAAGCTCAATAGTAGTTAAAGAGCCTATAGCACCAAAACTTCCTTCACTGTGGTGGAGACCCAACTTGACCCTGGGTCATGTCCTTGGTAAGGCTGCACATTTTCCCAGTGAACTATTCCATTAGCTCTTTGATATTTCTTTAATCCATCAAGCAAAGTGTCAGATAGATACAGCATTCTAAACTTTGTCCCAAAATATTTGACTTATAATTTCATTGTTGTCACCAGGGATTTGCTGCTCTGGGATGACATTTTCAGAGCAAAAGAGAGTGACAGAGACAGAGGGAGAGAAATGAAGATTCTGCTGAACTGAAACTTCTCTGTGGGGAGCTGGGGCCAGGGTTAAAACTGATTCATGCCTATGACAAAGCAGGTGCACTATCCAGGTGTACGATTATGTCATCCCCTGTAATGTAATGCTTTCTGGATATTTAAGAATCACAGGCATATATTAAAACCGGTACATTACTTTCTGAGTATGATGACTGATTTCCAATGGAGCTATGTGTCATGTATGTGTGTTTCATTTTGAACATGTCTATAGAGATGACCAAATGTTTATAGTGCTTAAAAAACGTATCATTAATGTGTATTACAGGAAGAAAATGATCTGTGCTAAGCCTTACTATTTTCACATATAATCTTGAAAATAGCCTATTTCCAATCCTACACATTATGAAACAAAGTACTAAAAGGTAAAGCAATTTGCCCAAACTTACACAGTTAAAGTAAATGTTAGTCTATCTTCTGGAAAAAGTGCTGCATAGGTGCTATTTGGTTTATAAATAAAAATGAATTACGTTTTTTAATTTCATAGTACTTGCTGCTCCAGAGGGTTCTTTCACACTTTTAAGCAAATTATACTGAATTAATTTTGGCTTATAACATTATGTAGTTTCTGCTGTATATCATATTTCATCTGTATACACATCGTCATATTAACACAAAAAAAGTCAGTTTCCACAGTTTGGGTATACTTTTCCTGTTTAATCCATTCATCAGCTCTCTTTATTTCTACTAATAGTCAGCAGTCTGTTCTCTGTATATTAGCTTAGTTTTGTTCGTTACTATTGCTTCATTTAAAATTATGATTTGTCATTGATTTCTAGTACCTTTCTGGGGTACAACATCACACTTCTATGTGTGTCAGTCTCATTACATATCTCCTCAAAGTTCTAGTAACATTCCCATGAACCCGTTCTACTCACTCCTTCTACTTCTTATTCCACCATGTTGTTCCATGAGGAAAAGTATCATCTTCATAAATAGTAAAGTGTAGTGTCCCATTGTATTTATATTTCTTTAGCATGTTATCTATGGGTGGTCATTTAGGTTATTTTTATGTTTTGGCCTAGTGAATAATATTATAAACCTAGGGGTTTATATATTTTTTCTTGTGTACTTTTTTTTTTTTGCCTCCAGGGTTATTTCTGGGACTCAGTGCCTGCATCATGAATCCACTGCTCCTGAAGGCTATTTTTTCCCCTTTTGTTGCCCTGGTTGTTTATCGTTGTTGTGGTTATTATTATTGTTGTTATTGATGTCATTGTTGCCAGATAGGACAAAGAGAAATGGAGAGAGGAGGGGAAGACAGAGAGGAAGAGAGAAAGATAGACACCTGCAGACCTGCTTCACCGCCTGTGAAGCGACTCCCCTGCAGGTGGGGAGCCAGGGGCTCAAACCAGGATCCTTATGCAGGTCCTTGTGCTTTGCGCCATGTGAGTTTAACCCACGGTGCTACCACCCGACCCACTTCTTAAGTTTACTTTAAGATGCTGATTGCCAAAACACATTAAGATCTTTAAAATATATATATTTTATTTACTTATTATTGGATAGAGACAGAGAAGTTGAGAAGGGAGGGGAGATAGGGTAGGACAGAGGTAGAGAGCATCTGCCGCCCTTATTCTCCACTTGTAAAATTTCCCCCTGTAGATGGGGACTAGGGGCTTGAACCTGGATCATTGTGCATTGTAATGTGTGCACTTAGCCAGCTGTACCACCACTTGGCCACCACATAAATCTATTTAGTTAAAAATCACTTGAATGTGTGATTTGGGTTCCAGAGAGAAAAACCAAGATTGAGATATAGATTCAGTTCCTTACATATGTGTGTGTATGTGTGTATAATGTATGTATATATGTGCATATACATATATATGTGTGTGTGTGTGTGTGTGTGTATTATTAGTGATTTAATAGTGATTACCAAGATTGGAACTTAATAGCAGTATAATCCCACACCACTCCCACAACCAGTGCTGTATGTGCCCCCACCCCCTTGGTAATCACCATAGTTCTCTCTAGGTTATTGTTATGGTTTGACTACATACATTTTCTTTTTTCAAGTTCATGTGTTTAAATTCTCTACATTCGATTTATGAGTGAAATTATCCCATGTTTGTCTTGCCTTTTTCCTCTTCTTTCTCAGATAAGAGAAACAGTGCCTGTCTTCCTCGGGTTTTCTCCAGAATCTCTTCCCTCTCTGTGATGGGTAAAAGTCACTATATGCTCTGACATATCTGAAATTCTAGAGGATGGTTATCTTCAGTTTTATTATTCTAACAGGAAAGAAGAGGTACAGGTTACTCGGCAAAGTAGCTAAAGTTCTCATAGTCAAATTGCTTCACTTGTAAAAACAAACAAACAAAAGACTGTGGTGAATAGAGAATCTGGTGAAAAGTAGAGTATAGGGACAGGGGTTGGCACACTCAGTAAATCACACATATTCCATGTGTGTGGACTGAAGTTCAGGCACCATTTGCATGGGGGGGGGATTCACAGGTAGAGGAACAGTGGTGCAGGTGTCTCACTTTCTCACACCCTCTCTATTTCTGTCTCTTTCAGAAAAAAAAAGAAGATACAAGAAAAAGAAAGAGAGGAAGGGAAAAATAGATGGAGGGAGGGAGGGAGGAAGGAAGGAAAGAAAAAGGGGAAAATCACCACCTGGAGCAATGGAGTCATTGAGCAAGCACTGAGCTTCAGTCAAAATGGGAGGGAGAATGATGGCAGAGGAGGTTGTTATGTACCAACTACTGTATTTTACCGTCAACTGTAAACCATTAATTCCCCACCCATAAAGAAAAAAGTATAGGGAGTCGGGCTGTAGCGCAGCGGGTTAAGCGCAGGTGGCGCAAAGCACAAGGACCGGCATAAGGATCCCGGTTCGAGCCCCTGGCTCCCCACCTGCAGGGGAGTCGCTTCACAGGCGGTGAAGCAGGTCTGCAGGTGTCTATCTTTCTCTCCTCCTCTCTGTCTTCCCCTCCTCTCTCCATTTCTCTCTGTCCTATCCAACAACGACAACAACAATAATAACTACAACAATAAAACAACAAGGGCAACAAAAGGGAATAAATAAATAAATATTTTTTAAAAAAGATCTATTAAAAAAAAGAAAAAAGTATAAAAAAGGGAAGGAGGAATGAATGAGTAAGGGGAAGGTCCTAAATATGGGAGCATTCACTATTTCTATTTTATTTTTCCAGCTTTACTGAGGTGTAGTTGACATATAATGTTGTGTAAATTTAAAGTGTTGATTGGCTTCATTAACAGTTTATGAAAAGCTGGTGCACAGCGTAAAGGACCTCTGATTGCAAATGGAGAGGATATAGTAAAAGACGTCTTACAATTGTTTTCAAGGAAGTGGAGTTGAGAAAAGAGATCTGGGAATGAAAATACAGAAGCTAAGGGGCAGGAGGGGTGGGGGAGGGAGGCATTCTAAGTGGGTGTGTCCTCAGCTTCTTTTTACACTTGGCAGTCACTTTTAGAAGGGTTTGGAATAAGAGACCCTGGAAATGAAAGCTCTCGGGGTAAACTGTGTATTAGCAGATTGAATAAAGGAGGGGTGCTAGCTTGTATAGGTTTGAGGAGACAAAGTCAATGATCATGAACTTTGCTCTTCAGCATCATCACTGAGAGGAGAGAGGATGAAGGAGAGACTTCCTGGAAGAACACAGAATGTCAAGCAGGTATTCTTGTTGATTTAGAAGGAAGTCGAACTTGTCAGAAGCTAACACTAAGAGTCAGTGACGGGAGTTGGTGGATGATTTACTTGGGTGATTGGCAGATCCTATTCTACTCAGGACAAGAGACCTTGAATTCTTTTTATTTGGCATGGCATTTATCCCCCCCACTCCAAAAATGCATTGTTGTTAGTGTTTCCTATTTATATCTTAGAGAACTTTTGTTACCTGAATTAAAGTAGAAAGAGAAACTAAATGAAAACAAAATAGATTATTCTAGAAGCTTATTGTGATGCTGCCTAAATTGACAAGAAATGAGCTCAATAGTCAACATGAAGTTTTTACTTTTATATGAATGAGGAACAATCGGGAAGTGATTGATTAAGAATTTAATATAGGGCTGGCAAAATATCTCTCTCAGAGAGTGCACTGTTTCACCATATGTGCAATTCATGTTCAAATCCAGCCCCCAGTGCCTCAAAGGAAGTTCCGGTGTAATGGTTTCCTTCCATCCCTCTGCACTTTCTGTCTCTATCTTAGAAAATGAGTTTAATCTCAAACCTACTTCACAGTCATAGCAGACAATCAGTAACCCCCTTGCTATGAGCTTCCTCTCCCAAATAGGATATATGCTAGAGCTGTTGGAAAGAAACATTGCACAGAGTCCTTAGTTGCCATGCAGGTTGCGATTTGTGGTTATAAAATTACACACTTAAAAAACAATTAAGTGTGTGGCAGTATAAAAGATAAACACCAAAATGAATGACTGATATTAGAAAAGATGGCTAACCCTGAAAGTGTTTGGAGTAATGGAATTAAAGCAAATTCTCAGATTGGGTAGATCTGGAACAAAAACCAGAAAGGCATTTGGCTGAAATTTAAATTTACTCTTAAAATCTACTCTTTGTAATTCAGATGCTAGATGCCTTAGTGTCCAAAATAAGTAATTTGATGGTTTTTTAATTTGAGCAGGAATTGAGTTTGAGCAGGTGACTGAATGTGCTATAAATTGGTTGGTCAATGATTTGGTTATGACACTAGTCATAACACCTCTTGTTCCATTTTTTATTTTTCTTTTTTGCCCCCTTCCTCTCTCTACCTCTTATCTTTCTGTTTATTTACAATTCTCTTTGGTTTATAAAATCCCCCCTATACATCCTTTGCTAGGAGTCAATACGTGCTTGCTTCTTAGCATCCTTGCAACAAAGAATAAGGCAGAGACACAGGTTTGGTCACACAGAAGACTTGTCTGAACTTGATATCAGAACCCTGGTGCCATTCCAATGTGGCATCCAGCTTGACAGTTCAGGTGGTCATGTCCATCGACCAAGACAGCAATGACAGTGCATCCTGGGTTGGTGATGGGACCTTAACCTGAATTATCCATGTGTGGCAGAGGAAGTAGTGGTGTCCTCACTGGAAGGGCTCAGTGGTATACTTTGACTGTGGTTCGATCTACCTTGATTCTATTCTTTTCTGTACATTCTTCTGAACCCTGTTCTTTTGCTTTCCTCATAGTTTCATGAATATCTCAGTAAAAAATACCAATAGATACCTTTTCTGCTTTAAATAGAGTTGCCCATTTCTTGAAACTAAGAATTGTGACAAGTGGAAATATTTAGGTTAGATTATGAAAAATTTAATAGCATCCTAAAGAAAATTTAATTTAATAGAAAAATTATCATTTCAAAGAATTCTGAATGATAAGATGGCATGAGTTGAATGGTACTTTATGGAAATGAATGTGAGTGCTGTGTAACTTGAGAAAACATAGATGATATGAAAGATCTGGGTCATATTAACGAAGGACCTAGTTTGCATGGGGAGAGGTTAAACAGATTGAATTTTGGTGGATGTAATAAATTCATAATTAAACACTAATAATATAGAACTGGAGAAGAATAAAGAAGTGAAAGTCAAGACTTTAATAATAATAATGGGAAAGGTACTATTCTCAGCAAAGGGATCATTATTCTAGTAAAGGATCATGGAGTGCAATTCTTTCATATAATCTGTCCTGACATTCCTTAGGTCTAAATATGGACCACACATAGGGGGGGAATGGTTCATTTTGCCAGTGATTTTGTGTTTTCAGTCTTGCTTCACTGTTGCTTGTATTTGCATCAGAGCAATGAACCGTTGCGTCCATGGTGAAATTATTATTAGATGAGCTTCTCCTCTTCCTGGCCACTACTCTGGTCCACATGCATGTACCCAGGAGTCTCTTGTATAGAAAAGGAAAATCAAAAGTATAGTAACAAATGCTGAGTACTTTTGTTTTTGTTTTGTTCCTTTTATTTACTTATTTATTTAAGAAAGGCGACATTAACAAAACCGTAGGATAGGAGGGTTACAACTCCACACAACTCCCACCACCCGATCTCCATATCCCATCCCCTCCCCTGATAGCTTTCCCATTCTCTATCCCTCTGGGAGTATGGACCCAGGGTCGTTGTGGGTTGCAGAAGGTAGAAGGTCTGGCTTCTGTAACTGCTTCCCCGCTGAACATGGGTGTTGACTGGTTGATCCATACTCCCAGTCTGCCTCTCTCTTTCCCTAGTAGGGTGGGTCTCTGGGGAAGCGGAGCTCCAGGACACATTGGTGGGGTTGCCAGTCCAGGGAAGTCTGGTTGGCATCATGCTGGCGCCCGGAACCTGGTGGCTGAAAATAGAGTGCTGAAAAGAGAGTTAACTTACAAAGCCAAACAAATTGTTGAACAATCATGGACCTAAAGGCTGGAATAGTGCAGATGAAGTGTTGGGGGGAGGGTTGCTCTCTGCAGACTTTTGTGTACTTCTGCTTTCAGGTATATATTTTTCCCTGGCTTATGGACACGTGTGAACATGTGCTGTATCTCAGGGGACCTGATCTATATCTAGGTTTGGGGACTTTATTGGGGAGTGAAACACCTGGAATGGAATTAAAGAATACTATGAAAGGAAAGGTCTCACCCGAGTAATGAAGCTGAAGGGTTGTCATTCCACACCTGAAGTCTCTGGACACAGTCTGAAGTGAAGCATGCTGGGGTGGCACTCGTTGCGTTGATTAGGTTGCAATCGGCAGATGCAGTATTATTTGATATGAATTGAGAGAAGCATGCAGGAAAGTGGGCCCCACCCTAAGGTTCCAGCACTGGGGGAAATATAGGCTCTATAGTGGAAATGTGAGGTTCCTGCTGTCTTAGGGTTCAAGAAGACAATGGATAGTTATTGTTATTGTAACATTATTTGGTAACTGGGTTAACTTTGAAAAGTCCCTTTGTTAGGGTTTGCTGTATAATACCCAGCATCTTGTATATAGCAGTGCCACTGGTTGTTTCTGTTCTCCCTGGTCTAGGCTTTTGAGATAGTCAACATATCAAAGACTCAGCCTATGTATTAAAAAGGGTGAGTACTTTTTTGTTAGAAACTATCAGAAAGAAAGAAAGACTCATCCAGTAAATAACAGAATTTCCAAAACTCTTGTCAGATGAATTCCACCTCCTCATTTTAGTATCTAGAAGTCTACCCAAAGTGAAGTAAGATAAAATAAGTCACAAGAGATTCCAAGCTTGGATAATGTGGTTGTTTAATATCTAATGATCTAGAGGTTATTTAGAGGGCAGAGTGGAGTGCTTACATGCCTGAGGAACCAGGTTTTGATCCCAGCCCTAAATATGCTGGAGGTGATGTAGGTGATGCTCTTCTCTCTCTGTGTGTGTCTCCCTCTATTTCTCCCTCTCTCCATGGATGATAGGTGACAGGAAGTGGTGCACCTAGCTGAGTGCACACATTATAGTGTGAAAGGATCCTGGTTCAAGCCTTTGCTCCAGACCTGAAAGTGAAGCTTTGTTGAGTGTTGAATCAGTGCCTCTCAATGTCTCTCTCTCCCCCTCCTTTCCTCCCTCCCTCCCTTTCTCCCTTGTCAGTTTCTCTCTATCAAAAATTCAGAAATACTTAAAATATGAAAAAAGAAAAAGAAAGAAATATGTTCTGGGGTTTAAGCACGAAAATAAATAGGTAAATAAAAATAAAGCCTTTTCAAAAGTTATTGCATTACTGAATAAGAGTTTTAGGCCTCATTCAATTAGACTATTACTGGATTTTACTTGAAAAAGATACTCTTTCATAACACTCCTATAAATTAGTTCAAATTTTTTGAGTCTTATAGACCAAAGGTCAAGAGAAACAAAACTATATGTAAGTTCTTAAGAGTTGAAATTGTGTTCTACCACTGTTATATAGAAGATTGAAACCAAGATATTATAGAAAGTTATAGGTAAATACAAGACTCTTCTTTTGCCACTAAGTATTTGCTTTGAATGTTTTCTTGTCCTCTTGTCATCTTTGTTACTTTTTCATGTTAAGTGAATACCTTTTGAGAAAATATTGAGAAATAGAAACTCTGGCTAAGGAAAATAAAAATTGGCTATCAATGAAATTGAACAGATGATGCCACAAAGATGAAATTGCAGCATTCTTAGCAGAAGTTGAGAACAGTTGCTACTTTTCTTAAAGGTCATCACTCATATTCCAGTAGGGATGGGGTGCTGGTGGCACACTAAGAACCTGTTGTCTTTTCTAGGGTGGGCTCTACCCTTTTCTAGCAGTTATCTATTTACCTTTTAATATAATTAGGCAGACCAGATTGGTATTTAGTCTTGTTCTGACAACAGCAAATTAGGCTTAACTCTTTAATTACAATGAGAAGGAAATCACCTTTCTGATATCCTTCAATTAGCTCAAGCAGCTGCTAAGTTATAATTAAAATTTCACATGGATCATTTGAGTTCTTGGAATGTTTCCATTTAATAACAAAACATTTGCATATATGCATTCAGTTTTCAGCAACCTTTTCAAATCTGTCAATGGCAAACCAAGAATATTGATACTGTACTAAACAAAAATCTTTGTAATCCTGTAAGCAGACAGCTGGGTCTTACAGAATGAAAAACTGGGAATAGAAGAAGGTGATAAAAAATATTTGTGCTGCCAAGTTTTCTGGAGATTGTTTTCAGAGTAGTAAAGCTTTGGTTCATTCAGAGTTATCCAAGTTGAGGGGTGGAGCTCACTAGTTGAGCATGACAAATGAATGTCTGCTTTACTTGCATCTCATTAATCAATACAAAATGGTCAGCCCACTTAGTCTTTGCCAATATCTGCTTATCCTCACTAACTTTCTGGAAATTTGAATTTTTTATCAGGAGGCTAGTAGTTTATAATATGGTCATTGACATATGGAAACATCAATACCCTATGGCCTTTTTCACGCCCCCCCCTCCCCAGAACCTTTTGCTTTGGTGCAGTACAACCTGCTCCACCCAAAGGTTTCCTTTCTGTTTTCCTTTTCAGGTTTGTTTCTCAAGTTCCACTTACAAGTGAGATCATCTGGTATTTGCCTTTCTCTTTGTGACTTAGTTCATTTAGCATAATACCTTCAAGTTCCATCTAAGATAAAGTGAAGGAGGTAGCCTTATCATTTTTGATAGCTGAGTAGTAGTCCAGTGTGTGTGTGTGTGTGTGTGTGTGTGTGTGTGTGTGTGTGTGTGTGTGTGTATCTCACAACCATTTTAGCCAATCATCTGTCACTGGATACCTGAGTTGTTTCCCAAGACTGGGCAATTACAAATAATGCTGCTATGAACATGGATTGACATGGATTTCTTTGGAATGGTTTGTTTATTTCCTTTTTTTTTTTTTTTTTCGGATGATGGCGGACTGAGAAGCTGTTTATTTCCTTTGTATATAACCCCAGGAGAGGAATTGCTGGGTTATGGCATAGATCATTTCTAGTGTTCTGAGAAATTTCCAAACTTTTGAACAAGGGTTGGACCAATTTGCCTTCCTGACAGTAATGTAAAAGGGTTCCTTTTATTCCCACATCCTGTCCAACATTTGTTGTTACAGTCCTTTCTTATGTATGGCACTCTGAAAAGGGAGTCAAAGCATTATATGGAGTAAGAGGAGTCTCTTTAACAAGTGGTGCTAGGAAAATTAGGTTGAAGCATGAAGAAGAATGGAACTGAACCACTATATCTGACCTCCCATGAAAGTTAACTCCAACTGAATCAAAGAGTTGGATATTAAGCGGGGAAAGGATCAGATACTTAGTGGAAAACATTGGCAAACTCTTTTTGATGTAAAGTCTCCAAAAATTGAATATATGACAGTTGAATTGAATGGTAGAGAAAACTGATTAAAACAAAAGGAATTAGAACTGTTTGTTTCCCTCTTTTTAGATGTGATTTACATTTTCTTTTCTTTTCTTTTTTAACATTGAGATGAGGAAATATTACAGAATTTTCCAGGTTAGCTACCACCTAACACTTCTGGGAAGGACAGTAGGTTTTATAATCTATACCTCAGACCTTAAAGTGTTTATAACAAGCCATCATTCTACTCATGCTTACTCATTGAGAATGGTATTGATAAGTGAATTTTTACATTGACTAAAAAACCACAAGGATATCTTCCCAAGTCTATGATGCATACTATTGAATTTCAACCACTAAGATAACTATATCCCAGGGAATTGAAGAATGCCTTTAGAAATAAAGGAAAGATAAAAAAGCAATGTCTGAGATCATAATTACACCATTGCACACACTTTTTCGACTGCCAGCTGTTATCATCACATTTTCCATCTGCCTTTAGTAATGCTATAATGACCTTTTAGGACTAATTTTTATCTGGTACAGATTTGGCCCTGGCATCTTCATTAAGTTAATTTTATCTTTGAGCAAGTGAAGGGAAGAATGAGTAACAAGTAACATCATACTCAGAAAAAAAAATCCAAACTAATATCTCATTATTCTTTTGTTAGAAAAAAAAAACCTCATTGTTAATGAGTGATTTTAAGATGCATTTCAAGTGCTTGGATTTGTCAGTATGCAAATCCACAGGTTACCTTAGGGAATCAGGGTTACATCTAAAACCTCCAGCAGTTTTCAGAGCAGAATTCTTCGGAAAATATTTGTCTAACTAGTTTTTGTCTTTTGTACAGATGACCATCAAAAATCTAAGAGAATAGTTATTTTCATTTTTACTCCTAAATTACATTTAACTTCACCCCATACATCCATACACTGTTGTACATACCCCCACACATAAATTCCTATGCTGTACAGAAATTAAAGCTTCTTGTGAGGCTGCCCTGAACTGTAATGATGTTGGAAGCTCTTTTGACTCTGTAAGACAGCGCAGAGTCTAGTCTCTTGACAGTCAGAGGTTGCCTTGGCTGGCTGTATGGGTAGAAACAATAGTTCTGCAGCCACTGGAATATTTTTAGAACCTAGGACAAGATCAATATCTGAGGCACCCTAGACATTTTTCTCATTTTTCTAATAATTTGCACTTTATCTATCCTCCAAGTGAGGCAATGCCCTCCCTGGTTCCTGATGAGTAAGGAATAGGCTTCAGGGGGGACTGGGTGATGGTGCCCACACGTTACAGTGCACAAGGACCCTAGTTCAAGCCCTTGGTCCCTACTTGCGGGGGTGGGGGGAAGCTTCACAAGCAGTAAAGCAGTTACACATTACAATGTACAAGGATCCCAGTTCGAGCCCCCAGTCGCCACCTCCACACCAGTGTTTCAGGTCTCTCCCTTTCTGTCACCCCCTTCACTCTTGATTTCTTGCTGTCTCTATCTAATAAATCGATAAAGATTAAAAAAAGAAAAGGGAATCCGGCAGTAGCATAGCGGGGGGGGGGGGGACCGCAAAATGCAGGGACTGGTGTAAGAATCTTGGTTCGAGCCCCTGGCTCCCCACCTGCAGGGGAGTCGCTTCACAGGCTGTAAAGCAGATCTGTAGGTGTCTGTCTTTCTCTCCCCCTGTCTTCCCCTCCTCTCTCCATTTCTCTCTGTCCTATCCAACATCGACGGCATCAACAACAATAATAATTACAACAATCAAAAAAAAGGGCAACAAAAGGGAATAAATAAATAAATACTTAAAAAAAAAAAAAGACCAGCCACTAAAAAAAAAAGGGAGGGTGGGAGAGAGAAAGATAGATACCTGCAGACCTGCTTCACAGCTTGTGAATCCACACACCCCCCAGGTCCCCTGCAGTTGGGGAGCCAGGGGTCGAACTGGGATCTTTGCACTTCATACTATGTGCGCTTAACCAAGTGAGCCACCACCTGGCCCTGTTTTTGTTTTGTTTTGTTTTTTAGTTTCTTAAAATAAGATTTAGTTATTAAATGAGAGAACAGAAGGAATGAGAGCATCATTCTAGCACATGCAGTGCCTGGGATCAAACTTGGAAACTCATGCTTTTAAGTCCAACTCTAATCACTCCACCACCTCCTGGGCCACTGGTATAGTACATTTCCTATAGATCTTAGAATATGTATTTGAAATACTTTTAAAGGCAATATTTAATTACATATCTCTGTCCTTCATAGGGCACTGGCAACCTATAACAGAACTTTATGACAGATTCTGGACATCAATACTTTTCATATCCAGTTTCAGCATATTAGAGATAAAATAATCCTGTTTTGAAAACACTTCAAGTTAGTACTAAGTACAGCCAAAGGTGAAAGGATCATAACAAATTCTTTTATTTTATTTTATTAGTTTTAAATTTTTTATTTATAAAAAGGAAACACTGACAAAACCATAGGATAAGAGGGGTACAGCTGCGCACAATTCCACCACCAGACCTCCGTATCCCATCCTCTCCCCTGATAGCTTTCCTACTCTTTAACCCTCTAGGAGGATGGACCCAAGATCACTGTGGGATGCAGAAGGTTGAAGGATCATAACAAATTCTAAAGAAACTGTGAAAGGGTATTAATTACATAGACAGTTATATGATATACTTGGTTACATTTTTTTCTTCTCCTTCTCCCCCCCCCCCCGTCTCTCTTTCTTTCCTTCCTTCCTTTTTTCTTTTCTCACCAATTTATTAATGGGGCTCAGTGCTGGCACTAAAATCCACCACTCCCAGCAGCCATTTTTTCTTTCCTTCCTTCCTTCTCTCTCTCTCTCTCCCTCTCTCTCTCTCTCACCTTTTATTAGATAGGACACAGAGTAATTGAGAGAGTATGCAGAAATAGAGAGGGAGAAAAAGACACTTTCAGACTTGCTTCACTGCTCATGAAGCAGACACCCTGCCGGTGGGGAATTGGGGAGTAACACTATCCAGGTGAATTGTTTTTTCCATATTTTTACTGATTGAATTATTTTGGATAGAGACACAGAGAATTGGGAGATAGAGAATAGGAAAGAGGGAGAGCTACCTGCAGCACTGTTTCACAACTTATGAAGCTTTCCTTTTGCAGGTAGGGACTGGGGACTTGAACCTGAGTCTTTGTGCGTTGTAATGTGTATGCTCTACCAGGTACACCACTGCCTGGCCCTGACCTGATGTGAGCTATTTTGCTAGTCTTTTTTATGCATGTTTATTAACTGAATAGACCAAAGGCATGATTATAGCATTCATAGGCTTCTTAGAAGAGATTTGTTTAGACACTACTCTTTTTGCTTATTTAAATCATAAAAGACTTAAAGGGAGCAGTTGAAGGTCAGTATCAGAACCAATAACCATTGGCATCTAACTGTGTTATGTTGCACAAGATCATTTTGGTACTTGCAGTAGTAGGAAATAAAGCAAACAGAGGTGTTTAGTTAATGTCTCCACATAAATATGAAATATATAAAGCATGATGTGAATATTTATATAAAGGTATAAATATAAATACATATAAAGGCCTTTCAAATGTTGTTCCAGGTTTTTCTTTGACTTCAAAGCATAGACGATCAATTTTGGTATATATACTTTCTTCTTTTTGATTAAACATCTGCATGTTAGTTTGCAGATGTACACACTAGTACACAGTTTATGATTTTGCCTTCCAAGAGGAAATATATATATATAAATATATATTTATATATTTTTATTTTATTATTTATTTATTTTAATATATATATTTATCACCCCTAAAGTTCTGGTCTTGTGGGTGTGAGGATCTCAGAGTTTGAGCCACAGCAACACAGCAACACATAAATGTCCAAGAAGAACTTTGTGAATAGTTAAATCAGCTTTTCCTTGCTTATTCTCTTTCCTTCTCATTCTCTGACCCTCTAAATAAATTGGACCAGGGAGGTAGCTTAGCTGTAAACCACATGCATGAGACCTCAGATTTGATCTTCATTATGGCATAAGCAAATGAATAAACTCATTACAGAACTAATTTTTGGTAACATCTTTCTCACATTAAGAAGATATTTCATGTCATTTTAATGGAAAGTTATAAGAAATGTGAACAAATGCATCTGCAAGGCCTCTTTCTAGAATGGTACAGCACAAAAATAGCACTCTCGCTGTACAAACTCCACTTTCCATTTTTTCCTCCAAACATGCAGAACAGGAGATATGTTCATGAATTGGTATTGAGTGTGCTTGTTATGAATTATGGATGTTTTAGTAATAAAATTTGGCTTTCTGGAACAAATGGATGTTCTGACCTGATTTTATTAGTGTGATCGAACACTGTGGAACTCAAACAAGGAAATTCCTGCATATTGCCACAATTTGAGTCCATATGGATCATAAATTTCTCTATTTACATTTTGCCAGTGGACTGAAATGGCAACATCTCAAGCCAGGAAGCCAGGAAGGCACAACTGAACTTTGGACATTGTACATCTTGTTACCGAATGCCAGCTAGAGGTGATGCTTTTAAGTAGGAGGCGCCTGACGGAGCGTCTGTTATGTACAGGGGAAGGATGTGTGGAGCACATCATCAGTGTGTCGGGGCAAAGGGGCAGCTCACTGCTTCCCCTATTACTCGGGGAAGAGGATGAATCTGGCCCAGTTCTGATGTCAACACCTCCACCACCTTGCTCACAGATGATGTAGCTTTTAATTGTACTTGGGGCAGACGTGCATCGCACCAGCTCCTACGTGACATTGAGATAGATGAAGCCATTTGTTGGCATGATCAGAGCCAGCTGTGTGCTTGGCTGCTGCTAGACGAGGCTTTTTATCTCATGCATAATCCCCTAGTTGCAAGGGGATCACAGGCATCGTCACCATATGGCAAATAATTTTATTATGATCAAAAAAGGACTTTTGAAGCTAGTTAAACAGAAGAGTCCTTGAAATTCAAGCAGAAGAAGTTTGGTTTTCATGGTGTGCCATTATCCTAAATTAATTGTGAGGACTGCCATAATCAAGAAGAACCAAGACCTCCTCACCCCTGCAGAGTAAGAGTCAGCTTAAGTATTTTATGCAAAAAGTATCTCAAGCCTGAGGCTTCAAGGTCTCAGGTTCAATTCCCCAGCACCAACATAAGCCAGAGTAGAGCAGTGCTCTGGTTTAAAAAGAAAAGAAAAGAAAAATTCAGTGAGAATCAGCTTAAACCTACTTCTTTTGCCTGCAGTTTTTTTCAGGCTTCTGAATTGTGGAGCTTCTGTTTGGACCCATACTAATGAAGAGAATCTGGATGTCTCAGAATAAATCTAGCTTAAGAAATATCCCATGCCCAGTGAGACAGATGTAAGCTAAACCTATGTCCTCATTGCTGGTCTCCTGAAAAACCACATAAGGCAGAGGTTATTTTATTTTTCTATTGAAGGCAAGTACAGCCTTAAGGAAATTCTTTTCATCCACTGAGTAGCCCAGTGATCCCCTGAGCTTAGCATACATCTTCATGGACAAGAAGCAAACTTGTCTTTTCCACAGGGCAGCACCTCCTACCCATTGTCAGAGAGACACATGGGGCATCGTGGCAAAGGTTTGTGAGCTGCTGCCCTTATGTCCGGGTGAGTGATGGGCAGCAGCCTCTGTAGGACTGAAGGGGTCCTGGTTAGCAGGACTCTTATGAGAATAGAGCCCATATAGAGAATAGATGTGCTGCTGCATCTAGCATGCACTGCTCCTAGCCATCATGTCCCTCTGTTAATTGCGACTTTTATTAATCACAAAGGGTATTCCCCAACCACAGTTCAAATGTTACAAGGCCATAAAACAGCAGCTTGCCTAATCTTACCTTGTGTATGATGTGTTTGCTCCGTCCTTTTGTAATGATTTTTGCTTTCTAGAGGAAACTATATCAGATTTGGGCCTTAGGGCACCTGTTAGTGATGTAAAGGCATTATCAGCAACTTGCACACACTAGTCTGAGAATATAAAGTACCACAGGGTACAAATGGCAACAGCTGCCTTATCTGGAGACTAGTCTTTGATTTGGCATTTTATTGACAAATAATAAAGCCAGTAATTGGCTTGGAAAAGCATCTAGCCATCTGATTTAAGGAACCTTAATTTTCTAATACTAAATGCCTGAAGCTGTTATTTTTTTTCCCCTTCATATCACCCCCTCATGACTAACTAGGAGTTTTTGGTAGGACTCTTAAAATGGCATAAAGTGTCTATTTTTCTCTTTATTATGTGAGAACAGGTCTCAGAAAATGTGCTGAATATAACGCATTAAAATCAGCAAAAAGCAAAATACAACTCTGTGTGATCCCAATTTTCAAGATAGGATATGTTTGTTCAGGAAGTTTCCTATGTCCCAGCATTAATAAAGGGTGTGGAGAGAATGGTCAGACAGCACCCCAGAAAAGTGAGACTGTGATACATCAATTGCCTTCACAGACTTTCCACATCAACAATGTGGTCAATACTTAATCTTCTCCCCATCTCACTTCCCTAGCAGATTAGAAATTTTAAGATTGTTGGGAGGAAAATACAGATCAAAGAAAGGAGAAATCACCTTGTATATGTGAGAATGACTACACCCCAAAGATTACAAACACACATTGAAGAGGACATGCATGCAGCCGGGTGGTCCACCTGCAGGGGGAAAGTTTAGCAAGTGATGAAGCAGTGCTGCAGGTGTCTCTCTCTGTCTCTCACCCTCTCTAACTCCCCTTACCCTCTTGATTTCTGGTTATCTCTATTCAATAAATAAAGAGTTTTTTTTTTTAAAAAAGAGCACATGCAAAGAAAGGAATCTTGTGCATTGCTGTTAAGAATGTCAGTTGGTGCCTGCATTATAGAAAGCAGTGTCATGGTTCTGACAATATTTTTAAATAGAAATTCCAAACATTCCATTGCTTCTACTCCTGAAAACTTGCCTGAAAAAAATACAAAAATACTAATTCAAGGTTCAATCATCAGGACCACCATAAGCCAGAGCTGAGCAGTGCTCTGGTCTCTTTCTCTCTGTATTGCTCTCATTAAAATAAATAAACAAAATATAAAAATAAAACACTAATTCAAAGAAATATATAGGCCTCTGTGCTTATCAAGGCATTATTTACTACAGACAACATGTATATACAAAAAAAAAAAAACACCTTAGTGTCTATGACAGATAAATGGATAAAGTTGTATTACTTGTACAGTGGAATACTACTCATCCATGAAAAGGCTGAGAACATGCTATTTGCAATATTTTACTAGTATATGATAGAGCTATTGGGTATTATATTTAGCAATATAAGTCAGATGGCTAAAGACAAACGCCATATAGTTTTGCTCATATGTGCTATATAGTGGAATGAACAAATGGATGACCTGAATAAAGCAAAAAGAAACATTCAGATGACAAGACCAAATTAATGACTACCAGAAGGGAATGGAAAAGGGGCATGGTTACACCAGATAGTGGGACTCAAATGTACAGTGATGGGTAGAAGTGGATTTTTGGTGGTAAATTTAATATTGATTTATAATGACACATACCTGAAATTTCTTTATTGTGATGCTTTGCTACTTCAATCAAAATTATAAAAAATAACAAAATATAAAAAAGAAAAATCATTAAATTATACCTTTTAGTCCACTTGTGAATTACTGAACTCAGTTTCATTATTTAAGTTCATTGATGGATTTCTTTATGATATTTCCAAGTACCTATCCCATTACATGAGTAATCAGGGATTTCATGCTGTATGAAATAGAAAAGACATGTAGGACCTTACAGTTTCACCCAGTGATGCTTTACTAGGATGGAATAGCTAGTGTAGTATCTGGCTAAAGGAAATGTATCACTTTTTTTCTCAGATGCGATGATTTTGTTCTAGTGCAATGTTTTACACTCCTCCTTCCCCTTGAAACAATTTATACAGTGGTGATCAGTTATTAACTGTTACACCCTTGCTGGAAGTTTCTACTATGTGCAGAGTCTCAGCCATCAATGCCACACTACATAGTTCATGAGGATTTCACTGACATGAAGGTTGTAGATCAATAATGGATGAAGAGCGGGTGACAGGACCAGGCACTTGGGGTTTGACAAATCACCTTGTGATGTATTACAATTAGATGTGTGCCCCTGTCACTTCATTTATTCAACCAGTAAGAGTGCATGACTCTTTGAAGGTAGATTTATTAGGAGCTTTATTCTTGTCTTTTTCTAAGTTTAGAATTGATTTCTGAGCATCACACACAGCTTTGTAAATCATAGAGCCTTTATGTTTTTTTAAATCATTTTATTGGGGGACAGGTAATGGTTTACAATGTACTTGATGACCCGTTGATATGATTTCTCATCTGCCCATGATAGGTTTCTACAAAACACTGTCACCCCTAACTTAAGTCCTTCTCCATTTTTTAAAGTTGGATTTTTTGGGGGAAAATATTTACTGAATGGGTTACATTTTTGGTTGTCTTGTTTTATATGTGCTAGTGCCATTGCTGTGTGAGCAATCTTCTTTCTCACAGTTTGAGAGAAAGACCTTTTTTTTTTTTTCTTTTTTCCTGCCACTAGGGTTATTGCTGGGGCTCAATGCTAGCACTATGAATCCATCTCTCCCAACAGCCATTATTTTTCTTTACTTTTTTCCCCTTTCCATTTTTATCTGACAGGAGAGAGAGAAATTGAGAGGGGAGGAGGAATTAGAGAGGGAGAGAGATAAACACCTGCATATCTGCTTTACTGTTCATGAAGCAACCCTTCCAACTGTCCTAGCAGGTGGGGAGCAGGTGCTCTAACCAGAGTTCTTGTGCATTGGAATATATACACTCAACCGGGTATGCCAGCACCTGACCCCCAAAGAGAAAGACTTTAGAACTTCAATGCAAGGCTCATAAATAAGTCTGGTGGATGGTGACTGACAGATAGGCTATACAAGGAACTGCTATTTTCATGAGATGTTTATACACATGCATTCCAAGTAACATTGGCTTGTTCTTTTTGCACCACAGATGCTAGTAGGAAGAATATAAATCCTGGATGTTAGGCAGCATTTTTAAATAGAGCTCTGCTCCAGAATTATACAAATAAGGGATTTACCCCACCACCCCCGACGCCTAGGGTAAATCACATAAATTAATTTAGTTGCCTAAGCCCTCGAATTACCAGGAAGGTTAAAACTGATGAGGATTTTATAATGTTAGGTTTTGTTTTCGCTTCACAAGTTTGGTTTCTTGCTTTGCTTAAAAACTTGGATTTGCGTCAAATGTTTCCATTCTCTTAGAACTCAGTGAGATGAGAAGCGCCTGTAGGAATCTTCAGAGGGGATAGAGTTAATTGGAATTGCAGGAATAGATTTGTTGGTAAGATCACTGAACAGACGCCAGTTTGCTTTCCGAAAGTTCCATCTTAGTTTCTCCAAGCACAGAGTCAGTGGGAGCTGGAGACCAATGTGGATGATAGCTGGGCGGTGATGACTGTGCGGGAAGATCTTGAGAACTTGTCTCGTAGCGGGAAAGGCTTGGCCGTTGACTGTGCTAATCCAGCACAGGTCGGGTGACGAGTCTTTATTCCATCTAGCACTGTGAAAAGAGCCTGGCTGTTTGGGATCGTATAATAGGGAGAGGTCATTCACTGAAGCCCAGTCGGCTAAGGTAGAGCCGTCAGCACGAGTGGAGGAATATCCCCAGTCTTGGTGATGACTATTAAAGTCTCCAACGTAAACGGCTGGGTGATTCGGGCTAGGCAGGACCTCATTATCCCATGGGGCACTGGGAGGCTTATATACGTTGACGAGCTGAGTAGTTCCAATAGTAATGGAGTCGTAGAAGTTCGAAGAGGCCGTATGGTAAACGCCAAGCCATCTTCAAAGCAGCTTCCCAAGCCATTCCTCGTGGGAGACGTGCTAACTATATGCCTTGTCTTGATGCTGAATGCGAGCAACTACTAACGCAGTATGATGAGTCGGGCAACCCAGATGTAGCTGACCATCTCATTGCCTCCCTGGATGCAGCGCGCCAAGCCCACTGGCAACAACTCACGGAAAGTCTGAACTTCACCCACTCAAGTAGGAAGGCCTGGAAGCTTCTTCACAGACTGGGTGCCGGTAGCCAACCCCCTCCCATCTCCCATCCTCCCGTATCTCCAAACTCAGTGGCCAGTCACCTAACTCAAGTTGGACGTGCTAAGATCGACCCAGTCTGGAAAAGAGAAATTTCCCATGAGTGGTCATCCCACTTCCGGTTATCTTGTCCATCTCCAAAACTCTCTCCCTTTACACTGTCTGAACTGGAAGACGCTTTGAAGAGGGTTAAACCGGGAACAGCTGCTGGCTATGATAACATCACCCCAGAACTCATTCTTAACCTGGGTCCCGTGGCAAAGAAGTGGCTCCCTTCATTCCTGTCCCACATCTTGGAATCTGAGTCTATGCCCAAAGTTTGGCGTCGTGCGAAGATTATAGCGGTTTTGAAACGAAAGAAAGACCCAACACTGGCCACCAGCTATAGACCAATTTCTCTCCTCTCCGTGTGTTACAAACTCCTTGAGAGGCTGCTTCTGTCACGTATTTCTCCTCTTACAGAGAAATTCCTATCACCCGCCCAAGCTGGTTTCCGCCCAGGAAGATCTACCTGCGAACAAGCCCTGGCCCTCTCAACTTACATTGAAAATGGATTCCAGAAGAATTTAAAGACGGGTGCTGTCTTTGTTGATCTCACAGCAGCCTATGACACGGTCTGGCACCGTGGTCTCCTAGTCAAGATCTCAAGATGCCTGCCTCCATGGGTGGCCAACACTATATCGTTTCTTCTCCAAAACAGAAGATTCCAGGTGCATCTGGGTGACAAGTCTAGCAGATGGAGACTTGTCTCAAGTGGCCTCCCCCAGGGCTCTGTTTTGGCTCCTACGCTATTTAATATTTACATCAATGACCTCCCAGAAACTTCTTCAAGGAAGTTCATCTACGCCGATGACATCTGCTGTGCAACTCAGGCATCCAAGTTCGACATCCTCGAGGAAACACTCACGAAAGACATGTCTCTGATATCTGATTACTGTAAAAAATGGCGACTAATCCTTAGCACTGCAAAAACGGTATCATCTGTTTTCCATCTACACCATGCCTCGGCCTCGCGTGAGCTTAATGTGCAGCTTGGAGATACGAGAATCCGGCATGAAGCCCAGCCAGTCTATCTTGGCGTTACTCTCGATCGCACTCTGTCATTTCATGAACATCTCATAAAAACTGCAGCAAAGGTGGGCGCGAGGAATAACATCATTGCAAGACTGGCCAGCTCCTCATGGGGCGCGAGCGCTTCCACACTACGATCATCGTCTCTGGCATTATGCTGTTCCACTGCAGAATACTGTGCCCCAGTATGGTTCCGTAGCCCCCATGTCCACTTGGTCGATTCCAAATTATATTCCTCCATGAGGATAATTTCTGGAACCATCCGTTCCACCCCGGTTCCATGGCTGCCAGTTCTTAGCAACATCGCCCCGCCAGATATTCGTCGGGATGCGGCATCATCTAAGTTCACGTCCCACGTCTATGCTCGACCGGACCTGCCAATATGCGTGGATATCTTCGCCCACCCTGTCCAACGTTTGACGTCTTGTCACCCAATCTGGTCTCCTATGCCTACACTGAACTTCTCTGTTCCAGACTCTTGGAAACAGAGTTGGCAGTCAGCTGAGGTAAAGAACAAACACCTCATCACAGACCCCTGCAAGCATCAACCCGGCTTTGACCTAGCACATTATGATTGGGCCCTCCTCAATCGCTATCGAACAGGCCATGGCCGGTGCGCCGCTATGTTCCATCGCTGGGGAGCCAGAGACGACCCAAACTGCCCCTGTGGCTACAGACAGACTATGACCCACATAGTCAACGACTGCCACCTCTTGGCTTCAAAGAAGGTTTCGAAACTTTACATCAGGCTCAACCTGATGCTGTTGACTGGCTACAGAAGAAGGG
Organism: Erinaceus europaeus; assembly: GCF_950295315.1. Taxonomy (NCBI): domain Eukaryota; kingdom Metazoa; phylum Chordata; class Mammalia; order Eulipotyphla; family Erinaceidae; genus Erinaceus; species Erinaceus europaeus. Next base: position 94,808,781 of record NC_080166.1, read on the forward strand.
CAAACGCTAGAAGAAGAAGTGAGATGAGAAATACGAGAACATATTAGAATAGTTAACAAGAATAAAAATGCTATTCTAATTTATTGATTCATTAATTAGAAGGGCAGCTGGAACCAAAGTATCACTCTGGCATATACCATGCTGAGCATCAACCTCAGGAACTCTTGCCTGTGAAAGTCCAGGACTCTAACCACTGTGCAACTGCCTGGGCCTCGGGGAAAAAAAAAAAGTATATATGTATATATACACACTTCTTTAAAAAAAAATTTTTTTTTTATAAAAAGGAAACATTGACAAAACCATAGGATAAGAGGGGTACAACTTCACACAGTTCCTACCACCAGACCTCCGTATCCCATCCCCTCCCCTGATAGCTTTCCTAGTCTTTAACCGTCTGGGAGTATGGACCCAAGATCATTGTGGGATGCAGAAAGGTTGAAGGTTCCCCAGAGCCCTTCCCCACTAGGGAAAGAGAGAGACAGGCTGGGAGTATGGATTGACCTGTCAAATATACACTTCTTAAATATGAATGAAACTCAGGCTGATTTAACTATTACAGGCCCAGAGTATCTGGCACCCTGTTTTCTTAGCTTTTCCTGGGTCATTGAAAACTTGCTGCTACACAAACAGATCATTTCTGCAATTAAAAACTATCATTTAGATTTGTTTATTCATTTAGTAAGATAACTACCAGAACAGCACTCTGACCATATGTGGGGCTGGGGTTGAAGCAGATCGAAGCCTGGACTGAGGTCTGCAAAGCATGCACTTTACCTCTCAGCCTGGCAATCTACCTCCCCAGCCACTGCAGTGTCCTCTTCGGTATTTATTTACATTTAAAGGGTGCTCTGTTTATTTTCATATTTCTATGGGCATTGCTAAAGTAATCTGCATGATTGCAAACTTCTCCCAACCACTTGGACAAAAATTAACCTCACCTCAGAGGAACTCTTCATTAAATGAGACTCTGGAGTCCATGTAAAACTACTTACTGATTTATTTAGTTAAGGGCGCCACCACATTATGTGGTGAACAGCAAGTGGCTACAGGCATTGTGGGAACTCAGAGTTCTTCAGATTACCAATGACCCTCCTCAACTCATCCCACCTCCCACCCCCTTGAGCTCAGTCTCTCCAGGGTTCTAACTTAACAGATATGCTTGTAACTGCAGGACAATGTTCATGTTCCCCAGATAAGGCCTGCTCAGTTTGGGGTCAAATTATATTCTTAGAAAACCTGATCAGAGCTAATAGGGTTTCCAAGGATTCACTCAGTTTTGTAAAAGCTGATTATAATTGATGAACGACCCACTTGCTCGACCCTGACAGGCTGGTTGCCTGGCCTTTGCTCTCAGCCAGTTCAAGCCTTACAAGTGTGAAATAGCCAATTACTGGAATACCTATTGCAAGTAATAGGCCAATGAGCAAATTGCTACTGTGGGACACCGTGGCAGTAGAGATGGAAGGAGGCCAAGATAAAGTTCTGCTCCAAGCAGCTGCTCCCACCACAGATTGGCTAATGCTGTTGGATGACCAAGAGAAGAGAGCGAGGGATTTCCCCATTCAAACTGCAAGTGTCCTGCCTTGTATTGACTTAAAGTTTATGATGCATGATAACATCTTGTTACCCAGATCCTAATTTGCAGAAATAAATCCTCCTTTTAAAAGGTAGTTAAATAGGTAATATGGATAGTCATGGCCATAGATTTTGTGCAAAAGCATTAAATACAATTTTTGCAGGGAATGAAAAGTCATATATAGTGTGCAGAGTGTTAATGCTTGCCAGCCATTTGCTATTGACAGAACAATTTATCTTGATAAAGGACAGTGAAAAATTCCAATCTATTCACTGACATCACATTATCAGCAGTAATATATGACTGCATCTAAATATAAGGTTGGGATCTGATACAGTTGAGAAGTTCCTGGTAATTTTCCTGTAAATATATTGTGTACTGTACAGTGAATAAATGAGACATTTACCGTGTAGTCAGATAACCTATTTTTATGTGAAATTTTAACTTTCGTTGTGTTTAATGAAATATGCCATGCTTTCTTCTGGAGGTAACCTTCTTTAGTAAAACATTTTTTTTCAATATTGTTGGATTTGAAGAATAAGAAAAAACAAAGAAAAGTAAATTCTGAAAATTTGCACAAAAGTTCTCCTATGTACTAACATAAGAAAAAATCCTAATATTTCCTGTATGAATTTAATTGTATTACACCTTTTATAATAACATTTTTGCAATATTAGGAAACCGAACTGCTGTTGAAATAAAGGTTTTCTTCAAATTGCTCCAACACAAGTTTGAATTATCTGAAAAGATACTTAAGTGGATCAGAGGACAGTAAGATGGGCGGAGGGTTACATGAAGAAAGAATGGCACCTGGAAAGGTGATTTAGACCTAGGAAGAGCTGTTTGAACTTGTTTTCTGCTTAGGTTACAGAGCCTTCAAGTTTAGCACAACAGGAGCACAGGAGGCACAAGTGTGGACACACATAAGTTGCTTTTGTTTTCTTCTACATAAGACTTTTGCTACAGTACTCATGAGTAAGTGTATTATGCACATGAATCTAAAATAAGGAATAATCAGGTTCATCTTTACTTTAGATGGAGATGATCAGTGTATTGGTTTAAAAATGTTATGTTTACTAACAAACCTCTATAAAGACCCCTATTGTTTCAGTGATGTATTTTACTGCTCTTTGCATTTCATGAACACTTTCACAGAGGAAGTGAAGATTTGCTACGGTTGACATAAAAATAGTGTGGAAGAAAAATAGGGATTCCATTCTGGGTTATAGAGAAAGAAGAATCAAAATAGTTTATTATTTTCAATATATAAGCTGTCTATGTTCAAGAGGATTTGAGAAACATACAAATTAAACCACAGTGTAAAATCTCTGTTCTTAAATGTCAAAAAGAAAACAGAAAAATATTGTATCACCATAGCTAAGAATTATAGGAGCAACTACTAACAGTTTCTTGAGAGAAAAATATTTGGCCTGTGACTTTATACTGCCAATGAGATATAGTAAGCTAAAAAGTAATTCTAATGGGATTTTCCAGTTTTAAGATAAACATCAGGTATCTAAGTTTTATATTTTACACATTTTTTTAAATTTCATGTTTAAAGTTTGTTTAATACTTCTACTTACTGTTAAGTTAATCTAGGTGATTGATATTGTCATTCATCTAGAATATGTCCTCTATTTTCAGTATTTGTAATGATCAGGTTGTTTGGAAAACTATCAGGCAGGGGTAGATAGCATAATGGTTATGCAAAGAGACTCTCATGCCTGAGGCTCCAAGGTCCTAGATTCAGTGGTTCAATCTCCTGTACCACCAGAAGCCAGAGTTAATCAGTGCTCTGGTAAAAACAAACCGACAAATAACTATCTACTCTGTCAACCAAATCAAGGAATATCTTGTCTTGTTTCCTACCTTTATTTTTCTTCTCCACTATTACCAGCTGTTTGCCTAGACTTTTCACATTATTTTTTATTAAGTACTTTGAATTTTTCCTTGTCTCCTAGTTCAACATTTCTACTCTGACTTTACATTATCTCCCTTATTACTTTGCTGGTGCTTGCTTTATTTTGTATATTAAGTACTTCACTTCTTTTTTTTTTTTTCTTTTTTACTTTCTTTCTTCTTTATATTTATTTTTTTTCTTTTGTTGCCCCTTGTTGGTTTTTATTGTTGTTGTAGTTATTGTTGTTTTTATTGATGTCATCATTGTTAGATAGGACAGAGAGAAATGGAGAGAAGAAGGGAAGACAGAGAAGAGGGAGAGAAAGATAGACAACTCAAGACCTACTTCACTGCCTGTGAAGCAACTCCCCTGCAGGTGGGGAGCTAGGGGCTTGAACCAGGATCCTTAAGCTGGTCCTTGCGCTTAACCTGCTTGCTACCGCCAGACTCCAGCACATCACTTCTTAACTTCCCTTTTCAGTTCTCCATATACACCTTTAAGACTAAACATTTGCTATCATACTACATTTTCTTTATGCCACAAGTTTTAATATAAAGAATTGTCAGTGCTATGTTATGTAAATATTCATAATTTCATTTATGATCATTCCTTTGTCATAGATATTTAGAAGTACATTTTTGCTGTATACTTTGCTTGTACTGAGTCTTCATTTTCACTGATAGTCCATTATAATAATTTGTAATGCTTCTATTATTTTCCTTTTCTTTTATTTTCTTTTTTTGCCCCCAGGGTTATCACTGAGGTTCAGTGTCAACACTGTGACTCCACTGCTCCTTGAGGCCATTTTTTTCCTTTTTTTTTTTTTGTTCCCTTTTTTGTTGTTGTTGTCATTGCTGCCATTGTTGTTGGATAGGACAGAGAGAAATTGAGAGAGGAGGGGAAGACAGAAAGTGGGAGATAAAGATAGACACTTGCAAACCTGCTTCACGGCTTGTGAAGCAACCCCCCTGCAGGTGTGGAGCTGGGGACTTGAACCAGGATCCTTGAGCAGGTCCTTGCGCTTTGTACCTTGTGCACTTAACCTGCTACGCTACCACCCGGCCCCCAAAACTTCTATTATTTTTCAAAGAACTTGGGGGTACAAGCTTCTTTTTTTCTCTCTTACACTGATGAATACAAGTCTGAATTTGTGTTTGTATATTACCTTTGAAAATCTGTTCTTGGGTATATACATGTAACATTCAAACTCATAAGCACCTACTCTTGCAAGTATATTGTTGGTTGGGCTTGTTACTTGTATATTTTGGCTATATCCACACATTTTGAAATCAGTTTATTTATAACAGTATAATCAAATCTTTGAGTATGACTGTGTGTTCATCACTTCTTCATTGTAAACCTCTTTTCTTTTATGAGTGGATAAGGTAAAATACGCAATTTCTTCTCTTGCACTGTTTATTTAAATTTGTAAATGAAATTGCTTTTATTCTAATACTTTTTTTAATATCCTTGTTTTATTTAGTTTTTTTTAATCTTATTTATAGAGACAGAGAGAAATTGAGAGGCAATGGGTAGATAGAGAGGAAGAGAGAAAAAGAAACATCTACAGCATTAATTCACCAATAGTGCAGCTTCCACCCTCCAGTTTGGGATCAGGGATTTGAACCTGGGTCATTGAGCATGGTGACAATGCACTCAGTTGGGTGTGACAGCCCCAGTCCCTTCTAATAACTTTCAACTTCTAAATTATGTCATGTATGCAATCAGCATTTTCTGTCAATCTTTCTGAATTTTCACTTGAACGATACCCTTTGTTATTTTCTTTTCAGTAAAACTTATTATGTCATTAAGTCTTTACCTTTGAGCAAAATATAACTAAATATTATTTGTTTGAAATCTAATTCCAGAATCCTATCTTTCCTTATCTTAAAATAAAGGAGACACCACTCACCCACCATATGTGGATTCTCCTTCTGCTCTCATTAGTGGCTGGGGATGCTAGATATGCAAGGCTGTACTACTGAGCCACCTTTTAGCCCTCAGTTTCCTTAATAATAAATAATTGTCACTGTTCTTCTGCATGAGATGATTTCTTGCAATTTATTTTTCTAGAGATCTCTCTACTTACATTTGAATGGTAATTTGGGAAGTAATGCATTGTCAACAATTATTTTTCGTTACTTTTTGAAAGTATTACTTGCTGTCTTTTGTTTCTAGCTTTGCTTATGAACAGTTCTTTATAAGTCTATAATAACAGATTCTATCTCTGTTACTTCATTTTTCATTATTACTATAAGGGTTATGGTTAGGGTTTGGTACCAGCACAAGGAATAGCCTGCTTCCAGTGGTTACTTTGCCCTTTTTCTTATATCTTTATTCTTCCCTTCCTTCCTTCCTTCCTTCCTTCCTTCCTTCCTTCCTTCCTTCCTTCCTTCCTACTTTCCTTCCATCATTCCTTTTTTCTTATAGCAACAGATAAAATTGAGAGGAAAGGCAGAGAGAGAGAGAGAGATGGAAGGAGACTTAAAAGCACTGCTTCATCACCTTGCATGTAGGAACCTGGATTTGAAGCTGGTTCCTTGCACACCACTGACCCCTGTTACTTTGATTTTTTTAATTTATTTGTCTTTGGTATTTTACCAAAGAGTTTTATCTTTGTCTTTGGTGTTGTGAAGGAGTGGATTTCTTGGTATTTATTTTTTCAGGACTTCGTAAGTCTGCTATGGTTGTGTAAATCAGGAAAACTGTTAGCAGTTATTATCCTTCATCATTCTCCCTTTTTTCTTGTGGAGCTGTCTTAAAATCTGTACTAGATCTTCTTTCTTATCATTCATGCTTTCTCTTTCATAGTTTCCTGCTTTTACGTCTACGGCCATACCACCCTGAACACACCCCATCTCACAAGCTAAGCAGGTTCAGGCCTGCTTAGTACCTGGATGGCTGGATGAGAATTTCCTGCTTTACTTACTCTGTGTTACTTTTGCTTTACTTTTCCCCTTCTTTATATTTATGTGTTCGTACTTTGGCTGTACACATTTCTTTCTGTTCTCTTTTGTTCTGCTATCAGGATGTTGTAACCAAATAAAAATGAAATAAAGAAAACAAAGTGACCTATTATGTGAGCCATCGTAGGAGTCCCCATGACACCCATTATAAGACTTGTTTATTTAAATATTTATTCATTTATAATGAAGAGGGGAGAGAGAAAGAGAGAGAACCAAAGTATCACTATTGGCATATGCCATGCTGGGCATCAAACGCTTGGCCTTGTGGTTCTAACTCCAGTGCTATGGACACTGTACAACATCTCAGGCCGCTATTTTTATTTTTACTTCAGTAATTTTTGGCACATAGGTTATTTTCTTTCTTTTGGACTTGTTCTTTGTTTTTAATGCTTCGGATAAGAATGTCGTTAGGTCCTCTCTGCCGGCCTGGGCTTCGCAGGTGGGAGACAGATGACCAGGGACTCATGGCTGAGTGGTACGCAGATCAGTCTTTATTCATGTGGAACACAGCACAATCTAAGCCAAGTGAAACTAAACTAAAACTAAAAACTAATCACAATCCTGTCCTTATATATATATACTAGCCAAGTAGGGTGGGAACAGGCTGTGACATAGAGAGGGTGGAGCGAAAAGTGACTGGTGCAAATCAGGGTGTACTATGAGAGGGGGTGGAGCAAAAACACATCATGAACCAGTGGGGATTAAACCAATGCCCTGCAGGCAAGGCAGTGCTTAGTTAACAGTGGTTATGTAAATAGAATACAGTGTTAAGCAGGGGGGATTAAACCAATGAAACAGAAGGGGTCTAAGAAGCATACCAACAATTCCCCCTTTCTTTTTAACTAATGGCCATAGTATCAGGAGTGTGGGATGAACAGAAACCTATATTGTACAGGCATTTTTCAAAAGAACTGGCATAATACATGGAGGAACAAAATAGGAGAGCAGCAATAACCAGTGTGATGCCAAGGGGAGGCCTGAGGAGGGGCGTTTCCTGCCTCAAAGGGCAGTGCCTAACAGGCGAAAGGGCATTTCTTGCCTCTGGGGGCATCTATTGCCTCAAAGGGTGTTTCCTGCCTCTGTGAGCATCTCTTGCCTCTGGGGGCATTTTCCTGCCTCAAAAGAGCATTTCCTGCCTCTGTGGGCATGACCTAGTAAGAAGGGGGAGGTTTCCTGTCTCTGGGGACAGGGCCTGCAGGCGAGGGGATGTGGCCTATAGAGTTCCAAGTTTCTGGCTTCAAAGTCCATGCACTGCTGTGGTCAGTCTTTGAGAAACCTAGCAGCATAAAAGGAAACTGATGTCAAGTTGTGTAAAGTGTCCAAGAGGTGTACCAGTAAGTCCAATAGAAGTGTCAGTCCAAAGTAGATGACCACGGAAGAAATGCTGGAGGATGAAACGCTGCACGTCTGTCTCGATGGGGAAGGTCAGCCACTGGAATTCTGCTATTCTGTAGAGAGTGAGCTTTGGAGTCTGTGAATCTGTTTCTTCAGGTCGTGCCAGGTCACATCATTGGTTTCTGGGGGTGCGTTGTTGTCATGCCATCTTGTGGGCGATGTCAGAGAACAGGGGTCGAAATGGATTTCCGGGGGTTCCATTTGAGCAGATGCTTTTTCATGTGAAGACTTGACAGCTGAAATTCACTTACTTGTCAAACAAAACTTGTAGCAGATTAGAAGTTTACTATAATTAATAACTCCATTATAATTGGAAGTCCTTTCTATTATGATTTTAAGGTTGTTTAAACAGTTTAAACTCAATAAAATGAGGAAAGGTAAACAGAAGAACCACGGTTAGAAGCCTTAGGCATGAGAATCACTAACATAATCATTGCACTATCTGCCCCACCCATAACTCATACAGTTTTCAAGATTAAACGTTTCAGATTTATGCCAAGACGTAAAAAAATCAAAAGAGAAAAAAACACAATTTTTTGGACTATTTCTGGATGTCTCTAGAAATCATGGTTGCGTCCAGCATTTTTTTTTAAGTCAATGTCATACAAAAATTCAGTCATTCAAATCACTCTCTTATGAAACGCAACTGAAAGCAGACAGCAAACTTAAGATATTTAGAGAGAACAAGAGGGGGAGGAATAGAGAGAAGAGTGGTAGGTAGTTTTTGCTTCTTTCACCTTGAACCAGATTATCCAGATCTCACCATGTAGCATCATGAGTCCCCCGGAGGGCATCCTAGTCCAAAAAGCTCCTCGAAATTCCATTTAGGGTGCTTCTGACTGTTCCTGCAGGATTTCAGGCATCTTTTTAAAAGCGTCTTCCCATCGAAGAAAGAATCCAATCAGGAGAGTAGAACTAACCATGTGTCTCCATTCTTGGGGACTGCCAGGGTACTGGAGAATGCTCCTCAAATTAGAGTAGTCCTTCTCAGTGGGAAACATGCAAGAAGAAGTCCAGAAAGTCCCAGGGGAAATCTCTGTGCATATCCCAAGCTCTACGATCACGGTCATAAAGAACCAAATTGTGGCCCGGAGCAAAATGTAGTAGTCCTTCTCCTCGGGAAACATGGGAGAGGGAATCCAGAAAGTCCAAGGAGAAATCTCCGTGCATCTTCCAAGCTCTATGATCACGGTCATAAGAAACCAAAGTTCCTGGTCAGGGAACCAAATTGTGGCCCAAAGCAAAATGTTCCAGAGACAGAGAAACTGTCTCATGATGAAACAGTAGAGGTGCCATTATGCTGGACTGAGCTTCGTGGGTGGGAGACAGATGACCAGGGACTCATGGCTGAGTGGTACGCAGATCAGTCTTTATTCATGTAGAACACAGCACAATCTAAGCCAAGCTAAACTAAACTAAACTAAAACTAATCACAATCCTGTCCATATATATATATATATATATATATATATATATATATATATATATATACTAGCCAAGTAGGGTGGGAACAGGATGTGACATAGAGAGGGTGGAGCGAAAAGTGACTGGTGAAATCAGGGTGTACTACGAGAGGGGGTGGAGCAAAGACACATCATGAACCAGTGGGGATTAAACCAATGCCCTGCAGGCAAGGTAGTGCTTAGTTAACAGTGGTTATGTAAATAGAATACAGTATTAAGCAGGGGGGATTAAACCAATGAAACAGAAGGGGTCTTAGAAGCATACCAACACCTCTCCTTATTTTTTAACTTGGCTGGTGGTAGCTATAGTGGGTATGTTGTTTATTTTGTATGAATTCTTTGTATATCTTGGACATTAATTCCATTGGCTGTGTGATTTGAAAATATGTTATCGATTCAATAGCTTGTCTTTTTGCTTTCTGATGATTCCTTTCACTGTAAAATAGAATTTTAGACTGGTGTGGTTTAACTTGTTTATTAGGACTTTTGTTCCCCCTAGAGGAATCCACAAAGGCATCAGTAAATGGGCACTGAAAAAAATGATTGCCTGTGTTATACTCCTTGTATTAGTGATTTCAGACTTGGCATTCGAGTTTTTGTTCTGTACATATTAATTTTGATCTAATGCATGAAAAAGTGATTTAGTTTCATTCTTTTTGCAAAAGGTTATCAATTTTTTTTTCAATATCACCTATCAGAAATACTTTCCTTTCTGTATTGTATGCTCCTGACTCCATCACAAATTTATTATCCATGTGTATGTGTATGTATTTATTCTGGAATCTCAAGTCTGTTTTATCGACCTATGCATCTTTCACATCCAATATTTCTTTGACTACTATAACTTTATATATAATTTGAAGCATGATTTTATTGTTATTTTCTTTCTTGTTCTTTTTAATTTCAGGGATACTTTCACTATTTATGATCTTTTGTGGGTTCATTTTGAGTATTTTGTTTTATATTTGGCAATAACGTCACTGAGATTTTTTTTTTAATTTAAATTTTTAATTTAAGAAAGGATTAGTGAACAAAAGCATAAGGTAGGAGGGGTACAACTCCACACAATTCCCACCACCCAATCCCCATAACCCACCCTCTCCCATGATAGCCTTCCCATTCTCTAGCCCTCTGGGAGCATGGACCCAGGGTCGTTGAGGGTTGCAGAAGGTAGAGGGTCTGGCTTCTGTAATTGCTTCCCCGCTGAACATGGGCGTTGACTGGTCGGTCCATACTCCCAGTCTGCCTCTCTCTTTCCCTAGTAAGGTGTGTCTCTGGGGAAGCTGAGCTCCAGGACACATTGGTGGGGTCTTCAATCCAGGGAAGCCTAGCCAGCATCCTGGTGGCATCTGGAACCTGGTGATTGAAAAGAGAGTTAACATACAAAGCCAATCAATTTGTTGAGCAAACATGGATCCCAAGATTGGAATAGTGGAGAGGAAGTGTTGGGGAGGTACTCACTGCAAACTCTAGTGTAATCCTGATTTCAGGTATATATTTTGCAGTAGTTTATGGATACGTGTGCACATACGCTCTCTCTCACAGAAACTGGTGTATGTCTAGGTTATGGGACTTTGTTAGAAAGTGAACTACCTGAGATGAAATTAGAGTGTACTATAAAAGGAAAGGTCTCACCCGAGTAATGAAGCTGAAGGGTTGTCATTCCACACGTGAAGTCTCTGGATACACTCTGAGGTGAAGCATGTTGAGATGGCAATCGTTGCTTTGGTTAGGTTGTGATCGGCGGATGCAATATTATTTGGTATGGATTGGGAGAAGCATACGGGAAAGTGAGCCCTATCCAAGGGTGCCAGGACTGGGGGAAGTAGGGGCTCTATAGTGAAGATGTGAGGTTCCTGCTGTCTTAGGGTTCAAAAAGACAATCAATAGTTAATATTACCCACACATTATTTGTTAATTGGGTTAACTTTGAAAAGTCCCTTTGTTATGGTTTGCTGTACAGTACCCAGTATCTTGTATATAGCTGTGCTATTGGAAGTTTCTAATCTACTTGGTCTAGGCTTTTGAGAGAGTCCGCATATCAAATACGTAGCCTATCTATTAAAAAGATTCAGTTTGTCTTTTGAGAACCTTTGAGACATACAATTGATTTCCCCCTCTCATATTAATTAACTACTGATTTATATGTCTACATTTTGCTAGGAGTGTACATAAACACCATTCCCATCACCAAAGGACCGTGACCCATCCCTCCCGCCCATTCCCAACCCCCACTGGCCCAGGAAGCTACATGTCTACCCCTCACCACTGGGTTTTTACTTTGGTGCCTTACTTACAATTTGATCAGGTCCTGCTTTTAGTTTCCCTTTCAGATCTTCTAAGTCAGCTTCTGTTGATGAGTGGGATCATCCCATACTCATCTTTATCTTTCTGACTTAGTCCACTTAACATAATTCCTTCTAGCTCTGTCCAAGATGGGTCAGAGAAGGTGAGTTCATTGTTCTTGATAGCTGCATAGTATTCCATTGTGTATATATACCACAGCTTTCTCAGCCATTCATCTGTTGTTGGGCACCTGGGTTGCTTCCAGGTTTTAGCTATTAGGAATTGTGCTGCTATGAACATAGGAGTACACACCTCTTTTTGGTTGGGTGTTATGGAGTCCTTGGGGTATAACCCCAGGAGAGGAATTATTGGGTCATATGGAAGGTCCATGTCTAGCCTTCTGAGAGTTTTCCAGACTGCTCTCCACAGAGGCTGTACCAATTTACATTCCCACCAGCAATGTAAAAGGGTTCCTCTGTCCCCACATCCTCTCCAGCATTTGTTGCTGCTGTCCTTTTTGATGTATGCCATTCTTACAGGAGTGAGGTGGTATCTTAGTGTTGTCTTAATTTGCATTTCTCTGACAATCAGTGACCTAGAGCAGTTTTTCATATGTTTGTTAGCCTTTTGGATCTCCTCTGTGGTGAGTGTTTTGTTCATTTCCTCTGCCCATTTTTGGATGGGGTCATTTGCTTTTTTGCGGCTAAGTTTGCTGAGCTTTTTATATATTTTGGTGATTAGTTTCTTGTCTGATGTCTGGCATGTGAAGATCTTCTCCCATTCTGTGAGGGGTCTCTCTGTTTGTTTAATAGTTTCTTTGGATGTGCAGAAGCTTTTCAATTTGATGTAGTCCCATTGGTTTGTTTCTGCTTTGGTCTTCCTTGCAATTGGGTTTGATTCATCAAAGATATCCTTGAGGTGTAGATGGGAAAGTGTTTTACCAATGTTTTCCTCTAAGTATTTGATTGTTTCTGGTCTGACATCTAGGTCTTTGATCCATTTGGAGTTGATTTTTGTTTCTGGTGAGATAAAGTGGTTCAATTTCATTCTTCTGCATGTTTCAACCCAGTTTTCCCAGCACCATTTATTGAAGAGAGCCTCCTTCTTCCATTTAATCCTTTGGGCCCCCTTATCAAAGATTAGATGCCCATAGGTGTTGGGATTTACTTCTGGGCTTTCAATTCTGTTCCACTGGTCTGTGTGCCTATTTTTGTTCCAGTACCATGCTGTTTTGATGATGATGGCTTTATAATATAGTTTAAGGTCTGGGAGTGTGATGCCTCCATTTCTGTTTCTTTTCCTCAAGATGGTTTTGGCAATTCTAGGTGTTTTCAGGTTCCAGATAAATGATTGTAGTGTTTGTTCTATTCTCTTAAAGAAGCTTGGTGGAACTTTGATGGGTATTGCATTAAATTTGTATATGGCTCTGGGGAGAATGTTCATTTTGATGATATTTATTCTTCCAATCCATGAGCATGGGATATCTTTCCATTTCTTGGTATCAGTTTCTATCTCCTTGAGTAGCGACTCATAGTTTTCAGCATACAAGTCTTTCACTTCTTTGGTCAACTTTATTCCTAGGTATTTGATTGATTTTGCTGAAACAGTAAATGGGAGTGATTTCTGGATGTCTTCTTCTTCAGATTTAGTGTTTGCATAAAGAAATGCCACTGATTTTTGTACATTGATTTTGTAGCCTGATACCTTGCTATATTGCCTAACAACTTCCAGTAATTTTCTACTGGATTCTTTAGGTCTTTCTATGTATACTATCATATCATCTGCAAATAGTGAGAGCTTGACTTCTTCCCTTCCAATCTGTATCCCTTTGATTTCTTTCTCTTGCCTGATTGCTATGGCAAGAACTTCCAATACTATGTTGAAGAGTAACGGTGACAGTGGGCAGCCCTGTCTAGTCCCTGATCTGAGGGGGAATGCTTTCAGCTTCTCTCCATTGAGTATGATGTTGGCTGTAGGTTTGCTATATATAGACTCCACTATCTTGAGGAATTTCCCATCTATTCCCATTTTTTGTAGAGTTTTGAGCATGAATGGGTGTTGGATTTTGTCAAAGGCTTTCTCTGCATCTATTGAGATAATCATGTGGTTTTTGGCTTTGCTTTTATTGATGTGATGAATGACATTGATTGATTTACGGATGTTGAACCAGCCTTGCATTCCTGGGATGAATCCCACTTGGTCATGATGAACAATCTTTTTGATGTGTTGCTGTATCCGGTTGGCCAAGATCTTGTTTAATATTTTGGCATCTATGTTCATCAGAGATATTGGTCTGTAGTTTTCCTTTTTTGTTCTGTCCCTATCAGCTTTTGGTATCAGGGTGATGTTGGCTTCATAAAAGGTGGAAGGGAGTATTCCTGTTTCTTCAATCTTATGGAATAGCTTAAGAAGTATGGGTATTAACTGTTTCCTGAAAGTTTTGTAGAATTCGTTTGTGAAGCCATCTGGTCCAGGACTTTTGTTGTTGGGGAGATTCTTAATAACGGTTTCAATTTCTTTGTCTGTGATTGGTGCATTTAGATTTTGTAGTTCTTCTTGGTTCAGTTTTGGAAGTGCATAGGTTTCTAGGAATTGTTCCATTTCTTCCAGATTCTCTAGCTTGGTGGCATATAGTTCTTTATAGAAGTTTCGCAGAATTCTCTGGATTTCTGTGGTGTCAGTTGTGATATCTCCTGTATCGTTTACAATTCTATTAATTTGAGTCTTCTCTCTTTTTTGTTTGGTGAGTCTGGCTAGGGGTTTGTCAATTTTGTTTAATCTTTCAAAGAACCAACATTTGGCTTCATTGATCTTTTGTATGGTTCTTTTATTTTCGATGTTGTTTATTTCTGCTCTAACTTTAGTGATTTCTGTCCTTCTGGTTGCTTTAGGGTTCCTTTGTTCCTCTTCCTCTAAGTCCTTGAGGTGTGTAGTAAGTTCGTTCATTTGGGCTTCTTCTTGGTGTTTAATATGTGATTGTATAGCTATAAGTTTCCCTCTCAGTACTGCTTTAGCTGTGTCCCAAATATTTTGATAGGTTGTGTCTTCATTTTCATTAGTTTCCAGGAACATTTGAATTTCCTGTTTGAGTGAGTGTCTGACCCAGTGGTTCTTAAGGAGCATGTTGTTTAGTTTCCAAATTCTATGTCTTTTAATAATTTTCCGTTTGTTGTTAAAAGTTAGTTTTACTCCACTGTGGTCTGAGAAGATACTTGGGATGATTTCAATGCTCTTGAATTTATTGATGCTGTCTTTGTGGCCTAACATGTGGTCTATCCTTGAGTATGTGTTGTGTGGATTTGAAAAGAAGGTGTATTCCAGTTTTTTGGGGTGGAGGAGTCTGAAAATGTCCAAGAGGTCTAGTCTGTCAATATCTTCATTCAATTCTCTTGTATCTTTATTGGTTCTCTGCTTTGTTGATCTGTCTAAGTGTGAGAGTGGGGTATTGAAGTCTCCCACTATTATTGTATTACTATTGATGTATTTTTGAAATTCTTTCAATAGGTGTTTAATGTATTTAGATGGTCCCTCGTTGGGTGCATAGATGTTAATAATTGTTAAGTCTTCTTGGCTGATTGATCCTCTTATCATTATGTAATGTCCTTGCCTATCTTTTATTACTTTATTTAATTTAAAATCTATCGTGTCTGAGATGAGAATGGCTGTTCCTGCCCTTTTTTGTGGACCGTTAGCCTGTATGATAGTTTTCCATCCTTTCACTTTAAGTCTGTGTTTATCTTGTTGTGACAGATGTGATTCTTGCAAGCAGCATATGGTTGGGTTATGTTTTCTGATCCATCCCCCCACCCTGTGCTTTTGATGGGTGAGTTTAAGCCATTGACATTTATTGATATTATGGATTTAATGTATTGTAGTGCCATTGTTCTAAAAAACAATTTGTTTACTCTGATATATTACAAGTATTATAGTGATGTTCTTGTTTATAAGAGGTCTTTTAATACCTCTTTCAGGGCCGGCTTGGTGATAGTTGCCTCCTTTAACTGTTGTTTGTCTAAGAAGGTTTTGATCCCTCCATCTAGCTTGAATGAAAGTCTAGCAGGATATATAATCCTTGGTTGAAACCCTTTTTCATTCAGGGCTCGATAGATATCTTGCCACTCCCTTCTGGCTTTTAGAGTTTGAGTTGAAAAATCTGCAGAAAGTCTTATGGGTTTTCCCCTGTATGTGACTTTTTGTTTCTCTCTTGCAGCCTTTAGGATCCTTTCTTTATCCTTACTTCTTCTCATTGTGACTATGATGTGTCTTGGTGTTTTCAGGTCTGGGTTGATTCTGTTTGGTACTCTCTGGGCCTCTTGCACCTTGATATCCTTTCTGTTATTCAGGTCTGGGAAATTTTCTTGTATTATTTCCTCTAGGATGTTTGCTTCCCCTTCCTCTCTTTTTTCCTCTGGCAGGCCAATTATACGAATGTTACTTCTTTTGAGATCATCCTATATGTCTCTGTTGTTGTTTTCAGTGTCTCTCAATCTCTTTTTAAGCTCTTTCACCTCTTTCTTAGTTTTCTCTAACTCATCCTCTGTCTGACTAATTCTGTTTTCTGCTTCTGTTAGTCTGCTTTCCCTTGCCTCAGCTTCTTTCTTCATTACAGCTATTTCAGCTTTCAGTTCTCTAATTGTCTCAAGATAATCAGTATTTTCCTTGGGGGTCTCAACTGTTGTTTCCCTAATACTGCCATTTCTTTCCTCCAATGTTGTTTTCATTTCTGTGATTAATAAGTTTATTATTGCTTGCATACTTTTCTTATCTATGGTTACTTCTGACTGATTTGTGGTTTCTTCTGGGCTCTTGTCTTCATTCATTGGGGTAGCAGTTTTATTTGTTTTTAATCTACCCATTTTTTTTTTAATTTATGTGTTTCTCTCTCTTTTTTTTTTTTAATGTTCTGTTGTTCCTCAGTTGTTGTGTTTTGAGCACAAGTAACACTGTACTAAATACCTTTATGACAATTGCACTCACCAACCTCCGGAATAACCGTAGCAACTGAAGTAAGTATTGAAGGAGTTTAATCGTTACCAGTTAGCCAAACAATTTCTCCAGTCCGTGAAAAAATAGTAACCAAATCCCAGTGAAGAAAGAGAAAAGGAAGAGAGGATAGCAAGAATAGACAGTTATGCAAATCTACTATCCAGTGTATATTCTAAGGGTAACAAGAGTGTAAAGGGAACTAGAGCAGAGATACACACATAGAGAGTCCACTCTGGGTCAGATTTCTTCCCCAAAGTAATTCACAAATTCAGAAAGGCAAAGAAGAAAGAAGTGTATGACAAGATTAAAAAAAAAAAAGAGAGAGAGATAGAGAGAGATAAGAGAGAGAAAAGGGAGAAGATAGGAAGAAGAGTTGTAATTAAAGAGCAGTGCGAGGAACTTCCCAAATGTGTATCAGTGAATTTAAAAAAAAGGAAAAAGGAAAAAAAAAAAAAACCCTGTTTGGTGGTATGGGGTATCCTGCTAGTAGCTGGTCCCAGGCACTGCTTATGGGGGGGAGGGGCGGCGGGAAGGATGTATGCTTGAAAATTAAAAGGAAGAAAAAAGAATTTTTTCCCCTACTCTAATTCTTAACCCAAATTAAGTTATAGAAACATCCTTGGTATGACCGTTATGGCCCCTTATTGGATGGCCTGCTAAAGGCAGAAAATCCTATTGTTTACACGAGATGTGTCCGGAGCTCAAAGGCTAGCCGCTTCTGCTTCTCCGGGCGCCATTTTCCAGGATTTCTCAAAAATGAAAACTAGCTCCAAGTCCTTTGATCCAATGAGAGCTATACTCAAGAAGTCTTTGGATCCACCCTCAGGGTCGCGGTGGACCCTGGCAACTCCCAAGAGGCAGCCCCCGAGCTAAAGTGCTCTCTCCGGGTCCTCTGCCTGCCGCGCTCTGCAACCGGCAGAGGAGCCGCCTTCCCGGGCGGGCGGAGGACAATGCCCGGCGCACTCGCCTTGCCTGGCGCCGCCTGGGAATTCTGGAGCCCCGCTAGTCCGTGTCACCTTTGCTCTAATTGTTAACCCAAATTAAACTGTAATCACTTCTTTGGTGCCCCCCCCCTTATTGACTGGCCTGCTAAAGGCAGAAAATCCTACCTTTGCCGACGATGCTATCAGAGCACTCGCTGTTAGCGACTTCTCAGGCCGCCGCCATCTTACCTCCCCCCGTCACTGAGATTTTATTAAGAGTTATACTGAATCTCTATATAGTTTCAAACAACAGGGTCATTTTAACTATGTTAAATTTTCTAGTCCATCAGCATAGAATATCTTCCCTTTCCTTTGTAACATCTACTTATTCAGAAGCTTCTTGTATGTATACATTCACTGATTCACTTGTCAAATAGTCACTAAAAATTAGCCAACCTTTTTTTCATAGAGGTGGATGGGAGGGTTTCCTTCAGTATGGTGGGGGTCAGGCTCAAACCTGCATCATGCACATGACAAGGCAGCATGCTATTCAAATGAGCTATTTTGCCAACCCAAGCCACCCTATCTTGCCATGCCTTGATTCTTCTTAGAGAGCTGTGTACTTTGCCAATTAGGCTTAGCCTTTTCAGCAGGGGAAGTGAGACTCTAAATGACCTGGCAAAGCTCAAATTTCTGCTTTTCAGATTTGTGCTCTTTCCATTCAACTCTGTCAAAACATGGAGGACTTCAGTGAATTTCCCTTTATAATTTTCTTTAATGCAGCATCTGATTATACCTTCAAGTCCTCAGATGCATGAGGCCGATGGAACAGGAATTTTCAGGTCTTTCTGTTTTTTAGAACATTGAATGAAAATTTTGGCACTGAATTTGGAAATCTGGAGCATGTCATTTCTTCACTTTTTGCCATGTAGATGCTACCGAAGTTCACTTTTTGTCTGCCAAGGAAATAACTTCAGTAAAACTGTTCTGTGAAAGCACTCTGGGAGCAAAAAGGCAGAAAAATGGAAGATAAAAAGGAATGTTTTATGGGATGTTTGAGAGTAGCTGGTGGGTAAAAAATAAATACTTTTATATATTTATAGTAAAGGTACCAACTGATAATAAAATATTTATGACTGTTCAGAATGCTTTCATAGGCACCAAGTCATAGTGAGAGTTTATGATTAGAGAACTTAAGAGTCCAAAATATTCTAGATAAATTTCTCATCTTCAAAGCAGTTCAAGGACTCTTTTCTCTGTAAAACTTTCTTCCTTTAAATCACACTTGTATGAGTGTTTACTGTTGCTTAGCAAATGCTGTTTAGTTAGTTCTCAAAAAATCTCAGGAACAGCCTCCTCTGCTTTCTCCTCCTCTTCTTCCTCCTTCTCTCTGCAAGTTTCTGTATTTAATTTCTCTATATTCCACACGTAAGGGAAGCCATTTGGTTGTTGTCTCATAGTCCCTTACTTACATCACTAAACATAATCACCTCCATCCAGTTCGATAAGTTTGTCCTGTGGACACACTGTCGTCTTTTTAATATCTTCCTAGAGTGCTACTCCATTGAGTATACATCCCATATCTTCTTTTATCTAGTCTTTTGTCCATAGACATTTAAGTTGCTTCCATTCTTTGAATTTTATGAATAATGCAACTATGAACATAAAGGTGCATATCATCTTGCTGAATTAGTGTTTTTATATCTTTTGTATATGTGTTATTGTTGGATCATAAAGTATTTCTACTTCCATTTGTTTAAGGATTCTCCATACTGTTTTCCATTCTTACCAACAGTGTTAGCAGAGTCCTTCTTTATCTACATCTTTGCCAACAGTTGTCATTTTTTGTTTGTTTATTTATTATTGCCACTAAGATTATCTCAGGGACTCAGTGCCAGCACTATGAATCCAAAGCTTCTGGTGGCCTTTTTTTGTTGTTTGTTGTTGGTAGGAAAGACAGAAATTGAGAGGGGAGAGGTAGATATGGAGAGAGAAAGATAGATGCAGACGTACTTCACTGTTAGTGAAGTGCCAGATCAGCAGGTCAGGAGCAGGGGATGGAACCTGGGTCCTTGCACACGGGAATGTGTGTGATCAACTAGGTGTGCCTTCACCTGGCTTCTTATTTCCTGTTCTGTTGATATAGACTATTCTGGAAGGTGGAATTAAGGAGTAGTCAGTACTTTCTTTTGTGAATATATGTTTCAGAGTGGGGAATGTTTTCATGGCTGTTTCTTATTGATCTATATTTTCTTCTCACCACTCCCATCACCAAAGGTCTGTGTCCCCATCCCCACCCCCATAGATAACCATTGTAGTTCTCCCACAGTCTTAGAGGTTGACTTTTTTTTTTTATTTCACATTAGTGTGTTCAGTTCTTTATATTCCATGAACAGGAAATGCTCTTCTATTTCTTTGTGTCCTTCTCTGTTTCTTTAAACTATTTCTTATAGTTTTCATTGAAAAGGTCCTTCATCTCCTTTATTAGATTTACTTCTAGCTATTTTATCTTTTTGAATTCGTTTGCAAATGAGGTTGCTTCCTTGAGTTCCCTTTCTTGTGGTTACTTCTTCCAGAAAAGAAATGAAGAGCATTTTTACCTCTTGAGTCAGAAAATTTTCCTTGGGAAAGTTAGATTAATCACTATCAAAATACTTGTTTTGAAGAACTTATACTTTTACTCAATGTGGGTACAATTAGTATTATCTTCAGAGTAAATTCAATAATGCTAGATAACTTTAAATTCATTAAATCAAGTCCTTTTCTGAAAGGTAAGAATGATATTCAAAGGGCCAATGTGTCTTGTGCTCTTAGAGTGAGTTATTTCTGCAGATAGCTCTTCCTAGATATTTATTATACTATTGTTAAAACTAGTGACTCATTTCTTGACTTGATATGCCCTGTGCTTATCATTTCAATGATTATACAGTGTAATATAAAGAAAATAGATACTGCCAAAGTTGTCAACTAGTGATTACAATCATGTATATTTCATTTAATATACTCTGAATGAAAAGTGAAATAATAATATTACAAGTCATGTGAACATTTCATTCGAAGGGTTTTAAGAATATTAAAGGCTATGAGTATTAACCATCTAAATTTCCTTTTGTAGTACTTGGCAGGTATGCCTGATAGCTGTAGAGAGCATCAGGATGCATCCTGAGCTCTTCAGGGCACTCACCTATTCAGTAAGCTAGCACCTCTTTGATTTCAGAGTTTATAGCACTAACCCATCAACACTTAGGAAAGTAAAACTGTATGTGGAGTGATCATGAACAAAATATAAAGACACTAATGCTTTTTTGTCGGAAGTGGAAAATGTTCTGAGGGAAAACAAAATAAACTTGAGGATAAGCAGTGTAAATGTTAAAAAAAAAAAAAAAGGCAAAACAAGTAGACGGGAAGTTGATAAATGTACCTTGAAGATGATCAAGATACTAGGGAGGCAAGGAACACATTTATGCAGATATCTAGGGAAAAAGTATTTCATAAAAGTGAAATTGCCAGTAATTGCACAATAAAATGGACACTTGATTTGACTTACTTATTTGAAGAACAATATTCTAGAATCAAGTTAATTGGATAAATGCAATAGAAAGTGGACATTGAGCAGTCATGGGAACCAAAAGTCTGAAAGACTTTGTTAGACCATTGTCAGAAAGTGCCCTTTACAGTGACTGAGATAAAAGTCTTAAGAGTGTTTTTGCCAAATCCTGTTGTATTCTTGCTTTGCTTCTTATTTCTTCTGAGAATGAACTCTAGGAAACAAAAATGGAAGCAGAAGGACATTTAGAAAACTACCACAATCATTTAGGTGAGAAATTCTCAAAGTAACAGGGACTAGAGATAGTGAGAAATGTTCAGAAACTGTGAGATGAGGCAACAGAATGTCAGGTGGACAGATCATCTTATGAGAAAGGAAATTAAGTCAAGAATATGCATAAAACCTTTTGACCGTAAGCAGATCCATCTTCCATTTAAAGAGCAAGGATGGCTATTTATGTACCCCTCCTTTCTTTTTCTTTATGCTTATGGTGGTTTTCTCTCAGTATCAGTATAGTAATGAACAAATATCAATGACTGATTGACTGATTAGGTTTGACTTATAAGTGACACTACTTCCACAGTCAAAACTGTCTGTAGTGACAGAAAATTTCCTTCTTTTCTTTAAATTATTATCTTTATTTATCTATTTATGTATTTATTGAGTAGAGACAGCTAGAATTCAAGAGGGAGGGAATGTTAGAGAGAAAGAGAAACAGAGAGACACCTGCAGTACTGCTTCACCACTCCCAAAGCTTTCCCCCTGCAGGTGGGGACCGAGAGCTCCAACCTGGGCCCTTGTGCATTGTAACATGTAAGCTCAATAGCTGCTGTACCACCTGACCCTTGTGACAGAAAATTTCCCATGTCATAGCTATAGATAGTTGTGAATGAATTGCTAAGCATCTCTGGAAATATTTAATATTATATGAAAAGGTTAAAAAAAGTGCTTATGGTAAAATTTCTTACTGCGTTTAAAATGTGTAGATCTAAAATGCAATCCACCAGAAGGAGCCATGCCTCAATAATATAAACAACAAACAACGATATAAGTGAAAAAATGAAAATACCCCTATGTGGAACAGCATCTAATTAAAGTAGACCTGAATGAATGCCTACATCAGAAAATATTTTCTAAGCTTTTAAGTGAAGCCATAAATTGGAATACAAGATGGTATTTAAATGTAAGCAGTTGCATCTAGACCTCTATGTAAATCCATAAATAATAAATTAAACAATAAAAATAGCCTCCAGGACAGTGGATTCATAGTGCAGGCACTGAGCCCCAGCAATAACACTGGAGGCAATATAATAATAATAATAATAATAATAAATTAAACATAATTTAAGCAGTTTATAGTTTCTCTTTTTAGTTTTTCATCCTAGATACTAAAACCAGAGTCAAGGTGAGCTGACCAATATTCAACGACTAGTGGCAAAAAGTGATTTAAATCCACATCTACTTGTTCCCAGTTTCCTGGTCTGCTATATATTATTTATGTTCTCATTTTACTTTTTCATAACTTTCAAAGAACTTAGAAGATAACCAGCACATTTCACTCACTCTCCTAGCAGCATAGACATAATTTTAGAGAAAAAAATTTTGAAAGCCATGTGAAATGCTTAACAATCTCCCCAATGCCCCCACATGGATCCACATTTCCATGCACTATTCCCAAGTTATCTACAAATTCTTCACCACCTCACGTTTTTTACTGTTGACTGTTTTGTTGGCCACACACAGCAGCAGAGAGAAATTGACATACATCTGGAAGGATTATCTTTCCATTTCTGGGCTCTTTTGGGTCTTATCGCTTTCTAAAAATACTATATGCAAGCCATTAAACTCGTCTCATGCACTTTGGGTTCCAGTTACATTATATTGAAAGTAAGAGATTTCTTTTGTAAATAATGAAAAATTCTGCCTCCTTTAGGTATATACCCAGGACAGGAATTGCCCAAGTCATTTCAGTACTTTGAAGAGTTGATATTTATAGCCATGATGAATACAAACCTTTTCTATGTTTAAATGGATATTCTTGATTCACTACGTGTATACTAATTGAATGTATAGCAACTATCTCAATGGTGACATTTCAACAGTTGCTTTCCCTATGTCACTTCATTTTCAATTTGTTTGGGTTGCTTGTTTGTCTATTTTTTTTAACCCTCACCATAAATAACACATATGCCCTCCCAAGTAGTGGGAAATTGGAAGGTATTTTATGAACGAATAGTACTTAATACTTAATCAGAAAATTAGAATTTTTGCCTGGTATCCTGGTAATTTTAAAGAAATTCTAGCCCCCCAAAAGAACAATGATATTTTTTGTTATTTCTATGTGTATTCTTCTAACTGAACTAAGTAACAATTCATTATCCCATAAATATTTAACATAATCATATCCCAATAAGTTGTTTGCCAGAAATGATTTAACAGGGGTCATCAAATAGTAAATTTTTTTAAAAACCTGTGGTTCAAGCAATTTTAGAAGAGAACAAAATCAAATAACCCATGCAAAAGAGTTGGTAATAGTATTTATTGCCATTTGCTTTTAAACAACAACAACAAAAAGAAGATATAGTAGACAGTCTTCACTTTTCTAATTCTAAGCATAAGTCACAGATTCGGGAAGAAAATGAGATTCCATCATGAATAATAAAAAACAAATTTGCAAGTTCTATACTGAAAGTCACCATTTCTCCCATAGTTATCTCAATGTGCAAATTTAAATGCCCTAGAAACAGTTAAAACTTCTATTCTTGTGAAATATCTACAGACTTGGTTTCTTACTAAACTCCCTATCTATATAATTTCGATTTCTGATGCCTTTACCTGTTGGTCACTCTGTTGAACCTTATTTGGATAGTATCCATAAGCAAAACATACCACCCCAAAGTGCTAGAGATAGAGGTCCTCTGTCAGTACTAGACAGGTGTAAATTTTTTAATGTATGAAAATACAAACCACTATGGAAAGCCAGCCTAAAGCAGCCTGAAACAGCTGTCATAAGCAATTTTCAAAAAGTGTAAGTTATTTCTTTCCTCTGAGAGATGATGGGGGAACTGGCAACTCTACACTCAACAGTTCTTCTCTCTACAGGCTTCCTCTGTGGCCAAAATAGCATGTAAAGTTCCTGCTCTAGTGTACTCTGAATCAACTTGTTCACTGTGGTCAGTTTGAACCACTTTATTGACTGAGGCTCTTGCCAAAGAATGGAACAGCCAGCCTTGCAGTCACATTTTGAGGTGATTTATTTGCTAATAGGTTCTTTTGCAGCCTTGTCATACATACTAATTCATTTAGTGTCATAATATGAAGAGAAGTGGCAGAGGTTTTGAAATGGGCCCATCCCCCAGTCAGTAGTTTATGTGTTCTAACATTATAAGATTTCTCTTTCTTTTTTGTTTTGGCCTTGGGTTTCTTGAAAAATCTTTACTAACTGAATAGTCTTCTCCCTGGAGTGAGAAGGCTGACTTTAGCAAAAGAGTGCATGACTAGCAAGTCAGTTGTAATTGAATAAGTGTCAAGGTCAAAAAACCAACAAGTGATGAAGATGAGGGAGCCCTGGAGTGATGTTTGTTTCAAATCATATTATATCTTTCTTAGTAGCACACGACTTTAGAAGTAAGACTTTATGTAAGACTGAAAAAAATGCAAGAAAATTACAGTATTTTATGCTGTGGATGTTATATCCACTAAGATAGAATAACCTTTATTTTATAGTTCTTAATAAAACTAGGTCACATAAAATGTGCTGATAGCAGAATTCTACAGAATTCAACTCTTGGGAATGGATTGAATCATGTATGTGTCCTAAAGAACTTGCTTTGATAGAAGAAAAAAAATAAAGGCTTTGGTTCCCATAATCCCAGCTCCCTCAGTGGTTTCTGCTAGTGTTCCCCTAGGACAGTGGTTCTCAAACAACTTTGATCATGACCGAAAGAAAGAAGGGATTACTCACAGCTGCACTGTATATGTGTTCACAGTTTAAATAAATTTAATTTAGAAGGGGACCACTCCTATCTTTTCTCATGCATTTTCTGTCTTTACACAGGTTGAAGTCTGTTCGTTCCAATACTTCATTTACATTGCTGATATCCTCAATTTGATAACATAGCTTAGCAGTGATTACCTGTGTTTGAAATGCCTTGCATAGAATGCCCTCTTATTTTCATACTTCCAGCCTATGTCGTGTATGCTCCTTTCATTAGATCTTTGTTTAAACCATGATTTCTTTCAGAATGCCCTCCCTTTACCTAAATCTTAATTATTCTGGACATTGCTGTTAAAGAGAACTATTGCCTGTTGAATCCTATTGAAAGTTATGAGATTAATAAATAAGGTGGCTATTTAGAGGACCCAGTGTCTCTAGAAACCTGTTCTTCACAAACCATTACCTTCATCAAAAATCTTAATAGAACTACATACACAAGTGAACTGTAAAACAAACACTGTTAGCTGCAACTTTAGCATCCAGTTCTAAGTTCTAACCCAGATCTTATGCAAAATTCCCTTATCTAAATTTAGAGTTAGCCTGGAGACATTTAAATCAGTGCTCTTAGTCACTGCATTCTGCCTTGGTGTGCTTCATATGCTCATTCAAAATGCATTCATCAAATCAGAAAAATTTATTAGGTGCCTGAATAATGTATTCACTAAGAAAATACTGCACTGGAGTCGTTTTTCCCTGTTACCACTACCTGTGGAGGGAATACATTTTATATTCTACTATTGATAAACCTTCTCATGTTACTTTATTTAGTCCTAGTTGCCAGAATTTATTATGTAATGTTAATATTTTGGAGTATGACTTCCCCTTCCATTTTTACCACATTATATTCTTATAGTCATATATAACACCTGACACTTAGAATCATTATGTAACAGTGATTTTCTTTTTCAACACTGTAATTGGTCTGGTGGTAATATTTACTTGTTTGGTAAATGCATGAACATACTAGCTTTATTTGAAAGACTTACTTTATTTTCATGGCTATGTGTAATTGCTGCATAATCTAATTAGCTATAGCAAATATATATTTGAATAACTAAGTAGCAGGATGCCTCCTCCTAATTAAAAAAAAGCCCTGTAATTCAAAATAGGAAAGAGCTGGGAAATTGTTTTTTTAACTGATCTAAATAGTTTAAAAATTAGTTCTTTTTTTCCTATTTTTTATTTGATAGGATAGAGATAAATGGGAAGGGAGTGGAGGGGAGGGAAACAGAGAGAGACTTTTGCAGTGCTACTTCACTACTCATGAAGTTTCTCCACTGCAGATGGTAACCAGGGGCTTGAACTTAGGTCCTGGTGCATGGTAATGTGTACACTTAACCAGATGTACAACCACCTGGGCCCAGATCTGGGAGCCCTTCTAGTGTGAAAAGGATAGTTTTTCTGGTTATCACTATGCAACCAAATATTATTTGGAGATAAAAATGAAACCCCTGGTGGTCGGGCGGTAGCGCAGCGGGTTAAGCACATGTAGCGCAAAGCACAAGGACCAAGGACAGGCATAAGGATCCTGGTTCGAGCCCCTGGCTCCCCACCTCAGGGCAGTCACTTCACAGGTGGTGAAGCAGGTCTGCAGGTGTCTATTTTTCTCTCCCCTCTCTGTCTTCCCCTCCTCTCTCCATTTCTCTCTGTTCTATCCAACAACAACAACATCAATAACAATGATAATAATAACCACAACAATGGTAAAAAAAAAAAAGGGGGCTAACAAAAAGGGAAAAAATGGCCTCCAGGAGCAGTGGATTCGTGGTGCAGTCACCAAGCCCTGGCAATAACCCTGGAGGCAAAAAAAAACCCTTTTGGTTATCTGATGCTGACTAATAAGCTCTCCAAATTTGATGGCTTAACACTTCAATCATTGTGTCATAGTCTATGATTTTGTGGTGAAAACTCTAGACAAGGCTGGGATATATAGTGGTGTCTGACTCAAAGGTTAGTTGACCTGAAGGATCCAAGACCTTTTCATTCCAGTCTTTGGTGCCTTACCAGGGATATTCCTGCCTGGTGCTTTGGTATGGCCTTAGAATGGTATGATAAGAACCCTAACTGTTTTCACAGAGCTTTTGTATGATCTTGACTCAGGAGTTTCAGAAGTCTCCACCGTCTAAGCAGATAATCTTAGTTATCCATTCTGGCATAAATACTGCCCCAGATGATAACAGCATCAAACTACAGGCATAATTATCTCCTTTCTGTTGGTCAGGAACATAGCAGCATCTTAACTGGCCCAGAGTCTTTCATGGAATTGTAATAAAGTAACTGTCTAAATTTGTAGTCTACCTGAAGATTCACTTGGGGGAGATGCCGTATCTAAGATTACTTATGTGATTGTAAGCAGGCTTTAGTTTTTTACTAGTGCAAGTTTCTTGGGTGTACAGTTCCTCTCAATATGCAACAGTGATGGAAGCAGGTTTTCTGCTGCCTTCACATCAAAGTACTATGACTTCCAGGTAGCAAACACTAAGAATGTTAGTAAATTGAAAACAACAAAATTATCTTACATTGAAGTCTTTTTGGTTCATGAATTCCAAAGCAACTTTGTTTTTTTTCTGGCTCCAATTATCTTGTGCAGTTAATGTCTCAAGAGTTGAAGGTGGCTGTAGTGTCATCAGAATACTGCCAGGGGGAGATCCAGGGCCAACCACGTGTGAGAATAATGTCTATTGTACATTCCATTGTCTGTTTGCTTGAGGTCCTTTTAGTTGATGACCTAAGACAAAACTTAAGATGTTAAAATGGACTGAGTACAAGGTAAGAATATCAAGAATTTGAGAGTGATTTTTTTACATTCATAAATAAATTTTGTTATTAAGAATTTGTTACAAGATTATAAGATTACAATGTATAGTTCCATGCCACACCCACCACTAAAGTTCCATATTCCTACCCTCCCACCTCCCAAAAAGTTCTCACAAGTCTTCCAATTTGCTTGCTTCTGTAGTGTTTGAAATTTTTTTGGTAAGTTCATGTAAATCAGATCTCTAGATTCCATATATGAGTGAAGTCATCTGATAGTTGTGTTTCATCTCTTTACTTATTTCTCTAAGAATAATCACTTCCAGTTCCATCCATTTTGTCCCAAATGACACAATATTATCTTTTTAATTACAGAGTAATATTCCATGGAATATACATCCCATACCTTTTTGTAAAATATTTGTTTATTCATTTATTTATTTATTATTAGATAGAAACAGAGAGAAATTGAGAGGGGAGGGAGACAGAGAGAGAAAGAGACAGAGAGACACCTGCATCCCGGCTTTACCACTCATGAATCTTTCCTCCTGGAGGTGAGGACACAGGTCCTTGAGTTCAAGGACCTGGGTCCTTGGCAATAAAGTGTGTGTAATTAATTAGGTGGTCCATACCTGGCCCCTTTCCATAGCTTCTTTAGTCAGTCATCTGTTGATGGGTATTTAGGCTTCTTACACACTGTGACTATTATAAATAATGCAGCAGTGAATATAGGGATGCATATGTCTCTTCTCATTAGTGTTTGTCCACTGGATAAATGCCTAAGAGTGCTATTGCTGGATCATAAGGCATTTTCATTTTTTGGTGAAGGCGATGTCATGCCTGCTGTCTGACAAAGTCCGAGCATGGTGGGGAATTCCACAAAGTGAGTGTTCCTGACCTGATTTGAAGCCACTCAGCCTTTTGCTTGTACTTCTGCTAATCACTGGATTTATTGGATCTTTCCGATTTTCACCTGGGGCCCCTGAGAAAAATCCCCTAGGGAAGGACTGCTATCACAGAACACCCGGGGACTCACCAAGTACGGATATGAAGTACTGTACCAAGATATGTAATTTTACTGAAGATGTTTCAAAACATAACAATTGGCCAATTATCATATAAGCTGACTGTGAAGGAATTGCTTGACCCCTTGTCACCCTAGTATCTACATCCTGGGCAAAAAAAGGTCAGGGGAAAATACAGAGAGCACTGGGCTCTTCCCACGGCACAAAGGCCGCCTTTGGTAGCTTATAGAATAGGTGGTAGACTGTGATTTCCCACAAAGTATAAGGGTCCTTATCAACTGTCCCCACCTAACGACCCCCCTCTTCCATTTACAGGTATCTATGATGAATACCATGGTCATGTTAAACATTAAGGGTAAATGGGTTGAGGTTAATAAGTTGCCATTTATGAATAGACTAGCAAGGTCCCATCCCCCTTGTTGTCTGCTTTCCCGAAACAGAAAATTGCTACCATTAGGCAGGTTAATAAATGCTATGAAAGGCAGGGATGTGACATCTATCGCTTACCTGAAATAGAAGAGTTCACAAATAGATAGAAATATTAATTGAGATGCTATAAATAACATGATTTGCTTTGTAGAAACTGACCTATTAGAAACAATAGATGATTTATAAGAATGTAATAAAATAGATTTTTTGTAAGATTCTGGTAAAATTCAGTTAATCATAATATAGATTAAGCTTAAACAAAAAAAAAAAATTAAGGGAGTAAGACACAAGGACAGTACGGGCTAGTGTTGCACGTGAGAGAGATGACCCAGGGACTAAGTTTGTGGCAGCAGGACAATTCAAATCTTTGTTCATTCAGGCTTCCCAGAGTCGGGTGGTAGCCTATCTGGTTAAGCCATGTGGTGCCAACCGCAATGGCCAGTGTCAGCCTCTCTGCACACCCTCCCTCCTCCAGGTCAGGACACAGAAGAGCCAAGACAGAAATAGAAGTGGCTTGACAATACCATACATGGCTAGGAGAGGGGTGGAGAAAGGTGGGAGGAGCTGGAAATGGTAGCCCCACCCCACCCCCCCAAGCAACTGTTTCTAGGGTCCAGAGGGCAGAAAGAAGACAGATCAAAGGAATGGAATGGGTGGGTATCTCCCAGGCAAAACATTGATTATGCAGATAGGCCATAGCATTAGGGATGCAGGGTAGAGCAGGAGGAGCTGGCTTAATACTTTGTGAGGCTCCTCACAATTTCCCAACACAGTTGAGAGACTAAGAACAAAGAACTGAAAAATACTGAAAATGGACTGTTCCAAGTGTGGTTAGACAATGAGCTTATGTTTTCATTTTAGCCCAAAATTGACACATGTTGTATCCAGGTGGAAAATGTATAAAAATAAAGCTCTGCAGAGAGAAAGGAGAGATGCCTCTCTCCTGCTCTTGAAGTAGTAGATGTGTCTCTCAACCTCAGTCGTGCCAATGCCCCT
Organism: Erinaceus europaeus; assembly: GCF_950295315.1. NCBI lineage: Eukaryota > Metazoa > Chordata > Mammalia > Eulipotyphla > Erinaceidae > Erinaceus > Erinaceus europaeus. Next base: position 94,839,024 of record NC_080166.1, read on the forward strand.
CCTTCTTTGGGGACCCTTGTAACCTGCTGAGGCTGGTCCCCCGGCAATTTTTATTTGTTTAAGGACTCTCCATATAACCTTCCAAAGAGGGTGAACCAGTTTGCCTTCCCACCAGCAGTTCCCTTTTCTCCACAACCTCTCCAAAACCTGTCATTTCCTACTTAGTTGATATAAGCCATGTTCTCAGATGTGAGATTGTATCTCAGTGTAGTTTTAATTTGCATTTCTCTAATGATAAGTGAAGTAGAGCATTTCTTCATGTTTCTGTGAGCCATGTGAATTTCTTCTTTAGACAACTGTTTAGTTCTTTGTCTCACTTTTTTATTGGGTCATTTTTGTTTATTTTTTAGATTAGTACCAATTCTGTATAGATATTTGATATTCGTTTCTTGCCTGATGTGTGCTATGGGGGTGTTTGAGTAAATCTTACTGTTGCTTTATGAGGAATTATGTTACTTAGAAATCTCTACAGTGATAATTAATCCCTATCCATATATATATATGTCCCAATTTCAGTTTCTGTGATTTTATTCTCTTGCTCATGTGATATACTTGTAATTTTATTGTTGTTTTTGTCAGGGCTTTAACTTTAGGTTTTCTTTTTCAGATAGAGATAAAGATAGAGTGGGGCATACTTCAGGCTGGTTCACATGCATGGCAAAGCAGGAACCTTCCTAGGGAGTTATCTTGTCAACCAGTGATATATTTTAAAAGTGGCATATTTAGTTGGATAAATGCATACATTCTCCTAATAAGTAAAATACACTTGTGTGAAAGTACCTCCTTTTGAAAGTTGTACTTTTCAATCACTCTTCAATTTGATTCTCTTCTTTGAAAGGCTGAAAATATTAACAAAATATTGAAATTGATTAATTTCCTTCCCTCTTCTTTCACTTTAGATATAGTTGGGATTTTATGTTTCTATTCCTATATATACCTTCATTGTCTATTTGCAATCCTAAAATAAGCGCAACAAAGGATTCTTTCTTTGTCCCATGCTGTAAAGACTGGAAAAATGAGTATATCTTGGGAAAGTAATTTCTACTATTATAACAAGCTGGAATCAAAATGGCCAATCAGTAATAAGCCAACCCTTATTAACTTACACTAAATTATTTTCATTTGGCAGGGAAAATAACCACTTTCCCACTCTTAATTAGAGTTTTGTGTAATAATATTGACAAGTCAAGCTAGATTAAAATGCAGTATTTGATTGCTTTTAAAATTATATATTTTTAAAGGAGTTTCTAAATTTTGGAAAACTCACATTTTGTCTGCTAAGTGACTTTTATTATTATTATTTTATTTATTTATAAAAAGGAAGCACTAAACAAAAGCATAGGATAAGAGGGGTACACCTCCACCCAATTCCCATCACCAGAACTCTGTATCTCATCCCCTCCCTTAATAGCTTTCCATCCCCTCCCTTAATAGCTTTCCTATTCTTTATCCCTCTGGGAGTATGGACCCAAAGTCATTGTGGGATGCAGAAGGTGGAAGGTCTGGCTTCTGTAATTGCTTCCCCACTTTGCATGGGTGATGACAGGTTGATCCATACTCCCAGCCTGCCTCTCTCTTTCCCTAATGGGGCAGGGCTCTGGGGAAGCAGGGCTTCAGGACACATTGGTGGGGTTGTCTGTCCAGGGAAGTCTGGTTGGCATCATGCTAGCATCTGGAACCTGGTGGCTAAAAAGAGAGTTAACATACAGGGCCAAACAAATTGTTCACCAATCATGAACCTAAAGGCTGGAATAGTGCAGATGAAGAGTTTGGGGGGGGGGTGTCTCTGTTTTATAGATAGCTAGTAGGCATATTTTAGTTATATTTCAAAGGTCTTGTGGCTATACTAGGGTTTTTTTGTTTGTTTTTTGTGGTTTGTTGTTGTTGTTGTTTTTCCCTCAGCCTGAAATCTTATATGCAGATGGATCCAAGTTATTGTCTGGGGAGATGGTGTTGTGGTTGGTTGGACAAAGGACCCGAAAGCAGGTTCAGGGAAGAGAGTAGCTCCCAAATATGAGAAAGGTGCATAAATGTTGTTGACTATGAGCCCCATCGATTTGATATGACATGGGGCCCATATTCAGCTTAGGAGCCTGTGGGAGCCTGGAGATCTGAGCTCAGATTCTGTGGTCATCAGTAGGAACGTTCTAAGTTGCCCCAATATCAGAACCCATCTTCCTCAGGTTTAGCATAGAGTCTGTTGTCCAGCCTCCTTTCGGAGGATGGAACATTCTCTACCATTGTTGATCCAAGTTGAGGGCATGCTCCTATTGGGGCCCACCAAAGGGTCTGTTTTGTTGTTCTACTAAGTGACTTTTAAAACTGAAAACAGTGAAAATTTTATTTTTATTATTTTATTGATTTAATAATGATGAATCTGACTGCAGGGTAAGAGGGGTACAATTCCACATAATTAATTCTCACCACTAGAGTTCCTCACCCCATCCCCTTCATTGGAAGTGTTCCTATTCTTTATCTCTCTGGAAGTATGGACCCAGGATCATTTTGGGGTGCAGAAGGTGGGAAGTCTGTCTTCTATAATTGCCTCTCTGCTGGATATGGGATTTGCAGGTCTATTCATACACCCAGACTGTTTCTCTTTCCCTAGTGGGGCCAGGATCTGTAGAGGTGGTGTTTCAGTACACATTGGTGAGTTTGTCTGCCCAGGGGAAAAGTCGTACTTTTTAGAAGCTTTCTAATGTGTAGAAGAAACCCTTGAAATGCAACAGTAAGAAGTATTAGCGGTGGCAGGATAGCATAATGGTTATGAAAATGACGTTCATAACTGATTCTCAGAAGTAATAGTTTCAATCCCAGGCATCACCATTAAACCAGAGATGAATAGTGCTTTGCTAAAAGTAAAAAAAAAAAAAAAAAAAGAAAAATCAAATATGATTGCAAGTATATTGTCCATGATAAAAGAAGTTATTAGTCATTAAAAACTTGGAATAACTATATATCTAAGTGAAATGTGAAGTAAATCAATGTGAAAATGTTGAACATGCTGTGATTTCCAGTATATGACTTTCTGGAAAAGGCAAAACTAAGGCAGCAAAAAGATCAGTGGTTGCCAGAGATCCATGGGAATAGAAAGGTGAGTTGTGGTCTTACTATTTTTTTATGTTAACATAGATGCATCGCTCTTTCTTTTTTATTTTATTTAATTCTTACTTTTTAAATATTTTCCTTTTTTAAATTAATTTATAAAATAAAAAATATATAATATTGGCAAAACCATAGAATAAGAGTGGTGACATTCCACACATTTCCCAACACCACAGTTCCATATCCCATCCCCTCTATTGGAAGCTTCCCTATTCTTTAGTTGAGGGCAAGGTCCTATGGGCGCCCACAAAGGGGCCTATTTTGTCATTCCTCTAAATGACTTTTAAATTTTAAAACAGTGAATTTTTTTTTAAGTGTGCTTTTGTAAATTGATTTTGATGCCCTCATAGAAGTTAGAGTACTAGAAGTTGATAATGGGTTTCCATAAGCCTTTTTACTTCTGTTTCACATGACTAAAAGTGATTCTGTCTCATAGACAACTATGTTTTTTGTTGAAAGGTAAACACAGTTGACTAATAGAGAAGAGAGATAATATGGTAAAAAGGAAGGAAAGAAAGAAGAGAAGATAGAGCCACAACTCTCTAAGCACACTCTTGCTTTGCTACCTACTTCTTAGGTAGACTTAGACATGTGTTAATTTTGTATCTGTCTCCAAAATGATGTCAAAGAGTGGAAGGATTACATCTAACAAAGTACCTGTTACATAAGTTATGTTCTGGGTAGCTGACCATTTTAACCACTACAGGCCTCTTTTCTGTTTGACCCTATATTTGAAAAAAAATATTCCTGTGGGATGCTAGCAGATAGCTAGCTCACCCAGCAGAGCATACTCTTAACCTAATGTGCGAAGACCTGAGTTTGAGCTCACAGCCGCCACACATGGGAGCACTGACCTGTAGAGCAGAAGCTTCATGAATATTAGAGCGATTATATGGTCTTTTACCTTCTCTATCTCTCAGTCTCTCGGTTTCTATCTAAAAAATTTAAAATGTGTACCTGGTGTGAAGGGATATTGCAGGTGTGAATCCCATTGATAACCTAGTGGCTAATAATAATAAACAAGCAAAACCATAAATAAGTAAGTAAATAAATGAGCTGGGGAGACAAGATAATGGTTATGCAAAAGGCTTTCCTACTTGAGACTCTGAGGACCCAGATTCTATCACTAATACTACCATAAGCCAGAACTGAGCAGTGCTTTGGTCCCCCCCCCTTCTTTGTATTTAATTTTTATTTATAAATTAAAATGAATAAATTCACACAATCAAATTAGCAGGACATTATCTACCAGTCCATGTTTTCTGGGTCCTGCTGGAATTGAGAAAGAATAAATTTAAAAAGCAGTAATGAGATTAGATTCTTAAATCAGAGAACTTTTAAAATCAGAAGGTGACTATGGAGCTGTAGAATTCTCTGGAAGTGTCTTTAAAGGTTAGGCAAGTAGGAAAATGAGTACACAAAACCAATGAATAAATAAACAAAAATAACAAGTTCAAATTATGGCCAAAATATATTTATTCTAATTGTATTAATAACTGAAATCAGTCACAAACTCCAGGAGCTATAATTAATGTTTAAGTTGTTTTAATAAACGTTTTGTGCTTTTATCAGGTATCAGATGCTATTCTGTTTTAACTTATATTGAAATTTAAGCTTGGCAGTCAGGCGGTAGCACAGTGGGTTAAGCGCACGTGGCACAAAACGCAAGAACCAGCATTAGGATCCCGGTTCCAGCCTCCAACTCCCCACCAGCAGGGATGTCGCTTCACAAGCAGTGAAGCAGGTCTGCAGGTGTCTATCTTTCTCTCCCCCTCTCTGTCTTCCCCTCCTCTCTCCATTTCTCTCTGTCCTATCCAACAACAACAACAACAACAATAATAACTACAATAATAAAAAAGGGCAACAAAAGGGAATAAATAAAATAAATATTTAAAACAATTATTTAAGCTTAGACAATTTTTCCAAGGGGTGCACATTCAAAGATACAGATTTTGATCACCATTTCTTTCATACTTGGTAGAAATTAGAATCTGAAAGTACTCATTCCAGAGCTTGCATTGGTGCCTGATATATCATGGACGCCCCATAAGAATGTGTTAGTTTTAAGTTGACATAATTAATTTGAGAGTCTTCCCTTAGTAATTAGTCCTAATGTGATTTTATTAAATTATATTCATAAAAATGCTTAGTTTCATCTTTACAATTTTTTCATAACAAGTTATAAAGTAAGCACTTGCAAAGAAAACATTTTATTCTACTAATTTGCACAGTTTTTAAATATTTGAGTCTGTGGGTCTTAGGAGAAAAAAAAGAAAACTAGAAAGACCTAAAATTATAGTATTGCACCAAAGTAAAAGACTCGGGGGTGGGGAGAATACAGGTCCATGAAAGATGATGAAGGACCTAGTGGGGGTTGTATTGTTAAATGGGAATCTGGGGAATGTTATGCATGTACAAACTATTGTATTTACTGTTGAATGTAAAGCATTAATTCCCCAATAAAGAAATAAATTATTTTAGAAAAAATATTTGATAATGTAAAAAAAAAATTATAGTATATGTAATCCTGTGTAAGTACCACGTGCTAACCGATTGTGCCACTGGAGCTCTTGTATATATATTCCTGTGTACAGATCATGAATATTGATGCTTTACTAGCTACAACTTCACACACAGTACTGTATAGTAGTGGGGAGACTGGACAATCTTTTCTTGGTTCTCGGTTTTATTTCCCCTTGGCTGTGGGTTTGCCATACATAGCCTTGGTTTTTGTGAACATGTGTTCCTTCTAGATCCTCTTTGTTAGGAGTTTTATAATATAAGAATATTGACTCATGTTAGTTTTTTGCATCTGTTTGAGTTATCTTAATTCCTGTATTTTCTTTTGTTTATGTGGCTTATCATCATGTTGATTGATTTGTGTCTTGAACCATCGTTGCATCTCTAGAATAAATCTCTCTAGATCATGTTACTTGATGATTTTCATGTGTCAATGGATTCAGCTTGCATGTAATTTTTAGATTTTTTACATTGTTGTTCGGTTTCACGCTTAGAAAAGATGTCTTCATAGACAGTGTTTCAAATTTTCCCTTTTCAATTTTACAATAACATTTGAAAAGAATAGGTATTAATTCTTACTTGGAAGTTTTATAGAATTCACTAGTAATACCATTTCATTCAAAGCCTTTGTTTTATGATAAGCTTCTAATTATTCTTCTTGATTTTATTACTTGTGATGAGTCTGTTCAGGTTTTTTTTTTTTTAATTTCTTCTTGATTGGGCTATGGAGTGGTGTGTGTTCCTGAAACTTTATCCTGTTGATTGTTTAATTTGTTGCAATAAAATTGTTCATAGTATTATCTAATGGTTCTTTGTATTTTATAGAGAACCTTAAAGACTCTAGTAAGAAAAAAGACATAAATAGTAAGTATAGTGACATGGGAGTTTAGCAGAAGCTAGACCACCAGAATTGCTAGCTTAAGGTCCTGTGTTCAGTACCCAGCATGGCATATACTAGGGTGATATTCTGGCTCTCTCTCACAAGTTAGTAGACAGATATTTAAAAGCTTAATTAATAAATATAGTAATGTATCAAGCTGTAAAATTCATGTACAAAAATCTAGTGTGCTTCAATACAAAAAATAATAAAAAGAGAAGTCATTGAATAAATTAAACCAAACAAATGAAAATACCTGTACATTGAAAAAGTCATGGCACTGTTAAAAGAACTAGCAAATATGAAGAGATGGAAATATGTTTAGTGCCAATGTGTCAGGAAAATTAAACGGTTATAGTGATGGCATTACCTAAAACAATCTAGAAATTCATATGTAGAATTAAACGGTGCTTTTAATTTTGTTTGTTTTACCATCTCTGGTATTTCTAGGCTGTTTTTCAGATACAGAAACACAGAGGCAAAGATGGGGAAGATAAAGACAGAGACAGAGACCACAGCTCAAAAGCTTCCACCAGTGTAGTTGGGTGCAGGCACAAACCTGGTTTACAGACATGATGAAGCAGTGCACTATCCAAGTGAACATTTTGGTAGTCCAAAATGTGTGTTTTTATCCTGTTGGGTTTTTTTTTTTAACATATTTTCACCAACAATGTACAGTTGTGTTCCTCTTTAATACTATGCCCTTAAATTTTAACAAAGCTGTAGATTTTCAAATGATTACAACATTAGTTGATACGTGATATTAATGTCAGCAGAAGATAAAGAAAAAGCAATGTCCTCCTGTGTTTCTTTCCCAGTTGTTCTCCAGCCTTTTCAGTTTTAGGATAAAATCCAATAACTCTTGTCTGAGTAGATGCTTCTGCTCTCTCGGACTCACAATGGAGACTCTATACCTCCTGCAAAGGGCAAGACAAAAGGGGGAGGCATGGAGAGGGCACAAGGGTCATAGTCTTCTGTGCCAGTTTCCTGTGTGAAATGGTGTTCTCTTTCAAACTCCAACTACTGTGCAACTTTTCTAAAGGGATATCGGAGCAGCCTTCAGTTATGAAGTTATTATCAGATCATTCAGGTTCTGTTTGCAGCAATACACAAATAAATGTTTCTGTATTTACTGTTTCTACTGAATCTGCACTTTTCCAGCAGATTTCTCTCTCTCTCTCTCTCCCTCTCTCCCTCTCTCCCTCTCTCCCTCTCTCCCTCTCACTCTCTTCTTTCCTCCCTCCCAGTTGTGCATTTAAATGAAATCTGACAGAAACCGTGGATGAATTTTGTAATAGGACTGGTTACTTATGTCCCAGAAAGACATTTTGGATAGGCTAATGTCAGCAAAAATTTAGTGGGTAGTCAGGGAATGATATAGCAAACATGTAATTGGCCTCCATGTGAAATCATCTACTAATACTATTCTTGATGAGGCTTCAGATTCATCTAACTCTGAATAATTTGTGTAAAGTGATTTGCAGCACATTCAAGGCACCATCAAGGGTACAATTTTGGCAGAAGGCATACTTTAGGAATTATGACCTCTTGGGTTATTTTGTTTCTATGCTAAAATGCTCTGCATATGTTCTGTTTTGTTCTGGGTCTGTGACACAGAACCATGATGTTTACAATGTTCAGCCTGAGGGAGAAAAAGGGACTGAGTGAAAGAATGTAGCCAAAGAAAGCAAACTCCATGAAACTTCCCCACTGTATCATTTTATCCATGTTTACAGGGAATTAAAACTAAATAATGTCATTAAGTCCTGTCCGGTAAACATGCCATTAAGACCAGATGTTGCTCTATAAATCATGCAAAACTCTTTTAATAAAAATGTCCTAGATGCTAAAATAAGGCTACCGAAATACGGACAATTTGGCCCAAATTAAGTCTCCTTCCATTTTTCTGCCTCTAGCTTTTGTGTTTTTGTGGATTCTGACTATAATTTGGATATATTAAGGCTGTATTCTAGACTAATAGTGGAATTCTAGATTGCCTATCAGAGTTGACTTTCATGTTTATTTATTATATTATATAATATGTGATATATAATGCGATTATATATTATATGATCTGAGCTTTTGAAACAGTACTTGTTAATGACTTAAACACGCACATTTGAAAAAGATTGCTGACCATAACGTGTTTTGTGTGTAACAAAATATCACTCATTGATAACTCAAGTTTTCTGTGTAAAAATTACAGACTTGTCCTTATACTCCTTTAGATCTATTTGCTTGATAAGCTCAAAAGACACACAAACCACCATGCACTTAACACTGTATGTCTATAGCCAAACAAAGAAACATGTCTGTTTCCTTATTCAAAAAGCATGGTAGGAATATCTACTGAGAAGGGAATCTCCCTGCAATTGAATGTTGTCTCCAGTGGCTGGGTGGTGGCATACCTGGTTGAACATACATGTTACTAAACTCAAAGTTGCAGGTTCAAGCCAGAGGCTTCATGAACAGTGAAGTGGTGCTGTAGTTGTGTCTCTCCCTCTCCCTCTCCCCCTCCCCCTCCCCCTCTCCCTCTCCCTCTCCCCCTCCCCCTCCCCTCTCCCTCTCCCTCTCCCCCTCCCCCTCCCCTCTCCCTCTCCCCCTCCCCCTCCCCCTCCCCTCTCCCTCTCCCTCTCCCTCTCCCTCTCCCTCTCCCTCTCCCCCTCCCCTCTCCCTCTCCCTCTCCCCCTCCCCTCTCCCTCTCCCTCTCCCTCTCCCCCTCCCCTCTCCCTCTCCCTCTCCCCCTCCCCTCTCCCTCTCCCTCTCCCTCTCCCCCTCCCCCTCCCCTCTCCCTCTCCCTCTCCCCCTCCCCTCTCTTTCTCTCCCTCTCTATGTCCCCTTCCCCTCCCAATTTCTCTGTCCTATCAAATAAAAATAATTTTTTAAAATTTAAAAGTAGTTACTTTAAGAATAAGTAAATTTGTCTCCAGTAACTCAGTGTTTAATTGCTCTAGCTTCTATACTAAACACATCTCAGTAGCTTGTTTTTCTTTTTAAAATACCCATATATTGTGTTGTATGATATGGCTTAGTAGTCTGTCAGTCTGCAACTCATAAGATGCTCTTTCCACATGCATTCACAATCACTAGTTTTCTACTGGTTTTTAAAAATTTTTTTTAACTCCCTCAATTTCTTTCCTCCTTGCCTCAACTTTGTTCCTGAGATAGATCTCTGCTTTTACAGGGTTTCTTGAATTCATCTTCTCCCTCACCTCTAATCCCCACTGTTCTGCAGGCTCATGCCGTACCTAGCTTATTATAAATTTTCTCATCTAGTCTCTTCAGTATTGCCAGAATGTCTCTCTCCTAGCATATAGCTTTATTTTCTACTAACTATGTGATTTGTCAAAGGAAGCCCAAAGATCATAGACTATTGCATGGCCAAAAAGAAAAAAACTTTTATAATCCATCTCTCATCTTCATGTTAAATCTAATCTTCTATAGTTCTCACCAAACTAGGCTCCAGCCAGGAATTCCTAGAGTTCTTTGTGCATTCTGTGGCCTTAGCACACAATGCTTATCACTCCTTTCTTTCTCATGTAAAAAAAACTCATTCACCTTTGAAGTCAACAACTGACATCTCCTTCCCAGTGGATATGCAGGCCCCTCCTACACTACAGTCTTCAGGCTTTCCCACTCCATCCACATCAAGGAAGTAACAGTATTTGAGTTCACTGAGCAATAATATTCTCTCAAGAATCACTAAAAGAAAATACTGAAAGCTTTAAGGGCAGTATTGGTATCTTGTGCATTACATGTCTTTGCCCACATAGTGCCTTGCATGTTGTTTTGTATGTAGAATAAGCAAACTTAAAAAGAGAGCTTAATATTATATCATGAGACTTAATCCATTCTTCTTCTTCTAGCGTTTGCCCTTCTTCCGTAGCCAGTCAACAGCAAAGCTGTCAGGAGCTGCTTGTTGCTGACTTTGAAAGTGACTGGGATCCATGTGGATTCAGTCAGCTAGGAAGGATCCTCACTTTCCCCAGTGAATGGGTACTCATGGGATGCACCACGAGAAGGTCGATCCAATGCAACCCACTTAATCCATGATGGTATAGATCATAGCAACAAATGATTTGTCACTGAATAGTTCAGTCATTTGTTTTTATTTTATTTATTGACTTGATTTTTTCTTTTATTTATTTATTTATAAAAGGAAACACTGACAAAACCGTAGTATAAGAGGGGTACCACTCAACACAGTTTCCACCACCAGAACTCTGTCAACGCCCATATTCAGCAGGGAGGCAATTACAGAAGCCATCCCTCCACCTTCTGCATCCCACAATGACCTTGGGTCCATACTCCCAGAGGGATAAAGAATAGGAAAGCTATCAAGGGAGGGGATGGGATACAGAGTTCTGGCGGTGAGAATTGTGTTGACTTGTACCCCTCTTATCCTATGGTTTTGTCAGTGTTTCCTTTAAATAAATAAATAAAAGAAATTATGATGCAGGGAGAAGCTCCATTGCAGTGGTTTTCCCTCTGTCTCTCCCTCCCTCTCTCTTTCTCTAAGTCCCCTCTCCCTCTCCCCCTCCCTTCCTCTCCCATTCTCTCTCCCTCTTCCCCTTCCTCTTGCTCCCTCTCTCTTGAATTGAGTCTCAGGAGTGGTGAATCTATGTATGCATATGATCTTGGCTACACAAAAACAGATAAGTAAACAAAGAAGTAACATTAATGTCATGTCCTCTCCTTCCTAGTCATCTGAGTGAAACTACACTTGTTAGCAATAGCCAAGAATAATGCCCCCAGCCCTGTGTTGTGAACATGAGGACCCAGCCCAATGTGAGACTTCAGGATGATTATTTGGGAACATGTGTACTTTTTGTTTAGTTGGTATTTGCTGCCCTTATTATCATTTTATCTCCATCATCTCATCAGATTGTGACTTCATTTGTAAAGATACTTAAAAAAAAAAAAAAATATATATATATATATATATATATATATATATTACTAGTGGTAGTGGCAGAATCATATCTGTGGATTGTAAACCATGTTCTGCTCCCTCAGTTATTAAGACCAGGATACTTCCATGAGAGCATAAGAAGGATGTTTCAGAGAGCAAATAATATGGTTGTTTTGGGGGGTGGGCATGTGGGAATGCCTCAGATGATTCATGCATCTGTAGCTCTAGGGTTGAAGATCATTGAAAAAAAAAAAAAAACACTTTCCACATTGTATGTTGATGAAGATCTCCAACTTTAAGTGTTCCAGCATATCAAGTATGTAGCAAGTAGACATACCAGAAACATAAGGCCAGACATGGTACAAGTGGGATGGCAGAGAGTTGAAAATCACTAAATATATTGATATAACTCACTGGAGCTTTTTACTTAAAATTTCATTATGAACAGTCATGATGCTGCTTTTCTAATACTTGGAAAGTCTTCTGAAATTGAGTTCATTTTGACTTGATAATAACATCGAATTCATTCACCCAAAATTCTTAATTAGGAGCCAGCAGTGTCCCATTCAGTAAAGTGCACACATTTATCACAGGCAAGAACCCAGGTTGAATCCGCTGGCCCCACCTGGAGAGGAGAAACTTCATGAGTGGCGACCTATGTTTCTCTCCCCCTGTCTATCTTCCTTTTTCCCTTCAAATTGTCTATCAAAGGAAAAAAAATGGCCACCAAGGACAGAGCATACACTGAGCCCCATAATAATACTGTTGGCAGTAAAATAAAGAAAATGCCTAATTAGTCATTATGTGCCAAGCATAGTTGCAGTCACTAAAAATTAAAAATTAAGATGTGAAGCCATGGTGCACCTGGTTAACTGAACAAATTACCGTGCAGAAGGACCCAGGTTCAAGTCTCCAATCCCTACTTGTAACTTCATGAATGGTGAAGCAGTGATACAAGTCTCTCTCCCTCTCCCTCTTCCTCTCCCCCTCTTCTTCCCTCCCTCCCTTACCCCTTCTTCCCCTCTCAATTTCTCTCTGCCCTATCTGATAAAAGAAATATTTGAAAAAATATTCCCTCTTAACCAGTTTTAATCACAAAACCCATTGCTGTCAACTAGGTACCTGTTATCTGCTAGATCCTAAGATCCTAGTCATTTCAAAACTAAAGGTTGTAGCATTTTATCAAACTTGCTGCTATTTCCAGTCACTTGTGCCAAGCTTAATTCCGTTTATATGAGTGTAGCTCTTGTCTTAATTTTAAGTTACACTTATAAGTAGGATAATTCAGTATGTGATTTTGACTTATTTCACCTAGCATAATCCATGTTTTATAAATGTTTTCCTTTTAATTAACTAGAGTTTTTTTGTTTATTTTTTTGTTTGTTTTGTTTAATTTTTTTTCCTTCTCTCCTCCCTTATAGAACCTGGGCCCGGGGCAGTTGTAACTTCACTGCTCTTTGGCTAAAATTGAATTTCAAACTGTAAGGTTAATCAGAAATTTGACAGAAAAACACAATTGTTGTTTGTCAAGACTTCTGTTTTATTATATCTTTGCTCTTACTTAGAGTCATCCATACAGTTAAATTTGGTCGAGCACAGTCAGAACTGTCCCATATCCGCCTTACTGGCTCGTGTATACTTGACATATCCCCATTCTCTACACAAGAAACCTGTGGAATGGAATTATGAAAAAATTAGTATGGGTTAGAATTACATTTGTTTTGCATCCTTTCCCTTAAGATAATAAAATGTCATACACCTGTGGTTAGTTGGTTGATTGGTTCATGAAATAGCTCACTTGGGTAGTATGCTGGTTAAAAAAAAAAATGAATTGTAGTCAAGAGATCACTCATCCCATAGAGTGTGCTTTACCATGCAGTAGACCCAGGGTTCAAAACCTAACCACACATAGAATCACCATATATAGCACGATGGGAATTCTGTGGATGGTGGAGTGGTACTCTGCCATTACTGCTTACCCTTTCTCGTTCACTCCCTCACTCCCTCCGTCACTCCCCATGTCTCCCTACCTCAAAACATAAAACAAAGAAAGGGACACTGGACCAGGGAGGCTTCTCAGTCTTACTACACTGCATGAAAATAATCATAGTAATAACAATCAGTACATTAAAAAACAGTGACAAACTAGACTTGGGCATCTCTGACCTAAAATACTCAGTGAAATATTTAGATAGTACTTTGACAAATTTCTGTTTCATATGAAAAACACTTATCTTTGATGTTCCTTCCTATTGGATTTATTTTATAGAGCTTTAAATGGGTTCAAAGTTCAATCTAACATCTATTCTTTTTGGAGATGATGATAGTTCCTGCAGGAAGACTGAAATGCAGGTGCCTATTAGATTAGCCCAACAAATAAGAATTATTAGTGAGAATGCTAAATATATTCTTACTTAATTGTAAGAATAATATAGCTCTTGAATTTCTCAAATGTCCTTAAGAGCAAAGGCATTTTTAGTAGGAAGATAACAAAGGAGAAAAGAGAGCAGCTGAAAGGTAAAAGAGACAGAAAAGCATACGTATGATGACAAGGCAGCTCTCTTTATCTTGACCAAGCTGTTGTGATATCCTTACTTCGTTGTGTTGAGATGAAATTTTTCCTCTGCACTCACCCATGAGAACATATTCTAACCACACTTTCTTGTATGCTGCTAGTGTGAAGACAGTAGGGAAGGAGGGATCTGCAATTAGTAAAGTAAAATTATATTTATTTAGAAAGATTATTTTAATTTAGAAATGCTCTTTTTTTGTGCAACACAAAATCTAAGCAATGTGCCACCCCAGCTCCACCTTCAAAACATGAAGAAATCGCACAGCCTTTAGCATTACTCCTTAATGAGTTGTGTGTTGCGATGCAGAACTTATATTCCCAATGGACCTTAGGCTCTCAGAACTATTAATTCATCATCTCTGAATTAACTCTGCTTGTGTTCATAATATAGGGTCTAGCCCTTGGCAAAGTCCTGACCCACTTAGGGAAAATTCTAAGCTAAAGCACCTCAGTGTCATTCAGTAGCAGCATCTCCTCACCTGGCCAGAAACCCTTTCTTGTCCTCATAAGAAAGCTTCGAAGTTCTGTGATTTCACAGGACCCTAGAGTAAGCAGAGAGGAGCTATTTGATGCTGAATTCTCAGCAAAGGGTTCTTTGTAGGTTGGTCTGTCAAACCCTGTGGTTTCCATGGCAACCCTGGCAAGGGAACCCATGGGGGAAAATACTTGTAGGACCTAACACTCTATCATCTGTCATTCAATAACTTCATGTTCATAATAACGAGGAAATCAATGGCGATCCTCTGAGACAGTTTGTGGAAAGGGCAGACACGTGCTTGGCAGCACCCATTCTACACTGGCATCTGCTGGCCAGGGCTCCACTGCCAGGCAGGGCGGGTGAGAAAGAAAGCACTTGTTTGTTTGGACTGGCACCGAGATGAAAGGCAGGTTCAGTTTTGCAGTCTAATTACAACTGCAGTGTTTTCATGTACAAAAGAGAGCAAAATCAAATCACCTATTAATAAAGCATGTTTTGGACTATTAGGAAGGAAGGTTCACCTGATTCTAACAGCCCACATTTTAAAATTCTGCAAGGAGGCCCAAATGGTCACGTGGCCAGCCTGAGCAAATTTGGTAATGTGAAAAGGGTTTTTTCTTATCTTGGCTTTCTAATTAAACTGCTTATCACTGTCGAGGCTGTGTGTTACCTGGATGCTATGTAGGGAATATAAAGTGATCATAGAAAAGTAATTAAAATTCTTAAGCATGGGGTTCCGTTGACTTTACATCCACTTTATTTTATAAGGCAAGTTAGCTGGGTAGAGAAATAGATACTTAATAATTACCTTGACAGTGTTTATCAGCTGGAAAAAATGCCTGGGATAATTTCGGTAAATGAATACCATAAATAAAAAAGCACGGTGTGAGCAGAGGAGAGAAATTCTAAATTTTACCTTGGAGGTCGGGTGGTGGCACACCCGGTTAAGTGCATGGACTAAGCAAATCTCCTGTTTGTCTCTACCCTTCCTGAAATTCCTCTCATGTGCTTTCTCTCTCTCCCTCAAAAGTATATTAATTTGGTTGCCAAAAGATGTTATGTCTATAATTAATGCTTACTTGAATGATTTTTTTTTTTTAATTCTCAGGCTTTTTTTCCTGAGACAAGACATAAAGCGTAAGTGATTTCACCACTCAGGACCTACTTTTTTTAGTGAGATGACATCACATCACATCACACCACATCACATCACATTAGTTTCCCTCAGTGCTGTAGCATCTTCCTTGAAATTGGGACTTGACGCAGGCCCACAGGCAGCAAGACACAGATTCTACCCAATGAACTAGCTCTTCAATCCTACTCCTTAGGGAAGAATCTTTCTTTACCTCTTCAAGCATCTGAAGGCCCCAGGTATCTTCCAACTCATAGAAACCTAACTCTAATCTCAGCCTTCCCTTCCTTTCTTCTTTATTAAGATGTTTTTGTTGTTAGTGATTTAACATTTGTTTATAAAGTTTTACAAGTCAGGTGAGCAAAATAGCTCTCTTGGGCGGGCACTCGTTTTGCCATGCATGCAGCCTAGGTTCAAGGCCTGGCATCCACAGCACAGGTGGAACCTTCAAAAGGTTTCCATCTCTGTCTGTTGGAAAAAATTTACCTGAAGAAATGAATGACCAGTGATGACAAAAAAGAGAAGGGGGAGGGAGGGAGGAAGAAAGAGAGGAAGAAAAGATTCATAGAAGTTTGTGTACAATTCATTGAATTCACAGTCCAAACTCCTGTATCCCCACCTTCCCTCTGATAACCACCATTATGTTCATAAAGTCTAAGAGACTACATGTGAGTGAAACCATCCAGTAGCTGTCTCTCACCTCCTATCACAGTTATCATAATCCAGTTCCATCCACTTTCTCCCCAATTATACAATCATCATCTTTCTGAATTTTAGAGTTTTACTCCGTTGAATATCCTGTAACTTCTTCATCCAGTCATCTATTGATGCACTTTAAAGATAACCCCATATTTTGGCTGTCGTGAATAATGAAGCCATAAAACATAAGAGTGAAGACATATATTTCAATTTAGTGTGTTCTGTCTTTTGGATGTATGCCTCAGAGTGGTATGGTGGGACCAGAAGGTATTTCTTTGTGCATTTGTTTGTGGACTCTTCACCCCTTTTTTATAAAGGTTGCACCAGTTTACAGCCTTTTCTTTGCATAGTATTTTCTCTGTGTTGTCACATGGCCATCTTCTTCCATGATGACCTGAATTGACAAATTACATATTCCATGACCTTATTTGCAAATGAGGTCATATTCTAAGGTATTAGGAACTAGGATTTAAACATTGCCTGTTTTTTTGGTCTGTAGGTTTTTTTGGGCTATGTATATTTCAGTTTTTTGTCTTTCTGTGGTGAAAATTAAGCGAGTAATCTAAAGATGAGAAAGTGGCAAAGATTTTTTTCCCAGAGTTCTTGTATTTTTTTCAATTTAATTGGGCAGCCTTCTTTAGTAATTTTTATTTAAAATCATAAGCATTAACATTTCTCTCTGTTTATATATACAAATCTGCATAAATATTACATATAGATCATCCCAGAAATACACACAGACTTGCACGCACACACACCCACACCCACAATTAAAAGATAAAATGACTATTTGAAGGCAGTAGCTCTCCCAGTTGCCATACATGAGGGCTTGAGTTCCTGCATGGGGAAAAGTGTTCCAGTACTAAAGCAGTGCTACAGCTCTCTCTCTCTCTCTCTCTCTCTCTCTCTCTATCCATCTATCTCTCAATATCTCTCTATCTCTATCTCAATATCTCTCTCAATCTCTCTCTATGCATCTATCTCTCAATATCTCTCTCTATCTCTATCTCTCAGTATCTCTCTCAATCTCTATCTCTCTATCTCTAAATATCTCTCTCAATCTCTCTCTCTCTCTTTCTCTCTCTCTCTTCCTCTAGCCAAAGGAAAATGGTTGTCTGAAACAGTGTAGTCATGCTTACACCAAGCCCAAACACTAACCCTCTTGGCAAAAAAATAATGATTCTGAAACTTTTGCTTGGTAGTTCAGCCTTTAAATACAAAACATGCAGGAATCGGTGGTTAAGCGGGTTAAGTGCACGTGGCAGAAAGCGCAAGGATCCCGGTTCGAGCCCCCGGCTCCCCACCTGCAGGTGAGTCGCTTCACAGGCGGTGAAGCAGGTCTGCAGGTGTCTCTATTTCTCTCCCTCTCTGTCTTCCCCTCCTCTCTCCATTTCTCTCTGTCCTATCTAACAACGACGATATCTACAACAATAATAACTACAACAACAATAGAAAACAAGGGCAACAAAAAGGGAAAAATAAATATAAAAAACTAAATATATATATAACATGCTTTGGATTCTTTATCATAGGCATTGTATAATTAATAAGTAAACTTCTATGCAGTTTTAGTATTAAGTTTTCTGATAGTCTTGACTTACCCCGAAATTAGGTATTAAAATATTAAGTAATAGACACTATGGCAGAGACATTCACAGTTTCAACAAAAGTCTTTCTCTGTCATTTAGAATATCAGAAGGTTACTCCATATGGTGATGCATCTGTCAAAAAGGATAATGCAGTGAAAGGTGAAGCAAGACTTGTTCTTGGAATCCTGTTCTCCCTTAGTGATTCTAACTATAGAAGAATAACTTAGCCTTAATTTTATTATTAACTGTGAAAAGGATGTTCTCACATCAAAGACAACATGAAGAGAAGTGCCTTTTCAGTAGTTTTGCATGTAGGATCTACCTAGGAAAACTTTGGTCAAATTCCACAGGAAATTTGAAAGCAAGGGAAGCTAGGGATTCAGGAACTAACTTCTAGAATGTTAGAATAGATTAAGCCAGTGCTGCAGGACCCCTAGAAATAAGACCAGGTACTCTATTCCCATGCTCAATTTCATCATCTCCCCTTTGAAGCTAGCAAGATGTGGACAGGAAGTGGGAAGATGATAGTGGCTGTGATATGTTCAAAATATACTCACTCTTCCTAGATTTTCTCTATTTTCAATTCTGAGTTAAATCAGCAAAATTTGTATCTGTATAAGAAATTCCATTGATAAACGTGGCTTCTCTCACTGGGTAAAAGAAAAATTTCACTTGACATAGGCTCTCTTCTTTATTGATCGTTCATCAAAGAAAATATAGACATTGCGTCTTAGATTTGACTTTTTAGCCTATTAAAAACTTAGCGGATAAACAAATCCAGGCTTATCCTACTGGGTTTTGCTTCATTAGGTACTGCTTAATTGAAGCAAGATTGCTACTTCCAGTAAAAGACATCAAAAGACATTTCATCTCAACCTAGTTAATTATTCACAAGACCCTATAGGTAAACAATATTGAGCAGCTATGTCTTCTCTTCACTTTCTTCTCCGATTAATTTCAGTTCTTAATGTGATCAGCAACTTCGTCTCCCAAATTTCTATAACTCAGAGAAATCAGTTAACAGTTAAATCAGTTAACAGAAGGGCACAAAAATTGTAAAGGAAGAATAGAGAGTCAGGCAATGGTGTACCTGGTAGAATATACATTTTACCATAGGCAAGAACCCAGGTTCAAGCTCCTGGTCCCCGTTGGCATGGTGGTGAAACAGTGTTGCAGTTCTCTTTCCCTTTTCCTCTCTACTTGTCTCTCAACTTGTCTTGGTCTCTGTCAGAAAAAAAAAAAAAGAAAAAGAAAAATGGCTGTCAGGTGCAGTGGATTCATCAGGTTATGAGTTCCAGTGATAACCCTGGTGGCAATTAAAAAAACATAAAAATAGAATTAAAAATAAATAAAGGGTTGGGCAGTAGTGCACCTGCTTAAACACACATATTATCATGCTCAAGGACCTGGGTTTGAGCTCACCACTCCCCCCTGCAAAGATGATGATAAGATGCTTCACAAGTAGTGAAGCAGGTATGCAAGTCTTTCTCCCTCTCTTAACTCCCCCTCCTCTCTCAATTTCTCTCTATCCTATCCAATATAACAGGCAATAAATAAATATAAGTAAATAAGCAAAATGGAAAGAGTAGAGATTCTGCAATGTCAGACTAGCCTAGTCTCTGGTATGCATTTATTTATGCTCTTAAGACAAGCCATCTCTCTGGAGTTATTTTCTAAGCTATAAAATATGAAGTTGAACAAGATCAACATTTATTAGTACTTTCATGGTCAGGGGTCTCTCATTGAAAGCCTGGTAATTCCTGTAGAATTTTCCACACTGAGTCTGGAAATACTTAAATAGAGCTTTATATGTAACATAATAGTCACTGGCTTCCTTGAATCACATCTGTGAGTATACCCAGCCTTTATTTCTAAGGTCACTCTGTAGTCCAAAAATGCTTCACCTCCAGCCATCATGCCCATTTCATTTCTGCTGGAAACAGCAAGAAGGAAAATGAAATGATGAAGAAAAACGAGCAAGGGGCATAAGCCAGCAGTGATTTAAGGAGGGTTCCTGGGAGTTACCATTTTGTTTAAATCTCATTAATCAGAAATGTGGCTACACTAGAGAAGTAGATTTTGAGTCATGTGCCAAATTAAAAATGGGGAGTTCTTTTAAATCAGAAGCAGGGATATGCAATATGTGGCTCCAGCTAGCAGTCTCTGGTACAGAAATAGATCAATCCATGCTGAATATAAAAGCAGGAAAGGATGGTAGATAATAAGTATCTCAAGGAAAAGATATTTTATAAGAAAAGAAGTACAGTCCTATACACCATGTAATTCAGCTATGAATCACACATGATGCTATGACGATGTAATGACAGAGTATTAAATATTTATTTAAACAAAAATCATGACAAAATAATATCAAAAGTTAGAGGGAGGATCAGAGAGATAACTGAACGGAGAATGTATCTTGTCATACGTATGATGCAGATTGAGCCCTGGCACCACATGGCACTGGAAGAAGCTCTGGTGCTGTATTGTCTACTGCCAACCCACATCTGTCTGAATGAGTAACTGAATAAACTTCCCTAGTCTGGATGTACTGTAGAGAACTTACAGGAGTTACTATGGGGAGGGGCAGGGCATTTTCCTTGGGATACCTTTCAACAGTTCATATTAGAAAGAAATAATTTCATCCTGGTGGATAGTAGTAAAAACTATAGACATTAGTAGAATTGAGAACAATATATAGAAGGCAACAGCAGTGGAGTTTTCTGCCCTTGCTAAATTGACTAATTTTTAGTTACTGATCAGGAAATTTGGTTTTTCCTCTTAGAGTATAACAGTATATTCTGCCTACATAGCAGTAAAAATTGAATGAATGAATATCTTAGCCTGTGTGAAGGAAAAACCTCATAATCATGTGGTCAAAATCTAATAGTCTTTGTTGTAAGGTTTGCAGGATTTTTAGTGAAGTATTTGCTTTGGGTAAGTATTGTAGTTATGTATATATATTTTTTCTTCTCATAAAGGAAAAAAAAAGGTTACCTTATGGTAGATAAAACATAATTATTTAGAAATGAGGAATTGGGTCGAGAAGGCATGTTTCCCCATAGCAACCTTAACACTGAGTTAGAGTTTGTCTTTCAGCTTTGCAGAGAATAATTATTCATCATGGGGGGAATGTGCTGGGTATGTCACATTTTACTATCTTCATATCTAGTAAGACAATCAAGATCCTGACTCTGAAAATAGAACCATCCTAAGTTTTGTCTGTTTTCAGTGCTTGAAAGTATAATACTTGGATAATTTCTTATTCACTTGATTTTTTTTTAAATAAATTAAAATTAAGTCTAGCTAGCACACATAGAAACCTAGAAGCTATTTTTCAGTTTTCATCCATAACTTTACAACTGTGTGGCTGGTAGAGATCCAAGTATTTCCTTTGAAACTGACAAATATTTTCTCCTGAACTGAGTCATTAAAATTGGAGGGTTTTAGCCTAGCATAAATTAGAAGACAGAGTTTGAGTTAATGTGTAAGCAAATTGCTAAATCTGTTTTTATAATTATTTTTGTTCCTATTTTCTCTGCATATTATAAATCTTCTGTAAAGATGAGTAGTTTTGTTTTTATTTTAGAAATAGTGTTTTTCCATGTTATAAATATTAGAACTTCTTTTCTCCATTCTGAAGACTGAATGGTAAAAATAAGACTCTTTCTGATTAAAAACATTTGCTCTTTTTACTTTTCTCACTTTGTTGTTGTAACCAAGGTTTCACCATGGAGAGCCAACTTTTTAGTGTAATACATGCTTACACACGTACACACACACACACACACACACACACACACACACACACACGTGCACAGAAAAACCATAGGGCCAAGACTTCCTCCATCACAGAAGGAGTCAGGTCCCAATGTAGGCAAAGCTATGCACTATCCAGGGTAGCTGTTTTGCTGACTCTCTCAAAATGTATTTTGCATGAAACTGGCAATGTGAACATTGTTGACTATAGGAGATTACCAGAAGGTCTGGAACAGATAGTTTTCTCTTCCCCTGGTAGATGACCTGGCTTTGTGTAAGTTGATCTGATGTGTTTATAAGGTTAGGCATATTTTTTGTATTGTAGTAGAGTGTTCTGAGGCCAAGTATGTATAAACTTGTCCCCAGATACTATGGTGCTACTCTGACTTATAAAAACACTTGCTTCGAGGTTGAAACTTGGTGATGATGAAAGCACTAGTCTTAGTCCAGTGGGACTGTCCTAACAGAATATCATAGATTTGATGGCCTGTGAACAATAGAATTGTTCTCACAGTTTTGAAAGAAGGGGAGTCCAAGACCAAGACATTACCAGATTTGATGTCAGGTGAAGGTTAACTTTTTTACAGTGTAAATTACCTGGATTTCACTGTGTCCTCACATGGTGGATATATGAGAATTCTTTCTGGAATCTCTTCTAAGGGTGCCAAACTCATTCATGAGACTTCTTCCCTTATGGCCTAACCAATTCCTAAAGGGCTCTTATACTGTTAGGTATTAACACAAATTAAGGGATAGCTTAGTGATCAAGTTTGAACCCCAGCAGCCCATGGGATTCACATAAACATCAGGGGAAGTTCTGATGTTTCTCCTATTCCCTGACTTTCTGTTTGGGTTGGGAAGAAAATGAGAAAATTTGGTAAAGGAGCAGTGAAATCATCTTTTACAAGGTCGCAGCATCATTCACACACACACACACACACACACACACACACACACACACACACACACGTGCACAGTAATATATATATTTTAAATATATTCAATATGTTATTAAATACATTTTGAATAAAGCAAGTAAAAATGTAACTGCTGTTTATCATTTGCAGAGGTAAATTGTATAGCCTGACTAAGAATGATTTCCAAAAGCCCATGCTTATAAACAAAATAACTATATTTCCTCAGCTCTAAAGAAATCCATTTAAAATATTTTAGCATTTTAAAGGAGTACATCAAGGCATATCTTTCACTCATCCTTCAGCGTTGTAAGAATTTCTTTCCACCTCCTTCTCCTCCTCCTCCTGCTCTTCCTCCTCCTCCTCCTCTTCCTCCTTTTCTCCAAAGAGCTGACTGATAATCATGTTGCTGCATAAGCCAGTGCCACCTTTGGCAACAGGAATTTGACATGTGCCTTGTCAGTACAAAGCAAAGAGGCACAGCTACTTTCAGGGGCAATTGGCCAAACCACTGCCAGTCTCATCATTTAAGAGATTTATGTGCAATGTTCCTCTTAATGTGGCTATTGCTTTAGTTTCCCACATGTCACTCAGCCGTGCTTTTTCCTCCTGTGTGTTACAAGCAAACACATAAACAAGGGCACAAAGTCAGGATTCCTAGAACAACAGTTGTTACAAAGGGACGTGGTGGTTGAGAGAGGGAGCCCTAGATTCTGCTTCTGAAGGAAATGAAGAGCTCACAAATATAAAATTCGAATGCTTTCAGGCTAGTATTTCAGGCTAAAGAGAAACACATCATCAGAAGTGAGCAGGCATAAATGGAGATGAGGTGTTGTAGAATGACAAGGCGGCATGATGGTGTGTGTTGGGTGAGTAGAGGGAGTTAGTTTGAAGCTGTAAGGCTTGTTATGTGGATCTCAAGCTTTACTCACACTTTCAGATTATATGTAAGTGCATAGTTACCAGACATACACATATATGTATATGTAACACATATTGACAAGTTAGCCCATGCTAATTCCCTTCATAGTCATGTAACACATACCTGACTCATTATTTTCCTAATTATCATTGCACCAAATGATAAGCTATCTTTGTAGCACATAGCTTGCATAATTACAGATTTATATATTTTTATAAAAAAGAAGTGAATGATGAGGCCAGCTCTAATAGGGTTATTTTTTTCCTGCTTCTGTGAGCATTCTTCGGAAGCAGATTATCATTTATTTGAATTTATAACTGACATTGACAAACAGCAAAAGTACACTGATAGCTGCATGTATTCACTTTAAAAAAAAATAGAACATGCTTTCAAATCTAAATTGAAAAACTCAGAAACATTGCTTTCATTCTATGGAACATTAATTGAAAGTAGAATGTCATCCCAAATGAATCATTGACATCATTTCTGGTGGTACATTATCTGGAAAGAGTAACAGAGAGAAGAACTGTGATACACATTTTCAAATACTAGCAAAGGCATTCTAGCTTGCATCAAAAATAACTAGAAGTAATTGCTGTTGTTGCTACCAAACTTTCAAAACTGCCTGTAAGGAATTTTTTTTCCATATAAGAAAATCCCTGACTTGTTCAGAACTGTGTGATCAGCTTTCATGCAAATCCAGAAGCACACTGCATCTCAAAAAGCTGCGACTTTGTTCTGTTTTAAATGGTTTAACCAGAGATTCTATGAGATTCACTACATTTTGCCTGTGGCTACTTCCCTGCTATGAAGTTTCTGAGTTGACTCTTACGTAAAACAAAGCAATTTCACTGCAGTCCTTGGAGGATAGTTCTGATATATGAAGGAAGCATTGATCTATTGCTGCTACCCTCAGTGACTACAGCAGCAGCCAAAGGATAAGGGTTTGGCTGGAGAAGAATTGTTGGGTGATCAGTGTAGGTGTCAGTTGGGGGTGGAGTGGGTGTTGACTGTTGTCCCAGATCACATCCAGCTGCCACCCTGCAGCCTGCGAACCAGTCATTTGTGACAAATCTACCTTTGCGATTTGATAGTATGACCCTGACTTGTTGGGGCCAGAAGAAAGGCAGGCAGATTTCAGATTAAAACTCTCTTACCCTATAAAGAGAGAAAGCTGGATTCCCGTTGCTAATTTGTGTGCTTGTAATAGAAAACAAATAGACTTGAGAAACAGCCCCCTTCTTCTGGTTTTTTGTATGCTGGTTTCCTATCTGGTGTTTGTGGTTTTCTGCTTTAAAAATGAGTTCTGTGAGAGATGGTTGGATGGCAGGGCACTCACTGGCTGCCAAGCTGGTGGTTCCTTTGGCTGTAATGCTGTTAAGTACCTGTACAGTAGTATAACAGCTGGTGCAGACTGTGGTTGGTGTTCAAGGGCTATGTTGGGACTTGGGACCCACACAGACAATGAGTCAGGTCAGCTCAGAGCAGACCTAAGCACCCCATAGACAGCTGGCCCAGTAACGATACACTCACCAATCTTGGGAGAGATGCTCATGGAATCCCATTAATTTCCTTCTCAAGCAGACGGTAAGGTAACCCAAGCCAGGTTGATTGTGCTACTCTGGGATTTTTACCTAATGATCTTTCAGAAAACAGGTGCATTGGCAGCAATTTGGAGAGTCAGAAAAACCAACTAGTATTACAGAGTAAACCTTTGCTGCCGTGGGGGCTTTATTGGAGTGGGGTGCATTAGTGTTAGATCATTACAAAGCATTTTGCTGACTGCTGCAGAATTAATGGCACTTTTATGGCTGTGGTTAATGACTGTCAAGCAACTGGAGTTTGTCCCTGTTTAAACTGTAATTTTAAATCAAACTCACCAGCTGTCAGATACATTCCACATATGAGAACCCCTTCTTGGTAATTTTTGGTGTTCTGTAGAGGAACATCATCTTCTTACTGCTTGAACTCTCATATTTTGCATTTTTTATCTGAATTTTATCACCATAAAAGAAAAGCAAAAATTGTGCTTATTTCCATGTCCCTGTGAAATTTTTAAGTGTTCTACATGTAGGAGGACATAGAATCACTGTATGTGTTGAATACCTGATTTTTGAAGTCATAATATTTTTTAAATAATTTAATTTTGCAAGAAAGCTATACTATTTCTTTCAACATTGAATGCAAGGCTATTTCATGTGATCCCATTCCACTCTTCTCCCTCCCCATGTTTGTGCACTGTCCATACTTTTACTCACTTTCATCGTCTGACTGAGAAAAAGATCTTCCTTCAGTTAACACCCATTACTTGTCCTGTGTTTTCATCCTATCCTGTCTTCTCTATGTGTGTGTCCCATCTCTCATATGTATCTTCACTCTCTTCTTACTTGGGTTTATTCCTATTTGTATACTCATTTTTGCAGGACCAGGGCCTCACTCATGTATAATTTCAGCACTCTCGGGCTGCTTTTCATTCAGAGGGGGAGACACACCAAGAGAAGAAATAGATGCCACAGAACCAGAGCTCCTCGTGTGCCACAGCACCTTTTATGTGGTACCAGGACTTGAACCTGGGCCCTACCCAACCAGCCCTATTCCTATTTCAAAGCAAACAAGTGACCAAGCCTTTCCTGAATCTTGCTATCTCCTATAATATCAAATTAGCTCCCTCTTCTGTCCTTTTCAGGCCTCACAAAAAGGGGGGGGGGAGGCAAAAACAAAAGAAACAAAAAAAGAAACAGTAAATCCTCTTTAGTGTCCTTGATGAGGTCTTTGAAGCAGACTTCATGCAAAATGGCAGTACAGTGAGACCAATTTTATCACTTACATAGATATAGACAGGAGTTCCTTCAGCATATTTCTGATGACAAAATATTTGCAAATCTAAAGATCCAAACACTGCTAATATCAGACAAGAATTTATTTTTAACTACTCACCCATTCATGTTCTTATTCCAACCCAGGGTCTTCAGTGGCCAAAAACTATCACAGCATCTCAGGGCACAATGAGGGCACCAAGTAAAGCCTGAACACCCTTCTTTCAAAAGCAGAGTGCTCACTTCCTCACACACTCAGACTGAGGCAATTTAGATTTGCCAAATAACTTAGCATTCAAGTCTTTGAGGTAAAGGAGAAAACAAAGATTATCTGGAGAAAACCCACATAATTGTAGAGAGAATTTGCAAACTTCACACGGGCCAGGATTCAGGCATTATCAACACTTCTTTCTTCCTCCTTTCTTCTCTGAGTCTACGTCTTGCTCTACTTTGAGCAGCTTTCTCAGGAACTGATGTCTGGTGCAGCCTACGTTTTTTCACCATGCTCCACTTCTATCTGGAATTCTTAACCACACTTAAACCTGATGCTTCTCCATTTCGAAACAGTATTGCTTTAGGTTCTTGACTATCTGTGACTGTTTTCCTTTTTCGCCGGCCTTTCCTCTTCTGTACCTAGGGATCTACAGAACTCAGTACGTACGTAGGTAGGCAGGCAGACAGACAGTCTTTAAAACGCCTAGCTCATTACCTAAGTTACAAATATGTACTGGTGATCTTTCCACCCATATAACTATCTTTGTCACTTCTACTTAAAAGTTTAACTCCAGGAAGGATATCCTGATTGTAAGATGAACCTTAGTATCACCATACCAACTACAGTCTCTTCATGTAATATTATTCCTCCTGACTTATTTCTATTAACCTCTAAACTGAACTTACAGCCTTACAGATATACTCACTAATGTTTTTCTGTCTCTAATCAACCACTCAGCCGTGCAACCTGTTCCTATCCTTTACAGTCTATCTTTCATCTATTCAATATGTCCTCTTCTTATTTCCTTTATTCAAGATTACCCACACAGCATTATAAAAGATTTATTTTTATTTGCTTATTTTTCCTTTTATTTTCTTTGTGTTCGATAGGACAGAGAGAAATTGAAAAGGGTGAAGGTGGAGAAAGAGAGAGATAGAGAGAGAGAGAGAGAGAGTAGAGAAAGATAGAAATAGACACTTGCAGACCTATTTCACCACTCTTAAAGCATCCCCACTGAGAGTGGGGGCTTGAACCCAGGTCCTTGCACAATTCCTTACACATCATATTATGTGTGCTTCACTGGATGTTCCATTGCCCAGCCCCCTAAAAGATTTACTTTTATATGAATTCATAATACTACCAGATCCCAATTTGTTCCTTACACTTTTTTAAAAAATATTTATTTATTCTCTTGTTGCCCTTTTTGTTTTATTGTTGTAGTTATTATTGTTGTTGTTGGGTAGGACATAGAGAAATGGAGAGAGGAGGGGAAGACAGAGGGGGAGAGAAAGATAGACACCTGCAGACCTGCCTCACCACCTGTGAAGCAACTCCCCTGCAGGTGGGGAGCCGGGGGCTCGAACCGAGATCCTTACGCTGGTCCTTGCGCTTTGAGCCACCTGCACTTAACCTGCTGCGCTACCACCTGACTCCCTGTTTCTTATACTTTTAAGCTCTTGAAAAAAATTAAATGGCATGTGTGTTGGCATTCCCTTCCACAGAAATCATTCCCCACTGAATAAAAATAAAAGACCCAGAGAACTCTTCACGTAACAGTCAAGTTCATAGCTCCTGAAGAAATTACACACTTCACCCTGCACACTAAATTCTATGCCATTCCATTAGCATCTCTGTATTTTTTAGGCATTAGTCTTTTATTTACTGTTATTTCCATTAACAACTTTTAATTTCCCATTTCTTCTTATTAAATATTTCCTACCTGATAAATAACACCCCACTTGATGATATTTTTCTAAGAAATGCTAAAAAACTACCAACAATGAAATACATAGACATGTATCATATATTTATTAGCAAATGATACATAAAATAAGTCTCTCAACCAGCTAATATCCCACAGTGATTAGTACACTATATCTCTACTGAGAGTCTTAATGATTTATTTATTTAATCATTTAAAGTTAACAGAGTACCCATGTGTACCAATAAATACTTGTTGAATGAATAAATGAATTTAACTGATTGTTTTTAATTAGAATATCTTGGCTCATTACCTTGGTATTTTGTGGCCCTGACAGAGTTATCAATTTTGCTTTTATTTGTAATTTTATTCTCACTGGTTTTTTATACCATTTTATATAATTTACCAATGGGGATAGTTTAAAATAGATTTATTCTTAAAGTAAAAAAAAAAGAGTCAATACAAACACAACTCCTTTGTATTACTAATTAATACTAGAAGAGGGTAGTAAGTGTCTACCACTATATGGTAAATATTAAAAATAGGTGTCAAATGTGTTGCATATCTTATATAGCTAGAAGGCTATCTGGCTTGTTATAACCACTTTTTAAAGGTGTTGTCATACATGTCTGTAATAAGGTATAGAATAAATCATACTTGCACCCAAAATTGTATAAACAACACTCATGAGCACACACACATACAAGTACACATATACTGTCAAACAATATATACCTCATGTATGCCTAGGTGCATGCATAATGGAAATAGCTTTTGTCTATATGACATTTATCCAAGGCATTTACAGAGCTCTGGCACTGCAAAATGATTTGCTACACTCCTGTCCTCTACTGCCTTCCTCCAATAGTATGCATATGCTAGCATTCCTAAATATCTCTTCATTCTCTTTGTTCATTAACTTTTTTCTTTGTTATTAAAATTTGGCAGCACGAAGCAGTATGAGCTAATATTACAGGGCTTCCTTTATTCTCACATCTTATAGGACTGATTGCAGATGATAAAAATAAGGCTGTGGAATATGCAAAATTTCAAGGTTTATTATTGGAGAGAAGAGAAACAAAGGGAAAATAAAATTTTTGTACTAATAAAAGCCAGCAACATGGAACCAATTCTTTTGTTTCATTTGCTGTTACTTTTGTTTTCCAACTCTCAGCAGTCATTTAAGTAAATCATTAAGCTTAATTCCACTAGGGCATTTTTTTCCCAAAGTGTCATGAAATTTATGTGATTTTTATGGCATTTACCATTTTGGTATGTTATGTTGTACTCTTCAAAGATATAATGCTGTGATTTTTTTTTTTTTGCTTAGCTTCTAAAATTGATTCCACAATCTTAAATCTACCCCCAAGTAAGAAGTTTTTACTCTAACTTTGCTTCTAAACTTTCATCTCCTCCTCCTCACCTCCCGATAGATAAAATTTTGATATTAATTGAAAACCTTTGCTGTTAAGATTCTGATAAATCTAACTGGACCAGAGTATTCAGAAAGCAGTGGAGAGTGTTGGGTGCTAAAGGATGTTTTTACATGAGAATCAGTTATCCCCTGTAATAATGGCCTGAGGTAGCAGTCATTAACTTTGGAAAAACTAAGAATCTGGAAGTTAAGCATAGTTTTGTAACTAAAAATATAGAACTAGAATTGAAAATCCAAAAATTATTTTTTTGTTTGTTTTTTTGTTTTCCCCAAGTCCCTGTTCACCTTTTCATCCATTATTTTTCCTTTGTCGAGAAATTCTTTCATTCTGGAAATTCTATTCTCTGAACCTCACCAAAACTATTTCATTCTCTGGTTTCCTTCAGACCTTATTTGTTTTTTTTAAAAAAATGAATACAGTAATTTTATTAAAAATAATTTATAACTTGGTCAGAAATCAGCTTAACTACTTATGTTTGCAGCAACTGGCTGCCTTTTTTTTTTTTTTTTTTTTTATAGAAGTGGCCAGAGAGAGAGAGAGAGAGATTAGACCAGTGCATTGAAGCTTCCTTCAGTGTGGTGGGAGCTAAGTTTGAACATGAGTCTAGTGCATGGCAAAAAAGCACATTATTCAAATGTGATATATACTGTTGGTCCCAAAGTTACCGTTTTATATATTATGGAAAGCCACTTTATGCATCATTTTTTAAACAGCCAGAGGTTAGGTTCCAAGGGGTCACTTGGTTCTATATGATCACATGATGCATATTCTGAGTGTACTTATGTAAAAACATACATCTGGAGTGGGAGAGATAGCATAATATTTATGCAAACAGACTGTCATGCCTGAGGCTCCAAAGTCCCAGGTTCAATCCCCCATACCACCATTAGCCAGAGCTGAGCAGTGCTCTGGTTAAAAAAAAGAAAAATTCATATGTTGGATGTGTTTTTCCTTCTTTCCAAATAAAGTACTCCTTATTTTCTACAGCTAAGCAAATTATCTTCTGAGAACTACATGACAAACAGGGAATCTATTTTTTCCCCATATAGACACTTTTAAGTGCCCATCGTGGTTACTAGGTAATTTGGTTGTGTTTCTTTGCACATAATTGCTGAAGAGGTTCCTAGAAGCCAGCAAAACCTGGAACTGAACCATGATGACTTGAGTTTTTTTAGACTAGATATATTTTGCTTAGAAGTGTTATCTTTCTATCTTAGTAATACTGAGCAGTGTGTTCTAACAAAAACTGTTCAAGTCCTTCCTATTTTAGTGAAGTAAAGAAGCATATCCCTCTCCCTACAGAGTTGGATATAAATCTGGAAGATCACCTGATTGACTTTTTTCCAAGCAGTGAGTCAGGAAGCTGGCCTGTTGTCACCATGTGATTCCAATAATTGGCAGCTTTTGCTTGTGGCCATGTAGTGAATGTACCTGGGTGCTTCCTAGTGGATTCAACCACAGGATCTACTTCAGCCTAGCTCAAAAGGAGGCTTACACATAACTTACACATAAAAGAAGCATCCATTTTTAAGAATTCTAACTGGAACTCACAATTTTCTGGGTATACACTCCATTACCTCTCCTCTTTATCCTCTGTGACCTGAATTAACTGAATATCTATATCATCTGTACTTGTTGCTCCTTATAGTGTGTGTGTGTGTTTTACAATTACAAAGTAATGAATCTTCAGAAAGGTTGAGATCAGTGTCTAGAAATAATTTTTAAAAATCATTATTTGGTCCCCACCTGCAGGGGAGTCGCTTCACGAGCGGTGAAGCAGGTCTGCAGGTGTCTATCTTTCTCTCCCCTTCTCTGTCTTCCCCTCCTCTCTCCATTTCTCTCTGTCCTATCCAACAACGAATCGTGTCAACAAGGGCAATAATGGTAACCACAACGAAGCTGCAACAAGGGCAACAAAAGGGGGGGGAAATGGCCTCCAGGAGCGGTGGATTCATGGTGCAGGCACTGAGCCCAGCAATAACCCTGGAGGAGGAAAAAAAAAAAATCATTATTTGGAAGCATAGGCAGAATGCTATTTTCCTTGGCCAATAATGGTGCGTTGTAGAAAACCTCCCAGTTAACATAGAATCCAGTAAACAGTCACTTAATTAATGTGCTTGGCACCATTGATTGGAACCTGTCCTACTAGAAAAGTATGAGTTCTTTGTGGTCAACTACATGCCTGATACCAGAAGCAAAACCTTGGCCTTACACTGAGAATTTGCCCACAGGTATAGTTCATAGGTAGGACATATCTGATGATTGCATAGTCAAACTCATCAGAAACTCTTCATTCATGCCAGTTGGCATCAAAGATATAGAACTATAGGAAATGGGTCTTATTGCCTTACTTTTTTTCTTTTATTTATTTTTATTTATTTATAAAAAGGAAACATTGACAAAACCATAGGATAAGAGGGGTACAACTCCACACAATTCCCACCATGTTGCCTTACTTCCTAAGGGATGTGATATGACTGATTGCAAAAAGCAGGCTCTTCGAGGTAAGCCCTTCTGGATTTAAGTCTCAGCTTTGCCACTTATCAACTGTGTGACTTTGATCAAATTACATAATATCCAGAGTCTGAGTTTTTTGCATGAAAAATAGCCACATGCAGCTCATAAATTTTCTTGAATTTTAGAACACTTTTGATTTAAAAAGTCCTCTGTAACTCGTAGCTCCCTCTTGAAATTAATACCAAAGACTCAGTGATCTCTATAATCATGGTTATTTATGTCGTGTTAGAAATTGCAGCAAAGGGAAGGATACTAGGAGTGTCTGTTTTTTGTTGTTGTTTTTTTAATTAGCTTAAAGTGAAGTAGCATTTCCTCTATTTTCTCCTGGAATTCTTGAGCTCCTTTGTAAATTGCTTGTCCTATACTCTGTTAGGCCATTGTTTTTTGTTTTTGTTTTTGTTTTTTGCCTCCAGGGTTATTGCTTATGGCTCAGTGCCAGCACTATGAATCCACTGTTCCTGGTGCCTATTTTTTTCCATTTTATTGGATAGGATAGAGAGAAATTGAGAGAGGAGCAGGAGAGGAAGATAAACACCTACAGAACTGCTTTACTGCTTGTGAAGCAACCTGGAGTGTTTTGTTTTATACCTTATGTCTAGATTGGAAGGAAGGGGACAGAAATTTTAAATGTTCCTGGGGGACATTTAAAATTTCATCTTCCCAAGTCCTACCCCATATTTTCTGATTCAGAAGTCTTGGGGCTATAGCCAAGATTGTGCATTTGTAATTAGAAAAAGCTTCATTCGTGCATATAGTATCTAAGTGCCTTTTCCCTAGAGGCTGGTAATGGGAGGCTTTCAGCAAACACTGACTCCATTTATATCTTAAAGAAATTTTATTGAGAAGAATTTGAAGTACCCAGACCCAAAACAGTATGCACTCTACTGGGTAAATTCTCCCCTGGCCTGAGATTCTCTTTTTTTCCAAGTATCTTCAATTACATGCACTTCATTCCGATGGCTTTGGTCATCAGCAAGGACCAAATTTATAATAGTACCACAAGGTTTCTTCTCAGGCTTCATTTGTCTTTCTGGGAGACAACTTATAGTATGAAGTCTGTACCACTGTTAAAAATACATGCATACATATATAGAAACCACTGTCTATCCCACTCCTAAAACCACATAATTCTTTTCTGTTTCTTCTTGACTGACAGTCACTCTAATATCAATCATCATTAGTTACCTTGGAAAATCCAACTTCTTCTTAGGAAAACTGATAATTTAGCATATCCATCCAACTGCTTGCAAAAATATAGACACCAAATGATGTAGGTGCTTTTGGGGTACCCTCACGGTAATGGAATTTAGATCACTCAGTAAGGTGATGCTGTAAGCTGTAAGAATATTAACTAATATGTGTTGAGCTCCATGCAGCACTCAAATCCTTTTATGTTAGGTGTGGTGGGAAAAGTCCATCTGTTTCACAGAGAGGAAGCTGAGACACCTAAAGGTTCAAATTCAGAGTTTTCTAGAGTAAGGTTCAAAGGCATTATTTAGATGACTTAAAAGTCTAAAAGGAACCAGATGCTCATTTTAATAGTAATGGTGTTAGGGGCTAGCAACAAGCATTCTATATCAGTTTCACAGAAAGTGATGTGGTATTCATGTAATAATGTGTAGAATCATACTGCTGATGTTAACAGTTAAATTATATTATGAATTTGTTATAGGGAAAACATGGGCTTGGGATAGTTTAAAGATACTAGGATGACAATAGAAAAATGTCTTTTAGAGTTTAAAGATGAAGAAAGCGTCAGACTTTAGACACCATAAGAACATGTCTTCTTGGATAGTATTCCCCCAACTTCCTGTCTCATTTTCTTTAGACATACAAATAAGGTATTAAAATGATATTCCTGTGGACCAGGCCATGACAAACCCAGTAGAGCACACACATTATTACCATGTGCAAGGACTTAGGACTTAGATTCAAGCCCCTGATTCCCACCTGTATGGGGGAAGCTTCACCAGCAGTGGATCATTGCTGCAGGTGTCTTTCATTGTTTTTTTTTCTCTCTCTCTCTCTGTCCTCTAACAAAAAAATAAATAAATAAATGAAATATTTAAAAGTCAGGCATTCCTAGCTCTATAAATATCTAGAAAGTATGACCCAGTTTCTCCCTATCACAGTATTATATGTTAATTTCTTACATACCCATTATTATTGTCTGAATATTTCATATAAAAGTTACTTGTTTATTTATTGTTTTCTGCCATGAATCTTTCTTCACAGTAGCTGTGACATTTGTGTATTTTGCATATTATTAAAATGGCCGAATGAGAGAGCAGAATCTAAGGATGAGAAAGATAGGACCATGCTTTACTATATCATATAGAAAAAAAATAAGGTCAGAGTCAACAAGTGAGAACTATACCAAAATGAGATAAAGAAAGGTATTGGAAGAGCTGCAATTTCTGTGCAGAGAGCAGGAATACCCTGTACTGTGTTCATCCTTTGTATATACTTGAGTGCGGATGTTGTGTGTCTGTTTTGAGCAATACATATAATCTTAAATATTTGTGAATGAATGGAAATTCCAACTGGTCAAAGATAGCAGTCTGTACCTAGAAGAGTGATGTGAGTAGAAGGGGACAGGAGAGAGAAAGGAGAGATTGGGCAGTTCAAATCGATGGAGTTTGCTTACTGAGTGTTAGGAGATGGGAAAGTCAAGGCAGGTGATCACCAAATTGATCACCTGGTGAGCATCCAGACATCCTTGGATGTAGAGCACATGTAGAAAAGCAGCAGCAATAAGGAGCCATGAGGACCATGAGTTATATTTTAATAAGTTAAATTTAAGATATAGTATACATCACAAATATTTATGCAATATTTAGCCTTGGAAAAAACAAAGGCAGCCTGTTGGTTAGTAAAAATGGTGGTTTTATTAGACTCCTGGAAGCCACAGTAGCAGCTTGATTTTTGAGGCCTTACTGCCAATAAATAAACCTAAGTTACTGAGTATAGGTGAAAAGAGGAAAAGGTCTAACATTAGTCATGCGATGTTGGTTAGTTTCTGCCATGTATCCATTCTCCAGCCATCATCTGGGTCACAGTGTTCCCAGCAATTTAGAGACTGAGTCTGAAGCTTCAAAGAGCAACAAAGTCTAGAGATTAACCTTTTGGTGTCATTAGGAAATCTATATGTTCACTTTTCTAAGAACCTCCAACTTTTCTTATCTTGAGGAACTGTTGATGATTATTTCTTAATATCCACATATGACTTCCCTTGGATCAATACACATTTCCTCTACCATAATAAATAATAAGAAAGAAAATATATTGCAGTTATTGGAATACATTCAGCACGTAATGCCCCATCACCAGTAGAGTGGATTAGATTTATTCAATCTATTTTATGCAGCCATGCTTGAGGATGCAACTTGGAACCTGGAAGTTAATTTCAGACTACACTCTGGTCCTTGGGGAAATCCTTACATCCACTGAGCTACAACCCCACCAGAATGCCTTCCCCTCCATCTGAGAATTTGCCCTAATGATGACTATCTCTGCATGACAGTCAGTATACAAATACTAGTTAGACGGTGGACACAGATTGTTATGGTTTAAGTCCTGGCCTCTCAGTTTACTACCCATGTCAGAAGGAGATATTACTTGTGTCCACTTAGGGTTTATTGGAGGATTAAATGAAATAAATATCCTATACCACTAAAATACTGACTCACTGACTCAAGATACTAAATAAGTATTAGTTCTTATTTTAAAAATGTTGAGGGATTACCACCATGTCCTAATCATATTTCTGAGTGTGTGCTCAGTAAACTAGCTGAATGAAAATAATTACCAAGCATTCCCTAGACCATTTTTATAGAACCTGAAATGGTAGTGGTAGTGTTCTGAGGAAACTCTACACACTACCTGTGAACAAAATTGGCAAAGGCTGCTGAGCAAAGATGTCACAGATATGTTTAGAGCTTTTGGATGATCAAAACAAGAAAACTAATATATTGGTCTTAATTAGTAGTCCTTACATTTCCTCAAAGAAATATTCAGGTAGTGATATATGAATCTTACTTCAGATGGCCTCATTAGTTTCTTACACAACTATGTGCACACTGTGTACATTACACATGACAAGAAATAGAACACCAGGGCCATTCTTCTCAGTGTGTGTCACACTGTTTACCTAGAAAAGTGTGTATGTGTAAATCAAATTTATGAAATGGATACTTTCTATGCTACTATTTCTCTTATACAAACAATGAGAAATAGTTTTCTAAAAGTCCTTGAATAAGCAAGTTAAGTGTAGAATAGCAGATAAAGTGGACAGAAATACAACTGCAGGGAGTCTGGTGGTAGCGCAGTGGGTTAAGCGAGCACACTTGGCGTGAAGCGCAAGGACCAGCGTAAGGTTCCCAGTTCGAGCCCTCGGCTCCCCACCTGCAGGGGAGTCGCTTCACAAGAGGTAAAGCAGGTCTGCAGGTGTCTATTTCCCCCCTCTCTTTCTTCCCCTCCTCTCTACATTTCTCTCTGTTCTAACAATGACATCAATAAGAACAATAATAAAAAAGAAAGGGAAACAAAAGGGAAAAAATAAATAAAAATCTAAAAAAAAAGAAATACAACTGCAAAGTTTCAGTGAAGTAAAATTTTAATTTTGTAATAGTGATATGTTATAACAGAAATATCATAGGCAAATAACATGGAAAATGACATAAAGCAATCATACACACATGGATATATATATATATATATTCTAAAATAGAGGTCATTGTTGTTATTCTTATAGAAGTTATATAGCTACTTGAATTCAACCTGTATTAGACAAATTCTGTGTGCTAGGAAGACTTGGTACAGTCTCATCAAAGCAGCTGCACACTTTAAAGTAATAATGTTGTCATTATCCTTGTTTTCCAAAATAAGAAACCAAGATGCAAAATACTTAAATAATAATAGTGATGATGATGATAACAATTTGCCTAACATCAACTAGATAGAAATTAAGGGAACTGGAACTTTCCCCAAGACAGGCTAACTTTGGAATGCTGAATCATGACACCAATTTGAACAAAATATTTCACAATTTATTAATCCTTTCTCGTGAATTTTATCTTATTTTATCTCTGCAGTCAGCCTGCAAGATAATTATTGTTTAAGATTATGTAAGCTGCACAAAATCACACCGATAGTAGTGGGAGCCCTAATTTTCTTACTGTGATCCATGCCCTTTGTTTTCATAGAGTCTAGTTCTTAACTTGGCAATGCTTAGAAAATTACGAGCAGTGTTTGTAGATATAAGCTGAAAATGGGCATGACCTGAATACATTGTGGAAATGATGCTTGCATTCACACTGGCTTGTGGTGCTATATTCAAGCAATCAACAGAACCAATGTAGTAAGCCCGTGATATTGGTTGATATTCTGCCATGTTGTGAAAAAGGAGAGGCAAAAGTCAGAGAAGCTACATGTCCTGTGTTGGTGATTTTTAACATCTAATGATTATTGTTATTAATAAATAAGGAATCATATCTGACATGTCTATACTACAGACATTGTGAAAAGGAAATGAAATGAAATCTTTCGTTTTGGGCTGGAGAGAGAGCTCACCAAGTGAAGTATATATCTTCCCATTCACACAGCCCAAGTTTGGACCTCGGTACCATGTAAGAGTGCTGTGGCACCTTGGAAAGCTCAGATCCTGTGGTACCTCTCCCTTTCTTTGCCTCTCTCTATGAATGAAAAAAAATGACCCAGTGCAGTGAAGGTGTGCATGCAGAGCAAAACTAGAAATGAACACCTGTCAGATAAAATATAAGTACCCAATGAATATTTCTAGAATACATAATGAATAGATAGCTAATAACAAGGAGCAGAAAACATATGCTGTAAAGGCATATGTGGAAAAAAGGTTGATAAAGCATATCATACCTTATTTGCATACTGGTCAGAGACATTTATTTCATTGACTCTCAAATTTGTGTTTATAGAATTGAATTGAACCAAATTAATCACATCCTTCGCTTATGGAATTCAGTGCTTAATGTTTTTAAAGTGGCTTTAATGGAAGTGGGGGCCCTGACAACTAGATATAGAATTGCACACACAGATAAATGTCACTTGGTTAGACTGAGGTGTGCTCTCACCCAAACCATTCATTGAATTTGCCTTTAGTGAGCAGTGTGAACTTCACCAGAGACTAAGTGACCAACTCACCCCTTTGCCCATAGCTTATTTTACTGCTGCCTTGGATTTCAAATTGTCCAACAAGAAGTTTAGAGCAATTTACAGTAGAAATTATGTGTCTTCACAAGGGAACTGATAAAGGATACAGAGATTTCTGCTTTGGAAACGGTCAGCTAATCCCCCTTTAGGAGACCACATTGTGCTTCCTACAGTGTCAGTAGGTTGAGTTGTGGAGTTTCGGAAGAAATAACAAGATGATGTAAAATCCAGGCCAGAATTATTCATAGAAAGATATACATAGTCATTTAGCTCTGCTAGAGCCAGAATAAAGAAGCTTACACTCAGTGCAAGGTCCGAAGGTGGCACACCTGGTTTACATTACCATATGCAAGGACCAGGGTTCAAGTTCATCCCTCCCCACCTATAGGGCAGATGCTTCATGAGTAATGAAGCCGGTCTGCTAATGCCTATCTTTCTCTCTATCTCCCTCTCCTCTCTCAGTTTCTCTCTGTCCTAGCAAATAAAATAGAAAAAAAAAAAAGATGGTCAGGAATGGTGGAGATTTGTAGTGCAGAGACCCTTGTGGCAATAAAAATAATAATAATAATAAATTTGAAAAAGAGGCCTGCACTCAGGTAACCAGTTTTCCCAGGAGTGAAGGGACTCTGAAAGAGAATTTGAGTGTTAAAGCCAGGAAGTCTCAGAACTACCTAAAGGATGCAGCCCTGCTGTGCTATCTGGCAGCCCTTTGTGAAAATATTTGCTATCAAGACTATTTAGCTATGAGATGTGTATGTGTGTGTGTGTGTGTGTGTGCATTATATATAATATATCATATATATATATATATATATATATATATATATATATATATATATACTTCAGTACTTAAATAGACAGAATTTACAATTTTAATGACACATCAGGCATCACTTCTCTTATTTTAGGCTAGCTCCATCTTCTTAAAGATTTCCTCTTTCTCCTTGTCTTGCTGTCTTTAATTTCAGCACTTCTAGCGCCAGCCTCCATTTCCTCAGTCATCAGGATCAGGTAAAGTCATATCGATGTGTTCTAGCTTCCTCTGCAAGAGGCACAGCTCAGCAAATTAGCTATTGAATGCAACCACAGCGTCCGTAACTGGAGAACTAAGTTCAGATCTCTTTACTCAGCTTGACCTTGACCAAGCCACAGTTTCTCAGAGTCTCCTACCCTTAGTTCTTATAACTGAATATAAGATGTTAAACATCAGAAACTGTTGGGCAATTAAGTGCCTCCCCCCAATGACCAAGTAACCCCCAGAATAGAGACAGGGATAACCATTTGTAAGCTAGGTGGAAGTTAGTTAAAATGTCCACTCATAACAGAGGCAAAGAAGGGAGAGGTCACAGGAATGGAGTTACTCCAACTAGGCTTCCACGCCAGGAGAGGCACAACACAGCAGAGTAACTACAGAGGTAATGGCAGAATGGTCATCCACAACATGGTGGGTGCCACGGTCTCAACAGGCTGTAGAATACTCAGATTCTGTCTGTTTATCCCTCTCTTGGTAAGGACTGCAACCCTGTACTTCACTGGATCCAGGAATGAGGCATAGTCACTTCCTCTTTGTAAATTAGTTTTTCAGACATCGCCCTGTGCTTCTAAAAATGTGAAAAGCACATGCAGCAGGGTTAATTAAAGGAATTATAATGTGGCTTCCGTGTAAAACCACTGCCCAGATGGGAAGTCATAGCTTTGTCAGACACATGGAAACTTTCTGGCTCTCCCTCCTCATCACAGCTCCCTTTCCCCCCCTAAAGTATAACTAACCACTGTCTCAACTTTTCTAGTTGTCATTGTATTACAAATACATGTACTTTTATCATCCAAACAATATGCATGCCAAAAGTTACAGTATGATAATGAATGCTTTTAAGTTTTAGTTATTGTTGTCAGTCTTTTACTTGATAGGGTGACTGTCCATCCTCCTTTTCTCCTTCTCCCTGACCTTCATCTTCTCTTTTTCCCTCCCCCTTGCTTCCTACTCTTCCCCTTCGGAAACCGGACTATGTATCTATGTCGATGTGTCCACAATCTGGATTTTCTTTACGAAACTCCTCTGTTGTTTTCAATCCTGAAATTTGCTTTTGTTTGGAAGGCTCTTTCAGGAGTAGTATGGTTTTCTTTTGTCAGGTAGTTCATAGTGGGCAGTTACCTTTACTCTGTGTGTGAGTGTGTCATGTAGGCAGCTCTTTATTCTCTGTATCTGATCCACTAATTAGTGAAGGATATGCTGACACAGGCATGTTCTAGCATTGTTGCCTGATTGATGAACTAAAATAATCTATAAGGAGAAACTCCTCTCATCTAGCCTTTACTCTGTGGTAGAGATTATTTAGGAAAAGCAAGGTAAATGCCAGATTCCAGGATCCAGGAGATAACTCACTTAATAGAGCACACACTTAGCACAGAGACCCAGGTTCAAACCCATGTGAGCACCATGCAAAGGGGAAACTTCATAAATTATGGAGCAGTGACAAATTGGCTCTTTCTCTGTCTCTTGTCCTCTCCATGGAAAACAAGAAAAAGCGCACCAGGAATAGTAGAACCACAGAGGCATAAAGGTCCAGGGAAGCCCTGATAGCAAATTAAAAAACAATAAATGCTTAACTCCCTCCATAAATTTTGCTCTCACTCAGCCATCCTGAACATCAGTCTGTCTAAACCTTGACTGATGTGTTCTAGATTCGATGCTCAGGGGAGTAAACTAACAAATATTTTAAAGCAATTGAATTAACCTTTCAGTACATTTTTTCAAAGTATATTTGCAGACATAGTCATATATTCTATGCTTGTATTTCAATCCAAACCTGTTTTATTACTACTCATTGTGGGTAATATCGAATCTACTTGTATTTTTAAAACACCATTAAGAATGCTTACCTGTCCTTCTTTAAGTGTTATATTCTAAAACGTCATCTGGCAGTTTGGTCACTAGATAGTCTATCTCTGCAACCCAATAAAATGTAGGAAGCTTTGGGATTATGCACCATTATGAACTACCCTACAAATCTATGAGGGTAGTCAGATTGCTCATCTGAATACTCACCTGCTTTGCACAATCCTAGATCAAGCCCAGCTCGTATAGCTCTGAAGGAAACTTTGGTACTATAGTATCTCTCTTTCCCCTCTCCTTCTCTTCCTTTCTCCCTCTCCCCCTTTCTTCTTCTCTCCCTCTCTCCCCCTGCCCCTCCTCTTCCCTCTCCCTCTTTCTCTCAAGAGGCAAATGTTGGTTTGGAGCTGTGAAACCCTAGCCTATGGCCTTTATGGCTCTTCCTATTATTAGTGATGGACACTTTCCAGGTCACAAGGGCCAAGGATAGCATTTGATAAGTGACTGGAGAAACAACTCTTATTTCCTGATACCAAAACATAAAAAGGATACGGGTAGTAATGAATAAAGAAAATAACTGTGAGGGCTGTGTGGTGGCTTAGCTGGTTGAGGGCGCTTGTTACCATGCATAAGAACCCAGGTTCAATCTCCAGGCCCAACCTGCATGTAGAAAGCTTCACAAGTGGTGAAGCAGTTCTGCAGGTGGCTCTCTCTCTCTCTCTCTCTCTAGCTCCCTCTTCTATCTCAGTTTCTCTCTGTTTCTATCCAATAAATAAATAAGAAAGAAAGAAAGAAAGAAAGAAAGAAAGAAAGAAAGAAAGAAAGAAAGAAAGAAAACAACCAAGAGATGAGGACACTGGAGTGTGCTACACCAGACTTGCATGCCTGAGGTTCCAAAGGTCCCAGGATCAATCCCAGTACCACCATCTGCCAGTGTTAAATAGTGTCCTGGTCTCTCTGTTGTTCTCTGTCTCTACCTTTTTCACATAAAAGTAAATAAATAAATTATTAGATATTTTTAAAGGAAAGAAAACCACCAAGAAAATTTTACTGAAAGAATAACTTCAATTTGAAATTGCTTTCATTTCATTGAGATATTCAACCTTTATTTTTTTATGATAAAGAAAGCACTTTTATGGTTATGACTGTCTTAGTTTTTCTTCACATATAATATGTATTAGAAGAAAAACAATTTTAATTATGCTTTCTACTTAACCTTGAAAAACATGTTCCATGAAGAAGTCTTGTCTGTGTAGGAGGTAAATGCTTCCACTGAGAGAGGAATAAATCATCCTTTTCTTACTGAACATTAATTTCTTGATCACACTTTGTAAAGTATAGAACTTTTTAATACCTAAGCCTCATCAGCTT
Organism: Erinaceus europaeus; assembly: GCF_950295315.1. Taxonomy (NCBI): domain Eukaryota; kingdom Metazoa; phylum Chordata; class Mammalia; order Eulipotyphla; family Erinaceidae; genus Erinaceus; species Erinaceus europaeus. The sequence continues at coordinate 94,881,578 of NC_080166.1, forward strand.
GTTCATAGCTCAGCAACATAGAGTCTTTCAGAGCAACAGTCATTGTGTTAAGGGAATGAATTCTTACTTAAACTTCTTTTTTCCCAACTACAATATTATCTCTTTTTTAAATTTCTTTATTATTATTATTATTATCTTTATTTTATTGGGTAGAGACAGCCAGAAATCAAGAGGTGATAGAGAGGGAGAGAGACAGAGAGACACCTGCAGCCCTGCTTCACCACTTGCAAAAGCTTTCCCCTGCAGGTGGGGACTGGAGGCTTCAACCCGGGTCCTTGAACATTGTAATGCATGCGCTCAACCAGGTGTGCCACCACCCGGCCCCCACTACAATATCTCTTTACTGACGAAATGTTGACATATAGGATTGTTGTTGTCACAAGGGTACATTTCTACATTTCCCGTAAGAGAGCTATCAGAATACATTTCACTTTGAACCAAACCATAATCTTCTTCCACCATTGCCACTAGGGTTTTCAGTGGATCTCATGCCCTGCATGCCTGCATGACTCTTATCAGTCCTAAAACCAGTTACTCCTTCCCCTTCTTCTTCTTCTTCTTCTTCTTCTTCTTCTTCTTCTTCTTCTTCTTCTTCTTCTTCTTCTTCTCCTCCTCCTCCTCCTCCTCCTCCTCCTCCTCCTCCTCCTCCTCCTTCTCCTCCTCCTCCTTCTCCTCCTCCTCCTCCTTCTTCTTCTTCTTCTTCTTCTTCTCCTCCTCCTCCTTCTTCTTCTCCTTCTCCTCCTCCTTCTTCTTCTCCTTCTCCTCCTCCTTCTTCTTCTTCTCCTCCTCCTTCTTCTTCTCCTTCTCCTCCTCCTTCTTCTTTTTCTTCTTCCTCTCCTCCTCCTTCTTCCTCTTCTTTTCTCCTCCTTCTTCTTCTTCTCTTCCTCTCCCTCCCCCTACCCCCCCTCCTCCTTCTTCTTTTATAGAATAATAGACAGAGAGAAAGACAGACACCATAGTGGTTCTATTGCTCATGAAGCTTCCTACACACAGGCACTCCTCTGTGGTAGCTTAGATTTGGAGCCCACATCCTCACACATGATAGCATGTGCTCTTTGTGTCAGCTACTTTCTACATGGGAAGTGTCCTTGTGTCTCAGAGAAAGTTCAAATATCAAAAATAATCAAAATCAAACACACACACAATGGTATCTAAGAAGCCTGCTTAGTTTGTGACCACCATTGATTTTCATTTAGGTCTTATCAAATACCTCCTGGAAATCATTCTTTCTTTAAAATAGCCAAAATGATTGATATTTACTACAAGTGACTTCTCATTTGTTAGAAGTTCTGGTAAACTCTGGTCATAGCCAGTGTTCCCAATTATGATGCCACTTCTAAGTAGGTCTCTAACTTGGATCCCATCCACGCCCTTTGGTGAAATTAGGCCCAGAAAATCAGATTATTGTATCTCCAGGGAAAGGACTGATAAGCAGCAGAGGATTGCTTTTCTCCTTGCTACTACCTAGTGTTGAGGTGTGACTAGTTGCAAAGCCAATTTGTTAACATTTAGTACTCATTAGAATCATTTCCTGTTATCCATTTGAAACATTTGACAAAGGACTTTTAGGAAATTGGATGCCCAAAAGTAGCTATCCGGAAGTGTTAAACAATTAAAAATCTTCAAGATCCAATGTTATGCCTAACCAGAGCCATCAATTTCCAAGTAATTATTTTGGCCTTAGAACCCACCCGCTATCTTATTCAACTTAAAGATGTGCTGGAACAAGGACATACTTCTTAATTAGCAGAGGTTGTGGGTGAGTCATTGTAGAAACAAAAAGAATGTTCTTTTATTATCTGTTTGAATTGTTGTGGTATATCATCAAAGGGTGAGAATGGCCAGCTTGCAACAGAATGAACGTGATAGTGAGAGTGTGGAATTAAGTATATTACTACTATTATCTAAAAATAGATGTTTTGACTCTTAGTCTGTGTTCACACTTGTGCATTGTGTAATATAGAATCATATATGAAGTATCGTGCACTGCATTTGGTTTTAAATATTATCACTGTCAGCTTTCTGAAATATTATATATGACTTTAATAAAATTAGCATAAATTCTATATGCATTTGAAATTTTTTTCTAAAAAAAGGCATGGTATTTCTCTACTTTTTCAAATGTAGACCTACATGCATTACAGTGCTGCAAATTTATAAATTTATATTCGGGAGGTATGCCCTGACTAATTAAAGTATTTTCTGTATATATACCTATTCCACACTTGCTTAAATGTTTATTTTTAAATTTAGACTTTAAAATGTGCCTTACTTCCTTTCTAGTTAGTAGTGGTTATTTATGTAGGAGTCACTCAGTGATATATATAGGATCAGGATTAAAACTCTAAATGACATTCATGCCTTCTTTGACTTTTCCACACTACCCTCTATACTTTTCCTTTGCTTCTGTATTCATTTTATAAATTTAAATAATTGCTTCTATTCATTTTCTCCTAAACTTAATAATGCTGAAAATGTTCCTTCTAATTGTGGCAGGACATGGGGATGTGAACTAAGCAAATTTCTGCTTCTGAATATCTTACTGCTTTATTCAAAGCTCACCTCAATGGAGAAATTAAGTTTATTTTCTTTTTTTTGAAATGCCCTGTGCTCAGCCCTTCTACCCTTAATAAACAAAGATGGTATTGACACAAGTGAATTTTGTTTAACCACACTACATTTGCTTCTTAATTAGTGAATATTCATCTGTCATCAGCCGCAGCTATGACACCCCTCCCTGCTAACATGTTCTGTCATAAATAATCAATGAGTCACTATTAATATTCATGAGCTGGAATCTGTGTAGTCATGTGCACTGATGCAGAGACGGGGGAGTGTTGCCATGAACTGACTGGAAACTCTGTGTGTGTATCCGTGAGCGCACGCTACTTGGGGAAGCAGCGAAGAGCATGCTGCTACACACCAGCCTGTCTTGTGCTTCCAGCTAACAGCGGTTTGTCTGTGTTTCTGGACTGAAAGTGACTGATGAAAAACAGTAGTCAAGTCTGGAGGGTGATTCCCTTTCAGTTCACTTGCCTTTCAGTTCTGGGGGAATTAGAAGATTTGCTCTCTCTCTCTGCTGCTTAGAATGGGCTGCAATTTGTGCACTTTTCAGAAAAGAGAGGAACACTACAAACTGCTGTATGAAGTTTCCCAGGTGAGTGCAGGATCGGATGCCAGCAAAGCAAACAGTCAGGCTATTGTGTTTGTGTGGAAGATGGTAAATGAATCATGGCTAGTTTTATTATTATTTCCTCCTCTTTTGCAATAGATTTCAGAACGGAGGGCAGATTTGCAGGTTGGGGGCTTTTCATTTGGGTTTTGGGTGATAGTTTTCAGTTTCCTTGCCACTCCCCCTTCAGATGACTTCCTGTGAGTCTTTAAAAAAAATTTTTTTTTCTTGTAGCTATTGCCAAGATGTCAGTCAAGTATAAGGAAAAACACTGGGATCTGTGTCTGTAATATTTTGAGACACTTCTTTCAGTTTGAAATGCTGTTGACATTTGAAAATCAAATGTATCATTGTCTTGCATAAACACTAAGATTTAATAGGTCTATGGTCCCAGTTATTTTGGAGAGGAAAAGTTTCTTGTCAAATCTTGTTAATCAGAAATTATTTGATTCACTGTGATTTACTTTAGCTTTGGTTTAAGAAGATTGGTACCTTTGCATTATGTGAGAATAAAATATGCTGTCTGGACTTTAAAAGGAGATAAAGGAATTCTCTCTTGGCTTGGTCTTAGATTTTTTTGGTAATTCTTGTTTGTGTGGCACTAGAAATTAATCTCAAGAGTCTATTACAGTGCTGCCTGTGAGTTGGGGTAAAGTGTGTAAATTCAGATGCCTCTTTAATGTGTATCTAAGGGATTTTCTGGATAAAAAATAACAACAGTATATCTCAGCCTTGGTAGTTTTCATGAAATTGTATTAATTCATCATTGTATTTAGGCAGTTTCCCCGGGGAGGGGGGTTAATGTGCTCACAGCCAAATTGCTTGTTTAGCAAAATAAAGTTTATTCCTCTCTTCTGTTACATTGTCCCAGATGTGACACACTGCCCTTTTGGTTTTGAAGACAATATTGCTGAGGAGAGACGGGGTTTAGGAGGCTGGTGGTCTGTGGGCACAGCAGTAGCCAAGTGCCCACTGCCTCCTGGTTCCCTTGGCTTTCCCCAGGCATGATTCATTTCACAGTGGGCTAATTACAAAGTGGATTTGCTACACATGAAACAGCCTACTCAGTTGCAATGTTAATGCACATTTTCATGGTAATGTGATCAGAGGCTCATTAGCCAGTTTCCAAAATGATCTTCTGCATTAATTAAATATAAAAATGACTCCTCTATCACCAAAGAGAGGCAAAAGAAGATTAACATTGTTAATTACACCCGGGGCAATACCTTTCCCTTCATTTCTTACTGCAAACTTGCAAAGATAGGCTAAAACAATACTCCTTTTCTAGATAATCTCTCAGTCGCTTCGACTCCTGAAAACAGTCTCTAGGTGGAACACTTTCCTTTAGTTTGGTCTGTTGGAGTTTTTGTTTCTCCAGGTCCTGGAGGAACAGGGGGATGTATTAATCCATCTGTTTTCTTCTCTGAATTACTAAATTGATAGAGCAGTATAATGTGGAGGAAGTGGTAAGTAGCATCCTCCCTGATAATGCACAGCTTGAGCTGTTTATATTCTTTTAAAAATATTTTATTTATTCCCTTTTGTTGCCCTTGTTGTTTTATTGTTGTAGTTATTATTGTTGTTGATGTCGACATTGTTGGATAGGAGAGAAATGGAGAGAGGAGGGGAAGACAGAGAGAGGGAGAGAAAGATAGACACCTGCAGACCTGTTTCACCGCTTGTGAAGCGACTCCCCAGGTGGGGAACCAAGGGCTCGAACCGGAGCTGTTTATATTCTAAGAAATCAAACAGGATGGCCACATTCACGGAAAAAAAAAGTATATATATATATATATATATATATATATATATATATACTGTATTTGGTAAGGAACAGGAGCCTTTGTTGTGGATTTTCCGAATGCTTCTCTGTGAGTTTCACCCTTAAGTGCTTCCTAAATCTTGAGAAAATAGATAAGCCTGTACTTTTTATTGCCTCCACCTGCACTGCTCCATATATTTATTTTATTTTCTCTACTCCTGAGCTAAAGTACTTATGGTCTTTAATAAAAGGGGTAGAGAAAAATCAAGTATTGCCTTCCATTTAACTGGCTGTTAGTAGATAAGTTAAAATCCCGGCTTAAAGGTCTTGCATGTGTCTTCCAGAGAGAGCCCTCCTACAGTTTGTGCCCAGCTTTGCCTCCTATTTTATTGAGTTAATGGAATAGATAAGATATCAAAGGGAACTAGTGATAGGCTCATATAATACACTGGTGCCCCATGTGGCGCTGCAAACTAGTTTCTATTTTTATTTGGAGGAGAGGCAGCTCAGGGAACACATGAAAGTGAGCATGTTCTTAGCCAGGTGTTGAGGGGGACAGGGAACTGCCCTCATAAGCGAGGATACTATATACAAAAGTGATGAGACAAGGGAAGCCTAGGTATCTCCAGCTGGTGTGTTAAACTGAATTAACTCACACAAACATTAACACCTGACTGTCCAAATCACATTTATTTATAGACTTGTTAAGTCTCAGATCACCTACCTCTGTTTCCTTTATTGTTATTTCTTAAGCTCAAAGGTAAATTAAAGTTTACTAGGAGATGTGATAATTTAAGATGAGCAGTGAATACAGAATGCGTAGCCAAGAGTGAAATGTTTATTTCTCTGTAATAGGATCATGATGATACTGCACTTTGTTCACATTTTCATTCTAGTTTTAGTGATCTAACAACAGGGGCTAAAAAGAATACAGTTTCAGGCTTATAACTACAGCAAGCAAAAGCAAATGTGCCCACCAAGAACTTCAGTTATATAATCAGAAAATGATGTGCTAAGGTGTGAAATGAGGTCAAGTTGAGTGTGTGTGTGTGTGTGTGTGTGTGTGTGTGTGTGTGTGTGTGTGTGTGTGTGTGTGTGTGTGTTGTGTGTTTAGAGGAGCTAAGATTTTCAACTGGCACAAGAGAGGAATGTTGCCTTAATAAAAATTATTTTCAGCTAGAGGGAAGCCAGTCAAACTCCAGTTTGAATACAAACATAGGGATCTAGGGTTCAGGTAAATTCAGTTGCTTCCATAACAAGTCACTTTCATATATCTTTCTGTTTTTATTAGTTTTCACATATGCTGCGAATACAATTGTTATCTGTAGTGATTTGGTTTACACAAAACAGGTCATTTATTAACCTCTCCAGATTAAACAGATAGGTAACTTTAGTAAACTAAATCACACATCTCATATTAATCTGATGAAAGAATTGCCTACCAAGAAAGCTAACAGCATTTACTTGCCAGTTTTAATCTATTAGCACATTTGCTTCTGAGTGAGATTATATGAACAATCTCGATTTGTTGCATTCTTAGGTATATCTTTCCATTCATAAATGCACTATAACCTTTTGACTGAAAACTGAAATTATCAATAGGATGGTCATTCGTGTTGAGTATATTCAAAATGTGGACAAATATTTGCAAGTACATACTGTTGACATACCACTGTCTATAAGATTGCATTAGCAAGCTATAATATGATATGCAAGATTCTTCTCATACCCACTTACCAAATTAGAGAAAAGAAATTGCCTTCAGCATCAGGAAGGCCAGAAGTAGACTAGAGATAGCTCTCCAGGCAAGGTGACTGATGTGATTACTGTCCTCTTCTAAGTGGATACTGTTGTGCAACATTATTTGATTTATTATTTCACTGGTATGCCACAACTCAGTTCTCCCCATGACCATACAAGCATGAATTAGTAGCATAACTAAAACCCAAACCCAAATTGAATATTAATATTGTCAACAGCACCTTACAGGGCTCACTGACTATGTCCTAGGTACTGTGCTAAATACTACAAGTACCCCCCCCAAGTATTTCCTATGTAATCCTAAGCAAAGCCAATAAAGTCGTAACAGAGTTGGTTCTCATTATTATTTAGCATGCTAAGATATCCTTTCTTGACTTCTACAAACTCCTTTTTCCAGTTACCTGCCTCAGCAATTTATTCTTCCTCATTTTATATAAATCCAGTTCATAATATCCTAATCTCTTCTTCATCACACTTTGTCACCTTCCATCATATTCCTTTGCCAGCCTTTCTTAACTCTAGGTCTCAGTGTCCTTCTTGCTGTCAGCAAAACACAAAAGCACTGAATGAAACTAGACATTTTTGTCTTTTTCCTCTACACAGCCATCTTCTAATTATTTTACTTCTGTAAATTTCAGCATCAATCCCTGCTTTCTTTTAATCACTGGGCCTTCTCTGGACTCTACTTCATTAACACTATAAGAGCTTTTCCACTTTGAATTTATCTGTTTACCATTATGCTCTGATGGCTATTGCTAAAATAAAATTTTTTAAGACTACCCAGTGACTCTCGTTATGGTAAAATGAAACAAAACATATTCCAGAATATTCATGTACCTCCTGAACTAGTCTTTGGTTTCTTTCTGGCTTGTTCTCTTACTGAATGAGCTTCCCAAAATGCAATTTGTAGTCTGCCAATTACAGCCCTTTTGTCTTTCTCTTTGAGCCAGTCTCCCAACCCAGACCCTACTTACTTCTTCTTTAGCCTCTGTGGAATGCCCTGGATTCTCTACCTCCACAATTATCTGTTACCTTCCACCATGCCCCTTTGCTTCAAATACCTTCTTGGGTAGAGAGAGTTTTGCAACTATTCATCTTTAAAATAGTATCTTTCCCATCTTAGAAATCTTGCAGTAGTCTGCTTGCACTTTTAGAGTTCATTCTTCATGTGCATCTGCTTGGTATTACAGTCAACTGTGTGTGACTTAATTGTGAGCATCTTGAAGGCAGGTCCAGGTCGGGTACTAGCTTGTCCTTTACTACCTACCCCACCCCCCTCCAGCTGACATTCAGAAGGACTCACCATCATGTCTTATATAACCACAAGTGTTTTAGAGTAAGCTGCCCCATCTGAAATTTTTACTTCTACCAAAGAGCTGACCAAAGGTAGTCATGTGCCAGATGAAGTCATAAGTTAAGCTGGTTTTATTTTTTTCAATGTCATTAAGTTATATTGTAAAATAGATCATTATTAATGGATTAGAATGTAAAAGGAATACAGAGAGTAAGAAAATTAGCTTTTAGTTGGGTACCTTAAATGTAGTGGTCTACCAGATCATTGAGGATCATATTTATTGAGAGAATCAGAGCTACTTCAGAAATAAAACACAAGGATCATGAAAAGCCTAGCTTGACATAGAGTAGCAGAAATATAAGTGATTATGCTGTTAAATCCCATTGTGGGAGAGAAGCTCCAAGGACATGATCTGAGAGGTGGGTAAGATTAGATCCAGAAGAATCTCATATGTTTGTTGACCTTTATGTTGTTGTTTAGTTTTTTGCTTGTTTGGTTGTTTGGTTATTACTTTACTTCTTATTTTAGAAGGGTGAAATCACTCTGATAATAAGAAATGTGAACTTGGGGGCCTGGGTGGTAGCATAGCTGGTACAATGTGCATGATACCATGAAAAATAATCTGGGTTCAAGGCCCTGGTCCCTATCTGCAGGTGTCTCTCCATCTCTCTGTCTTTCTACCCCTACCCAATATCTATCCTCTATTGAAAGAAAGAAAGGAAGAAAGGAAGAAAGGAAGAAAGGAAGGAAGGAAGGAAGGAAGGAAGGTAGAAAGGGAAAGTGATTACTGGGAGTGGTGGAGTTGTGTGTAGGCGTAGAGCCCTAATAACAAATCTGATGGGGAAAAAAACACTAAAGTGTTGAGTTATTGTGTTAATTGTGTTATTCTAGGGGTCATCAGACTTGAATTGGGAGAGATGAAGTAAAGCAAAACCACAAAAGAGGAGACCAACTTGGTGACTGTCACAAAGTTAGTCATAGAAAAGAGAATCAGGGCCAGGCCGTGGCACACCCGATTAAGCACACACAATACTATGCGCAAGGACCCTGGTTCAAGCCCCAACTCTCCACCTTTGGGGATGCTTTACAAGTGGTCTTTCTGTCTCCCTCCCCCAGTTCTCTCTGTCCAGTCAAAAAAAAAAAAAGGTAAAAATTGGCCACTGAGGGTGGTAGACTAAATATCTAGGCTCAGAGCCCTAGCAGTAACCCTGGTGTCAAAATAGGAAAAAAAAAAAAAAAGTGACAAGAATAGTTATTCTAACACATTAGAGAATATAATAATCTAAGTACTATAGTGTCTTACTGTCAACTATAAACTGTTAATCCCCCAATAAATAAATAAATAAGAACTGCAATGTCCTAGACTTGAAAATATATATTGGGTTTCCCATGTCCCACCTCAAAGAAGAGTTTTTTTCTCAGTTATTGAGAGCTGTCAATAAAAATCTTCACTGTTCAACCCCTCTTAACTACAGGTAACCCCTTCACCAAGGATCTCTCCCTTCCAGAAGAGCTGTATCTTATAAAGATAGAGTATGGCCATTTAAACTTGTACTGGTACAGAGGGAAGCCATTTTGGCACTTAAACCCCTGCAACTATTGTTGGATCTGCGTCATAGTTTTCCTACTTCCTTCTCCCTTCCACACAGGGGACACTATGTAGCAAGCATCTCAGATGTAGGAAGGAGACAGAGTTCACTTCTAGGAGAATCTAACAGGGTCCAAGTTCATGTCATGATGGTTACAGAATCTTGCTATACAAAAAGGTAGAGAAAATCCCCAAGGTGGTTGATTTAACAAGGAGCTCCGCTGTATTTTCAAGAAGATGCTGATGTGTGACAGAATATCAAAAAATATGTATTTTTCACATTGGAATACAGATTTTCTAAACCCATTTACTCTTTTCCAGATCACTTCATTGGAGAATTTGCAAGCTAGTTGTTGTCACATGTATATAATCTAATCTTCCGATGATAAGTGCCCATTCATCACTCTTACCACCAACTTAAGTCCTCCTTCATCACTATACACAGGATCCCCAACATCCTCTCAACCCTACCCCCTTTATAATCCTTGGGTCTGAAGCAATAGGCCAAGACTAGTATTTAAAGTTCTCACTCTTTCCTCCCCTTTACCCCCACCTTCTGTCTTTGTTTCTTAAGACCCACTATGAGTGAGGTCATCCTCTTCCTTCTGGCTCACATAATATGACCCCTTTAAGGTTTATCCAAGATGTGGCAAAAGAGAAAATTTCAACATTTCTTATAACTGAATGGTATTCCAATATATTAGGTAGGTAGGTAGGTAGGTAGGTAGACTGGCAGGCAGGCAGACAGGCAGAGAGGCAGACAGATAACAACTTTTTTGGTCATCTTCAGGGCTTGAGACATAGAAGTAGAGAGAGAAAGAAAACACAGCATCAAAGCTTCCTTTAGTGCATAAGGACCAGCTTTGAACTTGGGTGACACACATGGTAGAGCAACACACTATCCAAGAGCTATTTTGCCAAACCTATACAACAACTTTATTTTCTTTTTCATTATTTATTTTTTCTTTTTTGCCTCCAGGATCATCGCTGGGGCTTGGTGCCTGCACTACAAATTCACTGCTTCTGATAGCCATCTTTTTATTTCTTTTTTTTTTTCTTTTCCATTTTATTCAGTAGGACAGAGAGTAATTGAGAGGGGAGGGGAGATAGCGAGGGAGAGAGACAAACATATAATTTTGTAAATCACTAATAAAAATTTTAAAAAGAGAGAAAGAAAGACACCTGCAGAACCTGCTTCACTTCTTGTGAAGTTTCCCTGCTGCAGGTGGGGGAGTGGAGGGGCTTGAACCCAGATCCTTATGCATAGTACTATCTGTACTTAACCAGGTGCACCACTGCATGACCCCTACCACAACTTTCTTAACCACTCATTATTGTTGGGATATTTGGGTTGTGTCCAAGTTCATCTTAGCCATTTTTTTATGAGAGAGTTCAAACTTTCAACTGTGAATATTAAAAATTAGAGTCATCTATACTTTTACTTTAAAAAAGAAAAAAATTCACATCTCGAGTCATAATGTCCAGGTAGTTCTGAAAATAGTGAATAAAAATTAAATGTAGGGCCTGCAAAATAGCTCACATGTACAGTGTTTCTGTCTGGAAGCAAACCCAGCCCTTACTGCAGCGGGAAAAAGCTTGGGTGCTGTGGTGCCTTTCACACGCTCTCCTTCTGTCTCTTTTCTTTTTTCCTTTAAAATGTTATTCCAGAGCACATAAGCCCACCTGATAGTAACTAAATAAATAAGTGAAGTACAGTTACCTAGGATCTCTCTTAAGTAAAATTTTTGAAGGAAACCTTAATTATCATGTGCTTTTAACATTGAGAAAGAGTGAATATTTTGAAGATGAGAATTGACTTTAAGTAGGCTTAATTAGAAAAGCACCTTTTTGATTAAAAGGACAAGACCACCATATTTTATTGAAATGGACGCATTGGATGTGTCTGTATTTTCACCACTTATTGAATGTGACTAGAAGTCAAATATGACTCACCAGCTCATCTGAATTTGCTAGCTAAGTAGGATGATCTGATTACAAAGTGATTTGATTTTAACTTTTGTTGAAAAATATTTCGAAAATACATTATCTTAATTATATAAAGACTTGACGTGTACATCTATTACTTGTTTCCACCCTGTGTTGTGATAACAAATGAAACACATGTCTACAACCAGCAGTCATATCTTAACTTCACAAGAGGAATTATCTTAGAAGACAAACTGATAGGGAAAAACCTTCACCATAGCCTATTGCTGCCCGGTACATTTATTTTATATAAATATATGCTACACATTTTTGCATTCATTTAATTGGTATTGGACTGGTCCTATTGCGAGATTAAGGAAGTCAAAATTTGTTTACTTGGTGTTCAAGTCAGTCCTTGGATTATGGTTCTATGAAGGATTTCTACCCTTGAGACATTCATAATTTATCAGAGGAAGGCGAGCAGGGGATTCAGAATAGAATAGGCCTAAGTCACTTGATCTTTTGCAGACAGCTTTCTCTCACTAGTCATCCTAGGATATGTGTCATAAGAATTCTAGATGTTATTTTTATTTGTACTTGTTTATCTTGCAACAAGTATTACATCTGAGGCTCAGTGCTTGCGTGACTCCACTGTTCCCCATGGATATTTATTTTCTTTTCTCAGGACAGAGGATGAGAGAGAAGGAGAGAGAGGAAGGGAGAGACAGAGAGGAGAGATACCACAGCACTCTATCACTAGTGAAGCTTCCTTCCTCCTGGCATCCCCATGTGGTTCTTGTGCATGGTTCATTCCCATGTGTGCTCCACCAGCTGAGCCATACCAACCCCCCCCCCAATGTTACTTTAGATAAATGTCTTCTTCTGTGACACATGTGGATTTAGGTTTTATTGGAATTTAACTTTTATCTTCCAATTTAGAATTCTAGGTAATTCAAATGCAGGAATTTTTGTTATATCTTAGCACCACATTTCCACAGTCAACAATATAAGCTGTCCTGCCTCCATCTCCCTTCTGGCTGTGTCCACTCTGACTTAGTCCTGTCGTTCTCTGTGTGAAGTAACTGCCTTCTAGGGGCTGTTGTATAGAGTTTATTATTTGCTTCAACAAAAAGTTTGAACGGTGGTAGCTCCATTCTCTTCTGTTTTTCTACATGTGCCATCTAATTGTTAATTTGTGACCATTCTGTAACAAGCTATAAACTCTACTTTATGGTTCTTTGGGCTTTAATGGTGCTTCTGGAACCCCCATCTATTTTATGGAAAAGCTCTAGGAATGTTTTTTCCTTTTTGAAACCTGCTTTCATCTCAGTGGAAATTAAATTTTTCTGAACTAGCCTCTCATATCCAAGCCTCCTCTTAAAGGTCTGTCTTAGTTCCTTCTGTTAAAAAAAAAAGAAAAAAAGACCCTTTTAAGGTTATAGGAACAAAGAGAATTTCTAAAATATTTAGCATGGCTTAAAAAATATTAGATCCTTAGATGAAAGAACACTGTTGTAATCTGTGATAATAATGTTTTCCCATGATTGAATCCTGGTAGAATTCAGATGTTAATATTTTTAAGAGTATTGAATAACTTGGAGAAAAAAATCTACTCTGCACTTGCTTTGGCTCGGAATTGCCCTATAGAACAATACAAGGGGCACATCTGGTTGAGCACACGTTACCACACACAAGGACCCAGGTTTAAGCCCCAGCCCCTACCTGCAGAAGGAAAACTTCACAACTGGTGAAGTCATGCTTCCAGTGTCTCTCTTTCTTGCTCCCTCTTTATTGCCCCCTTCCCTCTCGATTTTGTTCTATCCTATCAAATTACAAATAAATAAATAGCCAAATAAAGAGTTGAAATTCAAGGAACTGAGAAAGGACAGTTTGTATGGTAAAGGATGGCCTGAGGCTCTTCATGGACTAGCTTTATAGTGTTTCTTATTTGGATCAAGTTAGGTTACTAACCAGGGCTCTTTTAGCTTGATTTCTAACTCAACACAATTATTGTAGACTCTGTCAGTTCAGAGTAATGCTTGCTATCTAGAATGTGTTGGAAAGGCAAAGTCATAGAGGGGCAGAAAGATAGCTCACTTGGATAGGGTTCTAGCTTTGTCATGAGCATAACCCAAGTTCAAGCTGGGCCCTAACTGCACTACGGGAAGCTTAGGTGCTGTGGTGTCTATATATTTAAATTTTTTTGTTTACTATCTTTATTTATTTATTGACCAGATACAGGCAGAAATCAAGAGGGAAGTAGAAGATAGAGAGGGAGAGAAACAGAGAGACACCTGCAGCCCTGCTCCCCCACTCATGAAGCTTCCCCCCCTGCAGGTGGGGGCCAGGGGCTTAAACCCAGGTCCTTGTGCACTTTAATGTGTGTGCTCAACCAGGTGTGCCACCATTTGGCCCCTGGTGTCTATATTTTTGTCTCTCTGTCTCTACCCCTGTAAAAAAAAAAAAAAAGTCACCCTAGAGCAGTGAAGCCCCAGTGACAACCATAAATAAATAAATAAATAAATAAATAAATAAATAAATAAATACAAAACTGTATAAAGATGACTAATCCACTTGGGGGAGGAAAAGGGAAGAAAAGCCTGACTAAAGCAGGATGTGGGGTGAGAGTAATAGAGGCCTCATCTTCATAAACAAATGCTAGCTCACACTGCTGGGCATGACACACCCTAAAGATTCAGTCTAATAGAATCTCAGTAATCAATTTCAATAACAGACTTTTTGAGCCAGGGAATGCCAAACTCAGTAGAGTGCACTCATTACCATGTGCAAAGACCCAGGATCAAACCCCTGATTCATACCTGCAAAGGAGGAAGCTTCAAGAGAAAGAAAGCAATGTTGCAAATGTCTCTCTCTCTTTCTCTATCTCCTCTTCCCTTCTTAATTTATTCCTGTATTTATTACATTTAAGGGAAAAAAAAGAAAGAAAGAAAGAGAGGAACGTGGGAGTGGTAGATTCATTGTGTAAACACTCAGGCCCACCCAAATAAATTAAAATAAAATAATTGAAGTGGTTTGCTGAGAATTAAGTGAGGTAATATATGGCATAACTCAGGAATTCCATAAGTGCTAAATTTACTGAATATGGTTACAAATATATCTTTAGTGACCCTCAGAGATGAATAATATTATCTACATTCTAAAGATAAAGAAAACTAAGGACAAAGTAATAAGGCAACACATATTTTCAGCAAGTATTGATAGAACACTTGGAAAACAAACCCAATTCTTCCAAATGCCACTGCCATGTTTTGTTTTATTATAAATATCAGATATCCCTCCTCTGTTGATTTCTCACTATTTATCCACTGAATTGACACATAAGCACCGAACACATAGCAACCACACAATAAGCATTGATAAAGAAGTGAAAAAAAAAAGAAGTGAAGACAGAAAAAAAAATGAAAGAAAATGATAAATGCTTTCTATATTTTTACTTTGAAATGTTTATAGATATGCCCTTGGTAAAGAAGAGAGGAATAGGCTTTAGGCACTACCTTAACCCAACTTTTTTTTCGTTTTTTTAATTAATGATTTAATACTGATTTACAAAATTCTGAGAGAACAGGGGTATAATCCCATACCATCCCACAACCAGAGTTATCTGTCTCCTTTTCACTCCATTGGAATAGTTCTCCCAAGGTCACAAATATGGGTTGGCTCTTATTTCTGTAATTATCTATGTTTGTATACATTTGCCCATCTTTTTGTCTATGGCCCTGTCTTCGCTTTCTTTCTATGTCACACCTATACCTGTTACTATTTACTGATATCCTTCCTTTTTTCCTCTTCTCTCTCCAGCTCTTGATGAAATTGGAGTTCACAGTATTCTGGTCCTCTTCCCCTAACATTTTTCTCACTTTGGGGGTATGGACCAGAATTCTTTTGAGGGTGCAGAAGGTGGGATCTCTGACTTCCGTAATTGCTTCTCCTCAGGGCATGGGTGTTGGCCATACTACCAGCCTGTTTCTGTCTTTCCCTAGTGGGGTAGGGCTTTGGAGAGGTTAGGTTCCGGACACATTTGATGAGGTTATCTGTCCAGAGAAATTAGGATGGAATCATAGTAGCATCTGCAGTTTAGTGGCTGAAAGACAGTAAGATCAAAAGCAGGACAAAACAATAAAATTAAACAATAAACAGGTACAAAAGAATAGGAATAGAGCAAATGAGAACGGGGTCTTGGGGTGGAGAGAAGCAAGGAAGTCTATTCTAGGTATGTTCCTAGGAGTCAATAACTAGTATTTTTTGTTGGAGCTTAATAACAAACATGCAAGTGGACTAAAAATAGTGTCTGTGAGAGGTAATTAGAACTGAGGATAGGGCTAGAAAGCTGCATTAGGCCAAAGAGTAGCTCCCAAACTTGAAGAAAGTATATAAATACAATTAACTGTTTACCCCAGCAAGCTGATTCAAGGCCCATTTAACACAGGATCCTGTGTAACCTCGGTGTGCCTGTCAGTCTAGTCACAGCTGGGAATATTCTAGGCTGCACTCATTTCAGGACCAGTCTTTCTCAAGAGACAGAGTAGGATGACCCAGTCTCTTCAGAGAGTGGCGCAGTGAGAACAAAGTCCTGGAGAGGCCCACAAGAGGACTTATAATGGCATTCCTGATGGAAGTGTCCAGTGATGGTAGAGAGAGGTATCTATTAGAGGTCTTGAGTCATATTGTTAATGGAAGAACCCAAGGCTTCCCTGACTAGGGACCCACTGGTATTGACCAAAAAGGCCATAATTAAGTGAGCTAGTCTCTTGCCTTTTTCCAGCGTTTATACTCCTTTCTTTGTCTGATGAGTTTAGACTTTATCCCATTTGTTGAGCCATTGAGTGTCATTTGTTGTATCCAAACAGATATTAGGTTTGTGGAGTCTGGCCTCAAATTGGGGAGGAAATGCACCTAGGATTTTAGTTGGATATAAGTTAACCTTAAGTTTTACTGCACTTACTGATGATTCTGATAAAGATTATTATAGGGACAGTAACTGTCCTTTAGGTGATATATACTTTTTGCTAGTATATCTCTTGGCCAACTGTATACAGTATTTCTTCTAAAGATTATCAAAGGGTGACAGTAATGCTTGTGCTATCAGAAGAGATTAGAAAATACATATTTCTTTTGTGTAGTTAGTTGAGTAGATAGAGTGATAGAGGGAAGTGAAGTAGGGGGTATGAGTGGAGGGTGTCTAAGCCTAAATTGTAAATATTAGACTATTTGTAATGCCTTCTTTAGGCTTACCTACTTGCTTTTCAAGATTATTAGTCCTAAGTCTAATCACAGCAAACTATTAAGCACTTTTACTTTGAGGTATACAATTACCCCTAACTTATGTATACTTGTATACATGTACCCAATACTCTGTGCCCTACCCCATATCTAGGGTCTGTAACTGTGTTATGGAGTGCACCATTTGAAATGGAACTAGGTAACCCCATATGTTAGGAAAGGTGTCACCGGATTACTGGAGTTGGAAGGCTGACATCTCAGGTTTGGCATCTCTGGATACAATCAGAATCAAAAAGGCAATGGCAACATAATGTGGCATAGTGGCACTGGTTGCATTGATTTAGTTGAGGTCAGAAAAGGCAGGATAAGAGGGTAAGGGATCAAGATAAGAGGCATCAAGAAATAAGGATTTTTTATTTTTTTTTAGAAATAAGGATCTTAAGGAGAATGAGGAAATTTCCTTGCAGTGTTAGATTTTTAGAAGGAAATAGATAGTTATTATGGGACCGGGTGGTGGCGCAACTGGTTGAGCGCACAGGTTACAATGCGCAAGGACTCAGGTTTGAGCTCCTGATCCCCATTTGCAGTGGAAAAGCTTTGCGAGTGGTGAAACAGGGCTTCAGTTGTCTCTCTGTCTCTCTCCCTCTCTATCACCCCTTTCCCTCTCAATTTCTGGCTGTCTCTATCCAATAATTAAATAAAGATAATAAAAATATTTCTCAAAAAAGAAATAGTTATTATTCTAACCAAGTTACATGGAGGCTTGGTTTACTTTGAAAATCCTATGGTTAGGATTTACCATACTGTATTTGACCTCACCATGCTTTGACATTCCCCAACATTTTCTTTAACAATTTAAATCAAAATATCTCATTTATGACCATCATTATGGGACAGTAACTCATCACTTAGACTCTAGAGAACTTGAGAGAACTTGAGAGCCTTCCTGTACTTTGCCATCAATCCCTGCCTGGCACAGAAGCTGCTTCACAATCTCTCCTCTTTCTCATACTCTCTTTGGAGTCCAAGTTTCAGCCAACCCAAACTGTGGTCCTTAGTTTTAAACAGTGAGATTTCCCCCTATCTCTTTGGATTTCACCACATAACACACCTCTTATAACTTGCATTTGGGGCCCACACACAGCCAATTTGTAAAGACCCATCCATCTTCTTATGGCTAGATTTAAGACTTGCCATCTGAGAAGTTCCCTCTGAACTCAGCATGGTGAATCACCTTTCCCAGTGCTCCTATCCAGTGATGCTGCACAGTTTGCAGTATAGTCATATCCTTCTGGGCTCACATTTAGCTTTTCTGAGTTTCTATAATCCTGAAGTATCATGTATTGCCTGGCTCAGAGCAGGCATTAATATAAATCAAGACAAGGGATAGCAGTGGTGACATAGTTATAGCTACTTCCACAAACGAAATTTTATTGAATTGTCTCTGAAAGCAAGTTAATTCAAGAAACTAACTATCATATAATCTCCACCCCCTTTATTTTGAGGAGGCCATCTATTTAGATTAAATATAACAACAGCTTGGTAGGGTGCAAGATTAATAAGTTATGCCTTTACTTTTTTATTATTCTTGTCAAGCCATTTTTTTAAATCCGATTGATGTGATTTAAAAGATTGTAAGATTTACATGTTATACACTCTTAGTCCCTTATCCAAAGGACACTCAAACACTAATTTGAAGGGACACGTGCACCTCCATGTTCATAGCTACATTATTCACAATAGCCAAAGAGTAGAAGCAGCCTAAATGTCCAACCACAGATGACTGACTAAAGAAGTTATGGGATCTATAGTCCATGGAATACTACTCTGCTATATATGTTCCTCTGGGGAAAGATTGATGGAACTGGAGGTTTAATTAAATAAGAGATGAAAGACAACTACCAGATGTTTTCACTCATAGGTGGAATCTAGAGATCTGATACACATGAATTTGCAAAAACAAACAAAACAAAACATACAAAAAAAAAAAACACAGAAGTGAGCAAACTCTTTCTAAGACTTGTAAGAACTATAGTGGTTATCTTTGGGAAATGGGAGGATAGAGGCACAGAACTTTAGTTGTGAGTATGGTGTGGCACTATACATCATCATGTGTAGGGGTTTTGTTTGTTTTTACCAGATCACTGATCAGCTCTGGCTTATGGTGGTGCAGCGGATTGAACCTGAAACATTGGAGCCTCAAGTATGAGATTCTCTTTGCATGACCATTATGCTATCTACCCCCACTGAGTGTGGGCGGTGGTGCACATACTAAGTGCAAGGATCTGGGTTTGAGCCCCTGGTTCCCCACCTATAGGGGTTTGCTTCACAAACAGTGAAGCAGGTCTGAAGGTGTCTATCTTTCCTTCTCTGTTTCCCCCTCCCCTCTCAATTTCTTTCTGTTCTATCCAATAAAGTGGGGGAAAAATAGCTGCCAAAAGCAGTGGACTTGTAGTGCAAACACTGAACCCCAGCAGTAACCCTGAAGGCAAAAAAAAAAAAGTATAGGTTTCCACACCACACCCAAAACCAAAGTTCTGTGTCCCCACACTTGGCAATAATAACCACCATATTCTCACAACATCTTAGAGACAGTTTATTTACTTTTGTGGTTTTGTTTGTTTGGTTTTTGGCAAGTCCTGTGTTTCAGTTCTCTAGATTCCACATACGAGTGAGACCACCCTATAGGACAAGCTTTTATTAGACATCTTTATTGCAAGCTACATTCCAACTCCTGAAATGATCAAGTATTGAGGAGAACTCACATCTTAGAATTGAGAAAAAATGGTCATTGCTTTTCTCATAAAAGTCAGTCTTGGCCCTTCCTTCAACCTTTCTCTTCCTATGCTCCCTGACCTCTTCTTCCAAATTGACAAATTTATTATCTCTTATAGCAAGCAGACCTAGACCTCAGAATCTCCAGTTGTGCTAGATCATAATAGAATTTTCATCTTTCAATTTTCAAACCAGTCAATAAGCTAGCTGTTATTTCTCCCTAGATTATCTCATTGTTCTTCAGCCCACAAAGTTACAGCTTTCTTCAGAGGCCTGGAATTACCTTTCATAAGAAATTTTCCCGGAGTCCCTGAACCTCACTGGGTGTCTTCTCTTTCTAAGGTGCCTAGTCTTTACTTCTGTCATAACCTGCACCAAATGGTATCATCTTTCAATTTACTTGTTTATGGCTTTCACTGCTGTCTGCATCTCTGGAGGGCAAAAGCACTGTCTTCAATCTAACACAGTGCTCATATTGATGTTTGTGGGGTAAAGGATGAATGACTAAACGCTAGATGAATTTCGTGTATAGGGCAATATGATGAAGATGACATAAAAACAAAATAAGATAGACTCTATGCCCTCAAGGTGTTTACTGTCCCCAAACTTCAGTAATTGACTTGTTCACAAACAGCTACAGTGTAAGGTACACTATTAGTTCTGTGAAAGAGAGAGAAGGAACATAGTACCATGAGATGTCATAGTGATGGTGATTGTTTTGCTATAGACAAATATTACCTCGTTTCTTTTACTGCTGCCTTCTGTGCTGCAAAATTGAATCAACTATTTTGTGTAAGAAAAGTTCCTCTTTTTATCTCACCTGACTTGTAATCAGTATCAAAACTGTGAAACATATATATATATATATATTTATCTTTAGTATGAAAAGAATTTAAGGTAATTATTGAAAAACATACTGGAAAATTATTCCATGATGATGATGCCTTTCAGTTTCATAATTACTCTAGAACTGAAATGAGAATTCCTCCAAGTGAAAATATCCTAATTGAAATCATAGACAGCAAATAATGGCTTATGAAAATCATTTCTAAAACTCCAAGCTCTGAATAAGGTTTAGTCTAACTCAGTAATATACCAAAATATATGTTCCAGCAAGCCAAATTTGTATTTATTTTACTCATAGTATTTGTTATCAGTTACAAAATATAGTAAACAGTCTTTGAACCACAGGCAATATATAAGAGTAAAGATATTCTTCCTCATCTACCCAAAATCACTGAAGCTTTGCAGGAAACATTCTAACTCAGAGGTTCACAGATTACTTGATATAGAGAAGGCAGGAAGTATACATGTTAAGTCTTGAATATGACAAAATTATATTTTAGTCATAATTAATTCACCATTCTCATGAAAAATTTTTCTGAACTCTAACCAAAATACTTAACATATTTTCCTCTCAGATTAGAATCTAATCTAATTCTAGGATAACCTGAAGAGGATGGGAAGGAAGAAGGATACTATTAACTGCCAAGTTTATGATGGTCATTGTTAAAAATTATAAATATGCATAATGTCTCTATCTTATGATAAATAATGAAACTTCAAGAGTTTGTAAAAGTTAACATTTTTAGTTTTTTCAGAATTGCATCATAGGATTTAATTAGTAGAACTAAAAGAAAAACAGTGAGAGTTATTTTGTTAATTTTAATCACTTTACTAGAAGTGAAGTTTAGACTAAAACATTTTAAAAACAAAACATCTCCTCTTGAATTGGCATAGATTATATGGTTTAAAGCAGACCTTACCTATACCTTTCTTCTGAAATAAAATTTCACCAGTAACCTCAGCATGTGTAATAAGATTGTAGATTCATTTGCATGATGTTAATATACGCACAGAAGGTTATTCAGAGACATATATAAGTGGGGTTTGTGACTGTCAGCTCTTTTCTATGTTTGCAGAATTCATTTGGATTTTAAGTATTCTTAAAAACTAAATTACCAGGTTGGGTGGTGGTACACCCAGTTGAGCACACATGTTACTATGCACCAGGACCATGGTTCAAGCCCCCACTCCCCACCTGCAAAAGGGACACTTAATGAAGCAGCTTTGCAAGTGTCTCTCTGTTGCTCTCCCTTTCTACTCCACCTCTCTTCTCAGTCTCTGAAAAATAGTTTCCGGGAGCAGTAGATTCACTGCAGGCACCAAGCCCCACCAATTGCCTCAATAGCAATAAAGCAAATGAACAACAACAGCAAACAAGCAAACAAAACAACCTAAATTATGTGTTACTTAATTTCTTTAGAAAATGACTGTACAAATCTCTAATGGGTCATTAGCCTCTTGAAAGCAAAGCAACTAGGTCTTAGATTTCAAAAAAAAAAAAAAAGAAATTGTGATTTAATAACTGATTAAAAAAACAGTGATAAAAATGATTCAAAATCAATAATGTAAATAAATATCCTCCCCAGCAATTTCTTTGTAAAATCACTTTTATGACATAAACTTCTGGATGGATTGTCCTTTTCAGGCTGAGTAGTTGACACTTTTTCTGATAGGGATGAGCTTGACCTGCTAGCCATGCACCTAGTAACAATGTGAGCCAGGTGCTAAGGACAGCTCCCCAGGGTGTCCCTCTCCTCAGACATAAATACCTGCTTCTCACCTTCCTCAGCAGCCAGAAAAAAAAAAATTCAATCTAAGACACTCCTTCCTTACTTTGAAGTTCACAATGATGACTTTGAAGTAGTCACAGCTTTCTGGCCAATATTATCTGTGTCTCATAGATCACAGAAAATCCTGAGAGTGAAAAACACTTATTAATTTGAGATATAGACTCTTTCATTGAATATCTTATTATAAAGTGTTGCTTTTCAATGGCACATATACAAAGGAATGTAAAATGGAATCTTAGTGAAATATTTAGTGAAATATTTTAATAATTTAATAGTATTCTTGGGCTGGGGAGACAGTATAATGGTTATACAAAGAGACCTTCATACCAGAGGCTTCAAGGTCTCAGGCTTCATCCCCTGCACCACCATAAGCCAGAGATGAGCAGTGCTCTGATCTCTCTCCCCCCCTCTGTATCTCTCATTAAAATAAAGAAAAAATATTTTTAAAAAAATCTAAGTGTTACTTTTTAATATTTTTATTGGATTGAGACAGAAATCAAGAAGGAAGGGGAGACAGAGGAAAAGAAAAAGAGACGTCAGCAGCACTGTTTCACTGCTCAAAAAGCCCCCCCCCCGCAAATTCGGGTTGGGGGCTTAATCCCAGTTGCTTGTGCATAATAGCATGTGTGCTCTATAGGGTGCATCCCTGTCTGGCCCCTATCATAGTATTCTTTTTTTTAATTATTTTTTTATTTAAGAAAGGATAAATTAACCATAAATTAAACCATAGGGTAGGAGGGGTACAACTCCACACAATTCCCACCACCCAATCTCCATATCCCACCCCCTCCCCTGATAGCTTTCCCATTCTCTATCCCTCTGGGAGCATGGACCCAGGGTCATTGTGGGTTGCAGAAGGTGGAAGGTCTGGCTTCTGTAATTGCTTCCCCGCTGAACATGGGCATTGACTGGTCGGTCCATACTCCCAGTCTGTCTCTCTCTTTCCCTAGTAGGGTGGGTCTCCATAGTATTCTTAAGGAGGAACCGCTCAGTGGCCATACAATGCTTAAAAGCCACAAAAAAGGAAACTGTCAGGTTCAGCAACTGGTACCTCAACTCAGGAATGAGTTAATATGCCTTGATTACTTACTGGAATACATAGGGATGCCCTCTAGAACAAAATTGCATTTAAGTTACTAAATGTGATATGTTTTACATTTTAAAGTTCGATTAAAAGCATCTGTTTGTGTAGTTCTTGAGAAAGTAATGCTAAATGTTACATATCCAATTGTGAACCTGAATAGCTACAGTTAGTTCTCTCAGCCTAATATTTAAACAATCTTAAGATCTTCTTTGGAAGAATAAAAATGTTTTCGTTTTAAACTACCTGAACTGCCTTTAGTTATATGCCCCCCTCACCACCACCTCCAGATGATTGTGCCATAGAAATTTGCTTGTGAGTTGGTTGGAGAGTTGTCTCAGGAACAGCACTGATGGGAAGTGGAACCAAGTGGAAGAAGAGGGTGAACTGTGGTTTAGACTCAACATAGACCACAGCTGATTGCTGGGAGAGCTATAAAGCTGGGATGACCTTTCAGAATTGTTCCCACACAGGAGCCCAGTGGTAGCTCACTTGGTAGAGCACACACAGTACTACACACAAGGACCTACATTCAAGCCCCTGATCCCTAACTGTACGGAGCAAGTTCCCAAGCACCAGAATGGTATTGCAGGTGTTTCTTCTACTTCTTCTTCTTCTTCTTCTTCCTCTTCCTCTTCCTCTTCCTCTTCCTCTTCCTCTTCCTCTTCTTCTCCTTCTCCTTCTCCTTCTCCTTCTTCTCCTTCTTCTCCTTCTTCTCCTTCTCCTTCTTCTCCTTCTCCTTCTTCTCCTTCTTCATTCTTCTTCTACTTCTTCTCCTCCTTCTTCTCCTTCTCTTTCTCCTTCTCTTCCTCCTCCTCCTCTTCCTCCTTCTCCTCCTCCTCCTCCTCCTCCTTCCTCCTCCTCCTCCTCCTCCTGCTACTTCTCCTCCTTCTCCTCCTCCTCTTCCTCCTCCTCCATCTTCTTCTTCTTCCTTTTTGCCTCCAGGGTTATTGTTGGGGTTCAGTGTCTGCACCACAAATCCACTGCTCCTGGAGGCTATTTTCCCCCATTTTGTTGCCCTTGTTGTTGTCATTATTGTTATTGTTGCCATTTATGTTGTTTTTGTTGGATAGGACAAAGAGAAATGGAGAGAGGAGGGAAAGACAGAGAGGGGGGAGAAAGATAGACACCTGCAGACCTGCTTGACCACTTGTGAAGTGACCCCCTTGCAGGTGGAGAGATGGGGGCTTGAGCTGGGATCAGGTGTTTCTTCTTTCTGCCTCTCCAACTCCTTTTGCTCTGATCATCTGTCAAAAAAATAAAAGAAGAGGGTACCTAGGACAGAGGTGTCCTTGTAGACAGATAACCCAGCCATAATAATGGTGGTTAAAAAAAAATCAAGAAAGATATAGTAGCTATGCCTTCACACTTCTGTACCATCTCATCTTTGGATACAGTGGCATTCTTGGGAAGCAAGCCTAACTTTGCACAAGGTGACTCCCTATAGCAGAACTCAGTTCACAGAGCAGGCAGTAGCCAGTAGCCCTGTGGGCCAGCAGGGGGTGCGTGGCTTAGCCCTGAAGGGGGATTTCAGTGTCCTGCAAGTCCACTTCATACACCAATCCATCCTGTAATATGTGGACATAATTTCTAGCCAATGATGAAAGTCCCCTCTCCAAATGCATTTTAGTCGCTGGAGCCAAGGCCAGGTTCCTTAAGGTTAGATTGTTCTTCTCTTCCTCGGCCACTTTGTTACTCGATTAAATCATTTTCTGGAATTAAGAGTGTCACGGAAGCATATTTTGAGAGTGTGACATTGAAAGTGTGACCTGTGGATGTGTGATAAATTGCACCTGAAGATTGATTTTGCTAAGCGCAGATACCAAATCATGTCGCCACGTAGTTTCACTTACTAAATATTGCCTGGGCCATATTGTTGAACTCTGTGCTGCCACAGTCACCTCATCAGGATGTTTTCTGTCCTGTGACTAGTGGCTTCAAATGTACTCATCCATCTTCTTGTCCCATTACATTTTGTATGACTGATGTTCTCTACCCATTAAAATTGATGGGAAAGAACAAAGAGAAGAAAAATGTGCCCTCCGATTGATTACTTCTCCGAAAGAGCAAATGAGAATTCTCCAGTACCAACAGAAAATGTAAAGTGGCATGTTCTCCCCCATTTATTAAGTGCTTTAATGAACTGGGTTTACTAAACAGTCTTCTGTTTATTAAAGCACATTATTTAACATTGAAAATTCACCCTCCTTTTGAAATGTTTGATCTTGGTGAAATGGATTTAATAGCTATAACAGTGTTTATTGGCATGAGTTATTTTTTGGTGAATCCTCTGTGCTAGAATCAATTAGACCAGATGCCTTTCATGTCAGAATTCTTTCTTCTGATGAGCTATCATGGTGGCTCATTTTATATTCTGTGATAGTTGATTATTAAATTGACCGTTATTGTAAATGGAAGCCGAAGTCATAGTGATTTGAGGAGGCCTAATCTTCCCAGGTTTCTCTTCTTTCTATTCACTGTTATCTTTGTCTTAAACAAATTGCAAGACAGCAAGATGTTTCTGCTGTGCTCACAAAACATTTGTTTAATTACATCATTTAATGTGTTGGTGGGAAGCTGTGTAACTTCCCCTCAGACAGTCATGCTTTGACTCTCCCTGTATTCTTGTGTTTTGAGTTAGAAGAAACAGCCTGGACTTATTTCTTAAGTAACAGGAGAGTCATCTCTTTTTGCAGAACTAAAAATGGAATATATATGCATAGACCCAGATAATATGAAATAATTCATTTGGAGTGAATTCCCTTGAGAGAGAGTTTTGACTGCCCAGAAATCTGTGGGGAGGCTGGGGGTGGAGGGGTTATGGTCCCTGACAGTGACATGAAAGTTCAGAATTTTCTATTTTGCTCTTGGCACAAGGACTGCAGGAGAACTTCAGAACATGTATCATAGGACTCTGTCAGTTGCTATCATACAGTATATAGCCTAGCTAGTCAACATTTTCAGCTATATTAGTGATCATAAGCTATACCAAATACATGGACAACTGTAGGCCAGATGAAATAAATCCAACTCCAGTCAGCTTCTTCTATTTATGTAAAATCTGATCTCAGTTGGGACCATCAGAAGTCTCTGCATCGCTGGAAGTACTGTGTTTGTATTGCTGAACAATGGCCAGTAGACACATATGGTGTTGATTGGTTTTGATTTTGTCAATTTTAGTTAGTTTAAAGGCAGGACTGGGGAGACAGCATAATCGTTATGCGACACACTCACACCTGAGGTCCTAGGTTCAGTCCCTAGCAGTATCATAAGCCGGAGCTGAGCAGTATTCTGGTCTTTGCCTCTCTGTATCTTGTCTGTCTCTCTCCCATTAAAACAAATAATAAATAAATATGCCTCATAGCTATTGTTTTTTATAGTGAAGGTCTAGAAATCATTAAGACTTTTATTAAAGTCTTGAATATCCACTGTTGTTGATTCAAGATGTTTAAAAGTTTTTGGGGGTCTTTTTTTTTTGCCTCCCAGGTTATTGCTGGGGTTTGGTGCCTGCACTAAAAATTCACTGCTCCTGGAGGCTTTTTTTTTTTTCTCCTTTTGTTGCCCTTGTTTTATCATTGTTGTGGTTACTGTTGTTGTTGGATAGGACAGAGAGAAATCAAAAGAGGAGGAGAAGACAGGGGAGAGAGAAAGATAGACACCTGCATAGCTGGTTCACCGCCTGTGAAGTGACTCCCCTGCAGGTGGGGAGTCGGGAGCTCGAACCAGGATCCTTACACTGGTCCTTGCGTTTGGCACCCTGTACTTAACCCTCTGCTCTACCGCCCAACCCCCTTAAAAATTTTTAATACCATTACATTTTTATTCTATACTAACATTGAAAACATTCTGAATTTTTAGAGTGCATTTGTTTAATTACATTTTATTTGTCAGTGTGTATGTGATTTTTTTTAGTGAAAGTTCATAATACTTCTGTAAGTACTAAGAATTAAAATAAAATATATCTTTTGCCAGTGAATTGGCTCACTTGGATAGTGTGCTGTTTACTTTGTCTGCCACCCAGGTTTGAGCCTAGCCTCTACAGCCTTGAAGGAGATTTTAGTTCTGTGGTCTCTCTTTTTTTTAAATCTATTATTATTGTTGTTGTTTTATTGGGTAGTTTCAGGAAGAAATTGAGAGGGAAAACAGAGATAGGGAAAGAGAGAGAGAGATGTAGTACTGCTTCACCACTCATAAACCTCACCCCACCCCCACAGGTGGGGATCAGGAGCTTAAACCTTGGTCCATGTGCATTCAACTAGGTATGCTACCTCCCAACCCCTTCATTGATCACTTCCATCCTCTCTCTCCCTCTCCCTCTCCACCTCTCTGCTTTTGTATCTCTAAAACAAAAGCAAAAATAAAGTACATGTTCAGAATACTAATATGAAAGTATGATGTACAAGGAATAGCCTACAAAGAGGAGTTTTAGTACCTAGAACCCTAAGTGAACCCCTTATAGAACATTGTTTAGTAAATATGCTTGGCACTCAAAATCTACAGGGAAAACATTTTTCTACCATTTTGTAATTTATAAACCCTATAACTCTAAAATCTAGGATATTATACATTTATTGTTAGAATCAAGAATGAGTTTGTGTAATCTGAATATAAAATAGTTACATTTATAGACTTTAAAAAAATGTCACCTCAGTATAATCCTAAGAAAAAGTTTCTCTTTCAACTTTAATAGCTAAATAAACGAGATAATGAGATAGCACTATTAGTAGCACTGTATATTAGGGAGGCAATTTGTATTTTTGAGCAATTTAAACATTGTTCCACACTACTCTCTCACTTTAGAATTCTGCTCATAAATCATGTAAGTTAATGTGAGAAATACTTATGAAGTGCAATTTCTTTAAAGCACCCATTGGTCCATTTTGGCTTAAATAATACTGTCTACTCTGTATTACTTTGTATATATTTAATATCTATGCCAAGATTGATTTAATTCAGTCTCACTATCCTATAGGAAACATACCTCCCTTCAATAGAAATTTGTTCATTTTTTCCCCTGATTGGAAAATCACAAGCATTCATTTACTTTGGATCTTGATTTCTGAGTCATCACGTACTCAGCTGTGTCTCTCATCCTGTTCTCCCCACCACCACATCAAAGCCTTTGTATTTTGGGATTGCCCCTCTGTAATATAATTTCAGCTACTCCTTTTAGGTTTGTGGAATCCACATTTTCTCTCCATTCCTAACCTTGCCTCTTGTTTCTGGTGTTTCAGTTTCAAGCCATCTTTTCCCTTGCTGCCTTGGTTCCTTCACTCAAAGCCTCAGGGACAGATTTCCACACTGTCCTTGTGACTGTGTCCAACTCAGAGACCACAGGGTTCTGTAAGCCTACCACTGGAACCTCTTCTTTAATTAATTTACAGTATTAGCTTTCAGAGTAGTCCAAAATGGGCAAAGGAATTACTGGTAGAGATGCTACAAAATATTCATCAATACTCTGCCTTGTGTTTTGTTGTGTGATCTAAGTAAGGCAGGCAGGACTGTTTTCCTGCTTGACAAGAAAGAAGCCATGTAAAGTTAGAGAGGTCAGAGAAAGGTTATACTTTAACCAATTTCTGGGTTTATAGCAAAATAAATATTTCAGTTACAAATATACCCAGTTTTCAGAGTGTGCTTTAGCACATGGTATGTTAAAAATAAACACTGAGGGAATCAGGTGGTAGAGCAGGACTGGTAGAGCACACACATTGCCATGTCTGAGGCTTGGGGGCCAAGACCATGGCCATCATTTGGAAGCAATGGCACAGGAAAAGCCTCAAGAGTCATTGAGCAGGGCTATAATGTCTTTCTCTCTTTGCCCCTCCCCTGTCTCTCATACACTGTCAGAAAAAAAATATTGTGTATATATGGGGGGAGGTTCTGGGAGCAATGAAATCAGAGGTTAAATGCCAGTGATGTCATAAATGACATGATGATGATGTGAATAAAAGTAAATTAGAGGGGGCGGGTGGTAGTGTATCTGGTTAAGCACATACAGTACTAAGCACAAGAACTTGTGCAAGGATCTGGATTCAAGTCCCCAGCTCCCCAACTGCAGGGGGGCAGTGATGTCATAAATGACATGATGATGATGATGTGAATAAAAGTAAATTAGAGGGGGCGGGTGGTAGTGTATCTGGTTAAGCACATACAGTACTAAGCACAAGAACTTGTGCAAGGATCTGGATTCAAGTCCCCAGCTCCCCAACTGCAGGGGGGCAGTGATGTCATAAATGACATGATGATGATGATGTGAATAAAAGTAAATTAGAGGGGGCGGGTGGTAGTGTATCTGGTTAAGCACATATAGTACTAAGCACAAGAACTTGTGCAAGGATCTGGATTCAAGTCCCCAGCTCCCCAACTGCAGGGGGGCAGTGATGTCATAAATGACATGATGATGATGTGAATAAAAGTAAATTAGAGGGGGGCGGGTGGTAGTGTATCTGGTTAAGCACATATAGTACTAAGCACAAGAACTTGTGCAAGGATCTGGATTCAAGTCCCCAGCTCCCCAACTGCAGGGGGGCAGTGATGTCATAAATGACATGATGATGATGATGTGAATAAAAGTAAATTAGAGGGGGCGGGTGGTAGTGTATCTGGTTAAGCACATACAGTACTAAGCACAAGAACTTGTGCAAGGATCTGGATTCAAGTCCCCAGCTCCCCAACTGCAGGGGGGCAGTGATGTCATAAATGACACGATGATGATGTTGTGAATAAAAGTAAATTAGAGGGGGCGGGTGGTAGTGTATCTGGTTAAGCACATACAGTACTAAGCACAAGAACTTGTGCAAGGATCTGGATTCAAGTCCCCAGCTCCCCAACTGCAGGGGGGCAGTGATGTCATAAATGACATGATGATGATGATGTGAATAAAAGTAAATTAGAGGGGGCGGGTGGTAGTGTATCTGGTTAAGCACATACAGTACTAAGCACAAGAACTTGTGCAAGGATCTGGATTCAAGTCCCCAGCTCCCCAACTGCAGGGGGGCACACTTCACAAGTGGTGAAGCAGTTCTGCAAGTGTCTATCTATCATTCTCCCTTTCTGTCTGCCCTTTCTCTTAACTTTTCTCTATCCTACCCAGTAAAGTGGGGGGGTGGGGGAAGCCACCAGGAACAGTGGATTTGTAGTGCCCACACCGAGGCCCAGCAATAACCTTGGAGGCAAAAAAAAAAAAAAAGAGTAAATTAAAGCACAATGTGGAGAGCACTTTTTTTTTAAATTACTGAAGTAACTTTGAACTGTAAGAATTATATAAGTTTATGGTGTACATTACTAGATGTCAATATCTCTATGAATGTCCTGGCATTTGAGTTGAATTAACTAACTATTGGGTGGTTATATTGAAGAAAATGGGTATAAGGAAATTGGAGAAAGAAGTTAGGAAACTAGAAGATAGGAGATACAACTATGACATTGGAGCAGTGACACACAAGATAAAAAGAGGAGGGGGCTGGTTGGCGGCACATGGGCAAGGGCCTGAGTTCAAGTCTACCCTCCCTTTATGTAGGGGTCAAACTTTCATAACTGTGAAGCAGTGCTGCAGGTGTCTCATTTCTTCCCTCTCTGTCTCCCTCTCCCCTCTCAATTTCTCTCTATTCTATCAAATATAAGGAAAATAAAATTATGTATAATATAATTAATAATAAGTTAATATATAAATAAATTTAAATTATATATAATGAAATATGTGTAGTTAATAAAAAATACATTTTTTTAAAGATTAAAAGAGGAAGTTGAGAAAAAAATATTTCAGTAAAGCGTTGTGATTTAGTTACCTCAGTACTCATTAAAGAAGGCAGAGCTCAGAAGATGCTAAAGGGGGCGCCATTTCCTGTGACTAGAGATGCACCTTTATCTGTGCTCAGTTCTTTGGCTTCTGATGATACTGTGTATTGCCTCATACTCTCTGCTGGATACATGTCTGTTTTAATTATCTATAGGTGAAAATGTTGTTTTTCTCTGTCTTTTCTTTCTAAAGATTTATTCATTTGTGGGATGGAAGTGGGGCAGAGCACTGCTCTGGCATAGCCAGTACTGAGGATCAAACCCAGGGCCTCCCATATGAAGTCCCCAGAGCACTGTCTCTCTCACCAGGTCATATCCCTGCTGCTGTCTTCCCACTCTTTGTTGTTCCCATGACATCTACATCACCGCTGGGTATAAGGTAGATTTCCAAAAGCATAGAAATGAATTTTATTAATTTTAATTTATTATTTAATTATGTATCATATCACAACCCATAATTATTATGTAATATAAATATTTTTGATACATTTTTAATGTACTTAGACACATTCTCATGTGGATGTAAACGCTGTACAACTTAGTCATGCTGCATCTTAACTTAGAAGCAAGTAATACAGCTGAAAAAAAATACTTTTCTAAAAAATAGCTGATCTTGCCTGCATTTTCCCCAAATGTAGTTTGCTGCTGGGGACATTCTAAAGGGTAATGAAATCCAATAAGCAGCATGACCCAATTTTAACAGAGGGAAGGTGTTTGTTTTTCTTCATTCCTTCTTCCTTTTCTTTTCTTCTTCTTTCTCGTTCTCGCTTTCTTTTTTAATTACCACTAAGGTTACTACTGGGACTTAGTGCCTACATGAAGTGTCTACCACTCCCAGCAGCCTTTTATTCCCCCTCAAAGAAGTTAAGTTCCTTGAATTGTAAAGACTTTTTTTGTTTTCAGATATTTTAGGGAATGCCAAGAGAGACATTTAAACTTCATTTTTAAAGTCATAAACAATATCCCCCACTCATTTTTTAGTCTTAGAAAATAAAATACTGGCTATTATGTCCTTTATTTGTCATCATATAGTGATGACAATAATTTCTACAGCTCCAAGCCCTTTTCTATCAATGCTTATTTTCACTGCACTAATAGCAAAAAGCTTGATACTTGCTTTAAATTAAATTAAGATAATTTAGCTTGCAAATTTAAAATGGATCTCATATAAATAATTGAAATACATTACTGAATTTGGGGTGATGTGAGTAGTAATTTAGCCCAGTGGTTAGTAATAACCACTCACTTAAATTAGACATCGATTTTGAGTACATTGAAGGTACACAGCATTCTCCTAGCACAGTGGAACTCCAGAAGGGCCCCAAGCAAGACCTGGGCTCTCCGGGACCTTAACATCCTCAGGATGTACCATTGCAGTGATGAAGATGAAATGGGGGGGGGGGGGTCATGAAGGACTTGTGACTCAAACTGATCCTGTAACTTCAAACCATATGTGGGTGTGATTATCTTAATAAATACAAAGAGTAAGTAATTAGAATTTGGGGACCTAAAAATAAGACATGGGCAGATTGTGGGATACTGATCTAGCATGCAAAGTAGAGTAGGTTTTCTTCCTTTTATACCGCTTTATTGGGGATGAGGGGCTAATGGTTTACAGTACCATTGCCAGAACATGAGTACAATTCTCATCTCCCCATGACAGGTGTTTGCAAAACAGCCTCACCCCCAACTTAGGTTCTTTTCCACCATCAGTGATCAGAACCCCCAAACCATCCTCCCTTCCCTTTTCTTCTTCCCAAAGAGTCCACATATGCTTAGAAATGCCGAGCAGCCTTTGCTTTTCAAGAGATAAGTAACAAGTTCAGCTTAGCTATAATAAGGGGAAATGTTATTGGCAAAATATGTGTTATTTTTCACACCAGTTTGTAGGGGTACCACCATTTTATCACATGAAATCAGGAGCTTCTAGAGTTTTCTGGCTGGGTCCAGGAAGTTATGGAGGGTATTGTCAGTACTATGAGCCTCCTTTCATTGTCTGCTGAGACTCCAACTGGTAGGCATCAGGTGGTGGTAATGGGGACTATATGAATACATGAGGGAGATCAGAAAACTCAGAAGAACTCCCAACAGGACTGGGGCTGATTTGGAATGATGATAAGTCAGAGCATCCTAAGTGAGTGAGTAGCTTCTGTTGAAGAGGCTAGGCAGGAGAAGACAAAAACAAAAACAAAACAAAAAAACAAAAAACCCCTGATATTTCAGACTAGAACAATTGAGGACAGGGCACAGTGGCATTCACTAAGAAAGAGAACACAGAAGAACCAGCCTTTAGGAATAGAGTGGTTAGGCATGGGGCCTGAGTTCAAATGTTTGTGACAACAAATTTTCAGACAAATACTGGCAGCTACTCTTGATAGTCTGCACGTGTTAGCTACCCCCGGTCATGAACAAATTCTCGCAAAACAGCTCAGCTTGCAATAAAGTAATCTGTTTGTGTTCATTGCTTTTGGTTTCCTTGGAAATCTGTAGTTTTTAACTGATCTTTTACCCCTACCACCACCAGCAATTCAAAGCACTTGAGAAAGTGCTCAAGGAACATCCTGACACCAGGCATGGGATCCAACCAATTTCAAAGTGTGCTTCATGGGCAAGTTAAAAATCTTCTTAGAAAGTAGTTGAAACTCCATATGTCTCTTTTGGCTGAAACAGTAATAATGCAGCTTGCAAAAATATAAATGAACATTCAAAAATTGGAAGCATGTTTTTGTCTAAAATCTGGACTGCATTTAGGTCTTCCTACATACTGCATACAGCCTTTCTCATCATCAAACATGAGTATAGAAGCATTTAACTGGTGTTGCAGTCTTAATCCAATCTATAGTTGCATCAGAATCCACATCCAAGTAAATGTAATGTTTTAATAGTCTCTATGAACAGACCTATGCACCCTAAGATTCTGTTATTTTTGGAAGCTGTTGTTAACAATAAGACATTGAGCTTTGAATGCTTATTAGACTCTATAAATCATTTTCCCTGCAATAAACATCAATTAACTATATTTCCTGATAGCACAATGCATAGAACAGATTGATTCTGCAGTCAACACAGCCCTGTACTACCTACATCCAGGGTGTAGGGAAAGAATCCACATTAAATTAACATTAGAATAGGAAAAATGAAAACTCTGCAACAATTACAGTTTCCCCATTTTGACTGAAGGGGGAAAAACGACCTTTGTTCCAGGAGATGTGATTTGAACAATGTGATTCTGCATGAAACTGAGAAATTGCCAACGTTCCCAACCTGACAGATAATGTGTGGGGGATCTTAGTTCTGCTTCATTAGGCTCTCATGAATGAGTGGTAAATTTTTCCTATTTATTCATTTCCTGCCAGGATATCATAAACATAACCTGCCCAGCACATGTTTTTACTGCTGCCTTTTTGTTCATATGTTGGTTATAATTTTGACTAAGGATTTATTCCTGGATGGAATAACTATTGTTCTTTTCACATATGAAAAGATAGGTGTTTAAAATAGGTAAAAGCCCACAATTGTCACTTTTTAAAATGTTACATTATGTAGTCTTTAAAGATTACATTTAAAAAAAAAAAAAAAAGAAACTTGCATTTAACCAGTTTAAAATTTTCTAATGCATAGTACTTGAAAGAAAGCTTAACAGAGAGATATTTTCTAAATGAAACTTTTTTTCTCAATCAATCTGAACAAAACAAGTCTGGAGAAAGTGAATTGCCCACAGATGAATTCACTTAGATTTTATTTTGAGAAATAGATTGAAGTAAGCTGCTTGTACTGGTCTTTTCAAGGTCTGCCTAAATTCTTTTTTTTTAAATCCAGATGTGCCTTAGAAATTGTGTAGTATTTTACAAGTTATTAATCACTGTGTGAAAGTACATGATGTTCAAAAATTATACACACACACGCGCGCGCGTGTGTGTGTGTGTGTGTGTGTGTGTGTGTGTGTGTGTGTGTGTGTATAGAAAGATAAAGGGAGGGAGATAGGGAAAGAAGAAGGAAGTGTAATACAACTGTTTGGTTACTACCTACTACTTTACCTTCTGTTATGTATATAGAATGAGGGAAGAAGCAAAGAGTCAAGTGTTGCTATAAGATCCACATGTAGAACAGGGGAGATAGCATACAAGACATTTTTTTAAAAAGATTTTATTTATTTATGAGAAAGATAGAAGGAGAGAGAAAGAACCAGACATCACTCTGGCACATGTACTGCAGGGGATCGAACTCGGGACCTCATGCTTGAGGGTCCAAAGTTTTATCACAGCGCCACCTCCCGGACCACATTTCTTTCTTTTTAAAATTTTTCTTTTCTTTTTTTTTTTTTTTTTTTTTTGCCTCTAGGGTTATCTTTGGGGCTTGGTGCCTACACTATGAATCCACTTTTTTTTTTCTTTTTGTCCCAATTGTTACTGTTATTGCTGTTGTTGGATAGGACAGAGTGAAATCGAGAGAGGAGGGGAAGACAGAGATGGGGAGAGAAAAATAGACACCTGCAGACTTGTTTCACCACTTATGAAGTGACCCCCCCCCCCGCAGGTGGGGAGCCAGGAGCTTGAACTGGGATCTTTATGCAGGTCCTCCCATTTCAAGTCATGTGCACTTACCCCGCTGGGCTACCTCCCATCCCCCCACAAAACACTTTCATGCTTGAAGCTCCATGGTTACAGGTTCAGTCCTGAGCACCACCATAAACCAGAGCTGGGCAGTGCTCTAGTTTTAAAGAATAAACCATTAAAATGCCCGTGTAACCCCAGAAGAACTGGTTCATGTAGGTGTATTTGCCATGAGTAGGCAACATGAGTTACTGAACCTACAAAATGATAGAGAAACTTCCAAGGTTCAAGAAATTTCAATGTGCCCAATAGGATTCCTACTTCTACATGGAGTTTCTGCTACTTACATGACAATCTTTCTCTGTTAGATGATTGGATTTCCCTCAATTGAATGATGTTCTGCTGAGTTTCCTAAGTGATAAAGTAGGCACTTAACCTGGTCTTGGACTTCAGTGAGATTCTGGTCATTTGACCAGGGAGACAGCTTATGCCAGTCACACAAATGACAGGGTCAAAAGCAGTCACTCAGCTTTTGGGACACAGCTTCCCTAAAGAAGAGAGGAGCCTGCCAGACAACCATCCCTCCGTGAGTTATTCCTGGAGTTAGTGCTTTTCTCCAGATATTTGATGTAGTTCTATAGCTGCCATATTTTATAATACAAAAACCGGGGTGGGGGGAGACATTGAAGCTTCCCTTACTTCCTTACATGTAAAGGTGCTGTCTCATCTTCAATATCTAGTTTCTTTCTATTTACTTGATTTCATCAGAGCGAGAAAAAAAAACCAAAACATCAGAACACTGCTGTAGAATATGCATTATTGAGAACAAACCAGAGCCTCAGGAATATAAGCCCTATGTCTGTCTCTACTGCTGGCCTGCACACCCCCGTGACCACTGACATCTAATTTCATTACCATGCTTCATCATATCTTCTCAGAGCCTGAAACAGAATAAATGGATTCCTCTCCAAAAAAAAAAAAGATCATAAAATTACCTGTGCCCATCATTTGCCCATCTTTTTGACATTATGAGTACTGTTATTATTTCAATTGAATACATGACTGTTTATTCTAGAACAGGATCTAGCATGTTTTATTTATTTATTTATTTATTTTTATTGCTATCAATGTGTTACTACTGGGCTTCAGTACCTGGTACTACAATTTCACGACTCCTGGTGGCCATCTTTCTATTTTTATTGATAGAATAGAGAGAAATTGAGAGGGAAAGAGACATAAAAAGGGAGAGAGAAAGACACCTGCTTCACAGCTTTTGAAATATCTGCACATGGGGAGGACGGTCTCAAACCTGGGTCCTTGCACATGGTACACAACCAGGTGCACCACTGTCCAGTGCCCCCTATAGTTCATGCCCACACCCTACATCAAATTCCGTAAAAAGAGTGTTTTATATATGGTGATGTTCCATAAAATGCCATTCGTGTTCATACTCAATATTAGCCTCACATTAGGCTCCCAACTGGTAAGTTGGATAACAACACTGTAGACATTCGGTCTGGTTTGACTATGAATCTCTCTCGCACGTGCTCGCCACCCAGTAGTTTAGTTTTCTGATCTTGATATTTCACCGTTGTTGAGGATTAAACACAAATAAATTAACCCATATCCTGAAAGGTCCTTGAGGCCATATTCACTTCATATATCATGTTTGTCCCCCACAGAGTTGCTTAATACAGGGCATTTTAACAAAATAGTCAGTCAGTGTTGCTGGAACTGAACTGTTAAGTCAAGATTACCTATGAAATTCAGATTGAGTTTCTCAACTGCTGAGCATGCATTTCTTAAGTATATTTCTCATAGGAAGTTAATGTACCAGGAAGACTTCATTAAGATTTCATTATGCTTTAACTCTAAAAAGGTATTGACATGGTTTAGAAGTCATTGATCATTAGTCACAAGATGCTGCTAATCTCTCTACCTGAGTAAAACAAATGAAGCTATGTAGGTAAAAAATTGGCCATTACATAGTCGTACCTTCAAAAGAATTCCCAGACTGTAGTTAAGGATATGCTGCACACATTGTGAAGCTAGTCTGAGTTCTAGTATCTTTTGTAGCCGATCTGTGAGAAAGTGGCCAAAGTATCAACTGTTGAAATTTTCTGATTAAGTTAAAATTTCTGACTCAAAGGCTCCAGGGTGCCTTGCACTAGACAGACTGAATAACAGAAATTATATGGGAAAAAATATGTGTCACTAATTTTTCGGTCTTTTTGAAAAATCAAGTATAAAATAATGAGAAAAGTAAGAATTACAGTAATCCAAGGTTGATTTTAACAAGAGCAAGTAGTTGAGTACAAAAGAATTTGGAATCTGTACATTGCAGCACCTTGTACACATTCAATGTTGCTCCCTCATTAGTAGACTCATTCTAGGATTCCTTGTCAATTAGAAATTCTGCAGGTATCTATCTTTCTCTCCTCTTCTCTAACGCAGGTCTGCAGGTGTCTGTCTTTCTCTCCTCTTCTCTGTCTCCCCCTCCCCCCTTGATTTCTCTCTGTCCTATCTGGCAACAACAATAGCTATAACAATAACAATAATAAAAATAAGAGCAATGAAAATGGGAAAAATGGCCTCCAGGAGCAGTGGATTCTTAGTTCAGGCACCAAGCCCCAACAATAACCTTGAAAAAAAAAAAAAAAGAAATTCTTAAATGATTTCAACTCTATTATTCTCTCACTTAAAAATCTTCAGCAGCCCCTAATTATGTTTGAAATGTGCAAAAAACAAGTGTGGTTTGTAAGTATTTTAGGATGCCACTGTTATAATGAAGCCTACCTTCTCTTAAGCCGTCTTTCTTAATTTTCCCAAGTACACAAATTCTAAAACTGAATGAGTTGATGGCTGGCTTTCTCTTATACATTCCACATTTCATGATATCTAAGCAATCCAAAGCCTTTCCTAAGTTCTTCAATAATACTTTCTGAAAGTTCTCACTCCTCCTAGCTTTGAGATGCAGTCTTTAGACTTTATGAACTCCTCTGGTGTTTGCAGACTTGGGGAACTCATCTCTTTTTAATTTTTTTTTATTATCTTTATTTACATATTGGATAGAGACAGCCAGAAATTAAGAGAGAAGGTGATGATGGGGAGAGAAGAGATCATGCACCCTGTTAAGTGCACATATTACCAAGCAGAAGGACCTGGGTTCAAGCCCACACTCCCCACTTTCAGGGGGTCTGCTGCAGGAGTCTCTCTTTCTCTCCCTCCCTCTATCTCCCCATCCTCTTGCAATTTTTCTCTGTCCTATCTAATAAAATGGAAATAGGAAAACTGTGGCCTTCAGGAGCTGTAGATTTGTAGTGTCAGCCCCAAGCCCCAGAGACTGGAGGCAAAGAGAGGGCAAGAGAGAGAGAGAGAGAGAGAAAAAAAAAAAGCTGCTTCACCTCTCACAAGGCTTTCCACCTACAGGTGGGTACCAGGGCTTGAACCCGTCCCCAGGAACTCATCTCTATGTTATAATGTCCTTGAAAAATGGGACCATCTTAGACTCTTCCTTACATAATATATATTATAATGGCTTATCTATTGGAAGTATAAGCACATAATCTTTAAATAAACAAATGAGAAACCACAGCATCTTAAAGGACATAGTATTATAGGTTTACAGAACTGAAAATTGAGGGTATTATATTTTTATCTATTATCTAATTCCCTTAATCAGTCATATATAGGGCACACTGTGGGTTTAAGCAAAAACTACAAAATACTCAGATGCTTTTAACAATAAAGTAAGTACATTTAGGATTAGGTAGTGGTGCACCTGGTTGAGCGCACATGCTATGATGCTCAAGGACCTGGGTTCAAGCCCCCAGTCCCCACCTGCAGAGGGAAAGCTTCACAAGTGGTAAAGCAGGGCTGCAGGTGTCTCTCTTTTTCTCTCCATCTCTGTTTCCCCCTCCTCTCAATTTTTAGCTGTTTCTATCCAATAAATAAACAAACATAATTTTAAATTTTTTAAAAATTTAATTCAAAAATAAAAAAATTAAAATATTTTTAAGTAAAGATAATTTTTAAAATTTTGAAAAAACAAAGTACATTTTGTTTCCTTTTTTTAAAAAAAAAAATCTTTGTTTATTAGAGAAAGAGAGAGAAAGAAAACCAGAAAGAGCTCTGGCACATACCCTGCCAGGGATGTAAGTTGGTGCCTCATGCATGAGAATCCAGTACTATATCTACTGCACCCTCTCCCAGACCACTTGCTTCCTCCTATTTCTGTCAGGTTTGTCATCACAACATCCCTGAAGTTAGAAGAGTCTCTGATAAGATGGGGGAGAGTGGACTTCCTTTCCACTTATTGAAGGTCTTGCATCGGAAAAATGTGTATAGATTAGCTATTTTCACCTAACAGAAGGCTCTACTCTAGCCAAAAGCATTCTGGGAGCTGACCTAGGCCCAGAGAAGGCCCCACAGCTCTGGGGCACAGAGGACAGCCTAGGGCTTCCTGGCTTTCACAGTGAATCTATTGTGAAGGGTGGATTTGCATCTCCAAGGACATCCTGGGAATAGAATTCAATTACTTCCAGAAGTAGCTGCTTTGTCTTCTGCAAGCCATAACATCAGCCATGTTCAACTAGAATAGTCAGGCAGTCATGTGCCAG
Source organism: Erinaceus europaeus (assembly GCF_950295315.1). NCBI lineage: Eukaryota > Metazoa > Chordata > Mammalia > Eulipotyphla > Erinaceidae > Erinaceus > Erinaceus europaeus. The sequence continues at coordinate 94,921,783 of NC_080166.1, forward strand.
CATAATCTTGAATGAACACGGAAACAACAACAACAACAAAAAAACACAACACATTCAACTGATGATACAACTGGCTCTCTTCAGAAATCCAGATGAATGCCAAGACAACTAGCCCAGTTCTGGTTTCCACTGTACTTGCTTCCAAAAAAAAGAGAAAAGAAAGTGACTCTCATATGTTTGTCAATTTTATGAAACAGAAGAGTTCAAGTGCCAGTGAGCAGAATTGTCTACTCACCATCTGCATTAGGATGCCACTCAGTAGATTCACAGATTCATTCAGTAGTGTCTGGGGAAGCAATGGTCTAGACATGGCACCTCGAGTCTTAGAGAATTATAAACACAATGAATATGCATTTTAAATTTGTGGTTGTTCTGAATTTACCCCTTAAGCTTTTTTTTTGTATTTATTGTTACTTTTCCTTTTCTCAATTGAAGACACATTATGCTACAGGGCATCTGTATGAAAATTTGAAAATACTAAAGTCCATATTTTTCTCCTTAATTCATTCATCTGGTGAATATATTCGTCACTCTTAGAAAAAGTTAAGGCACATGTGATAATGAAGACATTGTTTGGTAGTACCTGGGACCTACTTAGAACCACTTGGGTTCAATTTCATTGTTAAACTGGTGAACATCTGCATTGTGCCCCTTTTACTTGTTACCTGTCAAATTGTGAGTCAGTATGGATGAGTCCTATCCCTGGATTTTATTTCTTCCTCTTTAAAGGCTTAAAAATGACCTTTAAGTATCTGCTTGCATGGTTTGTGGCCTGTGATGTAGGTTAAGTGCAGACTTTATATTAGCTCAGAAGAGCCAGATGTGTACATTATGACAGCTAAGTGTGTCAATAAACAACTGCAGATATTTCACTTCTAATTGACTGAACATCTGATAAGTAAAGTTTTTGTCTAAGTCAAAAAGATACACATATTTCTGAAAAATTCATTGACCAAATAAAAGATACAAAGGGATATTATGCTAGCAAAATTAGAAATGGAAAGCTTCTGTGTTGGAAAAATACCAAATATGGTCAATTGCTTACAGTCATGCAGATACAAGAACATCATGTTCAGTCTCCTCGTGTTCTGGCTGTTGTTCCTCTTAACACAGAGTCCATCCTTCCTTTCTCCAACCCACTGCCATAACATTATTTTACATTTGGACAGTAGTATGTACAGCTCATTGGTCTTTCTTTCTGCCTCCAGTTCATAGTGACATGTGAAGGTGTTTGCTTGAGACTATTTCAGTATCTTGCCAATTGCTAATTTATGGAATTTCATTTAGGACGACTTCAGTATATTGATAGCTTAAGTTATAATGCCGCCATGTTTCCACTAGATGCTAGGCCTGTTTTCACTGTTCTATTAAAAAGAGTTTTAGTTTCCATGTCAGTATCAGTTCATTATCAGTGTATTATTTGTTCCATTGTCCAGCACGACCGCCTGATAAAATCCTTAATTATTAACTATCTGATAATACTACCCAAACTGCTTTAATTACAGCATGTGCTGTGCCTTGTTTTATTACATTTCATGCCAGAATGAACCTGGCCAGGATGTTTAATAAGGCCGTATTAAATCCAGGGTAGAGGTTAAAACTCATGAGGCAGCCTTGATTCTCTGCCTATTGTGCAGAGAATCTCATCAGAAAAACCCCAAACTTCATTAAAGACTGCTGCACGCAGGTCCTCTGATATTGCCATTTACTTTAAGGGTGATCACTCAGGGGCAATTACTGGTGTGCTCCTCATGATCCCTGTTATATTAAGGCAATTTCTACACCTAGGTCAGGCATTAATACCGCCATTATCTCCAACACAAATCCCCCGACAGTTAGAAAAGCAGGAGAAATTACAGGCAAATTAATCTCCAGTGCCCATCCAAAAAAGAAAACCTTCCCCCAGAGGATAGAGAAGGCTGTGTTGAACTCCGTTAAGCTGTGTTAGATGTAATGAAAAAGAGTCCCCAGTGCCTGCCTCTGTCTCAGGCATTAGATGACCCTCTCACAACTTGTCAATATCCCTTTGGGGTTTTCCTTCTCTCCACTTCCACCAAGCTCCTTCCTAGCATCTTTAAATAATTGTGTTCATTTAAAAAAATAATAAATAACTAAGCTTCTCCATGTGGGAAGACTGGAAAGAGTAATCTATTTCATAACAAAAAGGAGGAGAAGGAGAAGAAGAAGAAGAAGAAAAGAGCCCAGTGTTTTCACAGACCCTTTGTATTTCCAGTATGTTTTTCCAGATGTGTTTGTGGGTCTCATCATGAACCATGCTGAGAAAAGCAGATCATAGAACAAGGACAAAGAATCCCACTAAGCACAAAGAAGTGAGAAGATGAGAGGCTGCAGAGAGTTGGCAGGTCATTCCCAGGGCTCCCTGCGGCGTCTGATAAGGATACCTTTGACAGTGGCTGATGCCATTGTTGACGCACCTCTGTGCTAGCTGTAGAATCACTAGGCTTTGGGCGAGGAATGATAAGGAACACAATGAATAACTAACAAAGCTTATTTGATGAATACAGTCATTTGCATCACAGCACCAAAATAGCTTCTTGCCTGATGGGAGAGGAGCATACTTAACCACAAATATTATTTGTATCCTTCAATGGCATATAAGGGCAGGGGGTAGACAGGGTGAGCATGGGGTGGGTGGGAAGTTTTCATTCACTGCATTATAATAGTGTAGAAAATAGTGACCCAGAAAAGACATCCTTAATTGTTAGTGGTTTCAAGAGCTAATGAGATTTTTTTTTTCTGTTTTGAGGAAAAGCACTTGTCACAATAGTACATTCTTGCAAAAAGAAAAAAAAAAAAAAGAAAAAGAAAGAAAGAAAGAAAACCATGATAGTTGAAATTAATATCCCATGTGTCCATTATTAAAAGTGGAGAGGGATGATTAACTGTTTGCCTCCGTGCTTACAGAAATGCTTTGCAACCTCATTTTATGCCTAGCCTTCTCAATAGGACAAAATGAAGGGGGTGAGGGTGTTGAGTGCAGGTCATTCATTGAACAGGGGTGGGTTTTTTCAAGTTCCAAATCTTTCAGAGGAGGCAATTGGATATATCTGTCACTCTGATGTCATTTAGTCATTTACCCAGAACACAGCAATGATTTGCAGGTTTGACTTTCCCACTCTTATCTCACCACAAACCAGAAAATATAAAACCGTGACCTGGAGTTAACTGCATGTGGTAGGGGTCATCTTTACTTTGGATGCATTGCCTGGTGGTAACTAGGGACTCCCAACTCAGAATGCAGAAGGCACCAAGGAGTCCAGCTCTCCCTGGAGAAGGAAAAGTACTGGGGAGGAATCACATATTCCACACATCCTTCCCAATTCATTGTATGTAGCTTTATCTTGTTGTTGATAAATTAGTTGCTATTCTCACTTGAAAGATCATTGTCCTCTTTAAGCGACTTAAATTGTGTCTTCCTTCCATAACCTTTGATATGATAGCTTTCACTCAGTGAAGATACACTGTTCATCTGTTAGGTGCCAGACATAGCACTTGGGGGTGGGGAAGGATCCAGTTAGCGTTCTCCCTCAAATGTTACATTGATAGTTGCATTCTAATTATGGCCAAAATATCAGGAGAACACAGGGTTACGGTCAGAGAATATGCAACAGATCTCCAAATGGCAGAAAACAAAAATGATTCTAAATAACTGAAGATCTTCAGGTTTAACTCTATTCTTTGGTTAGAATGATTGGATCTTTGGAAACATTTGGGGGAGATCTCCCATGTATTTGCCATGTGTTATAAAGGAAACTATTTCTCACCCACAGAAGTAAGGGTATGCGTTGCCTTTAGAAGACTTCACAATATTGTTGTCCTGTGTACACCAAGCCCCACAACACTGAGTTGATGAGGAACTAGCTGAATATCAAAGACAGCTACTCTTTAACTATAACAAAAACAGAAACTGCTACGAAGACATAAATCATTGAATCTTTGCTCTCTCCAATTTATCCACTACAGATATATTGCTGTATCTTTAAATATTCCTTACACTTTATCAAGTGGTTTCTCTTCCTGCTTCTGCCTTTGAGTTGTAGAAACTATGATTAGGGGGCCGGGTGGTAGTGCAGCAGATTAAGCACACATGGCGCAAAGCACAAGGACTGGTGTAAGGATCCCGGTTGGAGCCCTCGGCTCCCCACCTGCAAGAGGGTCGCTTCACAAGCAATGAAGCAGGTCTGCAGGCGTCTATCTTTCTCTTCCCCTACTCTCAATTTCTCTGTCTTATCCAACAACAATGACAGAAATAACAATAATAACAACAACAATGATAAACAACAAGGGCAACAAAAGAGAAAAAATAACCTCCAGAAGCAGTGAATTTTTAGTATAGGCACCGAGCCCCTGCGAAAAAAAAAAAAAAAAAAGAAAAACTATGATTAGATTATTTTTTACCCCTCTACATCTCTCCATTATTAATGTATAGCATACCAGTGAAAAGTGTCCCCTAATATCTCCCCCTCATCTACAGTAATTAATTAGAAGTTATCCAAATCAATTATGTCACAACCTAGTAAAGCTGTTTGCTCTCTTTTGTGCTTTGTCTGCTTTTATGTTACTCTTTTCATTATAGCCTTCCTTCGTCTCCTTCAGTTACTTGCTAATACAAGGCCACAAATGTTGCATCAATGAGATTCCAGCCAAAGAAGTATTTTTCTTCAGAATTGGGGCCAGTAATTAGAAATCTGGCTTTTCTTCTGTAACATTACCTTGTCTAAATAGTCAAAAGATAAAGTTGGGGGGGGAAAGGGTTAAAATGGTTCCACTCCTGGAGGGGGAGGCACGGAGAGGTACTACTGTTAGTAAATGAACTAGATAACTTACTATTTGTCTGAAGTATACAATCAAAGAGTACCTGTTGCCTTGTGACTGACATCTTATTCTAGGTGCCTTTCACACTGCACATGGATAATAACTTTGTGAAACTAAAAATCTTTGTTTAGATTTTTAGCTTTACTATGGGGGTGGGGTGGGGACACAGACCTTTGGCGGCGGGAACGGTGTTAATATATACTCCTGTTAACTTAGGATCTTCTAAATATAAAAAAAAATAATAATAACTTTCTGAATCTCAGCTAGGGTATAAGTGAAAATATGCATAGTGTAATATTGTGTTCTCTCTATTATGTAGACATAGTTTTTGAAAATTGTCTAATTTGAGTTTTTCCTTCGTATTAATATATCTAGTTCCTTCGTCACTACTGTGAATATGATTGCTAATCCTGCTACAGACTGGACAAATTAAAAAAAGAAAATAAATTGGCTGGAAATCTGGGAAATAGCATATGCAAGCTTGCTCCGACTCCTCTCCTCTCCCTCTCTACTTGGAAAGTTGGGAAAATATTCAGAGTTAGATGTTAAAGATTGTAGATTTCCTCCTTTCATAAAACACAGTCATTTGGCACTAGGAGTTTGTAGCTTTATTTGTTATGACTACTTAATGACCCCCCACCCAGCACTGCTCAGCTCTGGTTCATAGTGGTGCTGGAGACTGAACCATGCCTCAGGCATGAAAGTCTTTTTGGATAACCATTATGCTATCTCCTAGTCTGCCTTTTAGGTTCTTAACCTCTGGGTTACTACTAAACTTTGTAAAGGTCAGTTTACCAGAAAAATCCCCAAATTCCTTTTAGATATTTGACTATTCTTGAGAACTGCACCTACAATTTTTACTAAGTGATATACTAAAATAAAATATATTCATTATTAATTGTGATAGTGGTGATGAGAAAGGTAAAAAATCTGGGCTGGGTGCACCTGGTAGAGAGCACATGTTAATAGTGCTCAAGGACCTTTGTTCAAGGCCCAGTCCCCACCTATGAGGGAAAAGCTTCTGAGCCATGAAACAATGTTATAGGTATCTCTCTTTCTCTCTGTCATTCCCTTCTCACTCTCAATTTCTTTCTCTATCCAATAAGTAAATCAAATGTGTTATATGGGAAACTGGGGAGTGGTATGCATGTACAAACTATTGTATTTACTGTTGAGTGTAAAACATTAATTCCCCAAGAAAAAATAAAATAAAAAAATGTTTAAAATATATATACATATATATATGTATAAATTTGATACAGATTCTCTGCAGGAAAAAAACATTATCTTGGGATTGGATACTCTCTTTCTTTAAAAATATTTATTTATTTATTTATAAAAAAGAGAGAGGGAGAGAGAGAAAGCCAGAGCATAATTCTGGCATATTTGATGCTGGGGATTGAGCTCAGGGCCTCATTCCTGAGGGTCTAGAACTTTACCTACCATATCACCCCTTTGGGCCCCTGGATACTCATTTCTACTTGTAGAAGCTCTCCTCCACGTGGTAGTAACCAGGCTCTTTTTATCTTGTGCCTCTATTATGGCATGTGGCTTCTGAGCTCTCTACTGGGAGCCAATAAATGGAGAAAAACAGGGGAAAAAACCCTGTCCCTTTTTTTCTTTTAAGATGATGATGTTGATGATGATGATTTTAATGAGAAAAAGAGAGACCAGAGTACTGCTCAGCTCTGACTTAAGTTGGTGCTGGTGATTAAAGCTGGGACCTCAGAGCCTCAGGCCTAAAATTTGTTTGTATAACCATTATACTGCCTCCCCAGCCCAAAAACCTCACCTCTAAAACATTCTCACAACAAATAATACTGATTGCTTCTAGCCTCCATTCTTACTCTGTGACTTAACCAATCCAGTAGGATATAGTGGCCCTGTAGTTCCTGGCTCAGCAGCACCCCAGCCACTGCCTCACTCTAGGGCAGGATGAATTATGATTAATAATGACCATCTCAACCACAGGGGACAGATAGCTGAGAAGTCATCAGTATGTACAGATAAGAACACACACAATCTCGCTACACCAATGTGCAAATTATCTACTTCTTCTTACTGACCAAGTGAATCATACACTCTGAGTATTATTTGTAGTAAGAGTGATGGCTTGAAATGACACCTTCCCCAATCAGAAAGCTGCAGGTTGAGAACTCTGGTGGCTTTCTCTGTGACAGATTGCACCCATACAGCAGCCTGCATTGAACAACTTACGTGTTCTTAATATATACAAATGACCAAAGAGTAATTTAATTAAAAAAATAAAACCTATGCCACAGTCTCAGTTTTATTGAAGGCTTTCAAATATGTCTACTGGCTTATTTGGTTTTCTAGTTCTTCTAGATGATATCTAGAAGAACTGTGAAACAAGCAGTTTTTAGAATAATGTATTTGAAAATATACTATGGGGAGAGTCGGGCGGTAGTGCAGTGGGTTAAGCGCACATGGCGCAAAGTGCAAGGACCGCGTAAGAATAGCCTGGTTCGAGCCCCTGGCTCCCCACCTGCAGGGGAGTCACTTCACAGGCAGTGAAGCAAGTCTGCAGGTGTCTGTCTTTATCGCCCCCTCTCTGTGTTCCCCTCCTCTCTCCGTTTCTCTCTGTCCTGTCCAACAATGATAGCTACAACAATAAAACAACAAGGGCAACAAAAGGGAATAAATAAATAAATAAATATAAATTTTAAAAAATTTTTAATATCCTATGGTAGCTAAACTGAGCTTTGAAAAAGTATTTGTTCTAGGACAAGGGAGGACATATATACTAGCTTGCTTTTTTAATTGTTGCCTTTTAGGTAGTGATAATTTAATAAATATTTGATTAATTTAAACAGGCCTTTTGGTGACATGATGATTGTGATGACTTGATACAGAAGCTGAGAGAGAACTGTGTGCATTAATGACTGCAGGTTAGAATTTCTCTAGTTCTTATGATCATCATCATAATTTTTATGATCTTTACAGAGTGAATGCTATACACATAAATTACTGATAAAATATGCTAATGTACATCAATTAAACTAAATGTGATACTTTTGTGAAACTTTCTTTGTAGAAGTCAATTTCTGTTAAAGGGTACATTTTACAACTTTAGAACCCTTTAAGCATAATTATATCTCTATTAAACCTCAGTGTGATTGATAGGTGACAAATAATACCATCAATAAGTCAGCTCAGGTAATAAAAGCTACATATTATCTAAGACCTATTATACTGTCACAGTGATTAAAAACACCCAGTTGTGTTTGAAATGCTCATATAGCACAGTGCTATTTGCTGATCAGCCAAAACAAAAGACAAAAAGAAAAATACATTTTCATAGGTGTATACTTTGTCTGAAGTACACCTTGTATTCTCTGGAATATTAAAATGTAATTCATTTCTTTGAAAATATTTTAAAGAGAAGGATTTTAGACTCATCGCCTTCCTTTTTTATTTATTTATTGGAGTAATGATTTACAGTCAACAGTAAAATACAATAGTTTGTACATTCATAACACTTCTCAGTTTTCCACGTTAACAATTCAGTCACCTTCCTTTTTACCATGAGCATATATAGCAGTAATGTTAGCTAACATTGACTGAGTTTTTAGTAAAGACCAGGTATAAGTCTGAGAGCTTAACCATCTTAGTTCACTGACACTCCCAGTAGGCATATGAGATGGTAGTGATATCCTGTCAGTGTTCGCAGTGAAGAAACTGAGGCTCCAAATGGTCAGACACTTATCCCATAGCCAGCATATCACTGACCCAAGGAATTGACCTCAAGGAGTTGAAAACCAGAGAGTCTGCTCAGATCCACACTACAACTAACTGCTGATCTGCTAAGTACAGCAAAAAGATTGACTTCAAGCTATTTTTATGAGATGTTTTGCACTCAAAGAACAGTATTTCTGGACAAATAAAATATGCATACTTTATCATTACATATAAAAGGCAGAAAGGACATTAACTTTTGATTTTCTTAATTTGAATAATACTCTGTCAGAGTTGGAGATAGCTCACTGGGTGGTGGGCATGTGGATCTCTACATGTGCAGCCCAAGTCTGAGTCCCAGCACCTCCTGGGAGGTGCTTTGGCACTGGAGGAAGCTCTGGAGGCATGGCATCACTTGCTTTCCCTCTCTCTCCCTCTCTCTGTTTCTGTCTTTCTTTCTGAGTGAAATTAAGTGATTCTAAGTATGGAAATAATGAGTTTTTTTTTTATATAAACTATCACAATAATGAAAACAGGAGGAAAGAAAAAAGAAACCACATTGTTATTTTAAATAGCCCCGTAATGAGGGACAGGAGCACACCGGAACCTTGGCCAATGATGAGTTGGACACACATATAGTGCATTCACGCCTGTTAATCCACTAACCCAGATCTATATATTTTTAAAAACAATGTTAAATCAATAATTTAAATATGTTAAATATCCTTGTAAGTCAATTAAGATGGTATCATTATTTTTATTTATTTATTTATTTATTTTTTAATTTTTTATTTAAGAAAGGATTAATGAACAAAAACATAAGGTAGGAGGGGTACAACTCCACACAATTCCCACCACCCAATCCCCATAACCCACCCCCTCCCATGATAGCTTTCCCATTCTCTAGCCCTCTGGGAGCATGGACCCAGGGTCGTTGAGGGTTGCAGAAGGTAAAAGGTCTGGCTTCTGTAATTGCTTCCCCGCTGAACATGGGCGTTGACTGGTCGGTCCATACTCCCAGTCTGCCTCTCTCTTTCCCTAGTAAGGTGTGTCTCTGGGGAAGCTGAGCTCCAGGACACATTGGTGGGGTCTTCAATCCAGGGAAGCCTGGCCAGCATCCTGGTGGCATCTGGAACCTGGTGATTGAAAAGAGAGTTAACATATGAAGCCAAACAATTTGTTGAGCAATCATGGATCCCAAGCTTGGAATAGTGGAGAGGAAGTGTTAGGGAGGTACTCACTGCAAACTCTAGTGTACTTCTGCTTTCAGGTATATATTTTGCAGTAGTTTATGGATACGTGTGCACATAAGCTCTCTTTCACAGAAACTGGTGTATATCTAGGTTATGGGACTTTGTTAGACAGTGAACCACCTGAGATGAAATTAGAGTGTACTATAAAAGGAAAGGTCTCACCCGAGTAATGAAGCTGAAGGGTTGTCATTCCACACGTGAAGTCTCTGGATACAGTCTAAGGTGAAGCATGTTGAGGTGGCAATCGTTGCGTTGGTTAGGTTGTGATTGGGGGATGCAGTATTATTTGGTTTGGATTGGGAGATGCATACGGGAACGTGGGCCCTATCCAAGGGTTCCAGGACTGGGGGAACTAGGGGCTCTATAGTGGAGATGTGAGGTTCCTGCTGTCTTAGGGTTCAAAAAGACAATCGATAGTTAATGTTATCATCACATTATTTGTTAATTGGGTTAACTTTGAAAAGTCCCTTTGTTATGGTTTGCTGTACAGTATCCAGTATCTTGTATATAGCTGTGTTATTGAATGCTTCTAATCTACTTGGTCTAGGCTTTTGAGAGAGTCCGCATATCAAATACATAGCCTATATATTAAAAAGATTCAGTTTGTCTTTTGAGAAACTTTGAGACATACAATTGTTTTTCCCCCTCTCATATTAATTAACTAGTGATTTATATGTCTACATTTTGCTAGGAGTGTACATAAACACCATTCCCACCACCAAAGGACTGTGACCCATCCCTCCCGCCCACTCCCACCCCCCACTGGCCCAGGAAGCTGCATGTCTACCCCTCACCACTGGGTTTTTACTTTGGTGCCCTACTTACAATTTGATCAGGTCCTGCTTTTAGTTTCCCTTTCAGATCTTCTAAGTCAGCTTCTGTTGATGAGTGGGATCATCCCATACTCATCTTTATCTTTCTGACTTAGTTCACTTAACATAATTCCTTCTAGCTCTGTCCAAGATGGGTCAGAGAAGGTGGGTTCATTGTTCTTGATAGCTGCATAGTATTCCATTGTGTATATATACCACAGCTTTCTCAGCCACTCATCTGTTGTTGGGCACCTGGGTTGCTTCCAGGTTTTAGCTATTATGAATTGTGCTGCTATGAACATAGGAGTACACACCTCTTTTTGGTTGGGTGTTATGGAATCCTTGGGGTATAACCCCAGGAGAGGAATTACTGGATCATATGGAAGGTCCATGTCTAGCCTTGTGAGAGTTTTCCAGACTGCTCTCCACAGAGGCTGGACCAATTTACATTCCCACCAGCAATGCAAAAGGGTTCCTCTGTCCCCACAGCCTCTCCAGCATTTGCTGCTGCTGTCTTTTTTGATGTATGCCATTCTTACAGGAGTGAGGTGGTATCTCACTGTTGTCTTAATTTGCATTTCTCTGACAACCAGTGGCCTGGAACAGTTTTTCATATGTTTGTTAGCCTTTTGGATCTCCTCTGAGGTGAATGTTTTGTTCATATCCTCTGCCCATTTTTGGATGGGGTCATTTGCTTTTTTGGTGCTAAGTTTGCTGAGCTCTTTATATATTTTGGTGATTAGTTTCTTGTCTGATGTCTGGCATGTGAAGATCTTCTCCCATTCTGTGAGGGGTCTCTCTGTTTGTTTAATAGTTTCTTTGGATGTGCAGAAGCTTTTCAATTTGATGTAGTCCCAGATATCCCATGCTCATGGATTGGAAGAATAAATATCATCAAAATGAATATTCTCCCCAGAGCCATATACAAATTTAATGCAATACCCATCAAAGTTCCACCAAGCTTCTTTAAGAGAATAGAACAAACACTACAATCATTTATCTGGAACCTGAAAACACCTAGAATTGCCAAAACCATCTTAAGGAAAAGAAACAGAAATGGAGGCATCACACTCCCAGACCTTAAACTATATTATAAAGCCATCATCATCAAAACAGCATGGTACTGGAACAAAAATAGGCACACAGACCAGTGGAACAGAATTGAAAGCCCAGAAGTAAATCCCAACACCTATGGGCATCTAATCTTTGATAAGGGAGCCCAAAGGATTAAATGGAAAAAGGAGGCTCTCTTCAATAAATGGTGCTGGGAAAACTGGGTTGAAACATGCAGAAGAATGAAATTGAACCACTTTATCTCACCAGAAACAAAAATCAACTCCAAATGGATCAAAGACCTAGATGTCAGACCAGAAACAATCAAATACTTAGAGGAAAACATTGGTAAAACACTTTCCCACATACACCTCAAGGACATCTTTGATGAATCAAACCCAATTGCATGGAAGACTAAGGTATCATTATTTTTAATAAGCATTCTACAAAGGACTAAGAATATATTCAATTGATATGAAATGACATTTTGTAGGTCATAAGTGACCACATATCGACAATTTAATGTAAGTTCAAAATTCATGCAAAGATAATACAAGGATTTATTAAAGAATGTTTCAGGGGGCTGGGTGAGGTTGCCTCTGGTTGAGCTCACAAGGACCCAGGTTCAAACCTCCAGTTCCCAACTGCAGGGGGAAAGCTTCACAAGTGGCGAGGCAGAGCTACAGGTGTGTCCCTTTCTCTCCACCTCTCCCTCCTGTTTCGATTTCTCTTTTTCTTTATCAAATAAATAAATAAAAATGAGTGAAAAAAAGGAATGGGTCAGAACTTAAAATAGAAGAGAGTCAAGAACTCAGTAAGAGTAGAGAGAGTTGACAAAGTAACTGGAGGAACAAGACATGCAGACCTGTAAATTTACATGACACCAGTCAGACCATCTTTCAGAGTAAAATAGGGTTCATAATTATGCTGGGCTCAGAGAACTTTCTCTACACAACCAATAGAAGCACAGGGCAGGGATTAGTTCTGAGATTCACAAAGGGTCCCAGAGCTTCTCTGGCCACTCTGAGTGCATCTGCCTTACTTCAGAAACCTCTGCCTATAGACCCCAAAGCAGGACATATTCTGGGTCCTTCACCTGATTCAGTATTGTATGCCTGCTGACATCTGCAATGAGTTATTTCCCCCCTTAAGACCAGACACTATGAACCTGCCCAGCATCATTAATGGGTCTCTCACTTTTATATTCACTCATGTCATTCCTTGTACCATGCTGGTACCTGGCTAAAACTCAAACCTATTATGTGACCAAGGCACAAATATAATCATATAATCGGCTTTCACACTCACTCAGATGGTTTGTGTTGTAATTGTTAAGAGTCTTTGAAGAATTAGAATATTTAGAGAAAACACTAAAATGAGTAAATCTTGGACTGAGGTTTGAACAACTGAAAGAATCGTAATGGATGGGGCCTGGTGATTGAGCACCTGGTAGAGTACACATGTTACAGTGCATAATGACTCAGGTTCAAGCCTCTGATCCTTAGTCTGCAGGGGGGAAGCTTCACAAGTGATGGAGCAGTGCTGCAGCTCCCTCTCTCTCTCTCTCTCTCTCTCTCTCTCTCTCTCTCTCCTACTCTATTTCCCTCTCCCCTATCAATTTCTCTATTTCTGACAGATAAATAAATACTTTTAAAATAATTTAAATGGATGTAAAGTTAAAGAAGTGCACAGGCTTTGAGAACAGTGGACAGTAAAATAGCAGAGAGGAGCTTAGATCTTCAGAAAGGTTTAAGAAGTGGTTTAACTAGAATAAACACTTAAGGTAGTCAGAGCTAAAGATGTGTCAGAGTCTGCGGTGTCAGGCTGAGGACCTTGTGCTACAGCCAGTTAGAACCACCACATGCTGAGCCTGGCTGTCATGTGCCATGTCCTTGACACACAACTTCTCCCAGTTTAGAGGACTAGACAAGTAAGTTTGCAGTCAGGCAGATAAGTAGCAGAAAACTAGAGGAGTATTAAATTGGTTCTTGACAGCTAAAGTTTTTAAGTTATGGCCATCATTTTATTTTTATTTACTTATTATTTTTATTTACTTATTATTTATTTTTGCCTCCAGGGTTATTGCTGGGGCTTAGTGCCTGCACTACCAGTTCACAGCTCCTGGATGACATTTTTCCCATGTTGTTGTTATTATTATTGTTATTGCTATAGTCATTGTTGCATAGGACAGAGAGAAATAAAGAGAGGAAGGGAAGACAGAGAGGGAGGAGAGAAAGACAGATACCTGTAGACCTGCTTCAAGCTTGTGAAGCGACCCCCTTGCTGGTGGAGAGCCAGGGACTGGAACCGGGATCCTTAAGCCCGTCCTTGTGCTTTGCGCCATGTGTGGTTAACCCTCTGTGCTACTTACTGCCCAGTTCCCATGGCCATCATTTTTAAAGCATCCTTTATATGATAGATTCACAATTAAGTGATTAATAAAAATTAACGTGTATAACCTACACAGTAACCCAATAAAACGTTACTGTTATCTTCTGTGAGAGCTCAATGAGGGCTTTACCCAGAGGTTACCTAACTTTCGCAAAACCTCATTGTTTATAAATGGTGGGGCCAGAATTCAAATGCAAGAAGCCTTGCTTCAGGATCTATGTTCTTATGCATTCTGCTTCTAGCTTTTAAACTAGGGACAGAAAAACACTAAGCGTTTGGAGCAGGGTAATTACTAACTCAAGTGACATGTAGGTTTTATTAAATACTTAAATTGTCAGGGCAGGTGGAAGATCATATCAGTAATTTCAATCTGAAATGGTTGAAACATACATATAAGAAAACACTACACATATAACAAATGAAAAATTAGGTTGGGCAAGTATTAGGACAGAAAAAGGGAACAATGTATATATTATGAAGAAAGAATGAGCAGATGTAAGAACTAATTAGATATTAATGGTAAGTATTAAGTGCGAAGGAGTAGAATATGATTGTGAGGTTGTATACCTGGCTTCACGAGATATTGGAGACATATTTTTGTGCCCAGGCTGGAAAATGCAAGTGGAAATACCCAGTAAACCACTGACATAAAAATGTAAATTTCCTTTTTTACGTTACATGTTTTATATTCAGTGGTATGTTCATATATTTGTACCACTTACATGTGATTTCTAGGCCATCATTCTTTTGAATCATCAATGTCCAGCACTGGATATGACAGCATAGTAGATGATTAATAAACTTAATTAAATGAATAAGAGTTATCCAAATAATAAAGATCACTGAGGTCTTGAGTCACTTTTAAAAAATTGCTGCAAAATGAGAACCACATGTCACCCTTTCCTTTTCCTTATGTAGATCATGGTCTCAGTTCTATCTCTTCAAAAAAAAATTCAATGAAATCTCTTTTTTTACCTTTTCTAATAAAACCTAAATCTTGCAAGCTGTGATAATGGAAAGTAAAATAAATCACCTGATGGTTAACAGAATATTACTTTAGAATTCTCTTAATGGTTTAGTTGTTGGAATCAATACATACCCATTACTTCCATGTCTTTAATTATGTTTATCTAGAGAACTTGATTGCTAGGCTATGAGTGGTGTGGAGATGCACATTATTTGTACTTCTAAATGGCATTGTAGGAGCTTTCTCTCATAAAGATACTCATGTACTGAAAGTGGCTTTTAATTCTTGATTATAAACAGCAGTGCATTTTTGATCCTACAGTTGCCTGAATCAAAACTACCCAAAAGGCAGACTTATGGTCATGACATTAAGGGTTTAATTTTCACTTATTTGATGCATAATATGAAATATGGTTATGTTTGAGATGTAGTAGTAACGTGGAATTCCTCTATGGTGCTTTTCTACTTGTTCCCTTTGCTCTCTTCTCCCTCAAACTTTTGATCTCCAGAAGTAAACATGGGCTGTACCCTTTATGTGATACTTTCTACTTGATATTTTAAGCTCTACTTTAATGTATATTTTCACCTCCTTGAGTCTGTATCATAAGCTCCTACTGGATCTGCCCTCAGCATACATATCCCCCAACACACACACACACACACACACACACACACACACACACACACACACACACACACACACACACACCCCACACCTGCCTACAAACACAGAGCATTCTAAATGTCATAAACGGTCAACAGCCTTTCCCAAACCACCCTGCAAATCTTCTTTTATTATGCTCCACAAGCTGATTATTTTGAATATGATAACATTATATGTGGCCCAGGAGGTGTGCAGAAAGTAGAGTAATGGACTGGCATGCATGAGATCTCAGGAGTTCAATCCCTGGCATTGCATATGCCAGAGTGTAATCAAGCAAGAAGATCCTTGCCTGCTGCACAGTGAATGGACATTTACAGAGCCAACCTCTGCAGCTGAATAGCAGGGCCCTGGGCTGCATATCCTGGCTCACTAACAAAGAAACATCTTGTTTGTCATCATGTGACTTGGCAAACCTACAGATCACTTGGCTGGGCCCAGAGACCTTTAAAATGGGGGTAGAAGGTGAGAAAAGAGAAATTGGGATTGGAAAGCAGTATAGCTTTCTCCCCTCTGCATGAGAATATTCTTTAAAATGATTTATCTTATTTTAATGAGAGGGGAATACAGAGAAAAAGATATGCAGAGAGAGAGAGACTGAGACCAGAGCACTACTCAGCTCTGGTTTATATGTGGTGCTGGGGACAGAATTTAGGACCATGATGTCTCAGGTATGAAAGTCTTTTGCATCATCACTATTCAGCCTCCCTTGCCCTGTAACCATTTTAAACAAACTAGCTTCCTTCCACAAATGGGATTTTGAACTTTTATTAATGGTGAGCAAACAAACCAGTTTCTCCTATTTAGTTGCTTCATTAAGAGTAATGCTCTGATCCTCTCTCTCTCTCTCTCTCTCTCTCTCTCTCATAAATAAATATTAAGGAACATTATAAGAAGTTAAGAACAAAATATTCAAATGAAAAATGCCAGCAAAAATATAACTTTAAAGCAAAGTTGAGACATGGAGAAATAGCTCACTGAGCAAGGTGCCTGATTTCCCATGTGCATAATCTAGATTGAAGCTCTAGCATGACACGGGGGGTGGGGGGTGCTTCAGAGGTCTTCGGGGGGGGGGGGGATGCTCAGCTGCTGTGTCTCTACCTCCCGCCCACCCTGACCCATCTGTCTCCTCTCTACCGGAATGAAAAAGTTGGCCTGTAACAATGAAATCAGAGTGCCACAAAAGGGGCTTTTCAATTGTTGCTGTAATCGTTTCTCTGATATTTTTCCTACTTACTATATTAATTTAAAATTTCTTTGCAAAATAGTGTTCTTTGCAAAATTGACTGAAACTTTTCACTTTCACAGTATGTATGCATTACTGAAAAATCACCCTTACAAATGGGGTTCAAATCACCATTAGAAATTTAAAACAAGGGTCCAGAGAGATAGCACAATGGCTAATACAAAAGACTTTCATGACTAAGACATAAAAGAGAGAGAGAAAGAGAAGAAGAAGAAGAAAGAGAGAAAGGATAAAAAAGAGAAATATAGAAACAAAGAAGGAAAGAAACAAAGGAAGAAAAGGAAGGAAGGAGAGAAGGAAAGGGAAATAAGAAAACCAGAGGAAGGAAAGAAACTAGGAGGTTATTTTTCAGAGAGAAAACTGCCATCCACTATAAAACCTGAAGTAGGGAACCCCTCAAATCTGACCCAGATGTTCTTTGTACTTGACCACTGCTTCACCCATTTGGTCTTCTGACGTTTTCTTTCACCTGGTGGACAGAACTAAATTTCAAATCACTCCTCTCCCCAAAACTCATGGATCCCTGGTCTTCTTTCAGGGCTGTGTCTGTTTTATTTTTAAAAGTTCCTCTCATCCAGGTGTTTCACTCTTGCAGAAAGCTGACACCTTGTTGACAGCTGTGATGATGCAGGAAAATTGACAGGCCAGAGCACCTAATGTCCTCCCCACTACCTGGTAATGACCGTGGTGTCCATGCCTGCCTGGCAGCCTGGCTTGCCAATTAAGCATCTGTGGAATGTGGAAGCAGAGCTTTTAATTGGGAAGCCTAGGACACAGAGCAGGTTGCAATTTCTGCCAAGACAAGTAACAAGCAGGCCAAGCTTCCTTTCTTCAGCCTCACTCTTGGATTGTGTCTTGTGGTGCTGCCTGCCACCACCACCCCCAATACACATACATTGCAAAACAAGGAGGTGATTTGGTGAACGTTTGAATATAAAAAAGTCGTTTTCCAGGAGGAACTCTTTCCTCCATAAATAACCTCCCACTGAACCAGGCACAATGACAAAATTAGCTCTAATTGCACCTTATCCTCACCCTTCCCCCCCACACCACCCATTAAGATATATTGTCCGGGACGCATGCAGGAGATCTGTTTGCAGCTATCTTTTACATAGAACTGATTGTTTAATTGCAGATTAAAGATTAATGCTAGTATAATGATTCCAGGAGGACACTTCAGACAAAAGCATCCTGCATCCGTCTGCCTGCCTCCATTTTTCAATTTGACCATAAATTTGGCTGGGAATTAAATAGTAAGTAGCCGTGATTGCAACTCTGGTCTCTGAAGGCACTCACGGGAATGAAAATAAATGAACAGGCTCTCACACAAAGCATGTTTCATTATGGTCATTAGTGGGCAGATTCTCAGCCGTATTGAAGGTGAAATTGTCTAGAAGAGCTTTTGGCACATGTCTGCTAAGAATAGCTGAAAGGTGTGGTGAAGAGTCTGGAAATGAGTGGCTTTGGTTTGAAAGAGTTGTGGCATACTATGAATTTTAACTCCTTTTGTTTACTGCTACTACCTGAAAGGTAGTAGACATCAACAGCAGGCGACTTTCATGGAGCCATGCAAATGTAAGCTCATTGAGTATATGCACAGAATTGGCACAGTGTAGGGTGTGAATAAGAAATGATGATGATTTCTAAATATAGACGATCTGCATAAAACAGCCAGATACAAATATTACCAATAAACAAGACATCTTGAAAAGCCCACAGGAGCCTTTGCCATCTATGTAGAAATGATTTTCAATTCTTGTCTTTGAATTTCTCCTGCTTTTTTCAAGAGACTACTGCTGGTAGTATACCACTCAATAGTACATGTCATCCCATAGGTACTTTAAATGACATTATACTCCTTAATATATTAATTTGGGGGGTCTGGTGGTAACACAGCCTGTAGAGTGCACATATACACATTACCATGAGCAGTAACCCAGGTTCAGTCTCACCTCCCCACCTGCAATGGGAAGCTTCATAAGCAATGAAGCTGAAGGTGTTGCTCCTTTTCTGTATCTCTGTCTCTGACATTCTTCATCAAAACATAAAATGAGAGAGGGAGAGGGAGAGGGAGAGAGAGAGGACAGCTGGTGGTAGATCTGGTTGAATACACACATTACAGTGCACAGGGATCCGTGTTCAAGTCCCCAGCCCCCACATGTAGGAGGGAAGCTTCATAAGTGGTGGAGCAATGCTGCAGATGTTTCACTGTCTCCCTCTCTATCTCCCCCATTCCTCTAAATTTATCTGTCTGTATTCAGTAAATAAATATATAAAACAGAAAAAAATGACCACTAGGAATAGTGAAATTATGCAAGTCCCAGGGCCCATTAATAACACTGGTGATGACCCTGGTGGCAAAAAAAAAAAAAAAAAAAATCTAAATACCCTTACACATATACTAGTTTACTTGAATTATGCTGTTATTTGGAAGCTGATATTTACTCTTTATAAAAATAAAAGACCAGAGACTATGTTTAGTATTTTAATACATGTAAGAATTGATGAGCTTTACAAAATATTCAATTTTTCTAAAGGCTGTAAAAGAGGAAAGAGAATGACAGCAGTTGGGACAATTGGAAAACAAATGTCAAGATGGTAGACTTTTTATCCAGCCATTTCAATAATCATATTGACTCCTTGTAGTGATTTGCATTTCCATGATAATTAGGTGAGGTTGAGCATCTGTCATATGTGCCTGTTGGCATCCATACATCTTTGGTGGAGTGTCTGTCCAACTCTTATTCCCACTGTTTTTTCCAGTGGAGTCCTTTGGGTTGTTGTTTTTCATTTTTTGCTGCCAAGACCAATTGTTGTTGGATAGGACAGAGAAGAATAGAGAGAGGAGGGTAAGACAGAGAGGAGGAGAGAAAAACACCTGCAGACCTGCTTCACCGCTTGCAAAGTAACCTCCTGCAGGTGGGGAGCTGAAAGCTCCAACTGGATTCTTATGCTGGCCCTTGTGCTTTGTGCCATGTGCTCTTAACCTGCTGCACTACCACCCAGCCCCAAATTTTCATTGTTTTAACAAGGCCATTTTAACCTGATAATATAAGAAAACAAGAGGGACACACACACACACACACACACACACACACACACACACACACACACACTCACACACATCCAGATCAATATCCTTGATCAACATATGCACAATGATACTCAGTAAAATCTCAGCAAACTGAATTTAGTCATACATTAAAAGTATTCTATATCACAATCAAATGGGATTTATTCCAGGAATCAACGATGGTTAAATATATGCAGTCAACTAATGTAATATATACCCTGTCAACAAAAAGAAAAGGCAGAAATTGGATGCTGACATCAATATATGCAGAGAAAATGCTGGCAAAATTCAACATCCATTTATAACAAAAGCCTTCAATAAAATGAGGACAGAAAGAACATATTCTGCACTGTAATGGTCATATATGATTAAAACCATGGCTAGCATCATACTCACTGTTAGAAAACCAGAAAATTTCCCCAACTTTCAGGAATATAATGTGAATATCCACTTTTATTATGAGTATTCAACACAGTTTTGTACATTCTAGACATAACAGGTAAAAGAAAGGGACTCCAAATTGAAAACAGAATAAAGCTGATGAGAAAAAATATATAGGTAGCCCAAAGATTCCACTAAAAAGTTCTTATAAGCAATAAGTAAATTGTCAGGCTACAACAATAATACAAAATTTTGAATACATAAGTATGAAGTAGAAGAGAAAAAAGTCAAGGAAACAAACACATTTCCAGTTTTACCAAAAAGAATTAGGCCCCTAGGAATATATTTATCAAAGGAGGTAAACAATTTCTACAGTGAAAACTGTAAATCACTGCCAAAAGAAATAAAGGATATATACTGAGACACAAACACAGAATGGAAAAACATCCCAGGCTCACGGAGTATAAGAATTAACACTATAAGAAGACTATCTTCCCAAAGCATTTACAGACTCAATGCCTACCCTATCAAAAATCCAAAGGGCATTCTTTAAGGAAATAGAACAAATGTTACTGAAATTTATACAGAACTACAAAAGTGCTGGCTAGCCAAAGCAATTCAGAGATATGAATAAATACAGAGGCAACTTCCTCTACATTACCAGTAAGAGAAATAGTGTGGTACCGGAATAAGAATAAACACAGAAATCAATGGAAAAGAACAGAGAGTCCAGATAGAAGACTTCATACATATGGACAATTAGACTTTAAGAGATTCCAATAAAAGAAAATGAAGAACAAAAATTTTCTTTAGTTAATTGGGTTGGAAAAACTGGAGGGTCACATACAAAAGACTAAAACTGAACCATTATCTACAGTTAAGTCAAAATGAATTAAATACTTGGATACTTGAACATCACACTATGAAATTCCCTAAAGAAAATGAGGAGGCTTCAGAGATGTATTTAGAAGGTGGGGGCTAGGTAGCATAAAGGTTATGCAGAGAGACTGTTATACCTGAGGTTCTAAAGACACAGGTTCAATCCCCAGCACTACCATAAGCCAGAGCTGATCAGTTCTTCTTCTAGCATTTGCCAGCTGATCAGTGCTCTGGTAAAACAAACAAAAATAGATGAATATACTGGAGATGTATTTGGAGACTACTCCAACAGCAAGATATGAGCATAAATAAATGGAAAGGAAGCACAGCAAAATAAACTATTAGAACCAGTGGAATGAAAAGATGTCCAACTGAATGAGAAAAAAAATTTGCACACCATACATGTGACAAAGGACTCATTTTCAAGTTGTATAAAGAACAAAGCAGGGAACCAGATTACAGCTATGACAACTACAACAAGAGCAACAATAACGGCAACAAATTGGGGGAAAAAATGTCATCCAGGAGCAGTGGATTCATACTTCAGACAACTAGTCCCAGTGATAATCCTGGAGGCAAAAAAAAAGCATTCCAAAAAAAAAAAAGTCTTCAATTTTTAGAAGAACTTGAAATTCAGGTATAACCCACTCTTAAAACCATCTGGTTCTGGCTTTTTGGTTTTTGTGATGTCTTTGATTACCATTTCAGTTTCCTTGCTTGTAATTGTTCTGTTCAGGTTTTCTGTTTCCTCCAGACTCTTCCTTGAGTGGCTGGATGATTCTAAACATGTGTTCATTTCTTCTCAGTTATTTCCATTTAGTGACTCATGTTGTTCATAGTAGTCCCTTATGAGTCTTTGTATTTCTGTGGTAGCTGTTATAATTTCCCCTTTACATTTCTGATTCTGTTTATTAAGGTGCTTATTTTTCTTTACGAATCTAGCTGATAGTTTGTTAAATTTGTTTATTGTTTTTAAAGAAATAGCTTATAGTTTCATTGATTTTCTTAATGTTGTTTGCATTATTTTTTCATCTTTTATTTGTTTTTGCAGAGCAGGGACCTCAAGTGTGTACATCGCCACCACTAGTAGGATGACCCTTCCCCAATTCAGATAAAGAAACAGAAATAGGAGAGACACACTAGAGCTTCCCCAGCACTGTGATACTACTTTTTAGCACCAGGGTTCAAGCCCAGGCCACGTATATGGGAAAGCATATGCTCTGCCTGTTGAATTATATCTCTGAACTTGCTTTTAAGTTCTATTTTTTTCTGTCCTAATTTTTATTAGTTCCCTCCTTCTAATGAATTCAGGTATTGTTTGTCTTTTCCTTGTCTTTGTTCATTTAGATGTTAAATTACGTTATTTATTGAGATATTCCTTGTTTCCTAATGCACACCATATCACTTTGATTTCCTCATTGATTTAATAATTTAATTGTTGAATACCATGTTAAGTCTCCATGTGTTTATTTTTTTCTAGATGTTTTGTGACAGATTTCTAGTTGTATTCCATTGTGATCCAGGTAGATATTTGACATAATTTCAGTCTTTCCAAATGTATTGACATTTGTTTTGTGTCCTAAGCTGTGACTTATCCTCAAGAATGTTCCATGAGCATTAGAGTAGAATGTCTCTTGGAGTTTTGGGGTGAGATTGAGATCCCTACAAATGTGTAAGCTCAAATAATACAATTTCTCATTGAAGGATATTGTTTGTTTATTTTTCTCCCTGTTTTATCTGTTAATGAAAATGGGATGTCTCCTACTGCTGTTATGTTGCAATTGAGGTCTCTCTTCAACTCTCTTTAACAGCTGCTTTATATGTTTTTATGTTCCTATTGATGGGTTTATTCCTTAGTTATTGTATAATGTCCGTCCCTGTCTTGTTATCCTTTTTTGTCTTGGGCTTCCTTTCTCTGATCCTCACAGGGTCTTCTATGCACACCTATCCAAGTTTTGGTGTAGATACTCTGCAGTCTCTTAGGTGGCAACACAGGGTCTCCCTATTTGGCCACCTTAGGTCTTCTTCTGTAAGACTTAAGAAAAAAAAATTGTTTTGTTATAAAATTCATTCAGATACTCAGTGTCATTTTAACATGAAGATTCTCATATAATGTGTCAATGGCATATTAAGGAGATGAAGACACAAACACTAGCAGATAAAATTATGTGATCATATCCTAACCTGGACTGATATATATATAATTCTGGTTGATAAACAAAAGGAAAAGTCGACTTCTCTTGAGAATGGGGTATTACTATCTTTCTCTAAAACTAAAGTAGATATAGCATTTTTTTTCTTTTCATCTTTACAGTCCAATAGATCAGTGAATATATTTATGATAATATTATGATAATATGTCTCCATCCATTTTTCCTTGGTTCCATTAACACTACTAAATTCTTCTACAGCTGAGAGAGTGATTGAGTAACTTCCCCTGTGCATGGGATTATTCTATGAAAAACTTAACCAGCTGCTCTCTATTTTACTGAAGAGCAAGCAAGAAGAAAAATTTAAATTGAAGTACCAAGTCTCTCAGTTATGTAGTATTCATAAGTATTGGCATCACCACCTGCTCAAAGCCTTCCTGTCCAAGAGCTTTTGCTACACACAGAGCAAATCAGTGCCTCCCTGGAGAGATGGGGAAGAAAAAAGCTTGAAGAAAGATATTCCAGAACATTCATGTATACAGGTGTCTGTATAGAAACATAAAAACCTCCATGTCCCTTTACTGAAGATTTCAAAATCCATTTTTGTTATATTAAAGCAAATGAGAATCTGGAAAGTGTAAGAACTAATTAAGCACATATGAAAGGCATATTTTCTGTCCTTAAAGCCATTCATTTGATCCACCTGACTATTTTATTCACTCTGAATAACTTTTTGATTAAATATAAATGAAAACCACTGATCCATAACTTTGTAAAACTAGATCAAATGATGTAGTATATGAAGCAGGATAATTCGTATTTTGTGGTCTTGTAATTTTTTTGCATATTCTATGTTTTGTATCTCATACTCATGATGCATTGGTGTAGAATTTTTCATTCTCAACTAATTGTTGTGGATTAGAAGTTTGAGAGTATCACTCTGGATATGTCAGCAATTCTTTCTCTTAGTTGTTAATAGCTATCTCTTTTACCAACCACCTGTTGATAGCAGCTTGCTTCAGTAGATATGGTGTCCTTCTAGGTAAGACAAGTTAACCAAGTCATGTTCTAGTTTGATCCTGTTCACATGGCATGCACAACTAACACTAGCCTACGTCTAAGTTACAATATGGCTGGAATATTTTAAACTATCAAGTTAAATTGGAGTGGCTATTTGAAAATCTTGGATAAAACTTACTCCTGCCTCATTTGTCTTATATCTCTTTCTTATACTAACATTGCATTTTCCAATCTATTTTACTAAGATTATATATATGTGTGTGTGTGTATATATATATACACACACACACATATATATTGCACTAGGGGTTTAGGAAGTTATGGCTTAAAACAATTTCTGAGAACTTTCCCATGGCGCTGTTTTATAAAACCCGAATGTTCTGCGAGCTCTGCTTAAGCACTGTTACCAGGAGACTACTGATAATAACTCAGTGGATGTTGTAAACAAGTTCACCATTTGTCATTGTCAAGTGCTCAACGGCTACTGCCAGACACAGCAACTTCTTCATTTTGAACTTGATAGTCTAGTTTACTTTTTCAACTTTGTTCTGCCACCACACTCTCACTGCAAAAAATAGGGAACATTTCACAGATTTGTGTGCCATCCTTGCTCAGGGGTCATGCTAATCTCCATCAGTACAGTTTTAGTATGTTTGCTACCAAAGCAAACATTAAGATAAGTTTCAATGAAGTGATGGGATTTGCTGAGATGTTTGCCTTTTCTGAAACTAGTGCTAGATTGAAGATCAGAGCTCTAATATGCAGTCAAAGTGCACCGCTGTTAGTAGGTTTTATTTCATTTCCCAGAAGCTGTCATGTTTTTATCTTTGCATAACATAGTTTTAATGACTATAGTAAATAAAAACAATAAAAAATTGCTATTTAATTATGTCCTAATGTCAGGCTCTTTTTCCCAATAAAAAACTATGTATTTATATTATATATAGATAAATGTTTACTTTAATTCTTCCTTGCAAAATATTCTCTCCTAATAGCCAATGGGGGGAGAGAGAGGGAAGAGAGAAAGAGAGAAAGAGAGAGAGAAGGATGAATAGAAAGAAACACTCTGTCTTACTCATGAAATTTCTTTTTTTTATTATTTTTATTTATAAAAAAGGAAACACTGACAAAAACCAAAAAATAGGTGTACAACTCCACACAGTTCCCACCACCAGAACTCTGTATCCCATCACCTTCCCTGATAGCTTTCCTATTCTTTATCCCTCTGGGAGCATGGACCCAGGGTCATTATGGGGTGCAGAAGGTGGAAGGTCTGGCTTCTGTAATTGCTTCCCCGCTGAACATGGGCATTGGCAGGTCAATCCATACTCTCAGGCCCTCTCTCTCTTTCCCTAGTGGGGTGGGGCTTTGGGGAAGCGGGGCACCAAGACACATTGGTGGGGTCATCTTCCCAGGGAAGTCTAGTTGGCATGTTAGTATCTGGAACCTAGTGGCTGAAAAAAAGAGTTAGCATATAAAATTGGGGTTTGAGCCCCCGGTCCCCTCCTGCAGGGGAAAAGCTTTACTAGTGGTGAAGCAGGGATGCAGGTGTCTCTTTGTCTCTCTCCCTCTCTATCACCCCCTCCCTCTTCATTTCTGGCTGCCTCTATCCAATAAATAAAAACAATAAATAAATAAGTAAAATGTAGTTGGTATAATGTGGGTCATAATATAATAAAATGTTCTTGAATATCTTTTCTGTTCTTTTACATAAAATACCAAGTCTGGCAAATTAGTCTTACTTCATCAAAAGTCTTCTTCTAAGGGGCTGTTAATCCAGCCATCTTTCTTTGGCTTTGCCTTTCTTTTCCATTTGTAAGCATGGTTTTAGATATTTAAACCCTTTCTCAAAGCAAGTTCAAACCCAAGGATGTCGTTAAAATGTCCATGAACATATGTGATACTGAGAGTTTTTAAATTCCCAGAGTTCTCTTTGTTTGCATGACTAACTTGGTGTTTATACATTATACATTATATAGCTATTTATCTTTTTTATGTGCCTGCACTTTCTGTCCGAATAAATTGAAAGCTGGTCTAGATCAGATAGCATATTTTTCACTTAATTGTCTTCCTAGTATCTATTACATTTTCATGCATAGGTTAGCCATTTATTAGGTGTTTGTAGGTGAAAAAGATCAATCTACCAGGTTTATGGGAATGATTTGCTTATACCGTTTACCTATTGAGAACTTTTATTTTGTATCATTTTTTATGTATTTGACTCTATGTAAGCAACAAAACACCTCTACCAAAGATGAATTGAGTATAGGAGTTCAAGTTCACTTTGGTAATATCAAAACGTTTCAGAAGTTTTCCCCAGCCTAGATCACGGGGTCAGATATATCTATGCATAGGGTTCAGCTTCTCTGCCTTTATCTTAGTTTTCTCTTTATTTTCACAATGGCTACCTCACCCAATCATCGCATCTCCACACAACCTTAGGTAGAATCACAAAGAAAGCATTTTTCGTTGCCCTCTGTCTTATTATGATTGAAAAATCATAGTTGGTTCCCCTCAGAAATGGTCTAGATGAGTGTAGGGCTATATGTAGGGCTATAACCGTCAAGAAGCTAGAATGGTATATTGAACTTAGACCATGGGTACTGAATTCTCAAAAAAAAGAAAGGGAATGACTTCTAGGGGGTTACACAACAATAATTATCATGAGGTTACAATCAGAGTCAAATAGCACTCATTAATAATGACTGTGTTAGGATCCACACTACCTGCTTTCATGCATATTGATTAATTCCCATAACAATCTTGTGAAACTGGTATTGTTTTCAGTCTTATACATAATTCTTCTTCTTGTAGCGTTTGCCCATCTTCCATAGCCAGTCAACAGAATCAGGTTGAGCCTGATGTAAAGTTTCGAGACCTCCTTTGAATCTGGAGAGGTGGCAGTCGTTGACTATGTGGGTCATAGTCGGTCTGTAGCCGCAGGGGCAGTTCGGGTCGTCTCTGGCTCCCCAGCGATGGAACATAGCGGCGCACCGGCCATGGCCTGTTCGATAGCGATTGAGGAGGGCCCAATCATAACGTGCTAGGTCAAAGCCGGGTGGACGCTTGCAGGGGTCTGTGATGAGGTGTTTGTTCTTTACCTCAGCTGACTGCCAACTCTGTTTCCAAGAGTCTGGAACAGAGAAGTTCAGTGTAGGCGTAGGGGACCAGATTGGGTGACGAGACGTCAAGCGTTGGACAGGGTGGGCGAAGATATCCGCGTATATTGGCAGGTCCGGTATAGCGTAGACGTGGGAAATGAACTTAGATGATGCCGCATCCCGACGAATATCTGGCGGGGCGATGTTGCTAAGAACTGGCAGCCATGGAACCGGGGTGGAACAGATGGTTCCGGAAATTATCCTCATGGAGGAGTATAATTTGGAATCGACCAAGTGGACATGGGGGCTACGGAACCATACTGGGGGCACAGTATTCTGCAGTGGAATAGCATAATGCCAGAGATGATGATCGCAGTGTGGAAGCACTCGCGCCCCATGAGGAGCTGGCCAGTCTTGCAATGATGTGATTCCTCGCGCCCACCTTTGCTGCAGTTTTTATGAGATGTTTGTGAAATGACAGAGTGCGATTGAGAGTAACACCAAGATAGACTGGCTGGGCTTGATGCCGGATTCTCGTATCGCCAAGCTGCACATTAAGCTCACGCGAGGCCGAGGCATGGTGTAGATGGAAAACAGATGATACCGTTTTTGCAGTGCTAGGGATTAGTCGCCATTTTTTACAGTAATCAGATATCAGAGACATGTCTTTCGTGAGTGTTTCCTCAAGGATGTCGAACTTTGATGCCTGAGTTGCACAGCAGATGTCATCGGTGTAGATGAACTTCCTTGAAGAAGTTTCTGGGAGGTCATTGATGTAAATATTAAATAGCATAGGAGCCAGAACAGAGCCCTGGGGGAGGCCACTTGAGACAAGTCTCCATCTGCTAGACTTGTCACCCAGATGTACCCGGAAACTTCTGTTTTGGAGAAGAAACGATATAGTTTGGCCACCCATGGAGGCAGGCATCTTGAGATCTTGACTAGGAGACCACGGTGCCAGACCATGTCATAGGCTGCTGTGAGATCAACAAAGACAGCACCTGTCTTTAAATTCTTCTGGAATCCATTTTCAATGTAAGTTGAGAGGGCCAGGGCTTGTTCGCAGGTAGATCTTTCTGGGCAGAAACCAGCTTGGGCGGGTGATAGGAATTTCTCTGTAAGAGGAGAAATACGTGACAGAAGCAGCCTCTCAAGGAGTTTGTAACACACGGAGAGGAGAGAAATTGGTCTATAGCTGGCGGCCAGTGTTGGGTCTTTCTTTGGTTTCAAAACCGCTATTATCTTCGCACGATGCCAAACTTTGGGCATAGACTCAGATTCCAAGATGTGGGACAGGAATGAAGCGAGCCACTTCTTATACATAATGAAATCAAGGTTCAGAGAGTCTGGACAGTGATCAAAACAGAGTAAGTGAGAGGAAGAAGAATTAAAGACACAATGCCCAAAAGGCCAGATGTTTTCTGAGGCAACACCACTGAGTCTCAGAGCCAAAAAACTAATCAGACTCAGATAGGGATGTATATTTATGATGTATTAAGGGGAGAAGTAGAGGCAGACAGAAGTGAATTGGTTTTCAATAAACAAAGCTACTTAAAGGTATTAGGGAGTGTGTACACCAGTTCCATGTAAGAAGCTCAAGGATTTTGCAAAATCATACCATTCATTTTTTTTTCTTTTCTTTTCTTTCTTTTTTTTTTTTTTTTTTTTGCCTCCAGGGTTATTGCTGGGGCTCGATGCTCCTGGAGGCCATTTCCCCCCCCCCTTTTTGTTACCCTTATTATTGTTGTTATTGCTGTTGTTGGGTAGGACAGAAATAAACCAAAAGGGAAGGGAAAGACAGAGAGGGGGAGAGAAAGACACCTGCAGACCTGCTTCATCACTTGTGAAGCTACCCCCCTGCAAGGTGGGGAGCCTGGGACTTGTACCAGGATCCTCATGCTGGCCCTTGCACTTTGCGCCAGGTGCACTTAACCCACTGCACTACCACCCCCCCCCCATTCATTGTTTTTAACAGAAGCAGAAAAAAAAATAAGTTGAGACAGTTCATAACATTAAAAAGTATATAGCTACACGCAATATAAGCATTTAAAATAGTGACGAATTTGACTTTTTTAGAAGATGTAATTTTTGTAGTATCTACAGTTTAGTCTTATTTAGGCTGAACTACTCTAAACATTTTATATTTTGTCCTATTTGTCAAAGAGTAAGTAGTTGGTTCCCTCTACAACCAAGGTTCACTATTTATTTACTTAATGTTTTCTTTATTGTATTTCTTTTATCTTTTAAAAATATTTTTATTTACTTATTATTGAATAGAGATAGAAATTGAGAGGAGAAGAGGAGATAGAGATAGACCTGCAGCCCTGCTCATGAAACTTTCCCCTGCAGGTGGAGACCAGGGGCTTGAACCTGTGCCCTTGTACACTGTAATGTGTGTGTGCTTAATCAAGTGCATCACCATCTGGCCCTGTTTTTTCATTTATTTTTAACTCTCCTGTTTTAGGGCTACTTAAAAGTAGCAATTTACTTTCACTAAGACTGCACAAAACTTCAAAGAACAATCTCAGGAAAAGTGAAAAGTAATGTATGCATCTTTTAAGATTTCTTTAGGTTCTTATGATATCAACACTTTTGGAGAACAACTTTGAAATATCTTTTTGTGGGTGGAAAGAGAAAAAGGTGGCTAGCGTGCCCCCTCCCAACATTTAGATAACTTCAGAGCAGTGTAAGGAGTTGAGATACGGCATACTGTGTTATTGTGAAAGCATTAAGAATGTTAAAACTCTTATTATTTGAGCTCACTGTAAGCTTCCTTTAATGGTCCAACCCATACCTTGCAAGAAATCCACTGTATAAGTTCAAATGGTATCAGTATAGTGATGTTATGGTTCTTGTCAGAATCCCTGAATAACTTTCACCTGATAGTCTTTTTGATTCTTCTTAAAGATTCTTGGGAGCTTATTAAAACATATAAGCTTTGCACTCTCTCCCAAAAGAAAAATAGCCAATAAAGTAGAAATGCTTGATGATTTAGTTCAGAGTCCAGAAATACACATTGCATTTTTATGAGTAGAGCTCTCTTCACCTGTCATTTGGATTTAAAGCTTTTATCAAAAATTTGTTTATTTTTTAATCTTCATTAAATCATATTTTGCATCTCACTTTGAAATAAATTTACTTTAAATAGAAAAATAAAGATCATAGCAGGTGTATAAAAATCTGCGTTTCCTTTTAAAGTTTAAAAAAAAACCTTCAATGAATTATTTTTCAAAAGAAAATGAATAGAGATCTATAATACAGAGCTTATAATTCTGACCTTCCCTATAGAAAAGATAAAGGAGTATTGTTCTTCACAATTGGATTTTCTTGTTCTGCCATAATGCAAAATGAATAGGAGTTACTCAAATAATCCTAAGAGATCATAGAAAATTTATGTGCATATATATATATATATATATATATATATATATATATATATATATATTTTTTTTTTACTTGAACTGACCACAGTTAAAAATGCAGCACTGTGAAGGGGTCATTTTTGTGTTAGCGTCTTCCTACTATAATTGGCAAACTTATATTGTCAACCATGCGACCTTTTGTCAATTTAGTACAGTGATTAGGAGTTTTGTTGTTTGATTTTTGCAGTCAGGACCTCACACATGCACACTTTTGCCACTCCTACGTGGCTTTTCATTCATACACGGAGAGACACAGCAGAGAGAGAGAGAGACATATTGACACTGCATTTGCATTTTCTTTTGGGGCCATGATACCTCTTGTGTGGTGCTAGGATTTCAACTTGGACTGAATACACAGCAAGGTTCAGGTCCTACCTAGTGAGTGATCTCACCCAGTAATTAGGAGTTTTGGTTCAACCCTGATTATTTATAATTTGAGACAGGTCACTGAAAATCATTGCATTTCTTTCTTACCTGCTTACATAACATAAAAGCATGATCATTCCATCACAATAAGCTTTTTTACTGGTAACATACTCAATACATACATAGCATATATTTAATACTTAATGGCAAGTAAATGCTAAATAGATGTAATCTGTTAGAGTTATTGTCCATATTTTCATTTTGTCTCTGACAATCCTGACCAAACCAAGGAGTCTAAAGGTCCAGCAGGTCTCCATTACCCAATTTTCTTCTACAAGTTGGGTGACTTTGACCCACTCACTTAACCTTTATGATTATATGACTTCAACTGTCAGGTGAAGTACTGAGGTCCAAATACTCTCTGGGGGCACATTGACATTGTACTCTGAAATCATCACAGAATGACAGGCATTGAAGAAAAGGGCATCCTCGAGGTCAGCTCTCCTCCTCACTATCCCACATCATGACATTTTGTGATTTATCAGAATATAACTTCACTCTAGACATCCAAAACTAGTTATCAATATGAACTTCCCTATCTGGCTCCCCAATTATCCTCAAAAGTTGCTTCTTCTCTTCTATCTCTGACTCTTCTTGGGGTGGGGGTGGGGGACTTTCCCTGAATCCACACTTCTTAAAACCTTAATGTTGGTAATTGACCAGATTAATTCATCTACAATAGCTTGTTGCTATTCTCAGAAAAGAGATGTGTGGTTTTTAGGGGTTGGGAGGTAGCACAGTGGGTTAAGCGCATATGGCATGAAGCACAAGGACTGGCATAAGGATCCCGGTTTCTAGCCCCCGGCTCCCCACCTACAGGGGAATCACTTCACAGGCAGTGAAGCAGGTCTGCAGGTGTCTATCTTTTTCTCCCTCTCTCTGTCTTCCCCTCCTCTCTCC
Organism: Erinaceus europaeus; assembly: GCF_950295315.1. Classification (NCBI taxonomy): domain Eukaryota; kingdom Metazoa; phylum Chordata; class Mammalia; order Eulipotyphla; family Erinaceidae; genus Erinaceus; species Erinaceus europaeus. Next base: position 94,954,049 of record NC_080166.1, read on the forward strand.
ATTTCTTTCTGTCCTATCCAACAAAAATGACATCAACAACAACAATAATAATAATGACAACAAAAATATAAACAAGGGCAACAAAAGGGAAAATAAATAAATAAAAAATTTTAAAAAATTTTTAAAAATTTTAAAAAGATATGTGTGTTTTTTAATGGAAGTGAGTGTGAGGGAAGTTAAAAGTAAAGGGACAGATGTCATGCTAATGAGAGAAGAGGAGAAAACTTCTCTCTGGCCAGAAATTGCCCAGCACTTGGTGCAAACCAAAGCAGAAAGTCTACTCATCTTGTTTATCCTGAGATGGCAACATGCTAGAGACTGACAATTCCCATGTGTTAATTCTAGTACAAAAATGAGAAAGCAGGAAATTACCAGTATGCCAGGATCCCACTGGAGTTATTTCTATTCTTGCCATCACCTGTTCACTATGTTATTATTTGTGTTTGTTTTGAGATGTAATTAAAACCAAGTCAAGTTAAAAATTCCTTTACTTGCCTTTGCTGCAACTCACAAATTTTAACCAGAAAGAAAATATGCCTACAGGTATGTTATTAAGCTATGTTAGAGTGTGATATTTAATGAGATAAAGTAAAATAAAATACCATTTTGAAAGGAGAAAATAACTTTTATTATGTGGAAAATAAAATTAGTAGTTTCTAGCTTTCTGTAAGGCAAAAAAACAATGAACTAGAATGGGTTTATGTCTTAGCATTGGTATAGAAAAAAAAAAATTAAAAGACCAAATCATTATATCAACTCTTTGTTGTGGAAGGCTTTCATGTACAGCCTAGATGAGTGTTTGGCATAAATGCTGGAAAAAAGATCCACATAATAAGAGTGGTTACATAATATGGCTACCGAGGCCCCTTCTGAAAAGCAAATTTGATAAGACCCCTATTCCATTATATCTACTCTGTGAAATGCTTCTTGAATTATGTTGAGTTAGGAGAAATAATATCACTTGTATAAAAATATTAAATTTGGAATCAACCCAGCAGGGACTCCATGGCTTATACGTCTTTATGATGCAAGATAAATGGAAACCTGTAGCCTTTTATAGTTTGTTTCACCTGACAAAGATGTATAATAAAAATAATGTATAACAATAATATATAATAATGCCCAAAGAGTAGCTCCATGACTTGAATTAAGCCAGATTTATCTAATGCATCAAGCTTGACACAGAGGAAGAACTCAATGAATGATGCTTTGTTATTTGTGTAAACAATCTACTGAGATTGCAAAAGGTATGATAATCACCTGAGTATTATAGTTGATGGAAGCAAAGAAAGGCGATAATCTGACAAATAGAAAACCAGAGAGTGATGATAGGATGAAATAAACCCAAGTGATAAAAATGGAGAAGGCTTTTTGAGGAAAATACCTAAGGGTCAAAGCCCAGTGCCTACAGTGGTCTAAGGTGTGCCCTCCTTCTATGAATTCCTCCATCACTTCTCTCTCTCTCACTCCCTTTCCTTCCCTAAACTACTGAACCCTTCCCCCTCTGAGCCTTTGCGATGGCTAGTCCTCTTTTCTATGCAGGTAGACACCTGTGCTTTCCTTTCTCCCTTAACTATATATTCCTTCAAATATCTGGCCCTGCTCAATAATGTCAACGTTCATGGAAAAAAATGCAAAGTACAGCTGTACTCCCCACTGTCTGTCCTCCTCACTCATTTTTTATAGTACTCAACAAATTATTATCTTTACATAGCATGAAACAGATAAAGAATGTATTTACATCTTAATCTACTTAGCAAACTAAAATGTAAGCTTCATGAGTCCAGGGATATTTGGGGACTGTCTTAAAACTATTTTGTCTTATAGTTCACTCTCTCTTCTTTAAATCTATGAATGAAAATTGAAAGGGAAAGAAAGGAAGAAGAAACTAATTTCAGACTTATGAAAATTATTTTCTAATTTTTCATGTTAATTCATATTCCCAATGCTTTGACAGGAGCATAATATTACATACTCAAAAGGACTCAACAGTTAATTATATTTGAAATTATAATTGTTAGCTTTGAGTTTTAATAACATTATTTTCTTTCTCTTCCATCAGACACACCTTTAAATAGGCTAAAAACTTAAAATACTATAAACAGAGAACTTCAGCTGCAAAGATTAAAATGTTTAATTTTGTGAACTCTAAAAATACACTGCTTTCTAAAATCTAGCTAATTATGCTAAATACCTATTTACTTGTTTGGGAATGTACCAACAATATTCTTTAATTCATAAGGCCTGTCCTGTGACAACTAGTAGCAGTATCTAACACCCTCAAATCTAGCAATTAAAATTATACTGGAAAGAATTGGTTTAGACAAAACACAGACTTTCACACACTTGACCACCCTTCTCAGCTACCCTAGTGGGAAAAAATGCAGAACATCTCTCAACTGAGCAGTGAGTATTTTGTGAAATCAGAGTTCTAAAATGAGAAAATAGTTCCACGTTGGGTAAACATTTCAATTGATTTTATAGCCTTTTAGAAAATACATATGTATGCAGCCTTTTTAAATCTGGTAAAATGCATTATATATGAATGAATGAATACAAAATGAGCCTGCTGTGTTTCTTTCCATCAGCCTCCAAAGTAACAGGATGCAGTGATGTCAAGGACTCCAAATAGTTAAGCGTTCTTTCCAGAACAGATGTTACAAGATATTACTGTTAATCTGGTGGCATTTCACTTACTTTTAGTCCTAGAAAATTATATTCTGTCACCCAGCATAAAACTCCTTAAGCCAGCCTCCCAAGTCTGTCTCAGGTCAGCCATGAAGTCAGTGAACAGTCAGATAATCAACAAGGAGCAGATAAGTTCTAGAGGGAGCATGTGGAACTCTAGTTTCATTATTAAAAGATTTATTTATTTATTTGTGTGGAAAGGGAGAGAACTGGAGCATCACTGGACTGGCACATGGAATGATAGAACTTGAGACCTCAAGCTTGAAAGTCCAAGGTTTGATCCACTGCACAGGCTACTAGTCCAGTCATGAAAGTTTTCAACAAGAGTAAATAATGGGGACCAGATGGTGGAGCACTTGGTTGAGCACACATGTTACAATGCTCAAGGAACTGGGTTTGAGTCCCTGGTCCCTACCTGCAGGGGGGAAACTTTGCAAGAGGTGAAGCAGTGTTGCAAGTGTCTCTCTGTCTCTCTCCAGTAAATAAATAAAGATAATTAAAAAGAATTTTTTAAAGGAGTAAATAAATGGATAGAGAAGTGCTTTGGATGCCATGTAAAATGTTTGTATTTAAGTTTGTATTCTGTCTCACATATTGGCTACTTTATATATAGTTTCATTTTCTTTGTCATAAAAAGTTTTATTTATTTGATGAGAGATCTCATTTTTAGTAGGAAATGTTCTATGTGATAATATCCCAAAGATAAATGAATGGGACTACATGGAATTTCTGTGCACCGAATGCAAACCACCCAAGCATAATTAGGCATCCCAGTAAATGGGAGAAGATATTTGCACACTGCACATCTGACAAGGGGCTAATATCAAACATATATAAAAAAAGTGGCACAGGTCTACAAAAGTAAAAAAGATAGTAATCCAATAAAAAAAGTGGGCCAAAGAACTAAACAGACAGTTTTCTAAAGAAATGCATATGGCCCACAAACATGAAGAAGTGTTCCACTTCACTTAACCATTAGAGAAATGCAAATTAAAACTACACTGAGATCCCATCTCACACATGTGAGAATGGGTTACATTAACAAGAGGAAATGACAAATGTTGGAGAAGTTGTGGAGAAAAAGGGACTCTGCTACTGGAAATACAAACTTGTGTGAATGCAAATTGGTGCAGCCCCTTTAGAAGACTATATGGAGAGTGCTTGAGCAAATAAAAGGGAAATTACATTATGATCCAATTTTAAGCATTTATCCAAAGGATACTCAAACATTAATTAGAAGAGACATGCACTCCTATGCTCATAACTTCATTGTTCACAGTAGCCAAAGAGTGGAAGAAGCCTAAATAGATGATTGAGTAAAAAAAAGAAAAAAAAAAAATCAAGGGAGTTAGACAGCATAATGGTTATGCAAAGAGACTGACATGCCTGAGGCTCCGAAGTCCCAGGTTCAGTCCTGCCCCACACCACCCTAAGCCAGAGCTGATCAGTGCTCTGGAAAAAAAAAAAAAAAGTCATGCAGTAGTTACTTAATAGAATACTACTCTGCAATAAAAAAGATGATATTGTGTCCTTTGGGACAACATGGATGGAACTAGAAATGATTTTGCTTAGTGAAATAAGTAGAGATGAAAGACGGCAACCAAATGATTCCATTCATATGTCGAATCTAAAGAACTGATACACAAGAACTTGCAGGAGAGTAATTGTAAGAGTAATGGAACAATAAATGTGAATAGAACATACCTCCATGTTTGGAACCTTAGCAGTGTACACACTGTTAAATTTTAGCCACAACAAGAAAATAGCAATCTATCATTCTTGTTTCTATTTTGGAAAACCTAGACTTCATAAATTTCAGACATTTTGCTGAGGGTTTCACTTCATCTTCTTCAACACAGAACTCTTATTTTGTAAAGCTCTCATATGAAAGGTCTAGAACATTGGCAAACTTTTATGGTAACGTCAATTTCCCTTAACCACTAATCAGTTGACTAGTTTTTGAAATGTTACCAAATTGAATATTCTCTCTCTCTCTCTCTCTCTCTCTCTCTCTCTCTCTCTCTCTTTTACTGCTACCAATTATCACTAGGGCTCAGTGGCTGCACAATGAATACACCATTCTCAGTGGCTATATGTTTTATAGGACAGAGAAATTGAAAGGGGAAGGATAAGTAGAGAGGGAGAGAGACACCTGCAGCCCTGCTTCTCCAGTGCAGGTGAGGACTGGAGAAGCACACTGTAATGTGTGCACTCAACAGAGAGCCACTGCCTGGCCCCAAATAAAGTATTTCATAATGACTGAGTTCAGACAATAATTCTGTTTGTTTTAATAATTTCTGATTTGTTTTCTAGCTCATTTAGATATCCTTTTTATAACTCAATAGCCAATAATAAATTGTCTTCTTGTTAACATTGCCTCTTTGATAAGTATTGTTGCTGGGAAAATAACATCTGGGTTGACATTAGCTATTATTTCGTATATCCTGCACTGTGATTAATAAAGAATCCAGGCACCTGGTTGAGAACAAAGAAGCAGTGTCTCCTAGTGATAGAGCAAGAATGCTAAGAGGCAGTCAAGGTTTCTAATCCCAGTTTTACCACTTGTTGTGTGACCTTGGTTAAAAATCAATTACACCAATATTTGCCTCTTATTTAAGATGTAGATTAATATTTAAATCTCCTGTGAGCAGTGAGATAATGTTGTTGAGTGAAATAATTCATAAAAAGCTAAACAGATTCCTGATATCAAGTACTAATTCCCCTCATCAGTAATAACTTTGCATGTGCCTGAAAGTTACTCTGAACTGAGATTAGTTTCCAAGCTGAAGTGCCTCTGTAATAAGGACTTTTCTTTTTCAGGTTTCTAAATCTTTGTTACTGTCCAAAATAGTGTGATGTCTTATTATTAGTAGTAACTTAATTTAATCTTGATGACCTAATTTATGTTTCTTTCATAAATATTCAAAAGAAGGCCACATAACCTCATTATGCTATGCATTAATTTAAAAGAACTTATGCTATGAATTAATTAATGTATCTAATGATTCTATCAGATGAATATAAAATCTGTATTTACTTTTAAAAATATTTATTTATTTATTTATTTATTGGGTAGAGACATAAATTGAGGAGGGGAGATAGAGAGGGAAACAGATAGAGAGACACTGCAGCCCTGGTCCATCACTCATGAAGCTTTCCTCCTGCAGTGTAGGACCAGGGGCTTGAACCTGCGTCCTTGTGAGCTTAACCAGGCGCTTCATTGCCTGTCCCCAAAATGTGCATTCTCCATCATCCATTTTCTTAAGTGAGAGGGAGACCAGAATACTCTTACACCATTTGTGTTGTTCTTTTTATCTTTTTGTTTGTTTGTATGTGGTACCAGCCTTGAGCCTACAGCTTCACACATGTTGTCAGATACAGTCAATCAGTCATTCACTCAGTCAATCATTATTGATTGAATAATGATCAACAAGACCATAGGATAAGAGGGATACAGTTCCACACAATTCTCACCACCAGAGTTCTGTATCCCGTCCCCTCCATTGGAAGCTTCTCTATTCTTTATCCCTCTGGGAGTATGGACCCAGGGTCAGAAGATGGGAAATCTGGCTTCTATAGTTGTTTCTCCACTGGTCATGGGCATTTGTGGGTGGATCCATATCCCTAGCCTGTTTCTATCTTTCCCTAATTGGGCAGGGCTCAGGAGAGGTGGGGTCCCAGGACACATTGGTGAGATCATCTGCTCAGGGAAGTCAGGTTGGTGTCATGGTAACATCTGCAACTTGGTGGCTGGAAAGCATTAAGATATAAAGCAGAAGAAATTATTTAATAATCAGGAACCTAAAGGTAAGAATATAGCAGGTGAGATTTAAAGTCTCTATTTTGGAAAAGACTAGTAGTTCTATTTTAGGTATATCCCAAAGTACTAGTTTTTGTCTAAACCTAATAGCTAGCATGCAGGTGAGCTAAAGGTATTTTCTGGGGAAATGATGTCAGAGTTAGAAATAGGACTAGAGGGAGTCGGGCTGTAGCACAGCGGGTTAAGCGCAGGTGGCGCAAAGCACAAGGACCGGCATAAGGATCCCGGTTCGAACCCCGGCTCCCCCCCCCACAGGGGAGTCGCTTCACAGGCGGTGAAGCAGGTCTGCAGGTGTCTATCTTTCTCTCCTCCTCTCTGTCTTCCCCTCCTCTCTCCATTTCTCTCTGTCCTATCCAACAATGACAACAACAATAATAACTACAACAATAAAACAACAAGGGCAACAAAAGGGAATAAATAAATAAATATTTTAAAAAAAAAGAAATAGGACTAGAAAGCAGGATCTGAGCAGAGAGTTTCTCCCAACTATGGGCAAAATATATAAATACCACTAACTGTAAGCCCCATCTGTCTGATCTGGGGCCCATGTTTGCTCATATTCAGGATGTAACTTCTGCATCCCTGTAGGTCTGAGCTAGAAACATTATAGGCTGCATTCCTTTCAGGACCCATCTTGCTCCAGTGGCAGAGAATGCTGACCTAGCCTCTCTTCAGAGAGTGGCAGCCAAGAATATTTTAAGGATGTTTTTAAGCTAAAGATCTATGTATTCAACAACCTTTGGCTTTTCCATTCTATTGTAACTTTCTAAATATAAAACAGTGAAAAAGAAAATATGTTTAGTTGCTTTTTTAAAAAGATTTTATTTATTTATTCATGAGAAAGAGGAGGAGAAAGAGAAATAGTCAGACATCACTCAGGTGCATGTGCTGCTGGTGATTGAACTCAGGACCTCACTCGTGAGAGTCCAGTGCTTTGTCCACTGCACCACCTCCTGGACCACAAGATATTTAGTTTTCACACAGTAATGTACCATTAGAAGACAGGCAAAAGGAGTCGGGCGGTAGTGCAGCGGGTTAAGTGCAGGTGGCGCAAAGCGTAAGGATCCCGGTTCGAGCCCCCTGCTCCCCACTTACAGGGGAGTTGCTTTAGAAGTAGTGAAGCAGGTCTACAGGTGTCTATCTTTCTCTCCCCCCCTCTCTGTCTTCCCATCCTCTCTCCATTTCTCTCTGTCCTATCCAACAACGTCATCAATAATAACTATAACAATAAAAAAACAAGGGCAACAAAAGGGAATAAATAAATAAATATTTAAAAAAGAAGATAGGCAAAGTCTGTCATCTTTAATATGTCATCTACTTCAAAGTAAAATTTGAAATTTGAATCGTGCCTCAAAATTAAATATTGTATCTTACAAAAGGGACAGCAATGGAGTTTCTCTAAGGAGATAGTGAAAAAAAATCCATAAGGACAAAAAGTATATTAGAATGCTATGGGTTCTTGAAGAACTACCAACTGTTATCTGCACATGCATGTGTATGTGTCCAGCTCAACAATTAGAGTAAAAACTACTATAAAAGAGGGTGCTTTATGTTTACTTCATGGTTTAAGCATTTCGTGAGGGTACAGGTGGCAGAAATCTCTGAGTCTCACTCTGCCATTTAAAAAGAAATAAGGGAAAGAACTACCCTAGCATTCAGCTGCCTCACATTCACTAAAGTATGAGACTTTTGTGGTGGAAGAAGAATATCAGACACATTTAGAATTCTACTTGTCACTCCCTTGGATTATTCTTTACACCTTTGAAATGTCCAAGTCACTCTGGAATAGCTATTTGTAAGCTGCCACTGTGAGCTGACATTTAAAGAAAATGAAAGAGATAGAGACAACACACTCTCTAAGTAAATAAAATCAACTTTGGCTCAAAAACTGGTGTGGAGATGCATGTTCTGTGTCCCACTCTTCTGTGCATATGGCATTCTGGAAATTATAAATTCTGTTTTACAGAACTACAATATTTATTACCAGAGGAAAATAGATTATTAATTACAGCCAAAGGCTGCTTTGATTAAATATACAATTAATTAGCTATGCTAAGCTCATCCATCCCAGAGCTCCTAATATTTTCAGCCTGATGATTCTCTAGTACTTTTAATTAAAATTGTTTTTAAAAGCCACAAGTTAGCTGCATGTGTACTTAAACTGAAGTTATCTCTTCAGTGTTTCACTGATTTCCGTATGCCTTGTAATTAATCTTTAGTGATTAAATGTACATAAAATCATCAGAGATGCAAGGTAATTTATGCAGACATGGAACAATAGAGAGCTTTTACCAGAACTTGGCTGGATTGTCTGCTCTGCTAAAAATTAGTTCAGAAGTGTGCAGATGTTAATTGTTTGAAGGAGCTAAATTTACAAAAATTTGTCCCATTCCCTGCTCTGTCAAACAAAGTGGAATATAATCAGGAAAGTGTGACTGGGAACTGGGTGGTGGTGCACCTGGTTGAGTTCACATGTTGCAATGCACAAGGACCCAGGTTCAAACCCCCAGCCCAAGCAGGGAGAAAGCTTTGCAAGTGGTGAAGCAGTGCTGCAGGGTCTCTCTCTCCTCTATCTCCCCCTCCCCTCTCAATTTTTGGCTGTCTCTATCCAATAATTAAATAAAGATAATAAAAAACTTAAAAGAAAAGTGTGACAATTTAAATTTAAGGATATGATGGCTCCATCTGCAGAGTTACTCACAGTTACTCTATTGTGTCTGCTTCCTGAAGGAAACATATGTAGAGCATAAGTTTTCAAAAAATGCCCCCATATCAGGTTTCATTTTGCATATGTCCTCTCAAGGAGACCCAGAGCCTTGAGTTGGCTAGTATTCCATCTCATGTCAGGGAGTCACTGAACTGTGCTGAGGCAGTGACTGAATCATCACATGTAAGGAGTGGACCTTACACAGAGCATCTCACAATAACACTTCAGTAGCCTATTGACAGGCCTTCACCCTTTGTCTGAGATTTATGGAATTCCCTTGTAGAAAAGAAAGCAAGCCCCTCTCCTCTAAGCTTTAGGTAACTTTTTGGGTAGACAAAGCATAGTACTTATTCATGTTTATGTATATTCTTTAGAGACTATAATAAAAATTGAGTGGCTTTGAATAACATCTTATCTAACCCATTTACAAAAACACATTTTTTACCTTTCACTACTGTTTTCCAATCCCAGAGATACAAGTGAATAATATCTTTATGAATGCTTACAATTGATTCACTACTTAATTGTAATCTCATGAACAACCTGAGAAAGGAAAATAGAAGCATAAACTTTACATCAGTGCTCTGGTCCAATTTTTATTATACATATTTAATCTTTATCATCCTTTTCAAGGTGCACATGAAAATAAGTGTGTTAGTAAAATTACTGGGGGGAAATTCCAATTATCCTATATAAAATAGATTCCCTTTCTAATTTAAGTACATTTACTTCATCTCTTGCCTTAGGCATCTGTCCACTTTTGTTGTTAATACAGAAAAAGAATGTTTCTTTTCAGAGTCTATGGGTCTAAGGACTTTGGAAGCATGGTACTTGGAAGGTTGTGAGCACAAACCCAGGTGGTTTTGCCTGTGAATTCAAGAGCTTGAGGATTTTCTTTGGGGACTTGACCTTTTCATTGTAGTTTCATGTCATCAACTGACCTCAGCAAGTGTCTGAATGAATTCCAATGTATGATGGTTGTTTGTCCAGATTTTGTTTGCTATCTTTCATCTGCTAAGCATATGGTTAGAGATGCAGAAATTGGGGGCCGAGTGGTGGCGCACCCAGTTAACCACACATAGTTCTAAGTGCAAGGACCCTCAAAAGGATCCAGGTTCAAGTCCCTGGCTGTCCACCTTCAGGGGGAGAACCCGGGGGGGGGGGGGCGGCGTTGTTTCGCAAGTGGTGAAGCAGATCTATAAGTGTCTTTCTCTCTCCCTCTCTATCTCCCTCTCCCTTCTCAGTTTCTCTCTGTCCTATCCAATTAAATGGAAAAAATGGCCACCAGGAGCAGTGGATTCATAGTGCTGACACCAAGCCCCTACAATAACACTGGAGGCAAAAAGAGACAGAAAGATAGATAGATATGCAGAAATTAAAAGAGACAGTTTGCAACTTATACTTACTCTTATTAACCACCACATACTAAAACATATGTATATGTTAATTACATAGGTAAAATATTTTTCTATATTTATATCCTATAAAAACTATAAATGACCCATTCAAGAGAATGACCCTGGAGTCATAAAAATGTATGTGTTTGTTTGGGGAGAGAATCTGTTAAGGGGAGAATAGGAGGAAGAGAGGAGAGAGAAAAGAGTGTCTGTGTGTGTGCGTGCGCTACGTGAGAAGACTACCCATTTGGCTAGATGAATGATTTATAATGGCATAGTTTCAAAAACACTGGAAGAAGTTGTGTTTCTGTTTTTTTATTTTTTAATCACTTTACTGGGAGTTAATAGTTTACAGTACAATTGTTGACACATGGAGTGCTTTTACTGTAACTCAATCAATGCTTTGTAAGGGATAAGAAAAATCTACTTAAAATTCTCTTTACTGAAGATTCAACTACTAGAGTTGTATTTCTGTATAGATTTAATTCACTGGAATAGAAGCTGAGGTGAATCTATTGTAGAAAATCTGCCATCTCATCAGAGCTATTGGACTCCATATGCACGAGAGTATACGATTACCATAAGATTACCAGTTTACAGCCTCTCCTACCCTTTTCCATCTGGATCATCCTTTGCTGCCCCTGTCTTAATCATGTTTCCCTAATCACTTCCTATATGGTTTTAGTGCTTTCATGTTGTTACTTCTCACCACTGCCTTCATAATATTATACTGAAACCTAAGTGAGGCCATGCTCCCTTTCACATAGGTGTTCTTTAAAACAAATACCTCCCCCTAGCCCATGAAGACCCTTAGTGTCTGTGTCACAGACTCCCTTCCAGTGTCTTCATCCAACACTCAATACAGACCCATCAGTACTCAGTTATACAAAATCTCTAAGCGGTTTCCAGAAGACTTGTTCTTTCTGATCTTTTGTTATCATTATCATCATTATTATTATTTTTATTTATTTATTGGATGGAGACAGCTAGAGATTGAGAGGAAATGGAGAGACGCCTGCAGCCCTGCTTCACCACGTCTGAAGTTTTTCCCCTGCAGTGGGAACCGGGGGCTTGAACCCAGGTCCTTGCACATTGTAACATGTGCACTCAACCAGGTGCATCACCACCCTACCCCACTCTTTCTGTTCTTTACTGTGGGATTCCTTTCCATTCTCTTGTCTTTGCAGCTGATGAAATTCTTCATCTTTTAAGAGCCACCTCAAGTATCAAATTCTAAAATCAATCCCAGTACTATCAATTCCAATAGCAGGACTAATTAAAGCTTTGTGCTCCTGTATAACTCAGTATCCTTATTTTACAAGTCTGCCTGTGGTTATAAATGTCATGTGTGTATATATGTATATGCAGTATGTATGTATCACTATGTAGAGAGGTATCTGTTGATACAGATTCTATCTCTAGATCTAGTAAAATACATTTCCCCAAGCATGCTGTCTTTCCTTTCCTTGCTCAGCCAGTCACATTTCTGATCCTGAGCCTTTGTAACTTCCAGGGTTGTTCTTGGCTCTGACTGAGATGATAGAAGCCACATGCTTAGCTCAGCTCTTGGCACTCTCTGAATGCTCACTTGCTGTCAGCAAGTATTACTAACACTGTCACTGCCAGAATTGCAAGCAGTGGTATTAATTTGTATCCCGTCTTTGTTGCTCAAGACTTGGAAGGAAGAAAGAAACCACGAAAGAAAGGAAGGAAGGAAGGAAGGAAGGAAGGAAGGAAGGAAGGAAGGAAGGAAGGAAGGAAGGGACAAAGGGATAGAAGTTTGGCTCAACACCTTAGTTCTCTGTCAGCTGCCTTAGCTGTACTGTTTACTGAGTCTTAACCACAGCTCTCTGAGTAGTACTATCATTTTATCTCCTTTTCCAGAGGAAGAAACTGAGAATTAAATAACTTGCACCAAGACACAGAACTAATGATAATAATGAGAACTCTGCTTAGATCCCACTTCTGAATGATCCCCACACCCATGATGGGTAAGGACTACAGATGGAGCGGTCAATGCCTTTGCTTCTCACTCATTAATCATGTATACAGTATACATAAGTAAAAGGCATGAGTGACTAGCTTTGAAAACCAAGCTGTGAAGCTGCTATTTATATGTAGATACACAAAGCTTTAAAGACAAATCCAATCATATCTGTTTTAACAACATTAACAAAGAGTACATAAAAATCTATTTAGTAACTGCTTATTGTTTTCAAGTATATACCAAACAAGCACGTGGGAAAAGGGGCTTTGGGTCTAGGGTCTGTATGTATATATGGTTTCACTTCTGTAGACCATTTCTTCATAGAGAGAGAGAAAGGCATTGACTCCACAGCATCAGAACTTCCTCTGGAGCATAGCATCTATCTTGTGGTGCCAAGGGTTGAACCTGAGCCACATGCATGTGCCCTTCCCAGTATGCTATCTCTCCAGCACCCACGCATATTTTTTAATATTTATTTTTTATAAGAGAAACCAAAGGAACACTCAGTTCTGGAATATGATGGTGTGAAGGATTGAACATGGGGTCTTTGGGAACACACGCAATGCAAGTTCAGTGCTGTAATTCTGAGCTATCTTGCCAGCCTCTGAGCACATTTCTGTACCTTCAAACTATAGAACCAAATAAAACAATCGTTTTCTTAGCATTTCTCCTTTTTTAAACTTTATTTATATATTTATTATTGGATAGAGACAGAGAGAAATTGAGGGGAAGGGAAGATAGAGATGGAGAGAGACAGAGAGACACCTGCAGCCCTGCTTCACCACTTGTGAAGATTTCCCCCTGCAGGTGGGGACCAGGGGTTTGAACCTGGGTCCTTGTGCACTGTAGTGTGTGTGATTAACCAGGTGTGCCACTGCCTGGTCCCTGCATTTCTTCTTTTTTAATGAGACACCAAGGCCTCACAATGTCTGAAACCACTGTTCTTGGGTGGTATCGGACTCTTTGTGTTACTCTTTGTGTTTTAGATAGCAAGAGGGAGAAGGAGAGAGGCAGAGAGAGAAAGATAATAGCCCTGCTCTCCCATCATGGAGGTCCCTTGATGCTTTTTTATCCTTGCATATGTTAAGGCCAGGTAAGTTCTCTACCAGCCAAAAATGTCAAAACACTTCAATTGTGAGATATCAGTTTGCTCGTACAGGCAGGATACAGCAAACTTCCGGTAAAGATGTTCTCATAAATTTCCTTATGGCAGATGCTCTGTTACAAATAATTGACTGTAGAGGGTCGGGTAATAGCGCAGCTGGTTAAGTGCACATGATGCATAGCGCAAGGACTGGCACAAGAGTCCCGGTTCGAGCCCCCGGCTCCCCACCTGCAGGGGGGATCACTTCATAAGCGGTGAAACAGGTCTGCAGGTATCTGTCTTTCTCTCCTACCTCTCTGTCTTCCCCTCCTCTCTCCATTTCTCTCTGTCCTATCCAACAGCAACAACATCAGTGGAAACAATAACAATAACGACAACAATAAAGGCAACAAAAAATGGAAAAAAATAGCCTCCAGGAACAGTGAATTCATAGTGCAGGCACCAAGTCCCAACAGTAATCCTGGAGGATAAATAAATAAATAAATAAATAAATAATTGACTGTCTTGTTGTCTTTTATTGTAATTATGTGGAACCCTTTTACTTTTGTCATTTAAGAGATGGTTATTTTTTTTTTCTTTCCACCATGGTTCTCACTAGAGATGGGTCGCTGAATGACTCCTGTTCTCAGCAGCCATTTATTTTCATCTTTCCTCTAGATAAAGGGTGAGAGATTGATAGAGAGAGAGGAGAGACAGCTTTTTTCACTGTTCTACCATCCATAAGCCCTCTTCCTCCCCCCTCGCAGGTAGGGATCATGAGTTTGAACTCAGGTCCTCGCACATGGTAATGTGTACACTTGACTGGGTACACAACTTCCCATCCTCAAGAAGGTTTGTTTTGTTTTGTTTTGTTTTGTTTTGTTTTGTTTTGTTTTTTAGCATTTCTTTGGCACTATTCTCATGTGACTGAAACACAAAGTTGAGTTTCGGTTATTCACATAGAAAAAAAATACGAATAAAATATTTTTATCCAAGGGCCCAACGCGTATTTCCTCTTGCTCATCAAGTATGAAAGATGAAATGTTCTGTCCAAAACCTCAGTTCCTGATACTGCTTATAGTGAGGGTTTTTCATATGACTATCAAGTCATTTAATTATGACCTGTGAAACAATTTGAGTTCATTTTAACATCATTTGCTTAGTGAATGCCTTCTATCTTTACACCCTTAGGCCTATTGCAGAAAATTTTATGTCTCCGTGAGAATTTCTCATTAGGTTTAACATGGTTAGATGTGATATGTCAAAACTCGATGATAGGTTTATTAATAATCAACTGTATCAGCTTAGTATTATCTTAGAAGTAAAAGGTCACTAAGTAGTTGTTATCCTACCATTTCATCAGTGAACTCTTCTCCAAAGACATGGAGTCATTATTCACTGCTTATCGAGTCACTTGAGATATAAAAAGTCTTTTCATAGTAAAGAAAGAACTCCTACAATTAGCCAGGAGGCAGCCATCCATCTTTTTAAATAGCTAAGCTTGGAGGAGAACAGGATTTCAGGTGATATTTAGTAGATGAATTGTTATGACAATGATAAAGTTGGTGATACCAATCTGTGCCTTTTAGCTGTACGTGTGTGTGTGTGTGTGTGTGTGTGTGTGTGTGTGTGTGTGTGTAAAATAAAAAGATACCCAGTGAAGAGTTGGCATTTGTTTCTCTAAATATTTGTCACTACAGTATGAACCTAGGAAGTTCCATATTCATCAATTCCTTGCTATTATTAACTGTAAAAGGTTATAATATGAAACAATTTATAGCTGATAACATAACAATATTTTTTTATTTATTTAAGAAAGGAGACATTAACAAAACTGTAGTATAGGAGGGGTACAACACACAATTCCCACCACCTGGTCTCCATATCCCACCCCCTCCCCTGATAGCTTTCCCATTCTCTATCCCTCTGGGAGTATGGACTCAGGGTCGTTGTGGGTTGCAGAAGGTGGAAGGTCTGGCTTCTGTAATTGCTTCCCTGCTGAACATGGGCGTTGACTGGTCGGTCCATACTCCCAGTCTGCCTCTCTCTTTCCCTAGTAGGGTGGGTCTCTGGGGAAGCAGAGCTCCAGGACATATTGGTGGGGTCTTCAGTCCAGGGAAGTCTAGTCGGCATCATGCTGGCATCCGGGACCTGGTGGCTGAAAAGACAGTTAACATATAAAGCCAAACAAATTGTTGAACAATCATGGACCTAAAGGCTGGAATAGTGCATATGAAGTTTATTTATTTATTTTGGATAGAGACAGAAAGAAGTTGAGTGGGGAGATAAAGATGGAGGGAGAGAAACCTGTAGCACTACTGCAACATTCATGAAGCTTCCCCCCTGCAGGTGGGGACCAGAGGCTTGAACCTGGGTCCTTGTGCACTGTAATGTATGTGCTCAACCAGGTGTGCCACTGTTTCACCCCACAAACATAACAGTATTGAAGCATTTTGTAATGTGTTTTCAACCAGGTGTACCACCACCTGACCCCATATTAAAGCATCTTGTTTTGACATATTTTTAGATTTCTTAAAAAGTCACAGGAATAGTCAAATAAATTCCAAACTATTAACGAGATCCCTTTCCTCCTTTTTGCCTTATAAAAGCATTGATCAGGGGGCTGGCGAGTAGTGGAGCAGGCTAAGCATGCATGATGCAAAGTGCAAGGACCAGTGTAAGGATCCTTGCTCGAGCCCTTGGCTCCCCACCTGCAGAAGGGTCATTTCACAAGCAGTGACCTCCTTTCTGTCTTCCCCTCCTCTCTCGATTTCTCTCTGTCCTATCTAACAACATCAACAGCTATAACAGTAATAACTATAACAACAAAGGCAACAACAGGAAAAATGGCTTCCAGGAACAGTAAATTCATAGTGCAGGCACCGAGCCCCAGAAAATAACCCTGGGAGAGGAAGACGGAGATGGAGAGGGAGGAGAGGGAGAAAAAAAATACATTGGTTTATAGAGGTAGCAATATATAAGTTTCAGGTGTACATCTTTAAAAATCACCATGTGCATACATTACGTTGAGCTCATCACTGAAAGCCCGGTGTTACCCGTCACTGTACAGCTGATACATTTTACCTTGTGAGTTATCTCCTTTTTTCCACTTCCCTCTTCCATTCTGGAAAACACTACTTGGTATTATTTTAATATGAACACTTTACATTTGATTGAGATTCATTCTCAATCTCTGTTTCAAGTTAAACTCACTGGTAATGTTCAAAGCCATATGACCTCCTCTATGATAAAATAGACTAAAGAAAGACACAGCACTACCTCTAGGCCTCTCTGCCAAAAATATAGCCTGAGTCTAATCATAAGGGAACGGTAGACAAAGGCAAACAGAAGGATGCAATTTTACATATCAGGGCTGGTGAAGTAGCTCACCTGGATAGTTGCTTTGTCCCCATCACATTGAAAGAAAGAAAGAAAGAAAGAAAGAAAGAAAGAAAGAAAGAAAGAAAGAAAGAAAGAAAGAAAAAGATGATTTAGATATAAACTATAAGAATAGGTAAAATCTGCTATTTGGTTACAATAACAGTTTTTAATCTGCCTTGAGATATGTGGCTATTACTAAATCTAAAAATAATAGATTGTGTTTTTGATGAAGCAGATTTTAATAATGTAGCTAATTTGCAAACAGTGTATGTTTCAGCTTTTAATACGCTTGTGTTGTTGTCCAAATCAGGGGAGTTTCACATCTGGTTGTGCCTGCCAAGGCCCCAGAAGAAAACAAAGACACACACAAATGGTTTCAATGTAGAAAGCTGAATGGTAGAGCTACTTACAGAGCTGTGTGCATAGCTAAGAGAAAGAAGGTTAAGGATAGAAAAAGTCCTTATGGGGCCAGGTGGTGGCACACCTGGTTAAGTGCACACACTACAGTGGACAAGGGCCCAGAGTCAAGCACCTGGTCCCTACCTGCAGGGGGAAAACTTCACAAATAGTGAAGCAGAGCTGCAGGTGTCTCTCTCTCTATATATATATCTCCCCCTCTCCTTTCAATTTCCCTATCTCTATCCAATAATAAAAGTAAATAAATAAAAAAGAAGCAAGCATTTTTTTTAAAAAAAGAAAAAGTCCTTCCTACCCATAGGTCTGACAGAGCAAAAGAACCTAAGTAGAGCTGGTAGCCTCAAAGCCAGGTGTAAAAAAAAAAAAGTGGATGAAGACATTAGGTGTTAACTCTCTTTCCATGGCTGACCTGAATGAAAATACATAAAGGAAGATCCTGGTCATGCAGCCTACAGTAACCAGCATCCCAAGGCACAGAGATGGGGAGGGAAGAGTAGACTGGATTTTAGACACAGAGCAAGAACCACCAAAGTAGAGAAACGTATTTCTTTCATTAAAGTAAGGGTGGTTCATGTATGAAAATTTACAAAGAAGTAAGTTAAACTAAGTTGTATTTATTTTCCTTTATTTCCATCAGCAAGAATCAGAATACAGCATTATCTGGAAGGCAGCTATGCTCACCACTATACCACCAACGCAGACTATAGCATTATCTGTTTATTTTATTTAATGTTTCTCTTCCACAGGGTTATTGCTGGGGCTTGGTGCTGGCACTATGAATTCCCTGATCCCAGCAGCCATTTCTTTCCCTTTTTTTTCATTTTATTCTATGGAACATAGAGAAATTGAGAGTGGAGATAGGGAGAGGAAAAGATAGACACCTGCAGGTCTGCTTCACCCCTTGTGAAGTAACCCTGCTGCAGGTGAGGAGTGGGGGCTCAAACCTGGGTCCTTCTGTGGGTCTTTGTGCATAGTACCATGTGTGCTTAACTGGATGAACCACTGCCCAGCTCACGATCTGTTTCTCAATAACAGGAATAATTTATTAAATAAGCACTCTTTGTATTGTAAAATCCCATAAGGTAAGACTTAGAAGAGAATTGTGACAATGGAAATAAGAAATGACACAGAAGATGCAGAATTAGAACAGGATAATCAAAGTATAGAGAGTCAATTATAAGATATATTCCCCCAATTTTTTATAATCATCATAGTAAATTGATTAGAGAGCAGTTTTGGTAAATGTTTTTTAATCTATTTATTTGATAGAGACAGCCAGAAATTGAGAGGGGATGGGGGAGATGGAGAGAGACAGAGACAGAGAGACACCTGTAGCACTGCTTTACCATTCACAAAATTTTCCCCTTGCAGGTGGGGACCCAGGGGCTCAAACCTGGGTCCTTGCGCATTGTAACATGTGCACTCAATCAGGTGCACCACCACCCAGCACCAGTAAATGTTTATTTATATTATATATTTAATTTTTATCAGAACACTGGTCAAGTATGGTGTAAAGTTGTGAAGAGGATTGAATCTAGTACACTAGAGTCTGAGATATAAAAGTCATATATATATATATATATATATATATAGCCATTATGCTTAATGAATTTTCAAATAATGTATTCATAATAGCTTAAGTTGAAGATAAACCTTGCTTACAGATCACTCATATCCAAAGTATCCTTTGAAGAGGATAAGGATGCAGGATACTAACTATCCTGTTGTATTGAACTCACTAAATGTAGTAACAGTCTTACTAAATATTGTACTGGATTTCCATGAATCACCAACTCATCATTGTTGGATATATAAGTATATTTAATAAAAAACCTTTTTGTTTTGAAACAATTTATTTATTACATGAGAGTGAGTTTCACATAAAGCACAAAGGAGGAAAGGAGAGGAGGAGGAGAGAGAGAGAGAGAGAGAAGAGAGAGAAAGAGAAAGAGAGATCTAGATAGGTAGATAAGAGTCCATGGTGCAGGGAATTGATCTGAGAACCTCAACATGAAAGTTCAAGTGAGCTATTATTTCCCCAACAAGCTATAGCCAGCTCTTTAAACAAATGTCTTTTTTGTTACTCAGTTAATAAAAGCAGACCACAGGATGTCACCTATTATAAGTTAGGCCACAAAAATGCACAAATCAGTAGTCAGAGACATAGTCATGAAGTTACCTGAAACTGGTACACTTAGTGGGTATGGATTCCAATGAAAGGAGCCCATCTTCTGTATGTTTCTTTCCTTCAGAGAACTTTGTCAGTGAGAAAATGGACTACAGGAAGCTCGGGCTGCCTGGGTTAGAAGTCCTTTTCAGTTGTTTGTGTCAGCTTGTTTAGCACTTGGGGACTTTGGATGTCATGGGAAGCACTGCCACAGAGACTGAGCAGGAACATGAAGCTACCAGTTCCTCACCCAAGTAGGCCAGAAGAGGCCAAAGATCACTTCCCAATGACCTACCTGGTCATTGTACCACACAAGAGAATTGCCAAGTTCTCTTCAGAACATGATGACAGCAATGTGAAAAGCAAGAAACTGAATTTTATAGCCAGAGAGGTCAGTCAGCAAGTAGAGGGCAGGATTTGCAAGTACAATTCTGGGTTTGGTCCCCAGCACAACATATAATCATATAATGGATCTTTACTTTAATGTCTCTCTCTCTCATAAAATCAAGGGGCTGGGAGACAACCCACCCAGTAAAGTGCACATTTTATTACACACGATGACCCAGGTTTGAGCCCTCCAGTCACCACATAGGAGCACCTTGCAAAGGGGAAGCTTCATGAGCTGTGAAGTAGTAGTGTGTTATCTCCCCTTTTTCTCTATCTCCCTTTCTCTCCCTAGCTCTGTCACACACACACACACACACACACACACACACACACACACACACACACACACACACATTTTGCCCACTGGCAGCATTGGAATCATACAGGCGTGAAGCCCCAGTACCCCAGTTAGGCTCTGGAGGCAAGTAAAAATAATAAAAATAAATCTTTTTTAAACAAAACTGAAGTACACTAATTTTTGATTTAATGTAATCTAATATTTCTTAACTTCTCGCCTTCTAAAATTAGTGATCACAGACTTACCAGCAATGGTTTTCTTCACTGAGAACATTATAAAAAGATCAAAGTAATTTAATTAATTTTTTTTATAAAATGGAAATACTGACAAGGCCACAGGATAAGAAGGGTGCAATTCCACTAAGTTCCCACCACCAGAACTCCATATCCCATCTCCTCCCTTCAAAGCTTTCCTGTTTTTTTTTTATCTCTCTAGGAGTATGGACCCAGGATCATTTTGGGGTGCAGAAGGTGAAGGTCTGGCTTCTGTAATTGCTTCCCCGCTGAACGTGGGTGTTGTGTCATACTCCCAGCATGTCTCTCTCTTTCCCAAGTCTGAGAATGCCAGGCTTCAGGATACAATGGGTCATCTGCCCAAGGAAGTCATGTTGGCCTCATGGTAGCATTTGGAACCTGGTGGCTGAATAGAATTAAGATATAAAGCAGAACAAATTGTTGACTGATCAGGAACCTAAAGGTGAGAATGTTGCAGATCTGAGTTTCCATTTTGGAAAAAGCTAGTAGGTCTATTTTAGGTATATTCCAAGGGGCCCTTGACTTTACCAGTTGATCAAAAGTAATTTAATCTACCTTTCACTTGGTTTTCCTTATATGATAGTGTACAATTCCAAATCTAAGTTTTTTCACTCTAAATATTGTTTATAGTGTGTTGTTCTCATCTCAGATATCCATTTAGAATCAAGGATAACAAAGTTTAGAAAAATATATGCTTTGTTCCTTAAAATTGATTTAAAGGTAATACATGGTATGTTTTTGATGAACATAGGGACCTTGTATACAAAACATTTTAGTGGTCATTTAAGTATATCATTACTGATGTGAATTATTGCTGCAATATATTTTTCTTCCTAATTGTCAAGGAGAGAATCTGATGAGTATTCACAGAGAAACTTGAATCAAAATTACTTCCCATCTTCAAGGAGTTGGCTCACTGACCAAGTGTAGGATTGAATTGCATAAGGTTCTGAGTTGAACCATCCATACCAGAGCAATGCTCTGGTCTATTTTCTCTTTCTTCTTCACTCTTCCCTACAAATATATTATTAAGTCTTCAAAAAAAAATAGTTTCACAGTTATTTGTGCTATGTAAGAGCTTGTAAACTTTCATTCCCAGTGAGAATGATAAAACTGGGGTACAAGGGTTTTAATGTAAATTATAATGACAGCAGCTCATAGCACTGTAATAGATATTTGTAATTTTTCTAAGAGAAGGACTTAAATGTTTTCATACACAAAAGAAGTTAAATATGAGAGGTGATAGAGGTGCTAATTAACCAGATGATAGGAATCCTTTCACACATTTCACATCACCAAAATATACACTTTGAATATCTTTCAGTAATTTCTTAGTCAAACCAAGAATTAATTAATTTGTAATTATTAGAAGTAGTTTTCAGGAAGAATTTTCAGGAAGAATTGTTGCTTGAAAATATCTGCTGGAGTAGCATCGTAGGAAAGAATATAGACAATGGATAAAGTTATATGGAAGTAACATAGCAGTGGCCTTCTTTATAGTGCTAGGTGGTGCTGACTTAATCAGTATCTGCTTTCCACACTGCAGATTTAATAGCTGTAATTTAAGTCTCTCCTAGTCTAAACTAGGAATTGTATATACTATTTTAGAAGGTCTGATGACTTCGAGTTTACTACATTCAAATAAAAAATATTTTGTTTATCTGAAAAAAAAAGAAGTAGTTTTCAGTTGCTTTCTACTTATTCTCAGTTTAAATTTAGGAAGTATTCCTTGCTAGTCTATACTCCCTCTATTCTTTCTTAAATTATTCATTCATTCGTTTGTTTATTTATGTATTTTGGATAGAACCAGAGAAATGGAGAGAGCAGGGGGAGACAGACAAGGAGAGAGAGAGAGAGAGACACCTACAGCACTACCTCACTGCTCTTGAATCTTCCTTCTGCAGGTGAGGACCAAGAGGTTGAACCCAGGTCCTTAGGCATGGTAATACATGTACTCTACCAGTAGCACTACAACCTGACCCTTCTTCAATTCTTACATAACTCTCCCCTGAATGTTATGTGTGGTCAGAAGTCCTCTCTTTCTGGTAAAAGGTAAAGAGATTTGGAAGCCATCATTCCTAAACAGCTGATTCCAGAAACAGGGGGAGCTGGATATTCATCCCCTTGTTTGTATTTCAAAAGGAAGAGTGAGAAAGTCTGTTGGGTTTGTGGTACTTGAGAAAAATTTGCATGTGGCTGGATTTGAAAGAATAATCAAAATAGCACAGCTTGTTTCCACATGGAGAACACACAGGGGAGGTTGTTGACAAGCGACCCAGATTTTGCACTTTCTCCAGAAAGAATAGATTGTTCTTTAAACAGAAGCCTCATAAGACCTTATTGTGAGACTGTTTACAGGTGAAGAACTCTATACCTTCGTTTAACCTTCACAAGTTGCTTATGGATTAATTAGCCCATCTGCCACAACAAATGCATCCACACTTCTTGTGCATTGGTTGATGAGAAGTAACTATTTTTCTCCTAGTCTCTTATCATGATCAAAATAATGGGAAATAATAATTCTTTGAAAACAAGACACTGATTTGGGGCCTGGGTGGTGGCATACCTGGTTGAGCATACACATTACAGTGCACAAAAACCCAGGTTCAAGCCCCTGGTCCCCACCTGCAGGGGGCGTGCTTCACGAGTGATGGATGAAGCAGTGTTGCAGGTGTCTCTCTGTCTCTTTCCCTCTCTATATCCCCCTTCCTCTTGATTTCAGGCTGTCTCTATCAAATAAAGATAATAATAAAAAAAAAGTTTTAAAGGCACTGATCTTTTTTTTTTTTTGTATATGGAAAGTGTATATACATACATCTACTATAAGCCATCATTTGTTTATCTCTAACTTAAGTAGACTTGTCTAGTAGAACTGATTGGATAATATAAGTTCAAGAATGAGAAGATTATCAAATTTATCTTTTACCACCCATCATCTGTTTGTTAGTGTATCTGGATGTGTTATAACTGTTTCCAGTCTGACATGATTAAGGCTATTTTTCCACTTGTTTCCAGTACCAATTTCAGTCTTTAACAGAGGCAGCCACCATGTTTCTATTTATCCTGGGACTTCTGTCCTTGGTACCTTTCTTCCCTCTTTTCTCCTGTTAACAGTTTAGACAAACTTTTTGTGTGTAGTCTGCCTAGTTTCTACTTTTTTTCAAACCAGGTAACAATCTCAATATCAGAATCCAGTCATTCCACTCTAGGAAGAATGACCTCTTATCAAATATCAATCACATATGTCTTTTCAATGATACTCTACATACTCTGTAAGTAGTAGGACCAAATCAGATCTGGCCACTGTTATCAGAATGCCAGATGCTTGAGTACTAAAGGGAATTATCTCTTACACTTTCCATGTTTATATATGGCACTCTAACCGTTTACCCATTTCATTTAATATTTGTTTTAGAAGAGTCTCTCTCCCTCTACCATGATTAGATCAAATAGTCAAGCTCCTTAAAATCCTCCTTCATTAAATTCTCAATGAAACCCCGTAATACACAAATATTTCTTTAAAACCTCCACGTTATCTTTTATCAGTTTTGCTCTCATCCTCTTCATGCATTTTTTTTTTCTCCTTGAAAACAGATGTATTCATCTATCAAAAGAAACTTTCTCTTTCTCTGGAGCACCCAGACAGTTTGAATCTACACACTCCCAGCTACTTATATTAAATTGGACATCTTTAGTAGAGGACCTCTCATTTTCAGTTTCATTTCACAAAATAAATAAAGATTACATATTGTTCAAAGAAAATCACACTGAAATAGATAGCGGAAGAGAGAAAAGAAGGGAAAAGATATGGGAGGAAGGTAAACTATTAGGAGATAAACTGAATAATGAGGCTATACCACCAAAAATATATAATACTTTGCTGTTGGTTTAGAATATAACTACTTGGGGAAAGTGAACTTTTGTTTCTAACTGACTAGGTAATTTACTGCAAATTTTTCCTGTATGTTTGAAAATTTGTTTTAAATATTCCTGTGTTACTCTCCCTGGCTAACTGAGCAAAGACTGTCAGAAAATCCCAATTAAGCTATTCTTTTTAAAATTTTTTCTTGTTGTGAAAGGCATAATTTAAAAAATGGTGACCTTTTGGTAGGCTGCAGTATGTTGATGAACTTCAAATGAAGTGGGGGGGGGAAAGTGTTTTGTATCATCAGTGCTTACCTTTTCTAAGATATTATGAGTGGCGGTGGAGCCTTTAAAGGTCATAGAGTTCTTTTCGAGATATTAAGTAGCTTATGAAAATAGAGGTCAGCTGCATGGTCTCTGGAGGAAAAGAGCATTGCCCACTGGGGAGGTAAGATATTTGAGATTATACTAACTGTCCTTTTTTAAAGATTCTATTTTATTATATTTAAAGAAGAGAGAGAAAGAAGAAGATAAAGATAAAGGAAAAGAAATCTGCATATAAATATGATTGTAAATGAGTGAAGATGAAGATCAATAGTGATTATGATTGATCTTGCTGTGTAAATGCTAATACTGTCTACAAGTACTAAGTATTAAAGTATGAACTAATGATGCCACTGTTTAAAATGAGCTTCAATAATTTTTTGTTTCTGCAGATTTATTTGTTTTAATTTTATTTGCCACTAGGCTTGTTGCTGGAGCTCAGTGCCTGCACCACTATACCTGGTGGCCATTTTTCCTTTTTTGTTTGCTTGTTTGTTCTTTTTACTTGATAGGAAAGAGAGAAATTGAAAAGGGAGGGGAAGATAAAGAGAGGGAGCTAAAGATAAACCGTATAAACCTTCTCATGACTCATGAAATGTCCCCCCATTCCCACAGGTAGGGAATGGGGGCTTGAACCAGGATCCTTGCACATGGTAAATTGTGTGCTCAAAAGGATATGCCCTCTGCATAAAATTTTATACTATTCTGGATTTTGGGGAAATGATCTTACTCAGCCAACGGAAACATAAAATATTCATTATCAGCAGGGAATGCACTTTTTAAAAAAACAATCTCTGCTTTGAAAATCACTAAAAAAACAATTCTACACAGCAGCATTCAGAGTAGTTTAACACCCTTGGGGGGGGATAGAAGAGATCATTTGTCTTTCTGCTACCTGTTGGTATAATTTATGCTTCAAGGAGACTCGTGTGTGACTGGAAGAAACCCTGGCCACAAGTGACTTTCCTCTTGGCCCTCAGATATTACTTGATTTTCTTTCAAAAAGGGCACTGTATTCTTTCATTCTGAACCAGTAGGGATTTCTCTAAATGCAGGACTTGTAGGAAAAGGCTGCATATTGATACAATTATATTAGGTGTTCAATAGTTGATGATGGGTGTGACTGGCAGTTACTGACAGAGAAGAAAGAGGTATATAATCTTGCAGGATATTTTCTAAATTGAAGGAACATCGTGATGCAGGAAACCCAGAGACAAAGGACAGTTCTCTACAGCTTAGGTTGTAATAGAGCAAAGTTATTTAACGTTCTGTCATAACTCTGACATTTACAAACGATGATAGTATAGGGAATAACACCAGTGAAAATTAAAAAGCACATCTTAGGTTGTATTTTTCCATGGGGAGGGGCTTCTTGTCATTCATTGACTATGCCCCCACCCTCCCCAAGTGACTGTGGTACCACCAGCTAGAGAGCTGTAGTAGCAGTAGCTCAGGGAATGAATGGCTTTGTCATTGGGGGTCAATTATCCACACATTACTCTATGTTCAAAGCCATTCACACTCCAAGCTACTGGCTTTTCAAGTTTCTCCTATGGAGAAAAGAATCTGCGAGTGAAGACATTGATGAGGGAGTATGTGCACACTAGTAGGTAGGTAGGTAGGTAGGTAGGTAGGTACTCATTCATATCACCAACTGAACTTTTTTTACTAGTAATCCAAGAATTCTACTGGGACCTATTTCGCTGGTGAGAGAGCTTAATTGCTCATCTTTTGAACGCACATTGACTCTTTGGGGTCCGTTGAATAAATTAGCACCTGCAGGTCATTAAGCTTGTCTCTACATGACCTGATGATGTCTACCTGGCATAGTATCATTTACCCCAAATTACTCCACACTCGCTCTGAGCACATGGGTATTCCTTGTCTACTCAGGGAGAGAGAATGTGCTCATTTGAATGTCAGCAATTGCTTTGTGACTGCCACTCAGTCTCTGCCTTACTTCTTTTTGTTTTTTCCTCCAGGGTTATTGCTGGACTCGGTGCCTGCACCATGAATCCACCGCTTCTGGAGGCCATTTTTTTTCCCCTTTTGTTGCCCTTGTTGTTGTAGCCTCGTTGTGGTTATTATTATTGTCATTGTTGATGTTGTTCGTTGTTGGATAGGACAGAGAGAAATGGAGAGAGGAGGGGAAGACAAGAGAGGGGGAGAGAAAGATAGACACCTGCAGACCTGCTTCACCGCTGTGAAGCAACTCCCCTGCAGGTGGGGAGCCAGGGGCTCGAACCGGGATCCTTATGCCTGTCCTTGCACTTAGCGCCACATGCGCTTAACCCACTGCGCCACCGCGCAACCCCCGCCTTACTTCTTTTTAAGGCACACAGGGATCTCTAAGCAACTGCTGGTGCATAGAAGGCATCTGAGCCTCACCAGAAGGCGGGTGACTTGACTGTTGAGAAATAGTTTAATTTCAAGGATTCTGAGTACAGAACAATGCCCAAAATATCTCTTCCTCTTTGCAAAGGCCATTGTTATTAATTCACTTGCAGTGAGAGTTATGAAGCTATTTCAGGATCTTAGAATCCACTACTATGTCAACTCAGAAGCTGGATTGTTGAGACCCAGGAGAACATACTGATGACTAGTTGAAAGCAATGTGCACTGGCCCTTGAGAGAGGATTAGGAGAAGTTTGTGGATATGTGGGTGCCTCATACAAAAGGAATCATTTTTCTCTTCTGAATCTCAATGGTTGCCCCTTCTGAGAAATGGTGATAGAGGACAAAATTTCACCTCTTTCTTTGCTCTGTCTGGGCTAACATGGACAGTTATTAAGTTAAATAGGTGAGGACCCAGAGGGACCTAGTGGACTCACCGAAGGAGCTTCAGAGCTTTCTTTCACATGCACATAGATCTACTGGGATTTAGCAAGAATGTCAATTCTACTTATGTCTGGAGTAGGACCAGGGATTTCTGCATTTCTAGTAATTCTTAAAGTAATGATTATGCTGCTGATCCAGAGATCATGCTTTGAATAACAAGGTTTTGGGATAAAGTATATGTAAGCAATAACTTGGTTTTAGATTAAAAGATGACTATAAGAGAAATTTGACAATATTAAATGTCAGGAAAGTAAGATTTTGATTAAATATTGAAAACTCTACCAACTGATGGGTAGATTTTTTTAAAAAACATTTATTTACTTATTCCTGCCTGCCTCTCTTTTTCTTTCTTTCTCCACTCCTGTCTTTTTTCTTTTCTTTTCTTTGCTTTCTCTCCTTTTCTTTGGGGATGAGTGGTTTATAGTATAGCTGTTGACACAGGGGTGCAATCTCTTATCTCCCTGTAATATGTGATGATCTCTAACTACCTGAATATGTTGGTAAATGTTTCCTGATATTCAGACATATATAATTATTTTATCTTTACTAGTAATTATAATGGCACACTTCATAAGATATAAGAAGTAGTTTTTGTCCTAATCTTCACTTCCTCATATTAGTGAATGCCAGTATCTAACCAACTATTCTTTATTGGGAAATTAATGTTTTACTTTCGACAGTAAATACAATAGTTTGTACATACATAACATTTCCAGTTTTCCATATAACAATACAAACCCTACTAGGTCCTCTGTCATCCTTCTTGGACATGTATTCTCCCCCCTCCCAACCACCCCAGAATCTTTTACTTTGGTGCAATACGCCAATTGCAGTTCAGGTTCTACTTGTGTTTTCTCTTCTGATCTTGTTTTTCAACTTCTGCCTTAGAGTGAGATCATCCCATATTCATCCTTCTGTTTCTGACTTATTTCACTTAACATGAATTTCTCAAGCTCCATCCAAGATCGGCTGAAAATGGTGAAATCACCATTTTTTATAGCTGAGTAGTATTCCATTGTGTATATATATCACAACTTGCTCAGTCACTCATCTGCTGTTGTACACCTGGGTTGTTTCCAGGTTTTGGCTATTACAAATTGTGCTGCTAAGAACATATGTGTACACAGATATTTTTTGGATGGGTGTGTTGGGTTCCTTAGGATATATCCCCAGGAGAGGAATTGCAGGATCATAGGGTAGGTCCATTTCTAGCCTTCTGAGAGTTCTCCAGACTGTTCTCCACAGAGGTTGGACCAATTGACATTCCCACCAGCAGTGCAGGAGGGTCCCTTTGACCCCACAACTGCTCCAGCATTTGCTGCTGTTACCTTTTCTGATGTATGATATTCTCAAAGGAGTGAAGTGGTATCTCATTGTTGTCTTTATTTGCATTTCTCTGACAATCAAAGACTTGAAGCATTTTTTAAATGTGTTTCTTGGCCTTTTGGATCTCTTCTGCGGTGAATATTCTGTCCATGTACTCTCCCCATTTTTGGATGAGGTTATTTGTTTTCTTGTGGTTGAGTTTGGCAAGCTCTTAATATATTTTGGTTATTAAACTCTTATCTGATGTATGGCATGTGAAGATCTTCTCCCATTCTGTGAGGGGTCTCTTGGTTTGGGTAGTAGTTTCTTTAGCTGTGCAGAAGCTTTTCAATTTCATGTAGTCCTATAGGTTTATACTTGCTTTAGTGTTCTTTGTAATTGGATTCGTTTCACTGAAGATGTCTTTAAAATTTATGAGGAAAAGAGTTCTGCCAATATTTTCCTCTGAGTATGTGATAGTTTGTGGTCTAACATCCAAGTCCTTGATCCACTTGGAATTTACTTTTGTATTTGGTTAAATATAGTGGTTCAGTTTAATTCTTCTGCATGTTTCAACCCATTTTTTCCAACACCATTTGTTGAAGAGACTCTGCTTTCCCCATTTAATAGTCTGGGCACCTTTGTCAAAGATTAGATGTTCATAGATGCGGGGGCTTACTTCTGAGCTCTCAATTATATTCCATTGGTCAGTATGTCTATTCATGTTCCAATACCAAGCAGTTTTGATGACAATGGCCCTATAATACAGGTTGAGATCTGGGAGTGTGATGTCTCCAGTTCTGTTCTTTCTTCTCAAGATTATTTGGCAATTCTAGGTCTTTCCTGGTTCCAGAGAAACATTTGTAGAATTTGTTCAGTTCTCCTAAAAAATGTGGTTGGGATCTTGATGGAGATAGCATTAAATTTGTAGATGGCTCTGAGTAGTATATTCATTTTGATGATGTTAATTCTTCCAACCCATGAACATTCTTTGAGTCTTTTTCTACTTCCTTGAGTAATGACTCATAATTTTCAGTATACGATTGTTTCACTTCTTTGGTTAGGTTTACTCCTAGATATTTTATTGTTTTTGTTACTATAGTAAGAGGAATTGATTTCTAGATTTCAACTTCATCTAACTTAGTGTTTGCATAGAGGAATGTCACTAACTTTTGAATGTTAATTTTGCAGCCTGACACCTTACTGTATTGCCTGATGATTTCCAAAAGCTTCTTATTGGATTCCTTAGGTTTTTCTATGTTTACTATCATGTCATCTGCAAATAGGGAGAGTTTGACTTCTTCTCTTCCAATCTGTATCCTTTTAATTCCTTGCTCCTGCCTGATTGCTATGGCAAGAACTTCCAACACTATGTTGAATAGTAATGGTGATAGTGGACAGCCCTGTATAGTACCTGATCTGAGGGGGAAAGGTTCCAATTTTTCACCATTGAGTATGATGTTGGCTGAAGGTTTGCTATATATAGACTCCACTGTCTTCAAGAATTTTCCGTCTATCCCTATTTTTTGTAGTGTTTTGATCATAAAGGGATGTTGTATTTTGTCAAAGGCTTTATGTGCATCTATTGATATGACCATGTGGTTTTGGGTCTTGCTTCTGTTGATGTGGTGGATCATGTTGATTGATTTACGTATATTAAACCAATCTTGCATGCCTGGGATAAATCCCATTTGGTCATGATTAACAATCTTTTTAATATACTGCCATATCTGATTGGCTAGAATTTTGTTAATATTTTAGCATCTATGTTCATCAGAGATATTGGTCTCTAGTTTTCTTTTTTGGTTGTGTCCCTGTCTGCTTTTGGTATCAAAGTGACGTTGGCTTCATAGAAACTGGAAGGGAGTATTCCAGTGTCTTCAGTCTTCTGGAAAACTTTTAAAAGTAGAGGTATTATTTCTTCTTTGAAGGTTTTGTAGAATTCATTTGTAAAACCATCTGGTCCAGGACTTTTATTCTTGGGAAGGTTTTTGATAACTGTTTCAATTTTGTTGCCTGTGATGGACCTGTTTCTATTATCTTGTTCCTCTTTACTTAATTTTGGAAGTTCGTAGGTATCTAGGAAATCATCCATTTCTTCCAGGTTCTCTAGCATGGTGGCATATAGTTGTTCAGAGAAGTCTCACATGATATGCTGAATTTCTGCAGTGTCTGTTGTGATATCTCCTCTTTCATTTACTATCTGATATCTGTGATATCTTCTCTTTCATTTACTATCTGATTTATTTCTCCCTTTATTGTTTTGTGAGTCTGGCTAAAGGTTTGTCAATTTTGTTCACTCTTTTGAAGAAATAACATTTACTTTCATTGATCTTTTTATGGTTTTCTTATTTTCAATGTTATTGATTTCTGCCCTAACTTTAGTGATTTCTGTCCTTCTGGTTGCTTTAGGGTTCCTTTGTTCTTCTTCTTCTAGGTCTTTAAGATGTGCGATTAGGCTGTTTATGTGTGCTTTTTCTTGTTTCCTAATGTGTACTTGTATGGCTATGACTTTCCCTCTCAGTACTGTCTTAGCTGTGTCCCAAATATATTTCTATCTTGTGTCTTCATTTTCATTGAACTCTTGAAACATTTTGATTTCTTCCTTTATTTCCTCTTTATTTCCTCTTAGTTGTTAAGTAGTGCACTGTTGAGCTTCCACATTTTGGGACTATTATTAATCTTTTGTTGATTGTTAACTGTTAGTTTTGAAGTCATCCCATAGGTCTTTGTTGTTTTTTTCAGTATCCCTTAATCTCTTTTTGAGATCTCTTACTTCTTTTTTGTTGTCTCTAATTCGTCCTCAGTGTTGCTAATTCTGTCTTCAGCTTCATTTATTGTATTCTCTCTCCCCTCTACTGTTTTCTGGAGTTCATCTATTTTGTTACCCTGTTCTGATACTGTTTTAGCTTGTTCAGCTAGTTGTGTTCTTATCTCAGCTATTTCAGCTTTCAGCTCTCTTGAGATAATTAGTGTTTTCTTCCAGAGTTTCAGTTGTTGTTTCTGCATTTCTGATGACAATTTTTTCAAACTCTTGACTCACTCCTGTTATTATTTCCTTAACTAGTGTTTGGATGTTGACCTTATTATTTTCTGCTTCAATCTTTTTAGCTGGACTCTTGTCCTGGTTCATTTCTCCAGTATTTCTTCTTGTTGGTTTAACCATTTTTTATCATATGTTATGAGGTCCTTCTCTCAGTACTTTTCAAATTACTCATCACTCTTGCCTGGATTGAGTTGTGTCTAAGTAAGGTAATTAAAGGGTTCTTTTTCTTCCCTGTAGGCTATGGGGGCTTTTAAACTATAAGTAGACTTCTTAGCTTAATCACTGACTCCTGACCAAGAGTTAAAGCAAGGTGGGACAGAGATAATCCAGTGGTTATGCAAAAAGACTCTCACAGCCCCACTGCTAGGCCACTGAGGTAGAGATCTTCTCCTGAGTTTCCTGGTTAGTTCTCTGTCCCCTGGTGTCAGCACAGCTCCCCCACCCCCCCACCCCCACTGCTCCAGATTTGAGGGCAGTAGCAATGGAGACTCACAGTTTCATTTGGTGAGTCTTAGGGGAGTACTCTCATCCCTTCAGCCATATTTTTGTTGGTGAAACAGACTGGAGGTGGTGTCTCAACTGGTAAACTGCTGGGCTGTTACCAGCCACTTAATCTCTCCCTAGGCTCCTCTCTGTCCATGAGCCGCATGTGTTTGCACTCACCAGTGATTTGGTGAGTTCCTGAAGTCATTCTAGTCCTGTCTTGTTGTGGTCCCAGGTGGTCTCTGACTCTTTACAAGAGTCATATCAGAGCTGGTTTAAACCACCACTATCCACCTTTTATTAATCTACTGTGAAAGTTCAGCTATTCTTTCTCCTGAGGTGAGCAACAGTCTTTCATCTTTGCAGGTCAATGGGAAGGATCTCTCCAAGGCAACCCATGAGGAGGCGGTGGAAGCTTTCCGAAATGCCAAGGAGCCCATCGTGGTGCAGGTTCTAAGGAGAACACCTCTCAGCAAAGCAGCCTATGGGATGATTCCAGAAGTGCAGTTCATGCATGCCAGCACTCAGACAGACATCACCTTTGAACACATCATGGCCCTGGCCAAACTGAGGCCACCCACCCCTCCTGTGCCTGACGTCTGTCCATTTCTGCTCTCAGACAGGTATTTTTTTCTATCATTTCTCCCAAAGGCCCACTTGTTTCCCTGTGTCATTTAAAGTAGTTGTTGGGAAAACTCAGTCATACTAGCTATTTAGCTAGCCAGCTAGAGAGGGGCTTTTAGTTCTGTTTGGAAAGCATCTCCACTGTGTCTCCAATCCAATTAGTTCTCAGCTGTCCCTGCTAGCTACTTTCCCTGACCCCACAGTTGCTTCACCTCAGGAGTCATCCTTACTGAAATGCAATGAAACATTCTCATTAGTTCGTCTTCATATTTCTGGTTATCAAAAGCTTCATGCTACTCACAACCCCAGGTCAGCGAAATAGCTTTTCTCACCAAAGCTGCCAAAAAAACCTTATTAAGACTGACAAAGAAATGGCATGTTGGCACCAGGTATGCCTCTGTGGGTTTTCCCCCTCTCTCTCTTTCGCTTTTCTCAGCTTTAAAGGAGATGCTAGGAAATGAAAGTGTAATTCTAGGCAATTAATTTACAGTGTGATTCTCCAAAGAAAGCAATTACCTAACATATTGAGATGTAAACAAAAGGTCTTGACTGCCAGAGACCAAGTTTGGAGCTGTGAAATAAGAAACGATAGGGGGTTGGGCTGTGGCACACCTAAGTATGCACACATAATACTATGCACAAGGGTCTGGGTTCAAGCCCCTGCTCCCCACTTGCAGAGGGACACTTTACAAGCAGAAGCAGGTCTGAACGTGTCTATATTTCTCTCTCCTTCTCTCTATCCCCCTCCCCTCTCAATTTCTCTCTGTCATATAAAAAAAAATGGAAAAAAGTGGCCAGCAAGAGCAATAGATTCTAAGTGTAGGTACCAAGCCCCAGTAATAATCCTGGAGGCAAAAAAAAAAAAAAAAAAAAAGAAAGAAAGAAAGGAAGGAAGGAAGGAAGGAAGGAAGGAAGGAAGGAAGGAAGAAAACAATAGAATAAAAAAAGAAAGCCATAGTAGGTGGCATTAAAGGAAATAAGGAGCTATTAAACTTGATTTCTAATTTTTACCTAATTAAAAGGTAGTTGGAGATAATTTACTCAAAAGATTCTAATTGTATGGTTTTGGAAGTATGTTTTGCCCCCATGTTTTATTCCATGAACTGTTAATCAAAAATGCAGAAATTACCGAGCATTTAATTTAGAAGAGCAATAGTCATTTTTAGACCGTGTTTTTATTATGTACAACAGTTATTCACTTTCTAAAACACCCAGGTCTGATCAGGACATGTCTCTGCCCTTTGGTGACTTTCATCAGCTCATTTCAGCGACTTCCATCTGCATATCATAGTCAGCAGTGTCAGTGCAATGCCTGCATCCCACCTCACACCACTTACATAAGAATTTTAAGAAAAAAGTTCCAGTATGAGAAGTTTTCAGAAGTCTCCCTAGACAACTGTAATGTACAAATTTGTTCTTGGAACTTTAGACTGCAGTAAGACAGGGGCTCAGTCTGCCCTACTTATGACTTTCTCTTCCCATTCCTTTTTTATTAAGTAGCCCCTAAATTCACTACCTCCTGTAAAATTTGTTCTGAAGAGAGACGTTTGTATAATTTTCAACACATCCTGAGAGAGAATTCACCGGATAAAGATTTTCTTGAATAGCTAACAGTCATAAGTGCTTGTTTTAGGTAGTATTCCAGCAGCTATCTGAGGAAATCATGTTACTATGAGGATCCAGCATCACAGATGAGGAAAGAGTAATTTGGCCAAGGTCATAGAACCCATATGCTCTTGCTCTGCCCAAGTCCTGTAGTTCTTGTAACAACTTGCAAGGTTTATCTAGGTACATCCCCACTATATTGCTTTCACATTGTCCCTGTTTACCCTCAGTCAGCACACTGACATTAACATTTTCACTCACTGCTTGCAAGAGTTGGACCTTGTATACTGACAGATTTCCAGCACTTAACACAGGACCTGGCATCTGCTTGACATTCGATAATATTTATTGAATGAATAAATTGTTGCTTATGGTGTATTCCCTTCTTACTAAAAGATGAGAAACATGTAAGATGTCCAAAACAAGCTTTGACATTGGACCAGCCCAAATGGGTTTTGCACAGTCAATGCAGACTTGCCTACTTTACCAATGAGTAGAATGGTGCCTGTACTGTATTTGCCATCGGGGTCCATTATTGATGAACCTTATATAGAGTCAGTAGTCAGGTACAGCCATAAAAAGAGGTTGTTCAAGCTCTTATTGGTCATGTAAGGGTACCAGGATAAGTCTCATGTCTTTCAGCTAATAGCAAGGAGGATACACTGTACTACTAACTCCAGATTTTCAATCACACCTGCATTACCAGGGTGAGAGTCTTCATTTGAAACCAAAGTTAATTTCATTAGACATTTCCACTGATATTTTTTTAATAATATGATCTCATGCCCTTTGTTAAGTTATGCTTAGCCTTCAAATTATATAATATATAGTGTCTATATCATAGCCTAAAGGGCTGGGTAGTGACACACCTGGTTGAGCACACATTTACAGTGTACAGGGACCCAGTTTCAATCCCTCAGTCCCCACCTGCGGTGGTGGGGAGCTTCACAAGCGGTGAAGCAGTGCT
Organism: Erinaceus europaeus; assembly: GCF_950295315.1. NCBI lineage: Eukaryota > Metazoa > Chordata > Mammalia > Eulipotyphla > Erinaceidae > Erinaceus > Erinaceus europaeus. The sequence goes on from NC_080166.1 coordinate 94,989,692, forward strand.
GCAGGTATCTCTTTCTCACCCCTCCCTTCTCTATTTCTGACTGGCTCTATCCAAAATAAATAAATATGCAACATATATTAAAACATGTATATATTCAAAACATATATGTAATATATGTCAAAGCATATAGAAGGGGCCATGCAGTGGTGCATCTGGTAGAGCATATACATTACAGTGCTCAGAGACCGAGATCCAAGTCCCCTTGCCCTTACTTCTCAATTTCTCTCTGTCTATCCAAAATATAAATAAATAAATAATATTCTAAAAGCATACAGGAATTTGAGAGCATTTCTGCAGGTTGTCCAAAATATTTCCCCAAAGTTAAAGGAATATAGAAGACATATATATTGCCTTTTACCACATTTTCTGTACTTCCTCAGCTCTCTCTAACCCTGGGGATTTCCTAAAAGTATTAGAAAGCCTTGTGGTGTGTAAGAATTCCCTGGAAGCTGTTGCCACAAGTATTGTTCAGTATATGTGCTTGTACCTTAGTCAAAGGGCAGTCGTGTGTGTCTTGTGGGAGGGTGGAGAAGGATGTCTTAAGGAACAGAGGAAATGGGAGTACATTTATAACCTGGAAGAGAGGGGCTTTTGGAAACAGATTTCAAAAACTAGTTTAGGGCAGTGTGTTATGAAATTGGTTGTACTTTATTATAAAGCAACCCCCTTGGGTAAACTATAATTTCAAATGCCACACTTTCATGTCATATTCAATGGACCAGAAGCAGGCCAGAGAGTATCAATAAAACCCCATGGCCTGTAGGACCAGGGGTCCTTGCTTCTAATAGTCTCCTATAAAGACAAATTGGTGAGTTTCATGTTGGAGGAGAAAGAGCAGCTATTGCTCTTTTTGAGCCACCATTCATCAAAGGGGCAGAGAACTACAGATCCTAATGTAAAGAAGGGAAAGTCTAAGTCCATTTCAATCTTGAAAACAACACTGTTGATCCATCCCTATCATATTCCTGCATTCCCCATAGCTGCCATTCTCTTCATCCGATGGAGCATGAATTTTATGAGGACAATGAGTATCTTTCCAGCCTGCCTGCTGAAGCAGACAGAACAGAGGACTTTGAATATGAGGTAAGATAATTTTCACATCACTTCACATTTCTTCATGCAGCTGTGCTTAAGGTGTTTTGCATAACAAGGAAAAAATTAACTTTAAAAATTAATTGTGAGCAATATTTTATCTAGTATAGCTCTTAAATGTTATTTGTTTTAACTATCTGGATTTTAAAATTCCAGAAAACTTTTTAATAATAATAAGCTCCAAAATGATTTGGTGTCGTTTTTTTTTTTAATTTTTTTTATAAATCAGATTATGGCAGCTACTTTTTCTTATTTCTATGGTATAGGAGAATTTCAAGTTTGATAAATTATATTTAAAAGTAAGACTGTGCTTACCATTTTTATTATTCACTGTACAGTATTTTGCTTTTAACTGATAAATTTTATTACATCAGTTCTGTTCCTTTTGCAAGTTCAATATCCAAGTATGTACTCTAAAGAGGAGTTTCATGGTCTGTCTAGAAAAAGAAATGGCCTTGTTTTTATTTTTGCTAAACTATGTCTTGCTCTCACATGGTGTATATTACAGTATCTACACTATGGTATATAGCAAAACCCAAAGCCTTTCTATTAATTATTTCAAAGCTTTCACAGAAGTTAAAGGATTTATCCTAGTATTTCCTCTGCCTCTGCAGTGTGTAAATCTTGGAAAGGTTTCAGACTACTCTGACATTTGGAAATAAGATAGACTGAGAAGGTAAAGAAGCCTTGGTAAACAGGCAAAGAACCCGTGCTTTCCTGCCCTTTCAATGCTCTAGATGATGTCATACAAGTTCAGCAAAGTGTTCTTTTCCATTTTACAACCAGGAAATCCTGAAATCTCTTCTCTGTGCAGAAGTTGAAATCAAATAAAACAGATTCAGTGAAGCTCACTTAAAGCAAATAACAATTTATTTGAGATCTTCTCCACAAAAAGTCATAGCTGAAATTATGGAAATCACCTCTTTTTCAGCCAGAATTTGAAAGAATGTGGGACCTAATATCTGAATAGACAGTTCTGTATTGTTATCATCCATATTATTTTTACCTCCTCCTCCCCACTTAAGTTGGTTGATATAGTTTAGAAAAGTTATATTTTAGAAATACACCCATTTCAGGTATGTACTCAAATACCCATTAATTTTTTTTAATATTTATTTATTTTCCCTTTTGTTGCGCTTGCTTCTCGTTGTTGTAGTTATTGTTGTCGTCGTTGTTGGATAGAACAGAGAGAAATGGAGAGAAAAGGGGAAGACAGAGAGGGGGAGAGAAAGACAGACATCTGCAGACCTGCTTCACCGCTTGTGAAGCGACTCCCCTACAGGTGAGGAGCCAAGGGCTCGAACTGAGATTCTTACCGGTCCTTGTGCTTTGCACCACGTGCGCTTAACCCGCTGCACCACCACCCAACTCCCCCATTAAATTTTTTGAAGTCATGCAAAATAAATTACAAAATTGAGTGACATGTCAAAATAATTCAAGAAAGACTATGTTTTTCTTCTAGTTAATAAATACTTTGAATTTAGGAATTGATCACTTTAGCTTTTTGTTTAGTTTATACTTTAAATATTTATTAAAGTAACCTATGTTGGGGGAAGAGGGGCTTATCTTAACTAGGCAGACTAACAGCTGGTCTCTGCTAATTAGCATATTATTGAATATTATAATGTAGATATCCTTACTGCACTGAATCAATTTTCTTATTTGAGTAACATCTATCCCTAATAGATGCCAGCACTATGACAGTGGTAAATGCTCAGACAGGGCCTCAGTAGCCTGTAATCTCCACTAATCATAGCACTGTATTCACTAATTTGCTGTCAGCTGTGATTCCTTGCCCAAGGCACCTTTCTGAGTGAGTAAAATAAGGAATGTTCCTGTGAAATTTAAAAAGAGGATGGAAATACTGTAACAGGCTTCATTCATGAGAAAAGAGACATCTGAGGTCATGTATAGTTATAGGTAAGATAAAAGCATAGAGAAGGACACACCAAGGCTCATTTCCCTAGGGTGGTAGAGAATAATGATCCTACCCAGTACTCTGGAGTCTGTTTCAGTTATGTGACAGAATGTTGCACACCATCCCTTGTGACTGTATCAGATTAAACCATATGGTCTGATCAGTCCTATGTTGTCACCAGAGTCAATCGTGGACATGGTATTAAGATTTAGAAATGCTGATTCTTGGCTAGTGAGCTAGCCATGCACATGATCCAGGTTTGAGCCTGGCACCTACTGCAGAGGGGAATCCTCACTGCTGTTATGTCTCTCTCCCCACTCCCTCTTTTATTGCCACCAGAGTTATTGCTGGGGCTTGGTGCCTGCATTTTTTTCCCTTTCTTTCTTTGATGGGACAAAGAGAAATTGAGAGTGTTTGGGGAGGTAGAGGAAGAGAGAAAAGAGAAAAACTGCAACACTACATCACTGTTTGTGAAGTTCTCCCTCCTTTTCCCTCCCAACTCTCCCCTCCACCCTGCAAATAGAGACCAGGGACTTGAATCTTGGCCCTTGCATATGATAATATATGTGCTCAACCAAATGCACCACTGCTCAGCCCCTCTGTCTCCTTCATCCTTTTTTTTTTTTTCTATTTTTATTAGATGGAACAAATAAAAATTGAGAGGGGAGGAGGGAAATTGAGAGAGAGTCAGGAAACAAGGGTTCGAGCCAGGGGCCTTGTGCAAGGTAAGGTGAGTACTTAACCAGGTGTGCCACTGCCCAGCCCCCTTCTATCTTTTTTTTAAAGATTTTATTTATTAATGATAAAGATAGGAGGAGAGAGAGAGAACCAGACATCACTCTGGTATATGTGCTGCCGGAGATTGAACTCCAGGCCTCATGCTTGAAAGTCCAGTGCCTTATCCACTGTGCCACCTCGTGGATTACCCAAACTACCTCTGTCTTTTAAGATCTGAAAAAAACATCCTGGAATGGTGAAGCTCTACACACACACACACACACACACACACACATGCTTGAATACTGTCTTTATCAACCACTGAACCTTTATCAAGCAGACTAGTTTAATGTTTCCATATGCAGATGAGATGACCCAACCTCCCCGAGGAGCTTTGTCACAACCCATTAGCTCAGAGAAGGACCAGTTTGTGCCTGATCCATCCAGTTCTTAATAATAGAGACTGTTATAGGACTCATAGGGAACTCAGGTCTCATGGCCAAAAAAAAAAAAGGACTTTATCTCAGAGATTCTCACTCCTCCCCAACCTAATTGTGAACAGAGAACAGCAGGAAATCAGTGTACATCCATCTCCACCATGAACAGTGAGCACTCAAAATACCTCTGATTCTTTTCTAAATATGCATTTGGTAAAGTTCTTACATGACTGAGGCTCAGGTTTTTGGAGAGAGGGTTGTTCAGTAGACACATGGGAAAGGCATGTGTCTTTATGCCTGCATTATGTGGTGGCAGGAACTAACAAGAAAAATGAGTATGGGTAACAGTGGACAGAAATGCATAGTGTTGGGAGGAGGTGTTGATAATTTATACAGGCAGGTTAGGGAAAGGCCTCTGTCATAAGAAACCTGGAAGTAGTAGCCATACTATTTCCAGATAAAGCAAAGGCAGGTAAACAGGACCTGAAGCAGGAGCTCATATGCCAGCAGAGCGGTGAAGGGAGAGGGAGTTGTGGATGGGACCTGGGGGGAGGGGGAGACAGAGCCTGGAAGGACAACCTGTACCTAGCCCCAAAGATCACTGTTTAAATGCTTGTGTTGCCATTATGTGCTTCATAGCTTTAATCTAGATTGCGGTGCGGCCATTCTTCTGCTATGGCCTTTTAAAACGCAAAATAGCAAAGGCCAAAGTTAAGCACAGTTGCTGACATCTACTGAACTAACACAATAAATTTTCCCTTTAAAAGACAGAAATCATGCTGAACTGCATTTCTGAACATGCTCAAATGCAAACCAGGCAACGACTGAGGCACCTTGTTAAAGACCTACTTACCCCTGATTCAGTGAACCGAGGCTGATCTGTCTATCTTGTGAATACATATTTAGGGACTTTTACTGCCTGGATTGTTGACCCAATAGACCAAAACAGATCTGACTATCTTGTAAATACATATTTAGGGACTTTTTAACATGAGGTTCTTGCATTGATAGGCTGTAACAGTTCCCTTCAGAGCCATGATAGACGGCAACTGTTTCTTGGGAGATATTAAAGTCAGTGTGTCAATGCTACAGTGACTCTGGCATATTGGGGCACCTCTATGAAAGTTTAATGACACCCACATCTCACCATGGTCTACCTCTACTTGGCCTGAGAAAATTATTTGCCTCTCCCAGTGCTTCAGGGAGGTCTCAGAGGAGCAGCCTGCATTAAAAGACTCACAGCTTGAAATCTGTTCTCAAAAAAAAAAAAAATGATGGCACTTATTCTCTAATTAAAAGTGATGGAGTATCTTAATTTCATCTCTGAGAGGAAACAGTAAAGATATCAAAATGTAAACAGCGTGCCTATGCTAAGAGTCCAGATGTTCCACACCACTGAAATACCATGGAGGAATAAGCATCGCTTCCTCTTTATTTTCAACTCCATTCATTTCTTTTGCAAGAGTCAGCAAAAGGTTGAAATAAATCATAAATAGCCCTTAGCAAGTCGGAGGCAGATCTCAAATCCAACCTTGACCAGAAATAATTTAAAGGGAAAGGCTTCGAGAAATAGAGAGCTCTTTCATCCAATTCCTAATAAAGATATGTTTTCTACTGCCTGGGTGCAAGGAAGATGTTGAATTCTCTGCAGTTTTGGCCATTAACTCTCAGAGTTGGTGCTGATAGAAGTAAATCGAGAAATAAAAGCACAACATTTTGATAGTAAGAAGCATTACCCTTCTCAGAGACAAGCAAATCATTTAAGTAGCATATTTGAGCTGTTTAAAAACATTTTCCCTCCTCCACCCTTAAAGCAAACTAAAGAACACACCCAACAGCTTGAATTAAGTATACTATTTCTCCTTATATGTACATTGTCATCAAAATGAAAAGATATTTAGCAGTTTCCTTCCAGAGCATTGAATGTTGAGAGGCAAGAAGGACAAGCATATGTCAGAGTTCTGTGTATACATTAGCAGAAAGCCAAACTTGAGCCAGTGTCTGTAAATAGAAATGGGCATTTAGCATATTAATTATCTTTCTACTGGCAGATCTTCAACAAAGCTAAGTAAACCTTGTGCTCTGCTAAGAAGTGTCATTTTGGAAATGAATTTCCTGGGGCTTGGTTCCTGCAAGTATGTGCAGAATGGCTGAGAGAATTTATAAGTATGTAACTTCACTCTTACTTTCACAGTTAAAGAAAACAGAATTCAAATCAAGTCATGTTGAACATCCGCTCCACATCCCTACCCCCACCCACACCCTCACCCCTATGTAGTATGTCTGAGTAGAGAGCTATGTCACGTCTTTATTGGCTGTGAGGGTAGGGAACTTCCTGTGTTCATCATATCACTTCTTTCATAGTGAGTGATCATACTTGCTAAGAGATGTATGTATGTATGTATTAAAAGAGGGAGATTAGAACACAACTACATCATATCACTTCTTTCATAGTGAGTGATCATACTTGCAAAGAGATGTATGTATGTATGTATTAAAAGAGGGAGATTAGAACACAGCTCAGATCTGGTGTACAGTTGTGCTAAAGATCGAACCTGTAGAATCAGACACACAAGTCTTGTGCTCTAGCAGGCTAACCTATCTTCCCAGACCTCGGTGTTCAATTTTTGATGAAGAATCTAGTGAGCATTCCCATTGCTGTCTGCGTGGATCTGCCTTTCAGTGGCAGTCTCTTTCCCCTTACTCTATAGGGACATAATATAGGAGCCTGGAAGTATTGTGCAATTACAACAAATACTAACTGTTATTTGTCATTTTTCTTCTTTATTGGGAGGTTAATGAATTACAGTGCAGTTGCTGATTTTTGTTGACGTCTGAACGTATCATGTTAGAAGATATGTTAGTCATTTTTTTCATTGTATATACTTTCTGCCAGCCCTCTCTACTTTCTCCCATTCCCAGCCTATGAGTACACATTCTTTTCTATTCTATTTCTATGAGTTGACTTTGTTTTCTTATATCCATAATCACATATATATTTGAGATCATATATATTTGTCATATCCATAATCACATATATATTTGAGGTCATATATATTTGTCTTTTTCTGTGTGGATTTTCACTTAGACTAATTTTCTATATGTCAGAATTCCCTTCTTTCTCATGATCGAGTAACATCTTATTGTGTATATACTTCTCTCTCCAGTCATCCATCCATTTACAGAGACTCAAGTTCTTTCCATTTCTTGGTTCTAGTAACTAATTTGTATTTGTTCTTGATGTCAGAGGACATAATCCTAGTGCCATTTTTGTTTCAGTTAAAGGTTTGTATGAAAAGGCCCAAAATGGGGAAGATACAGGGAGAGGTTAGTACTAAAGTAGAATGTGTTTTTTTTTTATTTTATTAGTGTTTTAATATTGATTTACAGAATTATAAATAACGGGTTTAGTTCCACACCTTTCTCACCACCACAGTTCTGTATTCTTTTTCTCTCTATTGGAAACTTCATTAGTTCTCCAAAGATCACAGATATGGGTTGACTGTTATTTCTATAACTATATAGAATTTTAAAGGTCTCTATGAATATCACTTCTGCTGGTCATCATTTTATAATAAACTCATAGCACCTCATACTTGGAATGTATATGGCATATTCTCTAATTTGCCCCTGTACTTTCTTTGTAACTTCTTTGCCAAGGGGTCATTCAGGGATTTGTGGAACACTACAATTTAGTTGAATGCAGGCCCTCTCCCAGATGCCAGAGAAAGCCAAACACTGTCACTTATGCGAAATTGTACTCTTCTTATCCTATGGACTTGTCAATCATTATTAAATCAGTAAATAAAAAAAAAAAGGGGGAGTCAGGTGGTAACACAGCAGGTTAAGCACACATGGTGCAAAGCACAAGCACTGGTGTAAGGATCCAGGTTCAAGCCCCCAGCTCCCCACCTGCAGGGGCGTCGCTTCATAGGCAGTGAAGCAGGTTTGCAGGTGTCTTTCTTTCTCTCCCCCTCTGTGTCTTCCCCTCCTCTCTCCATTTTTCTCTGTCATGTCTAACACTGACATCAGTAACAACAACAATAATAACTACAGCAACAATTAAAAAGGGCAACAAAAGGGAAAATAAATAAGTAAATATAAAAATTAAAAATAAATAAATAAATGAAAGGAAGAAATAAATAAATAAATAAATGAAAGGAAGAAAGCCAAACACTGTCACACCAGCATTCACAAAAAAAGGGACAGGCTTTATTGCAGTTTAATAATGTGTTCTCTACCTGGTAAACCACCACCTGCCCCTATTGTGATTTAAATGCTGTGAGACAGGAGCTCCTGCTCAAATCTACCTCCCTATTCCTTCACTTTTAGAAATATTCACAAAGATAGAAGAAAGGTTTGATAATTGAGGCTGTAGGTCCAGGGATGAACAGGATTGAAACTTAAGACCACCATGTCATCTAGCATTCGTGGGTGATGATTACAACAACCTAGATTACTTTCCTAAAACAAGTCTTGCTCAGAAGCTTTGCTGTTTGTGCTGAGAAACCAAGGCAGGGAGTAATTGGGGTTGGGATCTGAGGTGTTTTTTTGTTTTGTTTTGTTTTGTTTCAGTCTTCTCAGGTTGCCTTCAAGCCATGCTTTAGCCCTGGCTCATCTACAATAATGGATTCTACCTGGTTTTTATGTTTGTTTGTTTGTTTTTAAAAAAGGACAAGCAAGCAAAACAACTAAAATAGATAGATATATCAGGGCCAGGAAAGTATCAGACCTGCTATTTCAGATGCACCACCCAGGTCCAGCCCAAGCCCCAGTGCATTGAAGGAAGCTTAGGTACTATCGTCTGAGTCTCTCCATCTCTCTCCCTCTCTCTCTCTCTCTCTCCCTCTCTCTTTCTCTCTCTCTCTCTCTCTCCCACTAGATGCCTTGTCTATATCTGACAAAGCAAGACTTAGCAAAGCAAGGAGTGCAAAAGCTGAAGAGCAAGAGACTGGCATACTTTAACAATGACTCTTTAGTCACTATCAGGCCATTCCATCAGCTGGGGCCCTAATCAGGGAGTCCTGAGATTCCCAAACAGACATGATGGGCCTAGACCTCAAATAAATCCCTCTCTCCATTGTTACTGGTCATCTCTATCAGGAAAAACAAAATAGATGCCTTGGTAAGACCTCATAAGATCCTGCCCTCAACTTGGATCAACAATGGTAGAGAATGTTCCATCCTCCAAAGGGAAGCTGGACAACATACTCTATGCTACACCTGAGGAAGATGGGTCAATATTGGGGCAACTTGGAACGTTCCTACTCATGATCACAGAATGTGAGCTCAGATCTACAGGGATGCAGAGGTGAGGTCACATAGGCTCCTAAGCTGAATATGGGCCCCAGATCATATCAAATCGATGAGGTTTACAGTCAACAATATTTGTACACCTTTCCTATATTTGGGAGCTACTGTTTTCCCTGATCCAGCTTTCTGGTCCTTTTTCCAGCCATGACATCATCTCCCCAGACAATAACTTGGATCCACTTGCATATCAGATTTCAGGCTCAGGGGGAAAAAAAAGAAAAAAAAAGGAAAAAAAAAAAGTTAGTACAGCCACTGGCCCTTTGGAATATAACTAAAGTATGCCTACTAGCTAACTACAAAATGGAAACCGCCCCCAACTCTTCATCTGCACTATTCTAGCCTTTAGGTTCATGATTAGTCAAGTTTGTTCTGCTTTATATGTTAACTCTTCAGCCACCAGGTTCCAGATGCTAGCATGATGTCAAACAGACATACCTGGACAGGCAACCCCATCAATAATGTGTCCTGGAGCTCAGATTCTCCAGAACCCCACCCCACTAGAAAAAGAGAGAGGCAGGCTGGGAGTATGGATCAACTTGTCAACGCCCATGTTCAGTGGGAAAGCAATTATAAAAGCCAGACCTTCCACATTCTGAATCCCACAGTGACCTTGGGTCCATACTCCCAGAAGGTTAAAAAATAGGAAAGCTATCAGGGGAAGGGATGGGATGCAGAGTTCTGGTGGGAGGAATTGTGTGAAGTTGTACCCCTCTTATCCTATGGTTTTATCAGTGCTTCCTTTTTATAAATAAAGTAAAATAAAAAGGAGAACTAAAAACTTTCCTTTCAAATAGAAAGGGATTATTAGTAATCAAGGTATAATAAGAAATACTAGAGATAGAACCTTTTAAAACAGACAAATCACAATTGGATATGGAGCAATAAGTGATGTTTGGACAGAAGATAACACAAAGAGGACTTTGGCATGATGCATGTGAACTGTACTGTAGGAAGCTTTAGAAACACATCTGATTTACTTGGCAGAAGAAACCTGAAACTTGTGGAGGTTCACCTGACATGATGAGTTAATAGCAGACACTAGACAAAAACGTCTTCTTTCTCATAAGAAAATCCCTTGATGATTATGAAATAGATGCCCATTATTGACATTTCTTTATTAGAATTCCTCTTTGCTGTGTAAATGTGTGTGTAAGCTTCTCTCAAGTGTTTGATTGTCAAGAGTATATAATATTTCACCTTCCTTTTATAAACAAAGTAAAGCTAGCACATCCTGAGTGTGTGATTACTTGTGATATATGAGAGATATCTAAAACATCTAAGTAACCACTAGGAGAATAGTGTTTCCAAGGGGATGTTTATAGGTATCTAGGGGATCAGCGGACAGCTGGGAACCTTTTTACAGCCAGGAAGTTGATAATCCTTAAAGAATTTTTTCCACCTTTGACTTAAACATGGACACCTGCCAAATAAAGTTATGAGCCCTTTTTAAAAGTTTTAAATTTGCCCTCAGGATAAAGGAACAAGGTAATGGGGAAATTCAAAAGAAAACTATGTTTCCCTGTTTGATGATGACACTTGTCTGCTTAGGAATGATTGATTCACTTCTGGTTGGATCTGAAAAGACACTAACAAAATAGGTTTCATTCTTCCAAAGTGAAAGTGTTTCCAAAATTTTGCTTCTTTCCTTCTGAAAGTCCAGATGACCAATTAGAGTTTCCTTTTCTTAATTTCTTCTCTGTTAGCACAGGGGTTTCAGTGTTTCCAATGATGTGGTTTGGCATTTGTCTCCATTAAATAGTTTAGTGATGAAATAGAACTAATTTCAGATGTGTCACAGGTTCAGGAACCTATACTAATTCATGTAAGTTGCAGCACATGTGATTAGCCAGTTGGTTTTATTGTCTGACTCTCCTAGGTGGGGGAAATGATACAACTTCTTCCTCAATTCAAAACCAGACAAGCTAGTCCATATGTGGTTTCTATTCTTTGTGTCTGTCAGAAGTAGAGAAAACCATGTGTTTTCTCAGAAACCTCTGCCAGGTGTGGGATAATTATTTTTAGAGTCATTTCCTGTCACTTTTCTTCTGCATAAAACTTCTGTAATATAATAATGCAAGATGATCAATAGTTGACTTCTATCATCTGTATCACCTACAAAAAGACTACAAATACTTTTTCAATTTTAGATATTTTATTTCTTTTTCTCTCTTTCCTTCCTTTTCTTCCTTTCTATCTTTCTTTCTTTCTTGTCTAGAGACAAACAGAAACTGAAATAGATAAAAAGGGGAGGGAGAGAGACACCAGTAGCACTGCTACAACACTCAAGAAGCTTTCACCATACAGGCGGGGGTTTAAATCTGAGTCCTTGTACAGGGTGACTTGTACACTCAACTGAGTGTGCCACCACCTGGCCTCATTACTTCTGACACCCAGATTATTTAATTTGTAGTCCAACGATATGAAATAAATCATCTGCATTAAGTTCTCATCCTGTTCCCCTATAGATAACCACCTTATTCATTTGCAAGAAAAGTCTTCAAAATTTTTGTTTCTGAAAAGTTGACAATGTGATTATGTCACTCTGAGTAGATGAAAAGTTACATTTAGTAGTTGGAATGAGCCGGAAGTGGGTTTAAGTCAAACTCTTCTGCTAAGTATCTCTAGGGCCTCTCTGAGCCCAGAGTTGGTCTTTTCTACAGTCAAAATAAGATAAAATATTTCTTAATATTAAATGGCACAGCATGTTGAGAACAAGTGGTCCTGTGTCTTAGCATCCACCTTCTACTTCGCAAATGGAGTTGAAAATATGTAAGGAAGAAGGTGACACTGAACCATTATGATGAGAAACTCCATGTCTGATGGATGAGAGGTTCCCCTGTCAGGCATTTAAAGACAAATACTCCATATGTCTTGGTGAAGACGACACTGTTTCTGGCTTAGGATTGATTTAAATGCTTTTTTGTTTTTCTAGTCTGCACAAAAATTAGTAAAAATTTCTTCCTGCAAAAAGAAAGTCAAAGTGATTGCAAAATTTTGTTTCCTTTATATAGTCTAAATGACCTTTAACATTCCAATTATCCCAGTGAACATATGTTCTCTATTCTTCTTCTTCTAGCGTTTGCCCTTCTTCCGTAGCCAGTCAACAGCGTCAGGTTGAGCCTGATGTAAAGTTTCGAGACCTCCTTTGAATTTGGAGAGGTGGCAGTCGTTGACTGTGTTCTCTATTAAAGAGCAAAACAGGGCTGAGGATACAACCTAATGGTTATGCAAAATACTTCCATGCTAGAGCTCCAAGGTCCGGGGTTTAATACCCAGCACCACCATAAGCCAGAGCTCAGCAGTACTCTGGTCTCTGTATCTCCCACTAAAACAAATTAAATAAATAAATAAATAAATAAATAAATAAATAAATAAATGCATTGCAAGGGGCCTGACTGCTCACCTGGTTGAGTGCATGCATTAAAATATGCAAGGACCCAGGTTCAAGCCCTCCAGGCCCCACCTGCCTGGGATGAAGTTTTGTGAACAGTCAAACAGTGCTACAGGTGTCTCTATCTCTCCTCCCCTCTCAATTTGTCTCTGTCCTATCAAATTAAAAAGTAATATGTATTTTAAATAAATAAAGAGCAGAACAAAGTGCCTTGAAGATGCCTAATTGGATTATCAATCTCTATCTTCTCTATTCTTCATTTTCGTAATTAGTTTGGTTCTTTGTCACTTAGAAAAAAAAATTTTAATTTCTCAGTCAATTAAAGTGTGACTTTGAGGAGGGCACGTAGCTGTTGAATAGCCAAGTCCAGTTATGCTTTTGACTTCCTCATTCTTTGAGTAGCATTTGATGTACTTGTCAGTGTTCATCTCCTTGAAACACTCTTTTGTTTTTATCTCTGTAACATTGTCTGACTGTGTGATCCCATGACAGCACTGCATAGACTTACTTCAGGTTCTTGTTTCTACACTTAAGTCTAATACAGTATTATTCTGTAGGGATAATGTATGGGCAAGGTCAAGCAAACTAACCTGTAGATCTTGGTGTGGGGGGGGGGCAAAGAGAGTAGGGCTTGAAGAATCCTTAATATGCATCACACCACTAACTCCCACATCTGTAAGCTCCACGGCAGAGAGAGTTTTAATGTATGATTGTGATATTTTAAAAATATACACTTTTCTGGACTGGTGAGGTGACTCGGCAACAGAACACCTGGTGTTCTTGCATGGGTGAGGCTCTGAGTTCAATCCCCGGTTGTTCATTATTAAAATAAACATCATTAAGTGGTGGAGTGGCACCGTGTGTGTGTGTGTGTGTGTGTGTGTGTGTGTGTGTGTGTGTTATCATGATTTGAAGAACAGGAGAGGTAGTGATAGTGTATACCAGCATCAGAGTATGTTTTCTTCATCCTTTATATCTTTTCCCATTCATCCTTCCATCTTTATTTCTATTATTAGTTATATATTTGATAGGTGCCTATTGAATAATATTCTTATTTAAAAGATGAGTGAAGTATCAGTTGTCTTTTTAGACTGGTACAGGACAGTACTAATAATAGTAGTAGAGGGCTGGAGAAATAGCTCACCAGGTAAGGTTCCTGCCATGCACATGGTCCAGGTCTAAAAGTGAGTTGGGGACATTTCTGAAGCATATATTTTAGGGGAAGAATTAAAGATCTGACAGTTGTCTAGGTGTATAGGATTAGTAAAGTCCTCACATGATATTAGATGTTCTTATCAAATATCAATTACTACAAACTTAAAAATTGTCAGTACTTACTAAAATACCTAACAGTTCATTATTGCTTAAGTTTCTTGGAGGTATATAAAAAAGTATCTAAATCCTTAGTTTTACAACTGCATGAATGATTTTAAAACTATATTAGTAAATCTTGGTGAAAATATAAATTAGATCAGTCACTATGGCAAACGTGACAGAAATTTCTGTTAAAAAACTTAAGAAGGGAGTCGGGTAGTAGTAGCGCAGCGGGTTAAGTGCAGGTGGTAGAAAGCACAAGGACTGGCGTAAGGATCCCACTTCGAGCCCTCAGCTTCTCACCTGCAGGAGAGTCGCTTCACACGCGGTGAAGCAGGTCTGCAAGTGTCTATCTTTCTCTCTCCCTCTCTGTCTTCTCTTCCTCTCTCCATTTCTCTCTGTCCTATCCAACAATGACATCAATGACAACAACAATAAAACAAGGGTAACAAAAGGGAATAAATAAAAAACAATATAAAAAAACTTAAGAAAAAGAAACCCTATTTGATCCCACAGTCCCAGGTGTGTGTATATACCTGAAGAAAGAGAAATCACTATCTCTAAAACTTATTAGTGCCCTTTTCTTCCTCACCACTTTATTGACAATAGCCAAACTATGGAAACCACACAAATAGCTAAAGATAAATGGATAGAGAGAAATGTGTACATCGGCATATCCACTCTGTAATATTTTAAAAGGAAGAAATGCTGCCATTTACAACAACAACAGTGCTGCCTATCAAGACAGAGAAAGACATACTGGATGTGCTCACTAACATGTGAAATCTTATTTTACTTTATTTTATTGTACCAGGGTTATTGTTGGAGCTTGCTACTTACAGCTTTCCACTGTTCACAGCATCCATTTCCCTCCCTTTTTTTCTTTGCTAGAGACTCAGAGATGGTGGTGGGTTGGGGGGGGTGAATTGGGGTAGGGGAGAGACATTGGCCACACTGCTTCATCACTTGTGAAGCTTCCAGCCCGCGTGTGGGGATCAGGGACTTGAATCCTGGTCTTCACACATGCTTATATATTGCGCTCTATCAGCTAAGCCACCACCTGGATCCTATGAATCCTTTAAAAAAAAATCTTTATAGAAATGTAGAGAGTTGTGATTGTCATGGGCTTTATGATAGGGGAAATGAGATGTTGGCTAAACTGCGATTTCTAGCTATAAGATAAACTAAGTCCTAGGACTTTAATAGTGATTGTAATTAACAGGCTGGTATTATATACATGAAAGTTGTTTAAAAGGATCGATGTTTTCACCACATTGACAAAATAATTATGTGGGCCTGGAAGTCAGCATAATGGTTATGCAAATGACTTCTTGCCTGAGGCTCCGAGGTCTCAAGTTCAGTCCCAGTCATAAGCCAGAGCTGAGCAGTGCTATGGAAAGAAGGAAAGGAAGCAAAGGAATGAAAGAAGGAAAAGATGAGGGTGTTAATCCTATTATGGGTTAATATTTTGAAATATGTACACATATTAAACCATCACATTTCATATCAATAATAACTTTCAAAATTTAGAAAGAAGGGAAAATGCATTCTAATGTCATAATTCTCTCAAATGCAATCACAGATCATAGTGTGCATGGATCAAACATACAAGTATTTAAATGTTCAGTTTTTATATTCCATTGAATTTTTCTTTTAAGCCCAAAGATTTTTTCAAAGTGATTTATGTGTCTATGAAATAAAGACATTTTGGGGACCGGGTGGTGGCACACCCAGTTAAGCACAGATAGTATTAAGTGCAAGGACCTGCGCAAAGATCTGGGTTCAAGCCCCCACTCCCCACCTACAGCCAGGATGCTTCTTAAGTGGTGACACAGGTCTGCAGGTATTCATCTTTCTCTCTCTCTCTCTACCTACCCCTCCTCTCTCAATTTCTCTCCTATCTAATTAAAGGAAGGAAGGACAGAAGGAAGTTAGGAAGGAAGGTAGGAAAAAAATGGCCACCAGAAGCAGTGGATTCATAGTGCCAGTACTAAGCCCCAGCAATAACCCTGGAGGCAAAATAAATTAATTAAATCAAATAAAGATATTTTCTTCATTATTTAATAGCAGGTTGAGTTTAGAAATAAGTATTTTTGAGCAATATTATATTCCACATTCTTTGCTGAGCAGTGTTAGACCAAAATTAAATTATCTACTGTATTCCAGCAAAGCACTTACAGTCTAGCTACTGACAAAGTGAGACACATGTAATTATTACCTTTTTAAGACATGCACAATAATAGCAGATCTATAGGAGGACCAGAGTTCAAGCCCCCAACTCCACTTACTGGGGGGAAGCTTTGCAAATGGGGAAATAATGCTGCAGGTGTCTACCCTTTTTTTCTGTGATTAGTTACTTATTGAATAGAGACAGAGAGAACAAAGAAATAGAGAACAAGAAAGAGATATTTGCCCTGCTGCTTCACCACGCATGAAGCTTCCTCCCAGCAAGTAGGGACCAGCAAATTGAACACAGATCCTGGTGTAATATTACATGTGTGGCAGTGCCACTGCCTGGCCTCTATCTTTCTATCTCCTTCTTCCCTCTCAATTTCTGTTTCTATCCAAAAGAAAAAACTTGCCTGTCAGGAGCAGTATATTTGTCCGGCAACACAAAGCCCTAGATGGAACCCTGATGGCAATGAAAACAAAAAAAAAGGAAAAGGAGGGGGGAGGAGAAGGTGTTATAGAGAAGCCAGTGGCAGGGGCTGGGCTGGGGGCTGAGAGGAGGCACAGCAGGTTAAGTGCACATGGCATAAGGATCCCGGTTTGAGCCCCCAGATCCCCGCCTGCAGAGGAGTCGCTTCACTGATGGTGAAGCAGGTTTGCAGGTGTCTATCTTTCTCTCCCCCCTCTGTCTTCCCCTCCTCTCTCAATTTCTCTCTGTCCTATCCAACAACAACAATGGCAATAACATTAATAATAACAACAACAACAACTATAAACAACAAGGGCAACAAAAGGAAACAAATAGCCTCTGGGAGCAGTGGATTCATAGTGCAGGCACTGAGTCCCAGCGATAACCCTGGAGGCAAAAGAGAGAGAGAGAGAGAGAGAAACCAGTGTCTAGCTCTTTAGAGAAATGGTGGCATCTAAGAAGAAATTTTATGTTTGAGGCAAAGCACACACAATTGTGTGAAGACATGAACAGCATAGCCAAGTCTAGGACTCCAATTAGGAATAGCAATAGTTCAGTTTAACTAGAGAGAAAGTTATGATCAGTGAAGAATGGCATAGACAGAACTGGACAAGAGGAGCTCCAGTGGTGCAATCAGTTAGCGCGTGGTACTTATACAGAACTGGACAAGTAAGCAGAATAGAACAGCCATTTCAGGAAGACTGGTTAATGATTGTGTATAAAGACTTTCAGGGCCAGGTAGTGAGGCACCTGGTTAAGCGTACATGTTACAATACACAAAGACTTGAGTTTGAGCCCCCCACCCCCATCCCCACCTCCAGGGGGAAAGCTTTGCAAGTGGTGAAGCAGTGCTGCAGGTGTCTCTCTGTCTCTCTTCCTCTCTATCTCTCCATCTGTCCCCTCCCTCTCAGTTTCTAACTGTCTCTGTCCAATTAATAAAGATTTAAAAAAAATTAAGAGACTTTCATGCCTGGGGCTCCAAGGTCCTAGGTTAAATTCCTAGCACCACCATAAGCCAGAACTGAGAAGTGCTCTGATAATAAGTAAGCAAGCAAGTATCAAGGAAGATAATTCCATATTACAAAAGTACAGAGTCAAATTAATACTCCGAATAAACCCTGGACCCATTGTGACATACCCAGTTAAGTGCACAGTACCATGCTGAAAGGCCCACGTTCAGGCCCCCATCCCCACCATCAGGGCAAGAAGCTTCACAAGTGGTATAGAAGTTCCAGAGGTGTCTCTTATCTTCTCTCCTTTCCTTCTCAATTTCCTTCTGTACCCATCAAATAAATAAAATATTTTTAGATATATATACCCCAGATCAATCCATTTTCATTAGATTGTGCTGGATAAATTTGAATGAATAAAATTTAACTAAGAGAGGTTTTTTTAGTTTTATTCGAAAACCAAGTGTGAAATGACAAGAACTAAGGAGTTAGGAATAACAGCAATGTGAAGAAGCAATTTCCTTTTTAAAATAAGCAAAAATTCTTTAAGCAGACTAGTATCTTTCCTTTGCAGAACAAGTAGCTATTGACTCTATTTGTATTTTTATAGTTAACTATAACCAAAGTCATTTTAGCCAACTTGATATTCAGCACAATTTACTGTCTATGTGATAAATGTTCCGGGGGGAGCAGATAGTCACCTGTCAAGAGTGACAAGTGAGCAGGCAGTGGGGAATATGGTCTTGTTTGTAACTGCACCACTGCCAGCACTTGAAGCCTGTTTGCCTCTAGACTGGTTCTGTCTCGCTCTGAGACTTTTCCATTTCCACCCAAGTAGCCCCAGAACACACTGAGGCTATGCCTACCTATGTGAGATAAGCATGGCCTAGTCTGCAAGTGCAGAGAAAGGAGAAGGAGGCTATTTTCATTAGGCTGTTTTCACAACTGAAGGGTTTCAATAGCTTTCAAAAGGGAAAGCACGAACTTGACCAATTCTCTGTAGGCATTTTAACAAAATAGGTAGTAAATTCTGTGAAATAGAAAAGCTCAAGTGATTACTGTGAAGCATGCTTCTCAAATCCTAAAACGCTCATTACCTCATGCATAGAAGGTGTCTCAGAAATAAGGAACTTTTTTTTTTTTTATTAAAAGGACTTAGTTCTGAACAATGAAGTGGCTGGTATTTTTAAATTAAATACACAGGAAGGCACTTATACTTCATCTCCTGCTTTTGTGAAGGGAATAAATCAGGTTTCACACCTCTGTACTCATGAGAAGTCACAGCGCAGTTTCCCCGTAAGCTAAAGGGGATAAGTGCCTGCTGACCTCTTTGTAGAGGGAACCCCGAGTTCAACCCCCTCTCGGCCTGGGGTCGCCTAGGGACTACTCCCCACAATGAAACTTCCTTTCACAGTGGAAACTCAAAATATCTTAAGCAAACATTTACTTTAAATGATATATTGGGTTGTTGGGAAAGTCGTGATACATTTTTACATAAAAAATGTTGTGACTTTTCTGACAACCCACTGTATGTGTACACACACACACACACACACACACACACACACACACACACACATGACAGAGAAAACTCCTTGATAAAACATTCTGCTTCATACTGCTTGGTTTACAAAACCATATTTTTTTTTAATTATGTTTATTTATTTGTTGGATAGACACAGCCAGAAATTGAGAGGGAACATGGTGATAGAGAGAGACACCTGCAACACTGCTTCACCACTCACAAAGCTTTCCCCATGCGTGTTGGGAGTGGGCTCAACCAGGTAACACCACTACCCAGCCCCTAGAAAACCAAAAATTTTTAAAGATTTTATTTATTTATTAATGATAAAGGTAGGAGGAGAGAGAAAGAACCAGACATCACTCTGGCACATGTGCTGCCAGGGATCAAACTCAGGACCTCATGCTTGAGAGTCCAAAGCCTTATCACTGTGCCACCTCCCAGACCACGAAAAACCATATTTTTTTAAGATAGTAAAGATTTAGAGATGAAACTTGATTAATTGTCCCCTAGAAAGAAAACACGAATCTTTGAATGTGTTCTTCTCATTACTTGCCAGCATGTGGCAGGAAATTATAAGATGTTCCTGTTTCACACACCTGTTTTCTACAATTGTTATGATCTTGCTAAAGATCTGAAGGTTCTGCCTTTTCCTCTACCACCAGTGTTTGCCCAGTGGATCACTGAAATGACATTTTTTGCTGTTTTTAAAGTCCGTTCTGTGATATAGCCTTTACATTCTCCTGCTGGGATTATTCTAAAGCTTAATAGACTACATCATTAGAATACATTTTATAGCACTCAAATTGTCTTTCCTTATGTTAAATTTCATGCAGTTTTTCCTCTCCATTGCCCCTTGTAGAAGTAATTTGCAGAATCTCTGCATTTTAGCCAGGAGCATTCAGAGGGAGTGACTACCTGGAGTCACTGGATAAAGGTACTGGTACTGGATACCAGTACCTTTACCAAGCTGGAAAAGACATGGCCTGCTAAAAGCTGGTATATGGTCAAGAGGGATGTATATGGGTCTGGAGAGATAGCAGGGTGGTTATGGAAAATGACTTTCTTGCCAAATGTGCCGAAGGTCCCAAATTCAATCCCTAGCACCACCATAAACCAGAGATGAACAGTGCTCTAGAACAAAAGAAAAAGATAAAAAGCATGTGTGTGGAGGGGGAGTCGGGCAGTAGCACAGCGGGTTAAGCACATGTGGTGCAAAGTGCAAGGACCGGCATAAGGATCCTGGTTCAAGCCCCCGGCTCCTCACGTGCAGGAGTGACACTTCACAGGCAGTGAAGCAGGTCTGCAGGTGTCTTTCTTTCTCTCCTTCACAGGCAGTGAAGCAGGTCTTCAGGTGTCTTTCTTTCTCTCCTCAAAAAGGTAGTTACCTGAGAGGATGGAAATGGAAGTGGAGAAATCAGGTAAAAGTGGGTTAATTGGAGCCAGTGAAGTAGATCACTTGAATAGCGTGCTCCATTGCCATATATATGACCCAGGTCCAAGTCTGAGCACCACTGGATTAAAGGGAGCTGCAGTATTGTGGTCTCTTTCACTCAACTCTTTCTCTGGGTCTTTATCTAAAACAAAACAAACAAAAAAGGGTTAATTGGTTGTTGGGTTTATGGTGGCAATGAGACTGGATTTTTAGTTGATTTATAATGTGTCAGTTATACAGACTTTAGGGTTCCTACAATTATTTTTTTTTTCAAATCTTTCCAGAAACTTCTTGAAATCCCCAGAGAATATCTAATATGTGTTCTCAAACTGCCCTACCACATAGAAAATAAGAGTAAACTACCCCATAAAATCTGATATGTCTCTTCCTTCTGGTTTCAATTGTAATGATAATATTCTCCCCCAGACTTAG
Organism: Erinaceus europaeus; assembly: GCF_950295315.1. Taxonomy (NCBI): domain Eukaryota; kingdom Metazoa; phylum Chordata; class Mammalia; order Eulipotyphla; family Erinaceidae; genus Erinaceus; species Erinaceus europaeus. The sequence goes on from NC_080166.1 coordinate 95,010,851, forward strand.
TGTTCTGTTGCGTAATTTCTTTCTCATTTCTAAATGGCTCAGAATAGGTCAGATCACTATGTACATGCATACCATGCTGTGTTCCAGGAGTGAGCTCAAAAGGAAAAGGCAAGAAGCTTTGCCTGTCTATGCTTTCAGTATTATGCATCTCTTATTTGCACTTGTTCTCTATCATGCTGTTAGGACAGTGACATATGACTGCAGTGATAGGTCTAAATATAGCCTGAGCAATTCTATGCACAATGTCGGCTTTCCTTTCAGCAGATTAGATGAACACCTGTCTATTCAACAACCAGTTCTAGAAAAAGGACTTAACTGTGACATTGTACTCCTCTGCTTGCCTCTCTCTAAACCTAAATCTTTAACTTCTTCCACAGAAATAATCACCATGTTAATTATTACATGAAAATGCTATTACGCAAACAGGAAACAAAGTCAAAAATAATAATTTGAAGACAATTGTTTTGATATTATGGGATTTGGACACCTTTAAAAGTCTTGTGCTCTGAGCCAGGCAGTGGCACACCCATTATAGCACATATGTTACCACGTGCAAGGACCCAAGTTCAAGCCCCCTGCCCCCACCTGCAGGGGTAGGGGAGTTTCATAAGCATGAAAGCAGTGCATAGATGTCTCTCTTGCTCTTTCCCAGTTTCTCCCATCCCATCAATTTCTATCTGTATCAACATAAGGGGGGAAAGTCCTGTACCCTATTCCTGTGATGATGACCATAGGAAAGGCTCCCTTGTTCCCATTATGAAATAGTTTAGAAACAGACTTAATAATAGTAGAGTTCTTTATTATAAAAACCCCTGTTTCCTGTTCCAGTAACCATCTGGTGGAAATAAAGTTCATATTGTCAACAGATGTATTTGTTTCCCATTCTTCTACTGCTTTGTTAATCTTCCTTTTATGTCTCCTTAATAACAAATGCTAGAAACGTTCCTAAGTGCTTTTCAAATAAAGAGAAGTCTTGAAAAGGATTGACAAATTTCTGTTGTGTCAACATAGACAGGGGCGACTCCCAGTCTGGAATTCAGTGTTTAGCATCTGATATAGATAAATGTAGAACCTCCTTTTCTCATTCATCAGATCAGGAGATATTCAGGTCTACTAATTGGTTTTAATGCATGGCATTAGGGTTTTGTTGCTAGTATAATAAAGATGCAATGCATTCCATGTATCATAAACATACAGGCATTAAAATATAACTAGAACTGGCTAGTTCCAGAAAGAAGATCTAGATGTAAAAAGAAAAATCTAGAAACTGTGGTGTGAAATGAATTCTTTGCACATTTTGGGAACATGGACAGTGGCAAAATATAGAACCTACCAGATATAAAATGAAAAATTTATAGAAATTGTAAAATTTACAAATTGATCACATTTTAATTCACTGTCAAAAACACAGGATATAAAAAAATCAGAACATAAATCCTTTAATCCATTCCCAAGGTTTATTCCATTAATGGGCTACACTATAAAATCTTTACAGTTTCTGTGTAATGTTATGATAACCTGTCTCATCCATCCATGAAGAAAAATAGTGGATTTGTATTTTATCGTTGTATAGAAGTCTCATTGCTTATCAGCACATAGGTCTGAATTAAAGTATTATAAGTAAAATTTTATTATGTAAATTTAGTTTAATATCTCCATCAAATTAAAAATAAGTAATTTTGGTTAAGATGTCCACATTTCCTTTTATTTTATTTTATTTTATTTTATTTTTTTGGCCACCAAGTAGTAGCCAGTTTTTTCCTTTTCTTTTTTAAAATTTATTTATTTATGTAGAGGCAGAGAGAAATTGAGAGAGGAGGGGAAGATAGAGAGAGAGAAAGATAGAGAGACACATGCAGCCCTGCTTCACCATTTGTGAAGCTTTCTTCCTACAGGTGGGGACCAGGGACTTAAACCTGGGTCCTTGTGCATCATAATGTGTGAGCTTACACCAGGTGCACCACCACCTGGCCCCTCCCTTTTTCTTTATTTTGATAAAAAGTGGGAATGAATGAAGAGAAATAGAGAGAAAGAAAGAAAGAAAGAATAAAAGACACCTGCATCAGTGCTCCACTACTCACCAAGCTTCCCCTGTGCAAGTGGGAACCCAGAGCTTGAATCCAGGTCGTTGCACATGGTACCATGGTATCATCTATCTACCAGGCAGAAGTTCCTCTCTTCCACTTACTTTTAGCACAAATTCACAGTAAATCAACCTTCTCTATGCTACTCCTAAACTCTCTACCCTTTGGACCAGTCTTTTGATCCTAGCAAACCTAATTATTACTACTTCTTTGGCTTACCTTTGACTACAACCTTATCGTTCTTGACTTGGGCCCCCTTGTAACTTTGTTCCTGTCCATATATCCTAGCTCTGCAAGAGTAAACACTGTCTCAGCTTGTGTACCAAATGTTTAGAAAGGCTTTCAATCTTCCAAAATACTTTCTGCCAGTGATACGTCTTGTATTAGATAAAGCAATGATAACACTAGCATCATAGCTTATCACCCAAAGTCAGTATGTATAATCTATTCCAGTCCAGATTTATCAAATTCCCTGACAGATGCTTCTGTGAACCATTTGTGAGGTTTTATATTTTGCTTGAATCCTTCTAGTATGGCACTTAGGTACTCACAGTAGCTGCAGATTGACAACACAGACCCTTATATTGAATACTTGGGTGAAAGACGACTTCTTCAAAATGTTTTGAGCTAAAAAAACAACATCTAGAACCACAGGTGGTGCCTTCTTAGCTGATTGTATTTACTGAAGACACAGCAAGCTCAAAAATAGGATCGTAAATACAACTAAGAAGTGCAATCATGGAATCAGGACTTCTAGGGCTAAAAGGGTCGCCCTGTCATTTTTTACTAGATTTTGCAGAAAGCACATGGCTAATATAAAAAAGAAATTCTGTTAATACTTTCTTTTGAAAAAAAAAAAAGCTGATTTTATGAATTCAAAGAAAAGGCATCTTACAGATGTCATGAGGATAGAATGAAGAGAGCAAGGCAGGTAGGTGAAAAGCAGTACTATAGCAATAACAGTAAGTCTTTCTGGGAGTCGGGCAATGTTTCAGGTGTATCTCTTTCTCCCCCTCTTTATTGCCCCCTTCCCTCTTGACTTCTGGCTGTCTCTATCCAATAGGTAAATTAATATTTAAATAAATTAATTAATAATATTTAAATAAATAAAGCAATTGAATGAAAAATTGGTTTGGTTTTTACTATCAGCTCTGATGCTGCATCCTCAGGTGAATATAGGAAGTTTCAAATTTTCACTGATAGAAATTGGAAAGGGAGTTATATCTAAAATTTCCTTCCTAATCTATTGAGTCAATTCCATAATTTTCTTAACAGGTAATCAATGTTAACAACAAAAGTGGTGCAGTGGTGCTTTACAGTGGCTCCTCTCTACTTCCTGCAAAGAACTCACATTATTTAATATGGTGTAAATCAGCCTTCCATAAACTGGTTGTAAACTATCTCTCCCATTTTGGGGTTTGTTTTTTTCCCATGTCTTTACCCATCCCAATTTTAAACCCTTCCTTGCATTCACATTAACTACTTAAAATAATGTATTCTGCTTCTTATTGCTATGCTTTTATATAGTCAGTGTTTTCTACTATGAAATTTGGCCTTGATAAACACCACTATATTTGTAAAAGCAATTTGATTCTTCCAGCATCCTCAAACTACCATCGAACAACATCATCTCTATTTCCTACCTATATGAATAGCAGCTCCTGGAACTATCTGATAACTAATGACAAAATGTTAATGTAGGAGGAAGAGAGGAAGTAATATTTTGAAAAATAAGAAAGCTTTGATTTACAGTGTGTGGGCAAAGGCATTGATCTCTTGTTAGAATTAACAGTCTTTCACATGGGCCATTATACCAGAAACTATCAAATACATAGAAGGAAATATTGGCAGAACACTTCGTGATCTATGCTTAAAAAAAAGGTCTTCAAAGAATCAAATCCTACAGCAAAGAAAACAAAAAAAATAAATCAATGGGACTACATCAAACTGAAAGCACAGCAGAAGTTACCACCACCCTAATAGAAAGATGTCTTTCAGTCTGGGAGAAGATCTTTATACAACAGACATCAAATAAATGATTAATTACCAAAACAAATTAAGTGCTCAGTAAACCTAAAACTTAAAAAATCCCATTGGAAAAAGATTGAGGGCCAACAGACACATGAAAATGTGCTGAGTCACTGATCATCAGAGAAGTGCAAATAAAGACAACAATGAGATACAATTTTACACCTGTTCTTCTTCTAGCGTTTGCCCTTCTTCCGTAGCCAGTCAACAGCGTCAGGTTGAGCCTGATGTCTGCTTGTTGCTGGCTTTGAAAGTGACTGGGATCCATGTGGATTCAGTTGGCTAGGAAGGATCGTCAGTTTCCCCAATAAATGGGTACTCACGGGATGCACCACGAGAAGGTCGATCCAATGCATCCCTTTACAACTGTGAAAACATACATTGGAAAGAACAGTAACAACAAATGTTGGACAGGATGTGCTGGAAAGGGGACACTTGTACACCACCTGTGGGAGTGGAGATTGGTCCAATCTTAGTGGAAAACAGTTCGAAGATTTCTCAGAATAGTAGAAATGAACCTACCCTATGAGCCAGTAATTTCTCTCCTAAGGATTTACTGAAAGGAAACAAAAGCACTTATTAGAAGAGATCTCTGTAGACCTCTATTTGTAGCAGCACAATTTATAATACCACAAAATTGGAAGCAATCTAGATGTCCAATAATAGATGAGTGACTAAAAGGATTGTGGTATACATACACAGTGAAATACTGTTCAGAGTTAAAAATGATAAAATCATCTCCTTTGCATCATCTTGGATGCAGTTAGAAGATATCATGTTAAGTGAGATAAGCCAAGAAGAAAAGAAAAGAGCAAATACCAAATGATCTCACTTGTAATCAAGACATAATATACAGAGACAGGAAGAAAGAGAACACAGAGTGAAACCTGGACTAAGCATGGTGTATTTCATCCAAGAAAAGGGCTCTGGGGAAGGAGGGGGAAAGAGAGTTGGAAGAGGACTGGTACAGAATGAAACTGTACTCCTATCATTGACTATACTGTATAGAATTAAACCCCCTCAATAAAAAAATGTTAAAAATAATTAAGTCTTTCTTGTAACCGAAGGGTAGCCTAGAAGATGAATACAAATGGATTTAGATTGATACACTTAATGGAGAAAAGAGAGAATAGTTTTTACTTCATTAATTTCCTTTTATCCATAAAGCATGGACTAGAGAAGAAAGCAGAGGTAATAATAACCTACTTGCAGCAGTGAGCTATGAGGTGGCTCATCAACCAAGAGCAAGCAGATTCTGCTGGAAATTTGAGATGAGGAAACATACTGATAATGAGTATGCAGTCTTCCTGTCAGCCAGCACTGATCATCCATTTAAGGCTTGTGGGAGTAGATTTACAGTGAAGACTGCTAGTGTGGTCACTGTGGTTGGTAAGTTTTCCTCCAGGACCCCATAGTTGTTCATATGGGAACACAAATAAATAAATTATAAATAAAATTAATAAAAAAAAGAAAGAACTTATTCGGCTCAATCTGATTGATTGTAGAGGCTAAGAACAGAGAGCTATAGGTTGTTCTAACAGACTATTAGCCAACCCCACCAATGTGTCCTGGAGCCCTGTTTCCCCAGAACCTTGCCCCACTAGGGAAAGAGAGAAACAGGCTGGGAATATGGAACAGCCTGCCAATGCCCATGTTCAGCAGGGAAGCAATTACAGAAGCCAGACATTCCACCTTCTGCAACCCATAATGACCCTGGGTCCATACTCCCAGAGGGATAAAGAATAGGGAAGTTATCAGGGGAAGGGATGGGATACGGAATTCTGGTGGTGGGAACTGTGTAGAGTTATACCCCTCTTATCCTGGGGTTTTGTCAGTGTTTCCCTTTTATAAATAATTTTTTTTTTAAAAAAAAGACTATTATCATTTAACCATGTGTTCCAAACTGAGTAAGGAGAGAACGGGAAGCAATGAAGAAATAACTAATGGTGAAAAGTGGAAAGGTCAATAATTTTAGTTTTTAAGGTTTAGAGCTTAAGAGATAGCTTACTGAATAGAGTATGTGCCCTGCTATACTCAACGCCCAGGGATAAGCCAGCACCACAAGGGAGTGCCATGACAGCAGGGGGAATTCTAGTGTTGTGGTCTCTGTCTCTCCTCCTCCTACTTGCCCCCTTTATGAAAAATAAGCAAAGGGATGGTGAAATCATGTATGCATGAGACTGGCTCCACAAAGTAACAACAGAAATCATTACCATCTGTAAGTTTAAGATGTAATTAAAGAACCAAAATGCTAGTGGAGAGAAAAGAGAATAGTTTTTATTTCATTAATGTCCTTTTATCCATAAAGCATGTACTAGAGATGAATGAAGAGTAAATAAACATTACAGCAGAAGTGTAGAGAAAAGTCAAATATCAGTCTGGGGAAGTCAAAAGCAAAGTTAATAATAGTATCAATCTAAATCCATTTGTATTCATCTTCTAGGCTACTCTTCTGTTACAAGAAAGACAATTATTTTTGAAGTGTTTTTTTTTATTGTGGGGAGTATCTTAACACCATACACAAGAACTAAGTCAGAAATAAGCTTAAGAACTGAATGTAAGACTGGAAATCACAAAATAGAGAGAAGACATGGATATTATCCTTCTTGCTATCAGCCTTAGTCTTTGGAGAGTTAACTCTAATGGTGAGGAAAACAAAACTAGCAAATAGTTATTTCTACATCAAACACTAACTGCATAGTGAAAGAAACTGTTGTTAGGACAAAAAGGCACTCAACTAATTGGAAGAAGAGATTTGCAAATTTCACATCAAGGATGGATAAAAATGCAAAATAAATAAAGAATTCACATGATCCAAAAACAATTTAAAAAGGCAGAAAATTTGAGTTGATACTTTCCAAAGAAGTATGTAGATGGCCAACAGGCACATAAGAAAAGGTTCACTATCTCTTTTTTTAAGGCAAATGCAAAAAAACAATGAGATGTCATTTCACACCTGTGAGGGTCACTGTTACCTAAAAGGAAAACTGCAAGTATTGGGATGTGGAAAGAAGGAAATCCCTGTACACTGTTAATAGAAATATCAATTTGGGGAGGGGTAGATAGCATAATGATTATGCAGAAGAAACTCTCATGCCTGAG